>NC_089236.1:5990592-7303092 GCF_963924675.1 Phocoena phocoena | reverse complement strand
TTTAGTCCTAACTGAAAAATGAAAGTTATATATACATATATCTGTATATCACCATAATCTAGATAAGTGAATTTTAAAATAAATTATAGATATAATACATATATTTATAATTTTAAAATTCACTTACCTAGATTATGATGATGGTTGCACAAACCTGCAAATATACTAAAAATCATTGAATTGTACACTTTACAGCAAGTGAATTTTTATCTTTATTTTTTTGGCCGTGCCGCTAGGCATGTGGGACCTTAGTTCCCTGACCAGGGATTGAACCCTGGCCCACGGCTGTTTTAAAAATCCTTCCTAGGTAAGCTGGGCCAAAGTGAGACAGTGGCATGGACATATATACACTACCAAACGTAGAATAGCTAGCTAGTGGGAAACAGCCGCATAGCACAGGGAGATCAGCTCGGTGCTTTGTGACCACCTAGAGGGGTGGGATGGGTGGGGTGGGAGGGAGGAAGACGCAAGAGGAAGGAGATATGGGGATATATGTATAGCTGATACACTTTGTTATAAAGCAGAAACTAACACACCATTGTAAAGCAATTATACCCCAATAAAGATGTTAATTAATTAATTAATTAAAAATCCTTCCTAAGGTAAATAAACAAAAACTCTGGAGGAAAATACTGCTAACAGTAATTATTGCAAAAGAACTGAGATGGAGCAGGCCTCCAGGAGGAGAACTTCCATTTTTTCATTCTATATGCTTCTGTATCTGAATGTTTTATAATGAAGCTATATTTATGTGTTATTATATATTTTTGGTCTGTGTTGTTCACTGCTGTAACTCTGTCACCTAGATCAGTCCCTGCATATAGCAGAGGTTCAATACATATTTGTCGAGTGAATGGATAAATAAATAAATTACATTTTAAATGTAAAAAAACAGTGAGCACAAAAACTCGATGGGTTTGTGTATGGCTCTCACAAACTTGCTAATTTTAAAAACCCATTTCTAAGATAGATTTATGGAAGTGACGCTTTTCAGCAGTTTGAGAACTATTCTTAGAATACTCTGAATGGGACCTGGCTTTAAAAACATGGGCTCTGAATTTGATTTTTGGCTGCAGAAATTGCCTATGAAAGGAGTTTCCACGGTATATCTTTGAATCAGTCTGTTATAAAGCATGTACAATAATTTATTTTTCTTATCCAGTATAAGAAAATAGGTGCTGTAACTGAGGAACTGTGTTAAATTGTGATTTTATTTGTATTCGTATTGCCTTTAAATTGCCTGATTGAAGTTTTTCTTAGACAAAAGTGGAAATAAGTCTATTGGTAGTTTTCAATCTAGGTTAAAATCTGTATTTGAACTTGCCCCTCCCTGATAAACTTGTTTTATGTATGTTAAGGTAAATACTTGTCGATATGTGTCTAAAATGCTAGAATAATATCGTCTATATTAGCATTCACACAGTTACTAATCATATCATGACTAGTTACAGTGTTGAACATTTTTTCTTGCTGTTTGCTGAAATGGAAGTTATTTGCTGTTTTTATTTACTGCATTTGCATTTAGTAATGCATAAAATAATAATATCTTGATTTTAATCTTATTTTTCCCCTAACACAGAGGTTCTTAAACCTTTTGGAGGCCACAGACCCCTTAAGGACCTGATGAAAGTGATGAACCTTTGCACTAGAAGACTGTACACATTTGAAATTGGTTTCAAACCTCAAGTTAATAACTCTTTCTCAATCATTAAAATGAATGGAGATATTCATAGATATCTTCACATCCGTATATTTAACTTGAACACATGGAATTTGACCAAGGCTCCTAGCTTTGTATTGATGGAGACTTTCACATTTAACCTGTGGCTCTTGAAGCTATCAAATTCCCTTATTAGAATATCATTCTTGCTTCTCCAGGTATAAGGTACTCAGGTGACTCTAGGCTGATTGGCAGATGAACTGCAGGTTCACATTAACCAAAACCCCAGTGGCTTGGGGCAGAGTTCTGAGTTCTTCGGGTAAAGTCATGACATAATTGGTTAAAGGTGATGTAACTAAAGGATTGACTTCTCAAGATTCCGTTTTGGTCTTATGATAGTAAGAAGTTCTAGACTAGCAATGATGGTTTTTAAAGAAGAGGGAGTCTACAGTTAATTAAGACTTATTTCTCAACTTAGTGCTTCTGTGAGAACAGGAGGAGGGAATTGTGGTTTTTGAGTGTGGTCTGGGGGATGCTCGTGGTAATGGAAAGATCATTGTTGGGACAGACCACGAGGCTGAGTGAAAGACAACGATACCGAGAGAAACACAGTTTGAAACAAGGACAAAGAAATGGAGAAGATACTGAATTCAGAATTAAGGATGGCTGAGAGCTGCAATTCTTGAAAAAGGACGACTGAGAGATTTTCAGGTGAAGAGCCACCCAATGTGGAGATCAGAGATGCAACGGGGCCCATCTCAGACCTAAGCATACCTACCATTCAGTTATAATTAGTAGGGAAAGGAAGGGGTTGGGGTCATTTCTGATGTCATCTTCAGGGCAAAGAATTTGCTGCTTTCCTACACAAAGAAACTTTTCTCCATAGTGCTGTCCCTAAGGGCGTAGCGTGGGTGATGACAGTCTGGCAGGGGAAACCAATCCCAGCAACCTCCACAAACCCCCAGCATCTATTACCGCTCTCAAGTCTCCCCCACTCCTGCTGGATCCCAAAGAGATAAGGAAAAGCATATACGAAGATCAGTTTCAAATGAAGACCATTGAATTTGTCCAACCCAACGTCCCTATTGACCTTCGGAGGATATAATTTTGCAGGTTAATGAAAACGGAATAAGTGGTGAATCCAAGGAAGGAATAAGTGTTGAATAATCATTTGAGATGTTCAGCTATGAGTGAAAAAAAGAGAGATGGGTTGGTGCGGTGGTATTGAACAAATATGTTTTCCACATTGGAGGGTCCTGGTTGTATTGAAAGGAGGAGAGGCCAATGGAAAGAGCCAATGGAAAGAGCTAGGGGATAATTTTGGAAAAAGAAGAGATGACCAAGGTCCTTAATGTCCCTGTCTAGGATGGAAGGGAGAGAAGGCTGAATGCCATGGAGGGGATAGTTTTCCCATGTGGAGGAATATTAGCTCTGAATTTCTAAGAGGCTCTGAGAATGGTGGCAGTGTTGGTAGTGTGTGTGTTAGGAGGGGGGGCGTCTTTGATCTGATGGAAGGAATGTCTGTGTGGAGGATTATTAAGTAATGATCAGCCTGAAGTTGACTATAAAGGAAAAAAGTACCAAAATTTGTTCAACTGTCTTTCCTCTTAAATGACTTGAAGTTTCAAGGAAATTGCCTGGAAAAGCAGTCCTTCTCCTCTCCCGTTGAATATATTGTACTTTACTTTAAAAATCCAACAAAAAAGATGCAACATTTCTTTTATGAAGAATCTCCATGGAAAAAGGCAAGATAAGTGACTGGTTTCTTGGTCCATTTCCCTGCATATTTATTTATTTATTTATTTATTTATTTTATTTATTTATTTATTTATTTATTTTTGGCTGCGTTGGGTGTTCATTGCTGCGCGTGGTCTTTCTCTAGTTGTGGTGAGCGGGGGCTACTGTTTGTTGCAGTGCACAGGCTTCTCATTGCGGTGGCTTCTCTTGTTAAAGAGCACAGGCTCTAGGCATGCAGGCTTCAGTGATTGTGGCACATGGGCTCAGGAGTTGTGGCCCGCGGGCTCTAGAGCACAGGCTCAGTAGTTGTGGCGCACGGGCTTAGTTGCTCCGCAGCATGTGGGATCTTCCTGGACCAGGGCTCGAACCCGTGTCCCCTGCATTGGCAGGTGGATTCTTAACCACTGCGCCTCCAGGGAAGCCCTACCTGCATATTTCTTGATGAGGCTTTTCCTTGATGCTCAGCATCTGCACTGCCAAGAACTTTAAGATAAATGCACTTCCTGGATGTGTGTGTTCTACAGCAATTGCCAGCATTTCCCGCTTCTAATCACTGGCCACAAGTGCCCAGTAGCTATCAGGGATAGAACTGATGGTACGAGGAGGAGACCTGTGTGTGAGATTGTGCGTGTGGGCAGATTGTCAAAGAGGCGATTACTTACTAGGGACTGGAGTTCGGTAGGTAACTGACTGATAGGAGGCCTGAAGGGAGGAGTGGGTGTGGACATGGCCTGCATTTGCTATCAGGAGTGGTAAACATTTAATAAATAGGCAGAATTGACAAGGAAGAAATTCTCTCCTATCTTCACCCTCTTCCTTCTTTTGGCCACCCCGTCTTCAGATGCCCGATGGTGTCATTAAAATTTACTTGGAAAAAGAAACACCTCTGAATATTTGAATTTACTGCAAGTTACTATACATCAGCTTTGGAGCTAAAAAGGTTAGTGGCATGTCAGGCTGCATTACAGTAATAGAGCAGCAGAAGAAAGGAGATGGTAATCCTACCTTCCATCTAGAGGACTAGATACTGTCCCAGGCGTCCCATTTTTAGAGGGATACTGACCAACTTGGATCCCAAGCAGAGAAGGATAGCTGGGGCCACCATGTTCTCCGAGGAATGACTAAAGGCCTGGAAAACGGAGACCCAGGGAGTATCTTCAGATACTTGAAGGGTTGTCTGCCATGTAGAAGAACAAAGTAGTTATTATTCAGTGTTGTTCTGAAGGGCAGAACTGGGAGAAATGGGAGGACGTGACCAGGAAATATATACTGGATTAAAATAAAGAAATTTCAGCTAATGAGAGGTGGTCAAAAGTGGAACGGGAAAAAGTCTGCAGAACAGCATTAGCCATGTGATCCCATTTTAGTTTGCAATTGTACACGAAGTCTTTGAGCAGTGGAGGGACAGAAAAACCACACTGGCAGCAGATTAGAAGGTGCGTGAGAGAAGTAGGCAAGGATGGCCAGTTAACAGACCCCTGAAATAATCCAGAGCATTATTTCAGTAGCAGCGGGCCTTCCGAGTCACGGATGACCCAGCCATCCACTGACGGATGAACGGATCAGTAAAATGTGGTTTATGCATACAGTGGGATATTATGCAGCCTTAAGAAGGAACGCAGTTTTGACACATGCTACAACATGGAGAACCTTAAAGACTTTATGCTTAGTGAAATAAAGCAGTCACCAAAGGGCAAATACCGTCAGACTCCACTTACATGAAGTACCTAGAGTAGTCAAATTCATAGAGACAGGAAGTAGAATGCTGGTTACCAGGGGGTGGGGGAGGAGGGGAACGAGGAATTGGTGTTTAACGGGGACAGAGGTTCAGTTTTGGAAGATGAAAACGTTTTGGAGATGGATGGTGGTGATGCTTGCCCAGCAATGTGAATGTACTTAATGCTATTGAGCTGTACACATCAAAATGGTTAAAATGGGGCTTCCCTGGTGGCACAGTGGTTGAGAGTCCACCTGCCGATGCAGGCGACGCGGGTTCGTGCCCCGGTCCGGGAAGATCCCACGTGCCGCGGAGCGGCTGGGCCTGTGAGCCATGGCCGCTGAGCCTGCGCGTCCGGAGCCTGTGCTCCGCAACGGGAGAGGCCACGACAGTGAGAGGCCCGCGTACCACAAACAAACAAAAAAAAAGGTTAAAATGGTAAATTTCATGCTGTGTATGTTTTACCATAATTTTTAAAATACACTTCTGAATTTTTTAAAAAGGGAGAGAGAGAAATTTGAGAAGGTTTAAAGGTGTGAAGAAGGAGGGCTGAAGGTAGTTACCAAGCTATTTAGCTTAGCTGATCAGGTAGATGATGAGGCCATCAACCAAGAAAGAGAACGTTAACCAAAGAGGGAAATAGGCTTGGGAGGGGAAGATTACGAGCTCAGTTTTAGAAACGTGAAGTTTGAGTGGCCTGAAGAACATTCTCAGGTGGAGATTTTGTAAATAACAACTTTATTGAATTTTACACAATAAGTTGCATCTGCTTAAAGTCCACAATTGAAAAAGTTCTGAGAGCCACATGTACCCATGAATCCGTCACAGCCAAGATACTGAACATTTCCATCATCCCATCCCTCCCCCAGAGCCACATGTACCCATGGATCCATCACAGCCAAGATACCGAACATTTCCATCATCCCAACCCTCCCCCAGAGCCACATGTACCCATGGATCCGCCACAGCCAAGATACTGAACATTTCCATCATCCCAACCCTCCCCCAGACAAGGACTGGTATGCTTTCTGCCACTTACAGGTTAGTTTGCATTTTCTAGAGTTTTATACAGATGGAATTACATGGTATGTGGTTTTTCTGTATCTGACTTATCTCACACAGCATAGTGATTCTGAGAACCACCCGTGTTGTTGTCTGCATCAGTAGGTATTCCTTTGTATTACTAACTGATGCTCCACTGTATGGATATTTCACAGCTTGTTTATCCATTTATTAGTTATTGGGCATTTGGTTTGTTTCTAGTTTTGGGCTATTACAAATAAAGCTACTATGAACATTCCAGTGAAGTCTTTGTGTAGACACCTGTTTTCATTTCTCTTGGGTGAATACCTTGGAGTTGAATGACAGGGTTGCATGTTTACCGTTTTAAGAAACTCTTAGTAGGACTTCCCTGGCGGTGCAGTGGTTAAGAATCTGCCTGCCAATGCAGGGATCATGGGTTCGATCCCTGGTCCCGGAAGATCCCGCATGCCGCGGAGCAACTAAGTCCGTGCGCCACAACTAGTGAGCCTGCGCTCTAGAACCTGCAAGCCACAACTAGTGAGCCCACACGCCACAGCTACTGAAGCCCTCGCACCTAGAGCCCGTGCGCCACGACAAGAGAAGCCACCACAATGAGAAGCCCGCGCACCGCAATGAAGAGTAGCCCCGCTCGCAGCAACTAGAGAAAGCCCACACGCAGCAGCGAAGACCTAACGCAGCCAAATAATAAAAATAAATAAATAAATAAATTTGAAAAAAATTTCTGGTTTTGGACTTCCCTGGTGGCGCAGTGGTTAAGAATCTGCCTGCCAATGCAGGGGACACGGGTTCGAGCCCTGGTCCAGGAAGATCCCACATGCCGCAGAGCAGCTAAGGCCCCGCGCCACAACTACTGAGCCTGTGCTCTAGAGCCCGCGAGCCACAACTGCTGAAGCCTGCGTGCCACAACTACTGAAGCCTGCGTGCCACAACTACTGAAGCCTGCATGCGTAGAGCCTGTGCTCTGCAACAAGAGAAGCCACCGCAATGAGAAACCCGCGCACCACAATGAAGAGTAGCCCCCACTAGCCACAAGTAGAGAAAGCCCGCGTGCAGCAACGAAGACCCGACACAGCCAAAACTACATACATAGATACATTTTTTTTTAAATTTCTGGTTTAAAAAAAAAAAGAAACTCTCAGTTTTCCAAAGTGATTGTATCACTTACATTCTTATCAGCAGTTCAGCATCTTCCTCAACACTTGGTATTATCAACTTTTTAACCTTAGCCTTTCTAATTGGTGTGTAGTGGTATCTCATTGTGGATTTGATTTGCACTTTCCTAATGCCTAATGATGTTGACCACTTTTTCATGTGCTTATCAGACATTGATGTAATTTCTTTTGTGACGTGTCTGTTCAAATCTTTGCCCATTTAAAATATTGCCTTGGTTGTCTTCTTGCTGAGCCATAATAGTTCTTTATATATTCTGGATACCAGCCCTTTATCAGATTTATGTATTGTAAATATTTTCCATTCTATGCTTTATCTTTTCTTAACAATATCTTTCTAAGAGCAAATTTTAAATTTTGATACAGTTCAGTTTATCAATTTTCTTTTGCATGAAATTTTGTTTTTGTGTCCCTTGTAAGACACTTTTGCCTCCTTCAATATTGAGTAGATTTTTTTCCCTCTGATTAACTCTAGGCCTTTACTAGTTTTACGTTTCGCATTTAGGTTTATCACTCATTTTGAGTTAATTCTTGTGTATTATGTGAAGTAAGGGTCACTGTTCATTTTTTCCCCAGTGGGTCTGTAGTTGTTTCAGCAGAATTTGTTGAAAAGATTTTCCTTTCTGCCACTGAACTGTCTTACTACCCTTGTTGAAAATCAGTGACCATATACATGTGGGTCTCTTTCTGGAGTCTGTTCTGTTCCAGGTGGAGGTATCTAATAAGATGTTTGAAATAGGATATTGGAGCTTTTTTTTTCTTTTTTCTTTTTTTTGCTGAATATCAGCAATATATCTTTGCCCAGCCCACGGAGAAAAGCATCTCTCTTCAGGAAAGCCTACCTACCGCCATCAAGTTTGCTCTTCAATTCTTAAATTCTGGATTGAAATACATATTTCTTACTGGCTAGAATTAGAGCCAAGACCTACAATTATAAGGCAAAGGAAAATACGAAAACTTGGGTTTAGACTTGGTCAAACGCACAATGGCACCAAGTATTTGGGCTCCCTAATTGTTTACTAAACTTATTCATGTGTTATTTCTGTGGGAAAACTTACAGGAGAAAGAAATGAAGATGCCTGGAAAACACCTTAAGGATCTGGGAGCTGTCTCTGCAAAGACAATGAGGAATCCGGACATCAGCAGACTACTCAGCTTTTTCTTGGTCCTATTCATGCCACATAAAGTCATCTTCCAGGGCACCAGGATCACCGGCCGGGTTTCCCTGGCACTGGTGTAGGTGTGTGGGCCTTTCTGTCTCTAGACTCCGAGAAAAGCAAATCCTTCACAGACATGGATTCAACCACCATCTGAGAATAGGGCTCCTCCCACCTCACAGAGGTTCAAGAAATACTTTCGGTTACCACAGAGGTTCTCTCTTATTTCCCTCCATTTATCTAGGTATCAAGACCTGAGGAAAGAAGGAAACTGGTCCAAGATATTAAATTTATTATAAACAAGAATTTTAAATAAATATGAGGGCAATTTTGAAGACATAATAGAAGAGACTATGAAATTCAGCTTTAGTAGCTCATTTAAAAGGAGAGAAAGATGGCTGAAGAACATGAATTCAGAAGTGTGTGACCCAGTGGACCCAGGGGATCTAAGTTCATATTCTGATTTCCGCACACATCTTAGAAATGGTCACCTCTGTCCCGTATCTTAATGAGAGCTACACGTGCTATTAGGAGAACTGCATGATGTCTGCTTATCTATGCTTATGTAATAACAAGTAAATTTAAAATTATATTCTAGACAAATCCTTTCCCACTTACATATGCAGTGTTTTGGGTTTTTTTTTTTTTTTTTTTTGCTTTTACAGCTTAAATTGGTAAGAAAAATAAAGTCAGTCAACTCAAGAATCAATCTGACGTCCTCCAACAAGAGTTTCTGAAAGTGCCTGGAAATTAAAGTTACAGGGTTTTGAACTGCTGAGTTAATGAGCTTCCTGAAAAAAAAGTATCAAGTTCACCAGTTGCTAAACCTGCCCCTAAAGTCACTTAAAAATGTATTTAGGGAAAAAAAAAAGTATTTAGATTCCACGGCAATAAACAGAAAGCAAAAAAAAAAATTTCCCCAACGTTTGTGATTTTGAGTGTTTGCCGTGGCATATATTGCACTGAGTATTCATGTTTAACCTTTTGTCTAATTATTTGAATTCAGGTTCTCAAGGTATTTTCTATATATCTGTATCTATAGATGTGTGTGAGTGAGTGTGTGTGTGTGTGTGTAAGACAGTATAAGACGTTTTCTATAATTTCTATAATTAGAAAAGTTGGTAGCTGTCTGAAATCGTGTTAAGCCAATGGATGCATTTTGAACATTGTCTATCCACTACTAGTTCTTGATTTACTTCTTTGGACCTTTTGAGTCTGAAACTTTTTATAGTTACCTCCATAGCAGCAATTCTGATCCATTTCTTGATGACGTTGCAATAACTAGCTTAGCATCTAAATTAGAAAATTAAAATAAGAGTTCGTTTTGTTTAGAGGGATAGTTTCCAATTTTATTGTGTTTTTATTATTTCGTTTATCAGCAGTAGATATAACTACTTCCATCTAATATATAAACATAAAGTTTGCACGACCACCTGGTATATTTGCTTGTGTCCAAAGGTTACACAACAATTCTGTAACTCTTTAAAGACTTTGGCAAAGTGCCTTCCCTCTTGATTTTAAATCATTATTTTGTAAGGAAAATTTAATTAGAAAAAAGATGTTTCTTTTCTAAGTGCAGGCCAGTCTATTGAGCCAATAAAGAATTTGTTTGAAAATAATTCCCAGCTTCTAGGATTACTAAGAGAATAAATTTTTTTTCCTTTAATTAGTATTTTAGAATTTTTTTTAACGAATGCCAAATGGAATGTGAGCTCAAGTTTTTTAGTTCAGTTCTAAACTTAGAACTCGTGATTTTCAAGTTCTAAATTTGGCAAAAATGTCTTCTCTCTGCCATAGTAGCTGGTGTTGTCCCATTCTTAAGGGTTCATACATCTTATTTTCTAAGCAAGCAGTCCTGTTTTTCTTCATTTTTTAATAATTTTTTCCGTTTCCTCTTTGTGGAATACCAAATGTGATACAACTGTTTTTAGACCATAAAATAAAATAGATATGGCAGCTTTTGCAAAGAAAATGGAGGGGGGGAGGGAGTGGTAAGAAGGAAAAAAAGTCATTTAGCTTCTTTCTTACAATGAAAAGATAAGTACCTTATGTCTTAGATATTGAGTTACACAAAGTTTATATATAGGTTGTTAGAAATCACCAAGTCAGAATTCAATTTGAATACTTATTTTTTCTGCAAATTTCTGCATAAATGCACATGAATCCCAGCCCCTCCCTGAGAAAAGTGTGGGGGAAACAGCATCCCTTTTGGTCATCACCTCTAGAAGTGTGTCCAAAAAAGCCATCTCCTGTGGTCTGCTCTTTGCTGAATGTTTAATCCCACTCCTTGCAGGTGAAGACACAGAGGTAAAATGCTAAACTCAAAACCCACTGAGTGGGCTTCCCTGGTGGCACAGCGGTTGAGAGTCCACCTGCCGATGCAGGGGACACAGGTTCGTGTCCCGGTCCGGGAAGCGGAGCGGCTGAGCCTGCGCGTCCGGAGCCTGTGCTCCGCAACGGGAGAGGCCACAACAGTGACAGGCCCGCGTACCGCAAAAAAAAAAAAACCTCACTGAGTGCAGAACTCAGGCCTGGTGAGCCGGGGACACAGGCCTCTTCAGGGTAGAGGTTATTAGTAGACAGATGTTCTACATAGTTGAAAACAGCCACTTCCTAATGCTGCAGGGTGTCAGAGGAAAGGATACCGAGATCTCTCCCCAAAGCAGGCACCCACACGTCTCTCACTCATCTGCATTTCTGTCCTTCAGCCCCGCACTCGTATCTTTCTCTGTCCTCTTCCTCGTATCCCATTTTTCCCATTAGAACCATCTTTTCATTAACATAAAATGACCCAGAGGAAAGAAGACCAGCATTTCAAAAGGTGAAATGTTTGTGTTCTTTCTTTCCCCCAGACAAGCTTCTGGAATCTGATCCTCAGCTGTACACCTCTCCGAAGTGTTTCTCTCTCTGTTCGAGCTGCTTCCTTTTCTCCCCACGAAGATGTTGTTCGGGCACTTGTACGGGTCACCCCAGCCCAGATGGACCAGGCTCAAGCTTGGTCTCTCACAGCGAGCATTGCCCAAGCGCTTCCCTGCACATCTTGGCAAATCGGCATCGCGCTCGCTTGCTCGGGTCTCTCTGGTCCTCACTCTCTTTTCTGCTCAGAAGGAAGAACCATCAGGCCCCTTCTACCAGGTGGCGGCCGCCAACAACAAGCCAGCGAGCGGCCCTGATGGTCTAGTCCAACAGGTTCCCCTGCTTTCTTTTCTCTTGCTTCTGCAGTGCCAAGAGGGGAGAACTGGAATACTTCAGATATTTCCCGCTCCCAGGCTTCCTGGGTACTAAGCATTCTGACCACCAGGCTCCCGGCAGAGGCAGCAGTCGGCTTTTCTGGGATGTGCGGCCCTCCCGTCCTCCATACCACGTCCACTGGCAGCTGTCTCCCCTCCCCACCCTGCAAGTGTTGGTAGAATTCCACTGACCTCAACATTCCTAGAGGGGCTGGGATTGGCACGGACATCCAACCTTGAAGGGAATGCAACAGAGTGAACCATCTTGGGCACTGCCCCTGTGGGCAGTGTGCATCATCAGAGTTCAGAGAATAGGTGGTCTGAGTAAGCAAGTCAGATGGTTTAGCTCAGCAGATCAGCCAGGCCAGTCTCCTGCCTCTGACAGTGGCACAAGAGGCTACTTTGTGAGAAAACATGGTTGCCCTCTACCGCGTCAACCTCAGACGTTGAGGGTTACTGCACACGCCATTCTGGTTTTCCTTAACAGTATGTTTATCTGGCACTGTCTCCAATTTCTCTATTTTGGGCCTCAATCATCCGTCACAGTGTTTTTGTATTAAATAATCTAAAGGAAAGCATTAATTAGGCTCGGAGTCAGGAGTCGTGGGTTCTTTCTGTAGCTCTGTCATATGGTAAGGTATGACCTTGGGCATTTACCTTCTCTGGGCCTTCCTTTAAAACATTGGGGTCTGGATTTGATTACAACCGTGTTCTAAAACACCATGAGTCTTCTTTAAACTCTACTGAATAGTACAGTAAATAGAAAATAGTATTTAAAATAATATCATATGACACAACTAAGGAGCCCGTGAGCTGCAACTAAGGAGCCTACCTGCCGCAACTAAGACCCAGCACAACCAAGTAAATAATAAATAAATAAATAGTAAAATAATATTGTATGATACTATTTCCCCCACAATTGCCCCTGCATTACTTTGGTTCAACTTTAAGGAAATACCTCTATTTCTAGTCTTGTAGGTTTACCCCATGATTACAGATCTATTGTCTTTTTTTTTTCTTTAATCTTTCTTTCTTTCTTTCTTTCTTTGGCTGTATTGGGTCTTTGTTGTGGCTCTCTAGTTGTGGCCTGCGGGCTTAGTTGCCCCGAGGCATGTGGGATCTTAGTTCCCCGACCAGGGACCCCTGCATTGGAAGGCAGATTCTTAACCACTGGACCACCAGGAAAGTCCCTTTTTCTTCTCTTTATAAATCTACATTTATAAACTTTCCAACAAGGTCTGAAGATGCTCTTATTTTTGTTACCTATCTCTAAGAGAGACCTCAGCCCTGAAGGAAGTAATCCGAACTCAAGGCAGGATAATGGTGTTTACTGTTTACCCCACAGTCGGGTGGCTTTGTGCCAGCAGCAGCTTACGGAGTTTGTGTCTTTGGGGGGCTGCCCACAATCCCCCGCAAGATGCCTTTCCTGTGTTATAAATAGGAATTCAGAGTCCATCATCTTATAAACATTTGAAGCTTTACCCCCAATATTTTACTGTTTGCCACATGAGTACATATCTCCCACTTTTTGCACATTTCACAGAGCTTTGTGAGATCTTCTGGTTGTTTATCCCCTTGAATATCACCTGGAAGAAGAATCATCTACAGAATTGAAAGTTGTATCATATATTTCCACTTCCATTTCATTTAAACATTTTTTTTATATCTATTTAGTTGGTTGCACCAGGTCTTAGTTGCAGCTCGCCAGCTCCTTAGCTGTGGCGTGCGTGCAGGATCTAGTTCCCTGACCAGGGATCGAACCCAGGCTCCCTGCATTGGGAGTGCAGAGTCCTATCCACAGCGCCACCAGGAAAGTCCTTATGTTATTTTTCCAAATGTTGAAAAAAAACTCTCGTACTCATCCTACTCCCTGGGAGAGGGTAGCTAGCAGTTGGTGGGGGACGGTGGGTGAGGTTGGTGGGGGACGGTGGGTGAGGTTGGTGGGGGACGGTGGGTGAGGAATGAGATGCAGATCCTACCTGAAGGATGGGAAAACTCAGCATTTTGTGTGTGTGTGTGACTCAAAATTTTTATAGATTATACTCCATTTATAGTTATTATAAAATATTAGCTATATTCCGCGTGCTCTACAATATATCCTTGTGGCTTATTTATTTTATACAGAGTAGTTCGTACCATTAGCATTCTGTTTTAACGTGAATTTTAGTGGCAGGTTATACAGGAGTTGATTAGACTCACATCTCTTCATTACTTTCCCCACTCCGTCACATTTAAGCATTTACTCATGGATTGAGTGGGTCCTATAGGCCAAGCACTAGGCTAGATGCCAAGAAAAATGGTGAGTAAAGCTCACCCTGCCCTTGAGAGATCTGCAGACTAGATGGCTACACACATGGGCAGCTGCAGGCCTGGGTGAGGATGCCAGGGGAGGAGTGGGCTCAGAGTGGGGCGGTCAGGGGAGGCTTCTCAGAGCGGAGGTGTTTAAGCTGAAAGACAGGCAGGAGGCAGGTCCGTGGAGAATTATCCTGATTGAAGGAATAAGTACCTGAAGAAGCACACAGTCTAGGACCGCCCGATGGCTCAAGACAGTGGGAGCTCAGAGCGCGGGGCTGGATCTATCAGCAGATGCTGAACGCGATGCTCTGCTAAAATGTTTGAACGTCCTCTTGAAGGCAGTGGGAAGTCATAGAAGGATTTTTAAAGTAGGGGAATATCATGATCATATTATCTTATTTACTTTAGAAAAATCACTTGGTGTTTTCTAAGGCTAAGGCCCAGAGACGTTAGGTACGTTGTTGAAGTAAACCAAGCAGGAGACCATAGGTTCAGCTAAGATGGTGCTCTTCGAAAGGAGGGAAGTGGGTGGATCAGACACATAAATGAAAGAGGTAGAGACCACAGGACTCGATGATTTGTTGATTGTTGGCAGTTAGGGAAAGGGAGGAATCAATGATGCAATTCAGGTTTCTGGGCCAGGCTGCTGAGCTAGAGATGGCCAGGAGAGGTTTCTACTGGTGAGTGCAAAGCTGGATGAAGCCTTGATTCTCAGGGCCACCTTAACGCAGTGCTGAGTTTCCCAATCCTGGAGGACTCAGAATGATGAGGGACTATTGTAAGAATGAAGTGGGTTTTCTGTGCCTACGTGGCCCGCTCACCTTTGGGTCAAGAGTGCTGGGGCAGACTTCCCTGGTGGCGCAGTCATTGAGAGTCCGCCTGCCTGTGCAGGGGACACAGGTCTGAGCCCCGGTCCGGGAGGATCCCACATGCGTGAAGCAATTAAGCCCTCACGCCACAACTGCTGAGCCTGCGCTCTGGAGCCCGCGAGCCACAACTACTGAGCCCCTGCGCCACAACTACTGAAGCCCGCTCGCCACAACTACTGAAGCCCGTGTGCCTAGAGCCCATGCTCCGCAACGAGAAGCCACTGCAGTGAGAAGCCCGCACACCACAAGGAAGAGTAGCCCCCGCTCGCCGCAACTAGAGAAAGCCTGCGCGCAGCAACGAAGACCCAACGCAGCCAAAAATAAATAAATGAATAAATACATTTATTAAAAAAAAAAGAGTTCTGGGGCGCTACCCCTTGAGGAGATTCTCTGACCTCTCAAATGTTCCGTTGAAATTTCTCAATAATCGGTAAAGAACATGAGTTTTCTCACTTCCCACACAGACCCTAGAAGGAAGCAGTACTGCACAATTTTGGCTACAGCTGTCATTTTGCTCCCTTTGGAATGTATCTTTTTGAGATTGTTGGTTTTTAGCGCCAAAGCAGAGACCATAAGGACACATCCACGCCGGACGTCATGTAAAGGGGTTGGGCTTTGGAGTCAGAGAGACTAAGTGGGTCAGCCTAGGCGACCTTAATTTCCTGCTCCGTAAAATAAGAAAAGTAGCACCCACGCCAAGGACTTGCTGCGAGAATTACAAGGAGGTAAAAGCATTTTCGGTGCCTAGCACGTGTAAATGCCCGGTAAGTATTAGTTTCTGCCCTCCGCCCCACCCCCATCCATGGACACTGACCCCTGAACATCATTGCCTTCTCACTCTGATGCGAGAAGCCCCGCGCTGCCCTTCCCTTTACTGGCTCGCTAACAAATGGGAGGGTTTGGGAGCTTCCCCGGCGGTCCAGCGGGTAAGATTCGGCGCTTCCAATGCGAGGAGGGAGGAGGGGGCAGGTCCGATCCCTGGTCGGAAAACTAACATCCCACGTGCTGCGCAGCCAAAAAACAAATAAATAAATACTTTAAAATGGGTGGGGTTTTTTTGTTGTTTTTTAAAATTTCTTAGGCAACAGAAAGGAAGAGAAAAAGAAAGAAGAGAGGAGGGGGAAGGGATCCGAATTAAACTTGGGCACTTTTCTAAGTGTAAGTTTTGCCTAAAAGCTTTTTCAAGTGTCTAACATCGGTTCTTTCTCAACTACAAATGTTAACCTATGGCTTGTGACAATCGTATGGGCCTTTGGTAGTTAAGAATAAGAATACTTGAACTGAGCGGGAATACCAGGCTCATGAGTAAGACAGTGGCTTCCCTCCCTTCGTAGGCTGACTCGGCTCCACCTGTCTGTCCTTGAATCTTAGAGTTCCAAGCTATGATGCGATCGGCAGCTCACTGTAGAAAAATGCGGGTCTTCTGCCTTGAGTCCTCTTCAGATCTTTCTACTTTGGGAGATATGCATGTACATTCTTTCTTACTACTCTTTCTGGTTTTAGATAGCATCTAAGCCTTGGGTTTAGGGCTCCCAACCCGCCTCAGGCTAACTTTCTTAGATGTTGGATAGATTCAGGGAACATTTGTGAGTGGAACACTCTGACACTGGCTTCTACTTTGGTAGCCGTCCCCCTTCCCCTCTTTGGCATTCTTTCCTTCTGTTGCTCTAGCAGTTCCTCCTCTAATCTCATTTGTGTTCTTTTGCTCCATCAAAAAAAAAAAAAAAAAAAACCCTTTGAAAAAGATAGGAGGCTCGATTTTAGCCATTGAAGAATTTATAGCCACGTAAAGATATTCTTTGAGTCTTCTAATTATCTTTAGGAAACATGTAGCTTTTAAAGACACCTTGTTACCATATAATATTTAGGTCAGGATATAGTTTCTATCTGCAAAAAGATTACATTTCTTTAGGTAAGGTAAGAACACACAAGACGAAGAAAGATTCAAGAGACTAGTATTACGCTTCTTTTAAAAGATGGGCAGGAAACCGTAGAGAGAGCCTGACAAAAATCCGTTCTTCTGCTTCAGGTGAGATTATTGATTTTCTTAGTTACTGTTTTTCCCTGAAGTGTTGAAATAAGTGCCTTTTGATGCCTGGGCTTGAGAAAAACTTGTTCCTCACAGCCACTTGGCAAGTATAAATCCCAGGAACTAGGTGCTTTAAGTACTGTGTTTGTGAAGCAGGAACTGCTGTTGGTAGGGCACGGGCGGGGAGGAAAGAGGCTGGGAAGGGAGGGAGCGTGGAGCGCTGGGGCTAGAAACCCTAGCAGCGGGTGGGAGTGACCAAAAGACAGGAGAGCCGGTCCCTGCTGGGGCCTTGCAGGTCCGCGTTGCTAGACTTCCCCTGTCCCACCACTGCCAGCTCCACCCAGGGAATCCTTGTCACCCATACTGCTCCCAATAAATCTGGAGTGGTTTCAGGCAAATCTGAACTGGTTTTACCCAAATGAAAAACCTAGATTGAATTTGTTGAATTCTTCGATGGCGCCCATTTTGGTGCCAAAATGAATTTGCTACACAAGGAGTACCATTTTGGGGGAGTTTATGAATTTTTGTGATATCTGGTAATATGCAGGAAAAAAGTGGGTTAACCTCAAAATCTGCCACATGAATGCAACCAATTAGAAACCTGGTGTTACTGTTTTGACTTTAAGGACTTTTCATAAGATCCGGGAATTTAAAAAATAAATATATTTACAAGCTTCTGAACTATAGCAACCTTACACAGTAAAAAGCAAGAAAGAAAATCTGTTAAAACAGCAGTTCATCAAACCATTGCCCCAGATCGTCAGGAGAGGGGCCAACCTGAATAGAATTTAATAACTACATAAAGTTGCCAATATCCACTGATTTTGACCAACGAAGATGACAACACAACAATAGGTTTTGCTCCATGTCGCGCTAGGATGTAATTCAATCTATGAAGGGAAGGGAATAGTAGACATGGTTTATTAAAATTGAGTATCAACGGTGTGATAGGTGTGGACAGAAAATCGAACCTCACCTTGACATTCAGCTATCATTTACTGAGTACCTGTGATGGGCAAAGAGTGCTGGAGAAACAAAGATGCGTAAAACAACATAATATGTAATATATTTATATAGGTTATAAAATATATATAATAATCTATTGTCATTATATTTATAACACTATAAAAGCCATTAGAAAGGTACAACCAAAAGTGACAGAGCTCAGAAATGAAAGAAGGCTCATCAAGTTGAGAACTGGAAACGGTTGGGGAAGTTTTAAAGGACAGGTTGGATTTAGCAGCACAGGTGGGGGAAGGACGCTACAAAGCCAAAGTGTGGCCAGAAGCTCGAAAGGAGGAAAGTACAAGGTCCAGTCTGATTGGAAATTAGGAGAGCAGTGGGAGGGAAAGCAAGGGAGACATTCTGCCTGACTAGGGAAGGCCTTGAAGGCCAGGTGAGGATTTTGTAGTTAATTGGGGAGAAAATGTTGTAATTAAATGGAAAGTTTTTAAGCAGTGGTGGAGCTTTATGCATTAGGAAAATATTAATAATACCAGTTTTTAAAATAATCTAAAATAAACAGCCAACATCTGGTGCTCATTTACAGAACTCTAAGCGATTTGCATACTAGGCTCAGCTCTTTATGTATATGAGCTAATTTAAACTCACAACTTCCCTTTGAAAGGGGTACTATCATTTTACAAAAGCAGCTGAGCCTCAGAGAAGTTAATTCACTCTGCCCAAGGTAACACAGCTAGCTAGTGCAAAGGCCAGGATTTTAACCTAGTAGTGTCTGGTTCCAAAGCCACTATTCCTAACCACAAAATAACAAAGACCAGAACTAGAGTTGGGGGCAATAGAAATGAAAATAAAGGTGTGGGGCGTTGATTCAAAAGTACTGTGACATAGATGTTACAGAATTTGATGTGAGGGAAGAGGAAGAAGGGGAATTAGACTCCTAGAATTGGAGCTGGTGTGGGAAGTCGGCAAGTAGGGAAATCAGAAAGGGGTCTGGCTTAGAGAGCAAACCTGTGAGCTTTGAGAAACTGGTACACAGTGGAGTCCAGGATAGAGCCTAAGGCTGAAGGGAAACTTAGAGTCATTTACATAGAAATGGAGGTTAAAACTCCACGTGGAGTTGGTCACGGGGGTCTCTAAGAGGGCAGAGAAGCAGAGAGAAGATGACTCAGGACTGAATTACGGGAAAAGAAGGAATAGTGATTAAAGAAGATACAGCAGTAGTGATGAGAGGTAACAAGGTTTTCATGTAAACACTGATACTTTCCTCCTAGCACATACCTGATTTTGATTTGTGTTAACAGGGTGGTTGTATTTGGATGACAGTGGAGACACCTTAACTTTAGGGCCATGGTAAATGTGCATGATTTCTATATATAGTGTATATCTCTTTACAGGGAAGAATTTCTAGAGTAACGACAAGGTCTGAATTTCTTTAAATGATCTAAATCTTTCAGTCTTCTATTAGCAAATTTCTTCTCTTAAAAACTTGGAGTTGGGCTTCCCTGGTGGCGCAGTGGTTGAGAGTCTGCCTGCCGACGCAGGGGATGCGGGTTCGTGCCCCGGTCCGGGAAGATCCCACATGCCGCGGAGCGGCCGGGCCCGTGAGTCATGGCCGCTGAGCCTGCGCGTCCGGAGCCTGTGCTCCGCAACAGGAGAGGCCCGCGTACCGCAAAAAAAAAAAAAAAAAAAAAAAAAATTGGACTTTTTGTTTCTAATTTTAGAAGTAGCATAAATTGTAGAAAACTAAGGAAATCAAATTGAAAAGTCTAAGGAGAAAACCAAGCTTACCTTTCACCTGAAATAAATACTACTAATGTTTTTTAGTATATTCTTCCAATCTTTGTTGGATTCACATACAGTTTTCTTTCAAACCAGGGATCCTTCTGAAAATAGTTTTTGTCATGATAAGGTAATATGAATATTTTTACGTGGCATTAAATCTAGTATTCATAACAATTTGATAGTGGCATAATCCGTCATGAGGATGGACCAAAACTTATTAAACCAAGCCACTCTCATTGAACATCTGGGTTGTTGACACATTATAGATAATTCTGCAATTAATATTCTTATTCACATCTTTGTGCCTTTTACTTAGTTCGGATTATTTTCTTAGTATTTTTTGAAGCAAAATCACTGGTCAAATGCCATGAATGTTTCCAAGGTAGAGTTCTGTTCCTCAATGTGACTATCAATTTGTTGGTAGTACTTTTGTTAGAATATACTAAATCATGCTATCTCCTTCCTACTTCCTTATTTCCGTTCTTGGAAAGCAAAAGGAAACCTCAGAACAAGGATCAACAGCAACGTTTCAAAATAAGCATACAGGTTTTTCATTGTTGCTGATTTTTTTTTAACACCTTCATGAACAACAGGTATGGGTTGGCAGTCACCTCCTATTTAGCCCACAAGCCATTTTGGGTGCTGTGTTTTAAACCAAAAGGCTGTCTTTTGGGGAGCTGAGGCCATCTTCCCATCGGTGCAGCTTCCCCTGGCAGAGAGACTCCTGCTGTCTGGCCTCTGACAAAGACAAATCCAAGGTGGTGAACCCCACCCAGGTGAGGAAGGTGTTTATCAGGTCTGCTAGGATTTCTCTCCTAGGCCTCGGGTGATTTTCAGATGTCTTCTTTGCATTTCCTGGAGGCCGGGAGCGCCTGATTTTGTCTTGGTCTCCCAGGCAGAGCAAGGCACTCCCCTCTCCTGTCTCCAGACTGTTTCTCTGGACTTGGGACGGTCCACAGCTTTGGCACCAGCCTCCTTGAGTGTGCTCGGGAGCTCTGGCCGCAGGTCCTGGATTCCAGGTATCTGTCCTGGCCTTTCCTCCCTTCAGTCCCATCCCATCAGCTGGCAGCACCCACACTTGTCACTTAGGGCTGAAGTTACCCTTGATGGGAAACGGGGCTTCTTTACTCGGGTTTTAATGCAATGTTTTGCAAACTGCAGAGCCCGTTGGCAGGTTGGAAAGTAAACTTAGGATTTTAAGAAAAAAAAATGTCAGACTCCATCACAATGGTAGGTATTGTTTCATGAAACTGTTTTCAAGTTTGTTTGTTGTTTTTGCCACACTACTCAGCTTGTGGGATCTTAGTTCCCTGACCAGGAGTCGAACCCGCGCCCCCTGCAGTGGAAGCGTGAAGTCTTAACCACTGGACCCTCAGGGAAGTCCCATAAATTTGTTTTGTTTTGTTTTGGCCACACCGCGCGGCTTGTAGGATCTTAGTTCCCTGACCAGGGATCGAACCCGGGCCCTTGGCAGTGAGAGCACGGAGTCCTAACCACTGGACCACCAGGGAATTCCCATAAATTTTTTCAAGTTTTATATATGCAAAATGTATGTGTCCTATTCAAAAATCTTGAGAGTTGAGGCTGTAAACTCACGTCAGATTCCCTTGAGGATATGGGTTATATTTAGGTGGGAAAATGTGATCATTTTTTATTTTATTAGCTAGGCTAATAACTGCAAGGTCATGCGGCTTAGTGGAGAAAACTTCAGCTTTGGAGTCAGAACTGGGTTTACTATTACTCTCTCACTAGCAGCGTGACCTTGGACAACTTAAGGGATCTCTCTGAGCCTCCTTCGAATTATTTGTAGAAGAGAGATAAGCATCCTGGCCTATGGGATCACCGTGAGGACCAAACAAAATTATCTGTGTAAAGTGCTCAGCATATAGGAGAGACGTGATAAATAAAGCTCACTTTTGTCTGGGCTGCAGGACATCCTCTGCAGCACAGCCAGACTCTCTGTTTCACCTCAGGAGTACATGCTACCTGTGACAGCACCAGAAATGGTCTGTTCCTCACCTGAGGGATCCCTCTAGTTCAGTTTCCCACTCTGTGTTCTGTGTGATGATAATAAGTGTTTCCTACGAAAAGAGTCTCTGAGGAAGAACGTTTCAGAATCGCAGGTCGTAGTCCTGAAATTCTAAGGACCCAACTCAGGACTGGCAAAACTCAGACGTCCGCAGGAGGCAGGCAGGCAAGATGGCAGGCCAGATGCTGAGGGAACAGTGGGGCTGCGCAGAAGACAGAACACACCTCCTCTGAGGGAGGCAGCCCCTATTCACTCGACAGCATCGTCACCCTGCGCAGCCATGGAGCCAAGGTTATCGGACCTCTGATTTTTCAAAAGAAGCCAAATATCTGGATTTTTTTAATGTGAAAAAAAAAATCCAACTTTTTAAAAACACCATGTTAACCAAATGGCACATCTGAGGGTCACATAAGCCAGAGGCCTGCCAGTTTGCACCATCTGACCTAACACTTCACGGCTCAGCCAACTGTACAGTCACCTCAGGCGCTCGTGGGAAACCTCCCAAGGTACACCTGGAGAGTGCTCTTTTAACATAATTTTGTAGCAAAAACACACTTTAAGCACAGAATATATAACTCCGCGCATAGAAGAAATTTCCACCGAATGAAGAGGAAGAGCATCGTTTTTCAGGTGTTAAACGCCACAGGCAGCAGGAAAGTACGGGGCAAAATTAGCAAGTGGGTAGCGATCCGTCGTCCCTTTCTGTGTTTGTTTCATAAAACATTCGTGTTTTGAAAGACAGCTTTGTCGAGAGATAATTCACATACGTACGATCTGATGATTTTTGGTGTCTTCAGAGTTGCGCAACCATTACTAGGATCTAATTTTAAATCATTTTCATCCTCTTAAAACAAGCTCCACACCCACCAGCAGTTACCCCCCCCCCCATCCTCCACCCCTGGCTACCCCTAATCTACTTTCCGTCTTTATAAATTTCCTCTTCTGGACATTTCATATAAATGGAATCTTACAATATGTGGGGGTTTTTGTGTGTGTCTGGCTTCTTTCACTTATCCTAATGTTTTCAAGGTTCATCCATGTTGTACCATGTGTCACTACTTCATTCCAGTCTATCGACGAATAATATTCAATCACAAAGATACACTACATCTTATTCATCCCCTCAACAGTTGATGAACATTTGGGTTGCTTTCTGACTATTACAAATAATGCTGCTGTGAACATTTATGTGCAGGTTTTTGTGTGGACATGTTTTTATTTCTCTTGGGTACGTACCTAGGAGTGGAATTGCTGGGTCACGTGGTAACTCTATGTTTAACCTTGGGAGGAACCGTCAGACTGTTTTCCAAATCGGCTGCCCCGTTTTACATTCCCACCAGCAGTGTGTGATGCCACCAATTGCTCCATTTTCACTCATGCTCCCCGTGTCTGTCTTTTTGATCGTAGCCATCCTAGCAGGTGAGCTAAGACATTTGTTTTTAAGGTTTATGGCACTTCTAATAGGGCACCTGAATTTGGCCTGTTGATGTGGCTCTTGAGATCAAGACCTAAAACACTGATCTTTTCTGAATTTAGATCATCATTTTATAAAAGCTTTTACGAATGAGTGTCCCCCTCTTCATGTGTACCATTCTTTGGCTAACCAGAGAACAGGAACCTTATTAAGAAAAGGTGTAATTTTTCTTCCTTATTCACCAGTGCAATATTACAATTCTAGAGATATTATTGGTATAAATTTGCTTCCGGGAATTCCCTGGCGGTCCAGTTGTTAGGACTCTGTGCTTTCACTGTGGAGAGCTGGGGTTCAATCCCTGGTCAGGGAACCGGGATCCTGCAAGCCGCAGAGCACAGCCCAGGAAAAAAAAAAAAAAATCACTTCCATACCGTTTTCTTTGCCTCAGCCATCAATGCTGCCCGCAGCTGAAGCCACTGATTTCCCCACCTGCAAGCCACATTGGCACAGAAGACTCAGGCCTAGGCAGAAGTACTTAAGCAGGCCAGGACAAGGTTCCCCTTCCCCACGCGCTGACAGATATAATAACACCACCTCTCTGCCTTCCTCGGGTCTTTCTTTGTGCCCATCTGTTTAATCCTGTGATGTCCTTGCAAGTGAGATGAAGCATCGCTACCTCTAAGCAAGAGTTGGGGAAATGAGCACAGACCTTAGTGGCTACCCGAGGGCACACGTGGTAGATTGAGGGGTGGGACTCAGTGTCCTAGGTCACAACCTGTACACTTTTCTCTACCTGAATTCCTCTCCTTTATTGTTAGCATCCAAAAAAGAAAGAAAGAAGAAGAAGGTTTTAAGTGTACAGGACCCTTAGTGTGGTTGGCCTCGTCAGACATTTCAGTTTACAATTTCTATTCCTTTTCAGAAACTGGCCCTTTTTAGGAAGGAGAGACAACAGAGAATTCATATAACTTGACTTTAGGCTTCATTGCATGAGGAGGAATCAATATCCTCCAGCCAAAGACTTACAGCCCCCTGTCTGCTTTTTGTATTTTTTTACATTAGAGTTGTTTCAAAGGCCCACTGGAAACAACCTTTGGGCAGACATTCTTGCAGTTTTCTGTGATAAATTCTTATTTGGCTTGCCATAGTTCACTGTATCCAACTAGGAATAACCTTGGCCTAGTTGGGAGCTGGTAAATAACTACAAATATATGCGTTTGTCTTTCTTTGCAATTGCCCTTAGCCCCCAACTCCATCTCCCTCTTTTTAAGTTATAAGAATGAGGTGCAGTTGACATCTTTCCTCAGTATTAATCCTAACATTTACTTATTGTTCTATTTTCATGCCTTCTGATTTAGAAATACCCCAATGTTTATCGCCAAAGATGGAAGAGGAAGATTAAAACAATAATTTGCAGTAAGTACTCTTTCAGCTGTTAAATCGTTTATTCAACAGACTTTATTTACTGCTTGCTGTATGCCGGGCACCCTGCTAGGTGCTTGGGATGCAAAGATAAGATAGGATTCCTGCCTTTAAGGGGTGCATTGCCGTGGGACAAACAGACATATAACTGGATAATTACAATTGTGAGCACAGTAATTAATGTACAGAATATTTTGAGATTCCAGAAGAGAGGTACTTCTCCTATCCTAGAGGCAGGCTCCAGGAGGGGTATAACCCATATTCATGACGATCTGTAATTTAGTCGGCTAAATTGGGCATGGGAGAGAGTGTTCAGGCTTTTTGAATTAGATAACTTCGTAAGTTGGGATTAAAACACCCAATAACCCTAAAGTAAAATATATGCCAATTTGTGGCTAATGATTCATGTTGAAGAAGGAGAGGGTCTAACATAATAAAAGAAGTGAACGTAGGTTCAGGGTTGGGTTAAGGTTGCAGGTTAGGTTAAGGTTGCAGGGTTAGAGCTAGAAGTTGTAGGGTTTACTTAAAAAGTTTCTCTGCTTTTTATGTTCCTCCCTTTGTATCACAAAAAGCAAATAAGAGGAATGTGCCTAGAAGTGCAGGTTTTAATGGTCTGTGACGTGGCCTCTGTTATACTTGGGAATAACTGAAGGCACCATCACTAGACTGGATGAGGATTTAGTGCTGTCTGAGGCTAAAATTAAAAAAAAAAAACAAAACTTAATTTGCAACCACTGCCCTCATATAAAATTAAAATATGAAGAAAAACTCAAGGCTAACTAACTGCACTTGATGTTTTCTAAGTCATGGGTTTGAAGAGGTCTGCATAACATAATTTTAAACCTTTGAAGAAAAAGTTTAATCTTTACAACAAGCCCGTGATCACTTCCATTTTATAGCTGAGAGATTGGAAGCACAAAGGAGTAAAAAAAAAAAAAACCTTGCCAGAGATCATACAGCTAGTAAGTAGCAGAGCCGGGATTTGAACCCAGGTTTATTTAAATCCGGTGCCTGTAATTCACCATACCATCCTGCTGAAATAGACACCTGTGTGGACCCATTGCTCTTGAGTTGTTCTGTGACCATAAACTTACCCTGGTAGGAGTAAGCTATTAGAGACAACTGGTAAAAGAACCTAAAAAAGTGGTTGTCCAAAAAAAAAAAAAAAGTGGTTGTACCAGGGCAAACCCAACACTGCTCCTGGAAAATACCGATTAGTGCTATCTTCAGATAATATTCAAATTTTGATATCACGGATGCCATCTATAGTGTGGATAATTCTCATGAATATTTTGCAATATAGTCATCGAGAAGATAAAACAGAATTGAAATAAATACCTAGATTTAAAGAAAGCATAAAATTTGATTAATAGAGGGAAGTAAAGAAAAGTAAATATGTGTGAAGGTAGCAATATAACAGTTAACTTTAGATGTTTGCTTTTTAAACGCCGAGTGTACATTATACTAGTTTATATAGTCTTAATATCATACTTTTTCATGTTCATATGACATGCATTGTCCATTCACCAAGACTATAATCCTTGAGACCAATTATGTATTTTTTTAATAAAAGGAATAAACATTAACATCAAAGGTCAGGAGAGGTTATCTCTAAGTCTATTCTCAAATAGCTTAATAAATTTGAGCAAATACATTATGTTATGGATGCTTAGACTGGATATATGAAACAAAATTAACATAATAAAATGAGTGATTTTAACTTTGGTCTGTTACATTTGGAAGAATTGGCTGGTGGGTTTAGAAGTGTATAAACATACCATCAGAGAGTGAAAAAAAGGGAAGTCTGTTATAACTGAATAGGGGTGTGGTCTGCTCAGACTACAGAGGAATAGATAATAGTTTCATGAAGGGCTGATATAACCGTAGAGTCTTCAGAACTGGCTATTATAGCTAGCAGATTTTTCTTTACAGACATAATAAGTATGGCTGTTAATACCGCCAGCTTGGTGAGTTAGAGAAACACACTCTCTGCCTCTATCTAATCCTCCGGGTAACAGTATACCTACAACTCCTGTAATCCTAGAGCAGTTACATGGATGCACTAAGTGGTGTGATGGGAGGGAAAGATAGCATCACAAGGATTCGTTTGATTATAACAGTAATCCACACCGAGTCAAATAAAACAGCCCAACAGTTAAAAAGGTGGTCTCTAATGAATTTGCTAATTCTAGCAGGCCCTCGCGAACATTTCCTGCTAGAGTACCCCATATCAAAACGAAGTGGCTGTGTGCTTTAATTACATGGAATAATCATTTGATTTCCAGGAAGTTGAGACCGTGCTTTGTATTTAAATAAAAAGTTCTAGACGAGCTGTGAAACTCGATCAAACCAAGAAAAAGGGTGAAACTAAATGCCTGTTCGGTGAGTCAAGGTTTCAGCTGCTCAGCAAGCCTGACGGTACGGGTTTAGGAGCCCAGAAAAGGGGTGTTTTAAAGCCGGCTGACTGGATCGTGTCACTTTCTTATAGGAAAAGCCCTGCCTTCCCAAAGATCTAGAGTGTAATGCAACCATATGTTGCCGAGGAGCTCGAATCTTGGCTGCCTTCGCCCCTCTGCACGAGCAGAAACCCCGGTTTTCAGGGGCCGTGATCTCATCGTGTCGCTCTCACTTTTGAAGGTCTGTTAAAAAGTCTGGGGCCTCTTATCTTAACGGCTTTGGAAGTGAGTTTGGGGTGAGAAGGGGGGGGGAGGCCTGTGGGTGTCTCTTTTGCCTGAGGAGCTGGAGACACTTGTGGAAAAGTCAGGCCCTTTTCGCTCGGGCGGCCGCTCGGGCGTGGGGCTGGCTTGGGTTAGACACACGCACACATACACCATAGAGCTCTGCTTTCCCGTAGCAGCTGCTGCCTCTGCCTCTGCCTCTCCCGCCTCAGCCTCTCTGCCCGGCATACACACACATTCAGATTTGCGCGCTGTTTCAATCCTTGATGACGTGTCCCCGGAGACAGCCAATAGCAAACGGGCTCTGGTCAGGACAATGGGAGGTATCGGGCCAATGAGCGAGCCCCGTGAGTTGGCGGTAGCCAATAGGAGCCGCGCTGGCTGGAGAGTAATGTTACAGAGCGGAGAGAGTGAGGAGGCTGCGTCTGGCTCCCGCTCTCACAGCCATTGCAGTACATTGAGCTCCATAGAGACAGCGCCGGGGCAAGTGAGAGCCGGACGGGCACTGGGCGACTCTGTGCCTCGCGGAGGGTGAGTCTGGGGCAGCGCCGCGGCGGGGAGAGCGCCTCCGGCAGCTCCCCAGCCCGCGCGGCGGCCGGATCCCCGCGGCCGGGAGCCGGCGGGTCAGGATCCACACAAAGGCAAATGAGGGGGGACCGTGGGGGGAACTGCGCACGGAGCGAGCCTCCCCTCGGGCGCCGGGAGCCCGGCCGCGCGCCGGAGCCCCGGCCCCCGGGCCGCCGGAGGCGCCGCGAGCCCCGAGCCCCGCGAGTTTCCACCCCCGGCGGCGTCCGCGCTGACTGGCGCAAAAAAATTTTTTTTCATTAAAAAAAATTTTTAACGTGTTTTCGGCCCCCGGGCCGAGCGTTCGGGCGGCCGGCGTGCGCGGGGGGCGGCGGGCCGCCGGGCGGGCGGGCGGCGCTTCACGGCTGCATTGGCCGCCGCAGAGCCGGGCGCCGGCGGCGGGCAAGCGCGGGCGGCGGGCGCTGCGGGCGGGCGGGCGGCGGCGCGGGGCCGGGGCCGGGGGTGGCGGCGCGGGGCCGGGCCCGCCGGCCTGAGCCCGAGCCCGAGCCAGTGCCCGGGCGCGGCGGCGGCGGCGGCGGCGGCCCGGCGGCGGGGGGAGCGGCGCCGCGGCGCTCGCTGGAACATGGCTGACTCGGCCCGGCGCTGCTGGCTGGAGAGAAAACAAGGCGGGCGGGCGCGGGCGGGGGAGCTGGGCGCAGCAGTTCCGAGGCAACTTTTTTTTTCGTCTTCTCACAGCCCCGCGTCGCCCGTGCGGGGGCGGCGGGGCGCGCGGCCCGCGCGGAGGGAGAAGGGGAGCGGCGGGCCGGGGGCGCCTCCCGGGGCGGCCCCCCCGCGGGCGGCGGGCGGGGGGAGGGTCCGGCTGCGCGCCCCCCGCCCCTCCCCCCGGCCGTCATGGCCGAGTGTGTGCGCCAGAGCGCGGCGCGCACCCCGCCCGCCTGCGCTCGCACTCACACTCTCACACACTCACTCGCGCACACACACAGACACACACATACACACACACACACACAAAGGGAAGGAGCCATATTCTCGCTCGCGCTCGCCCTCGCGGCGGCGGCGGCGCAGGCGGGGAAGACGCGCAGCGGCCATTCCGTGCGCGCCGGCCCCGGCGGCCGCGGGCGGAGCCAGCCCCCATTTCGAGCGGGGCTGCTCCCTCCGCCGAGCCGACAAAATGGGGGAGGCCGGCAGGCCTGCGCGAGCGGCGGGCGGCCGGGCGCACGTGGCGGCGCCGCGCGGGGCGGGGAGCCGGGCCCGGAGGCCGGGCCGCGGCCCCGCCGTCCCGGGCGGCCTCCCCTCGCGGCCCCGCAGTGGGCGGGCGGCCTGGGGGGGGCCTGTGGCGGGAAGGTGTGCGGAGCCCTCCCCGAGCGGCGCCCCGACTTCCACGGCTCGGAAAAAAAAAAATACTGCCCTGGTGGGGGCGGGGGGCAGCCCGAGCAGCGAGCAGGAGTGGCTTTTGTCCCTCATCCTTGTTTACTCGAAGAAACTTCAGACCGGACGTGTTTAGTCAGAACCGAAATGCGTCTCGGGGCCAAGCCGATAGCAAAGGAAGCTGCCTGGCGGTGGCAGCCGCGCAGATAGCGCCGCCATCCCCCAGCCCGGGCCCGAGCGGGCCTCCCGCTCCCTCCCCCCGGCAAACTTTTATGCCGAGAGTATTTACAGTGATCCCTGGGACAGCTTTAGGTGAGCCGCGGACGTGGCCCGCGATCCGGAGAGGTCTGCCCGCTTTGGCTCTCACCTATTTGTTCCTTACGTAGCGCAGAGCCGTGAATCGGCAGCGTCGCTTTTCTGACCTTTGGTTTTGTTGATTGAAAACGGGTTTTTTTTGCATTTAATTCTTTGTTTCTTTTAAATGACCGGTTGGGTGTTCACCCAGAACAGATACAGGCGGCGAAGTAACAAGCGCCGTGTGAGTATACCACTGTGTGTCCACTTTTTGGAGATCACACTCAAGGACCGGTTTTCGCCTGGTGTAGCCTTTTCTAGGAATTGACTATCACTGCCATTTTCTCTGGTATTATGAGGGGTTAATGCCACTGCCGGGTTAAACAACCAGTGCCTTGCTTTTCATTCCCTCCCCAAGGAGTTAGAGTGCTCTTAAATGCCGTAAATTTCATTGTTAACATTACGCTTTCATTTATTTTTTAGAAAAATAATTAAGCATGGGCAAAGGAGATCCTAAGAAGCCGAGAGGCAAAATGTCATCATATGCATTCTTTGTGCAAACTTGCCGGGAGGAGCACAAGAAGAAGCACCCAGATGCTTCTGTCAACTTCTCAGAGTTTTCTAAGAAGTGCTCAGAGAGGTGGAAGGTAAGAGGGCTTAAAACAAATACTAAGGAGGTACTAAAGGGTGAAGTCCAAATTGGGATTTTTAAAAAGCCTCGGTGCAATTTGCATAATGCGAGCGGTGGTGTTGGAACAGGCTGCTAAATATTCAGCAAAGGACACTGGTTTTGTTCATTTTAATACTTAAGAGTACAACTTGTTAAAACTTCGTTGTCGAGTTAAGTTTACGAGTTATTATTTTATAGACCATGTCTGCTAAAGAGAAAGGAAAGTTTGAAGACATGGCAAAGGCGGACAAGGCCCGTTATGAAAGAGAAATGAAAACTTATATCCCTCCTAAAGGGGAGACAAAAAAGAAGTTCAAGGATCCCAATGCACCCAAGAGGCCTCCGTAAGTATCTTGCCCGTTTTTGTTTTCAAGGAGTGTTTTGCAGTAGAATCAGACAAATTTAGCAAGCCACCTTGTGGAGTCCGTAATCAAAGTTTCTTCGCTAACTCACATTGGTATGTTTAAATTTTGTAAATAAAATTCCTGTTGGATGGCAGTTTTAGTTAGAGCAGTGGAATTGGATTCTGGCCTCCTTCACCCAATATATCTCCTAAGTGTAATTTTAATTTTGATTCTTTTCTTTCCTGAGAAATACCATCAGTCTGAGAGTAATTTGCAGAATGTTCTTTTGGAACGCTAATAAATAGTGTCTGTTCAGCTAGTGGTGTCATAAGTTAGATCATTGTGTAAATTAAGTTTAATGAGGGATATTTAGCGTTTCATAATATTTATATCCGGTGAAATATGTGGTAGAAATTAGAAGCAGCTTTTATACAGCAGTACAACACAGTTGTTAGTAAACCTACAATTCTAAAATTAAATCTCTCTTTTTAGTTCGGCCTTTTTCTTGTTTTGTTCTGAGTATCGTCCAAAAATCAAAGGAGAACATCCTGGCCTATCCATTGGTGATGTTGCAAAGAAACTGGGAGAGATGTGGAATAACACTGCTGCAGATGACAAGCAGCCCTATGAGAAGAAGGCTGCTAAACTGAAGGAAAAGTACGAAAAGGTGAGTATGGATTGGCTTGGTGTGGTGATGAAAGGGTACGCCAGGTGTTAGATGAATGACTGTACTTGGTACTGCATCTTAATCTCCTATTACGATTCCTAAGAGTTTGAGGTGCAATGCAGTTTTAAGTATAACAGCTATGCAGCGTGCCGTTGGCTGTACTCTTAAGTCCCTTTCCATGTTTTAAAGAACGTAGAAGATCAAATAAATTGTTACTGTTGTTTGACAACATTATTTGACTCGGGTGGTTTTGTTATTCTCCGGTATCCAGATTTATGAAGATTTTGGTAGTCGCTTTGAGTCAAATGATTTAAGTATTTTAAGTGATGAGGCACGCAACATAAAAATAGGCTGGACCAAGTAACGTAACCTGTATTGTTCATAAGCACCCTGAAACATTTATGTTTTCCCTCCCTTAGATTTAAAAAAAAAAAAAAAACAAAAACTTAGAAAGTTATGAGTTTGTTGATCTGTACAGTAAATTGATATAATAAAATAAGAAAAAGCTGTAGCCTCTATACTTTGAGTTGAAATATTAAAAGTAAAGTTAGAGTTTAGCTTATTTAGTCATTTTGGAGAAATGTATCTATTTCTAGATGTTTCTTAACCTAATTGCATGCTCAGTGGCAAATAACTTTTTTTTTTTAAGACAAGATTTTCTACTATGGATTAGGGTCTGACAGTATAAACCTGTAGAATGCGTTTTTGCATTCAGAAGGTGGCAGTGTCTACCCTTTAATCAGTCTCTACATCCTAGTTTTAATAAACTGAACTTAGGATGTGGTACATGGTTGTACTTCAGTGAGGCATAATGCTAATGTCAAACCGTGTCATTCCATGAGTTATGGATTATTTACAATTATAATATTTTTACGTGTGTTTCTGAAAGTCCACAGATGTGAGTGCAGATAATGTGTTATTTTAGTGTATCTGAGTCCTTGTTTTTTCATAAAGTTTTGCCATGTTACTTTTATTTCTCTCCTTAACTGTTTTGTCTTTCCAACCACTTTCTTCCTGCCTTTATTTTGGAAGGATATTGCTGCATACCGAGCTAAAGGGAAGCCTGATGCAGCAAAAAAGGGAGTCGTCAAGGCTGAAAAAAGCAAGAAAAAGAAGGAAGAGGAGGAAGATGAGGAAGATGAAGAGGATGAGGAGGAGGAGGAGGATGAAGAGGATGAAGAGGAAGAAGAAGATGATGATGATGAATAAGTTGGTTCTAGCGCAGTTTTTTTTTTTTCTTGTCTATAAAGCATTTAACCCCCCTGTACACAACTCACTCCTTTTAAAGAAAAAAATTGAAATGTAAGGCTGTGTAAGATTTGTTTTTAAACTGTACAGTGTCTTTTTTTGTATAGTTAACACACTACCGAATGTGTCTTTAGATAGCCCTGTCCTGGTGGTATTTTCAATAGCCACTAACCTTGCCTGGTACAGTATGGGGGTTGTAAATTGGCATGGAAATTTAAAGCAGGTTCTTGTTGGTGCACAGCACAAATTAGTTATATATGGGGATGGTAGTTTTTTCATCTTCAGTTGTCTCTGATGCAGCTTATACGAAATAATTGTTGTTCTGTTAACTGAATACCACTCTGTAATTGCAAAAAAAAGAAAAGTTGCAGCTGTTTTGTTGACATTCTGAATGCTTCTAAGTAAATACAATTTTTTTTATTAGTATTGTTGTCCTTTTCATAGGTCTGAAAAGTTTCTTCCTAAGGGGAAGCTAGGCTTTTGCTTTTGCCCATTTTGGATCACACGAATTACTACAGTGTTTATCTTTCGTATAGTTAGCTGATAAAAAGCTTTCGTGTACACACCCTGCATACTCATGATGAGGGTAATAAAAGTTTAATTGAGACAGTTTTCATCCATAACTGAAACTCAAATCTTGATCGGTGGATATCAGATGTCACATAGCCCAGGTTCATTTACAAAGTGAAGGTAACCAATCTACTTACAGCACGGGATTATTAGAATCGAACATTTTGAAAGTCTGTCCTTGAAGGACTAATAGAAAAGTATGTTCTGATCTTTACATGAGGACTCTACATCCTTTAACTCCCATTACCATGTAATGGCAGTTATATTTGCAGTTCCCACGTTTAAGACTGAGAATGTATCCCCAAAAGCGTGAGCTTAAAATACAAGACTGCCATACTACGTTTTTTTGTTGTTGTTGATAATTAGTCCCAACAAAGGCTCTGGAGAAAAAGTGCTGGCTGTAAATGTCTTCTCCTATTTATCTAAATGTGGATTGTTTAGGAAACTTGAGATCCTCCATTAAAGGTATTTTTAATGGGCCAACTTTTAAAATTGTATACCACATTTTAAATCGGGTATATTTTCCTATATTATGGTTTGCCCCTTTATAAATGAAGTAGACATGAGGGAGGAAGACAAGCTTTGTATTTCAGTGTGAATTACCTGATTTATTTGAATTTGATTTTTCTCTACAAAACTCAAGCTCATTCATCAGGGTCATATGTTTATCTGCTTAACAGTTTAGGGAACAATTTGGCAATTTTGTGGTTTTTGAGATTATCGTTCTCTTAAAGTGCCAGTGTTTTAAAATAGCGTTCTTGTAATTTTACACGCTTTTGTGATGGAGTGCTGTTTTGTTATATAATTTTGACTTGGATTCTTTCCATTTGCATTTGTTTTATGTAATTTCAGGAGGAATACTGAACATCTGAGTCCTGGATGATACTAATAAACTAATAATTGCAGAGGTTTTAAATATTAGTTAAATGGCTTTCACTTAAGATTTTAAGGTTTTGTTATATACATATTTTAATCTTATTCTCAGTTAATACCTCTTAGCAACATTTAAATAAGTGTAAGGGCGGGCAAAGTTTATCCCTTAAAAAATACTCACTTTACCCTTGTAAATAGGTTAATGGGCTGATAAAAGAAGATTTTTGTGAAACATTCCATGTGTTCTCATAGGCTGCTGTTTACATAAATCAGGAAAAACTAATTTTGCTTTCAGACTATTGGATTAAACAAGATAGTGTTCTAAAGCAAGGCACATGTAAATAAAAAGCAGGAATAGTGATTATAAATCTAAACTTAAGTTTTCTTAAGGAGAAAAGGAGAGGACCGCAGTAGAGGGGCTGAAAGTGTGTCAAAATTTATCAGATTTTTTAGTCAAGGGGAACAAGTAATTATCTCTCATTTACATGGAAGTTTGCTGTAGCTGAAGAATCATTGTTTATTGCTAGTAGGTGATCCAGTTAAAATGAATTCTGCCTCAAGGAACTTCAGTGGGTGTCTTGTGACAGCTACTGTTAAGATGTTGAGAGCGGGAACAGGTTTTTTTGGGTTAACTGGATTCAGATCTTGACAGGAAGACATGGACAAAATCCCTTTTCAATCTGAAAACATACTAGCTCTGTTTACTATTTCAGCAGTATAACCTGAAACTTGGATGTTCAAAACTCAAGTAAATGGAGGTGGGAGGCATAACAGATTTTTTTAAAGTTAATGCATAGGAACTATTTTAATGTCTAGAAATAGTTACAGCACTACGGGGTATAAAGATTTTCTTAACATCAAAAGATTAAACAGTATAAACTTTAGTATTAAGTCATCTGCATTTTAAAACGATATAAAATCGGCATACTGATTAACACTTAACCAAAGTAATTGTCTCCTAAAGGTTGGGAGCTGTTGCTGGTTAGTGCCTGTAATTGTTCTCATGATCCTCCATCAGGTGTTGATACTTGCTCTGTTTTTATTAATTTTCTAGGAGTGAAATCTGAAAAAAAATCTTCTGTGTGTGCTGTGCACCACAGGGGTAAGACCTAAATGATAATGATGGAAAGTGCTTGTGTGACAGAAGCTGTTCAGATACTTCCCTCACTGCCTGGGGGATTGTAAGTACTGCTTAGACGGTAGGGTAGTATCTGGCTATGTTGAAAACTGCACTGGGAAGACAAGATGGAAATTTTTGAATGGAAAGTGTGGCCAACTCCCTTGCTTGGCATCACAAACTGTGACAGAAGTTCAAATCTAGGTCTGCTTGGTACAACAGGCCTTCTGAAAGGGCCTGAAATAGCTCTTTTTCAGTACCAGCCAGCTACTTTTTGCGAATGATGGTATCACTAAATTTGCACAAATTCAATACAGCTTAAATCAGGATTAACTGCTGCTCAAGTGTGACCCATTGGCCAGTAATTAGCTTGCTTAATAAGTTGTGGTAGGTTATTTTTAAATTTTTTCATATTTGTGCTTTGTCATTTGTAAATGACTCTTGAAATGCTTTTAAAACAACGTAAAAGCCAGGAAACGGTTTGGATACTTATGCAACAAAAGATGCAAGCTGGTTCATTTCTTGTCCCCCTCATAGCAAAGACGTGAACAGCAGTGCTAACACTCGCGGGAACCTGGGAAGTTCCCTGGGTCTAAGCCAAGTTGCTCCCTGCAGTAATAAGGCAAAATGTGGCCCTGTTCTAGGAATGCTGCTATTTAACGATACACCATGGCACAGGACAAAGAATGACGAGCGTAACTTAGCAAGCCACACTCCAGAATATATAGCCCCACCTTCCAGTGGGTTTCAGTCTGAAATCATATCTACCAGGAGGAAATTTAATCACTTAGGCCTCTAGGCATGTGCACTGGTTTGAACCTTCTGTCTTTATCGGTCACCTGCTGAAAAAGGAAGTGGTAATATAGATCTGGAATAAGATGAGGGATTACGATAGACCTTTAAGTTGTGGCGTGAGGTATGTGGAGACTGAAAGTAGTGGTGAGAAAATCAGTGAAAAGGGATTAAAGAGATCTTGGAAAGTTTTATGATGTACTTTTTTTTTCTCTTTAGTCACACAATTCAAACATAAGTGACATTTCATGGTATGATAGATACCCCATGATATATTTGATCATACTTTCATTCATGTTGCTTCCTATTTTTTTTGCTATTCCTGACGATACTGCAGTGGACGTCTGCGTACATTTTTGTTAGGCTTGTGTAGGTCTAGATACCTTGAAGTAGAATTGCTGAGTCAACAGATAGGTGCATTTAAAATTTTGGCAGATATTGAAAAATTGACCCCTCACCCAAGACTATCCTTATTGTGAGACGTTTTAACAATGATTTTTAAGATGTAATAAGTCAGGTTTTTAATGGCTATTTTTTTGGCTCCATGAAAGAAATGTCCATTTTTAAAAGATAAATTAAAATACGGAAATACTGCCATTTATTCAGAGCCACCCAAACACAAGAAGGTAGAATTAGAACTGAAAGACCCTTGGGTTGACTATTTAAACTACCCGAACAAATTATTTCTCTGTAAAGTTACTGCAGTAACTAAATATTCAAGTAATCCATTGTGTGAAAATGAGGAACTTCCTATTTTGGCATCTTCAATCCAGTAGCTTTATCTGGGGAGGGCTTTTTCTAGCAGAGATTGTGTGTCAATCTTTACAGAAGCTACAGCCAACGGTTTTGGAAACTAGTCAAGGATTGTGTGGGCTGGATTCTGGGCATTAGGAGATAGTTGTTTGTAAAAAAGGAATGGATACAGAGGATCTGCCTTAAATGGGATAAAATTGACCACTGCTTCACCTTGCTGGAGATGGTACTTTAGGTAAAGGGCATACCCCAAACGCATTTATAACTGCAACTGTATTAATAGGCTTTAAAGTGGAATTAAACTTAGTTCCTTAGAGGTACGTAGAATCTCTAGTTACAGTCTTTACCATATTTTTGTTCACTGGGTTTCAACTACGGGTCATCCTATAAAGTGTTCTGAACATAACCAGGTAAGTAAATTAAAAGTCCTAAAGCAAAAGAATTATCGGTTGAGGGTAAGAGAGTACTCGGTGTAATGCCCACAAAGGTGTGAAGGGTAAGAGCTTGCAGGCTACTCGGAGCAAGGACTCGGCAGCCTCTTCCCCACTCCCCAGCCTAAATTTCAGGGAAGTTCAGGTCTTGCTCTGCCATCTGGAGTCGGCCTGGCTGGGACTTGGGCATAGGGAGTGGGCTAGGCGCACTCAGGCTGAGAAGGACCAGACAGACTTTTGTTTGTTTTTACAAGAGGAGCAAGAGGTGCCATTGCTTTGGGGACTGACAACAGAATAAAGTATGGCACCAGTGTAGGGTCCTAGCACATTAGAGGTAAAAGGCTCTAGGCTCTAAGGCAGTCCAGCCTATGCATTTTCACAGAGCAGTGGGCAAAGGCCCATCAAGACTCAGAGGCTCACTCGACCAAAAGCAGCATCACAATGATCCAGCGGTGCCAGGCTCACAGCAGGTGCAGAAAATTTTCGAGTTCCTTCCCTTTCTCTGTAAGGACAGTAACTAGGGGCTGGAAGGCTTCCTCCCTAGCCCTCACTTTCCTGCCTGGGTCCTCCTGCCTCGGCTACAATTGTGGATATTCGAGCAGGTCAGCACACTCCGCCATCACTGTGATTGCTCTCTGGCCTTCCTCCTTAGGTTTACTTGGACTCAGGACACTTGCTGACAAAACAAAACTAAAATACTGCCAATCATTTAGAAAGTGATAAGCTACCTGATTCTAACAGGCTGGGAAGCGCCAGAAGAATGTGTACTGCTTATGTGTCCTTAGAATTGCAGCATGAACTTCCAGAAGTGGAAGGTTAGCAATACACTACAATCACTTTTGAAAAACTTGTTTACCATTATTGTGAATGAAATTTGCGTTCATTGAAAGAAAACAAATAAGCAGGGAAACAAAAACCTACAATTCTATGAGTCAGGAAAACCATTAACATACTGTGTGCTCTTCTCGTTTTATATATAACATGATATATATATACAGATATATATTTGATTAATATATAAGTTATATGTGTATATAGATATATAATTTTTAAATCTGAGGTGAGATTCACGTAAAAAACCATTTTAAAATTAACAATTCAATGGCATTTGGTACATTCACTGTGCTGTCCAACCACCGCCTCTAGTTCCAAACATTTACATCACCCCGAAAGGAAATCCTATACCCATTAATTCTGCCCTTCCCCCTTAGCCCTTGGCAACAACCGATCTGCATCATCTCCACGGATTTACCTACTATGGCTATTTCGCATAAATGGAATCATACAGTATGTGACCGTTTGCGTCTGGCTTCTTTCACTTAGCATAATGTTTTCAAGGTTCATTCGCACTGTGGTATGTATCATACTTCATCCCTTTTCATGGCTGAGTAATATTCCAGTGCACGTATATGTGTGTATATATATCTCACAATTCACTTATTCGTTCATTCATTGATGGACACTTGGCTAGTGCTGCTATGAACGTGCATGTACAAGTATTTGTTTGACTCCCTATTTTCAGTTCTTTGGGGTACATATCTAGGAATGGAATTACTGGATCATATGGTAATTCTGTTTAACTTTTTGAGGGACCACAATGGCTAAGATGACCCTTCCACAGCAACTGAATCAGTTTACATTCCCTCTAGCAATGTATAAGCATTCCAATTTTTCCACAACCTCACCAGCACTTCCTATTTCCCTTTTTTTTAAAAAAAAATAATAGCCATTGCAGTGGGTGGGTGTGAAGTAGTTATCTCACTGTGGTTTTGGTTTGCATTACCCTAATGACTAATGATACTGAGCCTCTTTTCATGTGCTCATTGGCCCTTTGTATACCTTTTTGGAGAGCTAATTCAAGTCCTTGGCCGATTTTTAAGTTAGGTTGTCTTTTGGTTGTATATATATGTCCACTTTACAAAAAATGGCAATATATTTACAAACACTCTACTTGAAAACTACTTTTTACTGCTAACAGTCTATCTTAAACAAAACTTTATGTCATCATATATTCTTATTCTGCTCTGCACTGAATCATTTTTACTGCCTGCATGTTATTCCACTGAATAAATGTAAAATACCATAAATTATCTAGTCGATCCCATCTTATGAGACATTTGTGTAGTTTCTGATTTTTTAATTAGTTTTATTGAAGCATAGTTGATTTACAATGTTGTGGTAATTTCTGCTGTACAGCAAAGTGATTCAGTTATACATATGTATACCTTCTTTTTCATATTCTTTTCCATTATGGTTTATCACAGGATATTGAAATATCATTCCTTGTGCTATACAGTAGGACCTTGTTGTTGTTTATGGATTTTTTTTTAATATTATGAACAAGGCTAAGATGACTAGACTTTCCTTATACCCATACTTCTGTGTCCATGATTATTTTGTTAGGTTATAAATATATTCCTCAAAGTGAAATGGCCAAAATTGCAGTTTTTTTTTTTTTTTTTTTTTTTGCGGTACGCAGGCCTCTCACTGTTGTGGCCTCTGCCGTTGCAGAGCACAGGCTCCGGACGCGCAGGCCCAGCGGCCATGGCTCACAGGCCCAGCCGCTCCGTGGCATGTGGGATCTTCCCGGACCGGGGCACGAACCCGTGTCCCCTGCATCGGCAGGCAGACTCTCAACCACTGCGCCACCAGGGAAGCCCTGAAGTCCGTTTTTGATTGAAGTGAAACGATGAATTTGGTGAATGCTACCAAGCTGCCTTCAGCAAGTTTTCATCCAAATGTAGTAACTTTTTAAAAGGCTATTGAGACAATTTTACATATAAGGGATATGTAGGGTCATGATTTCTAAGATTCCATAAAGGTTTGAGCCTATAGCAGTGGGGGAAAATCGTGAAAGGGATAAACCTTCAAAAGAGAGCAGATGAAAAGCTTGAAAAAACTGGCGAGCCATTGGGTTGAAATGTCCATTCCCCTTTATGCTTGTTATTTTACTACTTTTCAGGTTGAAGATTAACAGAAAGAGATTTTATATACAAGTAATCGCAGCACTGCAAAAAGAGAACGTGTAGATGAATTGGAATGGGTGAAAAAACTTTGAAACTTTTGCAAAAGCGTTAGAGCTTTCTTGCTTTTCACTTCATTGTATTATCGTTCTTCATAATAATCTACATGATTTGCAAAACTTATTAGTCATTTGTATCAGAATTTTTTTCTTTAAATAAGGTTAAATGTGTTTTCACATATGATTTAAGACCAAGATAGTCTACAGTTCTGGGGAGTACATGTCTTATCAAATGGTGGCCAACAGGTCAACATGAAATTGGATTAATTATAAAAAAACTTATCTTCTAGTCAGTCCCATAGGGATCTATTTCATACACTGATGAGTACTGGATTTTACACTATATAGATCAAACCTGAAAAGCAGTGTAAATTTCTCATTTTTTTTAAGGACCTAAATTTTAGAGGTCAGCATTGCAAAACTTTATGTCATGAATTTATATACACTGAGCTTTTACAGATAATTATAATGAACCATTAGAAATAATACTGATTTTATTTTTTTTAATTAGGTAAGAGATATGGTGTTATAAATAGAATACTTGAAGTTTTCTTTAAATGTTAAGGTCTTGAGGGTTTTTAAAGAATTATAGTTAAGAATCAAACTGACTTGAAAAAAACAACAACAGAGATGCAGTTTTATTATTATTGTTTTTTGCTATGTCTTCATTTTTAGGCCAAATCTTTTTCTCACCTTTAAGACCAAGGCGTCTTAGTAGGCTATTATTAATAGTAATGTTTAAAACCTCACTTAAAAAATCATAGAAACATTTCTATTCTGTTTTATTATAAATCTCTCTTTTTAAATGGGAAAATTATTAAGAAAATAAATGCTGATGTCAGAGTTTAATACATGCTTTACTTCTTTTTATTTAAATGTGTAGACCAAGAGTAAAGCATATGATAAATAAGTGGACTTACCCAGGAGCCTGGGATACTGTTTGGGAGTTTGATGATGTTCCAGTCATGCTTTGCAAGTTAGTGGACAACACCTGGGCCAAGGATGGCAGCTAGCATGGATGGCAGGGTAACTGACCCAAAGCTTCAGCAGGAGCTCCCAGGTGACTGGGTATGGAGGACCTGTTCTAGGGAACTCTGTTTACAACGGTTGACATTGCCTTATTGAGGGACCTCCTGAGCACCCAATCAAAGCACCTCCTTTGAAATGGAACAGCCTCTCTGGAGCCACATTCCAGGGAAAGGAAATCTGGAACCTTTTTTCTAGACATAGGCAGCTGGCTGTGATTTCACTGCAATAGACTTACAAGGAGTAGCTATTACTAATTTTCAGAAACACAAAGGAATTCCTAAAACTGTTATTCTTCCTCCCAAGGGTTTGGGAATATGGGTCTCCATAAAGTTTCTGGTCTCTTTAATTCCAGGGAGAAAGGCAGTTAGGTAGGTAATGGAAATTGTCAGTTGACAGTCATCTTCCTATCATCTACTCTAGATTCATTCTTTCCAAGGATCCAATTTTAGCTAAAAACATAAAATAAAACCCATCTGGTATCACTTCAGAGAGTTAAGAGGAGAGACTCTGAGAAAGATTTTTAAGGAATAAACTAGGAAAATGTATTCGTGATAAAGCTGATCAAAATTAGGTTTGAAATGTAAGTTTTCACCCAGTACGAAGAAGTCTTTCAATTTTTTTTCTAATTAATTATTTATTTATTTTTGGCTGCGTTGGGTCTTCGTTGCTGCGTGCGGGCTTCCTCTAGTTGCGGCGAGTGGGGGCTACTCTTCGTTGTGATGCGTGGACTTCTCGTTGTGGTGGCTTGTCTTGCTGTGGAGCACAGGCTCTAGGCACGCGGGCTTCAGTAGTTGTGGCGCGCGGGCTTCAGTAGTTGTGGCGCAGGGGCTCAGAAGTTGTGGCTCACCGGCTTAGTTGCTCCGCGGCATGTGGGATCTTCCAAAACCAGGGATCAAAGCCCCATCCCCTGCATTGGCAGGCGGATTCTTAACCACTGCGCCACCAGGGAAGTCCCCAGCAGATTTTCTTGAGTATAAAATATTTAGGTTTAGAGAACATTTGCTTTTAGAGTTGACTCCTTCAGTTCCATTAATACATAAAGCTAATTTCATTAATGTCATTAAATCTCCCTTTATGGGCTGAATTCTTATTAAATACAACAGACTACGTTGGATCTGTCACAAAGTCAAATTTGTTGAATGAATTGAACTGCGTCTTTCTCCAATTTATTTTAACCGAGTTTTAGGGGGAAATCTTCCTCTAAATGGTGGTGCCTGAGATTATATTGTCGCTTTCTATACCCTATAATTTAACCTTTAAATGACATAAGATTACATTAAACAGTGACAAGTGGTATACATCACATAAAGAAACTAAAGACCACTAATACTTAGCCGATCCGACACTGTGGGTTGGAAAATATATAAAGTCAGGGAGAATGAATTTCCTTACCCCCCAGATAAATCCGGTTTCTCTCCACAGGTTGATGACAACACCGCCTAAGAATGGAAAGCTGAGAATCCAGCTCCTTGAGTGATCAGGAGGCAGCTTCTCCTTCAGGGCCCGTTCATTCACTTGCAAAGGAGCCAAGCACCCTGCTTGGCACTGGAGACCCAGCGATCAACAGAACAGACCCAGGGCTGCCCGGACAAGTGTCTAGGAGCCCACATGTTCCTGGAGGAGGCAAACATGAACAAGTAAACAAACACAGAAGAAAGAGCATTGCGGGGCTTCCCTGGTGGCACAGTGGTTAAGAATCCACTTGCCAGTGCAGGGGACATGGGTTCGAGCCCTGGTCCGGGAAAATCCCACATGCCGCGGAGCAGCTAAGCCCGTGCGCCATAACTGCTGAGCCTGTGCTCTAGAACCCATGAGCCACAACTACTGAGTTCGTGCTCCACAACAAGAGAAGCCACTGTAATGAGAAGCGCGCGCACCGCAACGAAGGCCCAACGCAGCCAAAAATAAAATAAATAAACAAAATAAATGAATTTATTTTAAAAAAATGCTGCTCAGGGTAATGTGGTAAAGGCTGAGTGATGGAGGTGGGCGACACGGGGGGCCGTCTGGAAAGATCTCCTTCCAGGAGATATAGCAAAAAAGTTCGCTCATTTTCCAGCTCGGTTAGTTGCCTGCCTGCTCGCCCTCTTTCCGGGGCCCTGAAGCTCAGCCCCCCCACAACCCCGGGCAGACCCAACTCCTCGGGACCCTGCAGGCCGCTCTTTCCCAAACTCCCGGCCTCTCCCCAATCCGGGAAGGCCCTGCCGGGCCTCGCGTTTTCCCAGTTGCTCCAGGGAGAGGCCTGGTCTCGGCTCTCAGGATGTGGACGATGCAAATAGCACGGCCAGCTGCGGCCGGGAGCCGCCGGGAAGCGCGCCAGCCGCCGCCTCGTGGGCCCGGCCTCCCCGCGCCCGCAGCCGCCGAGCAGAACCCGCGCCCACTGAGGCCCCGTGGCCGGCGCGGAGGGTGCCCTCTACCGCCTCGCTGGTGCGCCCGGGGTGAGGGACGAACAACGATCGCGTGCCCGTGCAACGTTTGTTACTTCTCTCCACGGCGGCGGCCGGGAGCGGCCCGCACCACTGATCCCCTCCTCCGCGCGAGGTGAGAGGGGACGGGCCCCGATGTGCAGGGCTGATTCCCGGGGGCCGGGAAGCCAGTCCAGGCCCTCCGGGAACTCAGTGCCTGGCCTTCCCCTCGGGTTTGTTCGGTCTTTTGACATCATCGCCTTAAAATATTTTTCTCCTGAGTTTCCTGCTAGTTACAAGACTCACATTCTCCCCTGGCCACACTCCTGAACTTGCAAACATAGGTCTTATTTAGAAAGCACCATGGCAAGTTCGTCTTTATCCTTCCCCCCCCCCCCACGCCCCCGCCGTGGCTTTCGGGGATCTTAGTTCCCGTACCAGGCACTGAACCCCGGGCCCACAGGCAGTGAAAGCGCAGAGTCCTAGCCACTGGACCGCCAGGGAAGTCCTGCAAGTTCGTCTTGAAAGAAGGAAGCCTGAAAGGAAGTTTAAAACGGACCCCTTGCTTTGCCCACACTCAGAACGGGGAAGAGGTCCTGGTGGCCCCCAGCCCCGCGCAGTTCTCCCCAAAGGCAAGTGGGAGATGATACCGGGGAAGCAGAGCGTAGTTGGTGCCCAGCGCACTCACCCTTCTTGAAGGTGGGCGCACGTTTGACGGGGGTGCAGCTGGCAGCAGGGGGTTGCTGGGAGCCGGCCTTCCACGGGGACAGGGGGTCGCTTCCCCCCAGCCCTGCCTGGTGGTGGAGGGGAGTTCCGGTCCCTTCCCAGGCCCAGGTGTCCTAGCAGGGTGGCTGGAGCCTGGCTGGTGTCGCAGGCCCCGTCCTACCCGGGCAGTGGCCTGGAGGCTGCAACCAGAGCCCCATCCGGGGCTGGAGGTGCTGGGGTCAGGGAGTCTTCGGATGGAGAAAACCTGCTCTCCCGAGGTAAGTGGGCTGAAAAAAATAAAACTAAAACACACACACAGCTGCTGAGACTGGCCCAGATTCTGCTCTGACGGTCGGCCTCGGTCCTGGGGGAGCTTCTCGGGGCAGTTTTAGCTTCATTCTCAGCAAAGGAGAGACAAGACACAGTTCAGAAATGAGTGTAGGGCACCCTAACTGTCACAGGAAACGGCTGCAAATGACCGTGACATTATATCGTGTTTTCATCTTTCTTTCTTCTTTTTATTTTGTTTTTCATTGTGCAACCAAAAATGTTAAGATTTCAGCTGGTACTGAATACATGTTACTTGGGAGGACTACCTCAAAAAAACAAAAACAAAAACCCAAAAAACTTTTAAACCAAACCCATACAGGATGACAGGTCAATGCTGAAGATTTTGTGAAGTAACCAGATGTGCAGTGAATGGGAAGCCCCATTATATTCTTACCCTTTTTCAATTAACTTTTAAACATGCTGTAGCAAATATGTCTGTTCCCCTCAGGTGGGCGTTTTGTTTCAGGGTTCCTTTCTGCTGCCTGAGAGTGCTTTAGTCTACCAGAATCTCCCCTGAGAGAGAAGGAGCTCTCAATGTGGAATATTAACTCCTCTGCCTATCATATGCGTCAACCCAGGCCTACCTCTCTCCCAGGGGCATCAGAAATTGCTTTTGTGCACCGTTTGGTGAGGCCTTTGCATCCAGAAACATAGAAAAGTGGAAGAAGAAAACAAAAACAATGCCCCGAAGAAATAAGACCGTGACGTCCAAAGACCTATAAAGCACTGAGTTTCAAGTCACTGATTTTCAAAAATAGTTCAAGCACAGACTTTAGACCCACACTGCTTTGTGCCAGCCCTCACCTGACCACTTGCTACATGCATGTCCTTGGACAGATATTTAACCTCTGGTGCCTTGATTTACCCATTTGTAAAATGGGCACAATAATTGACTTCATAAGGCTTCACGGCAATGTGTGAGAATTTAATGAAAGAATCCATGTAAAATGTGACACAATGCTTGGCACTTGGTTAGAACTCAATAAATAGTGAGCTATTACTTTTTACATAACAGTAACAAATTACATAATAAATTATTAGCTTATTATAATTACTATTACGTTATTACAAAGTCTCATTCTTCTCTCCTCCAATTTGGGCTTCCACCTTAATGCAAAACATACTAGAGTGGCTTTATTCCTAATTATTTGAATTTGCTGCCAGTGGTTCCCGATCACCCGGGGAGATTATGAAGGGACTGATGCCCGGGTCTCACCCGCAGGGATTCTGATTTAACTGATCTGGGGTGTGGCCTGGGCTTTGGAAATTTTGAAAGCTCCCCAGGTGATTCTAAAGTACAGCCAAGTTTTTGGTGGTGTCCTAATCAAAAAGGCAAGCAGATGTTTATAGTTCAAATAAAATTAAAGCAGTCTGTATTCTGAGCTAGTAATTTGACTCATTTTGCTGCATTAGACATTCAAATCAGCCAATCGACTGACTTATATATTCACTGAATTTATAAGCTTTGACAGAGTTGACCAATTAATTTGGTTAAAAAGTTTGATTCATTAAAATCACATGGCCACAGCCTCAAGTAAATTGAATTTGTTGGAAATCAGCTATGATTGTGTAGGCATTTGGAAGTTTTTAGATTGTACATTACCACAGAAGTTCACCTTATTTAATTCCATTCTGTACATTTGCTAAGAAACTGGATATTAAATAAAAATGCTGATAGTTTTGGACTGATCTGACCAATTCATTCAGTAAAAAATTTGATTTCTCAAAGTCCTATAGCTACAGGCTAATGGAAATTGAATTTGTTGGAGACCAACTAGGATTTTAAGTGTAATTGGGAATATAAACTACTACAGGAGTACACATTATTTAATTCCATCCTGCACACTTGCTAACCAACGGGTTATTAAATCAAAATGCTGATAATTCGGATGAGATTAATGTTCTCTTGTCCCCTTTGATCTTGTCCTGGGGACTTTTTTTTTTTTTTTTTTTTTTTTTTGTGGTACGTGGGCCTCACTGTTGCGGCCTCTCCCGTTGCGGAGCACAGGCTCCGGACGTGCAGGCTCAGCGGCCATGGCTAACGGGCCCAGCCGCTCTGCGCCATGTGGGATCTTCCCGGACCGGGACATGAACCTGCGTCCCCTAGCATCGGCAGGCGGACTCTCAACCACTGCGCCACCAGGGAAGCCCTGTCCTGGGGACTTTTAGCAGCATATAGGTTGCTATCAGATTTGGACACCACTGTCTGTATAATTAGCCTCTTTAAAAAATTAATGAGCGTGTTCATCCATGTGGCGCTTCGGTCATAATGATCCATCAGATGAATCATGAGTGAGGTAGCACTGACAGCCTCTATCAACTTCCTGTCAATATTTTCTGTTGGAGGCACAAAATGCTAGATTAGAAAAAGTCCCTGAACCTTGTTCCCCAGAGGTTCTGGATCTGGTCATGGACCTGAGGCATCACAAGCTACTTTTTTTTTTTGGCTGCGTCGAGAGGCTTGCGGGATCTTAGTTCCTGGACCAGGGATTGAACCCGGGCCCCGCAGTGAAAGCACCCAGTCCTAACCACTGGACTGCCAGGGAACTCCTATCACAAGCTACTTGAAGTAGCTGGGCACAGCAGACCTTCCTGGGATTTATCCCTAACTGGACAAAACAAAATTCAACCACCACTTGTCTCCAAGTGTTTATGTTTAAAACATAAAACAGTTATCAAGTTGAAAATCAGGCAATTTTACGTAGATGGGCTACTTCCCCCACTGCAGTACAAGTTATTTATTAATTTGGGTATTTATTTGTAAGGGGCAAAGAAATAACATCATTAGAAAATACAGGAGATAAAAACAGTATTTTAGGGACTTCCCTGGTGGCACAGAGGATAAGACTGCACGCTCCCGATGCAGGGGGCTGGGGTTCGATCCCTGGTCAGGGAACTAGATCCCACATGCATGCTGCAACTAAGAGTTCACATGCCACAACTGAGGAGCCCACGTGCTGCAACTAAGACCCGGAGCAACCAATTAAATAAATTTTTTTGTTTAAAAAAGAATGGTATTTTCAAGTTTCCCTTCTGATTATTTTATGAAAAAAGGAATTTTGACTAAAGATTGGATAAGAAAATTAGCTTATAATGGTCTAAAGTGTAGGAAGGGAGTTAATATTTATTAAGTGCCTATTCTGTGCTAGGCTCTTTCTGTGCATAATTTCCTTTAATCCTTACAATATCTCCCCAAAATAGAATCAATCCCAATTCATAGATAGGGTAATTGATGAAGTAACTTAAGCCTGCACAGTGGGAAGTCATAAAAATGGGGTTTGAACCCAAGTCAGTCTGCCCCAGACCCCATAAGCTATTCACTACACGTCAGGGTGGTCAACTGTCCTGGTTTGCCCAGAACATGGGACTCAGTTTTAAAACCATGACAGTCCCCAGAAAACCAGGACAAGTTGGTTACTCTACTTGGTAACCAGAGGTTACTGCTCCCTTAGCCAGCCAACCAGATGCCAGGCCCCAGGTCTGCCCCTGGTGGGAAGGATGGGAGGCCTGAATCCCTCACTTATTTCAGAAAATAACATATCCAACCATATTACATTCCCACTGGACAAAGCAAGTTAATGGCACATCTGACCAAATTACTATATCCTTTGATCATGTGGGTCAAGCACTGGCAAATTTTTCCCCTGAAGGGCCATTTTTTATTTTGTGGGTCACAGGGTCTCTGTCACAACTACTCAACTGGGTCCTTATGGTGGGATGCAGCCATGGACAATACAAAAATGAAGGGGTGGGCTGTGTTCCAAGAAAATTTTAGTTACCAAAACTGGAGGTGGGCTGGATTTGGCCCATGGATAGTTTGCCAAACCCTGATGTAGTTTATTAATAACGAATCCTTTGCATAGATAATTCAATTTGAAGAAGAATTTATTTCTAGAAGTTACTTTAATTGGGGGTAGGGCCGGTGGGCAGTTGGAAGCTGTCTTTTGGACTAACCTATTCATCAGTTAGTCGTGCCTACTATTTGGGGACCATGGAATTTGACTTTTCTGATCCTACTCAAAAGTCACACAGTGTGTGGGTGTGTGAAGGCGGCAGTATGGTATCTCCCATCACAAATTTATATCCCCATCCTTGGCTGTTGGGAGATATTTGTCGCATTCATTTCTCCACTGTCTTTTCAGCTTCTTCTACTTCCAAACATCATTTAAAAAGTAATTCCTACTGCACTCTCCATCATATTAAGATATATTCATTTGCTTCAGTGTAGCATTGTCTTTATTGTGTGCTGGAAAAATATTCCTAGCTTTTTTCTATACTGAAAAGCAATGCCACTTTAGCACTGGGGCAGCCTCTACCATCCCAACATTCATTCACGCATGCCTTTATCCACTCACTGGGTACCTACTCTTCGAGGGGCAGGGGGAGGGGCCACTCAAGACCTTGTGCCCATAAACTGGGAGATTGGGATTGACACATACACACTACCATATATAAAATAGACAACTACTAAGGTCCTACTGTATAGCACAGGGAACCCTGCTCAATACTCTGTAATGGCCTACAAGGGAAAAGAATCTAAAAAACAGTGGGTATATGGATTTGTATAACAGATTCACATTGCTGTATACCTGAAATTAACAGAAGATTGTAAATCAATTACACCCCAATAAAAATTAAAAAAAAAAAAACCTTATGCCCCCATCACAGATATGCCCCCAAGAGGAGAAGATACAAAGCGACACAGTCTTAAATGCAAAAAGAACAGTGGGTGTGGCTTAAGGGGATGGGGGAGGTGGGAGGGGAAGGAAATGCAAATTTGGAAGGAAACTAGCAAATGGTAAGGCTTGGGCTCAGGATTTCTAAGCCAAGCACAGAGGGAGATAATAAATAGATTAGCTCAGGAATAGAAGAGGTGCTCAGCAGTTGGAGACAACAAGGGGTCATAGGGAGGGCACAGTTGCTGAAGCAAGCAGAGGCCACTGTATGTTCTGAAGCAGGAGATGGGCAGGGTTAATAAAACCAGCGATGTAGGCAGTGTGCTGCTGGTTTCCAGGGCTGGTGGAGTTGGGAGGCTGGGTCAGAGTGTGGCAGTTGAAATGGACAGTAAGGGACAGGGTCCACAAAAATTCCACAGGAATCAAGAGGATGACATTAGTGTCCCTAATTCCAGAAAACACGGGAAGAGGTGATCCTCACTTAATGACGACGACTTCAGGCTTCAGCTGAAAAACTTCAGGTATTTTCATACTCCTTGAGTCAAGATGTTGCCTGGGCAAGCAGGTGAGAAATCAGGGTTACCTGTGCAGATTTTATGTGGAATGCCCTACAGAGGTGATAACTGAACCAGGCAAGGAGTCTCCTATGCTTTTTTTTTGTTATTCGTTTGCTCAATGATCTCTGCCTAAACCCTTTCATGTTTGGCTGAAGAGAAGCATATTAGAACCAGTGTTTCTTCCAACTTACTCTGAATGCCCAATGCACAAACTCCCAGACAACATCCACGTGGGACACGTCTCTACTAACCACAGGTTTTGAGTTAACCTGTAAACTGCCCAGATTACCAGCTCTGGCAAGGTGGGGTTCTGACCACTGGTTTTCATTACTGGGGGCACTGCTCATCCTGGCCGTCTTGCCCACACCACAGTAGTCACTGAATTTGTGATGGGCAGGCTTGCCCTTGACTTAGGAGAACTGAATCAAACTGTGTATGACTCTCAAAGCGAATCATTTAGAAAAGGTATTACAACAATTAAGAACACATCAACACATATTCGATAAATATTTAGATAATGCATGCAAGAAATGAGGCACTATTTTGGTTTGATGATAAAATCAACTATTCACCTGAACACATTTCATAATTGTATAATTGATCAATTTAAGCCACTGACTTCAATTTCCTAACCTTACACTTGTAAGGAAGGCATTAATAGTGAAGATTATCGTGATATCCAGGAGAGGAAAATACTGCAATAAATAAGTTAGTTTCTTTATGCTTCAGCTGCTTTCCTAAGTCACTTATGAAACAGCAACAAATACTAGTGGTGCTACTGGGAAAGTTGACATTATCCATTTCTTATTTAACAACGGAGTCATTAAAAAAGAGAGAGAGAGGGAGAGGGAGGCTGGGAGTGAGGAACTCATTATTGTATTAAATACAGATTCTGGTATCTTGAGAAGCTGCATGTTTGGTTTGGCTGAAGGATATCAAAAGCCACTAAGCAAGAGAATGACATTTGTTGTAGCCAAAGTAAACAATTTTTATTTCTGTTTTCCATATGCAAGCATATGAGTAGAACATAGCACATTTCATATTTGTACATTTTGGGAAAACATGTAAAATTATAATCATCATAATATAAAACACGTCCCTTATGCTACTGAATGTTTCATCACTGCTTTGGGAACGCTGCACGTGCAGAAAGTATAGAAATTCGTGATCCCGTGAAGTTTCAGTACTACTATGGACTGTGTATGGGCCGGACAGAAAGACCGGCCCCGGAACTGTCTCAGTTCTGTGAAAATTTATTTTATAACCTGTTTCCAGAAGCTGTGATTCAAATATCATAGTAACTTATCAAATATAACCCTCATTGCCAGGAAAAGTTCCCTTGAGCCTCACTGAGATTTTTTTTTTCTGATCTCACTAGGGATGAAAATGTTTTCCACTCTCCATAAACTCCAAGATTTTCCCTCTCTCTCCAAAAGAGAGTCATTTCGAGGCAGAATCCCCACCCCCAGACATAAACGTGATCAAATGCGTGCCTTTCCAGCGAGGCTTTGCCCAAAAGTTCAGACAAATTGGAGTCCTTTTTATGAAATATTATTTCTTTACACCCTAACAGTTATGCCTGCCAGACAAGGTGTTTGCAATAACCTTCACAAACTTCCATATTTTGAGAAATCAATTGTGGGTGTTAAGACTGAAAACAGAAGAAATTAATGAAAAGAAGTTATTGACAATGTAAATTGGGAATTCCCTGGCAGTCCAGCATTAAGGCTCGGCGCTTTCACTGCCAGGGCACGGGTTCAATACCTGGTCAGAGAACTAAGATCCCGCAAGCAGCACGGCACAGCCAAAATAAATTAAAAATGTAAATACAGTCTTCAACAGTGCTCAGCCTATGGTATGTGCTCAATGAATATTAGTTATATAATTTTATTATTCGGGAATGTGCACATTTAATGACAAATGGTAGCATATACATACACACTTAAAATGTATACACCAGGCTTCCTTGGTGGTGCAGTGGTTGGGAGTCCGCCTGCCAATGCAGGGGACGCGGGTTCAAGCCCTGGTCTAGGAGGATCCCACATGCAGAGCAACTAAGCCCGTGCGCCACAACGACTGAGCCTGCGCTCTAGAGCCCCCGAGCTACAACTACTGAGCCCGCGTGCCACAACTACTGAAGCCCGCGCGCCTAGAGCCTGTGCTCCGCGATAAGAGAAGCTACTGCAATGAGAAGCCCGCGCACCGCAACCAAGAGTAGCCCCTGCTCGCCACAACTAGAGAAAGCCCGCACACAGCAACGAAGACACAATGCAGCCAAAAATAAAAATAAATTTATTTTTAAAAATGTATACACCTATTTATGTATATAAGGGGTATGTATAAACAGAGAAGCGTCCAACTTTTCTAATTGCCAGAAATAATCTTTGCTTGTGAATTAATTCATTGCTGTTTGCTGTTTATTTGTTCTTTTGGTGAGAGTTGGAAAGGAGAGCACTGGCAGAGGTGTGAAATGGCTCAGTTATTTTAGTTAATTATTAACCCTGAAGCCTCACCCTAATTATTCTAATCTCAGCATTGAAGCAACTTTGGCCATTGATGAAATGACTAATCAATGAATTAAAATCACAAAACACACTGCACGGTGCCACCTTTATCACAGATCATAGGAGGTTAGAATGGGAAGGGCAGTCAGGTGTCATCCAGCACAGTGCCCTCGTTTTACAGGTGAGGACACTGCAGCCCAAAGATGTAAGGTGACTGCCCAGAGCCCAAGGCACATATCAGAGGGGTCATTTCAAGACTGGACTTTTACCTCCACATCCAGGCTGTGTCCAGTCTCATTATCTGGAAGGCTTTTTCTCCTCTGAAAAAACAAGTCTGTCTGATTACACCGTGTGAAGCCATTACAGCTGGATTTGCTTCCTTGGCCTCTCGTGGGTGACGGCCTCCTAAGCCTCTCAAATGCAGAGAAGAGGGATTGACGATTCTAAGACGATGAACTGAAGGGGCCCCAGCAAGCCACCCCTCAACCTCCCCTTTCCTGCTCTGCTGTTGTAAATACACAAACATATACAGGTGCCGAGTAACACCACCTCATTTTTGAATTAAAAAGTCTGCTGTTTTGTTTTCCAAGTATATTTTTAAATGAAATCTTTGAAAATAAGTCACAGAAATCTCTTGTATCTAGACAGCATTGTTGGTGAGAATTGGTTATTGATGAGTTCAAGAAATCCCTTGTCTCTGATTCTGATGTTCAGAATAGATGGTCCAGTTAGGCAAATTTGCCTGAAACCACACCTGCAGAACCTGGAGAACAGGCTGGAGGCTCCTGAACTCAGGTTCTGGTCTCCTCTATGCTGTATCTCCAGCACTAAATGCAGTGCCTTTGTACATCGTAGGTGCTCCGTGAAGTTTGTTGGATAAATTAATGAGAGAATAATAAGCAAATTAAATGTCTGTTTCTCCAAAGTTTCCATGGGAATCGAAGAGAACCTTAATCTGGAGAAAGGCATTGGCGCTTTCTAAATTATGTCTCCCAAATGATCTGGCTACACTGGCGAGGCCAGAAAACCAACCAACCAAACAGAAACCCAAATGCCCTTTAAACTTTTCCATCCACCTCTGGTAGCCACTGCAATGCAGCCAAAAATAAATAAATTAATTAAAGGAAAAAAAAAACAACAAAAAACCCTTCCACCGTGTCATTCCACCTTCAGTTTTGAATTCTAGAAAGACGGATCTGTGTGCTCCCGAGCCAGGAAGACAGTGTGCTGTGGGTCTCTTCCACGGCAGCTTCATTTCACAAAAGACAAGTGCTTTTTACCTAGTTTTGCCGGTGGCATTTAAAAATCTGCACTGGACTTTGCCACGTCCGTTTTTCTATCCCCAAAGCACCGCTGTGAGTTGATGGGAGGGAAAAACATTAACTTCACTTCAGCCTGAAGAGAGGTCAGTGACATGTCCGGAATCACACGGGGACTCAGAGTGCCTGCCTGGGTGGTTCCTGAATCAGTTTGAAGGTTGGCTATTTAAACAGCAGGAGATATTTATTCATTTTGGAAGTCTCTTAGTCTGTGTTTCTAAATGGTCGACATGTAGATGAAGGGGGGAGATCATTTAGTGTCTACTCACTGCTCCCAAGACAACGAAGTGAAAATAAAACTATTCAGAAAAGTTTGTAGAAAACTTATCTCACGATAAATCTACAGTTGGGTTATTAGGAAGCTAGAAAAGTCTATTTGAAAGATAGCTTCAGCTTTTGAAGTGGATTTCATGGAGCAGGTGAGGGCCCTCATGACTGTCCCACCCCCATCCCAACTGCGAGAAAAATGCCCCCGAGTGGCAAGACCAACATCTAAGCCCACTTGACATTTTAAAATTTTTCTTGGGACTTCCCTGGTGGCGCAGTGGTTAAGAATCCGCCTGCCAAGGCAGGGGACACGGATTCGATCCCTAGTCTGGGAAGATCCCACATGCCGTGGAGCAACTAAGCCTGTGTGCCACAACTACTGAGCCTGTGCTCTACAGCCCGCGAGCCACAACTACTGAGCCCACGTGCCACAACTACCGAAGCCCGCGTGCCTAGAGCCCGTGCTCCGCAACAAGAGAAGCCACCACAATGAGAAGCCAGCGCACTGCAATGAAGACCCAACGCGGCCAAAAAATAAATTAACTAATTAATTTTTAAAAATTTAAAATAAAATAAAACACTTTAAAAATTTCGTATGCTTGGGTGAAAGCTGACTTTCCAAATAGCCACTTTTTTCTGTCTTTACCTAGATGCTTGTACTGGAGACAAAATGGTAGAGGCTGCAGGGAGTACAGTAGGTGACTGAACAAGCTTCTTCCACGCTACCCTTACGCCAGCTAATGTTATTCATCAATGCATGGCAATGATTGGTGCTAAACGAAAAGTTTCCCCTTTTTAGGTTCCACTGTGGTTGAAGCTCATATTTTCTCCGATTCAATAGAATAATCGTAGAAGTTGGTTGGAACCACCTTGGTTCTTCCAGTTCTCTTGCCCCTGCCTCGTGCTTTGCAGGTGAAACAATTCTAGTTCCTTTAACAATCCGATCTCCTTCTAGTTCCCTTTTCATCCAGTTGTGTGACTCCTCTCCATGCCTGCTGTGTGTTTTCTGATTATGTTCTCTTGGGGAGTTTGGAAATTTACCCACACCAGTAGCCCTCACCCTCCAGAACAAAAACAAAACAGCTCACACACACATCCCCAGAGTAACAGGAGGACTGGCCCACCTTCCCCAGTCAGCCTGTATCGTTGATTTCATATGTATTTGTACATGTGGTCATCTGTAGGTTCCTTTGGCCACTTTATTGAGCTAATTAAATTCTAAGATAGTCTAAAGTTTACCAAATTGACCAGAAAACTCTTAGCCACCTAATATGGCAATGAAATGAAGATACATCTTTCAAGAAGACATTGGGGCTTCCCTGGTGGCGCAGTGGTTGAGAGTCCGCCTGCCGATGCAGGGGACACAGGTTCGTGCCCCGGTCCGGGAAGATCCCACATGCCGCGGAGCGGCTGGGCCTGTGAGCCATGGCCGCTGGGCCTGCGCGTCCGGAGCCTGTGCTCCGCAACGGGAGAGACCACAACAGTGAGAGCCCCGCGTACCGCAAAAAAAAAAAAAAAAAAGAAGACATTGGCTGTGACAATGACTAGAGAAGAAAGAAAATCCCTAGAATTCTTGACAACTTGGCAATTTCATGTTGCCCGCTGTGGTATATTGCTTTCTGCTGACGATAATCACAAGAGCTGGTCCTACTGGATGTAAAAAAGTGAACTTAAGAAGAAGGAGAGGGACTTCCCTGGTGGTGCAGTGGTTAAGAATCCGCCTGCAAATGCAGGGGGCACGGGTTCAATCCCTGGTCTGGGAAGATTCCCACATGCCACAGGAGCAACTAAGCCCGTGAGCCACAACTGCTGAGCCTGCGCTCTAGAGCTCGCAAGCCACAACTACTGACCCCTCGTGCCTAGAGCCCATGCTCCGCAACAAGAGAAGCCACCGCAATGAGAAGCCTGTGCACCACAACGAAGAGTAGCCCCTGCTCGCCGCAACTAGAGGAAGCCCGCGCACAGCAATGAAGACCCAACGCAGCCAAAAATAAACAAATAAAATAAATAAATTTTAAAAAAAGAAGAAGGAATACTTTCTTTACGAGTTGAAAGTAAAAGAAGCTAGGCTGATATTAGCATCTATAGATTTTAGATATGAAAAATTATAGACAGTGGTTTCAGTTATTAAAAAGCATGAGCTTAAGCCTTTTGATCCCTTAGTTAGAGTGCTGATTCAAAAAGTGTTCAAACACAACCTTTGACAGCTCAATTTCTAAAATAACATCATAAAAGCAGGAGAGTGAACAAATCTATGCGTATCTATAGTACAGGAGAAATCCTACCACCAGTTACTAAACGGAAGTGCAGGGGTCCCCGTGCGCTTGGTAAAGATCTTACTGAAAGGCTGACGGGGAGCACGTGACAGTGTCACTGAGGGGAACGAAGGCCTAGGCTTGATAAAAGATGCTGCACTTTAGAGCAGCCCAGCACAGCCTAGAGTTGGAGAAGCTACCTTTTTTGCCTGTGAAATTCGCATTTGTTTTTTTCCCTTTATCCATTTCATCTGACCCCTTGTGCCTTACCTTCTGCTGTCTGCACCTTTAGCCTAAAGTAAAGACACCCAAGTTATGGTGTGCATTCCAGATATTTCAATCACCAAATGTCAGTTCAGTGAGGGGAAACGTCAATTAAAACAAAAGTGGACTTCTCACAATTATTATTGTGGCTTGTGTAGGCCCAGGTTCCAAATTTTCACCCTTATCCCACCTTCCCTCTCAACCCTCACTCCTGGTTGGGGAAAAAAGGACTAGAAAGGCATGGAGCATATAATTTCTTTCCTTTCAGTTTCTCTACGTAAACTTCCGGTTCTGGTCCAACTGTGTGTTAATATCCTGATATATCCTGATATTAACACACAGTCTGAATTCTGATTATCAGAGTAGCCAGATCTAATGGCTTTAAAACTCCAACAGCTCTGATGGGTAGTTGCATCTCTTTTTTTTTTTTTTCTTTTTTTTTGCGGTACGCGGGCCTCTCACTGCTGTGGCCTCTCCCATTGTGGAGCACAGGCTCCGGACACTCAGGCTCAGCGGCCATGGCTTACGGGCCGAGCCGCTCCACGGCATGTGGGATCTTCCCGGACCGGGGCACGAACCCGTGTCCCCTGCATCGGCAGGCGGACTCTCAACCACTACGCCACCAGGGAAGCCCGTAGTTGCATCTCTTAATGCCCACTTTCTTTTAAGATTTTTTTTTTTTTTTGATTTGGAACATTTTTAAAGTCTTTATTGAATTTGTTACAATATGGCTTCTGTTTTATGTTTTGGTTTTTTGGGCATGAGGCATGTGGGATCTTAGCTCCCCAACCAGGGATCAAACCTGCACCCCCTGCATTGGAAGGCCAAGTCTTAACCACTGGACCACCAGGGACGTCCCTCATGGCCACTTTCAATAGTGCATATACACAGACTCGCAACTGAAGTTCTGACGGAGCAGTCTGAAACTGTGCGAAGCACAGCAACCGGCCCACTCGCTAGAGTGGCCATCCATGGTCCAGCATGTTTTAATTCTACCTGCTTATTCATCAGTTGCCTGACTAAAGAATGATATTATGTCCAAATCAAATTGCTTATCTTGCATTTCACAGGACAAAGGGGAATCCTGGGTGTCTGAGTTTGTTTCCCAAAGACTTTCCATTGACCCAGCTCATACTTCTCAACAGGAAGTCATATAGACTCAGAAAATGATCGAATGTATGCAACTGAGAGCCAAAGATGATCATAGTTTGAGGTCAGATATAAAAATATACACATGCAAAGAGACAGAAATAAGACATTGGGGAGCATTTTCACGAAAAGTTACCCCTTTAGAGAAGAAATTAAAATTATACTTCTTTAGGGCTTCCCTGGTGGCGCGGTGGTTGAGAGTCCGCCTGCCGATGCGGGGGACACGGGTTCGTGCCCCGGTCCGGGAAGATCCCACATGCCGCGGAGCGGCTGGGCCCGTGAGCCATGGCCGCTGAGCCTGCGCGTCCGGAGCCTGTGCTCCACAACGGGAGAGGCCACGACAGTGAGAGGCCCGCGTATGGTTGATCTTGGTTAAAGCCTAGAGGAGATATGCAGACACTGATTCAAGATGCAATAAGATAACCGGTTTGCTCTTTGGCCTCGGATAGAATCGCTGCTGAGTAAGGGTTGTGTAGACCAGGGTTGGGAAAGAAGGCCATTTGGCAGGTAACTGAGGTAGCAGTCAGAGCAAACAAGATTGCAGCAAATGTCCGGGTAGAGGTAACAACCCAATATACAAGAATTCAAAGTAGGTTGTTGATCTGGCCTTTCTTCCCCAACTGGAATAGAAGTTCCACGTGGGCAGGGATTTTACATTTTGTTCATGACAGTTATCCCCAGCTTCTGGAACAGTTCCTGGCTTATAAATATTTGATGAGTGAATGAACATAAACTAAGTTTCAGAACACATATTTGTCCAAGGAAATTAAATTCCACAAATATCTAATGAGCACCTAAGCAGTGCTATGCTAAGTGTCCTTGTGTAATGCAGAAGTCGCTGCAGTGTGACTTGGGAAAGCATGGTTCCGGGCGGGGGGATGGGGGGAGAGAGGCACTGATGAGATCAAGGAGTGTCTTTGGGAATACAGCCATTTGGGATGGTATTAAACGCTGGACGGTAGGAAAGGCAGAAACTGGGACCCAAATGCCAGGTCTGACCTTGGAATTCAGTTCCCTGAGCTCCCTGAGGACAGGAAGCGCTTCATTTGCCTTGCGTGCCTGGTGCCCGCTCAGGGCACTTTCCAGCAGGTGCTCAGTAAATGCCTGTGGATCCAGGAGCTGGCCATAGGGATCCAGGGAGGCATCCAATCTAGCCTCGGGATCAGCAAGCTGCCAGGACCAGCCTGGGACTCGGCTCAGGGCTTCGTCTGTCTCCACCTCACTCCCTTGAATGACCAGGGCCAAGTCCAGAACGGGGACTGTCAGAGTGAGGGCTGAGGACTCGTGCCCCAGAATTAAATGTTAAAATGTCAAACCCCAGGGCCCTACTTGAGATTTCCTATACCTTAGAAGAGGGACCCAGAAACTAGCACTGAAATCAAGTATCCGGGTAAGTCTCTTACACACACCAAAGTTTGGATTCTACTAAAGTAGGATTTCATAGACAAGAAAAAAGATCTAGTAAGAATTCTCTCTCAAATATCTGCATTAGTAACTGAAATCCCAAGGGCATGAGAAATTAATATTTTGGGTGGTTCCTATGGACCAGGGACTGTTTAAGATGCTTTCACATATAACTACTTAATATGCAATAATTCAAAGGGGTAGTTTCCTTATATCTATTTTTAAGGAAACAAGCTCAAGGATAGCAAATAACTTGCCTAACACTGCACAGCAAGTACCTAGTGGGAATCTAAACCAGGTCTGTTTAATTCCTGAGACCACACGCACCCCTATGTCTTGCTGCATCTTGGGCAAATGCAGAATGGAGGGAATCCGGACATTCCATAGCGCCTGTCTTTAGGGAATGTACGCAGACTCAGTTTCTGATTGGTTGCATCTGTCAAGGTGAATTTCTGGAAATCAAGATTTGAGGTTTTAATTATACATGCATTAGGTCTAGACAGAGAGTGTCTAAACCACCTGTGACTTTAATAATCCTCATAAAAAGGCAAACACCAGATGAAGTGATTTGTCTGGGGCAGAAAACTTGCGCATAGGACAGACAAATACCTTAGGAGGACAACAGGGGAGGTGTAGACTGTTAGAACTGACACTGCTGCTCTGCTCCAAGTCTTCTCAGATTTCAAAGAGAGCCCAAGGGACTTGCCTGGTGGTGCAGTGGTTAAGAATCCGCCTGCCAGTGCAGAAGACCATGGTCCGGGAAGACCCCACATGCCGCGGAGCAACTAAGCCCATGCGCCACAACTACTGAGCCTGTGCTCTAGAGCCCAGAAGCCAGAACTACTGAAGCCCGCGTGCCTAGAGCCCGTGCTCCGCAACGAGAAAAGCCACCGCAATGAGAAGCTGGCGCACTACAATGAAGAGTAGGCCCTGCTCGCCGCAACTAGAGAAAGCCCGTGAGCAGCAACAAAGACCCAATGCAGCCAAAGAAGAGAAGCCAAAAGTCCAGCTTTCCCTGTGAAATATCCTGATTTTTATTTTATTTATTTTTAAAAATTTGTTTATTTTTGGCTGCGTTGGGTCTTAATTGCTGAGTGCGGGCTTTCTCTAGTTGCTGTGAGCAGGGGCTACCCTTCGTCGCGGTGCAAGGGCTTCTCACTGTGGTAGCTTCTCTGGTTGTGGAGCACAGGCTCTAGGTGCCCGGGCTTCAGTAGTTGCGACGCGAGGGTCATTAGTTGTGGCTTGTGGGCTTAGTTGCTCCGCGGCATGTGGGATCTTCCCGGCCCAGGGCTCAAACCCGTGTCTCCTGCATTGGCAGGCAGATTCTTAACCACTGCACCACCAGGAAAGTCGCCTGATTTTTAAATATAGATAACGAATTCAAAAGTTTAAAACACACTTTAAAGGGCAAACAAACAGGTCTGGAAAACAAGGACGGGCCCATGCAGTGCCAGTCTACAACCTCTGGTCTGGAGCTCCCTCCCAGAGACTTAAGCTACATGGAGTAACTGGGATATTAATAGTTCCGTGAAACGTGCATCTGTGCATCCTGTTTACATGAAGGTACACCCTATCACTGCTGCTGGTTTAACGTGAGAAAATGTGCATCACATCGTCTTTGACTTCATGCAGGTGTATGAGACACAGCCTGAAGGCCAAATTTTTGTAAACTGAATTGGGCCTTTCTATTTACTTACCACTGTTGGGATGCCTCATTCTGGTTTTGGCGTGATCTTCCATTGGCATTGGCCAATTTAAAATTAATGATTCGCTGGCTCATTTTAAAGGAAAATGGAGTAAATTCTCCGGGGGGAAGAGCCTTCAGTTTTAGTATGCACCCCCTACTGCATCTGCTTTATTTTTTAAATTTAATTTTATTTTTTAATATTTATTTATTTGGCTGTGCCGGGTCTTAGTTGCGGCATGCGGGATTTAGTTCCCTGACCAGGGATCGAACCCTGGCCCCCTGCATTGGGAGCGGGTAGTCTTTACTGGACCACCAGGGAAGTCCCTGCATCTGTTTAATATTAATTGACTGCATTTGGAGATTTCCTAAGAAGAACTTCTTGGTACTTAAGCATTAAAACTGCTCTGTTTCAGAGCAGAAATTCTCTCTCACTTACCGAGCTGATAATGCGATTCGCTTCATATGATGTAATGATACACGTTCGGAAACAGGAAGTTTAGAACAACTAATAGGGGTTTTACCCCTATTATTTAATGATTTAAAATGTTAGGTTACGTAGGACTATGAACCAGCCAATGAATTATTGTTGTTTCTAACACTTCCACGGTCTAAATAACACTTCACTCTTTTGGTATTGGCAGCGCCTTAGGGAATATTTTCATCTCTATTTTAAGACAGGGTTTCTTTTTGCAACGTGTATGCATTTATGTCGTGTTATCAAGCGAGGCAACGTCAACCGACCAAAGCAGAAATCATCATCAAATCAACTGAACACAATGTCACAGCGTCACCCGTCTAATAATGGATGTTAAACGCAGTACAGACGCACAAGCATCAGTGTGAACGGATTAAAAAGGCACTTACAAGGATGACCCGCAAAGACTCCTAGTTTCCAGACCCAACAAAAAGCCTCCAGGAAGTGAAGCCGGCAGGTTTTAATCTCACTTATTTTCATGGCTATGTTTTTTTTATTATAGTTTTCCACTGTAAAACAAAAGCGCATCAAAGGAGTCTGGTGGATTTTGGAGAAGAAACACCTCCTCTCTCCCGAAAGTCTGACGGAGCCCAGATCCCGGACTGAGCGGCCGCGGCCACGGGGAGCGCTCCTCGCGCGCCGCGCCCCCCCGCGCCCCGCGCCCACCGGCCGGCGTGCTGCTGCCCCCGCCGCCGCTGCTGCCCAGGCCAGGGCGGGGCGGGCTGCGCTTGATTTTTTCTTTTTTGGGGGGGGGGGGGTGTGTTTCAGGAAAGCTCCGCGGTGCTGACCTCATCTTCCAAAGCAGCGCGTCCGCTGCCCGAGAGCGGTGGTCGCAGTCAGCGCCCGCCGGTCCTCCAGCCGCGGGCAGGGCTCCGCGCCCTCCCCCTCCTCTTACCCCGCACTTCCTCCTTCCTCCGCCCTCCCCTCCCCTCCCCCACCCTCCTACCTCCCTTCCCTCTCTGCCCCGCCCCTCCCATCCCCCCACTTCTCCTCCTCCCGTCCCCTCCTCCCCTCTCTCCCTCCCACCCACCCACCAATTCCTTCTCCCACCTCCTCCTTGCCCCACCCCGCCCCTCCCCTCCCCCACTCCTCCTACCTCCCAGTCTCCAACTTCCCCCCACTCTTCCCTTCCCCCGCCTCCTCTCACCTCCCACCTCCTCCTTCCTCCGCCTCCTCCCACCCCATCCCTTTCCCCTTCTCTCCCCTCCCCCGGCCCCCAGGGCTGCGGGCGGCTCCCTGGTTTCGGCGTCGCACACACGTCTGGGCCGAGTGTGGTTCCCAGGCTCTCGATCTGGAATTCAGACGGGAAAGTTTGCTGGCAGCTCCAGCGCCCGGGCCGCCCTCGGGCCCGGCCCGTCAGCGCCCGTCAGCGCGGCATTCACACAGGGGCGGGTGGCAGCGCCCTCCGCTTGTCTGCTCACTTTCACGACGCTTCTGCCCTTGAAGTTCAGCACGGATTAATGAGCGGCAGTACTTTTTGTTTTAGAGAAGAGAATGAGGAAGCCGAATGGGACCGAGAGGGAGAGAGGCGAGGGGGAGGCGCGAGAGCCGGGGAGCAAGTTGGCGCGGGTGGGCTGGGGATGGAGGGTCCTTTAGGGCGGAACTGCGTCGTCGGATTCCGCGCAGAGGTAGGTGGGTGCAAAGACAAGGGGCCGGGCAACGGAGTCCCAGGCAAAGAAGTGTGTGGTATTTCTGCTGCCCGAAATGAGGCCACACAGTCTTGTTTCCCACTTCTTCAGACTCAGTAGATCCAGATAAGATCGCGTGAGTCTGTTTTATTCCCATTTGCACATGAGGGCACTGAGGCAGGGACAGGCTAAGTGACTCGGCCACTGCCACACGGCTCTTAGTGGCCGACCCAGGACTCAAGCCTACATCTCTCTGACTCCAAACCCCTATTCTACTGTGACCTAGTATTTGCTGCTTCAGACAAATGGCTCACCTTTAGCACCGATTGACTCCATGCCTTGTGCGGAGCACAGGCAGGTAGATTTGCAGGTAGGTATGTGCTCAGAATTCATCCAGACTTGTATTTCACAATGGACGTAATCAGTGCATCTTTACCCCTCAGGATGTTGAGGAGGCCTTTCATTAGCAGGAATCTGAATTCCTAGACTCTCTCCAGAGGGAGTGCTAAAGGAGCTGTTGTTTCCAGTTAACCCGAGTCTCCTTGTGGCTCATTTGGGAGATTCCCTGGGCCCTAGGCCCATATCCCCGGTGCAAAATTGCTGGACTATCTAATAAGAGTTTTTAAATCCCCCGATTCCCATTCTTCTACAAAGGAAATCTACGATAGTGAGGGCGGGGGAGACCAGCAAGTGAAGTTAAACTTGAAGGTTTAATGGCACTCTTGCAACATACCCAGAAAAGTCCTGCTGGGCCATGAAGAACCCCTGGGAAAAACTGGGATTTTGGCCCCTTTGGTATTTTACAAACTGTTTACTCTGGAGACTAAGGAGATGGGTAGTGATGGTGATGGGACATTTGTGGTCCCCCAAGTATGTGTGCCCCTTTCCTGTTTATCCCCAGCAAATACAAAACACACCTGGTTCACTTAGGTTCTTGGATAGTAGTTTCTTTTCAGAAGATTTCAAGATACCACTAAGGATGGTTTGGGCTTCAGGTGCTATTTTTACTTCTACTTAATATCTACACATCAGTCTACATCAGTCACCAGAACGCACCCTAATCGTCACCCCAAAAACGAGGTAAAGATTTGACAAGTCTAGCCTTCCAAGAAAGTCCGAGGGAACATGTTTGACACATGTTCCAATACAGTGCAGGGGAATCGGTGTTTAAGATGCTGTGTCATAGAATAATACCTCAGGGTGCTAGCTGACGGTGCATTTATTCCTAAGCCTCGCGCAGCTCCCATATTGACTAAATCCCCCATAGGATCACTGGGAAGTTCTCCTGATCATCCTTTCTCCTTTTATACAGGTTAAGAGCTGAAGCCACCAGATATGAGGATTAGTACAACCTGACACCCAAGCCTTGTTTTTGGAGTGGGTGGGTGCTGTGGTGGGCCTGTGGCTCCTTAGGCAGGGAACCGGTGCCCGGGCCGGCTGTGGCAGTAGCGTGAGCCCCGGCAATGCGAGGGGCGTCGGTGGATCTGGGCAGCTGCTCCACGGCAGAATCGTGCTATTGCCTCCAGGTGGTCAACTGCCCTAGTCTTTTTTCATGACAGCCTATGGGGGCCTGCGGGCAGGCTTTCCTTGTGTTGAGGAGGGACCCCTGGAGGGTGGTCAGAGAATCTCCTGCTTCCTGCCAAGCACCCTGAAGAGGAGAAGAGAATCAGGGGAGTCAAATGAATCTGACAACCCACCTCCCTTTGCAAGTAAAGTTGGCTCAGAGCTGCTTCCTTATCTGGCCTTGGAGCCTTTGCTGCTCGTGGGCTCCCCTGTACCCTTGACTGCCCGGGCGTGTCTGCCACCGCCGTGCCCTGGGCCTCAGACCCTTCCCGGCCATGGTCCCTCTGCTGGATCCCATTCCTAGGGAACCCAGAGGCAAGTCCAGGTTGATCTGCTCCGTGAACAGTGGGCAATGTAGGTGTTTGCCTTCTCACCAGGACCATCGACAGACAATACTTGGATGCCAGGGCTGGCTCTGGGACAGGGAAGCTTCAGGCCTTTGCTGTGGCAAAACAGTGAGGGAGGTACTCGGGGTTTTCAGCACCTCTTAAATCATCCCAGAGAGAGAGAGCGAGCCACTTACTTCTGCACAACGGCTCTGCCGCCGACTCTGTCACAAGAAGATGAACTACAAGTAATAAAACCAAGACGGAGTTCTGTGTAAACCTCTCCAGCTTACAAAGATTATAGAAAGTGGAAGATGAGAGGGACATTGAAGACCATCTACTTCTACCTCCTCATTTCGCGGCTGTAAAAGCCGAGGCCCAGGGAGGTGTGTGGACTAACTGACGGTCCCACAGCGGCTCCAAGGCAGGAGTTGCACCAGCATTCTGCGACTGTTGCACTACATCCTTGCTGTTCCCCAGTCCTAGGGCATCTTTCACCTTTTGAAAACAGGCAGAGAGAAATCCATCCTCCGGCATCTTCACCTCCCTCTACGTTTATCGTTTCCAGCTGCTAAAAATTGGCATTTTAAAAAGTGGGTCATCCTGCCGGTCACTGAGGGTCAGGGCTCTGGTGGGTGCTGATTGAGAGGAGGGAGAACAGGCAGGTGGTTGGAAGCAAAACAGCCAGCCTCCCGTCTGTCACCTGGGGATTCTGTCGCTCCAGTCCCTGGGCGTGTGCCCTCAGCAAATACCAACCCACAGAGTCAATTGCCAACTCCAGTCATCTGTACATTTGCCCTCCGGGAACGTAAAGCTGGAGGAAATGCCATTTCCTAATCTCATTGGCCTTGGATGGAAAGATGTTTTTGCCCAGTAGAAGCCTTCAAAGAGCGAATGTGTATTTAGGACCTGCAGTGCTCTCCAGGATCCTTTAAGGGACCCGGCTGTCAAGAAAAACCCACAGATGCTTCTGGCTTTGTCTTTGCCTTTGGGTTGCAAGTCATCGACTTGAGTTGGCTGAAGCGTGCAAGCAAGTGTGTAGATAAAGCCGTGCGTCATCAAGTCCGAGGACGGATGGCTGACAGGCACCCAGGCAGGACCCCTCTCCAGCTTCGTCTCTGCTTCCTGTCTCGCGCTCTGCAATCGATTTTCTTCTTCTTGGTGGGCAGCTGGACTGGGTGGGAGATGATCTGCTATGATTACTACGTTTACATCTCCTCTCCTGCAGAGATTAGCCAGGCGACTGGCCGTCCTCAGCCCAACACCAAATTCCCAGGAGGGAGGATGTGGTTGGCCCAGCCTGAGGCAGGTGTACAACCTGATCCAAACAAGGTGGCCGCAGGTAGGGTGCCCCAAGACAGACTGAGGGGCGGTTCTCCCTGACAGGAGAATGAAGTGCTGTGGGCAGACATTTCCCAAGGGTGACTATCCTAGGCTTTGATCCAATTAGCCATTGGTATAGAAAAGTGGTAGGTGCAGGTGGGAGTCTGGGATAAATCAGACACTCTAGAGACTTAATTTGCCTAAATTCTTGAGTGACAAATTCTCTATCATGTAACTCTGTCTTTTTAGAGAGCTGTTTCCTTGCAGTTCAACCCCTGTCCTCTGGGCTCTAAGAAAGCCCATTCAATCAACCTGAGGAATGTCTTAATCTTTTATGTGGTTATCATATATATTTTCATCCTGTTGAAGGGTGTTAGCTGGATAGATACTGAGAATGAAATAAAGGTGTAATATTACATTTGTATGGTTGATATATATAGGTATGTGCGTATGTATATATTGAGTTGGACAAAAAGTTCATTCAGGGTTTTCCGTACAATGTTACAAAAGCCCCAAACGAACTTTTTGGCCAACCCAATATATACATACACGTACACATACCTACATTTTTATTTATTTTTTATTATTATTTTTAATAGTACTTTTTAAAAATGCATTTTTTCTTTTTAATTAATTTATTATTTTTGGCTGCGTTTGGGTCTTCGTTGCTGTGTGCGGGCTTTCTCTAGTTGCAGTGAGCAGGGGCTACTCTTCGTTGCGGTGCGCGGGCTTCTCATTATCGTGGCTTCTCTTGTTGTGGAGCACGGGCTCTAGGTGCGTGGGCTCAGTAGTTGTGGCACACGGGCTTAGTTGCTCCGTGGCATGTGGGCCCTTCCCAGACCAGGGCTCAAACCCGTGTCCCCTGCATTGGCAGGCAGATTCTTAACCACTGCACCACCAGTGAAGTCCATACCTACATTTTAAAACATCCAACCTACTTCCAGAAAGGATTGGAGCAAATTCTAATAAAAACAGAAGAAATATGACAAAAACCCATTAACATTAAAAAGATGTAAAAGTCAAGTAGCAAACAGGTTGCATTTGAGCAGAGTGGCAGAGATGGACAAACTCTGATTCCTGGCCTGAACTGGTGACTCAACTTGGCTCTGAACTTTCTAATATTTAAGAGAAAGAAGAAAATTTATGAATCGAGTGGCTATTGTCATTTAAGCATCTAGAACAACATCTAGATGGAAACATCTAGAATAGTGGAAACATCTAGAATTGTGGATCTCAAAATATAGTCCAGGGCCTCCTGGGGTCCTCAAAACCCTTTCAAGGGGGTTCCATAGGTCAAAACTATTTTCATAATAATATCAAGACACTGTTTGCCTCTTTCAGTCTTATTCTTATGAGTATACAGTGGAGTTTTCTAGAGCAGCTGTCCCCAACCTTTTTGGCACCAAGGACCGGTTTCGTGGAAGACAATTTTTCCACGGACCGGTGGGGGGTGGATGGTTTTGGGATGATTCAAGCACATTACATTTATCGTGCACTTTATTCCTATTATTATTACCTTGTAATATATAATGAACTAATTATACAACTCACCATAATGCCGACAGGGCAAGGAGCTCAGGCGGTAATGCGACCAATGGGGAGCCACTGTAGATACAGATGAAGGTTCGCTCTCAGGCCGCTCACCTCCGCTGTGCAGCCTGGCCCAGGGTTTGGGGACCCTTGTTCTAAAAGCTACATGTCATGTAATATGCCCACAGATTGAATGCAAAAGCAGGTATGAGAATCCAGCTGTCTTCTACTAAGCTAAACATTCAAAAGATTTACAGAAATTTAAAATAATATCACTCTTCTCACTAATTTATTTTTGTTATGTAAAATGTATTTTCACAAAACATTAATTATGTCGATCTATTTTGAGTCAATGCTATTATTTTAAATGAATTAATAAATTAAAAAATTTTGATATGGTAAGTGTTGATGGATATATCCTATATAAGCAAAAACTCTGGGGTTCTCAATAATTTTTAACAGTGTTAAAGGAGTCCTGAGACCAAAATGTGCAAGAATTGCTATCGAGAATCTTACTATTATTTATGTACCTAAGATGGTGATTTTTGCCCCCAAAATTCCATTTTAGAAGGCATTGGGCATGTCTCTATTTGATCCTTGGCAAAACGAAAATCAGTTTATGAATAAAGTATGATTTTTGTAAACATACATTTGTTTATTGCTCATTTTATCTGTTCAAGAAACATTTATTGAGCCCTTGTTATATATGTTCCAGGTGTGGTGCCTGACTCTGTGAAGGCAGTAAAGGGCGAGACAAACATGACCCCTGCCCTCGTGGAGATTTGTGATCTAGTTTGCAAAAGGGGCACAAGGTTGACTTGAAAAGAATTCAGGATCAATGTAAAACCAGATGGAAACTGCTTTTGTTTATCTCCACATGAACTACCAATTAATAGAAATACTATTTATTTTAATGAGTCTGAAGATTTGAGGCTAAAGAATCTCCTGGCAGGAGGACACCATGTGCCAGGTATTGGATTTACGGGTGATTCAAGTTACAGCAGCCCTGGTCTGTTATTATTGTCTTGGAAGGTATGATACGTTTTGAGAAAATTCAGTATAGGTAAACAAAAATCTGTATTAGAAAGTATTATACTTGTATTTCAAAAAGAGTTTCCTTTTTGGAAATATTGGACTCATCAAGGGAATGATCAATACCTTTATTGATGGAATGAACTGTTCATTGTATACTTAGAATATGATTCAAATGATCACAGCTTTTCAGTAGCATGTATAATGCATTTAGGAAGACAAAACTACAGTGTACAGTTACGGTAAAAAAGAAGGAAGCAAGCTTCTAGGTATGGCCTGTGTCTGATGTTAGGTGAGCCTCAGGCCAGGAGGAAAAGTCCAGAGTTGGTAAGAGAAGTGGCAAAGCAAATAAGAACTGTGAGGTGTAAGTTCATGTCTTTGTTTTATAGCATGGTTGGGCTGGAAGGTCAAGACGGTGCGTGTACGTCTTAGTATCTTAGACAAAAATCTTTTATTGTGTCCTCGTCGATTAATGAAGAGATGTAGGGTAGATATAGGGCAAATTAGAGTGATTTGAAGCTGGTTGAACAATCACTTCCCAAAAGTCTTGGTAATGGATCCATTCCAACTTTGACGGAGGTCTCTATTGACTTGCCACAGGGCTCTATCTTCAGCTGCCCTCTATACAATGTTGTTATAAGTGATATCCTGAAGAAATCTGTTGATGGCAAAGATGGGAGGAATAGCTTATACATTAAGATGCTAGAACCAGGGTCCAAAAATATTTTTAAAAACTGAAACAATGTACCCAGTCTAGTAAGACAGAATTTAAGAGGAAAGTATCCACCACTGGGCACCCAAAAGCCATCCACACAAGTCTAGGATGTTTGGAACCTGACATGTTAAATGGAACCAGAATGAGGCAAATACAAAAATGTGTCTGTGAAGACCTTGTTCAGAGTAGGCTCCCACTTGGCACTAGGACGTTTCCTTAAGCTCCATGGTATCAGTAGGTATTAGGACGGGGCGGGGGGGATGAGGGTGAGGGTGGGGAAGAAACTCAGGTGGGGCATGTGGTTTAAGAGTACAATGTGAAGAAAGGAAGAAAGGAAGAGAGAAAGGAAGGAAGAAAGGAAAAATGTGCGCAAGTTAGGCCTCACCTGGAATATTGGAGGCAAGTCTGGGTTACCACCTTTTACAGAGACTTTGGCCAGCCAGAAAAATAGAGAAGGCAGCAACTAAGATGGGAAGGGTCTTGAGATCACATCATATCCCTGCTCTCAACCCTGCAGAGTGAGGCCCTGTCAAGGCCACAGGACTCCTGGCTGCCTCTCAAACCTCCCCTCCTACTTACTGTCTCACTTCCCCTTTCTGTCTTGCTGACCTCCTTGATATTCCTCAAACATCACACATATATCACTGCAGGGCCTTCACTCCCTCCCCTCCCCCCATTCACATGGCTCACCACCTCAATTCACTCAGGTCTTTGCTCAAATGTCATCTCCTCATTAGGGCTCCCTTGCCTCCCAACTTAGGGGAGAAGCACTCCCCTTTCCCAGTCTCTGAACTTGCTTTTCCTTCAGTGTTTTGATTGCGGAGCACAGGCTCCGGACGCGCAGGCTCAGCGGCCATAGCTCACAGGCCCAGTCGCTCCGCGGCACGTGGGATCCTCCTGGACCGGGGCACAAACCCGTGTCCCCTGCATCGGCAGGCGGACTCTCAACCATTGTGCCACCGGGGAAGCCCAATGAGCAATTTTTAGCAGACTCAATGAGTACAATGAGGCCCTATTACAAACCTACAAGAGTAAAACCTCTGAGAGCTACTCAGACACTGAAGGAGCTACTTTGTGGATGAGGCTTTTCCCATGTGGCCAGGCTAGAGTGGCGAGTGGGCGCTGAGTAAGGGAGCTTCAGGAATCTCAGGCTCCGGGTAAAGAACTGTTTCCAAGAGGTGGAAAGGGTGGGCCTCTGGGAGCATCCCTGCCTCTAGGCGTGTGTCCTCAGGTATGAGGAGGCTACTTGCCAGGGATATTGTTTGGAAGTTGAATTCGCTAATCCTGAAGACTTTTTTTCCCATTCCCAAATTTTGTGAGATTGTGGCAGGTCAGCCCACCTCTTTCTCGTTAAAACAATTTTGAATTTAGTCTACTGAAATAGTTTTTCTATGTGAACACATTTTTAGTGTTTTGCATGTGATAATGGGATTCAATTTGTAGAAATGATGCCCATTTTCAGAAACACAGAACAGAATATGTGAGATTTAGAGGAGAAAGACTTTGATTTCATGGGAAATGTGTGTCATTCTCTGAGAGCATCCTAGGAATGATCAGGATGTACCTAATTTTTCTTATTCACGTGTCTGATGTGCTTACCGCCCTTCTAGATAATTATAAACATTGCTTTCTGAGTATCTTTCTAGATAAGACATGGCATCTCTCCCAAGGAGAATTTTAGCACTCAACAGCGGAGAAAGGAAGCGAATTATCCCTTTGTAGCTGCTCGGGCACTTTAGGTAGGCAGCAATTATCCTGGTGTGGACAGATAGACAAGAGTAAACAAGACTCTGCTTTGCTTTTTCATCAAGGCAGTTTTCTTTTTTATAGCACTAAATGTTGTGTATTAACACAGAGCTCAGAGGACATAGAGGTCTGTGTATTTTTATAAATTAAAACAAACAAAAAAACATAACAGTGCTTGTAGAGGCCTCTGTGTTCCTCACTCGGGGGAAAAAGCACAAAATATCAGTGTGGAGGGATTCCAGGTGCCTCCTAGCTAATCTCTGCTGTACTGCCTTACTCCCACAGTCCTGAAGCAGGCCCAGAGCAGAGAGATACGGCCTGAAAGTGTGTCATGGGAATTTGTGACTGTTTCTCTGGCTACGCGATGAGATTTTTGCTGCCTAGAAACGTCGGAGGTTGGAACCACACAGCTAGTGTTCTGTTAACCTAATATGTAGAAAAGAAAGTCTTTCTTGGAAGTCTGAATTTTTAAAACTTATTTCAAAAGGCGAACAAGAGAGCCCAAACATCATTTCAGCACATTAAAACAACAGCAGCAGAAACTGAGCTATGTGAAAGCTATATAAAGAGTGAACCTCGGCAGTCCAGTGGTTAGGGCTCTGTGTGCTCTCAGGGCAGAGGGCCCGGGGTTCAGTCCCTGGTCTGGGAACTAGGATCCCACAGGGCACGGGGTGTAGCCAAAAAACAAACAAACAAATCAATTAAAAAATATAAATAAATGAAGAGTGAACCTTCTTTCTCTCCCAGCATCAGCCAGATTCTAGAGCACGGTTTCATGAGATGGGAAGCGGAGTATGTGAATATTAGTTCCTGAGGAACTTCCCAGGAAGTGAATTTGAAGGGAAATGAGATCAGTGAAGCCAGAGCAACCCCAGGGTCAGAAACGAGGATGCTCCTGGGATATAGGACGACTGATGTTTCCCTGGGCATCGGCACCAGATGGTGGCTTTCCTAAGGGACTCTACATCATTGGGGCTGGGCTTTGGGTCTGACCCAGCAGTGTGGGCAAGACCTCTCTCTCCTGGTTCCTCTTGTGCCCTATAGAATAAATCAGTGGAATCCAGACAACTAGCGGACCAGGGTCCCAGCCACACTGCAATTTCTTGTTTATGCTTTACCCGCCTACTGCCTGCACTGGGCTGCGTGCTCCCCAGGACAGGGACACATCTTGTTCACCATTGTATCCCCAGCACCTAGCTCGGCCCAGCCCCGAAGGAAGGCAGCCGTCAGTGAAGGTTTTTTGCACGTTACTGTTAAATGAAGTGAAAAGGTCCAAAAAGTTAACGCAAGCCTGCACTAACCCGCTTCGAACGGTGGCACAGACTGCGCGCTTGGGTTTGAGGGAGGGTTTTCTTCCTCCATGTGGTCTTGGGTGTTCAAGTAATGGGCACCAGAAGCCCATCTGGTTACCTGAAAACTCAGTTCTTTGGCGGTCCGGGTAGTGAGGACAGGGTCTGAGTCCTTGCTCACCATTGAATCTCGGGGTACAGTGCCTGGCACCCGGAGATGACCCACGAGCACTTGTTAAAACAATAAAGTGATCGCTACCGGCCCGACTTGCGCCTACTCGGCTGCTGTTATTACAGACTAAATGGACCTCTTTCAAAAGAGGCACGTTAGGAAACGGAATCGCCCTGAAGGGCAAACATGTTGGGGTAGCAGCCCTTTTCCTACCGCTCTCTGGGAAGGTGAGGAGAAACCTGGGACGAAACTTCCCAGGGTCACGGTCCTGCACGGACCGCCGGCCTTGGGTTGCCGAGGTGAGCGGGCGTTCCCGGCCTCGCTCATCACGCCAGAAAAGCCCCAGAACCAGAGCCGGCAGGTTGGGAGGCGAGGAAGGCATTTCCTCCCCCACGTGACAAGGCCACTCCTCCGACTCCTGCCGGATCCGCGCGGCCACCAAGTGTCTCAAAGGTGAGGACTGAAGAACTGCGGTGGCGGCAGTGGGAGGCGCGGCTCGCCGCCCCGCCGCGCTCCCTCCCCCACGCCTCCATTTGGTGAGTTCCTAATAGGCTCCGGAGTCGGGACGGAGACCCCTGCCGGCGGGACGCGGCACTGCGGCTCCCGCCCTCCGCCGCGCAGGCTGCGCCCCGGGAGCCAGCTAGCCGGCGAGCCGGGGAGGGTCCGCGCGGCACGGGACGTTTGTGTCCTTCGCGAGCCAGGTCTTGATTCCACCTCCAAGGGCTCAACGTGATCTCTTCTTTAGACGCCCTCCGAAAGATTTTAAAAGACATCTGTTCCCGTGTAGGGCTGCCCAAATGTCCCCCTGCCTCGGTTCCTGTCGACGTCTCTCGCCACCCAGGCCCCTCGCACCGACTGTTCCCAGAGCTCCCGGGCGGAGAGAACCCGAGAGCCGCCGTCCGCAATCAGCGGGTCCTTGAAGGGCAGGGCAAGGCCTCACTCGGTTTCTTTCAAGTTCACGGAGGCTAGCCAGACGGCTCTCGGGCAAGCAGTTGCCCACGCTCTGCTTCCGGCAGAGCCCTAAACCAGTGCCTGTACCTCTGTGTGTGTGTGTGCGTGCGTGTGCCTGCGCGTGTATGGGAGGGTGTGCAAGGTGAAAACGGGATGTACTCGAAATCACAACGAGAGAAGCGAACAAACTGAAGTGAGCACAGAGGAAGAACGACTTACTATGAGCCTGGGATCTAGTTGGAGAGGCAGGACTAACCTTGCGATTGTAATCGCCACTTTCCTTGCCGCCGAGTCCTAAGAGAAACAACTCCACGAAGGCTGGAGAAGAAAAAAATCTTGGGGCTGCTGGTCTGGAGCGAATCCCCTCAGAATGAGGGAGATTTGAGTCCTTGCAAGGCAAGGGGATGGATTAGGCCTTCCATGTCGAGAAAACAGTGGCTTAGGGTGATCTGCTCCTGGCTGGGCTGGGCAGGTGGAATAGTGCGCGCCGCCGCTGGTTCCCTGCAGTCCCGGAAGTGCAAAATGAGTCTGGAATTCCTACTTGGGATGGTTAGAGCGTGGTTCTCAAAGCGGCACCCCCTCTCCTGGGAACTCGTTAGAAATGCAAATTTGGGGGTCCCACCCTAGACACTGAATTACGGTCTCTGGGCCCCAGCAATCAGTTTTTTAACAAGCCCTCTAGGTGATTGTGGTGTTCCCTAAAGTTTGAGAACCCCTGGATTAGGAAATGGAGAATAAAGGAGCCGGCTGGGTGGCAGTCCCGGTGCCAGACAGTGAAAGCCGGGCTTCTTGCCAATAAGTAAGTAGGAATGAGGGTGTAACGCTGACAGGCATAGGCTGGAGGGAAGGGGATCCAGTTTGTGAGGGAGAGAGTGCTGAGTAAATGTTATTTTGGTCCCGTTGATGTGAGGGCAGGACACCCACGTGGAAATTCCTGGAGGCAGCGGGAAGGCAGAGCCTGATACACAGGTGGGAGAGCAGGGGTGGGCTCACCTGTGTGGAGCCGCAATGGAAGGAGTGGGTCAGCTCACAGAGGAAATATGTCTAGTGACATATGTTCAGGTAGAACATTCACAGTGTTGTACACGCATCGCCACCATCTAGGACACGGGGATGGGGGTGGGACGAAAAGTCCAAAACTTACAGGGAAGAGCTGGTCAGTGAGGAAGAAGGAAAACCCAGTCAGTGCGGTGCCACGGAGGCAGGGAAAGGGAAGAGGTTCAAGAAAGAACCAGTGGGAGGAGGAGAAGGGCTCAGACATGAGCCGGCCTAGGGCGGTGTTTTCTGACCCATTAGACGGCTGTGAAGCAATAAGGTTGTGAAACCAGCATTTCAAACAGTAATAGAAAATGTCAGCGTGTATCTTACATAGCAAAGATAGGGTTTCGTGAAACTTCTGTTTGATATGTTTTTTGGGGGGGGGGAGTACAACATCATTTCTGTGTCATTCTTGCCAAAAATGTATAACGTTCGGGCAACTTGAAAAAACATCAGAGAAACCAAAATTGAGAGACTTGACAAAAAAAACTGATCAATATTCTTCAAAAGCGTCAAGATCATAAAAGTCAAGAGAAGGCTGAGGCGCTGTCACAGATTCACGGGACTGAGGAGAAATAACTAAATGCAGCTTGGGATCCTGGATAGGATCCCGGAACAGAAAAGGGACATTAGTTGAAAACTGGGGCCTTTAGTTTGGATAACAGTATTGCACTGATGTTAATTTCCTGGTTTTGTTATTGGCTGTCCCACATCGGTCCCCAACAAGGGTTCTCCTGGCCGGTGTTGTTTGAGCCAATAAAACAAGACCCAGTTCAGTTCAGATGCTGTGGAAAATTTTATTCTGTGATCGAGGAACGTGGAAGCGGCAGCCTTAGGCTCTAGAGGATGTGCTCCCGGGACAGGTCGTGGGGTGGGGCTGCTTTATAAGGTCTCCGGCTGCAGGGAGGGGGCGGGGTTATTGCAGGACAGGCGCATGCGCAGCTGTACTGCTCCGGCTCCGGTTCCAGTGCTGTGTGCCGCCTCTCTGCACTCGGCCCGATTCCGCCATCTTGAATCGCGGTGTCTTATGGGGTGCTTTTGCACACGGCCTGCAGCTGAAGTGTCGGATGGGGCCGTCCTACGCTGGGAGCCGTAATGCGACTCATTGGGTGCGAGGCCTCTGCACGTGGCCCCCTACAGGCAAGTGAAACTACACTAAGCGCAAAAGAAGCGTTTAGACCTTATCACCTAGATGCCATCTTATTTTCCCCAGGGACCCCCATAGGCTTTGCGAGTGACGGTTTCGACAATTGCAGTATGGGTCTGTAAGATGTTAACACTCGGGGAAGCTGGATGAGGAGCGTTTAGTCTGTACTGTCTGCTATAACAAAATGCCACAGACGGGGTGGCTTATAAACAACAGACATTTCTTTCTTACCATTTTGGAGGTTGGAAATGCAAAATCATGGTGCCGACAGAGTCTGTGGTGACAACCCGCTTCCTGGTTCATAAATGCTGCCTTCTTGCTGTGTCTTAGGGGCGATAGGGAGCTCTCGAGCCTCTTTTATAAGGTACTAATTTCATTCATGAGGGTCCCTCATGACCTAAGCACCTCCCCAAACCTCATCTCCTAATACCATCACATTGGGCAATAGGGTTTCAACATATGAATTTGGGGGTTCTGGGGGACACCGCATTCAGATCATAAAAAGGGATATACGGAAATCTCTGTACTATTTTTGCAACTGTTCCGTGAGTCTAAAATTAGTTCAAAATAAAAAGTTTAAAAAGTACAAAATGTATTTTTGTAGATGTGAGCAGGGGTTCGTGATACAAACTCTGATGAGAGAGTCTGAGATCCCCACTGTCTTCTGGGGTGTGGAGGGCATGTGGACCAGGCAGTGAGTGAACCCTCCTGGAGCTGAGGGCCCAGGAGGTCTTTTGGGTGCCATGGGGGAGGATGAGAAGCTGCAGGGCATGGGTGCGGTCAGAGAGGGGGCTGGGATTATCACAGTGTCTGCAGGCAATTAGATGCAGGCCTCAGTTCTGCAGTTTGACAGAGACTGTAGATTCCAGAAGAGAGAGGAACTCCGACCCGAGGAAGTTTGAGAGCCGGGTGTGAACAGTGGATGTCTGGATGTTGCAGTGCTATCCTGTTATAACCTACAACAATCCTTTGGGGGAGATTACATGCCAGGAAGAGATCCCCTGTTACCCCGGGGGAGGGTGCATTTGATAGTCTAGGGTTGTGTATTGTCTTTAATTTTTTTGGGGGGGGGGGTTACTTAATTTTAGGTCCCTGTTTCATAATCGAAGTCCTATTTCATAATTGAAGTTTCCCTGAATCCTAAAAGCAGGTAAGTGCCCCTCTTTCACAAGGAATCCTTTAAGCAATCTGGAGGAATGAAAGGTTCTGGTAATTCAGTAGCTTCTAACCTCCCTTGCTAATGTAGTGAGTTAGAGCGATGTGCTTCTCAGCTGAGGGCAGTTTTGCCCCCCAGGAGACATTGGCAACGTCTGGAGACATTTTCAGTTGCCACAACTCTGTGTGTGTGTGTGTATGTGTGTGTGTTACTGGCATTTAGTGGGTAGAGGCCAGGGTTGCTGCTAAACACCCTACAGTGCCCGAGACGCCACTCCACCCCACAACAGAAAATGATCCAGTCTCAAATGTCAATGATGCCAAGGCTGAGAAACGGTGAGTTACAGGAGATGAAGATCTGAGTTCTGTTTATGTTCAGGAAAAGCTGCCCGGGTGCTTTTCACGAAAGAAGGGTATTAAATTTCATTAATTGGCTTGATTTCAAGTGGATAATTATAACCTGCCTACCTAAAATTTACACTTTAATTTTCAGTGGTTATCTTTCTTCAGTTCCTGCTTAAAAAGGCTCAGTGCGGCTGTGGTCTTGACCCAGGGCAATATTCTGTGCCTGACTCGGTTACAAGTCAACAGGGGGTGAAACAAGGGGTCTGTGAAGTGATTTGAAACCTTTGGGAGATAAAAAGCACTAAAACAAGAAACTTGGGACGTTATCATTATTAATTATTAGTAATATCACGGTACTCATTCAGCCACTCTCAGGATTCCCATGGGATTCCTGTGAGCACTGAGGTCAAAATCAGATTCCTGACCTTCGGTCTAACCAAACACTGCCCAGAATTAATATGTTATGGTTAAAAGCAGGGAGCTCTCCCTCTGCAGGGCTCTGCTGCCTGCTCCCAGCATTTGGGAGAGGCTCTGCATTGGCAACATCCAGCTTCAAAGCAAATCTTCAATCTTCTATTCGTACTGGCTGTTCCCATATTTAGAACAGAGCAGCACATACTTGTCTATTGCTTCAAGGCAAGAGCAAATTCTGAAGGTATTAAATAGAGTCTCACTGCAAGCAAACAAGAGAGGCCAGAAAAAAAGGGCAAGGCTTTGCCTCTACTTTTCCTAACGTTTTAAAGATGATAATAATTCAGGGTGGCAAAACTTAAAATCGGAAGTCAGGCTGTCAACTGTTGGACAAACCAAATGGTTACTTTTTTATAAACCACACAGATTAGTTCGTGAAACCTGATTTGGCTTTTTTTTTTTTAAACAGTACTTCGATGTTAATTAAGCAAGCCTAGACAGCTACAGACAGGTATAAAAGGAGCTGGGTTTTCCTTTGTAAGGTGTCTTTTTCTTCTTGTTCATTGTCCCTAGGATTTCTGTCTTTAGAAATATAGTACCAATCTCATCCTTAGTAATTTGAAGTTTCGGCAAAGTGTGACTTTTGGGATTTTGAATGGTGCTGTGTGTTGCTTCTCTGCTTGACATATCTTTAAGTAGGTTTGGAATGGAGACTCCTGGCATGATTCTTCCTTAATCCATATTATTTCATAGTACAAGTGTTGCTTTTTATATATGGACAAAATGCCACTGATGTTAATTTGACGTTTGGTAGCTGACTCATCCTCACCCTCTTGCCTAGGCCCTTAAAAACATGGATTTAAAGGTGTTAGCTGAGAGGAGAGGCAGAAATTTTAGCTACAGGGTAAAGTCTGTCTTTGCAAAACAAACTGATATGTCCCAGACAAAACCTGAGACTCTGACTCCTGGTGGGAATAATCAAACCATAATAAGTGTTAACATTTATTGGCTATTTAGTATGTGCCAATCTGAGTCCTGAATTTTCCTGTGGAATGACTCATTTAACCCTTGCCACAGTTTTTTTAAGGTAGGTGCTACTTATTGCCTCTATTTTATAGCTGAGGAAACTGAGGCTTAGGGAGGTCAGAAAGACTCCACTAGAATTTTTTTCTTTTTAAAATAAATTAATTTGTTTTTGGCTGCATTGGGTCTTCGTTGCTATGCGTGGGCTTTCTCTAGTTGCGGCGAGCGGGGGCTACTCTTTGTTGCGGTGCACGGGCTTCTCATTGCAGTGGCTTCTCTTGCTGCGCTTGTTGTGGAGCACCGGCTCCAGGCGCGCGGGCTTCAGTAGTTGTGGCCTGCAGGCTCAGTAGTTGTGGCGCATGGGCTTAGCTGCTATGCGGCATGTGGGATCTTCCCTGACCAGGGCTCGAACCCACGTACCCTGCCTTGGCAGGCAGATTCTTATCCACTAGAATTTGAAACGAGCCATCTGTCTCTAGGGCCCTCGCCCTTAACTTTTCCCCCCCAAAAAATGATCTAAAAAACATGACATATATTGGCAGGTGATAATTATATAGTTTGTGATAATTATATAAATGTTTCATTATCTCTTTTGCTCGGGAGGCATGATGGTAACCAGAATCCTGGAATTTGTCTGTTTACAAAGAGTAGATTTGGACACGGCTGGACACAAGTCCACACACTCCAGCACAGTGTGAACAGAGGGCCTCTTGGAGCGAATGTGGTGCCCCAAGAGATCAGCTCAGCTTCTTTTCCTTCTTCCCAAGATGAGTTTAGGCGGTGGGGTGTTTTAGGTTTTCTTTCCGAGGGGCTCTTCTTTTTCTACACTTTTCCTGAACACGACGCAGTCGACACCCTTTTGAAGTCTGATTGCGCCTCTGGTGCTGCATTGCACGAAGCATTTTCATCATGGCCGTTTCTGGAAGCTGAGTGCTTGGCAGGAATGACATATTTATCTTGGAGTTGAGACTTGAGAAGCGAGTTCCACCCCTGAACAAGGCCTGAGATATATCACCTCCCCACCTGGGATTCCAACCTCAGGTACATAAGGGAGCCTACAGTAAAATATAAGAGTAAAGGGAAGAAGAAACCATTTTCCATTAATTTAGATGGAAGCTGATGAGGTAAAGTACAACCATCTATCATTTCTGCAGGGTTTTAGTACTAGTACGTCCCCCACAGCCTCCCGATGCACTGTAGGGGGTGCTGAAGAGTGGTTGGCAAGTCACCACTTTCAACAATGTGTATTCAGGCTTAAATATGTCCTTCCTGCATCAGGTTGAAAATGGAACACGTTGATAACATACTGACAGTCGTTTGCTTTTAAGACGTGGCAACTTGCTGGCATGGCCTAGGAGCCCTTTTGAAATTGGTCCCCAGCTCTCCTTTCTAGCTCTAGCGCCTGCCACTCCGTCCCCTGCAGCTACACAGATGGCCTGCACCCCTTTACTCCACATGGGGTAAAAGGCAAGTCTTGGCCACATATCAGGATTCCAAGGATTGGTTTCCTACATCTTCTGGGCTTCAACTTTGAGGCTTAGAAACAAGACTAGGGTGGGCGATGTGGTCCCAGGATGACCTGCTTGGCAGACCATACCCACAAGAATTCAGTGTCATAATTTAAGGTATGTTGACTGAAAAAAAAACGCACAACATAAAAATTGAGAATTATGTGTTGTTTTTTTTAAAATTGTAGTTGATTTCCAGCGTTGTGTTGAGAATTCTGCTTTACCTGGTGGCCTTACTGAGGACTGTAGCCCGGGATGGTAGCCTCTCAGCTCTGAGGGACTGTTCCAGAGAAGTAAGGGAGGGGCCAGGACATTTCATGCCTCCTTCTGGTGCATCCATGTGGTGCCTCATCCTGGGATGCCTTCCTTCACTTCGTCTCCTGAATCGTACTTCATATCCAATCATCTTCCAGTCAGCAGCTGTCCCTGACCCAACCCTCTGATTGAGATGCCCCCTCCATGCCACTGTAATACCCTGGGCTTCCCCTGGTGGCCGTACACACCATGAGAGGCCTCTTTACTACCATCTCCCTTTCCTATTAAACTATATTCTTTCATTCTGGCTTAGATAGTGGGGGATCAATATATTTGTTGAAAAAACGAATGACTCTTTCTTTCTGACAGCAGAGCCTGTTTGGGAAACAATTCAAGTCAGAAGATCACTTAGTGAATATAAAAGGCCTAGGATGGGCTGAGCCAGAAATGCCCCCGATCCGTGTCTGAAGACACTACCCCGTCCCATTGCCATTGCTGCTCTGCTGGGTTGTTCTAGGTTCTCCACACTCTCCATTTTTCAATGCTGTGAGCTCTGCTGGTATCAAAAGGGCCCCTGAGTAGGTGCTAATGTCTTTGACTTTAAACTTGGCCATGACTGCAGGAAGAAAGCAGCTCAAGAAGGCTCTCGTCTCTTCTTTTGAAGAAGGGACGCTGTTTCTCAGCTTGGGATTGTGAGTCGGGCTGGACCAGCTCTGCGTGATGTTCCACCTGCAGGTTCTCTCATGGCTGCCTCTGGGCCCCAGCAGTGCTCTCTGCCTGGTTTCTGAAGGGCTGTAGGAAAGCGTCTGTGTTAGTGGCTGCACAGGACATGGCCATGACGAGGAGAATTTTCCCCTTGGAGGCAGCTGTGCATGCAAGCAAAGGAGATGGCCTCCATCACCCGAGAGGAAGGAAATGGAAATGCTCTCTGCTCAGACTGTTCCCTCACTGCTCACCGCACCAAAATTCCACCATCAAACCCACGTACCCTGCGGAGGGGCGTGTAGAACCACAAATCTATTAACCTCTCCTGACACATTAGCACTAATTAGTTGTTCAAGGATAGGTTTATCTTGACCATGTAGAAAGGCTCCTGAAAGATCTGTAAGCCCAGGGAAAGTGGATCTCTCTGGGCAGTGTGAGAATCTCAGCTTGGACCATGGTCATTCTCTTGGCCACGCTGGACCATGGTCATTCTCTTGGCCACGCCTCAGCCAGGCTCCAGCTGTGTTGTCTTCTCCTCCAGTTTTGATGGATATTACTCACGACCTTCTGAGCTCTAATCAAGTGTAAATACCTTAAACTGCCATCGAAAGCCTTGGAGGCAACGGTCAGGTGTGATCAGGGACTTTTAGTGGATCAGCTCCCCCACCCCCCCAGGTCCCTGAGCTTCTGGGGGACACGGCCACTTCCTTTTCACTTCTCTGTTCCTCACAGCATTCAACTCAGTTATTTGGCATTTAGGTGTCCATGTGTGTTTGCAAACTGAATTGAATGCAGCAACACGGATTGTGTTAGCTGGGTGAACCGTCACCCTCACCTTTCCCCAGAGATATGGGAAGTTGGGTAAGTTTCATATTTAAGTTAGAGTGTCTGTCAGTGGTGGGCCCACAAGAAGGGCTACATGGCCTGGGATTTTCCAGACAGCTTTGGATTGAAATAATCTATCTTGCTCTCTGCCTGAGTAAACTATACAGATCTTACACCGGAAGTTCCTAATTTGGGACTTGGAAAATATGACTGCTGTATCTGTGGGATACCCAGAATAACAATAATAATAATGGCACCCAATAAACCAAACGTTTGTTAATGACAAGCACAGAGCTAAGTAAGCACTCTTGCTTGACAACCGAATGAGGCCGGTAGGTGAGACAGGATAAGGTAGTATCTTTATTTATGGCTTCGTCATCCATACGTTTTTTCCTAATGACTTTTCTGCCTACGTGAGGTCTGACTTGATGAAGGAGGAAGTAGGGGCCAGGCTTGCTGGAGAGTCGCAGCAGAAGAAGTCTCCCATTCCCGACCCACTGGCAGGTTTACGGATGACTCACGGCGATGGTCAGTTGTCAATACAGACAATTCTTGGCTATTCTAACCACCAGCTTAACTTCTTCCAAGGAGGCCTGTGGCTTTTCCACATGAGGGCTATCCTTCTTTTCAAGCAGCTCAGAAGACCCTGTTTACTTAGAATTATTAAGTACAGTCTTTCTAGAAGGATAGAATATTGTTTATGGTTTCTGGTAACATGCACTGTTCTTTTGTATGTTAAGTCATAAAGCCAAGGCAGAGAGCACTTAAAACATGCAGTCGACAATCTCTGCTCTCATGCTTCCTGGGATCTGCTTCCCTCGTGTCCTTTGAAGCCCAGCTTCTGTGCTAACACTCCATCAGGTATTTCCCAAAACCTTCCACAAAATCTGTCTATTAATAGGTGAGAGAAAATTTACAGTATGGGCAAGAAAATTTATCCTTTTTTTTTGGCTGCGTTGGGTCTTCGTTGCTGAGTGCGGGCTTTCTCTAGTTGCAGCGAGCGGGGGCTACTCTTCGTTGCCGTGCGCAGGCTTCTCATTGCGGTGGCTTCTCTTGTCGTGGAGCATGGTCTCTAGGCACGTGGGCTCAGTAGTCGCAGCACGCAGGCTCAGTAGTTGTGGCGCATGGGCTTAGCAGCATGTGGAATCTTCCTGGACCAGGGATCGAACCTGTGTCCCCTGCATTGGCAGGTGGATTCTTAACCACTGTGCCACCAGGGAAGTTGCTATCTTAAATCTATAACGTTTTCCACTGGAGGGGTTGGGTGGGTGGAGCTTAATCCTTAATCTTCCTTCTTATATGCTACCATTTCTCTTGCTAGCAAATCAGATCAATGGGCTAAGGGGCTGCAGGAGGTGAGGATGGCCTGATGAAGGGGAGTTCTCAACCTCGAAGGACTGTAGACAATGTAGAACCGAGGCTAAAGGACAAGAGAGATAGCATCACAGCCCATGTGTCTACTTTTTTACTCCATCTCCTTGGACATCAAAAGGGATGGATGTGGGTAATTCTCACAGATTCTGCTGATACACAGGACACAACTTCCAGGACAAAGATTGTCTGAGATCACCCGAAACTCCAAAAAATGTTTAGGTGATACTCTGATACTATTTTTAAAAATCATTTCTATTGTGGTAAAATATACATCACAGAAGATTTAACATTTTGAAGTGTACAGCTCAGTGGCAGTGAGTACATTCACACTGCTGTAAATCACCACTGTCCCTCTCCAGGACTTTTTCATCTTCCTAAACTGGAACTCTGCACACATTAAACACTAACTCACCATTTTCCCCTCCCCCCAGCCCGTGGCAGCCGCCATTCTACTTTCTCTTTCTATGAATTTGACTCTTAAGTAACTCCTATGAGTGGAATTGTATTTGTCCTTTTGTGAATGGCTTATTTCACTTAGCATAATGTTCTGAAGGTCCATCCATGTTTAGTATGTGACAGAATTTCCTTTTTTAAGGCTGAATAATATTCCATTGTATATGTATACCACATTTTCTTCATCTATGGACATGTGGGTTGCTTCCACCTTTTAACTATTGTGAATAATGCTGCTACAAACATGGGTGTGCAGATAATGTGTTTGAGTCCTTGCTTTCAGTTCTTGTGGGTGTATACCCAGAAGTGGGTTTGCTGGATCATATGGTAATTCTAGGGTTAATTTTTTGAGGAACTGCCATATTGTTTTCCACAGTGGCTGCACTGTCGTGACCCTATTCGGAGTACAGGAATTTGCAAGAGGTGAGCCTGGAGAGGACACGAGCTTTACTCTTTGATTTTCCAAGGACTTGCTGACGCTGGGGGTGTTACCATGTTTCTGCCTTAGGTTCCCTGTCTGCAGAAGGGAGATGGCAGTTACTCTTCCTCCTCTCGGGAAAACCAGGAAGTGCTGTTGGGAACCACTATGGGAAGTGTTGTTGAGATAGACTGGGAGAAGAAATGTGGTTTAAAATACCCCGAGTTCCCAGGCCCAGAGCCTGTGTCCTCTTGTCTTCTGCTGCACAGGTCAGGGCTGGGTGGCTAAGGTCTGACACCTGTACTGCTTATCAGACAGACATGGACATCAAGGACCTTCTCTGGGGTGATGCAGACAGTCGCACCTGCATTTCTGACTTTTGTTTAAGCTTGCCATCTTCCTGTACTGCTTATCAGACAGACATGGACATCAAGGACCTTCTCTGGGGTGATGCAGACAGTCGCACCTGCATTTCTGACTTTTGTTTAAGCTTGCCATCTTCCTGTACTGCTTATCAGACAGACATGGACATCAAGGACCTTCTCTGGGGTGATGCAGACAGTCGCACCTGCATTTCTGACTTTTGTTTAAGCTTGCCATCTTCCTGTACTGCTTATCAGACAGACATGGACATCAAGGACCTTCTCTGAGGTGATGCAGACAGTCGCACCTGCATTTCTGACTTTTGTTTAAGCTTGCCATCTTCCTGTACTGCTTATCAGACATGGACATCAAGGACCTTCTCTGGGGTGATGCAGACAGTCGCACCTGCATTTCTGACTTTTGTTTAAGCTTGCCATCTTGCTTTTCCTTTGATGTGGTATACAGTTGCCCCTTCGTATTCGTGGGGGATTGGTTCCAGGACGCCAAGAATACCAAAATCTTATATAAAATGGTGCAGGATTTTCATATAACCTACACATATCATCCTGTATACTTTACATCATCTCTAGATTACTTATAATACCCAATACAATGTAAATAGTTGTGAATGCTATGTAAATAGTTGCTGGTGTGCGGCAGATTCAACTTTTGCTTTTTGGAACTTTCTGGAAAATTCTCTGTGTGTGTGTGAATATTTTGGATACACAGTTGGTTAAATCCAAGGATGCGGAACCTGCAGATATGGAGGGCCGACTGTACAGTTCTAGAGAAAAGAGTGTTTACTGAGTGTCCATCAGAATCCAATCAGGATCTCATTAAGAATGCAATAGCTCATCCTTTCCCTCAGTTTCTCACTCCTATTCCCTGGCCAGTTCTTTTTCTGGATGTCAGAGCAGTTTCAGAACACACTTTCGCTCTCTGATGCACATCAGATCTGACAAGTTGGGAGGCTCATACCCATCCCTCATGGAGGAATACCAGCAGTATTGGCATCCTGTCCTTTGGAAGCCTGCCCGAAGCCGTACCTTGGCCCCCTGGCCCTCCAGACCCGCTGGCCTCTCAGGCAGCTCCTGCCAGAGTTGTTCAGGTGTCCTCTGAAGGAGGGCTGTCTCTCTGGGCAATGCTTTGATTACAGCTCATGGAGCGATCACTCCCCAGAAGCTCTGCTGTATTTTGGTCCCGCTGCCAGCAGCAGTGAGACGTCTGCACAGACTCTGGACCGTGCAGGGTGAGGAACAGGAGAGAAGGCTCCTCAGTGCCGACTGAGAAGGTGTCTGAGAAGCAGCATCCCACCAGCCTGGCAGCAAAGATGTAGCTCTCATTTGCAAAGCATCAGCTGGCAAATGAGTTAGTCCTTAACGGCCAGTAGAGAAGGCGCCCTCCTGGTCGGAGCCCCGGCGGCACAGCAGGAGGAGGTCTCACAGGCCGCCCCCCCCCCCCCCCCCCGCCCGCCCGCCCCCGCCCGCTCCAGGCCGGAGCTGGCCTCCTGGGCTTGGCCTGTTGGAGATAACTCTGCCTTACAGGGGCCCGGCTCCAGGCAGCAGGGAGCTGTCTCCCTTGCTCGCTCCGGCTTCCTCAGCACCTGGAACTGCGCCAGGCGGAGGAGTCACTCCGTCAACATTCGTGGAGTTCGTGGATCCGTAGCTGAAACCCGGCCTGAGCTGGGAAGGGCTCGCTCGCCTCTCGTTCTAGAACAGGCGCTGGTGGGAAAGTGACTGAGGTTCTCCTTTGCAGTTCCATCCTGAGGAGGCCCTGGGCTGTACATAACCAAGGTTATTGTTCCTCCCCTATCTTTCTCCTGTAATTGAGTCATCACCGAAGCCTGTGCTAGAGACAAGAGAAAGCAGAATGGGCACAGTAAGGGCGGCACCTTCCGGGCGGGGGAGGGGGGCCATTTGGAGGCAAATCTGCATATGTTTGCTTGCACACATCTACACCGAACCTGCAAAGGGACGCCCGGCTCTTTTCACCTATAAAAGACTAATCCCTCTGCTCTCTCCTTTGCAGGATGTGCTGAATCAAAATTGAACTGCTAAGGTTCTAGAAATCTTCAGGGGAAAACACGGGATGAACGTGTCATTTAAATTTTAAATTTTCAAATGTCATTTTTAGTTCCCATTTTTTATAAATAGAGAAGAGCACATTTTGAAGACTTCCCAGGGAGGGAGAAAGGCAAATAGTCCTAAATCTTCAGCTGAGAGGAGTATTGGGTCTCCTCTTTGTTGCGTTATCTGTGTGCTATGCAGCCGTCCCATTTTATCCCAGCAAGAGGGCGAACGTGGCTTGAAGAAATTGGGTGTCTTCCTTCTCCAGGATAATCATACATTTTCCGAGGGGAAAATGGACTCTCACTTTGGAAAACATAAAACCGCGTTTGTTCTGTGTTCTTTAGGAAACGCCTCCCTGCGCCGCGGCGGAGCGAGGCCAGGCGGCGAGAGCTGCGTGCCCAGCGGGGCCGCGCGTTGTGTAACCCGCCCGGGAATCACGTTGCCCACGTTGCCCCGATGAGCTCCCCAGGCTTTTCGTGCAGTAATAAGCTTGATCTTTTTATTCAGCTACAAGGAACAACCACAGCCGGCTCCAAGTCACGTGTCCTGGTCACGTGGTGCCGAGACACAGAAACCGGCTGGCAATCATTAGCTAATGCTTACTCCTGGGGAGAAAATGAAGGTTTTAAAGGCACGAACTCTCTTTTTATAAAAACAACCAGGACTGCAATCGAAGGTAGACAGGGTGGGTGGGGTGACTTTCTCTTGCGAAGTGCTTTCCAAGGAAAGGAAAAGCGCCAACAAATACTCCGTTGGCTTTACTCTGCTCCCAGGAATTTACAAACTCGCCCAGCGTAGCCCCCTTTTCCAAACAGGGAGGAGCGGCGGCTGCAGCTGCCGGGCCCCGAGCGGCGGGAGGCGCAGGCGGATTGGGCGCTGGCCCCGCGCTGGGGAGGTGGAGGACTGCATTCTCCGGGAGCGGAAAGCCCCGTTTTCTCTTCCTTAGGACATTCGTGCTTCTGGGGGGTGGGGTTCGGGGAAAGGCACGGGGAGCCCGTGGGCGCTTCTGGAGTTTTCATTAAAATGAAAGCCCGCATCCAGAGTGTGGCTCCTTTAAATCTTCCTGTGGTGAGAACAGAGACTGCAAGCACTCTGCCTACCTGAATGTTTCCTTGTTCAGTCGTTTGAATTTAGAAAGAAGTTCTTTCACTTTCTGGAACTTGTATAGTGTTACTTTGTGCTTTCAAAAACTGTAATTATCAAGCTGAGTTTCTTTGATTTTAGTGTAGAGGGGACAATAGTGGGAGTGAATAAGGAGTTTAGAATCTTGGCTGGAGGGAAAGGATAGCTAAATACAGATTAAAGGCCCGAGCAGAAACCGACAACGCTTTTTTTTAAAACCTACATGTGTTTCATTTCACATTATACATAAAGTACTTTCCAAAACACTGTGCTATACAGACTCAGCCTTAGAAGAAAATCTCCTGGTGTAGTCTGGAGCCTTATATTCATGTTTTATTTAACTCTCTTCGGAAAGAACAAATACCCAAAGAATGTCCAATTTTCTAGGTTCACTGTATCACTGAAATATAATTATTTCAGGCAATTTAGATAGGGAGTTTAGTTGTCTTCCTCTTCACCTTTGCCCCACTTTACTCTCTTCGAAAAGATAAAAATGTGTGACCTAAAGGGGTGGATCCAGGTTTTGTAAGGCCTGAAGCTTTTACAATTTGGGAACCCTTTTGAAGAGAATAGAAAATTACAGAGAAAACTAGGTATCAAAGTATCACAAAATTCAGAAGAATACTTATTACTTGCTTGACAAACCTCTAAAATCCTTTTAACCTGCATTTTGGGGTGCATCTTGTTTGACGGTCTCATGTTCTTGAAGGGAGAGAACTTTTCTTGAGCACTTAGTCAGTTTTACGTGTGCCTACAATTGTACAAGTTTGATGATCGGAATACTCTTCTCCTGACTAGCTTCGGGCTGGTCTCCTCTGGCTCTATTTCTCATCTTGTTTCTCCTCCCCAACCACAATATTGCTGTTACCAAACCCTGCAGGACACACTCGTATTGTGATACGACCTCTGGATCGGAGCCTTCCCATCTCCAGGCTGGGGAGTCGGCACAGTGGGCCATAGGAACATTCCTGGAAACCTTCCCTACTCCAGAACAGCCTTCAGTAACTTAACTATAAATATAGTTTGTAAATTTATAAATCTATATTAAGCCAAAGTAAAGGTATGTTTAGCTCAGATTCCTCTTTGCCAGACCCAGAATGTCCTTGGCCACTCCAAAGTCACCCAAAAGGAGGAGAAATATGGCCAAAGAGAAGTCAGAGGAGAAAGAGGCAGTGATCTTAGGAAATTAAGGTCATACTGTCGTACCACTGCCAAGTTTACAGAAGCAAATGACCATGAATGTGTGGCTGCGCCTCCTGCCTGGGCCCCCACAAGGGGCGGGGAAGTGAGAGTCCTGAAGTTTCATTTCATTAGCTTGGGGCTAAATCTTCTTCTGGGTACATAGTAAGTGTATCTCTGGGAGTCATTTTCTGGGTCCTAGATTCAAAAATACTTGTTTGAGGCAAGCTTGCTTATCTGGATGTCTTGCATGGAATGATTCATCAAGGTAAATTCCATTTAATAAAAAGCCTTGGGACTTCCCTCGTGGTCCAGTGGTTAAGAAGCCATCTCGCAATGCAGGGGTCACCCGTTCGATCTCTGGTTGGGGAACTAAGATCCCACATGCCGGGGCAATTAAGCCCACGCATCGCAACGAAGAGCCCACACGCCGCAATGAAAGATCCCACATGTTGCAACTAAGACCCTACGCAGGCAAAAATAAATAAATGAATATATATACACAAAAAAAGAAGAAGCCGCCGTTGGGCTCTGACTCAGCCCCTCGCAGGGTCCCTCCTCCCAGCCGTGCTCAGGGAAAACCAGTCTCCTTCGCATGTGCCAGTGCAGGGAGCAGGTGGGGTGGGCAGGGCACTCCACCTGTGCTCTGCACCCAGCAGCACCACGTGCTTTGTTCCACACGTCACACCTTGCTCCTCCGGAGGACCCTGCGAGGTGGCTGATAATTAGTCCTGCTTGCAGATGAGAGACCCAGGAGGCTCAGAGAGATTGTTTCCTGGCTGCAGTCACATGGCAAGAGCATTTCAGGGTTGGAACTCAAAGCCAGGTCTGTCTGACTCCCCAGGCTGGTTCCTCCCTGGCAGAACTCTGACCTTAAACTTCTCAAGAGGTGAGTGTAACATACGTCTTGTTTTAGTTCCTTCAGTGGAGCTGTGTTTGCAGCGGTATCCGGTTATAGCTCCCCCTTCACCTGCCTCCCCTCTTGCAGAACGTGATCTCCTGGCCTGCTCACATAGTTAGGGACCAGGCCTCAGGGCCTCCTCTCCTCCTCTGACGGTAACGTTCTTCTCTGGCGTCGCCTGCCAAGGCCCCTGCAGCCTTATTGATGCCACACCTCTCTCCCCCGTGTGTCCCCCTGAGATACACCGCCACACAGGGGAGACTCACCTGGTCGAATCATTTGCTTAGCTCATCCGGACAGTATTTTGAATTATGAACAGCTTGCCAGCACGTTGTTTATGGGGGAGAGGTAGCTGTGGGTTCAGACAGTCTGTAAACGCGCTAATTAGCTGGATGGAAGGAGCCCCAGAGTGAGTGGTACATGCCCCTCCCACCCTCCCAGTGAGCCGTTGTCTGACCCAGCTTCCTGACCGAGGTAGCAGTGACCCTTCGTCCTTGCCCAGCTGGACGACAGCTCAGGGGCGTTGCTGCTCCTTTAGTGCGGGCTTCTCAACCTCAAGACCATTGTCATTTAGGGCTGGGTGGGGCTGAGGGAGTGGGGACCCGGCCTGTGCGCTCTGGGGTGGTTACTCTCCTCCTGGCTGCGCCCTGTAGTGCCCACCCCCCAGCAGACACCCAGGCGTGAGGATCAAAACTACCTCCCGACGTTGCCAAATGTCCCCTGGGGGCCACATCGCCCCTGGTTGAGGGCCGCTTCCTGAGCCCCGTCAGCAGACAGCTGCCATTGGCTTCCAGCTGTGCGGATTCTTGAGGCGTGGGGTCAGGCCGTGCAGGGAGGCGACCACAGTGGGAATGTTCTGAGGTCGGCCTGGGGCTCACAGGCCAGCCCCCCTGGATGGGGGTGTTGTGAGCGGAAGGGTCGTACCTCTGATGAGCGGAGCACGCTCATTTCTCCACAGTTTTTGTTTTTTTAAAGTTCTGTCACCATGTCTATGATGCACGATACATATTAGTGCTATTGGTGAGACTGTGAGCGCACTGAAAAGACTGTGATTCTTGTTTTTTTTTTTTTTTTTTTTTTTTTGTGGCTGCACCTCGTGGCTCGTGGGATCTTACTTTCCCAACCAGGGAGTGAACCTGGGGCCCCTGCATCTGAGGTGGTTACCCGAAGAGTTTAGCTTGGTGGTTAAGAGTTCTGCAGTCAGAGACCCAGGTTTGAGTCCCACTGTTGCCCCTAGTTAGCTGTGTGACTTCGGACAAGTTCCTTTACCTGTCGTTGCCTCCGTTTCCTTGTTTGTGATCTGGGAACCATAACATTTACATTGTGGAGTGGCTCTCAGAATTCAATGAGGCAATGTGTGTGCTCGACACATAGTAAGTGACTAAACAAGGTAACCCTTTTTAAAATTTCGGAACCAATCTTTGGTTTTTAAAAAATTATGTAGATAAGTAGATTTCTGCCCAAACCTTCCACATAATTGTGTCAACCTCCCGCTATGTGGATTCTGGAAACAGTGTACCAGGCATCAGCTTTAGAATCTCCTTGTTCTTTGTGGGAGGTGCAGATGCCCTCTCCGTGGTTACAACAAAGCTGTGCTCTCCTGAGAAATCTCTGCTCACCACCAGTGACCAGGGTCAGGGTCTTGGCCACAAGCACCTTGGTTTGCAGTGTGCTTGCCCTGCTCATGCGGAGCCTCAGGTATTTTACAAACATTTTTAAGCCTATGTCATGTCCATGAGGGGTTTACGAATATACATTACAAACGAGATCATTAAAAAAAAAAGGGAAACAGTGAAAAAAATCCTGAATGTCGGCCTTGTGTAGGGACCGAGTCATTCAATGTTAGGAAAGGTTCTAAAAGACAAGGGTAACTGTGTAATGTCTGAAGCTGCCTCCTCTCAGCAGTCAACAGTAATCAGCAAGAGACAGGACAAGTGATAGACAAAACCCAAAGGATCTGAAGCGTCCTGGCTTGGAGGCTCCACGTCAACAGGCTCCCTCAGGAGCATGCCAGGAGTTTTGTCTGAAGACTTGGAGTGATGAAGCATTGGCCCCAAGCCATGGATATTTCCTCCATACAAGGCCCTTCTGAATTTGCCCGACTTCAAAGTGCATGGGGTGGTGGCTGTGAAACTGCTGGGGAGATCCTTACAGTATTTGCAGATGGGGTCTCTCTCAGTGCGCTTCCAGTGTAGAAAACACTGATTTGCTGGGGAGAATGTACTTGAGAGGACAGACACCAGCTCAGAGGAGGGGCATAGGCTTGGCTTTGAAACACTCCTGTTCAGTGGAAGTAAATCTGAGGGCTGCAAACGTAAACCCCTCCCAGGCAACTGGAAGGACACAGTGCTCTTAAGAAAGGCTTTCAGGACTTAACCTGCTCTTCTACATGGAGGAGCTTGCGAACATGAGGAGTCTTGCTACCACCTGGCAAGGCTGCTTAGTTATTTCCCCACAAACGTGAAATGGAAACTCAGATCTGTAAACATAGAGATGGTTTTTTAAATTCTGAGGGCATAAACAGGTCCAACCTACCCTCTGTCATTCTGTAATCTTTTGGACGTGGTGAAAGGGTAGCTTCCTTAGAGATTTGAGCACCACAGAGCCGGAGCTGAAAGCAGCTTAAAAGAGCACAGAAGGCACCTTCCATCCCAGAGGCTCTTCGCTTCCCCTTCCTCTTCCTTCTTCTGGTCCAGCAAAGTCCAAGGCCTGGGAATTGTAGCCAAACCTATGGCTGATGTATAATAGAAAAATGGGCAAGAGGACCAGCCAGGCAGCTGGCTGGACACCAACTCACATGCCTGTTAGGGTTGAGCTCTGGCGTGGTTTATGAGTCTACATCATTACTGGATAAGCCTCAGCAGTTAGCTGGGCCAGGTCAGCTTAGGATGTAAAGTGACGCTTTAACATAGTAGGTACTTAAAAAAAAAAAAACCACCTTTTATTTTGCAATAATTTTAGACTCACGGAAAAGTGAAAACAGTAAGAGGATTTTCATATATCCCTCACCCAGCTTTCCCTAATGTTTACATCTTACATAATCATGGTACAATTATCAAAACCAAGACATTAACTTTGGTTTAATACTATTAACTGTAGGTTTATTTGGAGTTCATCAGTTTTTCCACTGATGCCCCTTTTCTGTCCCAGGATCCAATCCAGGATCCCACGTTACATCTAGATGTTACTTCTGCTTAGTTTTCCCAATCTGTGACAGTTCCTCAGTCTTTACCTGATCATTTTCATGAATTTGTCACTATTGAAGAATACCAGTCCGTTATTTTGTAGAACATAACGGAACCTCCGTTCGGGTTGGTTTGTCTGTTGATTTCTCATGATGTATTCTTAGCGAGGATACGACAGAAGGAATGTGCTCTTCTCAGTGTATCACGTCAAGGGATTCGTGATGTTGATAATTCTTATTACTGGTGGTGTTTACCTTCCTCATTTGCCTAAGAGACTGGGTAAAGTTACTATTTTTCCTTTTTTAGTTAACAAATATCTCGGGGGGAGATACTGTTAGATTATGCAAATATCCCGTTTCTCTTCAAGCTCTTGTTCACTAATTGTAGCATTCTTTGGTGACTCTTGCCTGTATCAGTTATTACTGTGGTTTTCTAATGGTGATTTTATAGTTTCCTCATTTCTTCTACATTTGTTAATTGGAATTCTTCTGTAAGGAAGAGCTGCCTCTTCTCCCCCTATATGTGTATGTATATACATTAGTATGGACTCACGGGTATTTATTTTATCCTATGGGCGCTAATCTAATTATACCGTCATTTATATTATATTTTGAATTGTTCCAGTTTTGGCCATTGGGAACACTTTCAGGTTGGTTTCTGTGTTATTTCGGTCCTGTCCCTCCATCCTTTTTTGAACACTTTCTTACTTCCTGACCTCACAAGATACTCCAGGTTCATGTATGTCCGCTTTCCCAGCTGGATCTGCCACTTCTCCAAGGACCCCTGGTTCCCTTTAATAAATCATCGTCTCTAGAGACCAACATCCAGGCACTAGGTGTGCTCACTGTTATTGTGGTGTCATTGCTTCTAGGTCTTCACAGGAGCCGGGGCTAGGAAATGTATGTATGTCTAATGACCCATGTATATACACATATTTCTTTCCTTCCTTATCGATCTGTATACATACTTAAATCACAACTTAAATCGCATGAGTTCATATGATACCTCTGATTCTAACCCAGCACCACAAAGTTCATTCCAGCCTTCCCCCCTTTCCCTATTTGTAACTTCTTTCTCTGACAATGAGAAACCTGGCTCTCATGATCTACACGGTATTGACTGTGCTGTTCAACCCTAGTATGCACATAAAGTAATTTGCGAAGTGCTAGCCCATCCCCTCTGAAAAGCAGATTTACTGCCTGCAGCAGGTATTATATTTGTATAGAGTGCTTTTTGTCTTAAACCTGACAGTATCCTGTTAAATACCGTTTTCAAAGCTCCAAAAGTTCTCTTCTTTCACCCCTTTCTGTGTGGTTATGTTATTCATTGGTGACACTTAATTTGTTACGGCTTCAATTTTTGTGGGGTCACTCCCACATCCTGGTTGTTTTTTTTTTTTAATTTACACGTAGCAAATTTCACTCTTTGTGGTGTACATACAGGTCTCTGGATTTTGACAAACGCATAGAGCTGTGTATCTACCACTACAGTTACGACGCAGAATAATTCTATCACAAAAATGCCCTCATGCTTCCTCTTTACGGTCAGTCCCTCCCTGTACCTTGTCTCCTAGTGATCTCTGATCTGTTTTCTGTCCCTATAGTGTGGCCTTTTCCAGGATGTTCAATAAAGGGAACCATGTAATAGTCTTTTGCATCTGGCTTATTTCATTTAGCAAAATGCATCTGAGTCATCCATTCTATTGCATGAATCAAGAATTTGTTCCTTTTTATTGCTGAATGATATTCCATTTTCTGGCACTCCAGGCTGTTGGTGCCATGGCTGTCACACTGCCTTGAGTCAAAGCTGGATATTCCAGAGGAAAGAATGATGCTCACACTGTTGGTTTAGTGGTACTTTGGATTCTAGTCTTCTTTGTCAATCTGCCCCTTACTGTTTACTTTTCAGATTCCTCTAACAGCTGCTGTGTCATTCTGTCCAGGTTTTATAAGGGCAATCCACAGGAGAGTCTGGGTGGAGGATCCGTTTGGCGTCTTACCTAGAACTGGACCCTCTGTCCATTGTCTTTTTCCTTTTAAAAGCCTGAGGTCAGTGTGTTTCCTGATCCTTGTATTTGGCCTATTTTATCTTTATGGAAACCCGTAGGATCTTGTTTGATCCCAGTGGTCTCCAGTGTTTAGAAATTTCCCAGCGATGTTCCTTGGTCTGTGTTCATCCATTGTGTTGGGTACTTGGTAGACACTTTCATTCTGGAATCTCCTGTACTTCTGTTCTGGGAAAACTTCTTGAATAGTTTTGTTAATGATTTCCTCTTTTCTGTTTCTCTTGTCTCTCTTCCTGAGACTTTTTCTATTATTTAAACATCGCACAGGACTCATCCTCTATTTTTCTTTTCTCTAGCATTTTCTGTCTTTTTGCTCTGGTTTCTGGGATACTTCCCACCAGCTTTTTTTTCCAGCCTCTCTATTTAATTTGTCATCTGTGCACTCATGTTTTTAATTCCCAGAGCTCTTTCTGCTGTTGTTCTCTACATGTCTCTTCTTTTAATAGCACTCTGTTCCTTTTGCATATCTCCTCTGTCAACTCTCTGAGGATATTAATTATTTGGGGGAAAGTTTTCTTCTCCCTGCATAAACTCCCAGTTGCTTTTTTTCCTCTTGTTTGTTTTCTATCTGTCTTCATGATAGAGTTAGGACCAAAAAACTAACTGGAAGCTCTGAGCTCCAGGCAGGATTTGTTGAGTGTGAGCTTCCCTGTGGGGCAAGCTGGCTGGGTGGACCATTTGTTGAGCATTCCCTAACTTCAATATCTTGGGCCTGTTTTTCTTGGGCTGGTCAGATTCTCCATAGCAGAATTTTAGCCTCCTGCCTGGAAGCTTTAGACCTGACTGCCCGTGTTCTGGGAGCTAAGCTGGGGGAGGACGGAGGGAGGTCTTAGCACTCAGCGTTCATCGTGTGTACAGTCATTTACCCTTCTTGGTTTTCACATGATACTTTCAACTTCCCAGCCCACACACTTCTATCTTGCACTCTTAAGAGCGTGAAATCTCTACACTCTGGTCGGATGGGGAAAAGCTGTCTCTCAGTGGTGCAGAGTGGGGAAAGCAATCTAGAGATCTGTGTCTCCAGGGTTTTCACCCAGGCCTTTAGCCACCCTCTTTGTGTCCCCGTCTCCAGAGGCACCTGGTGCTGTTGGTTCCTGGGCTTCGTGAAGGTTCTGGAGTGTGAAATGAGTTCGTCCTTAGCTTTATCTGCTGCCAGCTCCGGGCCTGTCGATCCTTCGTCGCTCACTCATCCGCCTCCCAGCTTCTGTAATTTCCTTGCTGTTGTCTCTTCTCCTGTCCTGCCTGTCCTTGTGGATATGTCTTTAAAACATCTCTTTACTATAGTTTTAGTGTGTTTTGGGAGGGAGCAAGTTAGATGTATATATACTCTTGCATCTAAAAGTGGAAGTCTAGAATGTTGTTTTTTCTTTTTTCCTAACCAAGATTTAAAATTTCTTTTTTTTTTTTTTTTTTACAGTCAGAAGGTCCTGGGAATTCCAAAATGCTACTTTAACAGTTTACTAATTAGCAATTATTTGCACAATTATTAGCAATTAGCAATTATTAGCAGCTAGCCACAATTAATCAGAACAAGTACAAATCATCTCTGCGGTCACAGAAACTTCTATTCCAGTGTTTTATAGAAGAAAGAATATAGGTTGGTACCCAGCCATCAAAAGTTCAAATCCCAACATGGTCACTTAATAACTCCTGTAGAATGTATTTTTTTAACAACAGAAATTATAACTCAAGGCTCAAATGGGACTCGGACACCATCTGGACTTTGCCAGGCCTCAGGTGGACATAGGACTTATACAAAGCCACACAGAGCAGTTATTGAAGAGCAGCTTTAGAATCTGGCACCCAGGTTCTTTTTGTTCTGTATACCACAGTGCCCCTTATTATCATTATCAAGAAACATTTAAAAAATACTTTTATTTTGAACTAGATAAAGACTCATAAAAAGTTGCAAAATAGTACAGAGAAGTCCCACGTACACTTCATTCAGCTTCCCCGACAATACAATTTTATATAACAACAGTGCATTGTCAAAACCAGGAGCCTAATGTTGGTACAATAATCGAGTCAGATGCAGACCTTTAAGTCACATTTTAAAGGCACAAATGTGTATTCTGCTAAACAAAGCCAGAAAAAGACCTAGTCTTTTCGTATTAAGGAGCTTACATTCTAAATAGACATACAAAGATAACTCACCAAATAACAACACTCAAACACAATCCAAAATATATTTTAAGGCCTTTTTTTGGAAAAGTGAGAGGTGGTGGAGAAGCAAGAGGTGGGCTTTGACATCAGACGAATCTAGGGCTGAATTCAGCTTTGCTGCTTAAGACTTCTGTGTCCCTGGGCAAGGAATTTCCTTAAACCTTTTGTTGATGTAAAAATGGTGAATATTATTATCTACTTCTTGCTATGTTGAGAATTAAATTCCATAATTATATTCTAGAACAGTGCTTGACACATAGCAGATAATAAATGGTCACCATAATAATTATCAAAAAAATCATAATGCTTAATAATCATAATTCTCTAGTTGCCCACTTGATCTTAAGTCCAGCTCAAATACCGTATTAAGGTCTTCCTGCCTCTTAATTTACTCTGTGAGGGTGTAGGTAGAAATCAAAGAATCAGCAGCAGTTCCCTGTGAAGAAAGGAGGTCTGGAGAGGGCAAAATGAATCCCCCAAATTGGCAACACAGCTGGGTCCTCGGATCCTCCTATTTCCACCTCAGCGTTGGAATAATGTATGGGAGGGTTGTCAAACATGTAACTAAATGAAGTAATTTACCTTTTTTTTAAAAAACATCTCTGGGGCTTCCCTGGTGGCGCAGTGGTTGAGAGTCCGCCTGCCGATGCAGGGGACACGGGTTCGTGCCCCGGTCCGGGAAGATCCCACATGCCACGGAGCGGCTGGGCCCATGAGCCATAGCCGCTGAGCCTGCGTGTCCGGAGCCTGTGCTCCACGACGGGAGAGGCCACAGCAGTGAGAGGCCCGCGTACCGCAAAAACAAAACAAAACAAAAATAAACATCTCTGGAAAAGGGACTATGATTCTTTTGGGTGTAGTACAAGGTAGGGGTGCATATCTGACAGCCAAAAGGATGATGTTTATCTCTCACTCACGTTATCAGTTTACAGGTAATTCAACTCCAGCCCAAGGTAAGACATTTGCTCCCCGATTCCACATACAAGTCCAAGGGTCTCACACCAAAGGGGACATTTTCATCACAGGTCCAGTAAAAATGCTTTGAAATCTAGAACCCCATGCAGATTCTAAATCGAACTTTATTAGCTCATCTGAACAAAAACACAGTTCAGTGTGTGAACTAGTGAGCCAGGGCTTTTCAAAGGCCCACGCTTGGGCCTCACTCAGCAGGTGGTTTTCCGCTGGGTATCCTGCTTCACACCACACCTGATCTTCCCACCTGCCTGAATTTCTGGCTTGAATTTCCTGCCCTTGGCATCTGCAGAAAGGGGGGCTCACAAACGCAGCAGCTGCCGGTTTGGCCTCGTGGCAAGGAAGGTGCTTTGCCTGGAAATGTGGCCCGTTTGTTCAAGTCATAAAGTCACGATTTTCCTTTGGAGGTGGCGATGTCTCTCCAGTTACCCGGGACTAATAGGCCTCAGACCAGACTAGACAGAAACCTCATGTGGGTCCATCCAGGCAGACTGATGGTAAGCCAGGACCTGAGATAAAGGGAAACCAACTTTGTGATCCTGTCTCTTTTCTCATTCCTACTGGATGTCATTGGAAGGGATAACTGCCAGGCCTTCCTTTATGTCTCCAACCCTGTCTCCCCCACCAACCCACCTCCCTAAAGATCACATTTCCTCCTGCCTGTTTATCTCTTGTCTGTCTGGGGTTTTTTTTAGAGCCTCAGGTACAGCTTTTGGTAGTCTAGTAGAATTGCTAATTCAAGAAAATCTCTCTTCTATGAATCATGCAAATCATATAACCAGAACATCCTAAAAGAAATTAGGCCATGTCTAAATGAACTGTGCGGTAAGTGTTGTAATATAAATGGAAACATGGTTTATTATGGGCTGAATTGTGTCTTATTCCCCAATTCATATGTTGAAGCCCTAACCCCCAGAACCTCAGAACATGACTGTATTTGGAGACAGAGTGTTTAAAGAGGTGATTAAATTAAAATGAGACCATTAGGATGGGCTGTAATCACATATGACTCATGTCCTCATGAGAAGAAGTGACTAAGACACAGACATGCACATGTGCAGAGAGAAGACCATGTGAGGACAAGGAAGAAGGTGGCATCTACAAGCCAAGGGGAGAGACCTCAGAAAAAACCAACACTGCTGACGCCTTGACCTTGGACTTCTAGCCTCCAGACTGTAAGACAATACATTTCTGCTGTTTAAGCCACCAGGTCTGTGATGCTTTGTTATGGGAGCCCTAGCAGGCCAATCCACGGTTTAATCATAGCTGCCTTGTGGTTTTTAATCAATCAATTCACAAAGGTTATTGTGAATAACCTTTGTTTTTAATCAAATCACCATGTAAATTGAGGGACTTTTTGTTTTAATTTACTTTTCCTTTTTAACAGCTTAATCGAGGGATAATTAGCATACAATAATCTATATATACTTTAAATGTACAGTATGATAAAATTTGACATCTGTCTTCACTCATGAAAACATCACCATGATCAGGATAATGAACGTATCTGTCATCTTCAAAGTTTCCTCCAGCTCGTTTGTAATCTCTCTGCCCCTCTTCCTTCCCTCACTTCCAGGCCACCACTCAATCTCCTTTCTGTCACTATAGATTGATTTGCCATTTCTAGAGTTTTATAGAAATGGAATCATATAGTATGCCCTCTTTTTTGTGTAACTTCTTTCACTATGTATAATGATTTGGACATTCATCCAGGTCGTTGTGTGTATCAATAGTTCATTCCTTTTTCATGACTAAGTAGTATTCCTTGGGATGCACACACCACAGTTTATCCATTTACCTGTGAAAGGACATGTTAAAGTTTGTTTACAGTTTCTTTCTAATAAAAAATAAGTTTTCATTTATTAATAGGAATATAAAGTGATGAAGTACCACATTGTCTTTACTTACTGCCTTATCCATGTTATTTTATTTTAAAAATATGAAAATAATTATAACTTTTCTGCTGATGATAAATTTCCCTATTTTTTTCCTATAAGGTTTAATTTCTTAATGTTGGAGTATCCTAGAACGGGGGTTTCAAGAACATGATCTTGATTTTAGTTGATTCTTGACGATACCAAGTTATTATCTTCAACCATAATGGTTTTATCTCCTTTTTTCACCTGGTTTAATCAATTTTTTTGTTTATAGTTTTTTGAGACTCTGAATAGAGCTGCTGTAAACATTTATGCACAAGCCTTTGTATGAACACATGCTTTTCTTTCTTTTGGGAAGATACATAGAAGTGGCCTGGTTGGCTTATATGGAAGGTGCGTTTAACTTTTTAAAAACTGCCAAACTTTTTCCAAAATGGCTGTACCATTTCGCATTGTCAACAGCAGCATATGAGAGTCCAGTTCCTCTCCATCTTTGCCAATACTTAGTATAGTTGGTTTTTTTGATTTTAGCCTTTCTAATAGGTATGTAGTGGTATATCATTATGATATTAATTTGCATTTCCCTAATGATGTTGAGCATTGATCGCTGCCATTCATATATCTCCTTTTTAAAATTATTTATTTACCTATTTATTTTGGCTGCTCCGGGTCTTAGTTGCAGCATGTGGGATCTTCGTTGCGGCACGCGGACTCTTAGTTGTGGCATGTGTGCGGGATCTAGTTGCCTGACCAGGGATCGAACCTGGGCCCCCTGCACTGGGAGCACGGAGTCTTACCCACTGGACCACCAGTGAAGTCCCCATCACGTATCTCCTTTTAAATGATGTGTCCACTCAAATCTTTTGCCTATTTTTGAATTGCGTTGTTTGTTTTCTTCCTATTGAGTTTTGAGAGTTCATTATGTATTCTGGATACAGGTACAGATACATACTTTGCAAATATTTTCTGCAGTGTGTGATTTTTATTTTCATTCTCTCAGCAGTGTCATTCAAAGAGCAGAATTTAAAATTTTGATGAAATCCAATTTATCAATGTTTTCTTTTATGGAATGCGCTTTTGGTGTCATATCTAAGAAATCTTTGTGGAATCTTGTCACCAAAATTTTCTCCTATGTTTTCTTCAAAACATAGATTTAGGTTTTTCATTTAGGTTTATGCCCATGTTAAGTTAATTTTAAATATGGTATGAGGTATGAATCAAAGTGCTTTTCTTTTTTTTACATATGGATGTTCAGTTGTTTCAGCATCTTTGTCATATATTAAGTTGTGTATTGGATAGTTCCACTGGGATATCTCATGGGTACCTCAGACGTCAAAACAAAACTTATCATCTTCCCTCTGGAATTCTCTGCCCCAACCAATGGCTCTACCAACCACACAGTAGCCCAAGCCAGAAACTGCCAGTAGAAAGACTCAGACTATGGTTTTAAAACCCAGCTCTGCCTCTTACTAGACAGGAGACGTTTGAGCCTCCATTTCCCAACCTAAAAAATGGAGGTAATAATTCTACTTCGTAGGATTGCTTTCGGAGCTAAATGACAATGTTATTTGCTCAATAATATTATTTATCGTCGTCATCCTCATCATCAGCTCTGGTTACCCCCTCCTTCTTTACAGTCACTGTTGTCTACTTACATTTTCACAAATGCATCATTCACCATCTTTTAAGTTTCTTTGATTCTGCTATTACTTCTGCTGGAAGGTTTTCCTACATTCTAGACCAGTGATCACTAAAAGTGTCACCCATGGGGGTGCAGGATGAAAACATTAGAAGTTTTGTTTTATGTTCATTTAAAAATCTCATCTGCTAAGGTCCTGTTTATATGTGTTTTATGATATATTAATAGAGTATTTATAAAATTTAGGAATAAGTGTAACTATTGAGGGTAGATGTTCAAAAGTTTTGAGAAGGCTATATAATAAAAGAAGTTGGGAGATCACCATTTTTGACTGGGTGAAGTGAGTCTATTTTGTTCTTCTCCAGAACATCCTGCTGTTTTGTCATAATTGATTGTGTTCCTTATGGACAACATGAGAGCAGGAACTGTGATTCAGTCCGGGTTAAGTTGCAGACAACAGACTCCACTCTAGTTGGTTTCAGCCAAAGTGGATTTACTGTAGGCTCTTGGCTTGTAGCACAGGTTCTTAAACTTTACATGCGTCAGAGTCAGGCTTTAATCTTGTTAAAGCCAAGATTACTGGGCCACACTGCCAGAGCTTCTGATTCAGCAGGTCTGGGGTGGGGCCCAAGAATTTGCATGTATAACTAGTTCCCAGTTACTGATGATACTGCTGGTCCAGTAATCTCCCTCTGAGAACCACTGGGTTACAGGATGGTGGCTGGAGAAGGAGGCTCCAGGCAGGGCGTCCAGGTCCAGCTCCCAGAGCCATGCTGCAGAACTGGCCTGGGCAGGTAGTTGCTGCCCGGGCCACACTGCCTCTGCTGCAGACAGGAAAGCTGCTGATCCAGGAAGCTGTGTTGGTGCTGCCCGGTACCCGTGAGGCTAGAGATTGACTAGACATTAGTGCCTTTGTCACCCCTGCTGGAGAAGCTCCAGAGCACGCCCACCTCTGTGCTTCCGGAGGGCAGTGTGGTGGCCACGAACAGTCTCACACTACATCCTGCACCTGGAGCAGGGAGTAAGCCTGGAAAAAGATGCTATTGTTCTTATAATTGACCTGGGAGGTTACTTACGGAAACCCCAGGGCAGGGGAGTTGGAAGATCTCTAGCGTTACAGACTTGAGTGCATAGGAGGTCTTGCTAGAAGGAGGTTGGAGTGGTTTCGAGTGAGGCAAGAGCAGTGTTCTCCATCTTGGTTCAGGGCCTAACCCCTAGGACTTGGCACAGTAAATAACTTGGCTCCCTCCTCTCTCCTCCTCCCCTGGTCTGCCAGCCTCAGTCACCCCCCTACAGCATGCTGTCTGACTCCTGGCTGGGGACTTCTCTCTGCCTTTTGCAGCAATGAGGTGGGCTCTTGGAACACGCTAGCTATCCAGGGGGAGCAGAGTGCTTGCTGCAACAAGCCGGCCTGAAGCTCTTCCCATCTAGGGGTCGGTCCGCTTGGCTCACAGGGACCTAAGTCACTGCGTCTTTCCCAGAGTGATCTCCGCAGCTTCTCCCTCCACACCCCCATCCCCAGAGCCTGGAACCCCGGTGTGCCGCCTCTGTCCTGAGAGTCTCCGGGACTGATTCCGTCCCTAGAAAGCAGACCAGATATCCTGTCGTGGGTGAGTTGCAAAGGGGTTTGGAGCAAACCCTCTCTCCCAGGGGCTTGCAGATCTTACAGTTGTTTCCAGGGTACCCTTTGGGCAATCGATGCCAATAGTCAGGTTGCCTGTTTACTAGGTTCGGTCAGGGTGTCTCTTCGGCAGCTTCTGAGGCTCCTGAGTATGAGCCTGGAGGTGCGGGTAGTGGGTAAAGGCAGATGTGATCAGGGTTCGGGTAGTACTTGCTCTAAGCATAAGTTCTGGCCTCTTCCTTTAAGGCCACACTGCAGTGTCTGCCACAGCCTTTGCCGCCCATGACATAAGCAAACTGTTTTTAAACTGTTGGCAGCGCGCATCAGGTCAGAAGCCAGGCTTTAAACAGAGAGGCAGCGTGACACAGCGGGAGGAGCCCGGGCCTTGGAGAGAAAAAGTCCCCGGGACCGAATCTTCTCTCATTATTAATTGTGTGACTCTGGACACATTTCTTAACCTTTCCTTGCCGTAGCTTCTTCACCTGTGAAAGAGGAAACTCTGCTTTAGAGACTTGTGGAGCTGTAATATGAAGTGCTTGATACATACATCACATGGCAGCAATGATTAATATTATTAATGTTTACAGCAAAGCCCTCTGAAGGTGGTCACAGACCTCATAGCTTATTTGATGTGATCACAAGCCCATGTGAACACATCAGATAAGCTAGGGGTCAGTATATTTACCGTCTGAGTGGGATGGAGATTGTATTTGTAGACTTTACTCTTTGCTGTAGCTAAAATCCTGGCTGGACTAGGGCAGGGCGTAAAGATTATTTTTTAGGTTATAGATTTATTTAGTTAGGGAGCTCTTCCCATGTAAGGCGCTGGTGGTCCCGATCTGAAAGAGACAGGGCCTGCCCGCAAGGATCTCGCGGTGAAGGAGGTGAGGCCGACACACGCACATCTAATCACAGGACAGTGAGATGTGTGTGGTCACCGGGAAGAAGAGGGGCAGCCGAAGCACAGTCCTGCAAGGCCTTTGCACGCGGTGTTGGGACGCTATTGTGTGGGTGGTGAGGAGCCTGCTAGGAAGGCGAGTTGGTTGAATTTGCATTTGGAGCCCTCACTGCCGTAGCTGTGCTGGAGGGACATGGAAAGCAGGACTGCAGCACAGAGACTGCCAGTCCAGGGGGCAGGGGTGAGGGGACAAAGCCCACGGGTGGATTCCAGGCTGGCGAGAGGTACACTCAACAGCACGAGCTGACTGACTGCACGGAGGGACAAAGCCAGGAGGCGAGGACATGGGTGACTTGCGGGTTTCTGGCTCATGTGACGAGGTGGGTGGTCGTGCTTTAGTCCACATTGTCTTCGAACACAACAACAACAAAAGTCATGGGATATCTCGGTAACTCTGGTTTCCTGTGGGTTACTTTTTTGTTTTTTTTTCCTTTTGTCTGTGCTGCCCGATCAGGGATTGAACCCCGGCCCTCTGCAGTGAAAGCACGGAGTCCTGACCACTGGACCACCAGGGAATTCCCGGACTGTGGGTTACTTTTGGGAAACAGAATTTATTTAATTGTCCCGTCTTTTCTGATGAAATTCTGTCCCATAACTAGTAGAGCCTTTGAATAAGAGCAGATAAGGGCAGGAGTCTTTGCCTTTTTCTCCCCCCAGGAGGAAACACTTCAAGTAAAGTATCTGCTGTTGACTCACAGAGCTTTCTAGAGAACGGAGGGGCATGAGGGATTGCTTGTGCAAGGGCGGCACCACGTGAAGCTCAGACGGCCCTGGCCGAGCCACTCTGCCAGGTGCAAACCCCATGGGTTATGAAATATTTCACACTTTACTGTATGGGAGAAATACAGCGAAGAGAGAGGAATGTGTTTTTAAGGGGGTCTGACCAGATATTGCTCAACTGATTGGCTTAAAGACCAGGGACAGTTCTGGCCAGTGCATTTACGGAAAAGGAATGAAAAGAAAAACAATCAAATTGTACTTTTCTCAGATTTGGTTAAACTTGGAGGGAAGCTGTTTTCTCAGTTTGAAAGAGAATTTCTTCCAACTAAGATGAATGTTGAGTTTAATTACACAGAGCCCAGGTAAACTCAGTATCTCCTGTCCTGGATTTCAGAAGGTACGGGAATTCGTGTTAGGAGAAGTAGGTTCTGGCTGAGTCTGAGACAAATGGCTCAAATGTCTTTTGTATTGTTGAGCCCGAGATTTTAAGCTTCAGAGCATATATGCTTGCTGTTTTGTGTGTGTGTGTGTGTGTGTGTTTGTGTTTATCTCACACCAAGGATTGAAATCACAAAGAAGCCCCAGTTAGCAGGTGTAATGATTCTGCTACAAACGCACTGGCATACTGTGGATTGTCGCCATATGGTTATTTTCTTCAAACATATCTTTCAGGTATAATGTTCTCTTCCTGAAAGCAAACAACTCCTAATAGTGGATTCTTGAGTGTATCATTAAGCCTCTCCAAACACAAACACATCTACTACATTTTAAAAGGAATGGCCCGCACAGCTCTTTTTCTCCGTGACTGGTGATACGTGTAGAAATGGGATCTCAGAAGTGTTAATGAAGTAACTATCCCTGAACACTGAACAGTCAGAACCAAGCCTTCCAGTCGACACCAAGGCGTGCAGTGAGGTGAAGGAACGTTGCTGGTCGAATCCCAGCTCAATGTCTTGTTAACTGGGCTCACGCAGAGCGGCCTGGGTGCAGGTGTGTCTCCAGGCTCCTGGGTGCCTGGAACTCCACAGCTGGCGGGTTGAAAGTTGTGTGTGCACTCTGTTCAAAACAAGAGGTGGAATGGGACAACAATTGAAAGGTGACTTGTAATTTGTAACCGACGGGCTGTGCTCGAGGAGCCCCATGTATTTACAATCTTTCAAAGCCAAATGCACAGGCTCCCAAACCTCATTAATCATCCAGCTGCAGCACTCCTGTTTATCATGCTTTTGTCACCACAAAACCTGAACTCAAGTCAATTTTTCCTTCCCAAGTTTTCCCTTGCACTAGAAGGGCTGATGCTTGAGCCTTTCTAAATTAGAGCCACCAATGTCCGTTTCACGTGGCTGGTCCCCGGGGGCTGTAATTGCAGAAGTATAACCTAGCAGTTAGCTCACGTGGCCCTAGAAACCGCCAGGGCACCTACGTGCTTCCTGCCAGACAACCTTCGGCAGCTGAAGGCACTGGAGCCCCACCTGCAGCCACAGTCTGTGTGCATAGGTCTCTGATGGTCCCGGGGCACCGTGGAGGTTCCTGTTGAAGACATCGAGTCAAAACCCAAAACCCTGAGCCCTTGCTCTGCCACCCCATCATTTTCCTGCTAATGGAGTGGCTTGGTCGGGTTTTAACTGGCAAGGGTTCTTGTTTACATTTGCTTTGGTTTTCATAAAGAGAACTGTTTTTTAGTATGAGACATTCCCTACTTCCGAATTAGCTTAGATCACGCTTCCTACTAAAAAGATAAGCAATGTTTGTGTGAGGGTGCAGAACGTCTTGCCCAGTGTAACCCTTGGGAACAGAAGCCTGGCCCCAGGGCGGAGGGGATCTGGGCCGTGTGCAACCTGTGCGGTTGAGGATGTGGAGGCTGGGGGAGCTCGGCTCTGGCCCGGCTGCGTCTCAGTCCTCCCTTATCTGTAAAATGAGGTGGTTGTGAGGAGTTGCTGAGATACACACGTACGGTGTGTGACGGTCGCTGGTACTTGGGTAACCCTCACGACATCCCCGGCACTGTTCTTTGTTAGCTCGTTTATTCCTCAGAGCGATCCTGTGATGGAGACAGTACTGCTGTCATTCCCATTTTACAGATGGGAAGCTGAGGCACAGAAAGGCACAGAGAGTAACTTGCCCAAGGTCACACAACCACTAAGTCCCAGACCTGGGATTTGAACCCAGGCCTGTCTATGGAGCCCATGTTCTCACCCGTGACATTAAACAGCTTTCCATGTCAGAAGCCATGTTTCTCCTCTCTGACACTATGCTAAGAGGCATGGGCCGCCCTTTGAAGGCCCAGCAGTACTCTCTGCTTATCAGAGGGTCAGGTTGGGCAAGCAGAAGTCTGGCAGGGTGTCAGGCCAATCGTCAGGTGGCTGCTGAATGGGGCCAAGCCAGTGGTGGGGCACTCAGGCCACGGAGGAAGCCAGTGGGGGGCGCATGGGAGCACAGCTGGGCCGGGAGGAGATGCCTGACCTGTGTGTGTGTCTAGCGAGGTGACCGAGCCTCAGATGGCTTCCGGTCCTGGGAAACAGGGCTTGGTGGGGTGTTGGGTCTTGGCTGATGTCCCTTGTACGTCCACATGTGGAGACGGAGAAGGGCTGAATGAGAGAAGGCCCTGTGCGTCCTCCCCTCCCCCAGGCCTCTGCTTTAGAGACTAGGGGAGATGTCTTAATAGTCAAGAGACGCCCACAGGATGAGACGCCATGTACAGGTTTGTGGGTGGTCACGACTTTGATGCTTCCTGGTGGAAGGCCGGGGAGGACGGTGCTTCTGTGCTGCAGTTTGCTTCACGTGTTCATCCTCTGTGAGATTCTGCTCTATGACTGGCAATTCAGAGATAGCAGAAAACGCAGTCCCTGCCCTCAAGGAGCTCGCATTCCCTGGAAGAGACAAACATCAACAGACAATATAAATCGATAGGGTGACCTGGGGGCAAGCACTGGGGATCATGGGGACCTTGGGAAGGGCGTCTAACCCTGGGAGGGGAGAGGTGGGGTCAGAGATGGCTGGTGATATCTATTGAATGTCAGCCTTCAAGGCAAAAGGAGGTGGGGGCATGACCATGTCTAAGTAACAGGGAGGCAACAGAGAAACTGCTTCGTCTTGATGGGGCTTAAAATACCAGGCGAGGCGAGGTAGGGGATAAAGGTGGGGAACACAGAGCTTGTATATATATGAAGGAGCTTGGGCTCTACTGGCTGTCCAGCATTGATGGTGTCATTGGTTATGTGGGTTGCTTTGTAAATATATAGATCTCTCGGACAACATTACGGAGGATGGACTTCACGGGTGGAAAAGGCTGAGCCCAGGAGACCTGTTGCAGTAAATCCAGATGGGACGATAAGGACTTGAGCTGGGACTGTGATCTAGGAAAGCCAGGTGAATAAAATGAGCAGGTCTTGACGTGTGATCAGTTATGGGTGAAGGGTCGTGGGAGAGAGAATGAGAATTCGGCGATGGTGCCCAGGTTTCTAGCTTGGGCAGCCCGGTGGATGGTGGTACTGCCCACTGAGTTTGAAGTTATAGGAGAGGAGCTGGGTTAGAACAGGAGATGACGAGCTCAGTCTTGAGTCTGTTGAGTTGGGGGTGCCTGGCGGGTGCTTAGGTAGAAGGTCCAAGGGGCGGTTCCAGAAGCCGGGGCTGGTATCATCAGCGTCTAGCAGCTGGTTGAAACCTCAGAGGAGAGACGGGCTCAGCTGGGAGCAGACGGGGGACTCTGGCAGTACCAGCGATGTGAGGCTGAGGTGGCATCCGCTCCAGGCTGAGTAGCTCAAGGCACTGGTGCCGACCAGGCTCCAGTGGGCAGAGGTGCTCTGGTCCACACTGGCTTTGCAGGAGGATCGGTCACAGGGGCCTCTTTCAGGGCTTGGGGCATCGTATCCCAATGCTGGTTGTCTTGCAGGGCAGGGGAGAAGGGTGGGCTCTGGGAGGAGATGAGAGTCACAGCCCCCTGCTGGCCAAAGGGGCTGTTTAAAATGGGAACATTTAGATCATTGGTGAAACATCGTTAAAGGTCCTGATCATTGGAGTCTAGGTGGAGGTTCTTAAAGCAGGTGAAGGGGTGGAAATCTCCTGTGAGGCCCTTTCATGTTGTGCGTGGCCTCCTCCTCCCGTGGGCCTCTGAGACTCTCACAAGCCAGAGGCCTGAGACAGGCTTGGGGATGAGCTGTCCTCAGGGGAGGTAGTGGTATGGGTCCATTTTGTAAAAGCTCCTGGGGTCATTCCGATACAGCCTCATGGGTAGAGGGTCCCTGCTGCGGGGGAAACACAGCTAATGGGAGAGAAGGCCTGGCACCTCCCTGTATTGTATGTTGTATCTTTAAATGGAACCATTTTCCACCAACCCTTCAAAATGTCCACCCCCAGCCTAACCGTACGTCCTACATTTAGAATTTCTACAATTCTATTATTAATTTTTTTTTTTTAAGAATCAATTTTATTTATTTATTTATTTATATTTTTGGCTGCGTTGGGTCTTTGTTGCTGCGTGCGGCTTTCTCGAGTTGCAGCGAGCGGGGGCTACTCTTTGTTGCGGTGTGCGGGCTTCTCATTGCGGTGGCTTCTCTTGTTGTGGAGCACGGGCTCTAGGCACGCGGGCTTCAGTAGTTGTGGCTCTCAGGCTCAGTAGTTGTGGCTCTCAGGCTCAGTAGTTGTGGCTCACCGGCTTAGTTGCTCCGTGGCATGTGGGATCTTCCCGGACCAGGCATCGAAACCTGTGTCCCCTGCATTCTTAACCACTGCGCCACCAGGGAAGTCCCTAGAATTTGTACACTTTTATCCACACTGCAGTAAAATAATTATATAATCATCACTCAGCCACACGGCACATTCAGAAGGCAAAGGAGAGCACCTGAAGCTGTGCTGCTCTTTGTAGAACACCATGCAATATCGATGTGTTTGTTTCTATTAGGTGGTCTAAGAACAATCTTATGGGTGGAAAGGATGACTGTAATATATGTGTGCAATCTAAAAGTACCGCCAACTATCCAGGAAGAAAAATCAAGCTGTCATACCAAACCTAACTGGTTATTTCTGTGTTTTTCTGCTCATTTTTGTTAGGTCTGCTCACTTATTTGTTTTATTGTGTCACTGGTCACTGGCAGATAAGGGGTAGCCGTTGCCAAAGTTTGAAGGCAAATTTAAGAGACAAATTTCAAATGAATCTATTGAGGTCAAGATGCCTTTGGGACACCCAGACGCTTCTACCGCCCCTGAAAATTTGTAATAACTGCAGTTATTTAATTTTCCCTGTAGAACTCCTGAGTCTAGTTTATGGAATCAATTCAGAAGCAAAGTTTGAGAATCACTGGCTTCAATGATCACATTTATTGCTTCTTTAACTGTCACCCAGCGGTTGTGTTTACATGTGTGTATATTCCTGACCCAGGTAATGCGTCAGCTTTGTGGGGACTCCAGTCAAAATGAGAGGCAGACCTCGTGTGTTCTGACTCAGGAGATTTGGTCCCTGGGTTCTTTCCACCCCAGACACCTCCTCTCAGTCCACACCAAACAAGAAGCCTTCCTTCCAGGCTCAGCTTATAGGCCACTTGCCAAAATCATCATACCAAGAGCTGAAGGACTTACAGAGGCCTCTTCCAGGTGCTGGCGTGCACCCAGAACGTCACAGATGGCTCCAGCTTCTGCCTGGGTACCCTGGGGCTGGGGAGCCCAGTCCTTCCTAAAGAAAAGGTTCTCATCTAGCACTTTTGGTTTTTATCTCATCTTCTAAAACCACCCAGCTCTTAAATTCTGTTTTGGCTTTGCTGTCAGCACTTTCCCTTCTCATATTATCGCTGCTTGGTACTTAACCATGTCACACAGTGGTTAGGGCTCAGCTTTTGGAATCATTTGGGCTAGAACTCCCAGGTCATAATTACATTCACTATTTACCAGCTGTGTGACTTCAGCAAGTTACTTAACCTCTCTGAGCCTTAGTGATCACATATGTAAAGTGAGAATAACATTAGTGTCTAGTTCAAGGATTATGATGAGGCTGAAGGTAATGGAAGGAAATGTCCTGACAGAGAGAAAGCTGTCAGTTTTGCTTAGGTATTATTATAAGTATCCCCTCCCCTAGATTTCAAAATCGTTGAGGGCAGGGACCTCTTCTTGGATATCTTTGAATCCCTCCATAACAGTCAGCAAAGTGCCCGTATGAGGAATTTAATGACCGTATGACATGAAAGAGGCTGGGCTGAACAGGAGAGACAGGAAGCCGAGACAATTATTTGAAATACGTTAAAGTCATCAGAAGGCTTAAAAATGTAACACAATGCTCCTGTAAAAGAAATGTGCAGAGCAGAATGCAGAGCAGGGACAAGTTGGGACAGGAAGTGGAGGGGAGATTGGGAAAGGTCATGCAGAATCAGGTCAAGTTCTGGAGGAAGGAGTGAGCGCTAATTAAAGGGGTGAAGAGGCTGCGTGATGCAGCGAATGCCAGCAAAGTGGGAGCTGGGCTGCTTGGCTGACCTAACGCATGTCGATAAAAAAGGAGCACAATCTTTCCACCACACAAACTGTTTTATGAGCCTGCAAATATCCAAGAATCTTTTCTCCCACTCTCATCGCTTTACAGGGGAGGAGTGTGATGGCACGCTCCCTATACGAATTAACCTCAGGACTGGCTTCTGGCCGCAGTTCAGGCTGCAGCGCCTTCCTGCAATCCCTTCCTCTCTGCAAGCCCGTAGATGCTCATCCGGGAGCAGGAAATGATTACATGTTTGTGCTTTTCTGCGATTAGTCTTCTAAAGGGAAGAACAAAACAAAACAAGAAGGCTGGATGTTTAGGGAGAGTCTAAAAACATTTAAAGACTAGCTAGTAATTCAGGCAAAGGGATCAAAAGTAGAGGCCGCTCACTCAGGTTCTCTGGATTGAGGATTTGTGGGAACTCATCTCGGGCCGGCTTATGTTTATTCTGTGCTTCAAAATGACTTTGAAGGCTTATTTGGGAATTCCAGCCCAGGTGGGGCGTCCCTTGCAGACCCTTGACTGTACAGTATATCTTCTGGAGAGAGAAGACTGTTGTGGGAGAGCCTGGGAGAGCAGGCAGAGGGGACAGGGCCACCCACAGATCACTCACCCTGGAGATGGCTGACGTGCCTGGCGGGGCCGCCCTCCCGCCAACCCTCCCGCCACTCCCAGTCGCCTGTGCTGTTCAGTCAGTGGAAGGTGTTATGTGCTTCGGGGTGGGGGTGCAGGAGCCCGATCACACAGCCTGTCTCCCAAACCGACCGTCCGGGCCAGGCAGAAACCGGCAAATGCTGCGAATCAGGCCTACATTTTCCCCTCGCAGAGAATCAACTGTTAAACATTGACCAGCGCTCCACTGTGTATAAACAAGATCCAAGAGGAACCAGTTAACCTGCTACGGTGAACAAAGAGTTTGGCATAAAACTGTGGACGAATAAGCAGATAAGGTTAATTGTGTTATGTGTCCCTTCATTAATGGAAGCCTGATAGGAATTTGACCTAAAGTGACTCAGCGGTTAGTTCCCTTTACTGTATATCCTTGGAAGTAATCGAATGGACTTTTGTTATTTCTTTTTTCTTTCTTTCTTTTTTTTTCCCCCTAAAACAGAGGCCTCCAGTTGCAAAGCTCCCAGTTGACAGATTACACATGCCTGATGGTCATGAAAAGTCCACGAGTCCAGTGTAAAAATTCAGAGCATTGCTTGTCACTGGTGGCCCCAGACACCTCGTTGGCAGCTCAGGGGGTTGGGGAGGTCCTGGAAGTGTGGACCGGAGGCTGGTGTTTTTGATCTTGAAGCAGAATCTGACCTCTCTCTTTTAAACCTTTTCCTTCAGGAACCCTCTGTACGTAGAAGTGCTGTTGAGGCCCTAGAGCAGTGAGTTGAACTTCACGGTGGACTTTGGAGAGAGGGCCTTTCTGTGGTTTGGGGATTGCACTCCCTACGTACCCCGAATTGCAGACCTCAACGTCCACTCCACCAGCTGACCTACTTTTTCAGCTGAAAGACTATGGCCTGGCTTCCTACAGTCCTCTGTCTATAGATTCCAGCCATGTAGGTGCAGTTGAGTTCATTTCAAAGACTGCGGCGTGGTATAACAGAAAAAGGACGGAATGTGGAATATGGAGTTTGCTGTCAGAAGACAGGTTCAAGGCAAACTAATCTAGGTTGTAGAAGCCAGAAAGTGGTGGAGGGTTTCCTCGGAAAAGGCACAGGGCTGGCGAGGGTGGGGACAGGTGCTACAGTTCCCTGGGTGAACTCCGGAATAGCCTTCCCGATTTCCCACCCTCCCAGAGTTTGTGGGTGATGGAAATGTTCTAGACCCTTTTCAGGTGGTAGTTACACAAGTATATACATTTGTCAAAACTCATCAAACAGCCCTGAAGATCTGCGTATTTTACGAATGTAAATGATACAGCAGTTTTTAAGAGGGTTGGTTCAACTCCTGGCCTCTCTCTCACTTCCTGTATAGACAAGTTCTTCACCTCTTTGAGCCTTGCTTTCCTACCTGTGAAATGGAAGGACCGCTCTAACCTGCGCTGTGGGTGACCGTGGACGTTAAATGAGACCATGTGAGTCCAAAGTACTTGGAAATGATGCAGAGCCTTTACACCGGTGACCACTGTTGTTATTATGCTTCCCTTCTGAGAAGATCAGTGAGCTGGTACAAATCTGTGGCCTCTGCTTGGCCACTTCCCTTGGAGAGTAGTGTTTATCTATTTTCAGGAGACGCTGGAGATATCAAAATGCTGCAGAAAAGCAAGTAGAATATGGATTTGCCAGGGAGAGGAGAGAGGGCTGGAAGGGAACAGCTGGGGAGACAGCCATCAATCCAGCTCGGCAGCAGGGCCAGATGGATGCCGAGAGGGAGTCGCTAAATGCCTGTGAGAGAGTCGTGACCAGGAAAAGCAGCGCGAGTTAAAAAAAAAAAATCACATCTTGCCAAACAAACTGGGTCAAATTCGTGACGGAGTTAGTCACTGAGCAGAGATGGGAAAGCACATTCAGGGGAAAAAGCAAAAGGTTCAGGGACCGTGGTGACTCGGCTAGAAGTGACAAAAGCCACTTTGGCCTCCTGGCCTCGTTCGGTCGTTAAGTGAAGGATTCTTCTTGTGGCTCCCTGCAGTGTGTCTTGTTGGTATTTGGGTTTTGAACTTGATCTTTACTCTTAGCAGCAATCGCAAACAACCTTCACATTGGAAGCAAGAGCACAGCACACATTTTAAAATGGAAAATCTTAGCAGGCAAGTGAAATGGAGACAGGGAAGCTATTCCGGAGTTCACCCTGGGAATTCAAGTGGGAGGCGACCACTGCCTGAAGGCAGCCAGGCTCCTGAGGCAAAGTCTTTCAGTTTAGAAACTTTAAAGTCAGAGCAAAGGGCAAATGCCGTTTGGCAACCAAATCCTATACGATGAATGGATAATGCTGAAATCAAATTTTAAATTGTTAGCCACTAAAAGTTAAAATAGGGAAAGATTGAACAGGAAGAAATAGTCTACAAGAGAAATCTGATGTGTGAAATTTTGATTTTATCCTCATTATAAAAATTTTGGTGCTTTCTGCTAGAGATTTCTGCCAAGAAATGTGATATGTTGAAAAAGAAGAGGAAATGTACTGTAGATGCTGTGACTATAAAAGGCTGTTTAAAGTGATAGGAATCAGTCAGGGTTCTCCCAATGACCAAGGTTATAAAATTAGGATCTAAAACTACCAAATCTGGGTGAGAAACGAAGCGAAACAAAACACAAAACAGAACTTCAGTAAAAGCAACACCTAAATCTACCTTAATATAACTAACGTTTCCCCACAATGTTTTTCTTGTCTTTGGACACGTCAGGTCTCTCCTGTTGGTAATTTCCTCTTCTAAGAGTTGTCCCTATTGCAGCAAGGCAGGGAGTAGGGGAGAGGGGATGGGGTGAGCAGGTACTGTGAGGATGTGGGGGTGTCTTTCTTGTGACCTCCGAATCCAAAAGAGGGCGCCATGAGATGCCGCCACACGCATGTGGGGTGCATCAGTATGTTGGTCCATTGCCCAGGATGCAGAGCAAGCTAGGTGGGAGGAGCCTTCCCACCCAGGACCTCCGTCTCACAGGAAATCTGATGCCTTAAACCTCGACCTCAGTACTCAGTGACTTCAACCTCTAGCGGTACCACTCTGGTAATTAGCACGTGGAATCGGAGACAGGCTTTTGCATCCTGAAGCGGGCTCCAAGGACTTCTTCCACCCTTTTCTTCCAGGTCTTCCGAAATAGTTGGAGATAACAGCTTCTCCCCAGGTCACTTGTGGGCCGTGAACTCTATGAGGATCCCTCGTTTCTCCCTGGCTTTGGGGCTTCCAGACTTGGATTTGAAGCTTAGGTCCACCGCTTATTGACCAGTTAGGAAACCTCCGTGAACACTGATTTTCTCGCCTTGAAGGGAGGCACAGAGTAACTTAGCAGCCCATACACATGAGCTATAATCAGGTGCCTAACATTTTTGCCAATGGATCTTGATGGTAAGTTAGCAAATCAGCAGGCAGTTATCTTCTATTGGATAGATGGGAACAAACGAGAGAGACTCGTGATCCTCAAAGGCTGTGTTTTTGTCGCAAATCAACTTTCCAAGTACAGAACTGAGGGGACATGTGATTTAATGGCAGCATCTGTGTGATCCTGCGATATAATAAGAAACCCGTATTTGGTCTTTATCCCCCAGTTCCTAGCACAAGAGCTTCTAAAACCCTTGGAATTTCCCGAGTAATAGGGTTGAGAGGAACATCTTTTGTTACTCATGGTGTGAGCCCCTTTCAACCACACCTGAGTTTATGCTACTGAAGTGACTTTTTTGGGGGAGGGGGCTTGAGAGCTTCAGGATGGGGGTTGGTTACCAGAGGAACCAGCTACGTGATTAGAGGGCTGGAACTTTCAGCCCCACCTTCTGACCTCCAGGGAGGGGAGAGGGGCTGGAGACTGACTTAATCACCAAAAGCCAAAGATTCGATCAATCATACTTACGTAATGAAAGTTCCATCAAGACCCCTAAATGATGGGGTTTAGAGAGCTTCTGGGTTGGTGAACACACTGAGGTCCTGGGAGGGTGATGTGCCCAGAGAGGGCACGGAAGCTCCACCTACCCCCCTCCCCTACGCATCTCTTCCATTTGACTATTCATTTGTATCCTTTAGGATATCCTTTGTAATAAACTGGTACTAGCAAGTAAAGTGTTTCCCTGGGTTCTGTGAGCTGTTCTAGCAAATCATTGAATCTGAAGAGGGAGCTTTGGGAACCTCCGACTTTATAGCTGGCCGGTCAGAGGTCCAGGAGGCCCTGGGACTTGCAATTGGCATCTGAAGAGGGTGCAGTTTTGTAGGACTGAGTCCTTAACTTGTGGGGTCTGTGCTGACTCTGGAGAGTTAGTGTCAGAATTGAATTAAGCCATAGAACACCCAGCTGGTGTCCAGAGAGTTGGAGAATTGGCTGGTGTGGGAAAAAACCCCATACCTCTGGTGTCAGGAGTGTGAATAGAAACAGATCATAACCTGTGAAATAGATTTAGGTGTCTGGTTCACAATGTGCCCCTGTTGGGAGCAGGGCACGACAAGGTAATCTGATGGTGTCAGGGTTCTTTAGTTGCAAGCGATGGAAACAGACTTTGACACTCAGTGGAAAAGGCCTTTGCTGGAAAGGTACGGAATAGTTGTTGGATGCTGAAGAACCAAGCCTCAGGGAGAAGAGGATCGGGCCTTTAGCAGGAATGAATGGACAGACTCTGTGTCTCCTCCTACCCCACCAGAACTTCTCTGCTCTACCGTTTTCTGCTACATCATTCTCCCCAAGGCTCAGAACCCTAGGAACCAGAGTCTGAATGGCTTAAAGTGGGTTTTCTGTGCCCCCTCCCACCCCAGCGAGAGGGGGCAGGGAGAACCCTGACTGGGGTGCCCTCAAAACTTCTCAGAATAAGGGAAGAATAATTTCCTACTGGGAAGTCAGGGTGCTTTTACCCAAAAATGTGGAAAGGCATGTTTGACAGGCTGAAGAAGCAAGAAACCTCTGGCATGCCGTTTTTAGGTTTCATTGTTTAAAAGAAAAGTACCACAGGAAAACAAGGAAATGATTCCATCTTATCCTTCCCTGGCCAGGATCAGGCCCAATTCTGGGCAGCACACTTTCAGAGGCCTTTGACTGCTTGGGTGGTGTTCAAAAAGAGTAACTAAGATGGTGAACATCTGGAAAACATGACACCTAAGAAATGGGTAACGACTTGAGGAGACTGAACCCAAAGAAGAGAAGACTGATGGGCATCTGACGGCTCTTCTCAGGTGTCTGAAGGTCTGGAATGTAGAAGAAGAAGAATTTTGTATTTAATGGCTCTAAAAGGAAGAAGTAAAACTAACAAACAGATATTAAAGGGGGACAGATTTCAGCTCAATTCAGCATATACAAGAAAGATCTTACCAAAAAAAAAAAAATCTACAGCTGGAAATTAAATGAGCTGGTGCAAGATAGGGAACTTTCCATCCCTGGGAAGCCTCAGTTCTTGAATTAGCAAGAGCAGTGAGCACACTCCTCGCATCAGATGACAACACACCATATCATGGCCCTGCTGCTGAGGACCCTGACCAAAGGCTTTCCCAGAAACAGCTCTCCCTGTTTGGCCACATCTACTACAGAGCACTTTTCCGTATGTGGAGTTCCAGATGTGCACAACGTGAGTGATGACAGATGGAGAGGACACGAAGGGCCTCCGAATATCCTCTCAAACCACCTGCCCAGGGCCACATGGTACAAGCATACCACGTGCGAGTCCCTAATTTAGAGCATTGCTTCACACAAGGGCCTCTTCAGGGACGGGTTGTATTCACGTGCATCCTTCATGTACTTTTCAGTGTGAATCAAGCCCACATCTTGCTTTATCACTGAACAACATTCAGCAAAAATACGTGAAGTCTCTTGGGCTATAGCATTTATTAGAAAGTTACAGTATCGGAGTGGGAAGGGCCTTTGTGATCAATGAGTTTACAACGCTTGAATATACCCAGTAGCATTCTCAACAAGTTGATTTGTAACCTGGTCTTGATTTCCTTAACACACACAATCTCCTAAAGTAATCCACACCACTTTGGGCAGTTTTAGTTGCTAAAATTCTTTATTACTTTGGGGCAAAATCTACCCACTATGTGGCTATATCTATCAAAGTTTAAAGTGCACAAAGCCACTTTTAACAATTTATCCTACAGATATAATCCCCATGGGCTCAAAGACATGTGTCCAAGATATTCACTGCAGCGAAGGGTTAGAAATCATTTATTTATTTATTTATTTATTTATTTATTTATTTAATTTTGGCTGTGTTGGGTCTTCGTCGCTGCGTGCAGGCTTTCTCTAGTTGTGGCGAGCGGGGGCTACCCTTTGTTGTGGTGCGCGGGCTTCTCATTGCGGTGGCTTCTCTTGTTGCGGAGCACGGGCTCTAGGCACGCGGGCTTCAGGAGTTGTGGCACACGGGCTGAGTTGCTCCACGGCATGTGGGATATTCCCGGAACAGGGCTCGAACCCGTGTCCCCTGCATTGGCAGGCGGATTCTTAACCACTGCACCACCAGGGAAGTCCCCGGAAATCATTTAAATGTTTTAACAAGGGGGTTGATTAAACAAATTATGGAATGTCTGTTCTACGGAATATCAGGCAGGTGTTAAACAAACTCTTCTCATGTACTGACAGGGAAACGTCTTTACATCGGTTCTCTGCTCCTGGTTATGTTGTTTAGTGGGAAAAAGAGATTGGATCCATAATACATTTGACATTTATATAATTGAAAAGAAGGATACACATGAATATATGTTTAGGTTTTATCTGGAAAGATACTGGCAACTGTGGTTGCCTCTGAGAAAGGAAACTGTGAGATTGGGTGTCGGGGTTGAAGGGAGAATTTTATGTGTATATGTTTATGAATATATGTATAGGTAGACATATACATATGTTTATATATATATACATATATATGTATATATCTTTTTTTTGACATTTTTTTTACCCTGCACACGTATCACTTTACTTCTTTAAAAATATGCCTTCAGGCAACAAAAGCAAAGATAGACCAATGAGACTACATCCAACTTAAAAACTTAAGTGCATCAAAGGAAACAATCAACAGAGTGATAAGGCAACCTACTGAATGGGAGAAAATATTAGCAAATCATGTATCTGATAATAGATTAATATCCAGAATGTGTAAGGAACTTCTAGAAATCAACAAAAAAACCCAAAAAACAACCCGATTTTAAAATGGGCAAAGGACTTGAATAGACCATTCTCCAAAGATCATATAAAAATGACCAACAAACATATGAAAAGATGCTCAACATCACTAATCATCAGATAAATGCAAACCAAAACCACAGTGAGGTGTCACCTCACATGCATTAGGATGGGCACTATCAAAAGACCAGAAAATAATAAGTGTTGACGAGGACTTGGAGAAACTGGAACCCTTGTGCACTGTTGGTGGGAATGTAAAATGGTGCAGCCATATGGAAAACAGTATGGAATTTCCTTAAAAAATTAAAAATAGAATTACCATATAACCCAGAAATTCCACTCCTGGGCATATACCCCAAAGAATTCAAAGCAGGATTTCAAAGAGATAGTTGCACATCCATGTTTATTGCACCGTTAATTCACAATAACCAACAGGTGGAAGCAACCCAAATGCCAGTCATCAGATGAATAGATAAAATGTGGTCTAGACATACAATGAAATATTATATAGTCTTAAAAAAGAGGGAGATCCTGTCACATGCTACAGTATGGATGAACTTTAAGCACACTATACTAAGTGAAATAAATCAGTCACAACAGGACAGATACTGTATGATTCCACTCACATGAAGTATCTAAAGTAGTGAAAATCATAGAGACAGAAAGTAGAAAGGTGGTTGCCAAGGGCTTGGGTGAGTGGGAATTAATGGGTATAGAGTTTCCGTTTTGCAAGATGTTGTACAATGATGTGACTATACTTAACACTACCAAATTGTACACTTTAAAATGGATAAGATGGTTAGAAAAAAAAAAATCTGATCTCTTAAATCCTAGCACTGGGCCCACTTGATTCCACCTCTCAAAGCTGTACAGAACACTTTCGTCTTTTTCCTACCACGCATGCATTTGAAGACTTCTAACCATGGCCCCTTGACCAGCTGCTCTTCTCCAGGTTAAACAAGCCGCATCTTTACATCATCTCTTCCACTCTGGCCACCGGGTTACCTGGCCCAGCTGGCTCAGAACCTGCAGTGCTGTAGCAGGACCATGGGCATCCTTGACAGGCTGAAGCCCATGCACGGTGGCAGAGGATAGACCCTATCTGGAGCAGCTAGTGCAAGCAGAGTGGTTACGATTTGCTGGAATAGAAGAGAAAACCAGTATCCTTAAACTGGCAATTCTACTTCACACTTTTTTTTTTTTAACATCTTTATTGGAGTATAATTGCTTTACAATGGTGTGTTAGTTTCTGTTTTATAACAAAGTGAATCAGTTATACATATGTCCCCATATCTCTTCCCTCTTGCATCTCCCTCCCTCCCTCCCTCCCTATCCCACCCCTCTAGGTGGTCACAGAGCACCGAGCTGATCTCCCTGTGCTATGCAGCTGCTTCCCACTAGCTAGCTATTTTATGTTTGGTTGTGTATCTATGTCCATGCCACTGTCTCACTTTGTCCCAGCTTACCCTTCCCCCTCCCCATATCCTCAAGTCCATTCTCTAGTAGGTCTGCATCTTTATTCCCGTCTTGCCCCTAGGTTCTTCTGACCATTTTTTTTTTTTAGATTCCATATATATGTGTTAGCATACGGTATTTGTTTTTCTCTTTCTGACTTGCTTCACTCTGTATGACAGTCTCTAGGTCCATCCATCTCACTACAAATAACTCAGTTTCGTTCCTTTTCATGGCTGAGTAATATTCCATTGCATATATGTGCCACATCTTCTTTATCCATTCATCTGTTGATGGACACTTAGGTTGCTTCCATGTCCTGGATATCGTAAATAGAGCTGCAATGAACATCTTGGTACATGACTCTTTTTGAATTATGGTTTTCTCAGGGTATATGCCCAGTAGTGGGACTGCTGGGTCGTATGGTAGTTCTATTTTTAGTTTTTTAAGGAACCTCCATACTGTTCTCTATAGTGGCTGTATCAATTTACATTCCCACCAATAGTGCAAGAGGGTTCCCTTTTCTCCACACCCTCTCCAGCATTTATTGTTTGTAGATTTTTTACTTTACACTTTTTAAGGCATTTTACAAACAGGATTAAATTCACTACTCACCACGACCCTTTGGGCCAGGCATTTCAGGAAGAGAAGGCCTCGGTCAGAGAGATCAGCATTTACACTGGTCCTCTTAAGTCCTTACTGGGTGGGCCCTTTCCACTCTGCAGCCTGCCTTTGATTTCACATTAAAAACAAACCAAAAAACAAATAAAAACAAAACCGAAACGATCATTTGCTAAATTGTCCAAGTCTTATAATTTTGACAGATTGAGAAAGTTTTCTATAGAGTTAGAAGAAACAGATTGAACTGTTCCCCATATCACAGTGCACATCCGTGAGGGCCAAAGGCCATTTGTGGGGTGCCCTTGGGTACCTAGCCCTCCCTGAGCCAGGAGAGCTGGGGGCCTTGTCTTTGGCTCTGCTGGCAAGACCTGAGCCTGCCTCCACCCAAGGGTAAGACAGCTGTTAAACCTCCACTCTGCGGAAAGAGCAGCTCCCTTCTCATGGCTGCACAAGAAGCCCAGAGCATCCTTAGGGAAATCCTCAGATCTGTGACCTGGGCCCTGCCCAGGGCTCAGGGGGATCCCTTTCTTTCACGTGATGGAAATGGAAAATGGTGGCTGAGAGAGGGGGGAAGGTGAAGGGAAAGAGGGCCCCTGGCAGCCAGGACGAAAACGTGTGGTACCCAGAGGCCTCCAGCAAGCCCGGCTGGGCTGTGCACACCCCCCGGGCCTTGGCTGTTTTCTTCCCAGTCGGCACGCGCCCCTGAGGCTGCACATTGGCCTCTACTAACTTTATCTTCCCCTTTTAGGACGCTGCCCCTGGCCATTTTAACCTAATTTCATCAGGATAAACAAGTTAGGGAAGCAGAAGGAAGAGGCACATAGGAAAATTTCCTTGCAGTCTGGAGTATCAGGGTCCCCCAGGGAATGAGAAGAGGGCGTCTCTCCTTGAACGTAGAAAAAGACATTTTTACTGCAAAAGATACTCCCCGGTGTCCTAAACTGGCAGACGCTGGGCTAGGGAGAAAGGAGGCGGGGAGAGGAAGGTGGAGGGGTTTCTGCAGGAAGTCAGCTTTCTGGCCTCTCACTGATAGATCTAGTTACAGAGGGAGAGATTTAAAATATTTAACACGCCAGCCCGACCAACCAGAGCAGCCGTCCGCGGGGGGCCTCCGCGCCAGCTCCTGGAGGCCCTCTGCTGGGCCGTGTGTTCCCCGCCGGCTGGCTGTGCGGTGGCGGGAGGTGTCGGGCGAGCGGGCTGCGGCTGTTTACCGACCGGTGTGAAGTGTTTGCACACGAACGCGTGGTGTGGCCGCAGCGTCTCACAGCAGCGGAATGTCGGTCTGGGGGGCCCCGCATCAGAGACGCTGGCCCCGAATGCCTGACCGCCGCCTCGAGCTCCCTGGGCGCTTATTCCAAATCACTCCCAGCGTCGGTGGCCTCACCCCGTTCCCTGGCAGAATCGCAGATGTTTGTTTCCCGCCCCCACCCCCCGCGCAGATTCGGGCAGTGCCCGGATGTCCTGGGGAGCAGCTGGGTGCCTCCTGGCCTGTGGGACTCGTGTGCGTGTGGCTGACACTCGAGGAGCCGGCAGCTTTTGCTTTACCGGGAGGGATCTTTCTCTTGTTTCCTCACCCTCTCCTTCCAGGCTGACGTGCAGCTGGTGCCTCATCTCAGCAGGAATCCAGGGTTTTGTCTCTGTGAAGAGGAGGGGCCCACGCTTCCAGAGCCACTGACAGATGTCTGCGGGAAGGGGCCTCCACACCTGCCAAACCGACAGCTTCCTTTCTCAGTCTCAAGGGCTCTGGGGAACGGGAGCATTTGGAAAATGTGTCGTATGCCCTGCAGTTTCCACTTTCTCGGAAGACCGGCTATCTCATCTGAGAGTGAAAAATCAGGCAGCCAGAGTTTCCTGAGATGGGAGGCGAGAGGTGGCGTGTGAGACAATGTGCATGTCACCCGGGAGCCTCCCTTCCTGAGACCAGCCTGGGATGGGACCCGGGGGTGGTTAGACGCCTTGTCCTGAAAGAGGAGACCGTAAAGATCCGTCTTCATTTTCACGGTCTGAAAACTTCTGGCGAGGCTTGAAATGGAGCGCTGCGTTTTATTCTTATTTCTATACATATTACTTTTTCTTCTAATGTATATAGTTTTAAAATTCACATGTGTATGAGGCTTATAGAAACATCACAACCCAGTGCTTCCTGCCTCACCCATTCTTACCTCCAGTTACTGTTCCCCAGAGCCAACGGCTGGCTGTGCTTTTAGTGGTACTCCTGGTATTGGCAGCAGTCGTTCTAAACAATATGTTTATAAAACTGCATCTTTACTTTCATAATTTTAGAAATGTTCTACTGACATTGCTGTGGAAGATGAGGGTTTAGCTTTCGTCCCCCCTCCTAGACACAGGTGTTCATACTTCTCCCTCACTTCCCCATAGAGTTCTCTTCCCATCTTAGATGCCATCCATTATAAGATGTACCATTATTTATGAGTCACTACAAAAGCATGAACATGCTCCCAGTTAAACTTAGAAACAATACTTTCTTATCACATTGACCATGAGGTGCAGTCTGACTTCCAAGACGTTAAAATGTGAGAAGTATGTGCATGTTAGAATATTATAAATTATGGGACGGCACAATTTTTGATTAAATCACTCTCAGTATTTGCATTATTTTGACTGTCTACATCGTGCGCTATAATTACATTTTGGTTCTTGTACATCTCCCCGCGCCCCCCCCCCCGAGTTAATAATTGCCTTATCTATTTAACTGTGTAGTTCTTTGGGTGTTTATGAGTAATGCATCCCCAGACGCTCCTTGGCGTGATGAACACTGATTAGTAATCTCTCAGTTGTGTTTCCCTCCCTGTGGGGATGTCTTCCTTCTCCAAACTCGGGGCTGGTTCCCCCTTGGCCCACTGCAGTTACCAGCTCAGAGCTTCCCTTTAGCATCATCCTGGGAATCCTCTTTCCTTCTCTCCTATGTTGGATCCTCTGTTTCCTGGGGCTTCTCTCTTCTTTCTTAGGTAATTCTTTGTTTTGTTGAAGCACATCCTTCAGTAGATTCCTGAGAAAGGGTTCATGGCAGGTAAATGTCTGGGGACCTTGTAAGTGTCTTTATTCGACTGTTGCACTTGATAGCTTGTCTGGATATAGAATTTGACTCTGCAGATAATTTTTCTTCATGTTAGAGGCTTCCTGCCAATGTCTGGTGATTTAGTGCTCACAGTAAGGGGACGTGTGCCTGGGCGAAGTTTATGAACCAGTGGGCTCCGGGTTGGTGATTCTGCAGCAACCTGGATGTTTCATTAGGGGATCCTGCTAGGCCAGTGTCTGTAAGTCTTTTCTCTTGGACTTGCCAGCTTCCCTAGAGATGAATCATCTGATCTGCCTGTGGGGTATAAGCCTCACTGCCAGCATTCTGGGAGCCAAGAGAGGGGAAGAGACTGCAGGGTGTTATAATCCAAAATACAGACTGTCATTTAATCCTGTTTCAGCAGCGGGTCACATGCCAGCTCCCAGCTGTGCCCACTGTCCAGATGATCTCTGATTCAACCTTTTCTCCCAGGGCTGGGCAGGGGCATGGCCTGGCTGCACAGGTCTGTGGGAAGAAATAGGGAGTCTCCTCGTTCCTTGCACAAATTTTCAACACATTTGTTTTCAGTGCACCCGCACCTATATTCTACACAAAGGGAACCAATTTCTGTTTCTTTCTAAGGCTCTGTGGAAGCTGGCTTGCTTCTTCCAGGCTCCCTCCCTATGGGCTTGGGTTTTGGCTGTATCTTCTCTGCTAAATTAATTAACTCTCGTTCATCTGCTTGTCTAGTTTCCAGAATATCGTTGACATTGTTTTGTCTCCTGTTGTCTCCATTCCTGTTCTCTCTTTGTCCTTATGGGGCTAGACAAGGTGTGTTGGTCAATGTTTGACAAGTGGCTCCTGGGGGGAGGGGGAGCCCTGATTTGTAGCAGTCCAGTTTCTGCGGTGTAAATGCTCCTACTCTGGCTATTTCAGGCAACCAAGAGGATATCACTGAACAGGCAGATGGGAAGAAATACAGAGAAGCACATCATTACAGATACGACAGACATAAACACTAGCTATACAAAACCTCAAGAGAATATATAATCGTAAAATTACTATAAAGTGATAAGTTTTGAGAAATTATTAGCTTTGTTTTCAATGTAATTTTTAAAATTGTAAGCTTATATAATTTAGCTTCAAAAATAACTGTATTTAACAACTGGTTCAAAAAATTCCTAAAAATTTAACAATCAGTTCTCACAAGTCAGTATCAGCTGGCCCCAGCATACCACTGGGTTAATGCCTTTTTAACAGTTTAACTGTCATTTCAGTACATTATGGAAAAACTGTTTTTCAAATGAAAACACTAATTCAAAAAAATACATGCACCCCAGTGTTCATAGCAGCACTATTTACAGTAGCCAAGACATGGAAGCAACCAAAGTCCCATCAACAGATGATTGGATTAAGAAGATGTGGTATGTATACAGAATGGAATATTACTCAACCACAAAAAAGCATGAAATAATGCCAATTGCAGCAACATGGATGGCCCTAGAGAATATTATGCTTAGTGAAATAAGTCAGACAGAGAGAGACAAATACTACATGATATCACTTATATGTGGAATCTAAAAATTAATACAAATGAGTGTATATGCAAAACAGAAACAGACTCACAGATACAGAAAACAAACTAGTGGTTACCAAAGGGGAGAGAGAAGGGAGGATGGTCAAATTAGGGGAATGGGATTAACAAACTACTATATATAAACTATGTAAGCAACATGGATATACTGTATAGCACAGGGAGTTACACCTATTATCTTGTAATAACCTGTAATGGAATATAATCTGCAAAAATACTGAATCACTGTGCTGTACACCTGAAACTAATGCAATATTGTAAATCAACTGTACTTTAATTAAATAAACTGTTTTCAATTTGCTGCTCTGTAGCATACAATTATCTTTCCTCCTATATTGGGGTTTCCCCCCAGTTTTATTGAGATATGATTGACATATAACTCATATGATGTTAACACAATGGTAATTCATCCAAAATTCACATTATCTAACTATAAATCTCCAACTGTGGTGAGGGAAGGATGACGCCTCCGTGGAATGGATGATGCTTGACCTGAGAGTAAATAGAGGAGTTACAATGAGGAGAGGGTACGTAATCAGTACAGGTGGTACTCAGGGGAAAGGGCTGTCAACGAGATCGGGCAGGAGGTCCTACTAGGACAAGGCAGTAACTGGGCCAAACTTTCTGTTTTGATTTAATCTCCGTTTTTAAAAAGACGGTTTAGTGTATCTGTGTTTCTTAGCAGGTCTCTGAAGTAGTGCCAACCAACTTCTCACTCCAGACACACAGGACCATGTAATAGCATTGAGTGACTGCACGGAGGGTTTCATTAGCTAAGCTCAAAGCATTTTACCCAAAGTGCCTCATTAAGTCTCACCACATCCCGGTGTGGGAGTTGAAGGGGAATAGCATTCTCCCCATTTTACAGAAGGAAGAAACAGAGGCCTTGAAGCAAATCAACAATAGCTGAGACTGGCTCGTCAGCCTGCAAATCCAGTATGCTGTCATTTCATAACAGGATCTTAGGCACTAATTTATGTTTTCTGCCTCTATAAGTAAGGGTGCAAGTTTTGTTCTCTGAAATATCAAAAAGTTCTTTTAAGTCTAAATTGTATGATTCTGGTTTTGACCTTTGTTGACCCTCTCACACCTTCCTACATGCATGATTTTATAGTATGTTATGTATATTATTCAGCATTACTCTGGTCTGGCTGTAGGAATAGGGGCAGGTTGGCAAGAGGAGAAGGCTGTGCCATTTGGGTAGCAAGTAGAAGAGCAGATACTGTGGTTTGGTCTCCAGACTGCGCAGATCACAGGGCACTAACAACTGCCAAAAGAGACAATAGACTGTTTGAGCGTTTACTGTGCGCCACGTGTGGAACTGAGCGCTTTACATGTGCTATCTCATTTAAACCCGTTTAATCTTCACAATAGCAAGTTGTGGCTGGTGTTAATATTATCCCTCCTTTACACACGAGGAAAGTGAAGCTTACAGGGTTGAAGGAAACACAGCCAGCTTCTTGGCTACAGTGATTGGTGTAGAGATGGACCTGTCACCCAACAGAGTCCCAACTCAGGGTATACTGAGCTGGACCCAGAAGAAGAACCCTTCCTTCTCTGGTCAAAGGGTCATTTGACTGGGAACCCAGTGAGGTGGGCTCCCATATCCACTGCTGTGTGAAGAAAGGTCTCTGTAGGAGGAGAGAATGAAGTCCACACACAAAAAAGCAGAGACAAAACGGGGAGAAAGAATTACTACGGAATTAAAATCCTTGCCTCTGAGTCCCTGCCTCCCTTATCTAAGCTAGTGTAAATTCAGTTTGTCACTTGGCCCCTGCGAGAGCCTGACCAACACCAGTGTTTAAGCCCCTGCTATCCCCTTGCTAGACATTACCATATTTACCCCTTTGGATTTACCCCAATCTCTGTCAAACCTGCAAGCAGGTAAACTTTCCTCACAGTACCACCCTCCTTCTACTTCTAGACACATTCCACGTCTCATCCATAAGATTCTTCTCCATCTCTTGTTACTTGGCTCAAGACTCCTAATGCAAATACGCTGTATGCTCAGCTTAAGAGTCCATATGCATGACTTTGTCTTCTGACCTCAAGAGGCAAGAGAAAAGCCATGGTACTAACAGTACAAAGATACGATGGCCCATTGGCCAGAATTTCACAGGCCGGCCTCTTTTTTGATAGGGTGAGGTTTGGGGGAACATAATAGAGTAGTCAGCCTTTCATTCGGCCGGATAAATTTAGAAGGCTGAAATTTTTCCTTCTCCAACTCTTCATTCATGTGTACCTTTATTAACAAGTCTAGTAAATACTCTGCTGTAAGCCCTGAGGGTATAAAGCAACCTTACAGTCAAGTCACTAGATGACTATAAAGGTCACACTAATTCTTCTTCCTAAAATTCCATTCTTCCCTTCACTTGATACCTCTGGTTACCTTCCAAAATTCAGGGCAGAGTATGAGCAGATTGTCAGTCATTCTTGTTGGCAATAATTTAAAAAACGGGTTGGAAGCCAGGAAGGGAAAAGGAGGTGAAGAGGAAGCCCTGGCAGTAGAGACTGAGGCAGTGCAGCCCTGGGCCAGGTGTGGGGAGCAGTGCAGACAAAGGGCACAGCCTGCCCTACAGGGGTGCCAGCCCAGGAGCTAAGGGAGGTGAGAGGCCTCTGTGCTCTGGCTTTGGCATGAAGTAGGTAAGGGTGATGTTGAGGCTTTATAACCCTGATGTTAAGCCTTGAGGGAATGTAATCATTCTCACCTTCATGTAACTGAATAGTAAACTGCATTTGGCCAAAGTTGTGCCTTTAGGACTAGAGCCAAAGCAAGACTCAGAGCAAATCAATGAGAGAGGCACTCACATTGCACCAAGGACCAGACACAGAAAAGGCCTTCTTGGTGTACATAGTATCTGTATCCAACGAAGCAATATAAATTTGTAAGAATCTCCTTAAAATTGCTGGCAAGGGAATCTGCAAAAGATTCTAGTAAGCGAAGCATAGTGAAATGGAAATTAATTGTACAGCACCCATTACTTTTAATGTGCCCTTGATAAGCTCTTTGTATACTATATTGTCTAGTGTTTTATTCAATGAAAGTAAAAATTACCTATTAGAATTTTGTAGATTTTAATTTAATTTTATCTTATCTCATCTTGTTTTATTTTATTTTATTTTATTTTTTGGCCATGCCGCGCAGCTTGTGGGATCTTAGTTCCCCAGCCAGGGATCGAACCCGGGACCACTGCATTGAAAGTGCCGAGTCTTAACCACTGGACCACCAGGGAATTCCCTGTAGATTCATTTTTAACCATGGTCCCCCAACTTTACTTCTTCTAGGTGGCTTTTAGTTTCTGAGCCCCCAGTTCTCTGGCTGAGGGGGTTTCAGTGATGTAGCACTTGGGTTGGGGAGTGTGGTAGGCAGCCTCCAAGAAGACCCTTCCCGTTGTTCACACTCCTGCCTGGTCCCTCCCACACTATATCAGAGTTGGTCTGTGTGACCAATAGGATACAGAAGTGACTGGAGTTTATTTCCAAGATTAGGTTTTAAAACACACTGCAGCTTCCATGTCAAGTGCTTTCTCTCTCACTCTCTCCTGAATCCCTCGTTCAGGAAGCCGGCTGTCATGTCACGAGGACACACCGTGTACGGAGAGGTGCGTGAGGCAAGGAAATGAGGCTTGTAGCTAAGAGCCAGTGAGGAGCTGAGGTCCCCAGCTGTTACTGACCAGGGTTCTTGGCCTCCTTAATCAATAGAAATTGATCAGAGGCCAGACAAGAAATTCAGGCAGGACTTTATCGGGGCCCCTGCTGCAGCAGCGGGGAGCGAGAACAAACCACAGGTTTCCTTGCTTGCCTGCTCCCCAAGGGGACGGCATGGGGGGAGGAGAGGGGCGGGTCCAGGGCTTGGGCCGGAGGGCTGGCTTAGGGGGTCTGCCCACCCTTTCGGTGGCGGTGTGTGCAGGGGGCATGCGCAGCCCCCTGCGTTTGCTCCTGGCTCCTCAGGAGTGGCGGTTGGATTTTTGGTCTCTTTGTATCTTGTCCGTAACTTGCCCTAACTGCCTTGCACGCAGTTAGTTTTAGCCTCTTATAGTTTCTTTGCATTTTGTTGCTCAAGGAGACCTTTGTCCGGGTGCAAGTATTGCGGCACTGCCGCAAAGGGCCCCAGGTCCCAGGTCCCAGCCGGTCTCATAACAACTGTGTGGTGCCCTGCAGCCTGGCTCCTCCAGCCCCAGGCGAGCCTCGCGATGACGGCGGTCCTGGCTTGACTACAGTCTCGTGAGGGGCCTGAGTCAGAGCCACTCTGTGAGCTCACTCCCAGATTCCTGACTCTCAGAAACTGTGAGAGATCATACACGTCTGTTGTTTTAAGTTCCTGAGTCTGGGGGTGATTCACTGTGCAAGAATAGATAATTAATACAGCGAGGGGAGACAGTATTTATTCCTGCTACCCTTATTTTCTCAAGGAGTTCCTCCCTCCTTCTGCAGGGAGAGATGTCCAGGTCCCCGATTATAGGGGTCGAGGCATCCTCATTTCCTTTGCTGTCATTGTTACACCTTTGTTATCCCCTGGATGTTTGGACACGTGGATGAGGAAGTACACACAGAATCTACAGGATGACACAGACAGTTCTTCTTGTCCCTGTCCCAACTGGGAGGAGTATGAAAAGAATTTTTGTGCACATGTAGGCTTTAGAAATGGGTATAAATAAGAAAAAATAAACTTTATTTCTTATTACAAAAGCAATAATATATGTGGTATAAAAATTCTTTAAAAGCAAGACCATTAAGCACCCGTAATTCCAATATGCAGGTATATCCAATAAATGCTGTTAATAATTGAAGCATTTCTATAACTATTTCTATCTCTATACATTTTACACAAATAGAGAATATAATAAGTGCTAGTTTGTGACTCGTTTTTTCATTAAATATATTGTGAACCTGTGTTTATGTCATTAACCTATTAGGTCATCTACAATTATACATTTTTTTTAAAGAAAGGGAATTTATTTATTTTCACTTATTTATTTTTATGGCTGCATCAGGTCTTAGTTGCGGCAGGTGGGATCTTCATTGAGGTGTGGAGGATCTTTTGTTGTGGCGCGCGGGCTTCTCTCTAGTTGTGGCGCATGGGTTTTTCTCTCTCTAGTTGTGGCACATGAGCTCCAGACCACGTGTGCTCTGTAGTTTGTGGCATGCGGGCTCTCTAGTTGAGGCACCCAAGCTCAGTAGTTGTGGCTTGCGGGCTTAGTTGCCCCATGGCGTGTGGGATCTTAGTTTCCTGACCAGGGATGGAAGCTGTATCCCTTGAATTGGAAGGTGGATTCTTTACCACTGGACCGCCAGGGAAGTCCCTACAATTATAATCTAAAATGACTGCATAGCACTCCATTATACAGATACCATAATTTTTTAAGCCAGTTCTTTTTTTTTGCGGTACGCGGGCCTCTCACCGTTGTGGCCTCTCCCGCTGCGGAGCAGAGGCTCCGGACGCGCAGGCTCAGCGGCCATGGCTCACGGGCCCAGCCGCTCCGCGGCATGTGGGATCCTCCCAGACCGGGGCACGGACCCGTGTCCCCTGCATCGGCAGGCAGACTCTCAACCACTGCGCCACCAGGAAAGCCCCTAGCCAGTTCTTTTTGTTGGACATAAATGTGTTTCTACTTTTGCTCTTATACGAAATGCTATAAGGAATATGTTTGTAGCTAAATATTTGTACCTCTCCTTGACTTTTCCCCTGTGGGATTAAATTATTAAAGTAGAATGGCTGGCTTGAACACTTGTACATTTTTAGAGCTTTTCCTACATATCGCCAAATTGCCTTCCAGAGAGGTCTACCACTTTATAGCTTATTCATGTGTCGAATTCTTCATACCCTTGCCAGCACTGAGCAACTGTTTTTATCTTTCTGGCCTGGTATCTGAATGGGTAACACAAGGATTTCAGGAGAAGTCTAACTCACTTACATCCCGAAATTGTCCGCATCCATGAGTCTGAGCAGGCCCCACCCCAGCCCGATGCCTTGTCAAGGGCGAGGGGAGTGAAGCGATGGGCTGAATGTCTGTCCCCAGCTACGCTTAGAAGGTGAGGAGGGCAATGCTGGGACTCATACGTGTGCGTTCGGGACATACGGAGGACAGCCAAACATGAAATATTCAAACCCTTTGGTCCGGTAATTGTGCTTTTGGGAATTTAGCCTAAAGAAAAATCTCACTGAAAGGAAAAAGGGTATATACTTGAAAACCGTTTATTGTAACATGACTTATAGTAGGGAAACATTATAAACAACTCAGCAGAGGAGAAATGGTTTGAGAAATGGCTTAAGAAATTGGGATCTATCAACTTGACGGAATATTATGCAGTCGTTAAATTAGCAATTATAACAACTATGTAGAAACATGGGAATGTATTCATGATATAATGTTAGATGCAAAAGAAGGTTATACATTTTTCGTATTTAAAACGATACACTAGTTAAGTCCACGTAGGCAAAGACTGGAAAAAAGCATAGAAACTGAAAACAGTTGTGAGAGAGAGTGGTACCCCACGTTTGGAATTTTTCTTTAAAGTCATCGTTGTGCGATTACAAGGAAAAGTAACAGTTTTGAAAGAGGTGGGAAGAGGTTCATGGAAAGAGGTAAGCGAATGTGCTAGAGGGACAGTCATGGAAAGTGCTGAGTCAATCAAATATGTTACTTAGGGAGGCTTTGCTGAATATTGGAAAGAGCGAGGCGCTGCCGGCCAGCAGAGCTCGGCTAGAAGCCAGGCTCCACTTCATACCAGAAATATGAGTCCAGACAAGTTAACTTCCTGCAGGTTGGTTTACGTGGCTGTAAAAATGGATGAATAATGCCTACTTGTGCAGATGTGGGGGGTGGGAGGGGAGGCTGTATTCTGGAGGCAGGTCCGCGGTAGGGGCTTGATGAGGGGCGATGATTATCAAAAGCGATGCTGCTCTTCTGTATTCATCTTTTCATAATTATTGATACTACAGTAGAGAGAAGGAAGTCCAGCCAAGAGGAAATACTTGCACATCTATTTCTGGCAAATGTAAACCACACGATTCTGTCCAGGACAGAAGGGAGTGAGTGAGTGCAGACTCTTATCTCAGCTGCATGGTTATGGAGCTAACTCAGCAGTGTCTCTACAGCCTCCCTGTTAAGTGATTTATCTGGACACTTTGACTGATGATGACATAGTATAAAAAATACCGCAAAACTGCCAACCTTCTGCTGTGTACCGCGGCAGCAAAACTGATCATGAAAAGGTGACGGACAGAAAGAAATTTCGGAAAACCTTACATCGTATCTATCCCTGCGTTATTTTAAAAAAATGGATTATACAGTCTAATTTGGGGTGTGTGGGGGACTCAGTGCCGGCTCTTGTTAACGCAGTGGTTTGAAATCAGCCCCAGAAGAGCAAGCAGCACTGCAGTTTGCTCTCTGTGATGTCAAGACCGTTTGCCAATCACATCTGGATTTGCAGCATCTCTAGCACCAGGGAAAGCTCAGAAGGTGGAGAGAGAATGGCCTGACTTACAGACACTCAGCAGAGAGACTCAGTGGCCACCTGATGCAGAGAAATCTGTGACCTGAAAAGGTCCATCTGTCTCTCTTCGGGGACGGGGACAATTTCTCAACTGTACCCACCCCTTTTGTAGGGAAAAAAATCAGCACCTTGTTTGTACCGAGTCCTTTCCGACAAATTCCTTGTCATCTTGAGAACCCTTTTTCTTCTTCCTCTTCAAAAATCTTTCAGCAGTAACAGCAGCTCAAATAACTGGAGTTATTTCGGCATTAAAATACAGGCTTTGTGGACCTCTGACGCAGACAGATGCAATTTCAAAGGAAACTTCTTCTGCTGGGTATTCAGTGTTACACAGGGATTTGGGGAGTTAATCTTCACTGTTTCTGTTGTTGGAGAAAAGGAAAGAAGAGCTACTCTTTCTAACCACTCTTCCCTGTGGGCCTCTGGCTCCTTTTGTACCCTGGAATTATGGAGATGGAGGAAACCCGGGAGCGGTTATCCCCCCCAGCCCCTTAAGGCGGGCTGGGCTCTCCTTAAACCTCCAAAACAGATGGTTGTTGATCAGAGTTTTAAAGATCCCGGGGTAGACATTCTGCAGCCTCCCTTGTTAACTGGTATCAGTGCTCAACCTGTTTTCATGCGAATAACTTCTTTTTTGTGTGTGTTACACCAACAATAGTGGAAAATTTTTAATTGCAAAAATCTGTGCAGAAGCTCCCATAAATCACCTGCAGCCATGTTGCTACAGTTTACATTTACTGCAGAGACAGCTGGAGTTTAAGAGCCGGGGGTTTTTCTTTGAGAGAGAGTTACAAGTACAAATCAGTCCTATTCCTCCTGGGGCCAGGGCAGCTTCCCCAAGGGTCCCACCGTCAGAGCCGCAGTGAGGAAGCAGGCCCTTGCCTTACGCCACGTGTGTCCTCAGCCTCCGGAGGACAAATTCCCCGCTGTGCTCTGCTTCTCTGTGGGTTGGGCGGGAAGCCCTGTGGCTCATCAGGTGTCTACTGGGGACCAGGCGCACCAGGGTCTGCAAGACTCTCTTGGATTAAGGGTCGGCAAACTACAGACCAGGGCCCACAACTGGCCCGCCGCCTGTTTTCACAGAGCCTGTGCGATAAGTTTTTTTTTCTGTTTGTTTGTTTTAAACTTTGAAGTGGTTGGGAAAAAATCAGAAGAAGAATACTATTTTGTGATGTGCGAAAATCATAGGAAATGGAAGTTTGTGTCCATAAATAGCTCTATTAGAACACAGCCTTGCTCCTTCGCGTGTGTCTCCTTCATTACGCCTGTGGCTGCTTTCACTGAAATGGCCGTGTTGAGCAGCTGGGACGGACACCACTCTGTATGCCCAGCAAATCCTACAGTATTTCATCTGGCCCTTCACAGAGAAAGTTCACTGACATCTGTCTCAGAGCCTCCCATATCACCTGCGGATCCATCTCCTCGCTTCCCCCATGGTAACCTGTCCTCCTCGACACTGCAGCTGCCGCTCCAGAGACAGCACACCCCGGACGCCGTGGCTCCTTCCCTAGGCTGCCAGGTTGACATCGGGGCTAGGGGGGAGCACAGAGCAGGAAGTGGGGAGGTGTCTGCCCAGCTGTTTGCCATCATCTTTAGACTGAGATTATCAAGACTTGCTGCTTTTCAGCTGTAGGGTCTAATCCTCATTCTGAAGAATTAAAACCAACAGGACATGGGATGCAGGAGTCAAGGACAGCTCCTCTGTTTCGGCCCTCTGCTGCCGTGTGTGGAGTAGGGGAAGGGTGGGGAAGGAGGGGTTTGGGCAGGGACAAGGAACCCTCGAGACCCCGCTTCCCATGGACCAAGTTTGTGATCCGTCGAGAGGACAGTTAGACTACTGGTCACCTGCGTCTGGGATGGAGGTCTGGATTTGTGAGTCATCAGCAGGCGGATGGTGCGGAAAGCCTGGGTAGCGGACGACATTGCCAAGGGGGTGAGTGCGGAGAGAAAGAAGAGGTGTCAGGACTCATCACAGGCCCATCAACATTTAGAAGTCAGGTGCCCAGCAGCGGATGCAGGGCCTGCACACACCATGTGCTCCACAAATTACGTATTCACTCTGTAAGCGATTTAGAATTCCAGTCGACTAGAATCATCCACTCCCTGTCTCTTTCTCATCCTGCCTCGCCTTCCCTTTCCTTCTGTCTTCTCCTTTCTTCTCTGTCATGTGTTAAACGCATCGGGAGCACCCAGGCACCCCAGCCACACTTGGGCATCCTTGCTTCCCTTGCTACAGCTCCGGATAAAACAAGTGATGATCCGGTGAATTAGTCAATAGATAATATCCTCTTTTTTGTCTCCATAGGCTGTTTAAAAAAAATGTCACACGTGTTCGTGTTGAGCCTCACTCACCCTCTTTATGAACTCTGTGCTCGGTTAATGCTATTTTGACTTCTGTTCCTGCCTCTTTACTAATGCCTCACAACTTGGTGTCATCTGTGATCTTAATTCGGAAGTTCTCAGTTACATCACTGGGGTAAAGTTAGAGATGCTCAGCATGAGCTCCAGCTCTGACATGTGTGAGATCACGCAGGATGCTTCCAGGTTGAGGCTGAGTCATCGATAAGCCACTTCTTGGGTGATGTTATTCAGCTCTTAAGAAAGAAAAGAGTCTTATTTCTTTCTACCTCATTGATGAAAAGTCATTGGCAACGGAATCTGAGGTCATACTTCAGGACAGAGCGATTACATCTCCTGCTCATTCCTTACCTACATGGCCTACCTATCATGGAAGAAAATTAAATTGGCCTGCCGAGCTTTGATCTTCACATACCATCGAGGTGAGTGCAAATTGATTGTTTGTTGTTGCTGAACTGACTCTTGACACTGAAGAGAAGTGGACTTGTATTGTGACCTGCGTGGGCGTTGCATGGGGTGGGACCAGGGGAATCAGAGAGACCTAGCAAGGCTCAAGGTCATACTTTGCACCAGGCATTATGCCAAGCGCTTTACAAAGATTTCCTTGTTTAATATTTGCAACAGCCCAGAGAGGCTGGTATGGTTGTTCCTGTTTTCCAGTTAAGGAAGCTGAGGCTCGGAAGGTAGAGGATCTGGTGCAAGGCTACACAGCTGGTTGACAGCATTGAACTTGAACTTGAACTTCAAGTCTTTCACACTGACTCCCAGCAGTTATGGACTTGTGCTCACCTGAACAGGATCACATTGTGGGAAAGACTGTCTTTAAACTCCTAAGGCTTCAAACATTGCCCGGGCACAAACGACTTCAAAGTTTATAATCTGCCCTCTGCGACCTAGCCCCCATCTCCAACTGCCTCCTGGACATCTCCACTTGGATCTCATTCTAAAAACTACAGCTCCACGTGTAAACTCAAGCAATGATCTTCTCTCCAAAACCCAGGACCTCCCCACCCCTCCCATCACTGTCCTGTGCTTTTCAGTGGTACAGTATTCTTTCAGTCTTCTCAGAATCAGAGTTATTCTTAAGCCCCTCCCTGCGGATTCTTTCTCTGAAATATTTCTTGCCTCCATCTCCCGTTTCTATTTCCACCATCCTTTTTGCTGTGATCGCCGAGGGCTTAGATTACTGCAACAGCTAAATACATCTTTCACCAGCTGTTATAGTTAAACTCTGTTTAATCAAGTCAGTTCCTTCCGTGAAAGTATGGCCCTCGACTGTGTTTGCATACTGGAATTACCTGGGGAATTTTAAAAGTACTCAGAATTATATATGTTTTCAGTCTTCAGCATTACAGCGCTGAGATATCAGCATTGCAGGAGCCACATCAGGATTCTATGTATCTCTGAGACCAAGGATGTTGTCCTAAGGTTCTGGGGATCAGACACAGTCCCCAGGCATTAAGGAGTTGTGTGACTCTAATCACACTCTTGTCTCTTTGGACTGGATGAGGGCAAGCAGGCTTGACTGCCAATAAAAAGAGTCACGTAGGTAAAGCTTAGCATTATTGCAGCCCCTGCTTTCCAATAGTCCCTCCAAAAGGTATTTGCTGTTTTCCAGTGACTGACTCAGGTGAATGGTGCCTGAGAGAGGTCTTGGACCCTCTCATTAAAGGGCCATGCTTCAGACTTGACAGTTTCACAGTTTATATATTACATATTTTCTGACCAACTTTCACAGAATTCTCTGATGGAGGAGAGTTGGTTAGCAAATCTGATCAATTAATCCAGAATATAATGGCTTGATGCAGTGTTTTAAAAGTTGTGTTCCATATAACACTAGTACTATAAGGTGCTCAAAAAAAAAAAAGAGAGAATTTCATGCCCACATAATCTTAGCAAATCTCTTGAGATGCACTTTAGCATATTAAAGGCTCTGAGAAGGTCTGCATTCAAAACTTTAGTTTGAATTAGTTTATTCATTACTAATAAGTTCCCCAAACTTATTTGACCATGGAACCTTTTTATTTTCAAGTACCATATTCCAAAATTAAGACACCAGTGCCTATAAGATGCATTATGATCTCAGAGATATTAAAGAGAAAAATGATCAATGATGATTATATGGTACATCGATTATAACAAACATCCTGATTTCAGAGATGTTAAAATGTGAAAGATTGTACATCTTAGTCTTAAGTAAATCCAGTAATACATAGTAACTTCGCTTGAGACTAGGGTTTTGTGGAATGCCTTGTGGGGAATTACTGGGCAAGAGAGCTCTATTTTCCCAGGGGTGTTCTGATTATGCTCCAGTGGTAGAACGTGGGCAGTGTGGTGAAGTCCAGTAGAGGAGGCATTTGAGGGGAGAAGGGATTTCCAGAAGCTGCCATTGGTCTATTTTCAGGAAGACCGGCCTGGAAAGAAAGGGACAGGGTCCTCATTGCCAGAAACCTAGGGTCTGACTGACTGGCAGAAGAACACGACGGTCCGGTGCTGAATAGAAGAATGGCAGAGACTCCAGGGGAAGGGAAAATGCCTTTACCACCTGGCTTTCAAACACTGAGAGAGCCTCTGGCTTGCCCAGTGTATCATGGAATTGCAAAATGTTCATTCATTGATAATCAGGTGGCAGGGGACGGGAGTAAGTGCTGGATACCAGCTATGCCTTATTCTGGCTGTGCGAATTGGCTGAGTTTCTTTACCTATCTGAACGTTAGTATCTTAATACGTAAGTCAAATTATCATAATAATAACCACTGTCAGATAGATTACATTCGGGCTGTTTGTAACAGAAGGCTGACTATGGGGGTTTAACCAAGTAAGGCTTTCTTTTTTTCCACTCTCAGGAATTCCAGAGGCAGGCATCTGGGGGAGGGTTGGTGACACCAGGAAGGTCGCTTTTTTCTTCCTGCTGCGTGATCCTCAGTGTGAGGCTTTCGTCCTCACGTTCGTGTCCTCTCACAGCTACCTACCTCCCACTAAACAGGAAGGTGAAGCAGGGAAAGGAAGGAAGGGCAGCCCCCCAAACTGTCTCAGAAATCCCCAGCTGACTTCCAGCTAGTACCCAGTGGTCAGCATCCATCCACACGGTCACTCCCAGCTACGAGGGCATCTTAGTGAGCGAGTGGTAGCGGGCACTTTGTGAATAAAATTGGGATTCTCTTAGAAAGAAAGAAGGTGAATGCAGATACTGGGTAAGTAGCTAGTAGCGTTTGCCACAGACGCTGACCTCTCAGGTGTGCATTAGATACGCATAACAGAGAAAACACCCCGTGCCCGCCCGGGAGTAGATGTGCAATAGATATTCTTCTTCCTACATTCCCCACAGCAGATGATGGTTGATCTCTTCTTCCCTTTCTTCACAGTTGGAAAATACGTTGTAACGGGTGGTCGTACCACAAGGCAGCACGTGACCTGCAACGAAGAGGGAGTCAGAAACCTGGCCGTGAGTCCTTTGGCCCCTAAAACAGTGGAGAAGGATGGACAGGACGGTTTGCAAAGGAAGCCCGGGGAGGGGGGGATGCCGACTTGTATCTGGGACTACAGAGCTGTCATCGGTACAATGTTCTGTTTCGGTTAGAGAAGCCAGTGTCTGGGTCACAGTCCTTACCTGGTATGTGACTCCTCTGTACCCCCCAGCCGGAGCGCTGCAGGAGCTATCTGTACCACTTTATGACACTTCTTTTATTGTTACTTCCCTGTGCTCACGACAGCCACACTATAAACTCCTTTAGTACAAGGCCTGTCCCTTGTTTACCTTTGTCTGCTGCAGCCGCCACCCTAATCCTCCCGAAAGCTCAGGGCCTTTGAGAGCCAAGCCAGGTAAACTGTGAAGTGTGAAGCGGGCCTGGGGTAAAAAGGAACAGCACCCTGGCTGGTACCCACCACCTGCCCAAAGGGGCTCATGTTTAAATACAAGCCAAACATTAGATCAAGCAGTGGCTACTCACCTGACTAAAAGAAACACAATTTATCTGGTGCCTGCCTATAGAAGCACTCATCTAAGGAGAATTCTTGTCAGAAAGTCAAACCCGAATCTGATCAAGCTTCTAGATATAACTACCAATTTACAGGAAAGAAAGGAGATAGGGGAACACGTGAAATGATACCACAGGAATGCAGTTAGCAAGATGCAGACTGTGGGAAGCCCTACAGGACAAAATGACTCAGTTTCTGCAACAGAAATGGCAAGCAAAGTAAAACATTGGGAGGGCAAACCTATAGACTAAGAGAGACTTAATCAACCAGTTGCAATACACGTTATATGCTTCCTGATTCAAACACACTGTAAAAAAATATTTGAGACAATTAGAGAAATTTGAACACTGACTTGCTTAGGGAATTATTTTCCAGGTAATGGTATTGTGGTTATGTTTCTGAAAGAGCCCTTATCTTTTAGAGGTGCATACTGAAATGTTTTAGGGATAAAATGATGCTAGAGATTTGCTTCAGAATAACACGGTGCGTGTGGAGGCGGGTGGATGGGACTGTGGATGAACTGATGCTCGCCAAGGACTGATCGTTGTAGAAGCAGGATGGTAGGTGCATAAAGATCATTGTCTTCATTGCTCTAATTTTTGCTTCATTACAAATGTTCATAATAAAAATGGGAAAAAAAGGCTAAAAGAGGAAAAATCACTGGGCCAGCCAGCACAAACACATGGCAGACAGAGGTAGATTTACCATGAAGCTGATGAAACCCCATTTTCAGACCTCTCACCACACAGGCCCTTCCAAGAGAATTTTGTGTTCATGCTTTTTCTTAAAGAGGGGTCTCCAAATTGTAAGAGCTTCAAGCCTCACAAGACTTGGATCTACCCCTGATAGCAGGCAACCACTTAACCCCTGTTGTAGGCATTCAGTAAATGTTCACTGATAAAATTTTAAAAACACTTCTTAATGAAGACTTTCAGACTTACACAAAAGTAGACATGTCATATAAAGAACCTCACGTTCTGGGGCTTCCCTGGCGGCGCAGTGGTTGAGAGTCCGCCTGCCTATGCAGGGGACACGGGTTCGTGCCCCGGTCCGGGAGGATCCCACATGCCGCGGGGCGGCTGCGCCCGTGAGCCATGGCCGCTGAACCTGCGCGTCCGGAGCCTGTGCTCCGCAACGGAAGAGGCCCCAGCAGTGAAAGGCCCGCGTACCACAAAAAAAAAAAAAAAAGAAAGAAAGAACCTCATGTTTTTTCCCCAAATTCAAACTATCAACATTTTCCTATATTTGCTTCATATGTCTCTTTTTCTTTCCTCCTCCTCCTTCCCCTCCTCTTCCTCTTCCTTCTCTCTCACCCCTAAACACTTCTCTCTGTTTCTCCATTTTCTTTCGTAGCCAGAATATCATGATCATATTGAACAAAATAACAATAATTCTCTAATGTTTTCTAAGACACAACCCATGTTCCAATTTCCCTAAATGTCTCAAAACGATTGGTTCTTAAGCAGAGATCTCCAATTAATGTCGGAAAGATGAAATCAGAGCCATTAATGACTTATCTGCCTCTTTGCATTTAATGTTTTTTTTTTTTTGACTGCACCACTCGGCATGTGGGATCTTCGTTCCCCGACCAGGGATCGAACCCCCGTGCCCCGCGCGGTGGAAGTGCAGAGCCTTAACCACTGGACCGCCAGGGAAGTCCCTGCATTTAATGTTAAAGTCACATATCCCCCTTCTTCATGCGTGGGAGTGTGTGAAAATATCGACTGAGCCTGCCCTTTTTGGGAAATGTATTGTGCTTAGAAAGTTAGCAGTTGTATTTCTCAATGGCCACTAAAGGTGAGTAAGCAAGACATTCACACATCCGCTAAAAGAAGAGCTTATTTAAAATATAAACAAAATGACCCATGCCTTTGCACTCTGTTCCTTGTTTCTACCAATAACAGCTAGCATTCTGCCTTCAGTGTGACCTTTACTGTTAGCTCTGCCACTCTGTAATTATCTAATGTTTCACATATGCTTTCTATCCTATTGTTATGGACAAAACCCTGTCTCCCCCAATTTATACGTTGAAGTCCTAACTCTCGTGTGACTGTATTTGGAAATGGGACTTTGCAGGAGGTAAGGTTAAAATAGGTCATAAGGGTGGGGCCCTAATTCGATAGGATAGGTGTCCTTATGAAAAGGGGGAGAGACACCAGAGGGCTCGCCCTCCCTCATAAAAGAAAGGCCATGTGAGGACACAGGGAGAAGTCAGCCGTCTGCAAGCCAGGAAGAGAGGTCTTACCAGACCCCAACCCTGCTCGCACCTTGATCTTGGATTTCTAGTCTCTAGAACCGTGAGGAAATAAGTTGCCCCCAGTCTGTAGCGTTTTGTTATGGCAGCCTGAGCAGAACGATACACCGTGTGGACTGCAGTGTGTAGAACAGAATGTGTGTTCTGCACAGAGCCCTAAGCACACCGCACTGGCGTGGCTTCCAGGCGTAAGAAGATTAAGGACCACTAGTAAACGGCACGTGTGTACACATACACATCCTCGAATAGAGGGCAACGAGGAGGAGGGAGGGGGAAAGCCCATCTGATCTGAAATGTAGGCCTTTACGGAGCTTATGCAGCACGCTGCCTCCGTGGCATACAGACAGGAAATACACCTCGGAAACCATTCAGGGGTAGATAGGCTTGTAAGTGGATCACTTCAGGGGGCTGGATCAGAAGGGGAAGGGTCACTGTCAATTTGGGGGGATGTGCCTATTTTGAGGAGAATGAATAAGTGAATGGGGAACGCTGAACGATAGATATCAGATCTGGAAGGAATCTCGGGAAATTATCCGGTTCCACAGTGGAAGATGAGGGTGAATGCTGATGATGAAGGGGAACACTGATTTCCAAGTGGGGACGGGGCTTGCCCCCCCAGATGGGTGACGTGCTGGTCCTGCATAGAAAGGGGTGAGGGAAGGTCACGATTTTAGAGGTGATGAAATTCACGTGAAGATGCTGGCAGGTGTGGGGAACACTCATATGCCCTCAATCGCTTCCAAAGGTGATTCAGTGAGGTGACCAACGTAAGAGGAGGCGACGCGTGGGCTTGGAGCTTGGACTTGAGGGGTGAAGGGTCTCCCTGGATCCTTTGACCAGGATGACCAATTTACTGTCCACGCGGGGAACACGTGTGAAGCGGGATCGTTCCTGGCGAGTTGGATGGATGGGCGCCCTGCCACTGACCCTCTGCTTTCTGGCTGGAGATTTGTTTAAGGTTTCTCTGACTGTTTGCAGTGTGGACAGGCACTTGTCCTCTCCCTTTCAGAAACCATGAAGGAAATATGCCCTCCTCAGGGCCTCCTGGGGAGCAGTGAACCAGTCAGCCTCTGAAACTGGAGAAGCAGGAGAGGCCCTTGCCCTTGGGTGACACTAGTGAGCTGGGCAGCTGAGGCTGAGTTTGATTCTTTTCTTTGTGATACAGAATCTGAGAGAGTTTTACTGTGTTGGTTCTTAGGATGAAGGGAATATCTTTTCCCAAATGGTGCCAACAAAATAACTTTCTAAAACAGGCAGGAAAATACTTGCCCCAGGGCCCAGGTTTAGAAATTAACAGTGTATTGAGAAATTTAAAATTTCTTGAACTCTGTTTTTTAAAAATCTCCTGATTTTAGAATTAATTCCCCTTGCTCACAAATTAAACTTTGGAGAAGCGTGGAGGAAGGATTTCTGCTATCATCATTCAAGAAGTTCACACATAATTGTCAAGAAGTTTGAAGAGACTGAGCTTTTACCCCACTTGCACGCTAACAAGTTAGTGGCTACAGTTTCATGGATATGGTAAAGACAGGAGACTCCTGGGTCAGGGAAGGCTGTTTATTATTCACAGCCATAGCGGTAGAGACTATCAGCACGTTTGGGGTACCGATCTCTCAACCCTCAATTCCCAGAGGGCATTGCAAAGAGGGCTGGATTATACCTGCTCCTGCAGTGGGTTGCATTTCAGGAGAGGAATCCTGGGTTGTCAAGTGAATCTTTTATAAAAAACAATAGGCATATAATGCCCTTTGCTTCAGCGATAGACATTATCTCTATCTTACAAGGATGTGAGCAAACCTGCATTTTGCTCCAGAGGGAGACACTGTCTCTCTTCATCAAGGCTGGTCATTACGTAAACATCCTTCAAAAGATAGTCCAGAACAAAAGGCAGTCAGTTTCTCTGCTCAAGATGTGCAGGAATTTGAAAGATCCGTGAAGAATTATACCCCTACAGTAATGTCTTTATAAGCTTAAATTCTTAATAAACGGAGTTGGAATGAATAAAATTATCCAGTACCTTATTTTTGCTTTGACCCCAAATTGTCTACTCATTTCTCCCTTTTAGAAAAAGTGATGTTGGAGAGTTTTATTAATATCTTGTCATTATTGATGTCCCCAGAGCAGAGAAACTTCTTAAACACTGTGGGAGTCTTGGTACACCATTGTCTCTGCTTTAATCGTTTTAACTTTGGCATCTCAGCTTCCTTCTGGCTTTTTCACGCCTCCATCCACATGGCTGCCTGCTGGCACCTCTTCCCCCACCCCCTGGACTCAAGGCTGCCTTCTGTCTTCCTACTCCCAAACTTTTCAGGTCTTTCTTGCCCTTCTGGTTTCACTTAATTTGCTTTTGTCTACAAGATATACACAGAGGGCTTCCCTGGTGGCGCAGTGGTTGAGAGTCCGCCTGCCGATGCAGGGGACACGGGTTCGTGCCCCGGTCTGGGAGGATCCCACATGCCGCGGAGCGACTGGGCCCATGAGCCATGGCCGCTGAGCCTGCGCGTCCGGAGCCTGTGCTCCGCAACGGGAGAGGCCACAGCAGTGAGAGGCCCGCGTACCGCAAAAAAAAAAAAAAATATATATATATATATACACACAGAGAAGACAAAACAATTACACTTCTGAGGCCTTGGCCATATTCTCATAGTGTAAAGCTGGGAGAAATCTTAAAAGCTATCTAATCATACCTGCTCATTTTATAGATGTGCAGGGTTCTGTTGTCAAGTGAATGCAGGAAATACTAAGTTTAAAAAGTGAAACAGGTGCAACCACTTTGGAGAACCATTTTGGCAGTTTTTATGAAGTTAAATATATCTGCCCTGTGACCCAGTCATTTCTCTCTTAAGTATTTATCCACGAAAAATGAAAGCATATGACCACAGAAGAACTTGCACGAGAATGTTCACGCCTGCCTTATTGATAATAGGCAAGGCCCGGAAACAATCCAACTTTTGTCAAAAGGAGGGTGGATAAGCAGACCATGAGATACATGTATTTATCCATACACAATGGAATACAGCTCAGCAATTACAAAAAAGAGGATGAGCTGATATACACGATAGCTTTGGTGAGAGTAAGAGATCTCGCACTGAGCAAAAGAAGCCAGACCAGCCACGCACACACAGAGAAATAAACACATGCAACATGATTCGATTTTTGTGAGGTCTAAGAAGTAGCAAAGCCAGACTATGGTAATGATGAGAAGTCAGACACTGTTTACGGCTGGACCAGGAGAGGGGATGGACTGGAACGAGGAGACTTCCTGGGGTGATGGAAGCGTCTTGTATCTTGTTTTGGGTGGTGGTAGATGCATTCAACTTTTAAAACTCATTGACCTGAACACTTAAGGTGTGCGCCTATGCTAATGATACCGCAATTAAATCTTTCAAAAAGTGCAACATACTTCTTTATGGTGGGACTTTTCAGAGGAGTTAATCCAGCAAATATGTATCATAAATCTTTAAGAAGGAGACACAGGACAGAGTGCTTCTTAACCATATTTGAAGACGGGCCACACTTTGAAGGCCCATCCAGGGAACAGAACATGCTTTAGAGGACGGTGGGGTTTGCACGTTGACTTGGTGCATCTTATCCGCCGACTCTTTTCTGCTGCTTATTTCCTTCCTCCTCGACCCAGAGCGGGCAGCTCATGCCAGTGCCTGGGGCTGGACGGTGAGTCACCTGCTGTGGTCCGATTCTCCTGCCTCCCCCTGGCCAGACTAAGCCCCTCTGTTAGACCCTTGTCTCTCCTAGGCCACCGGGTCACCACTGCCCATCACCTCCCATCAGTGGCAAGAGACAAGGTTAGACGGGGGAGCTCGGCACCTGATATATTTGCAGGACTTGTCCTCTATCAGCCATGCAAGCCCGTTTATTCCATCATGTTTGTATCCATCACCAGCTTGCAGCCCACATTGATGCGAGCGCCTCTGTCTGTCACTGTGTCCATCACTGGAGACGCAAGACCGAGGAAAGCACCATTCCTGCCTTAGGAGGAGAGAGTCACATTAAGACAACTTCTAAACAATGTGGTATCCGCAAGGTGCTCAAGACTTTGCTTTCATCTTACTTCTTCCCCTGCAGACGTGCAGATCTCCTCTTCCTCAGATGGGTCTGTCAAAGGCAAAAATTGTGATACCAACCACCGAACACAAAAGGAGGATCATTACTTTGGCTGAAAGGGCGTGTGTCGTGAGAGAAATACTCTACCCGTCACACCGCAGTGGTGCAGTGGGGGAGGGGCTCCGGGGCCCGCGGGGTTTTGCGGCACTTCAGTGGGTGCAGCTGCTAAGAAGCAGCCCCAGAAGCCTGTGCGCCAACGATGAGGGGTCGTGTAGATCCATACGCCCTGATGCTGATGCAGTGGGTTTTTTCTTGTTTGGGGGCAGGGATGGGGGGAGGTCAGCTTTACAGTTTTCGTAGAACTCTCACGCTGTCAAAATGACTCCTGACTTCTTATTCACTGCCCAGTTCAAGCATGTGATACACTCTGCCCTGGAACTGGGAGCCAGGCAGGTGGGGAGGGTAAATCCAGCTATCGGCTGCACTCAAGGGCAGCAGAAACAGCCTGGCCTTGACCATGGCCATGGCCTTATCAATTGCCCTTGCAAGCGGGCGTCCAAGGGAGGTGGTGAAGCCTCAAGTATTATTCAAAGACCAGGCGGTTCTTAAGGAGCAACATCTCTGTTTGTTGACTTTTTATTATTTATTTATTTAAAAATCTGCATTTTATTAAGGACCACCTATGATGACAATGCCAAGTTTTTTGTTTGTTTTTGCGGTACGCGGGCCTCTCACTGTTGCGGCCTCTCGCGCTGCGGAGCACAGGCTCCGGACGCGCAGGCTCAGCGGCCATGGCTCACGGGCCCAGCCGCTCCGCGGCACGTGGGATCTTCCCGGCCCGGGGCACGAACCCGCGTCCCCTGCATCGGCAGGCGGACTCTCAACCACTGCGCCACCAGGGAAGCCCTGTTGACTTTTTAAAAGAAATTAATATGGAGCAGTATTGACTTTGTATGTATCTGTCTGCAGAGTCCCATGCGTTTTACTGCATGTAGAGATCTTTATAACCACCGTCACAGTCAGGATACAGACAGCCTGGTCCTTCCAAACTTCTCTCCTGCTATGCCATTTACTCACACCCTCATCCCACCCCTGACTCCTAGCAACCACTGATCGGTTCTCCGTCATCATAGCTTTGTCTCTGAGAGCATCATGAAATCATTAGAGTGCATAACCTTTTGAGTCTGCCTTCTTTCACACAGGGTGATTTTGTCCGAAGATCTTTCTTTAGCCCTTCAGCAATTCTTCCGGAGCAAGTCTGCTTCTGATGAATTCTCTTATTTTTCATTCACCTGAGAAGCTTTTCATTTCACCTTCATTCCTGAAGGATATTTTCTTAGAATATAGGATTCCAGGATGACAGTGTTTTTTTTTTTCTTTCTGCACATAAACACTTTTGTTCAACTACTTTCTCTCCTCTAGTTGTTTCAGACGAGAATTCCAGTTGTTCAACTGTTGTTCCAACATAATATGTTGTTTTTCTCTGAGTGCTTTTTCAGCAGCTTAATTATGATGTGTCTGGGCATGGATTTCTTGGGTTTATCCTGTTTGGGGTCTGCTGAGATTCTGGAATCTATTGGTTTATGCCTTTTGATAAATTTGGGAAGTTTTCAGTCTATTTTTCATCTGTCTTGCTACGTCATACGCTTTTTCCTATCCTCTGGGACTCTAATGCCACAAATATTAGACTTTTTGGAATTGTTCCATAGGACTCTGAAGTGCTGTTCGTTTTTGTTTTCAATCTTCATGCTCTCTCTCTTTTCAGTTTTTTATTTTTTCCTGTCTTTAAAAAATGTTTTTTATTGAAGTATAGTTGATTTACAGTGTTATGTTAGTTTCAGGTGAAGTGTACAGTAAACTGATTCAGTTATACATATCTATCTCTCTATATATTCATTCTCTCTTGTTAAGACTGGATAATTTCTATTGCTCAATTTTCAAGTTGACCAACTTTTCCCTCTGTTATCTCCATTCTCTTTTTTAACCCATTCAGTGAAGTTTACATTTTTGTTCATGTATTTTCAGTTCTAAAATATCTATTTGGTTCACCTCCTATTTTTTTTTTTTTTTTGCTGAGGCTTTCTAGAGTATTTGTTTTTACTTCTTGGAGCATTTTTGTAATTGTTGCTTTAACGTCTTTGTCAGATAACTTTCGCATCTGGATCATCTTGGCACTGATATCCATTGGTTGCAGTTTCCCATGTGAGTTGAGATTTTCCTGGTTCATATGCCAAATAGTTTTGGATCATATCACAGACATTTTGAGTATTATGAGATACTGGGTCTTGTTTAAATCGGGCAGAGAATGTTGTTGTTAGTTTTTTTTAAGCAGACAATCGACACCGTTGGGCTCAGTCTGCAAGTTCTGACCAGATTTCTGTGGGCTGTGGTTTGAATGTCAGTTCCACTTTCAAAGTCTTTGCAGTGCTCTTCACATTTCTCCTGAATGCCCACCATCTCATGGTCAGGCTGGGACCTAGATGGTGAGGTATCTGTTAATTCAGTTCTGGGTCTTTGTTACGCTGTTTGTGATCAAATCCAAGCACGCATGGCGTGGTGGTGAGCCCAGAACTTAGCATATAACGTTATGGTTTGTTTTCCCAAACTCCTTTCTCTCTATAATCTCCCTGGTATTTTCCAGTTTCCTGGGGTTTCCCTTTTTGGTTGTCCATCCAGAAAGCTGGGCTTTTATTTTCCCTGTTCTCCTGTGCCATTCTTGTGACTCTGCCCATGTCCAGGGCCAAATGGTGGGGGCACTGAGAGAGGGAAAACCATACTCTTGGGACCACCCCTCCTTTAATTGGAGAGGAAGTGTCCCCTTCCCCAGCATTCTCCATGCTGCGTGCCTTCCATGTTTGTTAGAGGAGGTGATGGAGAGGATGTGACCTCCTGTTGACCCGCGAGCTGGACCGGGGCAGGCAGAGGCTCCTAACCCCCTCCCCTCCCCTGAAGGTACATTCTTCCCACCATTCCCGCAGTGGGAGCTGTTCCAAGGACACAGCCTTGGGAGTCAGGTGTTGTTGAGACCATCTGGACAGTATACGTGACTGGACCCCGGTAGGGCTTCTAATAATCTTTTAAGAGTCTGGCGGGCGGGTGCAGTGATGCGTTTGTCTTGCGGCCGCTCAAGGTGAGCATCTTATGTAAGTCCCCTTGCTTATTAAACCTGCCACCTACCGATCTGGAGGAGTCAGCTTCTTTCCTCTGTCTCTCCCTGCCCTCTCTGTACAGGGGCCGGTTTCAGATTTCACGGCAGGAAGCTCCCGAGGCTGTGAACTTACACTGCTGTCTACACGGCCAGAAGACTCCTTTCTCACACCTGGAGGCTGAACTAGAAGATTTCTGCTGGAGTGTTCTCGGTCCCAATTCTGGGCTTCAGGCTGCCTTGCGTCCCTTCCAGGGAATTCCAGGGGGAAAATGGTGGATCTGCAGACAGCTGATGGTACTATGAATTCATGTTTTCTCTCCCCATCAACCTGCTTGGTCCTCAGATAGCTGGCCCCTGCATTCTGTCCCGGAATTCAGTGGGTGAGCCAGGGTAGAGAGAGGGAGCTTACTCCATCTTACCCAGATCTAGAAGCTGTTCACTGACTTTTGCTGAGCCATTTCTCCAGATCTCTTTGGTGTGAGAACTGGGGACTCCTTCCAAAGGGAGGATGGACATGTCATCATAGGAGTGTATGAGGGCAGTTGTCAAATACGTGAGTTTGTGCTACTGAAGTGCTGAGAAAAGACATTGCAGCTTCTCGTGGGCAACATGGAGCCTCTAAAGAGTGGCCCAATCCTTGTCCCAGGCTGGAGGAGCAGCCACCCTCCTCTTATTCCCACACATGGCTGACGGGAGCACAGCCGGCCCTGCCTGTTTAGCGTGACGGTACGGCAGGCAGCTCTCTTCCTAATGGCCCATGGGGTGCATATCATATTCCAGATGCACAGCCGTCAGCCCTGCATCTCTTCCCAGGTCCCTTAGGAAACTTTCTTTTCTTCGCTTTGCTTTTTAACATGTCTTCTGCCAGCCCCTTTTATGGAATAATGTGACCGTAGGAAGAAATGAGTAGATCCAACGGACCCAAGGGGACGGGTGGAGCGTTTACAGGAAGAAATGAGGTTCTTAGGTGTTAGTAAACATTGTGATCTTGTCTGGGGCAGTCTTTTGTGAGGAAGGAAGCTGTAGTGCAGGACACTCTTGATTGATAAAGATATAGTTGTTCTTGCCAATATCACCCAAGGGATAAACAGTTTTGCCCGCCATAAAATCTCATTAGTCCTGCCAGGCGAATGAAGAAATGTAAAGATTTGTGGCCCCAGTCTAACTAAAGCCATTATCTCAAGAATGTCTCGGCGATGCCTTAGGGGTCTATTTGAAGATTTCCATTTACCTGTAGTAGGGTTTGCTTTCCTTTCTTCTACTGGAGGAAAACATTCAGCCTGTTTTATTGTTTTGGATTCATTTTTCAGAGAACTGAAACTATCAGAGCTAGCCCTCCCTCCAGAAAAAGTGAAAAGCACCAACCACTTGCCTGTTGCCCCCCAGCAGGCGCAATCATAGAGGAGATTTCTGTTTGTGCAGTGACAGGTGGGGTGTGTTTGGTGCGCGCACAAGTTGGAGAATATGACTGACGCAGTCGTGAATCCCTTTGTGCTTGAAAAACAGGCTGAGAATCTAAGAAAAACTCAGAGTCTCTCTGAAAAAGAGACATTATGAGCATTGCACTATTTTCCTTTTTTATACATAAAAGGAAAATAGTGAGCATAGGAAACGTTAATTCTCTCAATGAATGTTTACTAAGTGTCTCTGTATGAGGTTGTGTGTTAAGAGCTGCAGGAGATGCAAAGAATACGCTAAGAGTCTTGTTCTCCTCGTGAAGACGAGGCGCACTCATAGGTAGTGGTGGCCGAGCATGGGATCCTCCCGGACCAGGGCTCGAACCCGTGTCCCCTGCATTGGCGGGTGGATTCTTAACCACTGCGCCACCAGGGAAGCCCCTTATCAACTTTATTGAGGAACAATTTAGGTACAATAAACTACATCCATTTAAAGTACATACTCTTCTAACCTTTTAAACTACTAACTTACTAATGACTTGTTAATTAAAAATTATTCACCAATTCAAATAAAAAATAATTTTAAAACCCTACACAATTGGGAAATACTATATGACCTTCAGAGGGAGCAAGACGAATATGATTTTATCTTACTGCCTGGAATCTATGAGACACACACGTACGACAGAAGGGCAAGAGGAAGCAGGTAAGAATCAGGACGAGAGGGTCCACCAGGACGCGGGAATTGTTTCCTGGGGGCACCTGGTGTGCTCCGGTAACACAGTCTAGGGAACACTTTGGCTGCGAGAATGAAGTGAGGGGGACAGTCATGCCTTTCATGACTGTCCCTTTCTGTTCCCAAGGTCCCCACCTTGGTCCAGGACCTCATCGCCTCATGTTTAAATTATTATTAAAAGCCATCCAACGTTTCTCCTTGCTTCTGGTCTCTCCCCACATTAACCTGTCTTGCATGTAACTGTGTTTAGGCCACTTCCCAACTAACACAATTTCAGGAACTCTTGGGGCAAAATCAGACGCTTCAGTCTGGCATTTGAAGCCCTCAGCCATGCAGCCTGTACCTGGAATGGCTTTGTCAACCCATCTCACCTAATTCTAAACACAGGCCGTCTGTTTCAGGTGGGTGGTTCCATTCACTTGCCCACATCTTCATGGCGTCCCTCCTGTGGGAACATCCCTTCATCTTCCTTACCTGTGTTTCGTGCTCCACGTGCTATTCTCTGTCAACTTTATGTACACAATGAAGACTTTGTACCCTCCGAATTCTTGCTCTTCCATATTTTTGTAGCTGTTATGGCCTGAACTACTCACTTTATACAGAATCACGAGCTGCTTTTGATTTTTAATGAGCGTTTCATGAACCTATATTCTCTTTCTTAAATAACCAGTATAAACAGGTTGAGATCAGGGATCACATTATAGAATACTTCCTGGGCTTTAGGATTATATGTAAAAAAAAAAAAAATCCTCTAAACGTGTAATTCAATGGTGTGTGGAGACTTTCAATGCAAGCAAATCCAAGAATCTGAAAACAATCCTTTGTTAGACCATGCATCTTTTAAAATATACGTATATATCTTAAATATTTTTTGTAAGCACTAAGGAAATGCAAAGTGTGGTGATAACAATAGTAAATATTTATTGAGTTCTGACTGTGTGTCGGACACTTTCCCAAGTGTTTTTCCCATAACTGCTGTAATTCTCCTGACAACCCACTGAGGCTGTTATTCCCATTTTACAGCCAAGGAAACCAAAGCACAAAGTGGGGAAGTCATTGCCAAGGCCAGAGAGTTTGGGCCAAGCAGCTGGGCCCGGTGCCCAAGAGTTTAACCACAACACACAATGCATCTCATTCATATGAGGAGCATATGAAATGTAGACAATGTTGAGGAATAAGAAGCTGAATTGTAATTAGAGGCCAGAGGAAAAGATCTTGACCATGTCAAGATTTATGCCCGAGAGATGGTGAGATGGAACGTACCGCCTGTATGACAGAGGTGTTGGATTCTAACAAACTCTGGACAAAGAACAGCTCATTATCTGTAGAGCCTATTTTTAGATTCTTTTCCTTAGGTCATTGTAGAGAAAATATAAAGTCTCTGATTACTCTGTGTATGATAGGTATGATCTTAATTATTATTATTATTTTTAAAGATGTCATACAAGTCTGCACTTCGCTGAGTTTTTCATTAAAAATCTCCTTTTCGGACTTAGCAGATGCTAATCTTTTCCACTTAAATAGTTGGAAATTCTCCCCTGGGCGTCCTAGCTCTTTAAATATTTTTAGGTTGCCTGATTTCTTCTGTTGACTCTCCAGGAAGCCAGTTTCATTCCTAAACCCCAGAGAGTAGCCCTGCTCCATCTTTTGCACCCTCACTGCATCACGATGAAGTGCTGTCTAATTACTGCTTTTGTGGGGTCACAGAGGCCGGGAGGATTTGTCTCCAGGCCATTGCTCTGGACCGTAAACTCTTCTCAGATGAGGGATAAATCTCTTCAGTATTTAAATCTCCAGGATTTGTAAGAGGCGTTTACTCCAACCAAATTGTTTCAATTCTTGTAAGAGAAGTGATCAAATGAGACAATGTAACTCAGCCTGAGATAGTTTCTAATGGGACCAGTTTAAGGGTAGGGATGTCCCCCCCCCCACCTGTAAGAGTATAAAAATCTGGTGGCCACATCTAAAGGGGGATCCTGAAAAATCAAATCATTTTATTTACTTTGTTTCTCCATTTCTGGTATGAGAAGGGAATTCAGAAGTGAGTAGTTGAGGAAGTGTTACGTCGTCTCCTATGAAGACACAAAGGCTAAGTTCTAATTATAGTGATACCCTGGCTTTTTGTTGGATATTTTCTTCCAGTAATGGAAATTTCTTTAAGAAATTTGAACCAAACAGCTAAACCTGTGTTTTTACTAGAAACTAAATACTTTAAATAGATATGAAATAAATGACACTTGTAATTTTATGCTTATTTGCTTAACTCTAAAGTGAAACATGCAGAACATGTTAATTTGCAAGTGCGTTGGAATTGAGTGGAAGAAGTTAACGTTAAATAACACATGAGTATTTCCTTATTATCGGTGGGAAAAATTATAGGATTGGCCACTTGTAGAATATTTGCTTATTTTCTGAGATTTCTTTTTTAAAATAAATGTATTCACTTTTCCAGTCCTTACGATGTAGGGAAGTTACTGTGGAAGCAGTAAGTTACTGAGAAGCAGACCTTTGATAGAGGAACAGTGATGAGGAAAAGGGTGCTCTGCACTGTTCAGGCTTCTCCCGTGGGTTTAGCATCTTTCCCACCACACACATTACCCATGCTTTCCTCCAAAGGTGCCAGTCCAGAAAGGAGGTCTGCTGCATATGTGATGGTGGGACTTTAGGATCTTTGAGGTCCGAGGTCCAACTTCTGGACCGCTTTCCCAAGTGACCTGAGACATCCTCAGGTTACGTGCTTCCATCTCTGGAACAAGTAGACAGACCTGTAGTCTCTACAGCGGTGGGTCCCAAGCTCAGTAGCAGATTAGAATCTCTTGGGGAACTCTATTTATTTATTATTTTTTAAACTTTTTATTTTATACTGGAGTATAGTTGATTAACAAGGTTGTGATACTTTCAGGTGTACAGCAAAGTGATTCAGTTATACGTATACATGGATCTATTCTTTTTTCAATTCTGTCCCCATTTAGGTTGTTGCATAATATGGAGCAGAGTTCCCTGTGCTCTACAGTAGGTCCCTGTTGGTTATCCATTTCAAATATAGCGGTGTGCACACGTCAGTCCTCTTGAGGAACTTTAAAAACTCCTGATGCCCAGTTCCTGCCCACCCCCAGATTAAAATTTAATTGGCCGCAGCGTGAGGCCTAGACGCCTGTATATTTAAATTTCTCCAGGTGACACTGCTCTAAATTCATTCTAGAAGAAAGAAACTTCCTCCTCCCTCATTGGCCAGTTGCTGGCATACCTGTAGAGATGGTAGCAACAGGGGTGTTTTATTGGTAATAATATGCCGCAAAATTATCAAAAGGCTGCAATGAAAGGCCCTGTCAAAGTAAAAAGATAACAACTATTACTCTCCTTATTTTGTTAGAAAAGATTGCTGAGACCGGACATCTGTGGAACACCCTGCCAGTTATAAAGCACGTTCAACATACCACCAGCTTTGTCCTCAGAAGGACACTGTGAGGCAGCCGAGGAAGGTATTATTATGTACTTCTTTTTTCTTTTTTTTTTTTTTGGGTGGTACGCGGGCCTCTCACTGTTGTGGCCTCTCCTGTTGCGGAGCACAGGCTCCGGACGCGCAGACTCAGCGGCCATGGCTCACGGGCCCAGCCGCTCCACGGCATGTGGGATCTTCCCGGACCGGGGCACGAACCCGTGTCCCCTGCATCGGCAGGCGGACTCTCAACCACTGGGCCACCAGGGAAGCCCATATGTACATTTTTTACAGGTGAGGAAATTAAGTTCAGAAAGGCTGAAAGACATGTCCAGGATCACACAGCTAAGTAGCTAGCAGCGCTGGGGTTAGAATCCAGGTTTCTGATTGCTATTCCCTTGTAACAAGTGGTCGTATTATGACTTAGAATCCCATATAGTTCTAGTTATTCACTCACTGTGTGACTGCGTGTGGTTGTGTGACCTCTCTTTTTATTCTTATAAAATGGGGATACTACGTGGACCTACCTCACAGGGCCGCTCTGGGATGGAACGGGATAAAGCTTCTCACAGACTGCAAAAGTCAGTACAAGTGTAAAGTGCTGCTGTTATTATTACCTACAGGGAAAGAGCAGTGGTTTGAGAGAGGTCAGGTTATTTATAATGCTGTTTTCCTGCACTTGGGACTTAAAATTAACTAGCAAATTAGAAGCTGTTACCTGACAATACTTCATTCTTTCCAATATAGTCTGCATATGTTTTTGGTCTGCTTTGTTCACTGATTTACCAGCCGGGATTGCAGGATTGATCAGAGCAGACTGGGCTTCCCAGGGTCAAAGGAACATCTGAGTGAGACACTGAATCCACATTGGAGTCGCACTTCCCTTCCCGCTGCGTTTCTGAATTTTCTGGCTCACGATGGCATCTGAAGCAGCTGCTGTATGTGTCCTTAACCAAGTTAAGATCTGTAACGTGTCACATTACTTCACTGGGGCTCCCTGGGCCTGTTTTGTTTTGTTTTTTAGATTCTGCATATGAGTGCAATCACATGGTAGTTGAATTTCTCTGTCTGACTTATCTCACTGGGCACAGTATCCTTGAGGTTCATCCATGCTGTCCCGTGAATGGCAAGATCTCATTTCTATTTATGGCTGAGTAACATTCAATCATATACATATATTCCATCATGTGTGTGTACATATATATCACATCTTCTTTATCCATTCATCCATTGATGGACACTGAGGTTGTTTCCGTATCTTGGCTATTGTGAATAAAGCTGCAGTGAACATGGGGGTGCAGATATCTTATCTAATCAGTGTTTTCATATTCTTTGGATAAATACCCAGAAGTGGAATAGCTGGATCATATGATGGTTCCGTTCTTAATTTTTTGAGGAACGTCCATCGTGGCTTTACCAATTTACATCCCCACTAGCAGTGCACGAGGGCTCCCCTTTCTCAGCATCCTCGCCAACACGTTTAGATAATAGCCATTCTGACAGGTGTGAGGTGACATCTCACTGGGATTCCTGGGCCTGTATGGAGGGCCCTGAATTAGTCGTGTGGGTACTTGATCAATATCACTTGAACAGCTCTGTTCTTGGCTCAATACTGGGCTTTGCCGTTGGAGAGTAGACCTGGGTTAGGAGAGAGATGTCTGAGGAATGTCTGAGGTTTGTCTCCTAAGAGATAAAAATAGGGAATCAGTTAGGAGAAGGGATAAAAAAATGCGTTCCTTCAGTCCCACTTTGATCGTTCAATGCGCTGTCAGTGAGAAATCTGATGGCACTTCGTTGTATATAGAGACACTTCTTATTTATAAATACAGGTCATTTTATACCTATTTAAAAAAATTTATCAGTGTCAACTTCCACTGTTTTTTCCATAATTCTCTTCAGCACAATACATGCAATAGATTTTCAGTAAATGTTGGCAGGAACTTTTTTCTCTGTGACATTCATTCATTTATTTATTCATGTAAGAAACATTTCTTAAGTTTTGACTTGAAGTCAGGCATACAGGAGCGGGGGGGGTAAACAGCCGTAAAGACATGGTTCCCATTTTTAAGGAACTGATTGTTTCGTGGGGAAGCAGAGCGTGAACAGTGACTAGAATCAGCATAAGTGTGTGATGGTGGGAGGCACACGGAAGGGGACTGGGGGCCAGGAAATGGGTTCCAGAGGGAATGCCTAAGCCGGTTCTGGAAGAGCAAGAGGGGCTGGGAGGTGAGATGGACAGTTGGGACGACAGGTGACTATAGGCACATTTATAGGAGTTACATAGGCACAGAGGTCAGGGGAGGAGGCTGGAGTGCAGACAGCAAGCAAAAGCAAGCACAGCCGGGTCACCATGTACCCTGGATATCCAGTAGGCCAGTGTTTTCCCACATTCCTTAGTAGTTTATGAATTAAATATAAATGAAACAGAAGAGGGACTATCAGAGACTATGATACGTAGCAAGGGTGAGTTTTGTTGCATGAAACTTATGTTTCAGTTATAGGTGTGTGTGTGTGTGTGTGTGTGTACATAAAAATGTATGCCTGTACTGAGTATAGGTAAAAAATGTTTGAGATACTCTGTTGTAGGCTGGGAGTGCCACTGAAAGGTTTTTACCCAGAGGAGCAACATGATTAGGTTTGCATTTTAGCACAACTGTGCTACAGTTATTCTGGCTACAGTATATAGAATGGATTTGAGTGGTTGGAATGCAGCACAATGGCAAGTGCTGGAGCAGCTCTCTTGTATAATGAGGTAGGAGCCACATGTTGTGAATGGCAGATCAATGAGACAGAAGGAGCATGGTTCCCTGATGATTATGGAGCTGCCATACCAGCCCTATACTGCCTGTCCAGACTTCTAAATTTGAGAGAAATAAAGCTCTAGTCTTGTTTAGCTCACTGTTGTTTGGGTCTGTAATGGTAGGCTAACCAATATCCTTAACCATTATACCTTCCTGTGGCAGATGGAGCCTAAGATGACCTGTAATGATCCCCACCTCTTGGTATCACATTTCTGGGTAATTCCCTCCCCTACAGTGTGGGTGGGATCTGTGGTTTGCCTCTAACCAGTAGAATATGCCAAGAATGATATTTTCACGAATAGATCACTTAAGATACTGACTTCCATTTTGTTAGCAAGTCTTACTTTTGCTGGCTTTGATGAAGCAAGTTGGCATGTTATGAGTTGCCCTATGAAAAGGCTCAGAGGGCAGAGAACTGAAGGCAGCTTCTGGCCAACAGCCAGCAAGTAACTAAGGCCCCCAGTCCAGCTGCCTGCAAAGATCTGAATCCTGCCAACAACTAGGTGAGCTTGCAACTGGGTCCTTCCCCAGTTAAGCTTTCAGATGAGACCTGAGCTCTGGCCAACACCTCGATTATAGTCTTGGGAGACACCCTGAAGCTGAGAACCCAGCTAAATTGTCCCTGGACTTCTGACCCACAGAAATTGTGATAATAACTGTGTGCTATCCTGAGCCCATAAGATTGCAGTAATTCATTATGTAGCAATAGATAATACACTGTCTAATTTATATTTGACTTCCTCTGCCTCCTTGGTTTCAGCCTCATATTCCTGACCAGCAACACTCATACAGAGACACCCATTTCAAACCCAAATACACCTTCATACTTCCATGCTTATTAGACCAGCAAAATAAAAATGCTGGATAATTCCAAGGTATGGTGAAGCAGGCATGCTTTTGCACTTGTGACTGTAAATGGAATAACCACTTTAGGAAATAATGGGTAAAGTCTCAGCAAATTGAAGATGAACATGCTTTATCACCCATTCTTCTACTTCTTGACATAAGCCCTAAAAAACTTTTATACATATGCACAAGGTAAGATCCAAGAATATTCACTGTACAGTCTTTAGTATCAGTGAAGTCCCAGGAGTGGGGTGCTGCAGTAATAAACACTCAAAAATGTGGAAGTGGCTTTGGAACTGGGTGATGGGTAGAGGCTTGAAGAGTTTTGAGGTGCCTGCTAGAAAAAGCCAACATTGCCATGAACAGACCACTAGGGGCGATTCTGACGAGAGCCATAGAGAAAGCCTCAATCCTCTTAAGTAATCCTGAACAGAATGTTGTAGAAATAGAGATGGAAAAAGCCATTCTGATGAAGGCTCAGCTGGAAATGAGGAACATTTCATTGCACAATAGAGGAAAGGCCGTACTTTTTATAAAGTGGCAAAGAACTGAATTGTGTTCGTGTTCTAATGTTTTGTGGAAGTTAGAACTTGCAAGCAATGAAGTTGGATATTTAGCTGAAGCAGTTTCTAGGCAAAGAGTTGCAGAAGTAGCCTGATTCTTCCTGACTATTTAGGGTAAAATGTGAAAAGAGAGAAATGACTTAAAGACGAAATTGTTACTAACAAAAGGAAACAGAACTTAAAGATTTGTAAAATTCGCAGAGTGTCCATATTGAAAAGAATGAGAAGGGCTCTTTGGGAGAGAACACTAAGGATGTGGCCAAGCGAGCATTCGATAAGGAGGTGGGTATGGATCCGCCACCTCCATAGAAGCCAGGAGGTCTTCTCCAAGACAACGGAAGAATAACCCTCCCCCCGCAAGGTGATGCAGAGATTGTCAGGGCTGCCGCTTGCATCACAGGCCTGTGTTCAGGGCGGGAGAGAGCAGGAGGGGCCGCTGGCGCTCTCAGGAGCTCAGGGATAGCCGGCAGCACTGCTTTACCTCACATGTCCGCAACCTGCACTCAGGCAGGATGCCCCTCGGCTGCCCCAGGTGCGGCTCGGGCAGCAAACTTTGGCAGCATCCATACTGCCCAAAGAGTGTAGGCGCCCCGGGGGCATGGCTGCCTCCAGCTAGGCTTCAAAGGATGGGACCAACAAGGCATGGAGCCACAGGGGTGGGACCTGTCTCTGCTTTCTTCTTTCCCATTTCTCCTCTTTGGACTGGGAATATCTGTCCTGTGACCATCCTACCACTTTGTATTTTGGAAGCACAAGGCACGTTTGCTTTCACAGGCTCACAGCTGGGGAATTTGCCTCAGGATAAATCTTACCTTGAGTCTCACCCATATCTGATTTAGATGGTATTTGGAGGAGATTTTGGACTTTACACTTTTGAGTTGACATGTGAGTACAACATAAATTTTGGAGGGCCAAGGGTGGACTGCTATAGACTGAATGTTTCTGTCCCATCTCCCCAGTTCATAAGCCCAGGGATTACTGCCCTTTTAAAAGAGACTCCAGAGGGCTCCCTCTCCCCATCTGCCATGTGAGGACACAGCAAGAAGACAGCTGTCCACGACTAGAAATCTCACACCGAATCTGCTGGTTCCTAGCTTCCAGAACTGTGAAAAATAAATTTCTGTTGTTTATATGCCGTCCAGTCTATGGTTTTTTGTTATAGCAGCCTGAATGCCCGAAGACATCAGGGTTGAAAACGACCTAAATATCCATCAATAGAAAATGGACGAACTGTATTATATTGTTACAGCAATTAGAATGAATGAACTGGGCTTCCCTGGTGGCGCAGTGGTTAAGAATACGCCTGCCAGTTCAGGGGACATGGGTTCCAGCCCTGGTCCGGAAAGATCCCACATACCGCGGAGCAGCTAAGCCCGTGTGCCACAACTACTGAAGCCCGTGCGCCTAGAGGCCGTGCTCCGCAAGAGAAGCCACCACAATGAGAAACATGCGCACCACAACGAAGAGTAGCCCCACTCGCCGCAACTAGAGAAAGCCCGCGCGCAGCAACGGAGACCCAACGCGGCCAGAAATAATACACAAATAAAGGAAATAAAATGAATGAACTAACTTTATGTTTATAAACATGGATCAACCTCAGAAACACAACTTTGAACAGGAAAAGGCAATCTCAAGAAAGCATAGTATAACATTTATATAAAGCTTGAAAACCCATAAAACGATATTATAGAATGCTTACAACATAGAGTAATAGTAAAAAACATGCATCTGAAAGATGATCAAAATGCAAATCAGGATGTGGTGGGTACCAGGTGTTGTTGTTACGCAACTCTATTCTTTTCATGTATGTTTTACATGTTAAACAAAACAAAACTGAAATGCTTATTGGCCGTGAGGCTGTAAATCCTGGCACAGATCAAGAAGACACTTTACAAAACTTGTGTAATTGCTGTCCTACTTCACGTCATTGTAACTTCACTTTCAGAGAGCGGGAACAGGTAAGTTGGGGGGAAAAGGGACAGAGATGAGGTTGAGTAAAGGCTGTTAGAATTCTTTATCACAGCTCTTAGTGAGGGTTTTCTGGAAACATGAAATTTGAGGTGAGATTTGAGAAAGGAAGGCGGCAGCCTGGTGAATACAAGCAGAGAATACCAAGGAGAGATGGGATGATGAACGGTTTGCTTGAGTAGTTAACCATTTAGGAATGATTCATGCAGCCAGTACTTATGATGTCGTAGCATTTATGCACATAAATCACAAAGAAGACCTAAAATGTAGCAGAAAAGCAAGAGCCAGAAAAGGAGATGGAATTGCGCCTCCCAGCCCCATCATTCTCCGTTCTATAGTCACAGTAGAACAGGACACAGGAAACCAGGGGGGGAAAAGGTATTCCAGGAATGGGAGGGTCCCTCTAGAGTGGCCCGTATTTTCTTGCAATGGGAAGGAGGAAGGGGATCCCAGCTGAACTGTTCCGTTTTTCATTCAGACCTGCAATGTTTCATGGCTGGGGTTGCTTGCCACAGGACTGCCTTCTAAGAATAGAAAACCTGATCACAAGCTGCTTTTCCTCTGTGACACGCCACCTACATCATAACATGCTTCAGTGGCTGAATCAGAAGGTGACGTGCTTTTCAATTCGCTAGAAGATATTCTGCTTGTCACAAACGAAGTAACTCTTGCCAACATTTTCGAGTAATGCACATTTGGTTATGTATCCTTCTACTAAATATAAGGTCCTACAATAGTTAGGGGAAAGAAGCATTGCGAATGTATTAGCACCTTGCAGAGTATTCACGATGACTTACTGCAGTGCTCAAAGAAATCCCGTGACTCCAGCTGTCACAGGGGACTATGGGTTCATTCATTGAGTTATGTACCCACAACACTCCAGAGTGCTACAAATCCACTTAACAACCTTGAATCCTGAGTTTTCTGTTCATATTTCTAAATCAGCATAAAGAAATACAGAATCACAAGCAAGGAGAATCCCCATAGGCTACTGCCAAGAGATTTTCTGTTCATTTTGGCACACATAGGAAATATTCTGAATCCCTAAAATGGGGAGCAGTTCTTTTCATTAGGAATATGTGATTAAGTGAGGCTGGTCTTTAAAGAAAGTCTCACTTCTAACGGGAGCACTGAAGCAGAAGTACAGTTCGTGAATAAAACAGAGCAAAGCCTCATTTTGGCTGGATAAGACAGAAACACAGGTTCACTTTATGAGGCCTCTGGTACCACTTCCTGGCTTTTCGCATCATTAGCCATTTGCTTCCACTTGCCAATGAGGAATACAAGGGTAGCAAGTGAAAAAGCTGAGTTTCCACATTCTGAGAGAGGTCAGATTCCAGACGAAGCTTGGGGTTCAGGCCAAGCTCTGGGAGAACACTGCAGGCTCATTGGCAGTGAGGCTCAGGGGCCAGAGCAGGCCTGGGGTCCAACAGAGACAGCTTCTGTGGAGGAGCTGGGTCTTCGCTTTTCGCAGACCTGAAATGCACAGCACCTCTACCTGTCAGGACTGGTCCCTCGACGTGCAGGACACCTGCTTGTTTATTTAAGAACCCCGACTCCTCTAAGGTAGTGTTCTTGGCTCTTTTCCACCGACATTCACAGGAGGAAATATATTTTACTTCACGATCCATATTGGTCAGGATCCACCAGTTCAGGATGTATTAAGAAGCTGCAAGTGTCCTGTATAGTACTAGAAGGGGGAGGACCACCAGAGAGGCAGTTGCACTAAGGAGAAAAGCTAAGGAACCACCAATCAAAAATATTTGTGTCCTTTTTACAGAAAAGGTATTATAAAGATGTTTTGGGGAATACCCGGAAATGCACATCAGAGGAGCTTGAAAGCTAGTGAGGAGAAAAGACAAAAGCCAATGAGTAATCAGTACATGATCTGTCACGAGGCAGTATGGTTAGTTGTCCGGGGGGTGACACAGGTGGGAAATATTGTGAGTACAGGGCAGGAGAGTAGGAGTGTGAGCAGGAATGATCTGGAAAGGTTCCATGTAAAGGCCTGAGTTAGTTTTGATGGAACAGGTAGAATTTAGTGGAGGGGGGAGCATTCCAGGTGAAGAGAACATTAGAAGAGAACAAGCCCCTGCGTGCTTGCTGCAGCCCTGAGACCTGGGGGCCAGAACCAGTGAGGGAAATCTGAGTGTTGCTCGGGGCCGAGGCGAAGCCTTGTACATGGACAGGCTCTATGGACTGAACGCTGGGAACCATTCCCACGTTTAAGGAGCAGGTAGAAGAGCTGAAGAACGCAGTGACGATGCTTTGAAGAGAACCAAGGTCACGGGGCACAAAGGAGGGAGGTCGGTAAAGTCAAAGGCTACCAAGGCCAGGGGACTGAGGACTAAGGGAAAACTTCTGGCTTTGAACCAGAAGCGCCGAGTCTCTCTCTCTCTCTTTTTTTTTCTTTTTGGCTGTCTTGTGGCTTGTGGGATCTTAGTTCCCTGACCAGGGATAGAACCTGGGCCACAGCAGTGAAAGCGATGAGTCCTCACCACTGGACCGCCAGGGAATTCCCGCAAAGTCTCTTTAATGAGGGCGGTGGCTCTTCACCATATTGTCTATCTCGGGAGATTAATCTGTTATTACTTTCAGCCCCATCTTTTGAATTTGCACAGTGTGTTTAACTATCACTTCAACTGGTAGAAAGTATCCAGTGAAAACACCCAACTAAAGTTTACAGGCAGTCCCCGTAGTTTCCCAGCCGTCCAGAGCCACGCTGTTTTTTAAGGCTGTGCTTCAGTGGCTCGTGGTCTTCCTGTGCATGACTGCCCTCCTTCAGCTTCCTGCAAAGCAGCTGTTTCCTTTCGCTGCTGTCATCCACTCTCCTCAAGGGGCTCGTCCTGCTGCATGGAGGCTCTGGGATCCCAACTTCAGAAAACAAGGAGGGTTATGCGTTGGGACCTTGCGTTTGGAGACCTCTTCATGGTTGTAGGCTGCACTGCGACCCCAGCCAGCTGCTTTGCAAGTGCAAGTGACTGTGAACACAGGAAACCAGGTGAAGGATCGATGGATCAGGTGAACCTGTCACCCTGACTAGACATGTGTTCAGCTGGGAGCCGATCAGTATCATCTTCCCCAGGAGTAAAGGAAAGTCTATTTATAGCCTTAAAATATAGGCACAGTTGTGACCAAATTGCTAGAGGTGACAGGTCCGGGTGTTGCTTCTGTGATTGCTTCACACTCAGGTTTTGTTCTGGATTTTCTTGTTTGAATGCTGTCATTTCTTCTGCACAACATAAGCTGTGACCACGAAGACTTTGGTTTCTTTTCTTTCTCTTGGACATCAGATTCTAGCTACTATCAACTGCTTCCTAACTTATACTAAATAGTTCTCATAATTGAATCCACTCTGTAGGTAGCCTAAACACGTCATGTGCATAAGCTGCTTACTTATTGAGTAACTATAATGTGGGCTGAATCAAATACAATATGCAGAAATATTCTGGGGTGAAGACAATTGTTTTAATAGCTGGCATTACAGTTTCTCTTGGCAAGGCACTTTTTTGTGTGTAGGAAAATACTTTGATAAACAGTTTAGGAATGGAAGGTGACCCTAAGTATAGATTCGGAGACAGAGATAAGTAAAAGTACTATATAAGGAGAGAAAATAGGAGGGGAGGGATGGGACCACAGAGATGATGGAGAGTGGGAAGCAGCGGTCCATACTAAAAGAGGATGGGGGTCGGTGGATACCAAGGCCGCTGGGATACTGAAGGACTTTTAAGAGCAGGGAATTATAATTTTAGGTTATTTGCATCTTTCATTCAGAACGCTTTGGTTGCTACAAACCTTCAGAAGAGTCTGCTATACGAACAACCAAAGAAAAGAGTCTGCTTTCCACATCGTGTGTCAGCAGGAGAAAAAAGCGTTGCAGGAGGTGAGATGTGAGGCAGTCTAACTATTTAGAGAAAACAAGAGCTCAGAGCCAGAAGTGACCCTGAAATTGTAAGCCCCCAAGGAATATGCAGTCTTGGAGAGAACACTGGCCTTCCACAAAACCTCTATGGACAAGGTGACCCCGACTGAAAACTGATGACACACGGCAGCTTGCTATTTTCAATCATAAATTCTCAAGAGGCTTTTATTACTAGAAAATGACAGGGTCAGTAATGCCTCCTTCCTCCTCCATTTACTTAAATCTATATGCCTCATTTTCCTCACCTGCATACTCTGGAGATTGGACCTAGAATATGTCTGTGGTCTCTATTAGAGTCTACAGCTCTAATAATAATAGCTGCTATTTTAATGTTCTTTTTTTTGAGGTAAATTTACCTACAGTGAAATGTACAAATCTCAAGTGTAGCATTTCATGAGTTTTGACAAATGCATATACCCTCGGAACCCAAATCTAAGCAAGATATAGAGCTTTTCTATCACTACAGAAAAATTCCCTCTTCAGTCAAACCACACCCTCACCTCCAGGCGCCCACCCTTCTGGCTCTTATCACGATGGATCAAAGAACTAATATTTAAGAGTTACTGTTGAATGCCAGGCTTTGTTTTAGAATGCTTCACCAGCATCAGTGCTTTTATTTCTCACGAGCACTGTGAAATGGCTCTTACCTCCATTTTGCAGATTAAAACGTTGAGCATCAGACCAATTAAGTTGCCCCTGGTTTTCAGCCACCCAGTGTAGCGGCAGGGCGTGAACGAAGAAGTGGGTTTTAGACTCAGGGCATCTCTGAGACGGGTCATGGCCAGCCCACATACGATTATTTAAGAAATATTATAGATCAATGTTCAAGTGAAATCAATGCCATTTACAAATTCTCAAGCCTCCCGAATAATCCTAAAGGCCGCATGCATTACACTTTACTAAATGATTCGTTTCTATCCTACACAGAAAATGGCAGAAAGGAGGTGTGAGAGGTTGCAAATTCTGTTTTACTGGTGCAAAAACTCAAAAGAGGTGACTCAGGTTCCAAACATGCCTCGAGGCAGGGCCTGCGGGGATGCCAGGATAGGCGGCGAGGGAAGGGCTGGACCAGCGACCTTTAAAGAGCCTGGCGCCGCTCCTTCCTCTGACGCCACAGGCATCGTCTCAGAATAGAGCAGGCTCGACGCGCTCGCCGAGAGAATGGACACGCGTCCTGCCATGGGGATTGGACGCTGCCGCGCAGGGCTCATCGGCAGCACCGGAGGTCAATTCGTCACGCGTCTCCCTCAATGCCACCGTCTCCCTCCGCTCCTAGGCGCACCCTAGTGCCTCCCTGCCCCGGCACCTGGGTGGGTTCCCAGGCTCCTCCCCAGAGCTGACTTCGAGCCCCACGCCCTACAGGCCCACGGCTGCCATGGCAACCGTACGCCGCCGCCGCCTCTACACGCACGTCGCGAACTAACGGACTCCGCGGCGGCGGCGGCCTATGCCCCACCCCAACCCCACCTGGACCGCAGCAAAACGGTCGGTCGACCTGCGGCACCTAGGTAATAAATCGGAAGGAGACGGGCGCCAGCTACAGAGCCGGTGGTGGGGTATCCGGTTTGACAGCCCCACCCCTGCTCCCGCCGCGGGAGCGGCGGGGGCTGTGCGCGGCGGGGGCTGTGCGCGGCGGGGGAGGCAGTGCGTGCCGTGCGGGACGGGGAGAGCCGCGGGCGCGCATGGCATGATGGGGATTGTAGTTCAGCGGCTCCTTGGGCTCGCGGCCTTGGCGGGGCGGCCTGGACGGGAGAACTACAAAGCCCGGCGTCCCCGACAGCTGGGAAAGACCGATAAACTTTGAGCCGAGCGGGGAGAGACAATCTTTCTCTTTGTGTTGAGGGGGGTTCTGGGGTGGTCGCGGAATTGGGTTCTGAGCGCTGGGAAGGGGAAGTGGAGGTGAGACTCGGGCTTTCCGCCCCGCCATTTGGCCCGCCCCGGTTGCAGAACTGGCCCCACCCCGGCCCGGCCACCGCCCCGCGTAGTTTCTGGGAGGAGCGGCCGCCCAGGCTGCAGGGCCTCAGGCCTTCGGCGCCTCTCCCCCTCAGGTTGCTGCCTCTCGGTGCAGAACCGTATGTATGGCACACGTTTGATGGGAGACCCGAAAAACTATATTTTAACAGGCGTTTCTCCTTTTCCCTGATTCCCTCCTTTATTTCTAGGTTTTTGATCAGATTTGTTCTGAAGTAGTTAGGAGGTGTTTGCATTAATTAAACCCATTGATTAATAATTACTCAAAGGGCATTAATGTTTAAAGGTTAAGTGTAGAAGTAGAGAAAAGATACCATGCTGTTATATGGTAGTATCTGATATTTTTACCGTTTTGCGTTTTGCATTTTATTTATTGAGGGTCAAGATCCACCCCTGCCTACTAGCCTGAACACTGCCGACACATATTTTGATTCTATTTGAAACCTCAGTTCAACTTAAATCACTAATGTTTTTGAAATACAGACTTGTCTTTTTATTTCATTTTTTTTTAGCAGTGGGTAGTAATAATTATTTTTTATAACATTTTTCAGAATTTCTCGGGACCATTTTTCAGAATGAAAAGCGCCGTGTTCTTTCTTTCTTTCTTTTAATGCTCTGGAATACACCTTAGCGCCTGAAGTTTGCTCAGGCCCTGGCGGTAAGGAAGCTGACACAGATTTAGAAAACCTGCCTTGTCTACCCTTTAACATTTTTCGATAGGTAGAATACCATCCTAGAAATTTGGCATTTTACAGTGGTATGTTGGGAAATTATTGATGTATTGTGGGCTTATTTTGTGTGTGTATGTTTTAAAACAAGAAAACAACATAAGGCCACTATAAAATTCCTTTTATTTCCATTAAATGAAGTGGGCCTCTGTAAACTATACTTAAAGTAGCAGTTTCATAGGAGGAGATAAAAAGTAGGTTTAGTAAGACCCCTAGAAAAAAATCAAGACCTTACGGTATACAGTATAAGGATTTGAAATATTCATTCAAGATTTGTTAAGGACCTGTTATGTGCCAGGCAATAGATGCCAGGTGGTGGGAAGTAAGAGATGATAGAATATAGTCTGTGTCCTGCGTGGGCACACATTCGTGTCATCACAGTAGGGTGGGAGAGAGGTGCAAGTTGCTGTGAGCCTCCAGTGGGAATACGTGGTAATATCACAGTGACGTGTATTGAATACTTACTCTGTGGGAGGTACTCTGGCGTATTTTGCATGCAACCCCACTGCTGTTATCAAGAGATGAGGAAACAGCCTTAGAGACCTTGCCCAAAGGCATAGCTGATAAGATGTGAACCTGGGATTTCAACCCAAGTGGGTCTAGCTCATCTCAGTCATGATCTCAACCACTCATGCCGTTCTCCACACCCTTTGGAAGAAAGATCCTGACTCTGTCTAGGGAGATTCGGAGAAGCCTCCAGAATGATGTGACATTTGACTTGTGTTAGGAAAGTTGCTTAAGCTTTTACTGGAGAGAGGCTGAGGAGAGTCATTCTAGGCAAATGGCATTACAAAAGCAAAGGAAAAATTGGAGTGCTTTGTGTTTGCGGAACCCTAGGTCATTCCGATGACTAAATCCCAGAATACTTGCAATGTAGTGGGAGAGACCAGGTCTCGAAGTACTTGGTACCATGACAAAGTGTTTAGAATTTTTTCCTCAACATGGGGTGACTGTTGAAGAATTTCTGATGGAGTAGTGCCATTTATTGGGTTTGGATTTTAGAAAGACCTCCGGCTCCAGTGTGGAGAATGGATCCAGGAGAGAGGTGATAGGAAAACCAGTTTTAGGGGGAAAAAAAAAAAAAGTCCAGTAAGGAAAAGAGCCTAAAGTAAGCAGTCGGAGTTATGGGAAGAGATGGATTGCAGGAGTATTTAAGAGGTAAAATTGATATGACTTGATAAGAGTTTGGATGTTGGGGGCTAGAAAGATTTGGAATCCTAAGACAAATGATTCTTAGTTTTCTGGCTAGGATCACTGATGGGATATTGAAACCACTGATTGAGACGAGGAGGAACAGGTTTTTATCAGGGGCAAAAGATAAAGATAAATCGGTTTACTTTTGAGTATTTGTTCAAGGTTCCTTGATATTCAGGGAAGGAGGCATTTGTATCCAGAGTTCCGGACAGAGCTCAGGGGTAGAGATTTACGTGTAGATAAGTAGTTACAGGAGAGAATGGACCAGCTCACATAGGAGGAATGTGTAGCTATGAAGAAAGAAGAGGTTTGGATGTGGATCTCTTGAGAAACAGCAGCATTTACAGGGGGGTTGAGTTTCTGGAGAGAGGGGGGTGTGTTTGAAAGGAAGTGGGAGCCCACAGATGAGGCTGAGAGGTCAGGAGGCAGAGAGCAAGGAGAAGAACTGCAGAAAGCATCATAACAAATGACAAAGGAGAGGAAAGTAGGAAGCAGGGAGGGAGTGGTCCAGGTGCCTCGGAGAGGGTAAGGCAAAGCTTGAAATGTGTCCAATGGATTTGGTGACTGCACATCATTTCTAAACTTTGCAAAAATGAAGAAGAGGAATCTGGGCATAGGCTACTTGAAAAGAGTTTCCGTATTAATACATATACAAAAGAAAACAGAATAATGAGCCCCATGTAGCCATCACCTAGCTTGGAGAATGAACACATGACCAATTTTGTTTCGTCTATAATCTCTGCCCACAGTTGGATAATTTTATTTATTTCTTTTTTAATTAATTTTTATTTTTGGCTGCATTGGGTGTTCGTTGCTGCGTGTGGGCTTTCTCTAGTTGCAGTGAGCAGGGGCTCCTCTTCGTTGTGGTGCGTGGGCTTCTCATTGTGGTGGCTTCTCTTGTTGCGGAGCACGGGCTGTAGGCGCGCGGGCTTCAGTAGTTGTGGCTCGCGGGCTCAGTAGTTGTGGCGCGCAGGCTTAGTTGCTCCGCGGCATGTGGGATCTTCCCGGACCAGGGATCGAACGGTGTCCCTTGCATTGGCAGGCGGATTCTTAACCACTGCACCACCAGGGAAGTCCCATGGATTATTTTAAAGCTAGACTCAGATATCATATCTTTTTATCTGTAATTATTTCATTATGTATCTTTGAAAGTTAAGGATTCTTTAAAAAAAAAATAGAACTGTAGTATTGCCTACTTAAAAAATTCAACAGTACTTCCTTAACATAAAATTTCCAGTCACACTTCTTTTTAAAGAAGCTTGACTGTGAAGAAAGAGTTGAGGCAAACTAAAAGAGGTTTATAGGTTTTTTTTTTTAAAGATTGATGACAAGCTATTAAGGAAAGAGCCAACAAAGAGGAAATGTGTGACAGTGTAGGCGACGAAGAGCGAGGAGAGAGCTGATTGAGATCCCTGAGAAAGTAGGAAAGGATGGGATGAGCAGGGTGGAAGAATTCGGCTAGAATGAATTTGGTACGTTTCATAAGTTCTAGCTGTGTTACTAGGCAGCATGCTAGTGTTGATAGGAGGGGAGAAGCTCTGAAAAAGGAAAAGATGGGAATAGATACAGGTATTTATAGGTTGGGTGGTAAAAGGTGAGAGTTCAAAGCTTATGGCCCCTAAGAGGTGGATAGAAGTAAACGTCAATTGATGAGAGATGAGATTGGGGTTAGGAAAGGAGAATAGTGGAGATTAGAAATAGCCACTATGGAACCTGAGCTAGGACAAGTAAGGATTGTTTCATTGATTAGATGACAGCAAAACACCAGGCGGTGCAATTTTTTTTTTTTCCTTAAAATTTGATTGGTTTACTAAGGGGAAGCTTAAAAGAGTGAGGAAACCAATATCCTAATGTGTTCCTGAAGAGAATTCAGGCCAAGAACTTATGATTGGACCATTGCTCAGTGACTTTAGATTTATTCATTTAAACTGATAATTGCTATTTGTATAAATATCACACTAAAACTAGAAAGGCCCTTACAGATCTTTTGGATCAATACTTTATTTTCTCAACATACACAGTGATATTCTTTTACAGAGAACATTTCTCCAAGGATCATTTCCTGAGTGTGGTGCAGTGGGAGGTGTCAGATAGATCTGTTGTCCACTTCTGGAACTACAGCTTATTTTCCATGTGATCATGCGCATGTTTCCAGACCTGCGCCCCACTCAAAAAAGATGTTAATGCTATCTATAAGATTTTTGGGAAGATTAGACAGTTTAACGGAGGTAAACCTGAAGTGCTCTGTAACCGAAGGCCTTTCTCTCCCCCTTCTCCCCCTTCCTTACCAACAACATGGCAGGATTCTCAGTTCTCTTTGACAAAAGGCCATGTTCTGTGACTTTACTTGACCACATTAAGCAGGTAGATCAGGTAGTAGTTACGTTACAAAATGATAATTTGATCTATATAAAAAGATTCATCGGGCTTCCCTGGTGGCGCGGTGGTTGAGAGTCTGCCTGCCGATGCAGGGGACGCGGGTTCTTGCCCCGGTCTGGGAAGATCCCGCGTGCCGCAGAGCGGCTGGGCCCGTGAGCCATGGCCGCTGAGCCTGCGTGTCCGGAGCCTGTGCTCCGCAACGGGAGAGGCCACAACAGTGAGAGGCCCAAGTACCGCAAAAAAAAAAAAAAAATTATACTGATTGGTTTTTTAATAGAAACCACCTTGAATTTTTGGTATAAACCCCACTTGGTCATAATGTGTTATCCTTTTTATATACTGGACTTGATTAGCTAAAATTTAAATATTTTTGTATCTGTGTTCCTGAGGGATACCGGTAGGTAAATTTCTTTTCTTATAATGTCTGGTTTTGGTATCAGGGTAAAGCTGGCCTTAAAGTATGAGTTGGCGGTTTTTCCACCTCTTCCTTTTTCTGAGAGAGTTTGTTTGGAATTGGTTTATTTTTTCCCTGAGTACTTGAGAGGATTCACTTGTGAAACCTTTTGGATTTGGAGTGTTTTGGGAGTTTTTTTGTTTGTTTTTTTGGGGGGTTTTTTTGGTGGAAAGATTTTAAATTGCAAATTGAATTTCATTGATTGACAGAGGACTATTCAGATTAATTACTCTGTTTCTTCTTGAGAAATAGCTTTGGTATGTTGTGACTTTCATAGAACTTGTCCATTTCATTAAGCCCTCTTTTGCCTTTTAATAGCTCTAAAGTTTGTAGTGATAACCCCTCCATCATTTCTGATTTTGTTAATTTGTATTTTCTTTCTCCCTTTCTTGGTCAGTAATACTAGAGGTTTAATCATTTTTAATGATCTTTCCAAAGAACCAGCTTTTGGCTACATAGAAATTTCTTTTTTTTTTTTCTGTTCTATTTTACTGATTTTTGCTCTTAACCTTATTATGTTCTTCCTTCTACTTCTTTTGGGTTAATATGTGTTTATTTTCCTAGAGTCTTAAGACAAGCTGAAAGCAGGAGTTGGCAAACTATAGTCTGGGGGCCAAATTCAGTCTGCTCCTTATTTTTGTATGGCCCATGAACTAAGAATGTTATTTTCGTTTTTTTTAATGGTTAAAGAAGTCAAAAGAATAGTGTTCTGTGACGTGAAAATAAATGAAATTCAGATATCAGTGTCTGTAAATAAATTTTTATTGGAACACAACCACACTCATTTGTTTACATATTGTTTATGGCTCCTTTTGTGCAGAGTTCAGTAGTTGCAGTAGAGACTTTGTGATGTTCTCGTTGCTTTGCACTGCTCCTTGGTGTGCGCTATAAGCACAGTGTTTCACGTGCCCTGCATATTACTGTTCTGTGACATTTTACTTCATTTATTGTCAGCGGATTCCCGTCATGTCAAAACAAGAAAAGATGAGAAAAATGGACTTGACATATTTATACTTTTAAAGCACAGTGTGGAGTGTAGAATATCGAACTAAATGACAAAGCATTTTGATTATTATGCAATGACACCATAGCTGTGCTAAAGACATACAATTTACACTGACATTACCAGAGTAATCACTCGTCATGGTATTCCCAATTCATAGGAAAGCAGTGGTTAGAAAACTTAAAAAGGAATATCTTTTTAAGCAGAATTTCTTCACAAAATTAAAAAACGAAAATCAGGCTGCACCCAGAGTAAGTTTCTGAGTGTCTCATTTGTTGACCAAACAAGGAAGTCATTTACCAATGGTAATTTAAGTAAATCTTGTTTGATTGTAGCAGCCAAAGAAAAGTGTCTGGAGAAAATAAACTTGCTTATGACTGTTACCCTTCTGGTGAGAACAGTTGCTATTGAGGACATCAATAATCAATTAAATAAAACAAGGCAAATGATTTTGATTGGTTTTCCTTGGCTCTTGATGAATTGACAGATGTTACCAAAACAGCTTAAGTGTTTATTTGAGAAGTCAATGCTGAGTTTGAAGTTACTGAAAAATTACATTTTATGAATAGTATTTGTGGAATAGCTACAGACAGGAATACTTATAAAAAGTTGAGAAAACACGAATTCTGTACAACCTGAAGTGGAATCTGTTAAGATGTGTTGAAACTTGGGGTGGCAAAAAATATGTGTAGAACAGGAAAAGGCTTAGGTGAACAAATTTACAAAGCTGTGAAAATGTAGCATGGTTAAAGTTGTTGGCTCTTCACTGTTTTTTAAAAATTTGTTTATTTTTTATTTTATTTATTTTTGGCTGTGTTGGGTCTTCGTTGCTGCACACGGGCTTTCTCTAGTTGCTGTGAGCAGGGGCTCCTCTTCGTTGTGGCGCATGGGCTTCTCATTGCGGTGGCTTCTTTTGTTGCGGAGCATGGGCTGTAGGTGCATAGGCTTCAGTAGTTGCAGCACGCTGGCTCAGTAGTTGTGGCTCGTGGGGTCTAGAGCACGGGCTCAGTAGTTGTGGTGCACAGGCTTAGTTGCTCTGTGCCATGTGGGATCTTCCCGGACCAGGGCTCGAACCCATGTCTCCTGCATTGGCAGGCGGATTCTTAACCACTGTGCCACCAGGGAAGCCCTTCACTGTTTTTTTTTTATCAGCAGGTGTTTTGCAGAGAATATTTGAATCTATCATGCAGTAAGGAAGCATTAGTGCCTTAAGACTCGAGTGTTGCTCTTGAGGACTTAGCCATTGTCAGTTCCATGAATCTTTGTCAGAAATAGACTTGCCCCTGCCACACAGCAGTTTGGTGGCTTGTAGTGGTAAAGTTCTATTGTAATCGTTTGAGCTAAGGGCTGATTTGAAATTTTTCTGAATGAGAGGAACTGCTCTCACCCACTATTACTGAACACTGAATGGCTTTGGAAATCAGTTTGGCTGCAGACTTAATAATGTTTCTTTATGAATCAACTGAAAATTACAGGACCAAACAGTGCTTATATGCAAAACTAAAAGTTATTTCAATGCCAACTAATGTTTGAATCACAAGTAATACCAAGCTATTTTATATAGCTTTCCTTGCTGTCAAAGCTTAAAGCAAAGAAGTGAGATCTCCATTCCCACCCAGATTTTCAGTATATTTTTTTGAGCTCAAACTACTTTGATGCAAGTGCAAAGGAAATTTCCATATTATGAAATCCATTTAACTGTGTAATTGAGATACTTCCACTTACCCTTCAATTGGAAGTGATTAACATGCAATGTAATGACATGCTAAAAGACGTTATCAAGAGAAGAATAAAATCTTTAAATGCTTTCCAAACAGTGAATATGCTGGATGAAATCATATGCTTGTGATTTGATATCATTATGTGACAGTACCTATCTGGGTAAAAAGACACTTTTAAACATGAAATGCATAAGTATTATTAAAGAACAGCATTAACATACGAACATTTGCAAGTGATTTTGATGATAGGGAACAGTAACTGAATCTGAACTACATGAAATATCCCCCCACAAAAGAGTTCCATTCTTATTAGTAGACCTGTTTTGCAAAAAGTTGTACTCAACTATTACTACTGTAATATTTTGAATTTTGTCGATAAAAATTGTGGACATTTTTGTCTCATTATGTAAGTACTTACATAATATCTTCGATTTTGCCCATTGCCCCTCAAAGCTAAAAATATTTACTCTCTGGCCCTTTACAGAAAAAGTTTGCTGACCCCTGCTTTCCATCGAGGTATTTCCAGTCTGCATATTTGTGTACCTGTACATATTAGCAGAATTAATGCTTTTGTCTCACAGTGACTAATTTGAAGAATTGTTCTAATTTGAAGAGGAGGCTTTCCGTGGTTGTCCTATTTTCTGTGGGTAGATCTACTGAATGTTGACATTTCTTACTGTGTAACAGTCGTGTACTATTTGCTGCAGTGTGATTCTCAAGTAACATAGATGCTGCCTTCAAGGAGCCTATGCCTGGAGAAGGGGCAAATAATATGCCAAAACACATCAAGGAAACAATTTTATTCTCAGAAATGTACTGGAGTCAGCTGAAATGACTAGAACTAGAGACAGTTAATTTTGAGGAAGAGTTTTTGAGCCCCTTAAGAATAGATAAGAAGTAGAGAGGAAGGGCCAAGCTACCCACATCAAAATTTAATTCCCTCAGGAAGGCATGGAGAAATATTTTGATTTTTCTCTACCAAGTGTATTCATTGGTTTACTGTTCCAGGAAATAAGAGTAGGTCAATTTGGACTCTTTCCCAAGATGTCATTCTCCTGTATCTCTGGACTTCCTACTCTTTGTAGTTTTCGGTGGAAAGCAGCTTTGCTTAGAAGCCTTGGATGATCTTGGGAGACTTTAGAGAAGCCTAGAAGAAAAGCCAGAATTATTGGGCTGGAGGGCTTTGGTGGAAACCAGAGGTTCAGATGATATTTTTTCCTAGCATCTTATAGAAGGGGAAAGATTAATGATAGTTATTTGCACAGACAAAAAGCTACAAATGACAAGGTCATAGAAGATTACAACATGAGGAGCAAAAAGAGCTCAGGTAGTTTAATTCACAGGTTTTTGCTTAGATTTAAATTGTATGGAACAATTAAATGTATACAAACGATGCATGGACAACTATAGGCTGTTCTTTTAAAATGTGTTCCTTAAGTCAAAAAGTTCCTTAACTTTTTGTTCTTGGGGCCAAATAGTTTTAGTGAGAAATAGTTTCTGCAGTTTTAATTGTTGATGTCATTGGAAAATGTGAGACATTCATATATTTATTTTTACATTGTCAAGAATAGGTGGACTAAAATAAAGCAAGTTCATCTGCGTGTAGTAATTATAAATGAGCAAGGAGAACTAGTGTCTAATTTATGTACCTGAAACATAAATCGATAGTTCAGAGCTGTGTAATTTGTCTCCTTATTATCTCTTTGTGTGTTCTTTTGTGATCTCCTTTGTATTTCCAAAATTGGGAATTTTGTTCAGTATTATAAGATGCATTCAGATAACCTCAAAGAGTGAGAGAACCATTTTGACTTTCAAAGTAGTTTTAAGCAGATCTTTTAAATCATAATAAGAAATGCTTTAAAGTCAGTACTGAAAACTTAATAAAAAGTCATATTTTATGTTTAGGTCTCTGAAAGATGAATTTGGCTGAGATTTGTGACAATGCAAAGAAAGGAAGAGAATATGCACTTCTTGGAAATTATGACTCATCAATGGTATATTACCAGGGGGTGATACAGCAGATTCAGAGACATTGCCAGTCAGTCAGAGACCCAGCTGTCAAAGGCAAATGGCAGCAGGTAAGGTCACGTTCAAGTATTCAGTGAATGAGGGCAGCGGGTCTGTTATACTTGAAAGATAAGAGTTAGAAAATTAGTTTGAGATTTTTGTAAATAGCTCTTATTTGTCTGAATACTGAAATATATTTAAAATGTACTCTGAATAGTTTTCTGTCTTTCCCAGTTAATATTTTATATACTTTTGATAATATATTTTATGAGACATATTTTGAAGATATTTAATTCAAATTGAATCTACTTTTAATTCTTTTCCCTGATAAGTTGACTAATTGTGTGTGATCACAAATTTTTGAAATAAGGTATTTCTACTTGCCCTTTCCCCTTTCATTTTACATGTAATTTTGACTCATTTCATAAAACTTTTCCTTTAAGAAGATTTCCTCCTCTTTTGAAAGACTGCTTATAAATACAAAGGAGTCAGTAATCTAATAAAAAACACTAATATGTTTGCTGTGTCTCTTGACTATACAACTTGGTTATATAATATTACAATTAATAAAAACTTAAATTAGAATTTCCCCACTTACTCTTAAAACTTAAAATCCTTTTAAAATTAAAAGTACAAAGTCAGGCATTTCTTTGAAGTTTCATTTATGTGCTAATGCCTTTCAAGTGTTTCTTTTAAGTTTTCCACTGGTCAGAAATTGATGGTTTACTAAGTTTTCAGGGTAAATTTGGCTTATTTTCCAACTTAAGTGTTAACCAAATTATGTTGAGTGAAAACAATACACTCGCTTTAACTCAAGTTGAAATTTTTAGTTGTGTTCTATCCTACATCCTAGCCCCAGGCAAGAGTTGTTTATTAATCTAGCATGGAAATATTTTTGACCTGTTCTTAATTGTGTTAAATAGTGACCATTTCTGTTCTGGTACTTCTACTATGTTTCTTTCTATTAGGTTCTGAAATTTCATTTCTCTAAGTGTAGCCTATAATTGCATATATTAGTTGAATTTAGATTTTTCTTTGGTTCTGTGACTCCCTTCTATGTTCCTTTCTATATATTATTTGAGATAAAGTTAAGGGAAAGTTTCTTACGCTCTGCTTTATAGGAAAGTGTGCTTTCTGGTTAAGAAAATTAAAATTGTTAAAATTAATTTATAAATGTAGTTTTCAATCTATTACCTCCTTGTCTTTGAAAATTAGTTTGGGCTCAAAGTTTGAAAACATGAGAATTTCCACATAGTTGGTCCTCAGTGAAGGTTTTTAAATATGGGAAAAATCTTGCCTTTGAGCTCAAAATAAACTTTAGCCAGGACTTGAAAGATTTTAAACAAGGCGAAAAGAAGTCAGACCTTGGTGAGGCAGAATTTAAATTGGAAATGGGTAATTCTTAGTATCAATATTACACAACTTCAGACTTTCAGATGCTCATGACAGGCATTTCGTATTTTGTGATATTGGGGATAGGAAATGCTGATTTCCTATCAGCATTTTGGCTGACAATTTTTGAGGAAGCTATTTACAAATATATTAAAAGTATTTAGCATAACATTATAGATTTATGGGAATGGTTAACTTCTTACTAACTTAGTTGCTTGTTTTAAATTGTCTTAATGGTCATCACATTCTTTGGTAGAAAGAATTTCTTCATGAAAGATATATAACGACTTGCACTAAGAAAAGATATATATTACATGTATGTCTTCAAACCAATTCCTGGCCTCCTATGTAACGTTAAATAGTTGTTTTTTTAAACTATGTTTTAATTACCCATTTTGCATACTTTGAACAACATTAAGAAAACTAGAATTCTATAGCAATTTGTTATTTGCAATTTATATAAATATTTTATAGCATAAAGGCTATTTTTTTAAGGTTCGGCAGGAATTATTGGAAGAATATGAACAAGTTAAAAGTATTGTCAGCACTTTGGAAAGTTTTAAAATCGACAAGCCCCCAGATTTCCCTGTGTCCTGTCAAGATGAACCATTTAGAGACCCTGCTGTTTGGCCGCCCCCTGTGCCTGCAGAACACAGGTAACTGGGACTTTACATTCTCTTTAGGTACTTCTATAGTTAATTGATATTCAGAGTGAAGAGAGTAACGCTTTATTTGAACAAAGTATGAAAAACTGTTTTGGGGGGCATGTAAATTTAATACCTATTTATAATTTTCACACGTATGTTTACAGGGTTTGTATTTGATAAAGAACAGAAGTATATCATTTGTCATCTGTCTTGCTTTTGGAATGTTTTACTACTGTAATCAAAACAATAGCAATCTATTGCTAGTCCTAAATTTTAGTTTAACTGATACATTTATCAGTTAAGCAGGTTCTTTTAGATTTCATAATGTCAGCATCAGAGCTTTTTTGCTTTAAAAGACTAACAACTTTAGATGAAATGGTGGACAAATTGGGTTCATCCGGTTGGGCATACAGCCAGTTTCCTGAACCTTAGTGTTGAAGGAACCTAACCTTTCCCTAAATGTTCCCTAACCTTTCCCTAAATTTGCCCTAAAGGGCAAATTCCCTAGTGTGTCAATAAGGCTTGAAGTTTATCTCCTTGATGCTCTGTCTGTGCATCATCTGCATTAAACCTCTCTCTTCTTCTTCTTTGCTGTCTTGCATAGTCTGTTCTTCCTCAAGGAATAACCACAATCCCCATCTAAGCAACTCATATTCATTCTTCGAGTCTCAGCTAAACTGCTTGTCTTCTCTGCAGCCTTTTCTGGTTTCCCTCGCATAACAGAGTTCATCCTAGTTATGTTGTGTTTCTTTGTCTCTTGACAGGACTAGGAGTTTTGCAAGGGCAAGGACCATGGTTTTATTTACTCAAAACAAATAGCAAATAGCAAACTTCCACTGCTCACACAGTGTTTGGCACATAGTAGGCATTCAGCCAACATTGAATGAGTAACTTCATTAATTCCACAAGTAAAGAAACTGAGGTTTGGGAGACCTTGACCTGTAAGTTAGGCTAGACCAGGAGCTGAGCTTAGGTCTTTCTGGCTTTCAGTCCCCTTTTTTGTGAAGTTGTATATTGTGGCCAGAGTGTTGCATCATAGAAAATAAATATCCCTTTGGTAGTAGCTGTGATCATGTATTTAGCTTGTTGATCTCTTAAAATTTCCTAAAAGCATTTAAAGAACTGTGAAATGTAGTTAATTTATTTCTTCAGGATTTTTTTCCACTGAGTTAGAGATAATTTTATGATTCCCATTATAAAAACACTAGATGATGATTCTTTTCTAAGGTCTACAGTAATATAGTGCTTTCCTCAGATGTAGCCACCCTCAGGTGTTTTGGATTAAGGTGACTGTTAGCCCTCAAAGAGCACTGTTTCAAGAGTCATAGGAAGTTCCAAAGTAAATATAATGGCATTTTGATGGATCAGACTTGAAAATTTTATGTATGTATAATAAATACCTTGTTTTTTCCTGAAAGTCATTAATTTAGAAATACATTTCTTGTTTAAAGCTAAAAGCTGACACTGTTTTTATTTAGATATAATTGACATAGCATTGTGTAAGTTTAAGGTGTACAGTCTGTTGATTTGATATGTTTATATATTGTGATAGGATTATCACAGTAGCCTTAGCTAACACCTCTATCACGTTACATAGTTATCATTTCTTTTTCTGGTGGGAATTAAGATATAGTGTCTTAGCAACTCTGAAGTATGTGATGCAGTATTGTAGTGTTTAATCGCTGTGCTGTGCATTAGATTTCTAGGACTTATTTAACTACTGGTTGCAAGTTTGTACCATTAAACACCATCTTCCCAACTCCCTGCCCCCGCCCCCATCTCCCAGCACCTGGTAACTACCCTTCAACTCGCTGTTTTTACAAGTTTGGCTTTTTCAGATTCCACATATAAGTAACATGCATTAGTCCTTCTTTGTATGACTTAACTCACTTAGCATAATGCCTTCAGGGTTTATCCATGTTGTTGCAAATGGCAGGGTTTCCTTCTTTGTCATGGCTGAATAGTATTCCATTGTAGTATATGTGTACCACATCATCTTTATGCTTTCATCTGTTAGTGGTCATATCCTTTCATCTGTTAGTGTTTTCATATCTTGGTTATTGTAAATAAAGCTGCAGTCAATGTGGGAATGCATATATCTCTTCAGTATCCTGTTTTTATTTCTTTTGGTTATATACCCGGGAGTGGAATTGTTGGATCGTCTGGTAGTTCTATTTTTAATTTTTTGAGGAACTTAATACTCTTTTCCATAGTGGCTGAACCAATTTTCATTCCCACCAACAGTGCACAAGGATTCCCTTCTTTCCACATCCTTGCCAACCCTTATCCCTTGTCTTCTTGTTAATAGTCACTCCAACAGATGCGAGGTAATGTCTCATTGTTGTTTTGATTTGCGTTTCCCTGATGATTAGTAATGTCTAGCATAGTTCCATGTACATGTTGGTCATTTGGATGTCTTCTCTGGAAAACTGTCTGTTTAGTTCCTCTCCCCATTTTCTAATTGGGTTGTTGTTGTTGTTATTGACTTGTATGAGTTCTTTATATATATTTACTTAACATTTTGGATATTAACCCCCTATCTGATTTATGGTTTGCAAATATTTTCTCCCATTTGGTAGGTTGCCTTTTTATTTATTTATTTTTATTGCTTCTTTTGCCATACAGGAGCTTTTCAGTTTGATGTAGTCCCCTTTGTTGATTTTTGCTTTTGTTGCTTGTGCTTTTGGTGTCATCTAAAAAGATCATTACCAAGACCAATATCAAGGAGCTTCCTTCCTGTGTTTTCTTCTAGGGTTTTGCAGTATCGGGCCTTATGTTTTAAGTCTTTTAAATCCATTTTGAGTTCATTTTTGTGAGTGGTGTAAGACAAGGGTTCAAGTTCATTTTTTCCGCTGTGATTATCCAGTTTTCTCAACAGGATTTGTTGAAGAGATTATCCTCTCCCCCATTGAGTGTTCTTGGCTCCCTTGTCACTATTATGTGACAGGGGTTTATTTCTGAGCTCTCTATTCTGTTCCACTGGTCTATGTGTCTGTTTTTATACTGTTTTAATTACTATAGTTTTGTATCAGTAGTGTAGTTTGAAATCAGGAAGTGTGATGTCTCTGGCTTTGTTCTTCTTTCTCATGATTGCTTTGGCTATTTTTGGTCTTTTGTGTTTCCATACAAATTTTAGGATTCTTCTTTCTAGTGCCGTGAAAAATGCCGTTGGAAGTTTGACGTGGATTGTGTTGAATCTGTAGATGGCTTTGCGTAGTATGGATATTTTAACAATATTAATCTTCTGATCCATAAATGTAGGATATCTTTCCATTTGTTTGTGTTTTCTTCAGTTTCTTTCATTAAAGTCTGGTAGTTTTCACTGTACAGATCTTTCACTTGGTTAAATTTATTCCTAAGTACTTTATTTTTGATGCCAATGTGAATGGGATAATTTTGTTTCTTTTTCAGATGTTTTGTTGTTAATGTATAGAGGCACAACTGATTTTTGTATGTTGAGCTTACATCCTGCAACTTTAGTGAATTCATTGACTAGTTTCAAATGGTTTTTTGGTTGAGTCTTCAGGGTTTTCTATATTTAAGATCATACCATTTGCAAATAAAGACAATTTTGCTTATTCCTTTCCAATTTGGATGCCTTTTATTTCTTTGTTTTGCCTAATTACTCTAGCTAGGACTTCCAGTATTATGCTGAATAAGAGTGATGAGAGTGTGGGCATTCTTATCTTGTTGCTGTTCAAGAAGAGAAACGTTCAATTTTTCATTGTTGAGTATAATGTTAGCTGTTGTCGTATATGGCCTTTATCATGCTGAGGTATGTTCCTTCAATTTGTTGAGGCTTTTTATCATGAAAGGGTGTCGTATTTTGTCAAATGCTTTTCTTCATCTATCGAGATGATAGTATGATTTTTATCTTTTATTCTGTTGATGTGGTGTATCATATTTATTGATTTGTATATGTTGAACCACCCTGGCATCCCAAGGATAAATCCCACTTGGTCATGTTGTATTTGAATTTGGTTTGCTAATATTGAATTTGGTTTGCTAATATTCTGTTGAGAATTTTTGCCTCCATAGTCATTGAGAATATTGGTCTATAGTTTTCTTTTCTCATCGTGTCCTTATTTGGCTTTGGTATCAGAGTAATGCTGGCTTCATAAAATGAGTTTGGAAGTGTTCCCTCTTCCTCAGTTTTTTGGAAGAGTTTAAGAAGGATTGGCATTAATTCTTTTTTAAATGTTTGGTAGAATTCGCCAGTGAAGCCATCTGGTCCTGGGAATAATTTTCAGTATAGGAAGTACCTGTTCGTAATTGCTAGAGCACCATGATGTATTTCAGAAGGCAGTGGCCACAGATAATAACTCTAATATTTAATATCTGTGGCTCAGAGTGAATAGAAAGTGTGGCTGGCATTTTCCCATTGATGAACACTTTCCTGAAAACTTCTTCTCATTAGAGAAACACCAGCGCAATTATTTCTTTTTCTTTGGCCTCCTGTAACTGCCCATAGCACAGATCTGACTTATTTTTATACTTGTTTTAATCGTTATTCTCAATGAAAGTGGAAGATGAATGGACCAGAATATGTTTCTCCAAACCTCCTTCCTCCATACTAAATTTTTAAAAAGTTTCCCTTGTGTGTAACCATTGTGTGTATTTTTTTTTTCTCTGTGGATCAGAAATCCTTAATAAAAGCAAATCTAAGACTGTATATTGCTTGGGGAAAAAAGATTCCCATTTCCACATATATCATCAACAACAATGGAAAAACACCCAGCAACTCCACAGGGTTCTACTAGTGAAGGAATTCTGTTTAATACCTTGAGTAGTATCATGGGATTAGCAGTTCTAAACTTTACGAATAAAATCTTTACATAAGCAAATCCACAGATCCTTCACCAAGTAATAACATCATAGTGATACCTACGTAAGGCAGATGTTAATGAAGTCAACTTTACACACGTTTGTAGCACAGAATGTGTGCATGAGCTGATAGAATAAGCAAATATTAAGATTGTAAGTTTAGGGTTAAAAGTTATGGGAGGTTAAAATTGTATAATTTTTTCCCTTTAAAATTTTGTTTCTTCTACAGGTCGTATAAAACAAAAGTAATAAAATTTCCACCTAGAGATAGTGAAAAGTGGATATAGTCCTTAGGTATTCTTGGTGTAATGGGAAGACAATTGACTGGAGCCCATGAGATCTGAGTTTGAATTCTACTTCTGACACCTCTTTGCTTTATGACCTTGTGCAAGTTATTTAACCTCTAAACATTAGCTTCACTGTCTGTAAAATGGGGATGTCTACCTCATGGAATTAATTAAGAAAATTTAATGTTTATTAATTAATTAATTTATTTATTTTTGGCTGCGTTGGGTCTTCGTGGCTGCATGTGGGCTTTCTTTTTTTAGTTGCAGTGAGCGGGGGCTACTCTTCATTGCCGTGCGCGGGCCTCTCGTTGCGGTGGCCTCTCTCCTCGCGGAGCACCGGCTCCAGAGCGCAGGCTCAGCAGTTGTGGCGCAGGCTCAGCAGTTGTGGCTCACAGGCCTAGCTGCTCTGCAGCATGTGGGATCTTCCCGGACCAGGGCTCGAACCCGTGTCCCCTGCATCGGCAGGCTGACTCTCAACCACTGTGCCACCAGGGAAGCCCAAGAAAATTTAATGTTTAGGACAGTAACTGGCATGTAATAAGTAAAGTGAATCATCAACTCTGAAATAAAAGACTACAGCATTCTTTCAGATAAATAGTAAGAGACTAACAGAATTTTAAAAATGACATAGCCTCATTTGTAAAATTCCTCAAGGAATTTTTTTCCTTCCTGTACATTCTATATAAATCCTTAGTTTTCTGAAACATTTTGAATAACTCTGGCAGAGAGAATATGGTTTTTTCAATGTCCAAGTCTCATGAAGTGGGCAGTCTTTTTTTTTTTTTTTTTTTTTTTTAACCAGTACGCGGGCCTCTTACTGTTGTGGCCTCTTCCATTGCGGAGCACAGGCTCCGGACGCGCAGGCTCAACGGCCATGGCTCACGGGCCCAGCCACTCCGCGGCATGTGGGATCCTCTCAGACCAGGTCACGAACCCGTGTCCCCTGCATCGGCAAGCGGACTCTCAACCACTGCTCCACCAGGGAAGCCCGTGGGCAGTCATTTTTAGGAAGAGCATGATAACTAGTTATCGGTCAATTTATGTTTTACAAGCACTATCTTATTTAAACCTATAGTGATCCTCTGAAGTAGCTACTTGTATCGTGTACCCATATTACTATTGCTGATCTATTGTTATGAATAAATTGTATGAAGCTGTCATTTTGAATCCTACGATTCATTCATATGAATCGTATGAAGCTGAGGAAATTGAAGCTTACAAAGTTTGTTATTTTCCCAAAGTCATCTGAACAAGAAAGTGGCAGAGCCAGGATTTGAACCCAGATCTCCTCAACTTCAGGAGTCTTATTTATATCCACTCTGCCATGTTACTTTGCTACGCATACTTGGTGGTATCTATGGGTCTATTTTGATATTTATCTATATATCCTAATAGATAATATATAGTTCTGTTAACCACTTGATTAAATTCTTACTAGAGGTGGTAGGGGAATAAAGAAGCTGAAAATGCTTGATGAAATAAATAATGTAATTTTAAAAATTTCTCTTTGAGAATACCACACAGAAATTGTAGTGTAGGCCAGTCGGAAAGTATAATTTACCTTGTTTTGTACAAAATGTTTCCGGGACGCATCTGTTGGGTTTATTGTTAGCCACTAGTTTGATAGCCCTGCTTGTGGGTCTGCCTTTTCACCTCATGGACTTTAACACAAAACTTCTCCTCTCTCCCTGTTACAGTACGGTGAGGTAATGTCCATTACCACTGGTGGTTTTCCGTGGTGGTTTTCCACATTGTTCAAAGTTATACCTTATATGTCACGTGTCCTCTGGGTTTAATCATGATCCTGTTTACCAGCAGCTGCTTGGATAAATCAGAACAACCTTTTAAAGTGAATTAGATTTATTGCCTTAAGTATGAGGAAATTGAGCTACAAAAGTAGGATTATAATGGGAGGTTCTGGCAATATGAGAATTAAACTCCAAAGAGATGAAGCCTCCAGATCATTCTTAGTGTCCTAAGTTAAAAGGTATCTTGTATTAATTAAATTATTTTATAATATTTTCCATGTAAATTTATTAAGCACATTCTCTTTAATGAGGCCATTTAAAAATGATCTCTGCTGGTGAGACCTGAGGCCATGAAACTAAGATTTTCTGTATTGGAACAGTATTTGACATAGATTATATTCAATAAAGTATTCTTTATTCAACTTGAAAAATAAATGTGTTAGGTCTTTTAAAGTTACATCTTTTGGGAGATATGGCAGTAGCAACAGGATACACAGGCCTGAAAACAGTCATTTGGCTTATCCCATACAGGTTTGAAAAAGAGAACTCTGCTAGGCTCTCTAACGTTATTTCATCTGGAACCAAGGGAAATGCCATAGAGTGTTCCTGTATGCAGATAGATAGGATGATTGATTTTTTATCAAATTTGTGCTATTCTGTAGCATTTCAGCAAAGAAGAAATTCTTGTTGACTTGGTATTAAAATTGTTGCTTTATGTTTTCTTTGGGTACCCTAATAGATTAAGTAACTGCTCGCATATTAAATCCCAGTTTGCACGGGGAAAAGATCAGTTAAGGCCAAGGTCAAGTACCAATAGACAGTAAACTGCCGTCTCATCCTTACTGGTATCTCACCCAGGCTCTGGGAAATTTTCCTGGGATTGGGAGGTAGGAGAGCAAGCTTTTGTATCAGTTCCACCACTAATTGAGTGGTCCTCCAAGTTAATTTCACTTCTCTGCGCCTCACTTTTCACCTCTGTAAAATGTACATCATGATGAGATTGTTTTGTAAAATTGTTTTAAAGTCTTAGGAAGAAAAACACTATTATTGCTCTATCCAACGTATATTTTATGAGCATTCATCATATACTCAACTTTATTTTTGGCCCTGTGGAAAGTATAAAGGTAATAAAAAAAAAAAACCCAGCACAGACCTTGGCCTCCAGAAACCATCAGAAAAATAATCCAGACATTGTGGAAAGCTTAACCTAGGATGCTGGCACCTATTGTATACCAAGTACTATGCTGGGTGCCAGTACTATGGTGGGGATACGGTGGGATGCAGAAGCAGATACAGTCCCTGCCTTTCTGAGCTTACGGTCTTGTAAAATGGGTGTGAGAGCCATTACTGAGGTAGAATGGACTGGATTTGGTGATTAATGATATAAGAGAATGAGAGAATTGGAGCAGGTAATTAAATATCTAGATGAAGCTATTGAATAGGAATTGGAAGTGAGAACCAGAGTTTAAGAGAGATTGGGATTAGTAGTAGTTACTTAGGAATCGTCAGCAAGTATGGAATTTTAAGAAAGAAATTTTAAGGTCATTCTTCACATGGTGGAGTAGGTTATTGCTGAGTACGATTGGCAGGTTGAGATTATACTCATTTCTAAACACTCTGGAGTCATATTCTCTTCCAGAATTCTGTTTCTGGAGTGTGGGATGGACTCTATATTTAGACTCTGGGAAGAATTAGGTAGCAGTGTTCTGTTTAGTGAGGAGTTTTTAACTGTGAACCAGGTACTATGCTAATAAACTCTCTACATGGTTTTCTTCTTGGTCTTCACAACCACCCTCTAAAATAAGTACTATTAATATCATCCCTATTTTTTTTAGAAGAAATTGAAGCTTAAAGATTCTAAGCAACTTTACCAAATGTTGCATGTAGGTTAAGTAAGATAAGGATTGAGAATTGGATTGGATTTAGCAACATGGAGCTCACCGGTGACCATGATGAGTGGTTTTGGTGGAATGGTGGAGAATAATGGAGTGGGTTCAGAGAATGGGAAGAGAGGAATTGAAAACAATGAATGCGTGCAGTTCTTTCAGTGAGTCTTGTTGAAAAGGGGAGCATAGGAATTGAGTGGTAGTTGGGGAAGTGGAATCAAAATTTGTTGTTGTTTCCGAGACTTCTGTATGCTGCTAAGAATGCTGCAGCAGAAAGGGGAAGATTGACGATGCCTGGGAGAAAGAGGCGCTACTGGAGCAATGTCCCTGAGTAGACAAGAGGAGGCAGAATCCAGTGTACAGGTGGGGCGGGTGCAGGATAGCTGATTCAGAGGAGCTGGAGGGAAGGCAGTTAGTTATAAAGGCTGTGGACGCAGAGAAGTGGGCAGATGTGGAGGTGAGCGCTTGTGGAGGTTCTCTCCTGATTATTTCGATGAGGGAAGAAAAGCAAGCAAGATCATCTGAGAGTGAGGGTGGGGTGCAGGTGTTTTCCAGGGTTTAAATTCTCACCTAAAGTGTCCCAAGACGGGACGTCCATTCCATTTGGCTATTTTATTTCTTTTATGTAAGTTTTCTAGGAAGCATTTGTCTTATTTTGCAGAACTCAGTAGTCATTCATTTGAAATCTTATTTTGGAATCCTAGGTATTTATTACAATGAGTGCCTAAAAACTTGGTATTTCTATCTTTTTTTTTTTTTTATGTTACAGAAAAGACAACTGAAAGATAGAAATTTTAATTCATTAGAGATAAACTAAGGAATGGGAACAAGATAGTGGTAAGTCAGAATGAAATCATAACGCATCAGTTTTGTTTTTCTTGAAAGAAATATTTGCCTTGCTGCACTTTACCACTGTTTTCTCCCTTCTTCTTTCCTCTGGCAAACTGCTGTGATGCGTACTTTCCCTGTGTTGCCATTCACTGCTTCTCTTTCCTTAATGAGTAGAAATCCTGGATCTCTATTCACTGCAGTATGGGACTGACTTCTTGAAGACAGCTTCCTAATTTAAAATGGAATATGCCAAATTCTCAGGAGTTAAGGTGTTTAACTTTTGTAACAGTTGATAGTATTTACCATCTTTCTTCTTTTGGCTTCTGTTACACTGTACTATTCTTTTTTCCTTCCTCTTTTTTTTTTTTTTCCTAACTGTGGCCCCTTCTTCTCTTATCTCCTCCTCTTCTGGTTCCCTAGTGCTGTCCCTCTGCTCGTTCTGTATTCACTTCAGCTCCTTATATCCAGCCCCACTCTCTCTCTGCTTTGCAGATGACACTAGTGATAGGAGGATTGTGCCTTCTGGTTTGCACGAGCAGTCTAATTATCGTTTGTAGATAACTTCTCTTTTCTCATTGTTTTTATGATTTTATTTTTTGCCTTGATGTTACATAGTTTCACTACAGGTTATCTGAATATGGATTTATTTTTATTTAACACTACTTAAGACTTGTGTTTCAAATTCTTTTTTATGCTTTTAACCATTTTAAACATTCATTTTTATAGTTCATAACTGATAGTTCTATTATCAGAAGTTATTTGGAACCTTGTCTTTTTGGTTAGTTCTGATGGCTCTTGTTTGTGGTAAAGTTGAGAGTGTCCCTTCAAGGTTTGAATCATTCTAATATGTGGCTTGTTTAGGGGGATATCACTCCTCAGAGGGTCTGTGTTGGGTTCAGCTGGGTGCCTTCAGGATGTCACCTGCCTGGACCACTTTTAGGTAAATTTCTTCACTTAAGGGAGTATAAAACTAAATCCCAAGTCACACGAGTGCAGGCCCTGGTTACTGTTTCTAGGGGAGACTTGTACCTTACTCCACACATATAGAACATAGGCTCAGATGGACAGACGTACTTGTTTCTTCCATGTGCGTGTTTAAAGTCTGCCCTTTGAGAGTCCTGGCTTCACTTGCCAGTCTCAGTTCAGCTTTGACATTTGTAGGCCTCAGGCCTTGTCGCAGGCCTCACTTTGTGCTCATTAAATCTCAAGCCCTTAGGTGGCTGAGACCTGGAAACCCTCAAGGACTGCCATGCCGTCAGCTGTATTTTATTTATTTTTTGACTGTTAGGTATTTCTCTTATCTTCTGGTAAGATCACCTATATATAAACAGGATATTTGTTACATTTTATCCAGAATTTTTTTTTAATGTTACAGAAAAGAAAACTGAAAGATAGAAAATTCAGTTCATTAGAGATAAACTGTATCTATATATTTATCATAAGTTCTTGAGGGTCTTATCCTCCAGTTTGTTGTTTTTGAGGACTTTTATTTATGGTTTAGTTGGGAACTCGTCTTCAGCAAGGCTTTAGTTGCAGGATTTATATGTGGATAGAAAGGGATGTCCAATATAATACATAAAATATGTATATATTTTTAGCTAAACTATAAGCTTCTTGAATGCATAGACTATATCATATTTTTTTGTATTCCAGTGTTTTGAAAATCAGTAGAATATTTTCAGAACTTGACTATAAACTAGACAAAGAACTATGAGATATTTAAAGTTCAACTGATAGTATTTTAATATAATCTGTAAAAGTTGTGTAGTCCCTATACTCTGAAAGAGTGCCATTGTCCATCTAGTTTTAAGGTCTTTAGAGTTAGACATAAGAGAAATTAAATATTTTAAGTTTTTCAAGTTCAAAGCTCTTTAGAGTTAAATGGAAAAGGCAAGGGCCTATCTTTAGATCCAAAGAAGAGCAAGGTAAAATTAAATAATCAACCTGCCTGGGAGTAGTGGCATCCTACCATTAGACGAAATAATTAGTAATGTTATCGTCCCCTTCCCCTACCTTAGAAGTGATAAAATGACTGGCTTAGCAACTTTAAATAAGGATCAGTATGTCCCATCAGAGTCTCTGACAAGAATCTCGCCCCTGTTCTTGCTGAAATACCTAGTTGTGGGTAACATCAAAATGCTAAGAGGGCAGCCCCCGTGATATTAAATGGGACTGTATAATATTTGGTGTGAGAAGTATGTCTGCAGCTCCAGATCTCATACCAGCTGAAATTTTTGGCTAAATATTACCTTGGTTAACTTGGATAATTGTCTTCTGTAGTGGGTAAGCATCTTTCAACTCCAGTGACATTTAGAATTAAGAGTAGAAATGTCTAAGAGACTCAAAACTGTAATAGTAGTACTTTTTGTTAAGGGATATGTACATATTTATTTATTATTTTTATGTACTTGTAATTTAAGACAATATGGCTAATGAGGGTGATAAGCATGCAATTCCAATTTTAAGTGTATTATGGAATAATTTAGATCTGTGATTTTACATGAAAATTTATGTTAAGTACTTTTGGGGAACATTTAGGAGAAATTAGGCTTACCTCATTTATAAGTTTAACTTGCTAAGTTTATGAAAGTATTTATATGTAAGTTATGTTTTGTTAAGTAAGACAATTGAAGAACTAAGAAGGAAATAAAATATATTACATTTATAAACGTATGTTAAAAATTTTAGTGGCATTTAATTAGCCAGGTTTGTAAATGGCATCAAGCATTATTCAAAAACCTCTTAAAAGTGACTTCTAAAATCTGCTACTCTTGTACATAAAAAAAGATTTGTAAGTGAATCTAAAAGCTTTAAGGACTAACTGAATTTTTGCAGTTTTAACTTTAATAAATTGAATATTTAAAAAATCAAAGTAAACCTTTGAAGAGATTTTTTTGCACAAAAAGTACCTTTGAGGATATAAAACGACTCGTATCAGCATGGCTTATAGTACTCCATGTGTTTCTGAGTGTGATTGATTTGCTTGTTAGATAGTGAGGGAAGACTTAATCCAGTATACAAAAAAGCCTTTTCTATTACGTAGTGTAGTATCTTGCATTCATCAAAAGTTCAGATATTTGTTGAAAAATTAATATTTTGAACTGACTCTGGAATATATCATACTAAAATATTTGTTTATAATTTTCTGATAGCAAATAACTAAAATTTCTAAAGTTCTTTTTAGAACTGGAACTTATTAAAGGTTAAGTTCTATGGAGTCACGTGATTTATGAAGAGGCACCACTGCACTTCAGTAGGGAAAGGTGGGTCTTGTCAGTAAATGCTTCTGGGTTAACTGAATGTCCATGTGGTGAGGAAAATCTTAACCCCTTACCTCACATCATATAGAAAAACTAATTTGAAATAGATCACCACCTAAAATGTAAAAAGGTAATAAAATAAAACTTCCAGAAGAAAACATGGAAGGGATATTATCATCTTCTTGGGATAGCAAAGATTTATTAAACTGGACAATAAAGCATTAAAGATAAAAGATCAGTAAGTCAGAATTCTAAAATTATGAACTTCTTTTCATCAAAAGATGCACCATTAAGACAAGCCATATACTGGTAGAAAGTAAAAAAAAAAAGGAAAGCCATATACTGGTAGAAGATGTTTGCAAAGCATATGTATGACAAAGGACTTGTATAGAATATATAAAGAACAACGATCAATAAATCAATAAGAAAAAGTCAGGCAACCCAGTTGAAAAAAAATGGACTAAAGACTGGAACAGATACTATACAAAAGAAGATATTCACATGGCTAATAAGCATCTTGTTGAAAAGGTGTTTAACATCTGTAGCCATTCAAGAAAGGCAAGGTAGAACCACAATGAGACACCATTACACCCCACCCCACCCCCAGAATGACTAGGGTGGGACAGCTGGCACTCTCGTACATGGCTGTTGGGAGTGTAGAATGGCATCACTACTCTGGAATACCGTTGGCTATATTTACTAAAGCTAATCTTACATACACTTTATGATGCAGCTATTCTGCTCCTGGGTACAGATCCCAAAGAAATGAATGCTTCTGTTTACCATGAGGATAATTCCCATATTCATAGAGGCTTTAATAATAAACAGAAAACAGCTCAGGTGTCCATTCATAGAATTGATAAGTTGTATATTTATGCAATAGAATACTCCACAGCAGTAAAGAAAGATAAACGGCTATATACAGGAACATGGACGAATTTCACAGGTAATGTTGAAAGAGTATGTACTATAGGATTCCAGTTTATGAAACTAGAACAGGCAAACCTAATCTATGATAGTAAGGTCAAAATAGTGGTTACCTTTACCAGCTGATATTTACTAACAGGGGCCATGAAAAAAACTTTCTGGGGTATTGGGAAATGCTCTTTGTTCTACTAGTGGTTATACAGTACCAAAATTTATTGAGTTGTATACCTAATATATGTACATTTTACTGAATATATGGTATACCTCAATGAAAAATAGATTTTAAAAATTCTGTTAAGTATTAATCATCCCCATTTACAGAGGAAGAATATGAGGCTTGTAGATGTTACGTGATACGCTCATATAATCAGTAATTGGTGGACCTGGGAGTAGGAAGGCACCCAGGGTTTAGGATTCTAAATCTAATGCTAACTCCGGATCACCATGCTGTTTCTCTGTGAAGGGAGGAATCGTGTTTGCAACGTTTTTATGTCAACAGCCAGTGTAGTTCCTGTCCTTATTAGATAAACATATATTTTCTGATTTAAAAAAATAGCAGTCATATATTTGATGAGAGTGGACATTAAAATTCTTAATCATTGGACTTCCCTGGCAGGCCAGTAGCTAAGACACTGCACTCCCAATGCAAGGGGCCTGGGTTCAATCTCTGGTCTGGGAACTTGGTCCCGCATGCCACAACTAAAGATCCTGCATGCTGCAACTAAAAAGATGCAGCAATGAAGATCCCACCGCAACTAAGACCTGAGGCAGCCAAATAAATATTAAAAAAAAAATTCTTAATCATTAATTTCAAATAATAAGTCCTCTAATTTCTGTTTAAGCTTTGCTTTCTTGCCTCCTGATTTCTTACCAAGTAATTTCTCTTGGACTCAAAGTCTCATATATTGACCCCAAGTCCTTATAGTAAAAATATCAGTATTACCTACTTGGAACTCGTGTTTTTTTTCATTAGCTATAGAGAGGTATGTTTTCCTGTTTAATTCATATAGATTAATGTCATAGCAAAGTAAGATTATTTTTCTTCCTTTTCCAGAAGTTTCAGTAATTTGATTTATGTTCTTGGGCATATATAGGACCTGTTCCAAATTTCTTTTTCTTACACTAGAATTCTAACAATGTATGAACAAACAGATATAACCAAAGAATTTAGAATAATCATGAAACAGAAAGCTGGAAGAAATAGAAAGAGCTGAATAGATGGGAATCTTAAGAAGGTGCCTGTATAGCAATTGGAGAAAATTGTGATAGTATCTTTGACCCTGTTTCTAAATATGGTGTGGAATGAAGGCATCTTCAGAAGAGGTCTCTTCCCCTTTGACTTCTGGAACCCTGGATGCGTGGTGCTGTCTGACAGACAGTTCTATTTCTGTTGCCCAGTCTTTTATGGAGATTTGCCAGGCAGTAATACAGTAGGTTCAACTGAGGATGTGTACTCTGAGCCCACATCACTACCACATGTGTGTTTCTAGAACATGCCAAAAACTTTGTAGCAACCCTATAATTTCATTTTCTTAGGTGCTCAAATAATTTAATTAGTGCTATTGTTATATTCATCATATTTAAAGTTTATTAACTACCAAGTAACTAATATGAATAATAAAATTTATGTAAGGAATAAGGAGTTATAATACAGTAGGATCTATGTACCCACCATGGAGTTTAAGATAAAGAACATTAGCGTTACCTTGAAGGCCCTCTATGAGCTCCCCTGCATCCTGTTCCCTCCCCTCCTCTTTCAGAGTTAGCCACTGTCCTGGATTTGGGGTTTATCATTCCTTTGCCTTTCTTTATACTTTTAGCACATACATTTTAATCTCCACACAGTATCTTGTTCTGCTTAGAATCATACTGTATGTGTTCTTTGAACTTACTTTTTCACTCAACATTGTGGTCCTGAGATTGATCTATTATTATTGCATGTGGCTGTAATTCATGTTCACGTGAATATAGTATCCCATTATGTGAATGTATAATAATTTATGCATCTGTTCTGATACTGGACCTTTGGGTTGTTTCCAGGTGTTTACTATTACAAGCAGTGCTGTAAGAACGTTTACATATAATATTGATATTTAATATTGCTTAGAAAGGGAATATTGGCTTTTGGAGGAAGTCAGGCTTATTTGCCTATGATAGGGTAAGGCATCTTTCTTCCCATTCCTGCGGGGAAATATCCTCCAGTAGGAGAACTGAGCTCAGTGTAGACATGCTACTCTTTTATCTGCAGATTTCCAGTTATTCTCTGTATTTGAAATGCTGTAAGCTAGCAGGTGTCAGCCCGTGTTTGACCATTGGGGCAGAGGCTGACGATGCTGTGCAACCCTACTAATAAGGTGTCTTTTTAAAAAGAGACCAGTAAAAGAAGCCCTGAGACTTATTTTTTACAGCCTGGAAGCTGTCACTGAGTCCTTAAATTGAAGCATGCCATTGGGCAGTGATGCCCTAATGGAGGAAGAAGTACAGAACAGAGTCAAGGGTGTCCTTTGGGAAGCTGACAGTCTGTTTCGAATGTACTATCAAACTGCGGTGAGATGGAACTGAAGACCTGCAAAGCACAGGCACGCTTCCTGTGAGACGTGGGACTTGCCACAAATGCCACATCTGGCCTCTTGAGCAGTTTCCTTCAGACCGTTTATGAGCCCGTCAGAATACTGAGTGGCAGGACAAGGTCAGCAGCAGCGAACACCTGGAGTGCAGCCTGTGAACGAGCTTTGACATAATTCTCGCAGCACAGCTTTACTGAACTGGCTGTGTGTGCAATGTGGACTGCAAGCAGGACTCCGCAGTGACCGCTAAATAGCAAGCTGAGGTGGGAAAGCACAAGCTGAGGAGGCAGAAGAAATGTTTCCAGAGTCCCTGCAGTTCACCCCTCCTCAGCGAGGCCACCGAGCAGCCTGGCACGCAGCTGTAAAGGATGGGCTTGCTGTGTGAGCAAGAGCTTCGGGCTGGCTGTGCCTCCAGAAAGCAGGACCACAAACAATGACAGACTATTTAAATAGCAGGCGCAGCTGCTAGCAGAAGGGCAGACTTGACGTGTGTTCTGTGTGGAAGAGATTGTCAGTCGCTTTTTATTGTCTTTGGCCAGGAATCCAATTCAGGAAAGACATTATACATACACACACACACACACACACACACACACACACACACACACATATATACATATATATATATATATATAAAACAGTAAAGTTCTGCTCTTCTACTTTACACCTCTTCATCAAAACCAAACAGAGGGCTTCCCTGGTGGCGCAGTGGTTGAGAGTCCGCCTGCCTATGCAGGGGACGCGGGTTCGTGCCCTGGTCCGGGAAGATTCCACATGCCGCGGAGCGGCTGGGCCCGTGAGCCATGGCCGCTGGGCCTGCGCGTCTGGAGCCTGTGCTCCGCAGCGGGAGAGGCCACAGCAGTGAGAGGCCCGCATACCGCAAAAAAAACCCCAAAACAAAACAGAAATTCGTTCAAAAAACAATGGTTGCAATGAAATACTAGGAACAGAGCAACATAACATTTTTAGTTTTTTAGTCTTTACCAGTCTCATTACATTTTTACCTTATTGACAGAATACTTAAAAGACTAATAATGCGCTAGAACCAAAAACGTAATAATACCTTTAAATTTGAGAATGCCTTATAACTATTTCACTATACATGATTTTCAAGCTCCTTTTCGGTGGATGTTTTCCCCACAAGGTTGCTTATTCATCTTTGTCTCCTCCTAGGGCCTAGCACAGTAGAGGATATATACCTCCTAACAGGTGTGGGTGTTCAGTAAATAACTGTTTAACTGGATTGGACTCCAAGGATTCAGATGTCAGTATATGGTAACCTAGTAGAAAGACATACACTTTTCACCAGCCTCTCTCATCCTCAGCACTTTCATGTAGCGGTCTAATCCCAGAAGTCTGAAGATGCTGCAATATGTTAACTGTTTTTTACCTTGAGTTTTCAACCTTCCTGGCTTTTCATCCATTTTCCTGTTTTCCTGAGTTCATTGAGTAATACACATGTGAGACTTTTTCTGATACCAGGAAGAGAAACTCTGTGATGAGTTAGATGAATTAAAAGCATAAAGCTGGAAAAGGGATAAGAATAGATTTTGGCACATGGGTGGAAAAGGAACACACATATGGGATGTGAAGGGCTGCAAATACAGGCAGAGCTGTAAAGAGAGTAAAGGTAGGAAAACAGAGGCAGAGGCAGTTCAGGGAGGAAGAACTAAAAGCGTAGACACAAAGTGATGGAGTCTCCCCCAACACCCAGAGAGAGGCAAATAAATACTGTTCTGAGAAGCCCCATAATTTCACTATTTGAAGAAGACATGTTTCACATTACATTAGACAAAATATGCCACTTTGTAACATAACTATATTTATGTACTTTATCAAAATTCTTTTTTAAAATTGCTGTATAATTGACATGTATTACATTAGTTTCAGGTGTACAACGTAATGATTCAGTATTTGTGTATATTGTGAAATCATCACCACCATAAATAGAATTAACATCCTTTGCCACATATAGTTATCAAAATTCTTGATTCCCATTTGGGGGCCTGTATAATTTGAATGATCCTCTGATTTTTGACACCCTCAAAGCATGAGTAATATTTTTACACATAAACTTTGCACATAAATTAAGAAGATTTCATTAAACCCTGGTGTTGGTAATTTGATGAATGAAATGGTTTTTCCAACATGGAAGCAGAGAAAATCATTTTGGTTGTAAAGGATAAACTAGTAAGCTATGCAAATAAATATATTTTGAATTCTTGTCCTTTCAGCTTTTAATAATTTTTTTTTAAAGTTACTTATTTGGCTTAGGACAGTAATGAATAAAGGAATTGATTTTCTGTTAACACTATTAAGATTATTAGATAGGAATAGTCTGTATTGCCCTCTATTGGTGAGTGTTATTTTTGACAAAATAATTGCTGCTGTGTGTGTCATTTATATGTATATTTAATGTTTGTATCAACCAGTATACTTTACAGAAAAGCACTTTAAAAACTGACCTAATAGTTGTAGCCGTGAATTGGCAAAAGGGGGGAAAATTGACCTTGTGGGCTTATTGATTTAATAGTTTTATTGACTAATGTAGTATTGAAATACTTTTGCCTTTGATTAATTTTAATTTTATGTATTTATTTTTTTGTCAGAGCGCCACCTCAGATAAGGCGTCCCAATCGAGAAGTAAGACCTCTGAGGAAAGAAATGCCAGGAGGAGGAGCCCGAGGACCTGTAGGCCGAGCACATCCTATATCAAAGAGTGAAAAACCCTCTACAAGTAGGGACAAGGATTGTAGAGCAAGAGGGAGAGATGACAAGGCAAGACTACCTCTTTGTAACCCACTCACTTTAAGCCTGTGATGTTTGTTGCTTATTATACTTTTAGTGGGCTTTTCAGAGGACCCTGGTTTTGACATGGAAGAGATTTTTTTAAAAACTTTGAATCAAAAACCTATGCAGTCTTTGCATTTTGAAGGCCATTCTGCACTGTCAGTAACCTCAGAGGTGTATATATTTCTTAATACACACACACAGAAATCTTAAGTAAAATGGAGCTTTTCATTCTTTGAATTTCAAAATTGTATTAAATATCATCACAATTCTGATAATTAAAGATAAAAAATGACAAAATTAAATAGGAAATAATTTTGAATCTTAAATAGTAGTCCACGTTCACTTAGAGGAGGATGAGGAGGTAGTTTGAATTTTCTTTTTTTCCCACCCCCCTGCGGCTTTCCCCGTTGGTGTCCATACGTTTGTTCTCTACATCTGTGTCTCAACTTCTGCCCTGCAAACAGGTTCATCTGTACCATTTTTCTAGGTTCCACATACATGCGTTAATATACGATATTTGTTTTTCTCTTTCTGACTTACTTCACTCTGTATGACAGTCTCTAAATCCATCCACGTCTCAACAAATGGCCTAATTTCATTCCTTTTTATGGCTGAGTAATATTCCATTGTATATATGTACCACATCTTCTTTATCCATTCCTCTGTTGATGGGCATTTAGGTTGCTTCCATGACCTGGCTATTGTAAATAGGACTGCAGTGAACATTGGGGTGCATGACTCTTTCTGAATTATGGTTTTCTCTGGGTATATGCCCAGTAGTGGGATTGCTGGATCATATGGTAATTCTATTTTTAGTTTTTTAAGGAACCTCCATACTGTTCTCCATAGTGGCTGTACCAATTTACATTCCCACCAACAGTGCAAGAGGATTCCCTTTTCTCCACACCCTCTCCAGCATTTGTTGTTTGTAGATTTTCTGATGATGCCCATTCTAACTGGTGTGAGGTGATACCTCATTGTAGTTTTGATTTGCATTTCTCTAATAATTAGTGATGTTGAGCAGCTTTTCATGTGCTTCTTGGCCATCTGTATGTCTTCTTTGGAGAAATGTCTGTTTAGGTCCTCTGCCCATTGTTTGATTGGGTTGTTTATTTCTTTAATATTGAGCTGCATGAGCTGTTTATATATTTTGGAGATTAATCCTTTGTCCGTTGATGCGTTTGCAAATATTTTCTCCCATTCTGAGAGTTGTCTTTTCGTCTTGTTTATGGTTTCCTTTGCTGTGCAAAAGCTTTTAAGTTTAATTAGGTCCCATTTGTTTATTTTTGTTTTTATTTCCATTACTCTAGGAGGTGGATCAAAAAAGATCTTGCTGTGATTTATGTCAAAGAGTGTTCTTCCTATGTTTTCCTCTAAGAGTTTTATAGTGTCTGGTCTTAGATTTAGGTCTCGAATCCATTTTGATTTTATTTTTGTGTGTGGTGTTAGGGAGTGTTCTAATTTCATTCTTTAACATGTAGCTGTCCAGTTTTCCCAGCACCACTTATTGAAGAGACTGTCTTTTCTCCATTGTATATCTTTGCCTCCTTTGTCATGGATTAGTTGACCATACGTGCGTGGGTTTATCTCTGAGCTGTCTATCTTGTTCCATTGATCTATGTTTCTGATTTTGTGCCAGTACCATATTGTCTTGATTACTGTAGCTTTGTAGTATAGTCTGAAGTCAGGGAGTCTCATTCCTCCAGCTCCGTTTTTTCCCCTCAAGACTGCTTTGGCTATTTGGGGTCTTTTGTGTCTCCATACAAATTTTGAGATGATTTGTTCTAGTTCCGTAAAAAATGCCATTGGTAATTTGATATGGATTGCATTGAATCCGTAGATTGCTTTGGGTAATATAGTCATTTTCACAATATTGATTTTTCCAATCCAAGAACATGGTATATCTCTCCATCTGTTTGTGTCATCTTTAATTTCTTTCATCAGTGTCTTATAGTTTTCTGCATACAGGTCTTTTGTTCCCCTAGGTAGATTTATTCCTAGATATTTTATTCTTTTTGTTGCAGTGGTAAATGGGAGTGTTTCCATAATTTCCCTTTCAGATTTTTCATCATTAGTGTATAGGAATGCAAGAGATTTCTGTGCATTAATTTTGTATCCTGCAACTTTATCAAATTCATTGATTAGCTCTAGTAGTTTTCTGGTGGCATTTTTAGGATCCTCTGTGTATAGTATCATGTAATCAGCAAACAGTGACAGTTTTACTTCTTCTTTTCCAGTTTGTATTTTCTTTTATTTCTTTTTCTTCTCTGATTGCTGTGGCTAGGACTTCCAAAACTATGTTGAATAATAGTGGTGACAGTGGACATCCTTGTCTCATTCCTGATCTTAGAGGAAATGCTTTCAGTTTTTCACCATTGAGAATGATGTTGGCCGTGGGTTTGTCATATATGGCCTTTATTATGTTGAGGTAGGTTCCTTCTTTGCCCACTTCTTGGAGAGTTTTTATCATAAATGGGTGTTGAATTTTGTCAAAAGCTTTTTCTGCATCTATTGAGGTGATCATATGGTTTTTTTTTTGTTTGTTTGTTTTTTTTTTTTTTGTTTTTTTTTTTTTATGCGTTACGCGGGCCTCTCACTGTTGTGGCCTCTCCCGTTGCGGAGGACAGGCTCCGGACGCGCAGGCTCAGCGGCCATGGCCCACGGGCCCAGCCACTCCGCGGCACGTGGGATCCTCCCAGCCCGGGGCACGAACCCGTGTCCCCCGCATCGGCAGGCGGACTCCCAACCACTGCGCCACCAGGGAAGCCCGATCATATGGTTTTTATTCTTCATTTTGTTAATATGGTGTATCACATTGATTGATTTGCATATATTGAAGAATCCTTGCATCCCTGGGATAAATCCCACTTGATCATGGTGTATGATCCTTTTAATGTGTTGTTGGATTCTGTTTGCTAGTATTTTGTTGAGGATTTTTGCATCTATATTCATCAGTGATATTGGTCTGTAATTTTCTTTTTTTGTAGTATCTTTGTCTGGTTTTGGTATCAGGGTGATGGTGGCCTCATAGAATGAGTTTGGAGTGTTCCTTCCTCTGTAATTTTTTGGAAGAGTTTGAGAAGGATAGGTGTTAGCTCTTCTCTAAATGTTTGATAGAATTCACCTGTGAAGCCATCTGGTCCTGGACTTTTGTTTGTTGGAAGATTTTTAATCACAGTTTCAATTTCATTACTTGTGATTGGTCTGTTCATATTTTCTGTTTTCTTCTGGTTCAGTCTTGGAAGGTTATACCTTTCTAAGAATTTGTCCATTTCTTCCAGGTTGTCCATTTTATTGGCATAGAGTTGCTTGTAGTAGTCTCTTAGGATGCTTTGTATTTCTGTGGTGTCTGTTGTAACTTCTCCTTTTTCATTTCTAATTTTATTGATTTGAGTCCTCTCCCTCTTTTTCTTGATGAGTCTGGCTAATGGTTTATCAATTTTGTTTATCTTCTCAAAGAACCAGCTTTTAGCTTTATTGATCTTTGCTCTTATTATCTTTGTTTCTATTCCATTTATTTCTGCTCTGATCTTTATGATTTCTTTCCTTCTGCTAACTTTGGGTTTTGTTTGTTCTTCTTTCTCTAGTTCATTTAGGTGTAAGCTTAGATTGTTTATTTGAGATGTTTCTTGTTTCTTGAGGTAGACCTGTATGACTATAAACTTCCTTCTTAGACCTGCTTTTGCTGCATCTCATAGGTTTTGGATCATCGTGTTTTCATTGTCATTTGTCTCTAGGTATTTTTTGATTTCCTCTTTGATTTCTTCAGTGATCTCTTGGTTACTTAGTAACGTATTGTTTAGCCTCCATGTGTATGTGTTTTTTACATTTTTTCCCTGTAATTCATTTCTAATCTCATAGTGTTGTGGTCAGAAAAGATGCTTGATATGATTTCAATTTTCTTAAATTTACTGAGGCTTGATTTGTGACCCAGGATGTGATCTATCCTGGAGAATGTTCCATGTGCACTTGAGAAGGAAGTGTAATCTGTTGTTTATGGATGGAATGTCCTGTCAGTTAAATCTGTCTGGTCTATTGTATCATTTAAAGCTTCTGTTTCCTTATTTATTTTCATTATGGATAATCTGTCCATTGGTGCAAGTGAGGTGTTAAAGTCCCCCATTATTATTGTGTTACTGTCGATTTCCTCTTTTATAGCTGTTAGCAGTTGCCTTATGTATTGAGGTTCTCCTATGCTGGGTGCATACATATTTATAATTGTTATATCTTCTTCTTGGAATGATCATTATGTAGTGTCCTTCCTTGTCTCTTGTAACATTCTTTATTTTAAAGTCTATTTTATCTGATATGAGTATTGCTACTCCAGCTTTCTTTAGATTTCTGTTTGCCTGGAATATCTTTTTCTATCCCCTCACTTTCAGTCTGTATGTGTCCCTAGGTCTAAAGTGGGTCTCTTGTAGACAGCATATATATGGATCTTGTTTTTGTAACCATTCAGCAAGCCTCTGTCTTTTGGTTGGAGCATTTAATCCATTCACGTTTAAGGTAATTATCGATATGTATGTTCCTGTGACCATTTTCTTAATGGTTTTGTTTTTGTGGATCCTTTTCTTCTCTGTGTTTCCCACTTAGAGAAGTTCCTTTAGCATTTGTTGTAGAGCTGGTTTGGTGGTGCTGAATTCTCTTAGCCTTTGCTTGTCTGTAAAGCTTTTGATTTCTCCATTGAATCTGAATGAGATCCTTGCCGGGTAGAGTAATCTTGGTTGTAGGTTCTTCCCTTTCATCACTTTAAGTATATCATGCCACTCCCTTCTGGCTTGTAGAGTTTCTGCTGAGAAATCAGCTGTTAACCTTATGGGAGTTCCCTTGTATGTTATTTGTCGTTTTTCCTTTGCTGCTTTCAATAATTTTTCTTTGTCTTTAATTTTTGCCAGTTTGATTACTATGTGTCTTGGCGTGTTTCTCCTTGGGTTTTTCCTGTATAGGACTCGCTGTGCTTCCTGGACTTGGGTGGCTATTTCCTTTCCCATGTTAGGGAAGTTTTCAACTATAATCTCTTCATATATTTTCTCCAGTCCTTTCTCTGTCTCTTCTCCTTCTGGGACCCCTATAGTGTGAATGTTGTTGCATTTAATGTTGTCCCAGAGGTATCTTAGGCTGTCTCCATTTCTTTTCATTCTTTTTTCTTTATTCTGTTCTGCAACAGTGAATTCCACCATTCTGTCTTCCAGGTCACTTATCTGTTCTTCTGCCTCAGTTATTCTGCTATTGATTCCTTCTAGTGTATTTTTCATTTCAGTTATTGTGTTGTTCATCTCTGTTTGTTCTTTATTTCTTCTAGATTTGTTTTAAACATTTCTTGCATCTTCTCGATCTTTGCCTCCATTCTTTTTCCAAGGTCCTGGATCATCTTCACTGTCATTATTCTGAATTCTTTTTCTGTAAGGTTGCCTATCTCCACTTCATTTAGTTGTTTTTCTGGGGTTTTATCTTGTTCCTTCATCTGGTACATAGCCCTCTGCCTTTTCATCTTGTCTATCTTTCTGTGAATGTGCTTTTTGTTCCACAGGCTGCAGGATTGTAGTTCTTCTTGCTTCTGCTATCTGCCCTCTAAAATGGAGCTTTTTTTGGGCCAGATTTTAGTTCCCCGACCAGGGATCGAGCCCGTGCCCCCTGCAGTGGAAGTGCAGAGTCCTAACCACTGGACCGCCAGGGAAGTCCTGAGCGTTTATAGAAATATTCAAAATAAAGTTTTAAAACTTAAAAAGTATTTTAACTAGTATTCTGAATTAAAATGAAAACATAATTGTAGGGGAAAGATTTATAAGGAAGTAGATGTGTCTACAGTGTTCACAGAATAAGATGATAGATACGCTTTACAATTGATAAAAAATTTTTAAACTTTGATTTATCTTTAAATTTTAGAGTAAAACAAGATTTTTTTTCTTAATGAGAAAATTTCTTTTGGTTTGGGTTCAGTATGTACTTTTACTTTATCTGGGAAATTGATTGCTGAATAAGCATAATACTGGGTAGAAATTGTGTGCTGTCCTAAAATGGACTTAGGAAAATGTGCTGAAAATAATTTTTCAGAGTAAGGAGCCAGGATGACCTGACATTTCTCTCAGCCTTAATTTTAATGAAAAGACAAAAATTAATTTTTAGTGATAGCAATACCTATTTCCTTTATGATGTCATAAATGAATGAGGATGTTATTGAATTGCCACAGAGAAGTTTTATTTTCCTAGCTAGGGGTTCTATATGTCATCACATTTATGCCGTGATATTTATTGTGAAAATACAGCTTATAACTAATAGCAAATGGTTATCCTTAAAAATTACATACTATATTTGAATATTTTTACTCTATATGATTTCAGTCAGTGGTAAGGACTCTACACAGACCAACTTCCTACACCTTGTGGTTTTTTAGACCATAATGGAATAAAACTGATGTTTTCTGAGTATTTCTATTCAGGAGATAGAGCCAAAGACATATTCTCTCTACCTCACTAGGACACTGAAAATGAATTAGATTTTTTTATGTTTGTAATTTGTTCAAGCTATTATGTCATAAAACAGTAAGTGATTCCATTTCAGATCCTTTTGGGATTAGTGAGGGGTACTAATAAATAAATAAATTTTCCTGCTGATGAAATTGAACTGGTTCTCCCCATTACCAAAAGCTGCATAATGGATACTTAAAAATCTGTATCTTATATATCATCTTTGTTTCTTCCTCTGTTCTTCATTTTTGTGCTGCTAACCTTGGTTTGCAGTTTAGAGAATGAAGTGGTGGCTGAAGTCCACCCATCACTCTGCTAGTAGCTTTTAGGTAAACTTTTAGAACCAGGTAAGGAACTTTCAGTCTTTATCTTACCTTCACATAACACAAGAGAAGGATATTGGTCGTGGTTTATTGGATGCTTCCCATTTGGATGCTAGGTACCATTTGGAGTGATTACACAATAATTTATGAAATAATCCCAAGTAGTAGGCAGTCATTTTATCCCCATTTTTACAAATGAAGAAACTGAGATAGAGCTAAAGTATCTTATCCGAAGTTATAGAGTAAGGAATGGAGCTTTGTGAATCACAGATCTTTTTCCTCTTTATTTTAGTATTTTTCATATTATGTAGTATCCCTACCAAGTCTGGTTGGATTTGAAAAGAGTTCCAGAAAAATTAAATAAATGTTGATTTTGAAATGGGATTCTTAAGCAAAGAACAAAACAGCCAGGCATTTGTTGAATGTCAGATAAATTTCTCTGGATATTGTAAATTGTCTTTTACTTAAAAAGTTCCAAGTAATTTTCTAAATCTTAGTTGTTCTTCATTCACATGTAAGTACTCAGAATGTCACTGGAAAATAAGCCCTTTAATAAAAGAAAAAGAACAGTTGTTTGAAGATAAAAGAGACTTTCTGAGTCACTCTGGAAACAAAAGGGATTACAATTAAAAGAAAAAACTCATAGAAACTTCATTAGAATTTGAAAGGTGTGCTTGGTTCAGTTATGATCATTGTAAGCACTCAGATATTTATTAGAACACTGGAGTCCTTAAATTCACTGGAAGCAGTGATAGGGTTTGAGGCAGTTCAGATGAAACTGACAGATATCCATTGCCATTGAAAGCTAATTTGAAATCGAGTACTGAAGGGTACTCAGTGTTGTTGGTTTTTTTAAATCAGTTTTGTGTGTTGCAACCAGCTTAAAAAGAAAAATGAAATAGACTAGAAAATTTAGACTGCATTGCCCATTATAAGGACAGTATTATTTTGAGAAAAGAATTTGTTATATAAGTATGTAAAAATTTAGTTATATATTTGTATACACTAGCTCTTGATTTAAGATGAATTTATTACTTTGTGTCATGGTCAAAAGTTTGAAAGCTGCTTTTCTGCTCTAGCCACTTAACTTTATAGATGTTAAAAAAAGAGAGGACAGGAGAAATTACATGTTTTGCTTAAGACTCTCAGTATCTTTGGATTCTTAGTTTAGTCTTGTGAACTGTATGAGGAAGCAGCTAGTAAGAAAAGCAGTAGCAACAGGTCTTACTCTGCCTTGAGCATTCTTAACCTGTCCCAGTCCTTCCTACAAATTCCTGTGAACTCAGGGTTATTTTCCCTGTACTGTGTACGAAGAAATTGAGACACTGAAGTTACAACTGCAAGTAGGTGGTGGAACTAGGATTTGAACTCTAATACCTGAGCTTTTAACCATTATGCTATGCAGCCTCTTATTTGAAAATGCTTGCTGTCTTATTTTAATGTATCACAAATATCTATTTCTTTTAAGAGTACCAGTTCACTTTCTGAGAGTGATTAAGTCTTTTTCGTCTTTTTTTTTTTTTAAACTGCTAACAGGCTTCAAGTTAGGTCCAATCTTAAAAATGCTATTTTTCAATAAATAACAGTCACTGTGTATGGTGATCTGTTATTCAAGCCTTACAGTTTTTTCCCCTGAGGTACAGAGTCATCATGAGGCCAGTTTGTTACGCCATTTACTTAATGTACCTTTATTAAGTGCATACTTTGTGTTAGTCATACTTCTAGGTACTAGGAAGGCAAACTTTAATATGTGACTCCTGGCCTCAAGTTGATTGTTATTGATGAGAGGGGATCAGATGAATAAATTAACCTTTACAGCCATATTTTTTAGTCTTATTTGAATGTACCTGAGAAAAATGGTTATTTTTATTTTACTAAGTCTAGAGTCAGTGTAGAAATATACATAGAAATAACATGCATTTTTTAATTTAAAAAGGATAGTCTAAAAGTAAAATATTAGGTAACAGAATAGCTGTTTTGATATTATAAACCAAAAATAAATTTAATTAATAAAATTCTGATTCTCAAGTATTTATAAGACTATGGCTTTATGGTTAATTAACTCTTAGTGAAACGAGCAGTGCTTCCATTATGATCTCATGATTAAAGCTGTATGTGCTTTTAGATAGAATTCAGATTAAAGTATGGTAAATCATCTTCAGAGACTTAATTTAAAGCTATTAAACTTAAAGGACTTCATTTCATTGAATTATAACAAATGGCCATTTTTTGAATATTTTCCTTCTCTGATTAAATGTAGGGATGTCTGATATGGAGAGACATTGTAAACTGAGTTGGAGTATTCTTTTAGATTTATTTATTTATTTATGGCTGTGTTGGGTCTCCGTTGCTGTGCGAGGGCTTTCTCTAGTTGTGGCAAGCAGGGGCCACTCTTCATGGCGGTGCGCGGGTCTCTCACTATCGTGGCCTCTCTTGTTGCAGAGCACAGGCTCCAGACACGCAGGCTCCGTAATTGTGGCTCACGGGCCCAGTCGCTCCGGGGCATGTGGGATCCTCCCAGAGCAGGGCTCGAACCCGTGTCCCCTGCATTGGCAGGCAGATTCTCAACCACTGCGCCACCAGGGAAGCCTCTGGAGTATTTTTTTGAGAACTGTGGATCGGTGGTTATACAAGTGAACAGTGACTTAAAAAAATCTTTTTATTGAAGAAAAGTGTATACATTATAAGGGTATATTTGATGAATGATGATCATCTAACCAGCAGTGTACTGGTAAACGTTTAATAGCTAGTTTTCTGAAGGAAAAAAAAAGTGTATGTGTATATAAACTTGTACATATACACACACAAATTTATTCTAAATCTGACTGATATAAAGGATGTACAGCATATAATTTACAAATAATAAAATATACAGTACTCTTTAGTGTAAACTTTATAGAGCCAGTGGACCCTCGCCGAATGCCTTTGCTGCTTTTTGCTTAACTCTTGCAAATGTAGGTACCTGTGGTTGCAGTTGACAGACGATTCGGAAGGTAGTTCTGTTAGGATATTGGTTGGTATTTTGTTTTTATTAATGAGTCAGATGAAAGCGAAACAACAGAAACATATGTGGGAACTTCACTCATTGATCAATCACTTGAGCAGCTTTGATGAATCAGATCATGGTTTTCAAATACTGGAAAATTATTTCCTTCATTTTTTGTGCTATTTACGTTGTAACAACTATAGAAATGACACACTTTTAAATGTAATATTTTCCCCATTACTTTAAGTCTAGACAGTTAACAAAACAAGAAATCAAGCCCTGTTTTGTAGCATTTTCTGGTTTCTCTGGTATAAATACTTTCACTGTGATGGATTTCAAGCTACCGATATGAGGTCACTGAACTCAGAGTCAAGATAAGATGGGTAGTAGCCTACCATTCTATAGTGTAGACACAGTAGACTTAAGTAACCTTAAGTGCATAGGTAATAGTTAAATAGTTAGAAGTGAGGAGTTTTGAGTAATTGCCACTTCTGTTTTTTTTTTTTTTTTTTTTTTGCGGTATGCGGGCCTCTCACTGCTGTGGCCCCTCCCGTCGTGGAGCACAGGCCCTGGACGCGCAGGCCCAGCGGCCACAGCTCATGGGCCCAGCCGCTCCACAGCATGTGGGATCCTCCCGGACCGGGGCACGAACCCGTGTCCCCTGCATCGGCAGGCGGACTCTCAACCACTGCACCACCAGGGAAGCCCGCCACTTCTGTTTTTAATATAATTTATTCTGTTTGTGTAATTTAATTTTTATCAATGGCTGTTTTTTATAGAAAAATTCCTGCAAATTTAATAATTGGCTCTTACAAACCAGTGAGAGTCTGCTTCGGCTGACTGCGTTTAGCCTCTGTAACTACCATGTAATCCATGTAACTATCACTCAGGGGTCAAGAATAGAACATTTAGCACCTCAGAAGCCATACTCAGGATCCCTTCTGATCCCTGACACTTCTTTCTCAAAAGTAACCACTATTCTGCCACTTTGTTTCCAAAGATAACCACTATTCTCATTTCTAATACCATAAATTAGTTATACCTTTTTTGAAACTTTACATACAGTAAGTAATCTTTTTTTGTCTGGCTTTGTTTGCTCAACATACGTTGGTGAGATTTCGCCATCCTGTTGCATATCTCTGAAGTTTGTTTATTTTCATTAATAGACAGTATTATACCACAGTTGAATCTGTTTTACTATTAGTGAATTTTTGGATTGCTTTCAGTTTGAAACTATTATTAATAATGCTACCTTGGATAGTTTTGTACTTATCCTTTGGTATATATGTGAGCATATATACCTTTCTAGTGAGCATATACCTAGGAGTGGAATTGATGGGCCATAGGTTATGCATATGTTAAACTTCAGTAGGTAACACCAAATAGTTTTCCAAAGTGATTATACCAATTTCCATGTCTGCCTGCAGAGCACAAAAGTTCTAGTTGCTCCACATCCTCACCAACACTTGATATTGTCTCTCTCTTGTGGGTGAATCTCATTGTGATTTTACCAGCATATCTACCATGTATTGTGTACTTATCTGATAACTTCTGAGTTTAAAAGTTCTTTAATGGGCTTCCCTGGTGGCGCAGTGGTTGAGAGTCCGCCTCCTGATGCAGGGGACACGGGTTCGTGCCCCGCTCCGGGAGCGGCTGGGCCTGTGAGCCATGGCCGCTGAGCCTGCGCGTCCGGAGCCTGTGCTCCACAACGGGAGAGGACACAACAGTGAGAGGCCCGCGTACCGCAAAAAAAAAAGTTCTTTCATATGTTTAGTGGCCATTCGTATTATCAGTGACTTGTTTTTAAGAAATATCCTGTTCTGTCCTTTGGATATTAAATCACTCCACAAATTTTTTCTCTCATGGCAGCTGATTAATAGTGTTGGTTTTTGCTTTTATTTTTATTATTTTAAATTTTATTGCATTAGATTATAGTAAAGTGGTTACTTGCTGTTCTGTCCCTAAATGTTTTACTGTGTTTTACTTGTTTGTATGTTGTGTCCCCTAATGTGAGTGTATGCCTCTGAGGGCAGGGTTTTTGTCTGCTTGGATCACTGCTATTTCCCAGTACCTAGAATAGTGACTGGTACAGAGTAAGTATTCATAAATATTGCTGCAAGAATGCATTTATTGATAAGTAAGCAGAATGCTATGGATTCGTTATTTCAACTTAAATATATTTTGTATTAACACTCCAATGCAAGGCATGACACTGAAATTAGTCAGCATTTTGCATTTATCAACGTACTTTCCCTTGTAAATAATAAAGTCTTATTTCTAAAATATCAGTTTAGAGATCTTGTCTAACTTTTCCTGTGTTTGCTTCTCACACTGCAGTAGGAGTAGCCCAAAGTGTGCAGCCTTATGCCGTAGTGTACAAAGGGGTTGAAAGCACTGGTTCTGAAGCCAGACTGCCTAGGATCTAGCTGTGTGTCCTTGGACAATTTACTCAAGCTCTTGGTGCCTCAGTTTTCTCATCTATGAGGTAGAAATAATACGAGTACCTAACTCATAGGACCTTTAAGATTGTTATGTCAAGTGCTTAGAACAGTGCCTGGCATATAGCAAGCTGTAAACGAGTGTTAGCTGTAAAGGTAACATGACAGTGGGGAACTAACACAGGTATGATACAGAATAAAGATCATGTAAAAAAAAAAAAAAGAGAGAAACAATGAGATTTCCAAGCAATTTTGCACTTGCCTTGGGCTGTTGAACTCAGGAAACAGATGAATAAGTGGGCAAGTGAGAGGCAGTGGCTTTACCCAAAGAACCAAAGGTCAGCTATCATTCGGCTCAGACATCCCTGTGATCGGGGGCCGGTGGTTTTTATTATTAATTAGCCAGTGATTCTAACATCGGGTAGCTCATTACCTACAAGAGAGATGACTCCCTTGATGGATGGACTCATTGTTAGAAAATTCTTTCTTTTGTCGATCTGAAATTTACCTCTTCTGTCACTTTGTACTGGTCCTGGTTCTTTCCTTTGGAGTAATATAGAGTACATACAGGTAAGGAGGTCAGTTGGTTGTGTTGCTCCGTTAACATTTTCTTCTTCAGCTTAAATGTCTCTAGGGTCCCTGAGCTTCCTCCATATGACATGGGTTTTGAACCCTTTATTACTCTTCTCTCAGTATAATTTATTTGTCAACATTTTTCTTAAAATGTAAGACCCAGAGCTAGTAACTGAGCATGTTTCTCTTAGATGGCACACAGTGAAATATAAAAACTATTATTTGCATTTTAGGCCAATCTGTGTCATTAATTGACTCTATAATATTGAGTTGGTCATTAATTTTCTCATCTTCCTCAAATAGTATACTAATGAAAGATCATAAACAAACTTTTTGATATGGGTAATTTAGATACTTGTAAAAAGAAGCTAAAATACTTCGCTTTAATGAGAAAAAGTATATCAGCCTTCATGCTAATAATCAAATTTTTGCTAATTAATTAATGTGAAAATTTAAGCAAAGATTTCTAAGATCATTTCAGTGATGTTGCAGCTATTATTATAAACCGTACAGGTAATAATATCTTGGGTGAGGTTAGCTTTATTGCCTGAAAACTAAACTTCTTTTAGGTGTTGTAGTTAATCTAGTTGGTTAACTGAAACCAGAGCTACTAACTTATATTTGATATCCCTATTTTAATTTATCTGAGTATTTGTTATGAAGGATAATTGTCACCCATTTTGTGATTTCCCAATATAACCAAATATATTATTTATTTTTAGTTTCCTTAATTTGTTGTTTAGTAACCTCACCATTTTGGTTTGAAAAAGTTCTAGAATCTTCTTTGTAGTACTTACTTTGTATTCAGATCTCATTTCTACCATTGAGAAACTTTGGGTGCTAGGGCACGTCCTTTGACTAGCTTCTTTTTTTTTAACATCTTTATTAGTGTATAATTGCTTTACATTGTTGTGTTAGTTTCTGCTGTATAACAAAGTGAATCAGCTATACATATACATTTATCCCCATATCTCCTCCCTCTTGGGTCTCCCTCCACTCTTCCTATCCCACCCCTCTAGGTGGTCACAAAGCATGGAGCTGATCTCCCTGTGCTATGTGGCTGCTTCCCACTATCTGTTTTACATTTGGTAGTGTATATATGTCCATGCCATTCTCTCACTTCGTCCCAGCTTACCCTTCCCCCTCCCCATGTCCTCAAGTCCACCCTAAGTCTGTGTCTTTATTCCTGTCCTGCCCCTAGGTTCTTCAGAACCTTTTTTTTTTTTTTTTTTTTTTTTGACTAGCTTTATACACTGTCCTCTTCTGTGAATTGAGAGCCTTAACCTTGACTACTGCAATAGGTCTTTGTTTTTCTGCTTCTCCTTCTCCCTCCAGCCCATCCTTTTTCCAAATCGCAGCTAGCAGGGTCATTTTAAAATGTAAATCAGATCCTGTCATTCCCCCTGCTTAGTACATTTCAAAAATTTCCCCGTGTACTTAGAATAAAATCTAAATTCCTTCCCATGGCCTATACGGGCCCAGTGAGCTGGCCTCTGATCATCTCTCCAACTTATTCTTTTTGCTCAATACCTTTTAGCTATAGTAAATAGCTATAGACCATAGCTATAGCTATAGACCATTCAGTTTTTTCATAGCACTTAACAGTTTATACTTATGTATGTTTTGGGTTTGTTTACGTGTTAATTGTTTCCACCACAAGACTGGATGCTCAGTGAGGGCAGGTAATGTATTTTTATTCACTGATCTGAAACTGAATGTGTTGGACATAGATGGTCACATATTTATTGTTCTTAAAATCCTATGATTCCTATTACTTCCAGATAAGTGTGCAGCTTTTCCTTTCCCTTGGTAGTGTTTATCAAATCCTCCCCCACCACTTGGACATTCATATTAAAATGACTGTCTGCCTATATATATATATATATATATATACACATATATATATATATATATATATATTTTTTTTTTTTTTTTTTTTTTTTTTTTTTTTTTTGCGGTACGCAGGCCTCTCACTGTTGTGGCCTCTCCTGTTGCAGAGCACAGGCTCCGGACGCGCAGGCTCAGCGGCCATGGCTCACGGGCCCAGCCGCTCCACGGCATGTGGGATCTTCCCGGACCGGGTCACGAACCCGTGTCCCCTGCATTGGCAGGCGGACTCTCAACCACTGCACCACCAGGGAAGCCCTGCCTATATTTTTTAATACTAATTTTTTGGTAAGTCTAAAATTACAGTGTCAGGACTTCCCTGGTGACGCAGTGGTTAAGAATCCATCTGCCAATGCAGGGGACACGGGTTTGATCACTGGTCTAGGAAGATCCCACATGCCAAGGAGCGACTAAGCCCGTGTGCCACAACTACCGAGCCCGTGAGCCACAACTACTGAGCCCGCATGCCACAACTGCTGAAGCCCACGTGCCTAGAGCCCATGCTCCGCAACGAGAGAAGCCACTGCAATGAGAAGCCCATGCATTGCAATGAAGAGTAGCCCCTGATCGCCGCAACTAAAGAAAGCCCATGCGCAGCAGTGAAGACCCAACGCAGCCAAAAATAAATAAATAAAATAGTTACAGTGACATATCAAAGCTGGTTAAGTCCCAGATATATCAGTGTCTGTTGCATTCTTTGGTTGATTTATTTCTAGAACAGTTTTAAAATGATTACACAGTGTTCCCAGTGATTTGTTTGAATGTGACTAGCCTTGGCCTATCATTATTATAAAATGTGATTCTAGGCTGTGCTTATTTTAAATTTGTTGATGTTATTTTTGTTGCGTAGGCATGCCAGCAGTTTATTCCTTTTAAGTGTCAGTATTGGGATCTGTCATCTGAAATACAAGAATCTTTCTGAAAACTTAGCTTAATTCTGTTGCCGTGCTACCCAGGGACAGTAAATTATTCATTTTGGGGTCAAGTCACCAGAGTACTGTTTGGTCATTTACCTAGTGGCTTAAAGAACTAGAGTGTTTGCCCAAAGGGAGCCATTTAGGCCTCTCTCAGCACTTAGGATCTAGTTTATGGTTTATCTCAGATGGAGTGTGGTAGGAGAGGTTCATCCTGTTCTCTCTCTTCAGATTGAAGCTTAGGAAACTGACTCATTTTTGGACCATAGTTCCTTTCATTTTTACATTAACAGTAACTGTGGAGCTGAAGCTCTGGGGAGGTGCTTGGCTCTGTCTGCTGAAGTAGTTCCAGTGGTTGAACTCTCTCTGGCAGCTGAGCATGTTTCATTTAAAGCTCTTCAGAGCGGAGTAAATCTTGGCAGAACTCCATAGAAACCATAGCATATAATTCTTTTTTAAAGCTACTATATTATTAAATAAAGAATTTGGGGTAAAGTGATTGCTTTAATGGTCCTAATGATACTATTTTAAAAGGTCCTTTTATCATTGTCATTACAGTGACTTTATGATGTGGTCCAAGGACCTTACTAGGAAGAAACCCTCAACCCTGAGTGGGTACTTACAGGGACAGGGAAAAGGCTTTGTAAGATGCCGTTCAGAGTGCCACCTCTTTCCTCATCGCTGCCTCTTTCTTGGATGCTTAGGAGAATAGCTCTGCCATACATAACCTAGTCTTTTGGTTTTTTTAATGAAGTATAGTTGATTTACAATGTTGTGTTAGTTTCAGGTGTACAGCACAGTGATTCAGTTATACACATTATATATATATATATTTTTTCAGATTCTTTTTCCTTATAGGTTATTACAAAATATTGAGTATAGTGCTATACAGCAGGTCCTTGCTGGTTACCTATTTTATATATAGTAGTGTGTGTATGCTAATCCCATCCTCCTAATTTATCCCTCTCCACCATAACCTGCTTTTAAGCTTTAAGCTGATTCAGCCAGGCATGAGGTGGTCTGATGCTGTGAAAAAGCATGGATCTGTGGAGTCAGGAAGATCTTAGTTAAAATCTGTACTCTGACATTTAATAATTGTGAACTTAAGTTCCTTAACTTTCTGAGACCCACTTCCTTATCTGTAAAAATAGGGTTATAATACCTACCTTGTAGGGTAGTTGTATTAAATGAGATAATATATGAGAGATTTCTTGCCATGCAGTAGGTTTTCAATTGATTTCTTTTCTTCCTCTGTGTTAATACTCAAGTATTTTTTAGTGGTGGTAGAAATCCCATGCATCCGCAAATTTAGAGGTATCTAGCTCATTTCAGTCTTACGTGCAACTGTCCCCTCAAGAATGTAAATTTGAAGTGTCTAATAAAGTTGGCCAGTTCATCTATTTCTGATGAATTAAATAGGGGAGGATGGCATTTGGGTAATTAGCAAACAGTATTTAAAAAAATAGCCATTTAAAATGGTTACATTGCAATATTTTGAAAGCTTAATGATGTTAATTAAAATTATCTTGTTATTGATCAGCATTTTTTTGTACCTGTCCCCAGGGAAGGAAAAATATGCAAGACGGTGCAAGTGATGGTGAAATTCCAAGATTTGATGGTGCTGCATATGATAAGGATCTGGTGGAAGCCCTTGAGAGAGACATTGTCTCTAGGAATCCTAGCATTCATTGGTTAGTCTGTTAAGTTCTTGAATTACAGTAGTGGAGAAAACAAATTGTAGGTTGGCTTGGTGTGAGTCTTGTCTTGTCATCCATTCATCTCCTGATTATGACCTCATCCGTAATATGAGTGTGCAGAATTGGTAGGACAGTTCTTCTCCAGAATATAACCAAGACATTTTCAGACTAATCTGACGCGGACATAACTGACAAAGGTTGTTGATTGAATAACATGTCCTAATTTATAATTGCAATATGTTTTCACTGATCATTTTATACAGTAAAAATTAGAATAATGTTCTTAATGTAAGAAAAATTTCATAATTTAAAAAAAATTAAAAGAATTGGTATTGATCATAAATCAAAGATGTCCCTGAATAAGCATGAAACTTTGCTCTTCTTACAAAGGGATGACATAGCAGATCTGGAAGAAGCTAAGAAGCTGCTAAGGGAAGCTGTTGTTCTTCCCATGTGGATGCCTGACTTTTTCAAAGGGATTAGAAGGCCATGGAAGGTGAGAATTTATTGAAGTAATATAGGTATAAAACTGCTGCTTGCGTGGTAAAGAACGGCAGCACTGTAGTTTCTTTGTGTGTTTATTAACACAGTTTGTAAAGGTTTGGGGAGGTTGGGCAGTCCTCAGGTACCTGGATTTGGATTTGTGGTTGCGATATGCTGCCTCTGCCTGGCAGGAGAGGGGCCTGGAGTGGTGGAACTATAGTCTTTAAAGTCACTTCCCTCAGGGGCGCTGAGCTAGAGATGAGTTTTAAGAATTTTCTAGATGTCTGTTTTTGTAAATAAAAAGTTAGCAAGGGGCTTCCCTGGTGGCGCAGTGGTTGAGAGTCCGCCTGCCGATGCAGGGGATGTGGGTTTGTGCCCCGGTCCGGGAAGATCCCACATGCCGTGGAGCGGCTGGGCCCGTGAGCCATGGTCGCCGAGCCTGCGCATCCGGAGCCTGTGCTCCGCAACGGGAGAGGCCACAACAGTGAGAGGCCCGCGTATCAAAAAAAAAAAAAAGTTAGCAAGCAAATTAAATAGTAATAGTGCATAGTCATAGAATAAGTGTTTGATCAAATAAATTATTTTTTTAAAAGCCGGCGTATTTTCATTAATTAGTTTGAACACTTCATCTAGGCTTGGTGTAATTCTCAGATGTAATCAGAATGTTTATATCTTTTTAGCTTGCCCAGGACTAGTTCCTCCTAAGTTCAGTGTTTTCATTTTAGCATATTAAAAACCCTTCCGACAGCTGCTGCCTGGAACTTTTTTTGGTCTTAGCCATAGGCAGACTCTTTCTTTACTCTGACTGGTAGAGTGAAATAAAAGCATGATCTTACTTTGCCCTTCCGAATTAGCTGGGAAGGTCTTTTACCTTCGCAATACCTCTTCCTTGTTTGATGTGCCTAAAAGTAGAGAGGAGGAGAAATCGTGTGTTTACATAAATGGCTTGGAACACCCGTGGCATTTTGATTGCCTCTCACAACTTAAAAACTTTTATAGACTGTTTGTTATAGATTTACCTGATTTGGGGACCATATTACCATAAATTTCCCCTTTATGATAACTTTAAAAACAATGTTTAAAAGAAACAATAAGGCCTTGATAAAATAGGTATTTAAAGGAGTTTTAAACCAGCTGGAATGGTAGGTATAACCTATGTATCATGACGAGCCCTGTACACTTTTAGCAAGAGGGTAATTTGCAAACGTATGAAGATCACCTTGGCAGCAGTATGCAGGCTGGATTGGAGATGGGCATAGATGGATACAGAGAGGAGTCTGGTCAGGAGGCTGTTGCAATAGTCTAGCCAAACGATGAGGACCTTGAACAAAGGCGTTCGTTACTTGGCCAATGAAGAATGAGTGGATCTGTGAGAGATATTTAAAAGGTGTAAGTGATAACATTATGACATGATGGTTTATAGGGGTAGGGAGAGGACTCTTAGATTCCAGGCTTGAATTACAGGAGTATGCAGTTGCTCAGATACCAACTAACCAAAATTGGGCCAAACTTCACAGGTTGAGGTCAGTTTTCCACAAGACTGCCCTCACTTCAGATGCCAACCACAAATTTGGGGGTCCCCAGGTCACCCTCACTCTGACAGCTGGCTGTAAATTTGGGGGTTCTCACTGCACCCTCAGGTTTGATAATTCTCTAGAATGACTCACAGAACTCAGGAAAGCATTGTACTTCCGATTATAGTTTTTGTTATAGCAAAAGGAGGCAGATCAGAACTAGCCAAAGGAAGAAGTGTGTAGGGTGAGATCTGGGGGGATGCTGACAGTGTAGCTTCTGTTGTCCTTTCCCTTGCAAGCAGGATGCTTTACCCTCCTAGCGCATGGATGTGTGACAGTATACACAGTACTGCCAACAGGGAAGCTCACTCAGGCTTCAGTGTCCAGAGGTTTTACATAGTCATAATGTAAGGTTGCATAGTCATAATTGATTGAATGGATGCCCATATGTCTCAATCTCCAGTCTCCCTTCTCTCCCCAGAGGTCTGGTTGACATCGCATGGCTCAAAGCCCCAGCCTGCTAATCACAGGGTTGGTTTTTTTGGGCAAGGCCAGCCCCCATCCTGAGTCATCTCATTAGCATAATCTATATAGGGACCCACCATGAGCCACCTTATTAGCCTAAAATTTCAGGGCCCAACATGAACAACATGAACAACAATTTTCAGGGCCCAACATGAACAACAAATTTCAGGGCCCAACATAAACAACAAAGACACTCCTTTCACTTGGGAAATTCCAAGGGTTTAGAGTCTGCCTCACAGGAACTAGGGAAAAGGGCCAGCCAAATTCTTCATTAAATAGGGTACAGTGAACTGTTACTGGAAATGAAGGAGAGGAGCAGATGTAAATAGAAACAAAATATATTTAGGTGAAAACTCAGTGGGTAATTGGAAATAGAGGTCTGAAGCTCGTGCTAGAGTTTAAGTTTAAATTAAAATTGTGAGATATAAGTGGTGGTTGATAATTTGGGTATGGATGAAATTGTTCAAGGAGTTTTATAAAGGGTTTTCAAAAGAGCAAAAGATTTAGAATTGCTTTGGGAATATAAAGGGCAGGGGCAAGAGGAGACCTGAAAGCCACTGAAGATGGTCATGAGTAGGAGAAGCATCAAGAAAGAACCGTGTCATAGAACCAACCTAGGGAGCAGGGGTTTCAGGGAGAAGGCAATGAACACCAGGTATCGGCACCATCCAAGGTCAGAGAGAGGGAAAGAAGCTGTGAGTTGAAAAGTGACCATCGGTTGGGACTTCCCTGGACATCCAGTGGTTAAGACTCCGTGCTTCCAAGCAGTGGGTGCGGGTTCGATTCCTGGTCAGGGAACTAGGATCCCGCGTACTGTGCAGTGGTGTAGCCAAAAAAAAAAATATGTAAAACTCAAAACAGAAAAGGAAAGAAAAGTGACCATTGGATTAGTAAATTAGGTATTTTTAGTGAAGGTGTAGAGGCAGAAGTCAGACTGTAGCTTGTGAAGAACAAATAGTAAACATAAACCATTTCTTTAAGAAGGTTGGCTGGGAAGGGGAAGGAAGAGGTAGATAGTAGCCAGAGGATTTGTAGGGTCAAGTGAAGGATTTTATTTTTTAAATAAATAGAGCCCACAGAGGAGGAGATACAGGAAATAGAGGAGATAATTGACAGGGTAATGTCATGAGGAGGGGAAATTTATAAACGCTGTACTGTATCTATGAGCTGCGTCTGCGCACAGATGCTAACCCTGGAAATTATCTCCTGCTGGACATGACCACATTAATGACATTACGGGAACTGAGAGGGCATTGAGAGGGGATGGTGGAAAGAGAAATAGAAACTTTTCTATAGCTGTGCCAATACCATTAGTTGTCTTTACAGTTTTCAAAATATCAATCTCATGTATAAAGCCTTCTTGCAAAGCAAAAATTTTTCTTGTAAAACGAGTGTTTCAAATCCTAGTGATCCCTGGTTGTCCTGGGTATCAAAATTCTATAGCTAGAAGAGCATTTGGACGGTTTCTGAATTTAGAGTTTATGAAACTTTGATATGCACATAGTTTTCAAAGTTTAAATCCCCCAAAGCTAATTGAATTAAATTAACAAATGGCTCCAAATTCCTCTTAAGATCACGAACTATTATGCAAAAGAAATGTAGTGTTAACTATATATCTGAACTCTCATTAAAAGTGTTAGAAGGAGGGCTTCCCTGGTGGCGCAGTGGTTGAGAGTCCGCCTGCCGATGCAGGGGACATGGGTTCGTGCCCTGGTCCGGGAGGATCCCACATGCCGCGGAGCGGCTAGGCCCGTGAGCCACGGCCACTGGGCCTGTGCGTCTGGAGCCTGTGCTCCGCAACGGGAGAGGCCACAACAGTGAGAGGCCTGCGTACCGCAAAAAAAAAAAAAAAGTGTTAGAAGGAAATAATAAGTATTTAAAAATCCGTTAGTCTTCAAGACTAGAGGATTGGTGTTCTTGGATAATTTTTACTCCTCATTGATTTATTTTTATGGAACGTTTTTCTGTTTGTTTCAAAGGTGAGAAGTAACTAAAATTTATATTTTAGTCTATGTAGTGGCTTTTTCATTACTAACACTATCTTATGTAAACTCTTAACTGCCTAGCACAGTTAAACTGATAAAAGGCTAATTTGATTATGTTTGAATCACCACTAGATTTTAGCTACCTTATTTATTAACTGATGAATGGATCTTTATTTCTGATTAAAAGTGTATATTGTAAGTGTGTTGTTGAAGATAGGTTTTGTACCTTAGGAGGGCAAGGGATATATAATTCTGCTCCATGTGGTAGAGAATGTCATCTTATTTTCATTGCTTAAACAGAGCAGTCACTCTTAAGCGGTGCTCAAGACCATACATATTTGTCTTCTGCCAGGTTCAGGAAAATCGGTGGGCTCTTTCTAAATGTACCAGGAGATTCTTTGTTGTCTAGGCCCTTTGTTAGCCCATCTCTGAGTACCTCTGATTTGAGACCTTTTGTGAAACCATTCTTCATTTTTGTTTTTTCTGTCTGTGAAATGGTATTCGTGCCCAATGCGCCATGAGTTTACTGTGGCAGTTGAGCTTATCTTTTGATGGGAAGGGTTTCGTGTACAGTAATCGTTGCTGATATTCTATTAGAAAGCACATTAATCTGATAAATCATTTCGTGTGTCCTTTGGAATTTCAGGGCGTGCTGATGGCTGGGCCCCCAGGCACTGGTAAGACCATGCTGGCTAAAGCTGTCGCCACTGAGTGCGGTACAACATTCTTCAACGTCTCGTCTTCCACACTGACGTCGAAGTACAGAGGGGAATCTGAGAAATTAGTTCGTCTGTTGTTTGAAATGGTGAGTGATGTTATATTCGGATTTCAAAGCACTGTTGGTGTAGGCACATGGTATCCCTTTAATCTAGATCCATTCACCCAGGGATCCTTTTAAGAAAGGGCAAGTGTACTTATAGTTTCACAGTTCTTGACACGCTAATAAGACATGGGGCGGTGGGTTTTGTGGAGTGGTTGATGTGTCTTCAGCATACCTTCCTCTCTGAAGTAAAAGCCCTTTGGCATCCTGTCCAGTTCAGGTAGAAGAGACTTTGGAAATGTGTGTGGTTTGACTGATATTTCTGGATCTCTAATGAGCTGGTGAGCAGAAGTATATTTTAACATATATTTTGAAAATCAGAAATTGATCTATCATTAAAGTTTGTTCCTTTTTCAAAGTAGTTTGCAGTAGCTACTTAAGACTGCATATTTGAGGATAGATTGGTGATTTATCTTTAGAAACTTTTTGTATTATGGAAATTTTCAAACACAAAAGTAGAAAGAATAGTACCATGAATCCTCATGTATCTGTCACCTGACTTCACCAACCATATAACTTATCTTTTATGTTTAGAAATTTTTCTGTTTCTGATATGATTGATTAATTTAACCTCTGTCTATAAGCAAGTGATGGCATTAAAGCAGTGAGAAATTCTGCTCTTTTTCACCATTGTTTTAGTCGGAGAAAATGTCTTTTAAAAACTTCAGATTATTTGAGGAGGTCATTAAATGATTTCTTTAAACTATTTTCACAAAGGCTAGGTTTTATGCCCCCACCACCATCTTCATTGATGAGATAGATTCTATCTGCAGTCGAAGAGGAACCTCTGATGAGCACGAGGCAAGTCGCAGGGTCAAGTCTGAGCTACTCATTCAGATGGATGGTAATTGATATTTAATTACTGTCTCTAAACTGTTTTTGGTCCCTTTTTGAATTTTGTGTAGATTCATACTTTGGAAATTCTCAACGACCGGACTAGAAGGCAGCTGAATGTATTTGTAATCATTTATTCATCCACGCATTTGTACATTTGTTCATGCACTCAAAAAGCATCTGTTGCTTACTTGCACCATCTCAGGTTCTGAGGTTAAAAAGAAAAGGACTGTTGTGGCCTTCAAGGAGCTTATTATTTAGAGCAAAGCCTTTAGAGATGTGGCTCAGGGTCCCAGGGGCCTTTAAGACTCTTTTAAAAGGTGTGCAAAGGCCAAACTATTTTCATAGTAATATCAAGATGTTATTTACCTTTTTCACTTTCATTCTCTCACAAATCTCATTTTTAATTTTTAATAATAAATGTTGATATACTACATGCACACAAAAGCTCTTTGGAGGTCAGTAGTCTTTAAGGGTATAAAAAGGATTCTGGGACCAAAATTTTTGAGAACCACTGATCTAGCTGAGAAGCAGGCACTTCACAGACAATTACAATACATTATGAGTTCTGTGGTAGAACTAAACTCTGGGTTTAGTGAAAACATAGTACGAGAGGTAGCACCCGGACTAAGAGAGTCATAGAAGGGAATAGCTGACTTGGGCTTTGAAATATTGGTATAAGTTATTCAGACCAAGAAGAAAAGGCTTTGGGGAGCCATTGGAGGAAGAGAGTGATGGGCCCAGAGCTACTTTTTAGAGATATATCACTCTGGTAGTTGTATGGTGAATAGGAGGCTATTTAAGCAAATTATGAGAAAACATAAAGTGTGTTAAAAAAAGTATATATATATATATATATATATATGTATGTATGTATGTATGTATATATATCCACAGTGCATTGTTTTAAAATAGCTGTGGTTATCCACCAACCATAGATACTAATTGAATACTTAAAACGTGTGTTGCATACGGTGCCAGGCACTATAAGGTACATAAAATAATGTAGTACCAGGAGCTCCTTCCCTCAATGAGTTAACCGTCTTAATTTCTGTTAAAGTGTAATATGAGAGACAGGAGTGACTATGTTGTACTTGTTCTATAGCTGTCTGTTGACTTGTCTGGTTCTGACACCATGCAGAGGTCAGAAGAACTGCATCATGTTCGTCATTGAGCCTCTACCACCAAGCCTGTGGCCGATGCTTAGAAACGTTAGTTGAATGAAAGAATAAAGGACTGTAAGAAAAACACTCTTCTTTCCCCCTTACCGTATATAGGAGTTGGAGGAGCGTTAGAGAATGACGATCCTTCCAAAATGGTTATGGTATTGGCTGCTACTAATTTCCCATGGGACATTGATGAAGCATTGCGAAGGAGATTAGAAAAAAGGATATATATACCTCTCCCAACAGGTATGATGCCTTCCTTTTACTATATTTTGATCTTTCTTTTACTCTCTGTTACATTTTTCTATTTCTGTAGGTCTTTATTCCCTTGGCATTCCGCTTAAAGAAGTTATAGCCTCACAAAACCCATTTGTTATTTATGGAAACAGAGGCCTCAGTACTCTGCTGAAGTTTCTTACATTCAGAGGAGTGGTTGTGTTAATAAGTTGATAGGACATCTAAGTTTTACTTTTATTTATTTTTAATTAATTTATTTTTCTGGCCGTGTTGGGTCTTCGTTGCTGCGCGCAGGCTTTCTCTAGTTGTGGCAAGCAGGGGCTACTCTTCGTTGTGCTGTGCGGTCTTCTCATTGTGGTGGCTTCTCTCGTTGCAGAGCACAGGCTCTAGGTGCGTGGGCTTCAGTAGTTGCAGCACACGGGCTCAGTAGTTGTGGCACGTGGGCCCTAGAGTGCACAGGCTTTAGTAGTTGTGGTGTGTGGGCTCAGTAGTTGTGGCATGCGGGCTCAGTAGTTGTGGCTCATGGGCTCTAGAGCGCAGGCTCAGTAGTGTGGTGCACGGGCTTAGCTGCTCCACAGCATGTGGGATCTTCCCTGACCAGGGATCAAACCCCATGTCGCTTGCATTGGCAGGCAGATTCTTAACCACTGTGCCACCAAGGGAAGTCCCTAAGTTTTACTTTTAAACTTGAGTCTTCATTAAAACTTACGTGGGGCTTCCCTGGTGGCACAGTGGTTGAGAGTCCGCCTGCCGATGCAGGGGACGCAGGTTCGTGCCCCATTCCGGGAGGATCCCACATGCCGCGGAGCGGCTGGGCCCGTGGGCCATGGCCACTGGGCCTGCGCGTCCAGAGCCTGTGCTCCGCAGCAGGAGAGGCCACAGCGGTGAGAGGCCCGCATACTGCAAAAAAAAAAAAAAACTTCTGTGATACAAGTTTTTGTCCCTGTACTACAAAAAACAATGTACGTTGATAAGAATGTGAAAATTTTAAAACATTTTTATAATGAAAAAAACTTCAGTGATTAAAAATAAAGTTCTCTTGGGATCTGTTTTGAAGTATGCTGCTTTGAAAAAATATTTCTTCTGTTGATGAATGTTGACATTTTCATAAGTGAGTTTTTTCTTTTTATATTGAGATAAAATTTACATACAGTGTGAAATGTACAAATCTTAAGTGTACAGTTTGATGAGTTTTGACAAATGAATACTCTTGTTTAATCAGTACCCTACTCACAATGTGGACATTTATTTCACCTTGAAAGTTTCTCTGTGCCCCTACCAGTTGACTCAAACCCCTAACAGTCATTCACCTTCCTGAGTTTTAACACCATAGATTAGTTTTACCTATTACTAAACTTCATATAAATGGAATCATGACATATGTACTCTTGTGCATCTGGCTACTTCCACACAACATAATGTTTCTGAAATTCATCCATGTGGTTACATGTGTCAGTAGTTTATTTGTGGTGTGATTACATGACAATTTGTTTATTCCCTTTTTGATGGACATTTGAGTTACTTCTAGTTTTTGGCTATTATGAATGAAGCTATAAATATTTTTGTATAGATCTTTTTATAGATGAATATTTTCAATTCTTTTGGGTAATATAGATAAGAAGAGAATAGGTGGATCATAGGGTAGGTATGTGTTTAACTTTATAATGCTCAAACCATTTTCCTAAGTGGTTGTACCATTTTACACTCTCACCATCAATGAATGAGAATTCCAATACTTCCATATTTTTGCCAACATTTGGTATCGCCAGTATTTTAATTTTAGTCATTCTAGTAAGTGTGAAATGCCTTATTTTCTTTCAGTTTGTGGTTTGCCTTTCAATTTTCTTTATGGTGTCTTTTGATAAGCAGAAGTGTTAATTTTGATTAAGTCCTCTTGTCAGGTTTTTCTTTTATGGATAGTGCTTTTTGTATCTTAAGAAATCTTTGCTTACCACAAGGAGTCAAAGGTTTTCTCCTATATTTTCCTTTAGAAATTAGAGTTAGATCTGTGATCCATATTGAATTAATTTTTTGTATATGTGTCAATTGTTGGTTGAGTTTCATTTTTTTTCATATGTATATTGAGTTGTTCTAGCATCACTTGTTAAAAGGAGTTTTATTTTTCCATTGAGTTACTTTGGCACCTTTGTTGAAAATTATTTTGCTGCATATATGTGGGTCTATTTCTGAATTCTCTGTTCTGTTCCATTGATTAAAAAAAATTAGATATAGGGTTATCCTGTCAGGTTATCTATTTTTCATTGAGTAGGCTTTGGTAGTTTGTGTTTTTCAAAAAATTTGTCCCTTTCCTCTAGGTTGTCAGGTTTATTGGGATTTGACCTAATACAAACATGGAAGCTGACTAAATGGTTTATGTGAGGCTGTTGATTTCATGTCTGGTTCTGGAGCCTGAAGTCAGTAGGGAGGGCAGTAGGAAGAGAAGATGAAATGGTGGAAACAAGAACAAACTGTAACCTGTGGGGATGAGCTGGAACTCATGAGGATAGACTGGAACCCACACTGGGCTCTCATTGCCTCTAAGAGTTACAACTGATGATTGGGGTGTCCTTTAGAAGAAGCTGGCACTCTTTGTAACAGTACTAAAGGTACACCTGGCTTAGGAGTCAAGCTGCAGGAGGAAATCTGACAGGAGCTGGAAAGAGTTGGAGGCCCAGGTGCTGCCCCTCACTAAAAAGATGAGCCGGCAGACAAGCGACAATAGGCCTCAGCTGCAAATGCTCTTCATGCCCTGAACTAACTTTCTGAGTTGATTTCAGTTCTGCCTTTCACATCTTGTCCATAATGACTGATGTGGTCCCCACTAACCCAGAACTATGTAAAGAAGAGAATTCTGAGAAGTGAAATTCTAACTTCACTGAAGTTGACACAGTACAAATCCACACACCTTATTTTCTGTTTTGTCTGTATGATCTGTAATAATGGCTCAATTTTCATTCCTAGAAGAGGTAATTTGTGTTTTATCCCTGTTGTTCTTGATCATTCTTGCTAGACATTAATCAGTGTTATTAATCTTTTCAAAGAACCAGCTTCTTGCTTTGTTAATGTTCTGTTTTGTATTTCATTGATTTTTATCTCTTCTTATTTCTCCCTTATACTCTTGAGTTTAATTTTCTCTTTTTTTATGAAGTTAGAAACTTAGACTGTTGATTTTAAACCTTTGTTCTTTTTCTTTTAATATAAACATTTAAGGTTGTATTTCTCTTAAAGCACTGCTTTGGCTTCATCCCACAAATTTTGTTATATTTTCTTTACTATTCAATTAGAAATATTAAAAATTTTTCCTTTTTCTTTTTTTCTTTGACTCTTGAGTTATTTAGAAGTATGTGGTTTAGGGAATTCCGTGGCGGTCCAGTGGTTAGGATTCTGTCCTCTCACTGCTGAGGGCCCGGGTTCAATCCCTGGTTGGGGAGCTAAGATCCCACAAGCCATGAGGCAAGGCTGAAGAAAAAAAAAAAGTATGTGGTTTAGTATCCAAATATTTGAGGATTTTCTAGATGTCTTGTTGTTGTTGATTTCTAACTTAATTCCACTATAATTGAGAACTACTCTGTAAGGTGTCAGTTTTTGAATTTTGTTGAGATTTTATGATTCAGCACATAGCGTGTCTTGCTGACTGTTTCAGCGGCAGTTGAATAGAATATTTATTCTGTACTTGTTGAGACAATGTTCCATAAATGTCAGTTAGATCAAGTCGTTGTGATAGTATTGTTTAAATCTTCTAGATCCTTAATGATTTTTCGCTCTGGTTTTTTCTATCAATTATTGAGAGTGGGTGGTTAAACTTTTTAAGTATGATTGTGAATTGGTTTATTTTTCACTTTAATTCTGTAAATTTTTGCTTCATGCAGTTTGAAGTCCTGTCATTAGGTACATAAACAGTTATCATTATTATATCTTCTTGATTCTTCTACCTTTATGAAACATCTCTTCATCTCTGATTAAATCCTTTGACTTGATGTTTACTTTGATATTAATATAGCCTCACCATCTTTGTTTTGCTACTGTTTGCATGATATATCTGCTTCCTTCCTTTAATTTTCACCTTGTACGTGTTTGTATTTGCAGTGCAGTTCTTGTAGACAGCATATAATTGGGTCTTACTATTTGTATAGTTTATCTTTGCTTTTTAATTGCAATATTTTGTCCATTGAAATATAATGTAATTATTGACATGGTTATGTTTAAGTCTGCCATTTTGCTATTTGTCCCTTTTGTTTGTTCTTTACTCTGTACCTCCTTTCTTAATTTCTCTTAATAGTTGACTCTTTTTTAGTATCCATTTTAATTTACTTATTGGCTTTTAGCTATACTTAACTGTGTATTTTTTAGCAGTTACTCTAGGGATTTACAATATGCATCTGTAACTTATTACAGTCACTGTAGAGCTAATATTGTACCACTTCATGTAAAATGTAAGACCCATTTGCCTCCCCCAGCCTTTGCGCTATTTTGTCATGTATTTTACATCTGCATACATTGTAAATCCAAACATATAATGGGCTTAAATTGTCAGTTCAAACTTAAATTAAGAGGAGCACAAATAGTAGTCTTTTCTGTTTACCTACATATTTAGCATCCACTGCTCTGCTTTCCTTTTTAAGGTTCAAGTTTCCAGCTGGGTCCGTCTCTCATTTGTCTAAAGAACTTCATTTAATAGTTAAGGTCTGCTAGCATCAAATTCAGTTTTTGTTTTCTGAAATGTCTTTATTTCACTCTTATTTCTGAAGGCTGTTTTTGACTGGTAAATAATTCTGGGTTGAAAGAGGGCTTTTTGTTTGTTTTTTGTTTTGTTTTGTTTTCTCTCAGTGCTTATAAAGATATCATTCTATAATCTTCTGGCCTCCATTGTTTTTTTCATGTGAGGTCAGCTGCCACTCCTATCATTGTATGTAATATATCATTTTTCCTCTAGTTATTTTTTTAAATTCAGCTTTATTGAGGAATAATTTATATATACTAAGCTTTATCCACATAAAATTTGATGAGTTTGACAATTGCATACAGCCATGAAACACGCCACAATCAAGATGCAGAGCATATCTTTCATCCTGAAAGGATTTCTTGTGCCCCTTTGCAGTCCATTCTTCTCTCCCCAAAACACTTCCCACCTCAGGCAACCACTGATCTGATTTTTGTCACTATAGATTATTTTGAATTTCACATAAATAGGATCATACAGTATGTATTATTTTGTGACTGGCTTTTTTTTTTTTTTCACTCAGCATGTTATTGTTTTTTATTGGTGAGTAGTATTCTGTTATATGACCGTACCACAGATTATTTATCTATTCTCTTATTGATGGATATTTAGATAATTTCTAGTTTGGGACTGTTATAAGTAAAGTTGCTATAAACATTCATGTTCAGTTCTTTGTGTAGACATATGTTTTCATTTCTCTTGGATAAATACCTGTGAGTATATGTTTAACTATAGAAAACAAGCTGGTATTTTCTTGAGTGTTTGTCCTCTACAGCTGACTTTTTGGATATTCTATTTATCATTGTTTTTCAGCAGTTTGACTATGATGTACCTCTGTGGGGTTTTCCTTTTATTTATCCTGCATGTGTGTTGGACTTTCTGATATTGCTGCACAGATCACTGGGACTCTGTTAAATTTTTTTTCAATCTTTTTTCTTTCTATTCCTCAGGTTGGTAGTTTCTGTTCACTTGTCTTCATGTTCACCGACACTGTTTTCTTCTGCCATCGCCAATCTGCTTTTAATCCTGTCCAAATCCTGTCCAGTGAATTTTTCATTTCACATGTATTGACATTTTGCAAATCTAGCATTTCTGTTTTGTTGGGTTTTTTTTAATAGTTTCCATTGCTTTGCTGGGATTCCTCATCTGATCATTGATTTTGTATATATTTTCCTTTAATTCTTTGAGATGTTTCTCTCCAAAAGGTGGAGCTTAATTCCCCTCCTCTTGAAAATGGATTGGACTTAGTGATTTGCTTCTAAGGAAAAGAATATGGCAGAAGTGATGCCATATGACATCCAAGGCTAGATCATAAAAAGGATTAAACCTTTTTATCTGAAGGCCATCTGCTGACAGAAATCCCTCTTGCTCTGGGGACCTCTTTTGTTCTGTTCAGGCCTTCAGCTGATAGATTGAGGCCCACCCACATTATGGAGCACAGTCTCCAGCAACTTAAATATTAATTTCATCCAAAAACACCCTCACAGAAACATCTAGAATAATGTTTGAACAGATATCTGGGCACTGTGGCCCAGCCATGTTGACACATAAAATTAACCATCACAGACCCTAAACTAGAATTTTCTAGCTAGACTGCTCCCAAACTCCTGATGCACAGAAACCGTGAGGGTAATAACTTGTTGTTTTAAGCCACTAAGTTTTAGTATAATATGCTGTTCTGAAATAGGTAATTGATATACTACTTTATAGTTTTTGTCAGCTAATTCTAACATGTGGAACATCTGTTTCTATTTGCTATTTAAAAATTTTTCATGTATGGGTCACATTTTTCTGTTTCTTCACACATTCAGTAATTTTTATTGTATGCTCTGCATTTTAGAGAGTCTGGATTATGTTGTTTTCTTTTAAACGGTGTTGAGATTTGTTCTGGCAGGCACTCAAATTATGGGCAGAACTTAAAAAGTCACTTTGCAGTTCTTTACTCTCTGTTGACTAATGCATGAAAACAGTTGCCTGTTATATTTTAATAGTTGTTTTCCATAGAAGGATAAGTCTGATACCATTTTTTTTTTAATGATGGCCAGAAGTCATAGCCTCCCCTATGACTTTTGAAGCTTAATTATTGTAATATTCCTTATTCACTTTTGCAACTAGATCTCAAGGGTGTATATAAATAATTGGTAGATTTCTAGTCCACAGATTGTCTTTCCTGACTGCTACTACATATTCTATTAATTCTAATAATATCATTACTTAAACAGAAAATACTTTCTTAAAATAATGCTTAACTTACTAATTGAGCTTATAGAATAATAAACTTATTTAAAGCAATAATGGAAGTGATTCAAACTGTCCTGAAATATTACTCCTCCCAGAAGCAGCTCCTTAGTGTCTGGCTTGCTCTTCTATTAGTCACATGAAGATTTGAAATTTGAGTGGTTTATTATCACTCCCGATTTAATAAATTTCTTCCCTTTCTCTTTCCCCCTTTTTTCTCTTCTTCCTTGCTTTCTAAACAAAATATGTGTATGACACCTAGTATATTTATTTATTTATTCATTATTATTTTTTTTTTTGCGATACGCGGGCCTCTCACTGTTGTGGCCTCTCCCGTTGCGGAGCACAGGCTCCGGACGCGCAGGCTCAGCGGCCATGGCTCACGGGCCCAGCCGCTCCGCGGCATGTGGGATCCTCCCGGACCGGGGCACGAACCCGTGTCCCCTGCAATGGCAGGCGGACTCTCAACCACTGCGCCACCAGGGAAGCCCGACACCTAGTATATTTATATGAAATCTTTTAACTTTGCTATTGTGCACAATGATTATAAATACAAAGTTAATACTGATGGGGAAAATAAAAGCTTTACTACTTGAATTGACATCATCTGAGCTTTTGTACTTTGAACTTTAATTAATACTGATGGGGAAAATAAAGCTTTACTACTTGAATTGACATCATCTGAGCTTTTGTACTTTGAACTTTAATTCACTATAGCAGACAGAAAAAATATAGTTAGAAAAATAATTGACGATAGGAATTTTATAAACCGCTGAGGAAAGCTTGGGTTGAGGAGAAAGATATACTTTATGGTACAAAGATAGGAATTCAGCTCTCTTCGAAACATTGGAGAAGAACATAGACCTGGCTGACTATTGGGATTTTTTCTAAACTTGTTTTCCTTTATGAAAAGGTTATGTTATAGGTAATGGTAAAGGTAATAGTCATTATAGGTAATGACTTTTAGGTGCTTCTCTTTGCTCGTTACTAGTCTGAATGTGTGTACCTCATGACCACAGAACTTGAGAAATTGCTTTCTCCTAAAGGGCTCCCGAACAAATAATCATAATTAGAACTCCACCCTAACTTCTTCTTTTATCTGTGTTAATTAATTTCACAGGTGTTTATTTAGCTCTTTGCTATCTGAAAGACATTTATTAGGTACTGTGGGAATATAAAGTGTACAATCCTTGTCCTTAGAGAACTCACAGTGTGGTTGGAAGGGGGCATACACCTACCCTAACAGCAGGGAAGCAAGGGAGCATGTGATACTGGAGTTGCCCGTAGTACTTTTGGGGTGGAAACGTAGAACAGTAAATTCTGACTGAGGTGCTTAGGGGAGACTTCATGGAGGCAGTTGCGTCTTCGCTGAATTTCCATAGAGAAGAACAGGAACAAAGGCATGGTTGCTTGAAAGTGAATGGCCAGCTGTTGTGGCCGGAGCATCTGGTGGGATAAAAGGGTCTGGAAGAGACAGAACTATAAAGAAAATTTGGAAAGATGAGAGAACTGAAAGAATGATTTGGAAATCTAGGGTAAAATTAATGGAAAGAAAAGTAGATTATATTAAAGTAAAAAAATTGAAGGACATTTTATGAACAAAAGCAACCACGAAAAGCAATTTTTAGTTGGAAAAGGCAAGAAGTATAAGAATGAAAATAGATAAAACAAGGAAAGCCACCCAAAAAGGCATATTGTAAGTTATGTAATTTACATAAAGAAATATGCAGATTTCTTTAAGATTGCGAGGCAATTAGAACTTGATGGCAAGAAAAGTCAGTGTATCAGTTACTCTTGCTGTTTAACATACCATTCCAAACAGTCTTCTTTTGCTCACAGATTCTGGGATCAGGAATTCGGATAGGGCACCACAGGGATGGTTTGTGTCTGTTCCATGATGTCTGGGTCACAACTGGAAGATCAGCAGCTGAGGGTGACTCCACATCTGGAGCCTGGCATCATCTGGAGTGTCTTCACGCACGTGCCTGGTGGCTGAGGCCTGGGGCCTCAGGTGGGGCTGTCTTTCTGGAGCACCTCTGTGTTACTTGGGGTTATTCCATGTGGCCTGGGCTTCCTCAGGCATGGTGGCCTCAGCTTGTCACATTTCATACGTGGTAGGTCAGGGCCCCAGGTGTGATTGTTCCACTGGAAAAGGTGGAAGGTGCATTGCTTCTTATGACCTAGCCTTGGGGGTCACGTAATGTCACCTCTGCTGTACTCTGGGTTGAAGCATTTACAAGCTCCCCCATTTTCAAGAGGAGGGGAATCAGACTACCTCTGGGTGGAGGAGTGGAAGGCCACATTGCAGAAGCGTGTGTGGGAGGAGAGGCTTCTTGCACCATGTTGGTAAATACAATCTGCGGTAGTCGACAGATGGAAGAAGTCAGGTAACAGGCACAGGTGGAGCTTGGCCTTATACCAAGTCTCTTCTTACTTTATGCATCTGAATTATGGCCGCAACCACTGCTCAGCCTAATGAACTCCTTTCTCCAGCCCCCTTCACTTAGTTGTTTGGCTTTTAGGCCAACCTCCCTAAACCACCAAGGCACCACAGAGTCTCTTAGACTCTGAGTGATTCTTATTTCCTATCCCATCAGGGTCAGAGTACTTTTTTTTTAAACTGTAAGTTCATACCTTATCTATCCTATTTGTGTCTATTTGCATTTCTTAATACTGTGTTGTACTTTTCTACTTACCTTTTTTTTTCATTCGTGCTTCTTCCTGCTTCCATGTCATAATTTATGGTGCTCTCATTTCCCAGATTGTTCTCCCTCTTCCTTTGTATTTAAATTTTATTGATTTTTCAAAGTCGACACGAAAGCATCCCAATTCTGTGAAATCTTCTTTGCCGTGGTCTCTCTCCCTGTGTGGACTTCACTCCCCTGGGTGTTTCCTCTGTGCTATCTAACCCCCAGGTGGTCCTTAATAGAAGGGATCTGGCTTTTCTCCGTCTCCCGCTAATCCTGTTTGTTGATTGACTGAAGGTGGTGTGCGTGATGGGGCGACCGCCATTTACTGAGCGCTGCCTGTGGACTGGGCTTTACGTGTATTAGCTCATTTAACCCTCACATCAGGCTTGTGAGGTAGATTCTGTTCTTATCTTTACTTATGAGAAACTGAGGCCCCGAGCAGTTAGGTATCTTGCCCGGTGCGGCAGAGCAGGGATGTGAGCCCCGGCCATTCTGGCCCCACAGCACACACTCCTTATCTGTCATGCTGGACTGCCTCCAGTACTCAAGAAGAAGTTGTGTGATCCATCTAGCAGTGTTTATTTAAATTTCAAATGTGTATTAACTTGCTTATGTAGCATTGGCCGTTCTTTATACTGTTGTTAACACATTAACCCCTCGTTAAATCCTTTCACAAGCTTATTACATATCATTAATTCAGTTTTATAGAGATGATAAATCCTGCTTAGAATCTTCTGACAAATCATTGATACAACCAGTATTAAAAGTTATCTTTCCCAAATCATAGTTACTAGGGAAGAGGAGGATGCTTCCTACTAAGCTTCAGTCCCACCAGCCCTCACTTATGAGCAGCTTTATGCTCCAAAGTTCATTTAAGTCGACTGTCAAGAACTTTGCTTCGGGCTTCCCTGGTGGCGCAGTGGTTGGGAGTCCGCCTGCCGATGCAGGGGACACGAGTTCGTGCCCCGGTCTGGGGGGATCCCGCGTGCCGTGGAGCAGCTGGGCCCGTGAGCCATGGCCACTGAGCCTGCACGTCCAGAGCCTGTGCTCCGCAACGGGAGAGGCCACGACAGTGAGAGGCCCACGTACTGCAAAAAAAAAAAAAAAAAAAGAACTTTGCTTATGGGGGCGAATGCGTTATATTAAACTTGATGCTTTAAGTTCTTCGGGCAGGCCACGGTAAAACGTTTGGATTTGCAAATACGGTGGTGTTCTAACATGGGAACTGAAAGAGCAAAGTGTTGTTCGTTCACTAACATCCACCTGCTGTGTGTGGAGCTCTTGGGCTGAACTTGGAGCTTCCCCTGCGGCATCCAGAGCACGAGCGCCTCGTGCAGCAGTGGCCCTGTGAGCTCCCTCCCTTCCCCGTCTTTCTTCCCACGCCCCTCTGGCTGACCACCTGAGCGGAGGACTTCCTGGGCCCGCACCACCTGTGGGTACCCATGCTCACTGCAGGGGGGTGCGTGTGGCAGAAGATGGTCAAGGATAGGAGCTCCCGAGGTGAAGGGATTCTGGAGGTCACGATTTTCTAGTCACACGCAGATCCTGCCTGCTTGCTGCTTCTCTTTTCACCCTGGCTGCTCTTTGCGTTGCTTTGCTCCACCTTACTTCAAGCGTGTGTGTGTGTGTGTGTGTGTGTGTGTGTGTGTGTGTGTGTGAAATATAACTCAGATACAAAAAAATCTGTTAAAATGTCCAATTTATCCAATAATTGGCAAAGCAAACAACCGTCGAAGCACCTGCTGGGACAGGAAGTGGAGCAGTGTCAGCCTCCGTGCTCCGTAGTATGTTCCTTCCCGGCACAACTCCCTTCCAGTTCCTGCTGGTAATCACTGTCACTGCTTCTAGGGAAATAATTTATTGTTTTTCCTTACAATTTTATCACCTAGTAATGTATCCCCACACACAGTTTTGCCTCCTTTTAAACTTTACATAAATGAATCACATTAATTGTGTTCATTTGTAGCTTGCATGTTTTGCTCAGTGTGTTTTTAAGATTCATCCATATTGTGACGCGTAGAGGCAGCTCGTGTTTGTGGCGGTGTGCTGTTGCATTGTATTAGTTTGCTAGGGCTGCCATAACACAGTACACCCACAGACTGGGTGACTTAAACAAGGGAAACTTATTTTATTACAGTTCTGTAAGCTACAGGTCCAAGATGAAGGTGTTGGCAGGATTGGTTTCCTTCTAGGGCCTCTTTCCTTAGCTTGTAGGTGGCCATTTTCTTTTATGTCCTCATGTGGTCTTTCCTCCTGTTGTGTGTCTCTGTGTCCTAGTCTTCTTGTAAAGATACATATTGGATTAAGTCATATTGGATTAAGTCATATTGGATTAGGGCCCACCCATCTGACTCATTTTACCTTTTTTAAAGGTCCTGTCTCCAAATACAGTCACATTCTGAGGTATCAGAGGTTAGAGCTTCAACATAAGAATTTAGCAGGGGACACAGTTCAGCCCATAACATCCATTATGTGATTATCATATTTTTGGATGGGCGTTATGATTATTTCCAGTTTCAGGCTATTCTACTGCTATGAGCATTCTTCTACATGTCTAATGGTGCAAGTGCCTACGTCTCTTTAGGCCAGGATGGAGCATTCCATCCTAGGAGTGAATTGCTAGGTCATGTTGCATAGCTGAAACATCAGTGGATAAATCCAGGCCGTCTTCCAGAGTGGTTGCTTCAGTTTCCACTCCTCCCAGCAATGTATGAGAGTTCCCATTGTTTCACAATTTTCCATCACTTGGTATTGTCAGACTTTTAAATGCGTACCAGTCTTTTGGTGTGCAGTGCTTATTGCGGTTTAATTTGTATTTCCTATATTATTAAAGAATTTGAACATCTTTTCCTTTATTGATTGGCCATTTTGATTTTGTGATATATTTGTTCAAGTTTTTTGTCCATTTTTCTATTAGGTGGTCTGACATTTTCTTATTGATTTGTAGGAAGTCCTTACATATTCTAGATATAAGTTTTTTGTTAAATCTGGTGTAAATATTTTCTCAAACTCTGTAGATTGTGTGTTTTCACTGTTTTACAGTCTTGATGAATAGGCGTTCCTAATTTTAATGGGGTCAGTTTATCCGTCTTTTTCCATGTAGTCGATTTTTTAATGTATCTTAAGAATATTTACCGTGAGGTCATTAAGATAGATTCCTGTTTTATCTTCTAAAATGCTTATAATTTTGCATCTTATGTTTAGCTCAGTAATATATCCGGCACTGATTTTTATGCATGGTGAGGATGACCCAGTCCCATTTTTTCTCTGTGAGTAGTCAGTTCTGGCATCGTTTATCGAAAAGACCCTCCTTTCTCCTACTGCCCCGAACCACCTGTGTCACAAATCAGGTGTCCATAGTGTATGCTCTGCTCTGCTCTGCTCCTAGGCTCTCCATTCTGTGTCACGGATCTGCTTGTCTCTCTCTGCAAGAGTGTTAGACAGATTTGAATCCTATTGCTTTGTAGTAGACCAGTTCCTCCTGCCTTGCTATTGTTCTTCCAGAGTGTCTTGGTTATTCTTGGTTCCTTCCATTAACATTTTCATATCTGCCTGTCAGGTTCCACAAACAGACCTGTTGGGGTCTTCATTGGAATGCCTTAACTCTGTAAGATCATTTGGGGGGGAATTGTCAATGTCATGAAAGACAAAACAAAGTAACACTGGGGAACTGTTTGAAGAAGACTAAAGAGAGACAATAACTTTAATGTAACGTGTAATGGTTTTTAAGAAAGTAATAAAGGCCTGGGACAAATGCGGACATTTTAATCTGGACTGTGTATTAGGTGATACTAATGCACCAATGTTAAATTTCCTGTTAAGTGTGATGGTTGTATGGATGCCTTTGTTCTTAGGAAATACATGCTGAAGAATTCAAGGTAAAGTGTTGTGTTGCCTATAGCTAGCTCTCAGTTCATAAATGAGAGTGGGGATGAGAGGAGAGGGCAAGAGAGTGATAATGGCAAAATGTTGACAATTGGTGAATCTAGAGAAAAGGTAAATGAGCGTTCACTATTTTTTTTTTTACCTGAAGATTTAAAATTTTTCAAGATAAAAATTGGGAAAATTAAATTTCGTTTTGTATATCAGGAAATCGTAGAGAGCCGGATCCAAGCTAATTCTGCATGATCTTCATGTGCTATATTAAGCAGATTTGTCACAAAAACTGATGGTGAAACAGCAAGCAAGATTGGTTATTAAAAAATTCTGTTTGTTTCAGCTTACTCGATACACACTTCAATCATATTGGAACAGCAAATGTCTGTGGGCCGGCTCTCCAAGTAAAAAATATATTAATAAGTGTTAATATAATGCCAATTGCTGATTGCTAGGAAAAGAAAACTGGGTTTTTAAAAAATACTGGTTAGAGTTCTGGAAATCTTTTCCTAGGTCATACTAAAAGGTGAGCAAAGTAACTCATAGGAGTTGCACTCCATGCAGTCCAGTTTCATAAAGCTAGGCTAAATACTTTTTTTACAAAAGCAGTTCTGGTACTTGAATACTAATGTTTTTATTTTTCATAAAGGATCTCAGACCCTTTGTTCTCATAGCAAATATCTTCACAATCTATTAGGAAAGCTCTGAGTTTTGTTTCAGTTATTAGTTATTACAGCCAAGGCACACAGGAAGTTAAATGATTCCACTAGTCATGCAGTGAATTCGTAATATTAGTGGACTCACAGTTGTTGACTTTTCTTTGCATTAGACTCTTTCTTTTCCTGAATGTTAAATAGGTGATTTCTTATCAAAATGATTTGTAAAGTAAAACATCTAATAATAACAACAAAAAAAATCTTCTAACAGCAAAAGGAAGAACTGAGCTTCTGAAAATCAATCTTCGTGAGGTTGAATTGGATCCTGATATTCAACTGGAAGATATAGCAGAGAAGATTGAGGGCTATTCTGGTGCTGATATAACTAATGTTTGCAGGTATTTTTTGTTGTTGTTGTTAATGATCCGTGACGTTAGACGTTAGTTATGGGGTTATCAGGAGGACTTGTCTTAAAGTCAGTGTGCAGTTGACCCTTGAACGATGAAGGTGTGAACTGTGTGGATTTTTTTCACTAAATATATCCTGTAGTACTACAGGATCTGCGGTTGGTTGAATCTGGAATTGTGGATAAGGAGGAATCGCTCGTTCAGAGGGCTGACTGTAAGTTATTCCCGGATTTTCAACTGTGCCGAGGGTCTGCACCCCTAACCCCCGTGTTGTTCAAGGGTCAACTGTAGTTCACCTTTTGGAGCCTTTGATTTTTAAGAAATTGTTTTGCCCAACTTGGTCATAAATGGCTTTGACAACCTAAGGTTAATTTAGCCCTAAATTGGAGACTAGCTGCATCAACATAAAATAATATCATTTTGTTTTGGTTGGCATTATTTTACTACACGCAGATGAACAAAGGTGATCAATTTTGTATATATATATATATATATATATATTTCCCTTTCAGTTTAGTGACATCATAACTTTTAGACAATTCACATCACTCAGTGAAGACGATTTGTTTTTAGTACTTAACTTCCCTAACAATACTTAAATTGACATCAGTAGCCTTTCCTTAAAACCATGACATCTGTGTTACTCATTTTTTCTACGAGTATTTGTCCTATTCGCGTGTACGTTCAGTGGCACTCAGTAAGCCCACAATAGCTTCTACTGTTACCATAGAAAAATGTATAAAAATTTGAAGTTTTGGTTGGCTTGGCTGCCTAATAGCTTTTTCGTGAGCACTAGTTGTACACTTCTTCCTAACCTGCGTAATGATTTACAAGTGATCAGAATGAGCTGAAAATAGGATCCAGAGAAGCCAGATTTTCTCTCTTCACTTGCCCACAAATATTCCGTGTAGGGAATTCCACATCCACTGTATTTAGATATATTCATGCTCCAGAGAGAGAGAGGTTCCTGGCTTTACCTCCTCTAATTAGGTTGTAGACAAACTGGTATAAGATTTGAGTTATGTTAACATTAGCCGTATGTTTTATTTCCAAGTATGCAATTCAGTATTTCATAATTCTCCTTCAGTTTCCTAGACTTCTGGGCTGTCTTTGAGGAGCAAGTGGGGAAAAGAAAATTCAGTACCATCTGAGCCCAACCTAGACTTTCAGGATTCATTGCAGTACTTTTTATGTTTAAGTCCTTTGCATCTTGTTTTAACCTTTCCTGAGCCCTCAGGATGTCTCTGAAGTGGAAACTTCTGAGCAGCATGGTAAAAACATATAAAATGATCTTTTGAATGTTTTCCCTCAACATTATCACAATTGAATATGTTTAAAACATTTGCAACAAAAAGTATTCACTGATTTTGGTATATTTTTAGGGATGCCTCTTTAATGGCAATGAGACGACGAATCAATGGCCTAAGTCCAGAAGAGATCCGTGCACTTTCTAAAGAGGAACTTCAGATGCCTGTTACCAAAGGAGACTTTGAATTGGCTCTTAAGAAAATTGCTAAGTCTGTCTCTGCTGCAGACTTGGAGAAATATGAAAAGTGGATGGTTGAATTTGGATCTGCTTGAATTTCTGTCAGCTCTTTCATTTCTGGTATTTTTGTTTATAAAATGTGAAGAAATTCCAGCAATTTTTTAAAAAACAGGTTTGGGACTTTACATTGGAGAGATTTTCTCTTAAAGAAAAAATTTAAAACACAAAAGAACATACATATACTTGAGAAGTAAGAAAAGCTTACATAGAGAGCCTGATATCCGCATATCCATGCATTATAGTTGCACACCCTAACCAGAGTATTGGGGGCTGAAGAAAGCAACCAGTGTGCTATCGTAGAAACTTGTTTACAGAAAATGTAGAAGGAGCTCTTTTTCTCACTAGTGTTCATTGTGTTTTAGTTTTTTTCTGTTCTTTGCTCTGAACATGAGGGACCTATATCTGTTGGCTTTTAACATCAAAACTGAGTTTGTGTCAGATCTATTATTTGTTGTTAAGAATTATGGTTTTGGATTAAATAATGAATCTGCTAGTTAAATCTTTAGAATTCACCTACTACTGTTAGAGTCTATTATATAGTTTGAATTTTCCCTTCCCTTCCCTCACCATTCCCTCTACTAGCTACTTAATCACTTATTGAGCTTTATGGGGGAATAGCCTCATGCTTTGTGGTTTTTGAATCCTTTTGCCAAGTGGCTTCTCCGGTCTTCAGTATTTGTTTTGCTGGCAGTATTTTACCTTGGAAGGGTGGAAAGGACATCATATTTGCATAAGATGCTCTTTTTCACTCTAGACTTCTGAGTTTGTTTTCACTTTTCTTTCAATATGTTCAACAGATAAACTCTTGATTTTTCTCAGCTCAAACATTGTTTTTTGCTGAATTTACCTTTCATATTCTAAATAAATGCTTTGGTATTCTAAACAAGTCCACTCTCTTGTGGCTAATGCAAAACAAACAAAGCAAAATCTTTATGGCTTTCGAGACAGCTTGTTTATTAACAAAATAACATCGTGCATAATGAACAACGAACGTTTAAGAATCATTCCTTGTCTAGGTTGAGTGCTTGTACGCACGCTAAGATTAGGTTAGAAATATGACATGCCCATTTTTTTCAGCAGGAATTAGACTGTAGAAGGAGGCCAGAAAAGGAGAGGCCACGTATCTAGTCACAAGTAGAGTAGCCTAGTGTTAATTTTAAAAAATTACATTTATCCTGTTTTGATTGGGCAACCTCTGCTTTAATAGTCAAGCTTTAAAATATTTGTATTTGATGATATCCTGAATTTTCAATTTTGGACAGCAACTACTAGTTTAAAACCAGAAATAACATATAGCTTTTTTGACAGTTAAACTCTTAGCAGCTTCCTTAAGAGATTTCTTCCCCCTACTTAGAACCATATACCACAGCATTCATCTAATGCTTTAGATTACCCCCCTTTCCTCTGAGGCATAGATTTATAAGAGTTAAAATCATGAGATATCATGATTTTATTTTAATTGATTTAGTTCATCTTAAAAGTTGAAATGAGAGAACTTTCATTTTATTCATGAACTTTTAAAATAAAGAAATAAATAATCCCACTAAGATAATCTTGCAGACTATTGCCATCCAGTAAGTTATTTTTTTCCCGAAGTCCTAGGGGCAGTCATTGAAACCTTAGTGTTTTGATTGCCAAAACTTGTTTGCATAGTTTAGTCAGACCATTTTTCTGGATTTCATGTTATTTGTCTTGGCTTACATTTCAATTTTTTTCTGAATTCTTCATGTGTAATAATGTGGTAATTTTGATTTTTTAAAAACTATCAGTTGAGCAGTATTTGGAGACTCAAGCCTCCTAGGAGCTTATCTTTACTGTGTTAAGTCAGTCCGGTGTGTTATTTATTTCCCTTGTTTCTCATTTTGCTCTGTCAGTGGATGGTGAATGCTTTGTATGTATTAACTCCTTAAAGGATCCTGAGGAGATCCCTAGGACGTTCTGTCCAACCTTTCCTGCACACGGTATGTGCATTGTCTTTATTGCAAGACTGTGTTGCCTTACCCAGAATGAGAGCATTTTTGTGTTTTATTTTATTTTTTCTGTTGTATTATCAAATTAGAAAGATTTGGTTCCTTTAATTCCTCTGAAAACCTGAGTGTTTGGGGTTCTTCAACACAGTGATGTCGGGACTAAATTTTCTACACTTCTGTCTCGCGGATATCTGATCAGATAGTCCTCCATCTTAGTAGGCTCATGTTGGTTGCCTACTGTGTGCCTGTCCCTTGGGTGGGCGCTCTGTGGCCACAGAGTTGGACCAGGCAGTGCAGTACCGACTGGGCACTTCCTGTAATTACACCGTGTAGCTTCTGGCTCCCACTAATGAAACAATTTCAGTTTATAAATGGAAGGCACAGCAACCTGTGAGTTGCTTTGGAAAGATAACATATGAACCTTTTTCTCTCTTTAAATTTGCTTTAAAATTAGAAGTGGTATCCATTTGCTTGAACAACAGGACTACTATAGATCTTGGCTATTTTCATGAACAATTTTTGTCATTTCCCAAGCTACATGTTTATTGTAAACACATACACATGCAATTATGGCAAACATGTAAGCGTGTTACATGCTTATTGCAAACATTTTGCTTGCGCAATTCCTTTACTTTTAAAAGGAAATGAATATTAATGGAATGTGCCAGACAAATGGCTCTCTAATGGAGGCTGAAACCTTCTAGTAATCCACGTAGAAAATAGACGATGGCATCACAGACTTTATCTTCAGTCAGCAGCAGTGTGGGCATTCCAGAATGACCAGACACACTTTGGGCTTGGACCTCTACCTCCCAAAATGCCAAGACAGCTTGGAAGAGGTCGCATGTTGTGGTCTAGCTGCCTAACTGGGGGTTTCGTTTGGGCTCCAGAGACTGCAGTTTTTATGATGTGATATTTGTCCAAACATAGGCTGAAATCACTAATTACTCAAAAAGTGAGCAAGCAAGTGTCTGGTGAATCTGCCCTAAAAAAACATGCATGTACATCAGGAAAAATGTGTGTATACAGCCCAGATTTTCAATATAAGTGTCACTCTTTCACTTTGCTACATGCAGCCTGACTCTTCTGAACAGAAAGTATTGGTACTGTAGGTTTCGAACACCTTGAGTTTGTTTGAATCCCCTCCTTGGAAGTTTCTGTCTACACTGCCGTATCCATGATGAGAATCACAGACCAGTTGACGCGGTTCTGTTTCACTTTCCTTACCCTAGCAACCTTGAGGTAAAGTGAAGGATGAGGCAGGTATTGCTTGTCATGTGGGCTTTGGCTCCTTCTGTGTTGTCTTGATTATTGAATCTTTTGGCATAATAGTAGATTCCCACTCCTCCTTTTCTCTTGTGAATGATAAGTCACCTCAGGGTATTTCCTGTGTGATAGGCATAAAATGTTAAGGATAATTGTTGGCCTTTTCCAAGAAAGGGCCACTTTAACCGTATGAAGAAACAATAGTAATCCTTCTTTTAACATTTGTTTTGTATCTTCTGTTCCATAATGGTTTTGATTGTGTAGTAGTTTGTACATACCACTTAATTTGTGATGTACATAATTTTTTTTTTTTTTTTTTTTTTTTTTGCGGTACGTGGGCCTCTCACTGCTGTGGCCTCTCCCGTTGCGGAGCACAGGCTCCGGACGCGCAGGCTCAGCGGCCATGGCTCACGGGCCCAGCCGCTCCGCGGCACGTGGGATCTTCCCGGACCGGGACATGAACCCGTGTCCCCTGCATTGGCAGGCGGACTCTCAACCACTGCGCCAACAGGGAAGCCCAACGTACATAATATTTATGTGAATCTAAGAATTTATGTGAATCTAAGAATCTGTCACAATAGAAAAGGGTAGAAATTATAGTTGGAGGGCGTGTTAGGGGAATACAAATATTTAAACCCCAAATGTTTTATTCTTATCTCTGCTAATTATCTTTTTTTTGCAGAAAAAGCTAAAAACTGTAATAATTACTATGTTTACTTATTTATACCTTTAAATTAGGCTTTTCGTACTTATTTATTTGATTTTTTAGGACGTTTGCTTTTAATATTGTTTTCTCTTGTGAAAACTATATGAATATTTAAAAATAAAGTCCCTAAGATAACACATATGTTTTTAAACATTCACAAATTAACAATAATTCTTTGAATTTTTATTAGGTTTTTTGGCTCCGGACAACTCTTTAACTTTAGGAATATTTCTCAATTTCCAGATGACTTGTTAATAAAAACAGGAAAAATATTAAGGTAACGTCATCAAATTTATTCTTTTTATTTTACCTTTCTCCTTTGTTGATTGATTTTATTTTATATGTATAGAAATAACCTAGATTCTGCTTTGTCACCAGCAGTGTGTAGGTTTCTATACATATGGAAATTTGGTAGGGAATTAATGTGGAGGTTTTCCTCCTATGAAAGGACTCCCATTTTATTTTATGTTCAGAATCATAAAATGCACTTTTGTTTTACAACCTCTGAAATGACTAAATATTGCCCTTTGGAAAACCTGAGTCTTTGCACGTGTTATTTCCAGAGTCTACCTCAGTCAAACAGGCTTAGTGTTAGGTGCGAATGAATTGAAACCATATTGAAATTCAGTCCGTCATCTCCACTCTATCTATGTGTTCGTCTAAGCGCTTCCTTCTCTCTCCTCTCTCACTCACTTTTTTTAACACTGAAATTTCACTTGAAAATATTTGTTGTTCTTCCTCTGGGAAAGCCATATATTACAAGTGAAGCCTCTACAGAATGTCTGGGTGAGTCTTCCCTTCTTTGTTGGGACAGCTTCATCACTCGATGTTCCTCATGTCAAGGAATGGTTTCAAACACAACACACCTCCCGTTTTCTCATAGCTTCATAAATACAAACTCATGTGACAGCATTAAAAGTCTCGGGACCTATCTGTTCCTGTACAAGGACCTAAGTACTTCATGGAAACACACTGAGGTGGACACGTGACATGGCTGTTCACACGGCAGCAGGGCAGCAGGCGTCGCCTTCGGTTAACATTGTGCGGACACAGTGTCCAGCGAGATCGCTATGTGCTGTAAGTGTTTTGTTAAGATTTTTGTTTCAGTGTCTGTCTCCCAGTATTTTGAAGCTAATTTAAAGAAAAACACGTTTCCAAATTGTATTTATTAAATGTGCTTTTCCTTACATTTTGTGCGGCTACATCACTAGCTTCATGAGCTTAGCTGTGTCTGTGCATAGGTTGTAGTTTGGTAATAAATTTCTAGAGTGTGGCTTGTTGGTGTTTTCTTTGTGGTTCATATTTGATCTACAGTCGCTGGTCCACTTATTGCCACCAGTGGGAGTAACAAATCCCTCACTAGTATGGGATGACTTTTTCAGGAGTTTCAGTTCTTATAAAATCACATATTGTGAACCTGACATTTTGTGTTTGCCGTGCATTATGCTAATAATTTCAAGGTTGATGTGGCTAAGATAAGAATGGCTTTTCAATTAATTCTAACTGGTTTAACAAATACACGTATTTGTGTAGCACCATTGCAAAGTGGATGTTCCATAAGGTGAATTTTCCACATGATGGTGTCTTTTTTTTTTCTTTCCTGTTTCCATTTTTCTTTTTTAACATCTCCATTGGAGTATAATTGCTTTACAATGGTGTGTTAGTTTCTGCTTTATAACAAAGTGAATCAGCTATACATATACATATTTCCCCATATCTCCTCCCTCTTGCGTCTCCCTCCCACCCCCCCATCCCACCCCTCTAGGTGGTCATAAAGCACCGAGCTGATCTCCCTGTGCTATGCGGCTGCTTCCCACTAGCTATCTATTTTACGTTTGGTAGTGTATATACGTCCATGCCACTCTCTCACTTCGTCCCAGCTTACCCTTCCCCCTCCCCATGTCCTCAAGTCCATTCTCTACATCTGCATCACATGACTGTGTCTTATGTTATGAATTCTCCAAAACTATTTGTTTTTAGTTCACAGGCTTTATTTTTTGAGCAATGTTATGTTTACAGAAAAATTAACCTGTATATGAGGAGAGTTCTCATATACTTCTCCCCCTCCCCCCACCCCCCGCCATTTCCCCTTTTATCAGTATCTCGCTTTAGTGTGATTTGCTTGTTTTAGTTGGGTCAGTATTGATTATTACTAAAGTTCATAGTTTATATTACAGTTCATTGGGTTTTGACAAAAGCATAATGTCATATATCCACCATTACAGTGTCATATGGAATTGTTTCACTGACCTAAATCCTCCCTGCTCTGCCTGTTCATCTTTGCCCCTCCTCTTAGCCCCTGGCACCCACTGATCTTTCTACTGTCTCCACAGTTTGCCTTTTCCAGAATGTCATATAGCTGCAATCATGCAGTATGTACCCTTTTTAGACAGGCTTCTTTCACTTAGCCATATGCATTTAAGGTTCCTCCTTGTCTTTTTGTGGCTTGATAGTTCATTTCTTTTCATCATGGAATAATACTCCATTACATGGATGTGCCAGTTTGTTGATCCATCACCTACTGAAGGGCATCCTGGTTGCTTCCATGTTTTCGCATTTATGAATAAAACTGCTGTAAACATTCCGGTGCAGGGTTTTGTTTGGACATAAGTTTTCAACTCATTTGAGTAAGTCCCTAAGAGTACTGTTGGTGGAATGTATGGTAGGAGTATGTTTAGTCTTGTGAGAATCTGCCAGACTGCCTTTGAGTGGCTGCACCATTTGCATTCCCGCCAGTGATGAGTGGGCGTCCCCATTGCTGCACATCATCACCGGCGTTTGGTGTTGTCAGGGTTCCCATCGTGCCGTGCTGATAGGTGTGTCGTGGGTTCTCTTTGCTGTTTTAATTTTCAATTCTCTAATGACATGATGTTGAACATCTTTTCATATGCTTATCTATTTTTAATTGGTTTTTACTGAAACCTTTCTAAAAGATATCACACTTGTTCTCTGACTTTGTAAAGTAGAGAATTTGAACGTAACCTTTTCTTTGTCATTCAGAGTTCTCCTTGTGATGTGCTACCCTCAGCAGCTAGTGGAGGGACAGCAGGGCTTTTCTGCCTGTCACTCAGTGGTCTTTGAGTTTTGGCGTTTGCTTCTGTAGCGTTTTTACTCTTCTGTTATCAGGCTGTCAACCTTTATTTCTCTTCCAATTTCCGGCCTGCAGTCTTCAGTGAACCTAATGAAAAGAAACAGTTGTTAGGCGTGTTAGAATTGCGGGTAAATTAGGAGTCCAGCCATTTGGGGATGAGGAGTGATAGGGAGGTCTGTTCTTTGAGTGTTCGTGTTTGTGTCCTTTATCTAGGCCGTCTGTGCCCTTTCTAGCTTTATCTTTAGTTCCCAGAGTGTTCCAGGTAGACCAAGTGTGAAGTAGATATATATGTCATTATCTTGTCAGGTAGTTGTATAATATTTATAGCTGGAAGGCACCTAGCAACAATTTAATTCCGTGGCTCCACTTTTTTTCTTCCTGTCACCATTGAGGTTTTGATCTCTTAAAGGATATGGAAAAAAAGAATGAGGTACAAAATTAATTAAGGACAAAAGTAGGACACATATGTGGCCAGGGCCTTCCCTTCAGTCCTTCCTACTTTCTCCAGGTGTATGGGCAGTGCCGCCTTGAGATGGCTCACAGCAGAGCACACTGGATCGCTAGGGGGCCTGCCCAGAACCAGGAGTTCAGGTGGAAACGCGAGGGAAGATAGAAGCGTTGCCTGGCCAGTGGCAGCTGCTTCCTTGCAAATGGATGGGCAGGGTGGGCTCAAGTCTCACCTGGCTGATTGCATCAACCCAGGCTCAGATTCAGGAGACTGGTGCACCGTGCTTTCCTCCCTGCCTGCCTGGGTATCACCACGGTCAGATGCTCCTGGCCCAGCAGACCCGAAGCTGGGAGCAAATGACTTGGTCCAGTCCCCTCGTGTCACAGGTAAAGGAACTGTGCCCAGGGAGATTTTAATATCTGTGTTCAAGATCACATTCTGAACTGGGAAATAGGACTTATATCTATTTCTGACCTTAACAAATGCTGCAGGTAAGGTATAATGAAAGCAAGCTAGACAGGGGAACATTCATTAAGGACCTTAAAGCCTCTGCGGCATGGTGCCAATACAGACTGTTCACCTAAGTTGATGATAGTTAAGAATAAGAAGTATCGGATAAATTAACATCATAGGACTGGCGCTAACATTTATAATGTTTACTGTATGCAAGATACTGTACTTTTATTGCTTTATTAAATCCACACATTAGCTCTAAGATGTATTTACTATTATTCTCTTGTTGCAGAAGAAGAAACTGAGGCTTATAGAGTGATTTGCTCTAGTCATTTGGCTCCTAAGAAGTAGAAGAAAAAATGGAACCTAAGTCAGTCTAGTTCCAGAGCCTAGTCCTTTGCCATATTCCAAGGTTACTTTCAACAACGTTAAATGCAAAAGTACTCAATTCTTGAAATAAATATGTTAACATTCACCCATTTTTCTGAGGTTATTAATCACCGTTTTACCATCCCTTTCCTGTAACTTTATTTTTACCAGGAGACTTTTGGGCAGACTACAGTGATATATTCTGTTACAGTATTTATGTTTATAATAATAGGAAAAAATAATGGCTTGTGTTGTGAGATTAACATGACTTTGGGAATATTGTTGCCCTACGTTATATCAGAGTGTAAATATACAGCTATTTCTTTCTCAGGGCCGGTTTTATGAAATGAACTGATCATTCTAAGAGTTTCCATGCATCATATTTAAATCACCAACTTAAGTGGTATAGAGCTCAGTCATTTATTTTTACTAATAAGATTCCTGACCGTGTTCTGCATAGAGGGCGGCAGCTCCAAAGTCCTCAGCTGTACGTATGGTCGCCATGAGTTACCAGGAGAGCAGCCCCGTGTACTTGCCCTGGCTTCAGTGTCTGTATTTGAAGAACGTTACCCCAGAGCTGAGTTTAGCTCTGAACGTTCAAAATGCTTTCAATCAGCACGTCTTAAATAACTTCTTTCAACAAATAACTAATCATGGTATGACTACTGTATTCCATAACATAAATCCTAAACTATAGTGTTAGTAATTAGTGTTGTAATTAGAGATGGGTGAATCAGGCTTCATTTGGGATTTGTAAAATACCTCCAGCTGTTTTTCAAACATTCTGAAATATATTGTATAACATTTCTCAAACATACTTTACCAAGCATATTTCCTTTAATTTTTAAACCCTTGTGTATTTCAAGGTGAATTCAATCCATAAGTTTACGATTCATTTGTGCTTAACTCATAGAAATTACTTTTTAAGCACAACTTGGTTTCTAAGGCCTTAGGAAACCCTTCTCATGAAATCTGTAAGCCTTTAAAAGCCTTTTCCCCAATCAAACTTTTTTTCCTCAAAGATAAATGTGTGTGAAATGTTTTAGTTTGGTTTACAATGCAGAGCCCATGTTTCAAAATCTAAGCTAGTTCTGAATTTAGAACACGTTATTCTGCCTTTACTGTAAGAACTGGCTTCGTTTGTGTCTCTCTGTAAAGAGCTGGTAATAACAGTGCTCTCTTGAAAACCCAGCGCACCGACCTTCCATGCCGTCTCCCGGAGTTGTAGCACAGGGGACAGACATGCGTTGATCAAACACAGCAAACCGAATTAGCTGTTCGTCAGGGATCTGTCGTGTGCTGAATGTATATACATGTTTGTACGTATTCAGATATACATGTACACACTCATAAAAATGCTTAAGTCCTTGTAGGTTGTCTTTTTTGTTTTGACCTCTATTTAGAAATTCTAACAAGATGATATTGTATTCTGGATTAAATTAATAATTTACTGTGAAATGACCGTAATTGTTCTCATCTCTCTTCAAAGAGAACTGTTTTTCACCTGAGATTTAGTTCACAGGTTTCTGTTGCCTAGCAGTGGGTCTTTGAGAACAGCTTTTTGTATAGTTTTAAATGAACGGGTTGATGGTGTGAAATCTTCTTAGAAGAAGTAAGGTTATTGCAGGGAAGGTAAAAGGAAATATGCTGACAACTAATTGGACAAAATGTCATCCAGCACAGTGGCTCTGGAAGAGATTTGCAGAAGCTAGCAACATAAGAATGGACTTTGCTCAAGGCAGCTAGAAACTGCATCCAGAAATATTCATGGTAAAAGAAAAGCACCATTTTCCTAGGTTCTCATTAGGGAATGGTATGAAATACATATTTGCTTATCATAAGAAACAACCTCATTAGTTCCTATTCTTAATGAAAACTCTCATTTTCCCCCTGATTTTTTTTAGTGTGGGATTATTAAACAATGAAAACATCTTTTCTTTGCTTTTCAAAGTATACCAGTTTCTTATATTATATTTTATTAGTTTGTACTCTAAATGAACTTTTAATATTTTAGAAAAATCTTCTATGATAGATGAATTCCTTTTGAAATTTAGCACCTGAATTTTTTTTATTCAAACTAAAATGAAAAACCTCTTGCAGGAAGGGAGACTTTTACCTTTTGCTTTTATATGATAATTATTTTGCTTTACAAAGGAAATATGCTTACAAATATATTAAGGTGGTTTTTAAAGAGCAGTATTTATAGAAATCCAGTCAGTGCTTGCCTTTACTTCTGCCTCCTGAAAGCCCTCGGCCTGAAAGTCAGTCGTGGCTCTGGACCCCATTGCATGTGCCTTGCAGGGCAGGACTGTGCTGGTCATTTCGTGTGACCTGGGACAGTGCTCTGCAAACTCCTGTGACGATGCCTCTCCATCGGTAAGATGTTTATGAGTTTTACACGATAGTTTACACTATATTACAATATATTTACTATACTGATAATCTACAGAATATTTGTAATTTATAAAATATGCACAAAATTAGAAAATTTAAGGACTGTAAATATGAAAACATGAAAAATAATTTTATTGGCACAAAATGCCCTCCAAAAATCATGAATAATATTTTTATCGAGAACCATGAGATTAAATATGGTTCATTTTTTTAAAAAAACCTTGGGCTAGACTAACTAGGTACAGCGATTTAGTTAATTTTAGTGCTTAGTTTTAATGACTTTCGTAGATGAAAAAGTTACCTCACAAAAGTGTGTAGATCCAAGTGGAGGAAATAAATCACTGGCTGCAGTTATAAATCCTGAGCTTCATTTTTTAATCACAGCCACTAATTATGCAGAACTTTTCATTTAACTTTGGCTGTTAAGTCTGCATCCTCCCTGGTGTCCGTCAGTTCTTGCAAATTAATTGGAAGGTTGCATTTTGTATGAATAGTTTCAAAACCCACTGAACCTCTTCATTTGGAAGACTTTTCTTCTTTATCACCATTAGTTTACCTTTTACTTTATTCTAAAGAACACCTGTGTGCACGTGATGACGTGAATGACTGCAGTTCCACCGGTGAGGAGAATCTCACCCAACCGTGGTAACAGCTGGAACACAAAGTGGGTTCCTCTTAAGATGAATTTGCCCAAGATCTCTAAAATCTGTCTTTGTGAATTAGCTTCATAATGTATTACACAGGCATATATGTGTTTCATAATTTGCATTGTGAATAACATAGCCTAAAAACACAAAATTCCAACTATTTTCTTTATATAAATATATTCATCGATTATCATTTGATCGATATTTTTTGAATAATTGCAATGTGGAAGATATTTAAATAGGGGAAATTGTTTCAAGTTTAGATTGCACATATTAGAGTTTCTAATAGGAAACTCACTGTTTTCGGCAACAACATCACAGAACAATGGAAACAAATCCTCGAGATCAGGGCCTGGGAGTCTTCCCTCTGCCTGCCACCCTGACCCTCATATGCCCATCAATTCCAGTTCTCAGTCAGTCCCACCGATTGTTCTCCTGATTCTGCTTAGTCTGGAGGTGATGGCCCTTGAATGACTCAGGACAAGTTTAATTCCCGTCCTGGGTTTTCATTTCTCCTCAGACTTGGAATAATTCCTGACTTCTGGATATGATATGAACATATCACTGTCCATTTCTTCCTCTTCATTTATCAGTGATCCCTGGGCCGCTTCCACCACGGTTCCTCCACTGCGTGTAGAAAGCATGCCCCGGGCGGTGTGCTCGCTGCTTCCTGCACTGGGAACGTTGGTTCCTGTCCTGGTTGGGGGGACGTGCAGGTAGCTGTCGCTCCCGAGGAGGGCGCCGCTTGCCGACCTGTCCTTGTTCACGGAGGGATAGAGCTGGTCATCTGAATGTGAGTGGGCTTGTTGGGGGACGAAGAGCAGGACAGAGGCTCTCGTTCCTGACAGGGAAGTGTAAAGGGGTGAGAGTCGGACTGGAAGGAAGAATCAAGAAGGGAGGAGGTTTGAGTTTTCAAAGAGAAGGAATCTCCGTGTGTTCTGTGACTGGGTGAGGGAGGTTGGCATGAACTGCAAACGTCTGGTCTTATTTGGGCCGTGCATACTCTGGTCATCGCACCATCCTGGCCCTTTGGCTAGAGATCTGATATTTTGGGAACAAGGATCTGTCCCAGGAGAGCACTGTGGGGTTGGGAGAACTTCAGCTCGGGAGTCAGAACCGGGATTCCAGCCTCAGCCCCACCGCTTCCCAGCTGGGTGACACGGGGCAAGTTGCTAATCCTCTCTGTGCCTCTGTTTTCTCAGCTTCAGATGGAGATGATGATGATGGGCCTTCCTTACAGGACTGCTGGGAAGATGAAATGAGATACTTGAAATATAAAGTGCTTATCAGTTTCTGGCCCCATAATAAACCCGCAATGAATGTGACCCGCGCCGGTGTGCTCGAGCTGGCTCCTCACAGGCTTCCTCAGAGCCAATTTTTTTTTTAAAGTTTATTATTATTTTTTCTTTGGCTGCGTTGGGTCTTCGTTGCTGCGCGCGGGCTCTCTCTAGTTGCAGCGAGTGGGGGCTACTCTTTGCTGCGGTGCACGGGCTTCTCATTGCGGTGGCTTCTCTTGTTGCGGAGCCCGGGCTCTAGGTGCTCGGGCTTCAGTAGTTGTGGCTCGCGGGCTCAGTAGTTGTGGCTCGCGGGCTCTAGAGCGCAGGCTCGGTAGTTGTGGCGCACGGGCTTAGTTGCTCCGCAGCATGTGGGATCTTCCCGGACCAGGGCTCAAACCCGTGTCCCCTCCATTGGCAGGTGGATTCTTAACCACTGCACCACCATGGATGTCCCTCGGAGCCAATTGTTGAATATTTTAAAATGCTGCAAGTCTGTCAACCTGTTGATAGCTTGAAATTGGCTATGGTGAGAGTATTTACGCCGTGGAAATCGGCAAACAGCGCAAGTGAGGATTCCTCCTCCACACGCCCCCTTGCGGAGCCAGTTCACAGCACATCACTGGTTAGCTCTTTTTATTTAATATGGGCTTTGTTTCTTCCTGCAAACAAAGCAGCTCTGGATGCCTAGCCTGGCTCTTTGTCAGTGCCTCTCAGATACGTAGATGGAGTGGTGAGGAAGACTCCTGACCCCGTGCTCAGAGCGCATGGGGTCTGTTTGCTTGGCAGTGCGCCATTTGGACTCAAGGTGGGAATGGCTGCTTTGGATCTGCCACAATTGGGGACCACTCTCTTCCCTGAGCTAGAGTTTGCTCCGATACTTTTATTGTGATGTAACAGAAATCTTAGGACACCAGAAATAGACCAAAGTGTCCCACTACCCTTTCATTCCCTGACACACACAGCCTGAGCTGTGTCTAGGCGGTACCCACACTGCTTTCAGCCTTTCACCAAAGGTGAGATTCTGCAATCACCCCCATATTGGCGTGGCTTCCCTAGTGGTCATGGTAGACCCGTGTACACAGAAGAGTTTTGCCAAATGCTTGTGAGAGCTCTTAGGCTATTTTTCCAGCAAAGGTAAGAGAGGCAGGATGAAGAGAGGGTCCTGTTCTCACTGCTTTTAGTACCTTTCGTGAACCAAAACACGGGTTGTAGTAGCGCTCTGCTCGAACTCTTGCCTCATTTAGCAGACTAAGGCTCAAATTTCTCCCTCTTTACAATAGGAACAAAAAAAAGCAAGCATCATTTCTGAAAAAGAGGCACTTTAAATATGGAATTTACAAACTACACACTGTCTCACTGTCTTTCCTTACTGCAGATACATGCATATGTCCTAGAGAAGGTCACACAGGTAGAGCTTCGTGTACTTCGCTTAAGAATCACAGACCAGAGTTGCAGTTTGTTAGTCCCATTTGCTTTTCACAGAAAGAAAAAGCATGACATGATGTCAGCGGGTTTCAGTTTCCATAAAGGGGAGTTTTCCAAGGTTTTCTGGGTAAGGAAGTTTTCTGTGTAATCCATGGGGGCTTGTGCACAAAGGGCGCCTGGAAAGGTCTAGCCAGGACTTATTTCTCCAGGTTTTCTAATTTGAATCTCATACAGATATTAATTGATTTATGTAGGTCTATTATTTAGACCTATATAAAGTCAGTTTAACTTACTGAATGCCCAGTAAATCTGAGGCACAGCCATTGCCTTAGGGAACTCGTCCCGGTAGAGAAAGCCCTGAAACAAACCATCACCGAATCCTAGGTGCATCAGCCACAGTGAGCATGTGACTGAGCAGCGGTGTGGAGGAGAAGCACAGAGGAGGTGGTGATGTCCTGAGTCACGGAGAGGAGTTTACCGCGTGGCGAGAGCGGGCATACTAGTCCAGTAGCGGTGACGGTCACCGTCTTCCTGCTGACTTGTGTTACAGTTATTAGTTGCCTTTTACCAGAGCAGGTTCTGTTACACACTAGACGGTGAGCTCTGGGAGGGCAGGGAGCGGGGGTCATCGCCGTCTCCCCCGCAGGTCTCCGCACACAGGAGGGGCTCCGTCCCCAGTGGGCAGTGAGAATCCTACAGGAAGGCTCTTTCTTCACTGTGACCCCGTAAGCAAAGACCTTGTGAAGAACACTGACACGAAGAAACATTCACTGTGTGATGATGGCAAAGTTGGATGTTAGTCTGTGGACCTGGCCTTAGTAAACACAAAACTTCATTTCCCTTCATTTGTATGTAGCTTAAAGGTCCCTTATCTTGAGCGCTGGTTGTGGAGTTGTTGCGAGACTGCCTTGCCGGTCTTCTCAGGAGGGGCGGTGGCCCGGCCATAGTCCCTGCTTGTACAGGCCCCGCAGCAGCACGCCTCGGGTGCTTTGGTTGTGACTGCCGTGGATGACGGCACTGCTCCGCAGTCACAGGGTCTTCTCAGTGCTACGAAATTCCCCTCCATTTCTCCGGGTCCGCATGCAACCTGGGAGCCCATCTTAGAGTTGTCTATGGGATAGAATTTTTTCCACGTGTGGATCAAGCCTGCTTTATAAATCAAAAGGCACTTCTTAATTTGCAGTTGTATATTAACTTCACACATTTCAAATTGAAATTCACACAATCTATTTTGCGTTACTCACTCTTAATTTCTTTTGGCTATTGCCCTCAGGCTGTATAAGAATGAAAAAAATAGATTTGAGTTCTTTATTTTGACTGTGTTCACATGTAAATCTAATTAGTTCTCTTTCTCTTTTTTTCTCTTAAAGTAACATACATGTTACTCTGAACAAGGACTGATAAGTAGGCGCAGGGTTGCCATATAACCATGTTCATCTCACCCAGGCTGTGATGTCAGTTTACTTGGAAAATTCATGTTTTTCTGCCCTGATTTGCTGCTTCAAGTTGATGCGTGCCACTGATAGGTACGGTATCCGCCTGTCCAATGGTGAGGACAGTGGTGTCCAGATTAGGTAATGGTTTAAGCCTGGTCTGTTTCAGAGCTGAAAGGGACCTTGCATCTCGTTGAACCTGGCGTTCCTCATCCTGAGTGAGAGAAGCCATTTGTTCTATGCGAAATCTTAGAATACTGCGTTTTCATTCAGATGAACAACCACAGAACAACAGAAGCACAGACTGGCCCCTGGAGATGACCTCTCTGAACTGAGAACCGCTGTGAGGTTTCAAAGGTGGCGTGACTTGGCTTCAGAGATAGGATCAAGGTTTTCTGCAGACACGTGGGAATTCAGTCATCAGGGAGTGGCCCGGCGCCTCTGGCTGCTAAGGCCAGGGTCCCTCTTTACCCCACTGAGCCCCACTTAGATGCATAGTGAATCGAGGGCCTCACCGGAACGGTGGCGTCTTGCCAGCCCCAAATTCCTGTCTGAGGCAACCGGTGCTGCAAATTCGGAGAGTTGCGTATTTCCGGTGTCCATGGTGCCGAGTTGCAAGGCGGCTGCCGCCAGGAACGCTCATGCAAAGAGCACACCTTAGCCAGGTCATCCTTGTCCTTCTTTGGGTGTTTATCAGATGTGCCCCGTGGAGTGGCGGGTCAGTTAGCTTTCTCTAGGTGAGACTGAGGGCGTGAAATGACCTCCACGTTTCAGTGGCTGCAGTAGCAAAAGTACGCTTCCTAACCTCATGTCATCTGCAGCCCTGCTTTCACTCTGATTCCGCTCCCTGCGCGGTGTCTTCTTGAGATCCCCAAAACCTTCAGTGGCCCCTGTCCTCGTGGCACACGGAGGAGAGCAGGAGGTCTCAGAAGCCCTCAGAGGCTCTTCGAACTCCTCTTGAGATGTCGCCATACATCGTGTCTGTTACGTTCCACTGGGCAAAACAAGTCACATGGCCAAACCTTTTGTCAGTGGAACTGGGAAATATTCTCTCCAAGAGGCGTCACGTGGCAGACGCTAGAGATGTATAATCCTCCTCCGGGGAGGGGGTGAGTAACTGGGAACAGGAATGCACTCCGCACAGGTGGTGCCCACCCATGTAACTGCCCTTCACAGCCACTCGTCATCCTGGCTGACCAGGCTGTTCAGTTGGCTTTCTGTTTTTAATTTTCATTTTTGGAAGTTTTAGAATTAGAAGGCCAGAAAGCTGTAGGGCTGGATGGACATTTAGAGATCTCATGCTCTTTATTTTTCTAGTGGAGGAACTGAGGCCTAGGGAGGTGATTTGCCCAAGGTCACACAGCAAGACCTCACAACAGTACTCTCTTCATAACATCAACTTGTGAAAATCTCAGGGAAGAAGTGCTTTGCTAATCAGATAAGCAAATGCTTTTACCATTGCTGAAATCATACCCCTTCTGGAGACAGAAATAACACAGAACCTGAGTGGTCGGTCTTGGGATGAAAACTGGTGCAATTTTCTATCATTTTTTTTCCCCAGCCACATTCATATTAGAGGCAACTTATTTAAATTTACCACGTAGCATCAACAGAGCACCAGGAGTTGTTTAGTACAATAGTAAGTCACAGTTCCTGCCAAGGCAGATTGCATCTCTATTTTATAAGTAGTCTGTACCCTGTGCTGATTTGATTTAAAATAAAACCTGTATGGAGTATGTTTAGCCTTTGAGGGGGAACAGTAGGTGGATGACTGTCAATACTGGAGACGTTAAACTGTGTGAGGGCTGTTCGCTGGGGATTCCATGGGCTTCTAATGTTCTTGTGGGGTCCAGCTGATAAAAAATAGCAAGACCCAGCACTGCCTGTGGGAAATGTGGATAACCTTTAGTTAGCCACTGGCTCTCCTAGCACCCCACTTCTGCTCTTCAGAGATTTCAAGTTCTGAGGTCAGGGACCAACGAAAAAGTGATAAAGTAGATGGAAGTTACTGGAAGAGCCTCGTGTAGAGGACTGTGATTGGGACACAACAAAAAGAGGCAGAATAGGAGCTGCCTGTACTTTGGTGGGGGGGGGGGGGGGCTGGTTACCAGGGAGACACAGTGCCTATTGCATGAGAGGCTCACAAATAAGATTCAGAAGGAAAGCGAATGGGGTGACTGCCCACGTGCCCCAGGAAGCCTTCAGTGTACAGTGCCGTCCCTTTCTCTGCGGGGCAGCTCACAGGCAAGCAGCTACCGATGCACAAAGCTTGGTTGACAATCACACTTCACATTCGAAAATCTCTTAGATCTGTGACCAGCGTAATTTAAACATTTGTTTGCATTTGTGAGTGTGTTAGACGAAATAGGTCACAGAAGTACGGAATTTCTTGTAGAGCTGCCAGCGTAGTTGAGGTTAAGTGGCTCGTATGGGCTGTGCTCTAGGCTAGAAAGAGCGCCCCTCCCTGGACACAGAGTTTCCACCCTTAGCCTGTGGCAGTGAAAGGGAAAAGGGGCGGAAGGAGTTAACTGAAAATTGCTTTGGCTTCTGCAGACTAGAAAGCAAGATCAGTCTGAATAATTTTGAAAAGGCCTCTTTCTGTTTTATCACTTCCTCTCGCCTCCTGAAACATCTTCTCTCCGCAAATCAACTGCTCAGTTCCCTCACTTCGGTTTTCTCAAGCCTCATGTTTTAACATCCCACACGGCCTGCTCGATGCTGCATCACGACGAGCTCCCTCTTGACCGTCTCCGTCAGAGTACCTTTCCCCTGAGTGGTGGTAGGCGTTAGGAAAGCAACCTGGTTAAATTTTCTTACACACATTGGCATTGTAGCCCTTGGGGTTTTCTACTTCTTCAGCTTGCTTTCCCCAATCTTTCTTCTCTCTTTGGCTGTGATTTCTAATTACCCTTAGGTGCAGAATTTATCTGCATAAAGGTTCTAGATAATCAACTTGGGTAATTGTCAGGACCACTTAGGGAACTTTTAAAAATACACACGCCTCAACCCCCTTCCTTGAGCGATCTAAGAGTGATGTAGGTGCCTGAATTTTTAATGGGTTCCTAGATAATTTGAACTGACTCACCAGGTTCTTGAACAGGAAAGCCCGCTTTCCTCTTGTTGCTGTAATAGAGGGAAGGCACTGCCTTTCACCTTTTAGCATCTTAACAATACTCCTAGAATCAGCTCTAGTTGATTTTTGATTTTTAGAACTCTTCAGTTTCTTTTCTCTTAGAAGAGCTGAACAAATATTTTTAGACTCTATTCTCCCTGCCCAAATTCCCAGCTGGTAAATTTAGTCAGGGGCAGGGATTGGAAACTCCACAGTCTTTGGAATTGCTTGGCTTAAATAAGGGCAAAACCCACCCCTAACCCTGATCTTATTAGATGGCCCTAATTTCCTCCCCCTACCCATATCTTTTCCTTTTTTTTTAAGGATCTTTTTTTACCCAGTTCTCACCCCCAGGATTTTCTACTGTGTAAGAAAGTTATTTCAATTGCTGTTAATGTCTTATAATTCTATTTAATTACCATACAGCACAATCATGGCCGTGCATTTCATTAAAATATATTAGATTTACTTTGTTGTTTTATTTAATGCTAACAATGAACTCCATTTATGTGCGGCTCCGATACTTCTTGTCTATTCAAAAATTAATAAAACAAAGTGGGACAATTGTTTGGTAACTTTTCATTTGTGTTTGACAGTCTGGCACCATTTCAGCAAAACCCACGTGTAAACGACAGGCCTGAGTTTACTGTCATGGCTAGAGCCAGATAATTCGGTATTCTCATCTTACATTTTGAATTTTAAATCAACTGCAATCTTCTCAACCGTCTACCAAGATAGAAGTGTGTGTGTGTGTGTGTGTGTGTGTGTGTGTGTGTGTGTGTGTGTGTCTGTGGGGATGGAAGGAGGAACTTTGCCAAGGCATGTGATAACATCTCCAATGATGTCCTTATGGCCACTGTAGAGAGATGTAACCTCAGCGATAGTTACGTGGGTACTTGTCTGGTCAAACGACTACACCAAAGGGTATTATTTGGTGGATTTCTGCTGGCCTGGAAAGAAGACTTTAATACCTTTCTCTAGGCCTGTCCTTGACCATGTTCTCCAAGTGTTTTAATAGAAGGTGAAGATATCAAATTTCTAGATAACCCAAAGCTGGGAAGAACAGATTATATTTAAGGTTATTGAAACAATGTTTAAAAAGAGCTCAGGTGGAAGGAAGAGCTAGAATGAGCAAAATGAAATGTAAAGAAATGCAGTGAGTTAGGAACAGATGTAAAATCCTATACTTAGGGCTTCCCTGGTGGCGCAGTGGTTGAGAGTTTGCCTGCCGATGCAGGGGACACGGGTTCGTGGCCCGGTCCGGGAAGATCCCACATGCCGTGGAGCGGCTGGGCCCGTGAGCCATGGCCGCTGAGCCTGCGCGTCCGGAGCCTGTGCTCCGCAACGGGAGAGGCCACAGCAGTGAGAGGCCCGCGTACCACAAAAAAAAAAAAAAAAAAAAAGCTATACTTCGCAATTGCCTGATACACAGGTGAGGGAGGCCTGGTAGGATAGTCACTATAGGACAAAGGCCTGCATGAGAATGTGCTACCTGAGGGGTTCCTGTTTCTCAGGAGTTGGCCATGCGGGTCCCAGAGGACCTCCAGGCAGGTCAGTGGATCTGGGACCTCTTGAGGGCTCTAGCCATCTAAAGCTAGCAAGAAGAACCTTGGAAGCCCCCATGCCCACCCAGTAGCCACCATTCCCAGAACTTCGTACCCCTCTGGAGTCTAGCACTTAATCTCAGTGCATTACAGTTAGGTTATCTGTGTGTCTGTCTTGGCTTCTTAATCATAAACTCCAGGGTAAGGACCATGTTTTACCACTTCTGAGTTCCCATGGCCAAGTGTCTGACGCAGACACAAACTGGGGAGTCTAAGAAGTCCCCACAGGCAGGGATTTTTGTCTGATTCGTTAGTTTTGTTCACCATTGCATCCACGGGACTTAGAACAACGCTTGGCATGAAGTAGGTCTCAATATGTATTCGCTGAAAGAATGAGTGACACATACAGATGCTAAGTAAATCTTAGCCATTTGTTCTCAATGTGGTTGTGGCTTGTCCCGTTAATAGGTCATTACTTGGCCATTCTAAAGCTTTCAGGAACTTCACATCCTTTTTCTTTTACTTCTCAGTTCTTAGTTCATAGGACTAAAAAGCTTGAGATCCTTTGAAAAGACATACTCCAGATGTAATGAATTCAACGCCCTTTGGCAGGGAGTTAAGTGCACAGGCTGAAGTCAGATGGATCTGGGTTCAAGTTCCAACTTGGACAGCTGTTTAGGAGATTTATGACTTGGGAAAATATCCTATTTTCTTGAAGCCTTGGTTTTCTCCTCTGTAAAAATATAGATAAAACACTGACTCCAGAGGGTAGATAGAGTATGTATAACACAAAGCACCATCTTAATAAATGCCGCTATGATTATCGCTAGCAAAGCCTTTCCTCAAATAAGCCATGAGTAGAGAGGGAGAAAACTCTTTAGAAAGAAGCAAGGAAATACAAATGAGAAATTGCTAAAGGCTTGCCTTCAAGGTTTACTTCTTTTGTATGTCAGAGCCCCTGTTTCTGTTAGACAAGTAAGCGCCTCTGATGGGGGAAGTAGAGGGCCTGCATAGCCCAGGGAGCTCTGGTCTCCATGGTAACAGCACATTAGATTCCGATGCAGGCACACCTGGTATTCTCAGGTTGTTCCACCATATGGCACCTCATATATTTCACCGAGAAAAAAAAACCCACCTTGACCTCCCCCTACTGTGCAGGCACACACACACACACACACACACACACACACACACACACACACCCTCTCTGTGTAATCCACGGCCGCCGAAGCCATATAAGCTTCAGTCATAGAGATTGGAAACACAGTTCTGAAAGCCATTCAGTCAAAGGGCCAGAACAGTTACTCTTGCTTCAAAAAGGTGCCCAGAAGCGAGGTACCTGACAAGTACACCTGCAACTTGCCTTCCTTTGCTGTGGGACTCACTCAGAATATCAGGTGACACCCCCTCGCCCCCAGCTGGCTAATAAACCAGCCCCATTCATAAACCCTCCCAAAGCAGAATCACATCCTTTACCATGACTCATCTCATGACACCATTTGTAAAAGTGGCCTCTCAAACTCTCCCTACGTAGAAATGCCCGTTAAATGCTCTGCTTTGAACTAGTTTAAAAGGAAGAAGAAAGATTTCCTGGTTGGATTAAAAAAAAATACAGCCTGTAGTTGCCATGTGACACAACCAGAGAGTTATGGCTGCTTAGAGATTTCCTGCTCTGCTTCAGAAACAGATGTTTAAAAACGTCATGTTAAAAGAGATGTCAGAAATTGAGGACAAAAGTCACTATTTCTTGCAGCATACCAAAGTGCTCCTTTTCAGTGGGCATCTTATTGACTCAGTTTCTTGGCACCAAGTTCCCAGTAAAGCCCGTATCAGTTAACCGCACGTGCTGCTCCGTCGTGCTTGGTTGCAACCATGGTGCCTTGTGTATGTTATGCTTCATAAAATACCTTTGAAGATCAAGGCTGAAAAAGCCACAGTTAAGAAATGTTAGAATTTAGGTTCTAGAAACGTTGACTCACTTATGGTGTTCATGGTGGTGGTTTAAGTGCCTTGGGTTGCCTACTGAGTAATTAATAACAACCAAATGTATCCGACCAACGTGGGAAAGTGAGCTGTGCTCTATAAAGTTTGTAGTTTATGTTTTGAAACTGGCTCAGTGTGCAGGGTTCCTGGATCATGACTTAGTGTTAATTTGTGGGAAAGGCATTATGTTCAAAGCAATAAAAACTTCCTATCGTGTCATGGTAACCTTTTGGCAAGCTCACTGGCTCTTTCTCTTAGCTACTTCTCACCCCACTTGGTCAGGAGGGAGCTCTGAGATTGCCTGTAACCCCAAGGGGAACTATAGGTCTCTCGGAACATATCTGATCTTTCCTAAATATGCCAGGTACGGTCAGACTTCGGTTCCAGCCAAGATGAAGTAGCTGCATTCCTCCCACAACTAAAAGACTGTGGACATAACACAACAGAAAAGCATAAGAAGGCTTTGAAAGGCAGAAAGAAGAAAGCAGACGTCCCAGGGTCCTCAGGACTTGAGGAACATCACAGTGGTGGGTCCCTGGGGTTTCTTTATTGCCTCCAGTATATTCCAGACAGGATTCTACATAAACGTCCAACCTGGAATTGCCCACAGGCGCACCCAGACCGAAAATATCTTCAAGAAAAGCCTGTTCCCCATGGCCCAAAGACTTAGAAAGGGGTGACCTAACAACAGAAACCCTTTTTGGCAATACTCACCTTGCTCTAGCCAAACACCAGTGGAAGAACTACACCTCCACCCCCGAGTTTCAGCAGGGCCAAGCAGGGAGCCGGTCTTCTGCCACGACCCCGCTGCCCTGTGGAAGCAGACGGCAGCACTCTGATTACCCTGCTCAGTACAGCTAAGCAGAGGGCTAATCTTCCATCTCTGACTTGGTAGAAGCAGTGATGCTCTAATCCTCTGGCTGGGTGAGGTCTAGGGACCAAGTGGGTACTTCATCTTCTGTGCCCTGCTCAGTGGAAGTAGGCAGAGCTCCAGTTTCCCTGCCAGGGTAGTGGCGGTGGAGTCCAGTAGCTAGTTGAACCTCACACTCCTGTCTCTGGTATCGGAGACAGAATGAGGTGGGAAGCAGAATGGGGCTAGACGGCAGGCTGATTCACCTCTTCCCCTTCCCTGTGTCAGCAGGGCCCAACAAGGAGCTGAGCTTCTGCCCCACCCCTGCAGGAGCAAAACCGCATGAGTCAGCCCTTCACCTCCCCACTGCCAGGTGTCGCTGGGACCCTGGAGGGAAGCTGAGCCCACATTGATCCTGGGAGACAAGGGGCAGTGGGAGTAGGTGCCCTACTTTTGCGGGGAGGGTTACCAGTGGGGTTGAGCCAAGAATCTGTTGATTCAAGATGCTGAGTGAGATCCAAATGGGATGAACCCGAATGGTGTGAAACCCATGGCAAGACGTGTAATAAACTTTTAAAAGCTGAAGCCCAAAAAAAGAAAATTTTTGACAGCAGCCAGAGAGAAACAAGGCTTTACTTATAGGGAGACAATAATCAAATGACAGCAGAGTTCTCACCTGAAAACATGGTGGCCAGAAGGAAGTGGCACAACATCTTTCAAGTATTGAAAGCAAAGAACTGTCGACCACAAATTCTGTATCTATTGAAAATATCTTTCAGGAATGAAGGGGACATAAAGACGTTCTCAGACAAAGAAAAACGAGGCGATTTTGTTGCTAGTAAACCTATCCTTTTAGAAAGTTCTCTAGACATGAAGGACATAACAGAAGAAGCCTCGGAGCTTTAACAAGGACCTCAGAATGGGTAAGGATAGGGGTAAGTAGACTATCCTACTTCTCATGAGTTTCTTAAAACATATTTGATGGTTGAAGCAATTATAACATCATTTGACTAGTATTCAATATATGTGGAGGAGGAAATGCTTAAGAAAACGCACTTTTAAAAATGGGGAGGGTAAGAGGACTAGTAAGGTTTCTGTACTTCACTCAGAGTGGCACCAGTACCACTGATACCAGTAGACTGTGATAAATTATATATGTATATTGTAACGTCTACAGCAACTATTGAGAAAACTATGCCAAACAAAATACTCAAAGACGTTATAAATATATCAAGACGGAACCCTAAAAAATGCTCAGGTAACCAGAGGAAGGTAAGAAAAGAGAAGTGGTGGAACTAGAAGAAACAAACAGAAAACAAATAATAAAGTGGCAGATTTAAGCCCTGAAACATCAACAATTACCTTAAATGTGAATGGTCTAAGTACACCAATTAAAAGACAGACATTGAATGGATAAAAAAATCCAACATATGTTGTTTACAAGAAACTCCAAATACAACAGCATGGGTAGGTTGAAAATAAAACAATAGAAAAAGATATACCATGCAGATAATAATAAAAAGCAGGAGTGGCTATATTGACATTTGGTAAAGTAGACTTCACGGCCAAGAAAATTACTGGAGACAAAGAGGGGCATTACATATGACAGAAGGCTCAGGCCACCAGGAAGACAAAGCAATAAGATAAACCACTGCTCTGGCTTCCATGGCACAAGTCTCTCTTCCTCACAGGACCGTTAAGAGACTTTGAGGGCAGGAATCACACCTACTGGTCTTGCTCTGTCGCCCCAACTGCCCCAGGAGGTGCTTAAGAAACGGTTTTCATAAAATTTAGTGAAAGTCCATTGCAGTGCAGTGTGGCTCATAAGGACACCCCCTTTCCCAGGAAGAACCTGGAAGGAACTGGGGAGACTGCAGCCGCTCGTGGTGCCATGATGCACGACACCCACTGAGATGCCCTCTGTAGCAGAGCACGTGTTCACTGGCTCACTTTAGACCTGAGGTGGGGTGGGGACCCCGCTTTCCCAAAGTGCTCTCCTCTGGGGCTTGACTAGAGTCTTCCCTTGGGTAGCTGGTCCCTAAACGCGCAGAATCTGCCCTTCGGCAGCGCCGCGGTCCTCTTTGTGGGCCCTCCCAAGAGATCTAGGGCTTCTTATGCAAATAGCGCCCCAGCTCTCCTGACAGACATACGCAGATCAGGCCTCACAGTGACCTCACAGGCGAAACCATATCCATAAATAACCGCAACCTTAAGACACACCGGGGTCAACCAGCATACCATTCGATTAAGTAATGCGCCGAAATGCAGCGAGAGGTCCCATCTCAGGACTGGAACATAAATCTGAGAGAGGCTGGCCAGGAATGAATAGAAACCCGTCTTGGTTGTATTGTTACGGTACTTGGTGTTTGGAAAGGAGATTATTTCCTTGGGAAATCTCCACAGTGCCGTTAGGAGATCACTGGTACATTGCTAATGATTTCCACACTCCTGTTTTATAGCTTAACATTTGCTTAGTGCCCAAAATTTATAGGACGTGACATGGTGGCAGGTTTGCCGTCATCAGCACCCTCAGTGAGTGAGGCCACAGCAGGTGAGTCGGTGGCCGCAGAAGGGAGATTTTCCCCGGGGCCTTTTAGGGAGAAGCCCGAAATCGTGGCCTCCCCGCCCAGTGGGATTCAGAGACCAGTCCAAGTGTTTCCTGACCACCTGCTCTCAAGGAGTCCATCCTGGTTCATCTCTCTAGGGTGCAGTTTTCAGCGCTGGTGGTCAGACTTCAAACACCTGTGGTCATCTTACCATATGACACCCCTGACCCAGACCTCCTCCTTGTGCCCAGCCCGACCCTGTGGCCTTCAGGTGGCTGACCTTTGGACACACCAGGAGGCTCCAGCTGGGCCGTCACTGCCTCTGCACATGAGTTCCCACCTCCTGGTTCCTTGTCCATGTTGGTTTCGGCCCTCAGTGGCTCCCGCTCTTATCCTCCACTTTAGGACGCATCTTGGCTTTCACTTGTCTTCTGGGTCTCTCTAGTTCTGACCCTTGACAGTCCCGCCGACGCGTCCACACTGGCCCCCTGGCTGCCCTTAGTCATCCCACGCGATCGCATCTTTGACCAGAGCCCCACAGGCGCCCCAGCTTCTCATTCCTTTCCCTCGTCCATCCTCGCCCTGGAAGAGTTACCCCCAAATCCAATTTAGCCTTTCCGTCACCCCACCGTGATGGGGCAACCATCCTCTGTGTCCTGCACACCTCACCCTGGCTTTCATGCTGAAGGTGGGACGGTGTGGTGGTTAAAAGTGGGTGCTCTGGAGGCCGGCCGCTGCCTGGCTCTTCACCCCAGCTGTCTCTCCCTCTAGCTGGGAGACCTGGGGCAAGTCGCTGGCACTTTTCAGCCCCAGGTTCCTTATCTGTTAAACGGAGATCATAATGGTAGCTACCTGAGAAGGTTGTTGGGAAGATTAAATAAATAATTCACATGAAGACTTTAGAACAGGGCCCAGCACATATTAAGTGCTATGCATTTACTATTTTTCTAAGTTAATCTTTAAAAGCTAAGCCGGCTGTAAAACACTGTTTCTGTAACTCTAGGAGCCCCGCTCTTGCTTCGTGCCTAGGGTGCCTGGCCGCCCAGCCTGGATGGGCAGGCTAAAATCAAAACCAGGTGTAGGGGAGGGGGAGGGAATTCCAGATGCTCTTCTGTCTGTAATTTTCAGAAAGAGTTCTCTCCCCTAAAAGAGTTGAGCTTAGTATTAACTCCTGAAGCAGATAGTTCTTGGAAAACAGCCATGGAACAAATGCCTACAAAAAGTTGGTACCATTTTCTCTAATTCTTATCCTCCTATGATCAACTGACTCAGGATCTTAGCTCCGAAGCTCTCCTGATGGGGGGTGGGGGGCGTGTTCTCTACTGCCTCTGGCTGTTGTCACCCGGCGGGCTCCCATCCCTCAGTGAGGCAGGTTGAGCTCGCGTCAACCCCAGGTGGCCTCTACAGCCCGACAAGGAGGTTTGCATTCCTTGCAATGAAGGAATGCAATATATTTGGCATTCCTAATTGATTTGGCAATGTATATTTTTTAATTTGGCCACGCCACACAGCTTGCGGGATCTTAGTTCCCCATTGAACCCACGCCCTCAGCAGTGAAAGAAGTGCAGAGGCCTAATCACTGGATGGCCAGGGAATCCCTACTTGGCAATATATTCTTGTGCTCCAAGTTAGTTTCCTTTCTCTAGCAGAGGCAGAAAGGAAGAAGTGCTTCAAAGATGCATGTCAACATTGAGGGCAAACAAATTCCCAGGGAAGGCCTGAAGCCACAGTGGTGCCAGCTCTCTCTGTTTGCACCAAAGCCCAGCCCTGCCCGCCTTTGATGGTCTACGCCCAGCAGGACCACACAGCCCGCCATGGCTGTGGCAGCTGCTCCCGCCTGCCTGCCCTGCTGCTGGGGTAGCTGTCTCAGGCTTTGGCCTGGGACTGTTTCCTGTGATGGTGGGAGAACCTGTCCCTTTGTCCCTAACTGCCCTGGCCTCCCAGCAGGGATCTCTGCAGACTCAGTTCCACAAATAACACTATCGAGTGGGAGGGGCTTGGCTAGAAGGGCCTGAAAGAAGGAGGGTCGCTGCTTCCTGGGACCTGGGCCTGGGGGCTGGGGGATCAGAGAGGCTTTCTCACCAAGGTGATGCCTGGCCTGAGTTTTTTTTTTTTAAGTTATTTTTAAAAATTAACTTTTATTGGAGTATAGTTGATTTACGATGTTGTATTAGTTTCTGCTGTACAGCAAAACGAATCAGTTATACATATACATGTACCCACTCTTTTTTAGATTCTTTTCCCATATATGTCATTACAGAGTATGGAGTAGAGTTCCCTGTGCTCTACAGTAGGTCCTTATCTATCTATCTATCTATCTTATCTATCTATTTTATACATACTAGGGTATATATGTCAATCCCAACCTCCCAATTTATCCCTCCCTCCGTTCCCTCCCTGGTACCCGTAAGTTTGTCTTCTACATCTGTGAGTCTATTTCTGCTTTGTAAGTAAGTTCATTTGACCTACTGCTTGAAGTAAGTGAGATAGAGAAAGACAGATATCATATGACATCGCTTATATATGGAATCTAAAAAATATGGTACAAATGAACCTACTGACCTGAGTTCTAAAAGACCAGTGAGTAGGTGTTTACCAGTAGACGGTGGGCTGGGCGGGAGTGGGGTGAGAATTCCAGGTTGAGGAAACACCTCCCCCAGAGACGAAGCAGCCCAGGGGATGTGCATGGGGAAGTGTGCAGTGAGAGACGAGACAGTGAAGGGTGCCCAGGACCCCTGTGCTCACCCTGGATGGAGCCCCGACCCTCAGGAAGCTCAGCTTGATACCGAAAATCATTCATTCTGGCTGGTCAGAATGACCAGGTCTTTTGCCTGTTAAAGAAAGTGAAGTCTCCCTCCACAGAACAGGGTCATCTTTGGGGGTCTAGGAGATTTGAAAACCAAACCTTTAATCTCGGACACATTCCCTGCTTGACACTGGCTGGCACTGCTAGGCCGGCAGCCTCTGCGGTGGAAACCAGGGGACCCTTCAGGGGGGAGCCTCAGTCTAGAGGACAGGCAGGTGCTCAGAGGAGGCCTAACAAGACCTGTAATTAAATGATGCTGAGCTGCCTCTAGGATCAGCCAGACTAGACTAATTTTACTTTCCCTCAAGGCAGGAATTCCAAGGAATCATCCTGGACAGATCCTCTAGTAATGTATAATTATCCATTATGATTAATTAGCTAGCTAGACATTCATATTTAATTAATAAGTCAAGCATTTATTAAATGGTCTCTATGTGACAGGCACCGCACATCCCACAGGGGATGAAGAGGAGAGTGAAACCTGGTCCCTGCCCTCCAGGCGTTCACAGCTGGAGAGATGGATCCACAGACAACCCCCCAGCGCTGTGTGATGTGTGCCTTGAATCATAGCTGCGGCCTCGTGGAAAGGAAGGTGCTAAGGCTCCTGGTGAGGGGCTGGGGCCTAGAAGGATGCATAGGAGTTTAATTGGTGGATAGAGTGGGAAAGAACCTTCTAGGCGAGTGCAACAGCGTTTTCTAAGGCATGAAGCTATGAAAAACCATGGTATGTGTGAGGACTTCTGGCAGAGGCTCATTAATTCACAGCATGGCAAGATTTCCCCACCTCGTGAGCCCCTGGCACACACGCCGATGGACCACGGCCATCTGTCCCACACTCTTCCTCCCCAGAGGTTCCAGGCAGCGATCGCAGATCTGCAGAATCAGTGCTTGGAAGGAAGCTCTTTGCTTTGCCATCTGGGATGCAGACTTCCGTGTTGTTAGATCGTAAGGTGCTTAGAGGAGAATGGCAGGAGGTAGTTTGGGGCCAGGATGTCAAGAGTTTCACGTGTCATTCTGAGTTCCTTCTGCTGATGACAGAAAGCCACTAAACGTGTTTCCGCTGGAGAATAACCCAGTCAGACCCGTGGTTTAGAAATAAACTCTCTACGCAGTGCAGTGCACTGTTCTCCACATCTGCGCTGCAACTCGCTCGTGTGCGGTGAGGGGCTGATTAAGGTCTGCAGAGCACACCCTTAACACCTGAGGAAGGCTGCGGCTAACGGTATCCCCGTAACCTCTCTCACTCTCACCGGGCGCGGCGGGGTAGACAAGGGAGCTGGAGTTCCATCTGCTGTGCTGAGAATTCCACTGGATCTCGGAGTGACCTCCTGCCCCACTTTGAGTGTATCAGCCACTTGCTTCCTATTCGGTAACTTCTTTTCCTGGTTCCCATTACTTTTATGCTCCCTTACCTCTTTGAGCTTATTTATTGTGTTAACTTACCCCTTGGTCCATTTATCCCAACAGTTCTGCTTCAGGGATGCATGCTGTTGGCTTGATGTCTTTCTTCTAGTGGTTGTTCTCCGCAGAGGTGTGGTTTGGCCTAGGAGCTCTGTTTCCCTGACCGTGTCCGCTTCCCTCTCTGCTAACGTGTGTTACCAAGAAGCCACGATGGAGGCCCTCGTGTGTCTCCCGCGGTGAGTTTAAGGGGAGCGGAGGGAAGCTCCCGAGTGAAGCCCCAGGAACCACAGAAACACTGCAGCCACCCCTCACCGATGGCACTGCCCAGAGCTGTACCTGTAAACCCTCAGGGCCCCCAGGTTGCCAGGCTCCAGTCCTGGGGTCATCAGCACCTCAGCTCAGCTGGTTTGGGGAGAGCTGATACTACCAAGAACTGGGCTGTTCCTGCCTATTTCTGTGGGAACACGTGGGCTTCAATAATCCCAAGACAGTGTGGTGGGGAACGGTGAGAGCTGGGCTTAAACTCTTCCAGAACATTCCTGTGCTCCTTTTTCAGTCTGTTGATGTGATGGGTTATATTAATTGACTTTTGAATGTTGAACCAGCTTTGCATACTTGGAATAAATCCCACTAGGTCATGGTGTATAATTCTTTTTACACTTTTTTGGATTCAATTTGCTAATATTTTGTTGAGGATCTTTGCTTCTATATTCATGAAAGATACTGATCTTTAATTTTTTTCTTTGTAGCGTCTTTGTAGCGTCTTTGTATGATTTTGGTATCAAGATAATAGTGACCTCATAGAATGAGCTAGAGGTATTCCCTTTGTTTCTATCCTCTGAAATAGATAGTAGGAAATTGGTATAATTTCTTTCTTAAATGTTCAGTTGAATTCACCAGTGAACCCATCTGGGCATGGTGATTTCTGTGTTGGAAGGTTTTAATTCTTGATTCAATTTCTTTAATAGATACAGGCCTATTCATATCTTTCATTTTTTTTGACAGATTGTGTCTTTGAAGGTATTGGTCTATTTCACCTAGGTTACCAAATACATAAGTATACATAATCAATATGTTTTTGCTAGTATTATTGAGAATAAGAAAAATAAAAGTTTTTGGTTTTTTACCTTCACTTATTCTTTTATTTATTTACTTTTGGCTGCGTTGGGTCTTCGTTGCTGCGTGTGGGTTTTCTCTAGTTGCGACGAGCGGGGGCTACTCTTTGTTGCAGTGCGCAGGCTTCTCATTGTGGTGGCTTCTCTTGTTGCGGAGCACCGCCTCTAGGCGTGCGGGCTTCAGTAGTTGTGGCACATGGGCTCAGTAGTTGTGGCTCGTGGGCTCTAGAGCACAGGCTCAGCAGCTGTGGCACACGGGCTTAGTTGCTCCGCGGCATGTAGGATCTTCTCGGACCACGGCTCAAACCTGTGTCCCCTGCATTGGCAGGCGGATTCTTAACCACTGTGCCACCAGGGAAGTCCCCACTTATTCTTTCTTTGATATTCTTTCTTTCTTTACATGGATCTGAGTTTCTGACCTATATTTTTTCATTCTCTTGAAAGAACTTCTTTTGACATATATTGCAGGTCTACTGGCAACAAATTTCCTGAATGTTTGTCTGAAAAAGTCTTTATTTCTCCTTCACTTTTGAAGGATAATTTTGTAGGGTACAGAATTCCAGGTGGGTGGGTTTTTTTCTCAACAGTCACCAGTGAGCAGTAATATTTTTAAAGGAATCTTTTTTTTCTTTTTCTGTGCAGTAGGTCTCAACTGTGGGTTTAAAATGTTCAGTAAATCATGTTGTAAACAGATGTGCTGTCATCCAGGTTTTCAACGTGGACTAAACAGCCTTCTAGGACTTTCATAGCTGGAGAGGAAAAGTCAATGCCTGGCTTCAAAGCTTCAAAGGACAGGCTGACACTCTGGTTAAGGACTCATGTAGATGGTGACTTCAAATTGAAGCCAATGCTCATTTTCCTTTAAGAACTTTTCCTTTTTATTCACAACTTGGCTAACTGGCTCAAGAAGCCTAGCTTTCAGCCTATCTAGTCTTTCAATATGCCTTCCTCACTAAGCTTAATAACTTCTAGCTTTTGATTTAAAGTGAGAGATGTTCAATGCTTTCACTTGAACACTTAAAGGCCATTGTAGGGTTATTAATTGGCCTAATTTCAATATTGTTGTGTCTCAAGGAATAAGGAGGGAGAGAGACAGGGTAATGGCCCTGTTGAGCAGTCAGAACACACATTTATTGGGAATTCCCTGGCAGTCCAGTGGTTAGGACTCCGTGATTTCACTGCCAAGGGTGCGCGTTCAATCCCTGGTTGGGGAACTAAGATCCCACAAGCCATGTGGCGCAGCCAAAAAAAGGGAGGGGAAAATAAAAGAATACACATTTATTAAGTTCTCCATCTTCTGTGGGTGTGGTATGAGGCATCCCAAAACAATTACAATAGGAACATCAAAGATCACTGATCACATAGCACTCTAACCAATATAATAATAATGAAAAAGTTTGAAATATTGTGGGAATTACCAAAACGTGACACAGACACATAAAAGTGAGGAAATGCGGTTGGGAAAATAGTGCAGATAGACTTGTTCTATGCAGGGTTGCTTCGACTGGTAAAAAAATGCAGTATCTGTGACTCAACATAAAGCAAAGTGCAATAAAACAAGGTCTGCCTATAAGCCCATCAAAGGCATTCTTCATTTCTGTTACAGCGCTTTTGATCTCTAGCCTTTCTTTCTGGTTCCTTCTTAGTATTTCAGTCTCGCTGCTGTCATTGCCCATCTGTCCTTGGGTGCTGTCTTCTTTCTCCATTACAGTCCCTAGCGTATTAATCAGAGTTGTTTTAAATTCCTGGTCTGATAATTCCAATGTGCTTTCCATGTCCGGTTCTGATGCTTGCTCTGTCTCTCTGATTTTTGCCTTTTGGTAGACCTTGTAATTTTTCTTAATAGCTAGACATGGTGTGCTGGATAAAAGGAACTGCTGTAAATAGGCCTTCGGTGATGTGGCCGTGAGGTGTGAAGGGCGGGGAAGTGTTCTAATTCTATGATTAGGTGACAGTGCTTTCGTGAGTCTGTGCCTCTGGCCTGTGAGCTTCACAAGTGTTTCTCAGGGTTTTTTTCTCCTCTTTTAGGTGGGACAGGTTGGCTAGGGTGGGCTGGAGGTGACTATGTCCCTTCCCCAGTCAGTCTGGCTCTGAGCACACCCCAGCAGGCCTTGTTACCTAGTTTCCCCTGATGGCAGGCCTTGTTAAGAAGAATAGAGGGCTCCGGTGTATTTCTTTTTATTCTATTTTATTTTTACTGGAGTAGAGTTAACTTATAATGTTGTGTTAGTTTCAGGTGTACAGCACAGTGAATCAGTTATACATATATATATATATATATATATATATTCATTCTTTTTTAGATTCTTTTCCCATATAGGCCATTACAGAATATTGAGTAGAGTTCCCTGCGCTATACAGTAGGTCTTTATTAGTTATCTATTTTATGTATAGTAGTGTGTGTGTGTGTCAGTCCCAAGAGAAATATGTCTGGTGTATTTCAGCACAATTCCTTTTCCCCTCTGGCTGCTGGGAGCAGGGGGGGGGGGGCTTTTCTCTGATATTTACTGTGGGAACCTGGCCGAGCTCCTGGAGGTAAATCTCATAGGATTGTGGGCCCCCTATGACTGGGTCCCCCTGGAGATTTTAGCTCTCAGACTTGTCTGCTCGGAGCCTCTAGGGGTTTGTCCGTCACAGCCGAGGTTTTCCTCCCGGCACTGGTTCCTGGCACTGGTTCCCACTGAGTCTGCTCTGGGCAGCTGCCCCTCCCTGTACTTGCCTGTATGTCTCTCCCACTGGGGGCCAAGGTTTGTCCTGTGTCCCCTCCCTCTCTTATTGGGTCCTAGGGTTGGTTTTCAGTCTGTTCAACTTTTACTTGTTAGGACAGAGGGGCAACTTGCAAGCTTCTTACCTGCAGAACCAGAAACAGAAGTCCCATCCATTCCTGTAAACATGTAATTTCAACACATTTTAAAAGATTTAAAAATAGCTGTTGGACTTCCCTGGAGGTGCAGTGGTTAAGAATTGCCTGCCAATTCAGGGGACCCAGGTTCGATCCCTGGTCCGGGAAGATCCCACATGCTGCGGAGCAACTAAGCCCGTGCGCCACAACTACTGAGCCTGTACTCTAGAGCCCACGAGCCACAACTACTGAAGCCCACGCGCCTAGAGCCCGTGCTCCGCAACAAGAGAAGCCACCGCAATGAGAAGCCCACACACCGCAATGAAGAGTAGACCCCGCTCACCGCAACTAGAGAAAGCCTGCACGCAGCAACGAAGACCCAATGCAGCCAAAAATAAATTAATTAAATAATTAATTTTAAAAATAGCTGTTAAAGCAGGTTTTATCTCACACATACACACACACACACAGGGTCACAACCTTAAAGATCTGGTAAGGACACTGTGGACAACATTTTAAAGAAAAACTACTTTAGCCCTGCAACATTTCTATTAAAAATACAATTGACATTCATTTTCCTCAAATCCCTGATCTTCATCCCCTGATTAAAAATAAGAATAAAAGTCATAGCAATTTGTACTGTGTATCGGGCACTGGCGGTGTTCCGCTTACTGTGCTGGATGTCTCAGCTGTTACTGCTAACCCTCACCAACAACCCTAAAAGGAATTATTTAATCAAGTTCATAGATTAAGAAACTGAGGCTCAGAAAGGTTGGGTACTTTGTCTAATCACACAGTGAGTAATTTAATAACCCGGTAATAACAAGGTTTTAAATCACTATGGTCGAACCTAATCTGTCAGAGTCCTGCCAGACCACGTGGTTAGTGAGAGTCCTGTTGGCTTTGCGGGCAAGTGACTTTTGCAAACACCGACAGGCTTGTAGGCTGTGTGCATGTGGAGGGGAGGGGGCGTCTGTTCACGTGCACACGCGTGTCTGTGCATAAGATAACTTGGGACCACGTGGTTGTTGTCTCACGGCTCACAGTCCTGTTCCAAAATATGCCCTCCTAACCTGTCTCATCAGAACCTCTAAGGCAGCTTCCTCTCACCTCACCCAGTAAGCCCCTCAGTACTGCACATCTCCAATGGAAGGATGCCTGGTTCTAGGTGGCATTAAGGAGGTACCAGCAGAACCACCCGAATCTCTTATTAGACTAAACGTTGTTTGGGTTTAATGTTTCAGTAACCCTGTGTTTAACCATCCTAAAATCAAATTGTCTTTTTTCAACCCAAATAAGCTCTTTCCTTCTTAGATCCAAGAGCTTTCAAGCTTTGAAGGTAAAAGGACAGGCTGTTTTGCAGCTCGAAACTTTCCCTGACAAGTTAATGAGACAGGAAGTGAATCTGCAATCCTTCGTGTGTTGGATTGAGCTCATGCTAGAGAGAAGTGTGCGATTCAAAAGCAGTACCCCTTACTCCCCCGAATTGTGAGGGACACCCCACTGCTCTGTAGTTCTCAGAGTTAGAAGTGAGCACACGATGGAACTGCTCTGGACACCAGCTCTACCTCCTGAGAAAGCCAGAGGGAGAAGGCTGTGAAGAAGCCAGACAGCACCCGGCACCTTGAAGGGAAAGGGCAGCATCGGTTGGAAACTGGGCAACTCAACTCATATGTGTCAACGACAAGGCTAAACAATTAAAGGCCTCATGTAGAAGAACTTGCTTAAAATACAAATTTAATATATTAATGTTTTATCTTCTCAATGAAAACGAAAAGTAATCATTCACACATTTGTCATGCTCAACAGAGCCTTAAGAGAGGTTAACACGGAACATTAAGCATCATCTATGAAGGAATTCCATTTCACAATAGTGAGTAAAAGGAAAAAACATTAGCCAACAAAGGAAGCTGTTCTTCCTGCAAGATGATTTCCATGCTCCATCTACATTAATAGTTACAAGAGGAGAAAACAGGCAAAGTTGAAAGCTCTTAAAATTTAGGAGATAACAGAATTGTTTCTTCTTGTGAAATACTGTTTTAAGTCTGTTTATTCCAAAGTCGGGTCAGAATGTCACCTTAAGGTTATGACACGCAGTGGATTCTAATTCTACGCTCCTTCTTAGTTGTGAGGCAGGGATATTGAGAAAGTCTTTTAACCCTGAGCATATTCTAGTTTTTAAAAGTTATTGAACACGAGCAAAAATTAACCAGTTCAGGGCTGAGCCGTTTAAAAAAATGGCCACTCGGACCCCACCTACCGGTTTGGTGTTAAACATGTCCATTAAAAACCGCCTGTAGCCTGTGGGTGACAGAACTGAGGGTGACGCCAACGTCACGCTGCCTCCAGATGGAAACCTATTGAAATGATGCTTGAAAACACGTGGACTCTGATAACTTCGCTCCAGTGACTTTCCAAGTGGCCCCAGGACTTTCAGTCAGTAAGTACTTACGAATATCCGGTGAGGCTCGAGGACTGTGTCAAACTACCTGGTGCGTGTGAGAAGGATAGAGACCAATTCTTCTCTGGTAGTGCTTATAAGTGTAGCACCCAATACGTGATGAACCTGATTATTGATATAATTATTATCCCTTGCTGAAAAAGCATTTATTCAGCTAATGACTACTTCAAACAGTTCGCAGGTGTTTGAAAGGCACATCAGATTCTCAGGGGCCACGCCCCGCCTCCCCTGCCACTTCCTGGCTGTATGACCACAGCAAGTTACCTAACTGCACTGGGACTGGTTTTGAACCATCTGTAAGCTAAGAACAATGCCTTCGCAGGTGGGTGTGAAGGTCACCTGAGCTGGCACATGCAGAGCATTTGCACGGTGCTCAGCAACTTCCCCTCCCACCTGTGTCTCATTATCTCCTCCTTTCTTTTTTTAAAAATATGTATTTATTTTGGCTGTGCCAGATCTTAGTGGCAGCATGCGGACTTCTTAGCTGCGGCATGTGGACTTCTTAGTTGCGGCATGCATGCGGGATCGAGTTCCCTGACCAGGGATCGAACCCAGGCCCCCTGCACTGGGAGCACGGAGTCTTATCCACTGGACCACCAGGGAAGTCCCTCTCCTCCTTTCTTGATAGGGCCACCCTGCTTGGTGACCGGACTGCTGGGCTTCCTTCCTCAACCTCTCTAACCGTCCTACAAACCCCTGCCCGGTTAATCTTCAAAAACACCACTCGGCATGACATCACTTTCTCCTTGGCTCAAAAGTGTTCAGTGACTCCCTATTGTCGACAGGAAAAAACACTGAACTCATTGACATGATATGTAAAACCCTCCCAAGTGGACCTTATGTGCCTCATTTTTCTCCAAGACACTGTATTTGTTCTCACTTCCAAGCCTTTTGCAGTTTCTCCTGCAGGGGGCAGTTCTCACCCCCTTTTCATGATCTCCTTCAGCACTTCCTCTGTAACCTTGAGCACAACCCTGCACCCCAAAGCTATGACTGCTGGTCTCACTTCCCTGACTATATTTGTAGTAGCATAAATGACAAAGGAATTAAAATGATACACTAGAAAATATCTTTTTGATGGACTGACCCTTTTATCATTAAAAAATGGCCTCCTTTATATCTAGTAACAAATTTTGTTTTAAGGTCTCTTCTGTCTGATATTAATATAGCTACTCCTGCTTTCCTTTGGTTACTGTTTTTGTGTGGTATATCTTTTTTCTATCCTTTTACTTTCAAGCTATTCGTGTCTTTGAACCTAAAGTGAACCTCTTGTAGACAGCATATAGTTGGATCATTTTTTTAATCTACCAATCTCTTTCTTTTAATGGGAGTGATTAATCCATTTACACTTAACATAATTACTGATAAGGTAGCATTTATGTCTGTCGTCTTGCTATTTGTTTTCTCTATATATCTCATGGTTTTTTCATTCCTCTATTCCTCCATTACTGTCTCCTTTTATGTTAGATATTTTCTAGTGTATTATTTTAATTCCTTTGCCATTTATTTTACTATGTATATTTAAATTAATTTCTTAGTGGTTGCTCTGGGGGTTACAATTAACTCTTGACTTCCAACAATCTAGTTTGGATTAATACCAATTAATTTAAATAGTAAACAAAAACTTTGCTTCTAAATAGTTTCATTCACTTCCCCCTTCTATGTGCTGTTATTGCCATACAAATTATACCTTTATACAATTGTGTGCTCAACAACATGGATTTTAACTATTGTTGTAGGGTGATGGTGGCCTCGTAGAATGAGTTTGGGAGTGTTCCTCCCTCTGCTATATTTTGGAAGAGTTTGAGAAGGATAGGTGTTAGCTCTTCTCTAAATGTTTGATAGAATTCGCCTGTGAAGCCATCTGGTCCTGGGCCTTTGTTTGTTGGAAGATTTTTAATCACAGTTTCAATTTCAGTGCTTGTGATTGGTCTGTTCATACTTCCTATTTCTTCCTGATTCAGTTTTGGCAGGTTCTGCATTTCTAAGAATTTGTCCATTTCTTCCAGGTTGTCCATTTTATTGGCATATAGTTGCTTGTAGTAATCTCTCATGATCCTTTGTGTTTCTGCAGTGTCAGTTGTTAGTTCTCCTCTTTCATTTCTAATTCTGTTGATTTGAGTCGTCTCCCTTTTTTTCTTGATGAGTCTGGCTAATGGTTTATCAATTTTATTTATCTTCTCAAAGAACCAGCTTTTAGTTTTATTGATCTTTGCTACTGTTTCCTTCATTTCTTTTTCATTTATTTCTGATCTGATCTTTATGATTTCTTTCCTTCTGCTAACTTTGGGTTTTTTTTGTTGTTGTTGTCCTTCGTTCTCTAATTGCTTTAGGTGTAAGGTTAGGTTGTTTATTTGAGATGTTTCTTGTTTCTTAAGGTAGGATTGTATTGTTATAAACTTCTCTCTTAGAACTGCTTTTGCTGCATCCCATAGGTTTTGGGTCATCGTGTTTTCATTGTCATTTGTTTCTAGGTATTTTTTAATTTCCTCTTCAGTGATCTCTTGGTTATTTAGTAGTGTATTGTTTAGCCTCCTTGTGTTTGTACTTTTTACAGATTTATTTCCTGTGATTGATATCTAGTCTCATAGCATTGTGGTCGGAAAAGATACTTGATACGATTTCAGTTTTCTTAAATTTACCAAGGCTTGATCTGTAACCCAAGATATGATCTATCCTGGAAAATGTTCCATGAGCACTTGAGAAAAAAGTGTATTCTGTTGCTTTTGGATGGAATGTGCTATAAATATCAATTAAGCCCATCTTGTTTAATGTATCATTTAAAGCTTGTGTTTCCTTATTTATTTTCATTTTGGATGATCTGTCCATTGGTGAAAGTGGGGTGTTAAAGTCCCCCACTATTATTGTGTTACTGTCAATTTCCCCTTTTACGGTTGTTTGCATTTGCCTTATGTATTGAGGTGCTCCTGTGTTGGGTGCATAAATATTTACAGTTGTTATATCTTCTCCTTGGATTGATCCCTTGATCATTATGTAGTGTTCTTCTTTGTGTCTTGTAATAGTCTTTATTTTAAAGTCTATTCTGTCTGATATGAGAATTGCTACTCCTGCTTTCTTTTGATTTCCATGTGCATGGAATATCTTTTTCCGTACCCTCACTTTCAGTCTGTATGTGTCCCTAGGTCTGAAGTGGGTGTCTTGTAGACAGCACATGTACAGGTCTTGTTTTTGTATCCATTCAGCCAGTCTACGTCTTTTGGTTGGAGCATTTAATCCATTTATATTTAAGGTAATTATCGATATGTATGTTCCTATTGCCATTTTCTTAATTGTTTTGAGTTTGTTTTTGAAGGTCTTTTCCTACTCTTGTGTTTCCTGCTTAGAGAGGTTCCTTTAGCATTTATTGTAAAGCTGGTTTGGTGGTGCTGAATTCTCTTAACTTTTGCTTATCTGTAAAGGTTTTAATTTCTCCATCAAATCTGAATGAGATCCCTGATGGGTAAAGTAATCTTGGTTGTAGGTTTTTCCCTTTCATCACTTTAAATATGTCCTGCCACTCCCTTCTGGCTTGCACAGTTTCTGCTGAAAGATCAGCTGTTCACCTTATGGGGATTCCCTTGTGTGTTATTTGTTGCTTTTCCCTTGCTGCTTTCAGTATTTTTTCTTTGTATTTAATTTTTGATAGTTTGATTAATATGTGTCTTGGCATGCTTCTCTTTGGGTTTATCCTGTATGGTACTCTCTGTGCTTCCTGGACTTGGGTGACTATTTCCTTTCCCATATTAGGGAAGTTTTTGACTATCATCTCATCAAATATTTTCTCAGACCCTTTCGTTTTCTCTTCTTCTTCTGGGACCCCTATAATTCTAATGCTGGTGTGTTTAGTGTTGTCCCAGAGTCTCTGAGACTGTCCTCAGTTCTTTTCATTCTTGTTTCTTTATTCTGCTCCCTGGCACTTATTTCCACCATTTTATCTTCCAGCTCACTTATCCGTTCTTCTGTCTCCATTATTCTTCTATTGATTCCCTCTAGAGTATTTTTAATTTCAGTATTTGTGTTGTTCATCACTGTTTGTTTGCTCTTTAGTTCTTCTAGTTCCTTGTTAAATGTTTCTTGCATTTTCTCCATTTTGTTTCTGAGATTTGGGGTCATCTTTACTATCACTGCTCTGAATTCTTTTTCAGGTAGGTTGCCTATTTTGTCTTCATTTATTTGGTCTTGTAGGTTTTTACCTTGCTTCTTCATCTTTAACATATTTTTTTGTTGTTTCTTTTTTTTTTGATGGGTGGTGCTATATTCCTGTCTTACTGGTTGTTTGGCCTGAGACGTCCAGCACTGGGGTTTGTAGGCAGCTGGATAGAGCTGGGTCTTGGTGCTGAGATGAGGACCTCCGGGAGGCCTCACTCCGATTGATATTCCCTGGGGTCTGAGGTTCTCTGTTAGTCCAGCGGTTTGGACTCAGAGCTCCCACACCTCCAGCCTGAGAACCAAGATCCCGCAAGCTTCGTGGCACAGTAAAAAAAAAAAAAAAAAAAGGAAGAAAAAAAGCAGTATAATATCAAAGAATAAAAAACAAAATAAAATTAGAAAGATAAAATTTATATTAGGAAAAATAAAACTATAATTGAAACAACTGCAACAAGGTAAAATAAAACTGCAAAAGAAAAAAAGCGGGGGGGAACAAGCCAAAAGGAGAGAACAATAACAAAGTATAAAGATTAAAATAAAATTAGAAAAATAAAAGATTTATTAGGAAAAATAAAAATATAAAAGAATCAACAACAATGAATCAGCAAGGTAAAACAGAAGCCCAATCTAAAAGAGGAAAAAAGAAATAAAAAGGGCTTGGCTATGGGGCCGGAGTTTAGGCGGGGGTGGGGGGTTGGGGGATGTGTGCGTGGAACTTAGGCAGGGGCGGGGTTTAGGGTGGGGCGGGACCTAGGCAGGTGCGGGGGGTGTGTGTGTGGGAGGGGCGTGACCTTTGAGCATGGGGCGGGTCCTAGGTGGGCGATGTTCAAGCGTGGGGCGGAGCCTCTGCTTAGGACCTGCTCAGAAGGGGAGAGGCAGCATGTGGAAGGAGGGCCTCTGGAGTGTGGAGTTCCGGAGTTTGGAGGTAGGGCCCTCAGTGGGGATGTGTGGGTGGGGTTTAGGCCCAGTGCGTTGGAGGGGGTCTCAGAGGGGGTCTCCGAATGTAGAGATGGGGCCCTGGCTGGGGGTGCAGGGGCGGGGCTTGGGCTCTGCGCGTCAGGAGGGAGGCTCCGCGGAAGGAGGATTAGGCCCAGGAGCCCAGCTGGCTCCCCAGTGCCTGAGTGGACAGGGAAAGCACTGTTCCCGTTCCCTTATGTTCTTTCGTGACACCCCTCCCCGCCACCCCACCCCACTGTGTCCCCCAGGATCTCCCCCATCGCCCCTGGACCCCTAACCGTGGGTGGGTCCCACTGGGTGTAGGAACTCCTCCCCTCCCCCAGCCGCCCCCAGTGGTGCCGGTCGCGGAGGTCCGACCTTTACTTTTGCTCTCCCTTCCCTCCCTCCCACTCCCTCAGGACCCGCGGCTGGAGGGGGCCTCGGTGGGCAGAGGATCAGGCCCGGGATCTCAGCAAGCTCCTGGGGGCCCATGTGGGCAGGGGAAACCTGGCCACGCTCCCTTTTGATCCTCTGCCCTCTCGATGGTCCCCCAATTTCCCCCTTCGGGCGTGGTATCCCTTCCCCTCCCCCAGCCGCCCCTCAGGGGCGCCAGCCCCGTCCCGCCTCCACTTCTCCTCCCCTCTCACTCCCCCCACACCCCACGGCCTACCCGGTAGCTGGGGGTTCCTCCCGTCCCCTTAGGTGTCCGTGGTCCCCCACCGGCGCCTGGTAGGTGCCCTCGTTGTGAGGAGACGCGAATTCCGCGTCCTCCTAGTCCGCCATCTTGACTCCGTCCTGAAAAGTAGAAATTTTAAATAACGTCTTGGGTTGGCTAAAAAGTTCGTTCGGGTTTTTCATAAGATCTTATGGAAAAACCTGAATGAACTTTTTGGGCAAACCGATAATAGGGTAACTCTGGAAATCAGATTCTGCCCTGTCTCCAGTGTTTGTTGTTGTTATTGTTTGGTTTTTTTTAAATAGCTTTTCTGAACTAGTTCTGTAAAGTCTGTAATCTTTTTCATGTTTAGTCATTATACTCTGTGCTCAGTTAGCTCAGTGGTCAGTTAATGAGTGGACAGATATTTCCTTAAATTTCTATAACCAATAAATCTCCCAGCCTTTGCCAAGGGCTCTGTGTGCTTGGTGGGGCTCATCTCCAACACTGAGCCGGGCAGTCGACACCTATGCCTCAGCTTTCACTCCCTGGCGTGCAGAGCATCAAGGTCAGCTAGAGGTGAGAACGTAGGGCCTTCTGAGGTCTTTTGTGAGCATACGCACAGCCCTAGGCACGCTCACAGCCCTGCGCTCGCACATGGTCTTCGAGATTCCCATGAATATGTGGAAGCTTTTCAAAGCCCCTTTGGAGAATCATTCCTCAGCTTTTCCTCTGAAGCTTTTTGGCTAATTGTCCCAACTGTTGTTCACTGCCTCAGGCAGCCACAAAGCTCCCAGCCGCAAAGTTAAACAGTTGCCTTTAATGTTTTTTTTTTTTTTCTGACAATCACCCCCGGGGGGAAAAGGCGTTTTGTTGGAGTGAATGCCAAGTCAGGTGAAACAAGAATGACTTTGCAAGTGGAGTCTTCCAGGGAGCTACCAGAGAGGTCACGTACTGACAGTTCCCCAGGAATGAAGCTTTAGAGGAGCTCCGACTCCATTTCCATCTGTCTGATGGCTCTCGGGCTACTGGTTTTACTAGGCCTGGTTTTCAGGGCAACCATGGAGCCTGGAGGTGGGTAGATTGGAACAGGGCAAGTTAAAACACCATAAGCCTCACTGTTCTTACCAAGATTTAGCCATTTGGGTTGGATAAAGCTTTCCAGATTACTGCAGGCCTTCGGGTAACTTCGGGACTTCTGCCCAAGGTGGTTTTGACAATTTATTGTCAGCTTTTTTGGAAGAGAGATTTTTTTTTTTTTAACATCTTTATTAGGGTATAATTGCTTTACAATGGTGTGTTAGTTTCTGCTTTATAACAAAGTGAATCAGCTATACAAATACGTATATCCCCATATCTCCTCCCTCTTGTATCTCCCTCCCTTCCACCCTCCCTATCCCACCCCTCCAGGTGGTCACAAAGCACTGAGCCGATCTCCCTGTGCTATGCGGCTGCTTCCCACTAGCTATCTACCTTACGTTTGGTAGTGTATACATGTCCATGCCGCTCTTTCGCTTTGTCACAGCTCACCCTTGGAAGAGAGATTCTTTGGATCTCTGTATTACCAATTAGATTTGTGTTCTGGAAGATCACTCTGGTCCTAGTGTGTAGAAGATGCTGGGGTGTGGGGAAACGCTGGAGTCAAGGAGATGAGCTGGGGGTTTTGTGGTCAACAGGGCACACATGATAGCCACCTGCACTTAGGGGTGGCCATGGGAATAATACTCATAACGAGGCATATGTACTGCATACATAATGAGTTTGCTAGGTTCTGTGCTCAGTGCTTTGCATACTTTTTTGTACACCACCATGCCTGTTTTAAAGAGGATAAAACTACATTTAGAGAAGTGCAACACCTTGCCTAAGGTCACGCAGTTAAAATGGGGTTAGAGCAGGTTTCTGAATCTTCATTAGTCTGACTTTAAAATCCTTGCTCATAATCACTACCCTATATGTCTAGGAGCGGGCTCAATGACTACAGTACAAAAATCTTCACTCAGCAAATATTTATTGATGACCAGCTGTGTGCCAGGTACTGTTTTAGGAGTTAGGGATATAGTAGTGAACAAGATATGAAAAAAAAAAAATCCCTGTTCTCATGGAGCTCACATTCTAGTTGGTGGAAGCAAGATATACAAGCAAACTCTACTTTATGTTGGGTAGTGGTAAGTGTTAAAGCAGCGTAAGGAGAGGAAGAGAGAGGGCCTTGCTAGAAAGTAATGTTTGAGCAGGGATCTGAAGCTGGGAGAAGAGTCATGTCCACATCTAGGTGAGTAGCATTGTAGACAGAAGAAAGGGCCAGTGCAGAGGCCCCGAGGCAGGAAACTGTCTGGCTTGTGCGAAGCACAGCAAGGGGGCCAGGGCGCTGGGTGCAGCTGGGTGAGCCAGGAGGAAGAGGATACGGAGACGAGGGCAGCGCGGTCATGAGGATCCAGATGAGTGGGCCTCGCAGGCCACTAAAAGGAGTTTGAGGAGTGACGGGATTAAAAGGATGACCTCTGCTTATGAGCTGAGAATAGGAAGGCAAGGCCAGTAATCTGGGGGAGAGGAGGCGGTGCCTTGGGCCAAGGTGGTAGCAGAGGATGAGGTGAGGCGTGATCAGCTTCTGTCCCTGTTCTGAAAGGAGAGGTTACAGGATGTGCTGATTGCCTGCGGGTGGGGAGTGAGGAAGGAGGCTTGTCAAGAATGACTCCACAGATTGCAGCAACTAGACGCTACAGAGAAAAGAGTGCTTGGGTTGAGCCAACCGTATGTGGCAACCAAATGAAAAGATGATTTCCGTATGGAGGCGCAACAGCTGGAAGGGTGGAGTTTCCCTTGCTGAGAGGGGCAAGAGTGGGAGACAGAGGTTGGGGAACCAGAACAGCTGCCGTGTCAGGGCGTGTCTGGTTGCGTTACCTAGTCGGTGCCCTCATGGAGTTTGCACGTAGAGAGTTTTATGAACAAATCTGTTGTTCAGGGAAGGTACTGAGCCTGCATAAGCGAAACAGTGTAGAGAAGGGGACCAAGAAATGACCATGAATAGCCTAATGGTGAAAGGGGGGAGGGGAGAGAAACCACAGACACAAATACTCAAAAAGCGTAGTCCTCTGTATCTCTCCAACTTCATCTTGCACCTTGTCCACCTCTGCAGAGGCACCCCTCCATCAGCAATAGTCACACTGATGACCTTGAATTATAAAAAGGGATAAACAGAGCAACAGGCATAGGGCACCGCCTAGTGCGTGTTCTGTGCCACGCACTCTATACTTACTCACGTGCCATCTCATTAATGTTCAGTGTATGCTGAGAGATCGGGGGGTCTGACATTCATTTTGAAAAGATTTCTACAAAAATATGTTAAACTTGACATAAACAAACCTTTGCAATTTAAATGGGAAAAGCTCTGTTTTTGGTAAAATGGTGGACAGGCTCTCGCCCAGGGATGATGGGGCAAGTGAGACTTCTCTGCGAAAGTCCAGTTGGGCAGAGTTGGGAAGCAGGGGCAGTACTTGGGGCAGAACTCATTCACACCCTCCTAATCCAGGGTCTGGGCCATCCATTTCTTAGAGGTCTCCCCAGGCAGAAAATGGACATGGTTTGCTAGAGAGAGTTCACGTTCTCTGCTTGCATTAATCTTCCTTTTCCAGGGAGCTTGCCTGTCTGCAGAGGAAAACACACGGTACGTCAGCATCTCCGCTGTAAATGAGAACTCTGTTCCTGCTCTTCCCGGGGACTGGCCCGCTGCGCCTCCATACGGGAATCATCTTTTCATTTGGTTGCCACATAGGGTTGGCTCAACCCAAGCACTCTTTTCTCTGTAGCGTCTTGTTGCTGCAATCTGTGGTTATAGCTTTTAAAGACTTAATAAACGGATGTGTTTTCTATCCCCGAGGAATGAAATGAAACTTGTCACTTGGCGTTGTTCTCCGCCATCATGTTTTTGTTGCCATTTGTAGAAATGGGACAGAAAATGACTGCAGCTCCTTTGTTGCCCAACTGCCTATGCCACTTCCAGTCCTTGGGAAGGAAATCAATTGTTTTTGCAAATTTTCTTCCGACATTTGGTTATTTTCTGTTGAAATTGTCCCCATTCTTTCCTCTGACCAGCCCTTGGCTCTGGGATGGAGAAAGAAACCACTTTTCCCCTCTCAATGAAAAATCAGCTACTATTGTATCCTTTCATTAGATTTCTGCATCTCACTTTGTCACAGGATATTAATGAAATAGAAATGTGTATGCCTGTATGTCATGCAACTTTACGTTTTTTTTTTTTCCCAGAAGTTATTTCTTGACTATTCCTGAGCTTAACTAAGTACCAAACACAATGCTTATAGCACCCAGGCAAGGAAACTATTTTAATCCCACTTTATTGATGGGACAATTGAGGCCAAAGAACGTAAATACCTTGCTTAAAGCCAGTGAGTTTTCTTCACAGCAGTGTCTACTGTCCCTCGTGAGATCAATATCACCTCCCAGGAAGAATTTCTTTTTACGTTTGTGCATTTTTGCATAGGAATCACAATCTGAATAAAAATATCTCATGCTTCTTTTTTGCCAAATATTCTAACACATTGTGTGTCAACTACTAGAAAAATACTGCACAGGGCTTCCCTGGTGGCGCAGTGGTTAAGAATCCGCCTGCCAATGCAGGGCACACGGGTTCAAGCCCTGGTCCGGGAAGATCCCACATGCCGCCAAGCAACTAAGCCCGTGCGCCACAACTACTGAGCCTGCGCGCCACAACTCCTGAAGCCCGTGCTCCTAGAGCCTGTGCTCCGCAACAAGAGAAGCCACCGCAATGAGAAGCCCGTGCACCACAGCGAAGAGTAGCCCCCCGCTCACTGCAACCCGAGAAAGCCCACACACAGCAACAAAGACCCAACGCAGCCAAAAATAAATTAAAAAACAAAAAAAACCCCAAAACTGCACAGGTGCATGTGACCAATTACACCAAGAATAACAGGCTTAAGTGGACGGCTAGACTCGGAGCTTCTTTTAAACGGTTTGTCTTCCAAACCTGTAACCCTGCTTTAGAGCAGACATTTTGTACTACTTGAGAATTTTTGACTGTGCCACAACCAGTAATTATAAAATTTGGGTTACAGTATCATGACAAATTAACTCCAGCCAAGAGGGCTCAGGTGAAAGAAAGACGTTCACACTGGCAACTAATAATTTTAATTAAATCTTAGGGGATTTTTTCAGGCTACTAGTAGATACTTATTCTAGGAGAGGGGAAGCTGGTCAAAAATGTTTTGAAGTCACTTGGCACACATTGGGAACACATTTGCCAAGGTTATCGATTGAATAATTAGGGATGGATTTTGACACCATTCTTAGCCAACAACTTATTTAGTGAAATTGGGCAAGTCACTGACCCAGCAGTGGCCTCAGTCCTGGTGGGGCTGGAATAAGGGTCTCCACGGCCAGGTGTATAAGGGGGGGTGGGCAAGCGGAAGGCTGGGCTGGCGGTAGTGTGGGACCAGGCAGGAGAGGTATTTCCTGGTATGTCTTTGCTGCTTACAAAGGACTCCACCATGAGGTACACTTAGAATAGCAAGGCCAGGAGATGGAGAACCCACCGGACTCTACACAAAGAGGGAAGGATTCAACTCGGAAGAGATTTCCAGTCTCCTTCCAGCAGGGGTCAGAATGAGGGCCGTTGTCTTAGTCTGCTAGAGCTACCTTCACAAAGTGCCACAGACTGGGGGGCTTAAACAACAGAAGTGCATTTTCTCACAGTTCTGGAGGCTGGAACTCCAAGATGAAGACATCAGGAGGGTTGGTTTCCTCTGAGGCCTCTCTCCTTGGCTTGCAGACGGCCGTCTTCTCCCTCAGGTGGTCTGCCCTCTGCCTGTTTGTGTCTAAATTTCCTCTTCTTATAAGGACACTGGTCATATTGGGTTAGGACCCCCCTAGTGACCTCATTTTAACTTAATTACCACTTTAAAGACCCCCTTTCCAAATACAGTCACATTCTGAGGTAGTGAGGGTTAGGATTTCATATGAATATGGGGAGGTGGGGGACAGAATCCAGCCCCAATGATTTTACGGTGGTCACCAGATTACTTTTTTTTTTTTTTTTTTGGTATGCAGGCCTCTCACTGTTGTGGCCTCTCCCGTTGCGGAGCACAGGCTCCGGACGCGCAGGCTCAGCAGCCATGGCTCACAGGCCCAACCGCTCCGCGGCATGTGGGATCTTCCTGGACCGGGGCACGAACCCGCGTCCCCTGCATTGGCAGGTGGACTCTCAACCACTGCGCCACCAGGGAAGCCCGAGAAAGACTCTTAAACAGAACTCACTCCCTCTCCATACTGATTAAGGAACAGAGTCTGTCTTTATGTGCATTGGTGGTCTTTACATCATAGCCCAAGGTAAGGGCTGCTGAGAATCTAGCATCCCATAATTAGTCCCCCACTGTCATCGGGACTAAAACCAGACAAAACCCAACATGCCTCGATAGGACCCACAAGAGACGACTGCTTGCGTGACATGATCTGGGAAAGCCCCACAGGCTGGCCCACTCTCAAATATCTCTTCCAGTCTGTGTCAGGCACAATCCCCATGAGACCCGTGTCAGAAAGGACACAGGTCGCCAGAGAGGGAAGTTGGCCCATGATCAGTAATCACCACCTTCGTACTGCCAGCCGACCTTAATGAGAAGAGAGCTCTACGGGGGAATAGGACACAGACACTCTGATAGAAGTAGGAGAGTCAGGGAAAGATGCTCGAAATAGGGTACCACCTGGGATCATCACCTGGGATCACCAGGTCTCAGTGAGATGCTAGGTGAAGCCCCAGTGTCCCCTGAGTGAGACAGCCCTGGGTTCCAATCCAGCGCCTCCACTCACCTACTAGCTCTGTGATATTGAGAAGATTACGTAATTTCTCTAAGTAACAGCATCTAGAAAATGCAGATATTTTCTACTCCGTGGTGTTGGAGGCCTAAAGGAGCTCCCGTGGGGAAGACTAAACAGTGCCTGGCTCGCTAACTATGGCTTCCTCTCCTCTGTGGGCAGGACTGTGGCAGCTTCCTCTTCCTCGTGGTCCTTTGGCCTCTTCCTCAGGGTACCCTCTCCCAAATCTCCCCCCATCTTGCCTTTGCTTTTCCTCTAGTGACAGTTCAGGCAACACTAAGGGTCAATTCACCTGCAGCAGCTCTGGGCTGAAGTTGCAAGTGGGTGCCCCCTTACCTGCAGCCCTAAGCTGTGCACACTGGAAGCACTAACAAAGGCCAAATATAATGACTTTTATGTCTTTTTCACTCCCCAAGGACTATCTACAAGGGCAACTCAGACAGCTATTAATTTTTTAATTGTGTTACAATCAGATCTACCTTCAGGCTTAATTGCAAGACTTGGCATTTTTCACCTCTGAATCAATAGTGAGTTGTTAATTTTCTATTTCACCACGTGATGCAGTGCACAGTTATAATGTCAACAGTCTAGGAAGCCCCTGCTGTTCCCCAGCAGCATGCCGGGCACTAGGAAAACAGAGTTGAGACTAATCTGTACCCTCTTGGCATTCACAGCCTAGGTGAGGAAATGGAAATTATGTATAAGAAGAATGAAAAGTGTATCAAAGAGAAAATGGTTAGGTAGTAAATGGGAAAGGCAGGTGGTGAGCCTGATAGGGGACTGACGTGCCCTTGGGACTTAGAACTGGAGGAAATCTGATTGCTGAGGCAACTATAAATCTACACAGGACAGGAGGTAGGGAAAGCTTCTTTAAAGAGAGAGAGTGGAAGGGAGCCTTGGCTGTAATCTTACAGAAGGTTTTCAAAGCTGAGGAATAAATGTGTCAATCTGGAGAGACAGACATGGTAACCACAAAGGCAATGGTCCCCCCAAAGCAGGGGGCCTCCATCCCAGGGGGTACCAAAATGATCCACTGGGTAATGGGACAAAAACTAGAACTTCTCTATACATCTTGTTTATCCTTTAAAATCTCTATATGTGGGTATGCTTTTTTTTTTAAAACATCTTTATTGGAGTATAATTGCCTTACATTGTTGTGTTAGTTTCTGCTGTATAACGAAGTGAATCAGCTATACATATACATATATCCCCATATCTCCTCCTTCTTGCGTCTCCCTCCCTCCCACCCTCCCTATACCACCCCTCTAGGTGGTCACAAAGCACCGAGCTGATCTCCCTATGCTATGCGGCTGCTTCCCACTAGCTATCTGTTTTACATTTGGTAGTGTATATATGTCCATGCCACTCTCTCACTTCGTCCCAGCTTACCCTTCCCCCTCCCTGTGTCCTCAAGTCCATTCCCTACGTCTGTGTCTTTATTCCTGTTCTGCTCCTAGGTTCATCAGAACCATTTTTTTAGATTCCATATATATGTGTTAGCATACGGTATTTGTTTTTCTCTTTCTGACTTACCTCACTCTGTATGACAGACTCTAGATCCATCCACCTCACTACAAATAACTCAATTTCATTTCTTTTTATGGCTGAGTAATATTCCATTGTATATTTGTGTCACATCTTTATCCATTCATCTGTTGATGGACACTTAGGTTGCTCTCATGATGTGGCTATTGTCAATAGTGCTGCAATGAACATTGGGGTGCATGTGTCTCTTTTAATTATGGTTTTCTCAGGGTATATGCCTAGTAGTGGGATTACTGGGTCATATGGTATTTCTATTTTTAGTTTTTTAAGGAACCTTCATACTATTCTCCATAGTGGCTGTGTCAATTTACATTCCTACCAACCGTGCAAGAGGGTTCCCTTTTCTCCACACCCTTTCCATCATGTATTCTTTGTAGATTTTTTTTTTGCTTTCCTATATCCTTTATTTATTTATTTTTAACATCTTTATTGGAGTATTAATTTTGATGATGGCCATTCTGACTGGTGTGAGGTGATACCTCACTGTAGTTTTGATTTGCATTTCTCTAATGATTAATGATGTTGAGTATTCTTTCATGTGTTTGTTGACAGTCTGTATATCTTCTTTGGAGAAATGTCTATTTAGGTCTTCTGCCCATTTTTGGATTGGGTTGTTTGTTTTTTTAATATTGAGCTGCATGAGCTGCTTGTATATTTTGGAGATTAATCCTTTGTCAGCTGCTTCATTTGAAAATATTTTCTCCCATTCTGAGGGTTGTCTTTTTGTCACACCACGTGGCTTGCGGGATCTTAGCTCCCCCAACCAGAGATTGAACCTGGGCCCACAGCAGTGAAAGTGCCAAGTCCTAACCACTGAACCGCCAGAGAATTCCCCGGATATGTTTTTTTTTTTAATATTTATTTATTTATTTGGCTGCACTGGGTGTTAGTTGTGGCGTGTGGGATATTTTTACTTGTGGCATGTGGGATCTTTAGTTGTGGCATGCATTGGGATCTTAATTCCCTGACCAGGGATCAAACCCAGGCCCCCTGCATTGGGAGTGTGGAGTCTTAGCCATTGGATCACCAGGGAAGTCCCTTCCTGGGTATGCTTTCTAATGTGCAAAATATACTAGTCCAGAAGAATATGATTTGTAAATAATTAAATAGGTTCTTTGTGATTTCACACTCAAAATGTGTCGTTGCTGTGGAGCAGAAAAGTAATGATCAAAGTAATTTGATGAGGTCTTCCCTGGTGGCGCAGTGGTTGAGAGTCCGCCTGCTGATGCAGGGGACACAGGTTTGTGCCCCGGTCCGGGAAGATCCCACATGCCGCGGAGCGGCTGGGCCCGTGAGCCGTGGCCGCTAAGCCTGCGCGTCTGGAGCCTGTGCTCTGCAACGGGAGAGACCGCAACAGTGAGAGGCCCGCGTAGTGCAAAAAAAAAAAAAAAAGAGTCTTTCTCCTTGTGCTGGTCCTCCCTTCCTGGTTAATTAGAGAGTTAATTATTGGGGTTGGTTGTGCTCTTGAGTATGTTCTTGGTAAACTCTGTTCACTGAGCAGACCAAAGGCTTCCTTTAGGTTTATTTGCCAACAGACTCAGCTTCTAGGGCCAAGCAACTGATGGGCCTCAATATACCTCATCAAAACTGCACGCCTCGTCACAGGAGGGGGCCTTGGGCATTTGGACATCCTGTCTGAAAGCTGCCCTTGGGTCTTTCTAAGTCAAAGGAAAAATAGTCTCTCCACTCTTTCGAGCCCCATTCGGTCTTAACAAACCTGATCAAATTTTCAAGTTGTTGATCATGCCGGGCATGCCTTTGTGTGTGCCGGTCCCACCGTGGGCTCAGTGATGGACAGTGGGAGACGCCGACGTTAACACTGAAAAATAGCAGGGCCCTAGGCTCCGAGCACTTGGACCTTAACACCGTTATTTCATGTGCTCTTCACAGCCACGAGAAAGGCCTTGTTATACCTATTTCACAGATCGGAAAGCCGAGGATCAGAGACCAGGTTATACCGTTGTTGGCAGAAAAGCCAGGGTCTGAGCTCAGGCCTGACTCCAAAGCTTGTGCTCTCTCCTCAGCCTTTGAACTCAAGAGAATGTATGACCTTTGTGTGGTGACGGGGCAGAGAGGCCAACCACGCTGTTGCTTATTAATCCTGGATTGACAGGCCATTTCTTGGCTAAGCAGAGGACTTTAGTTTAGCTTTTTATACATATCTCTGTATTGGGAGCCATTGTTTTGTTCTTTCCTCAATGGATGAAGCTTCCATCCACCTGGCCCCAAGTCAGTAAACCCCATCAGGTGTGTTTTAGGGTCTGACAGACATGGACTTCACCTTCCTGTACCAGATGGTACTTGGGTACATTTTACTCCAACGAGATGGGAATTGCAGGATGCCAAAAGGCAGAGACAAGCTATGGGCTTCATGTTCCATTTTTTCCTGCTAAATGCAATGCCAAGTACCACCCAGGTCATACCTGCCTGGCTCCAGCCCTCTGCCAAGCGTGGGATTCTTCAGTGATCCCAGCAGTCCAGGACCTTAGAGCTGGCACTGATCCTTTAGTGATGAGGGCAAACAGAGGATTTGCTGGCCCATCTCAGCCCAGCCCTTGCAAGGACAGCCAGTGCCTCTTCTAGCAAAAGGATGTGTGCGAGTTGCTGTGACTTCTCCCCCAGGGCCGAAATTGTAGGTCTGTTGTAACATCTCATCATAACTTTATCTATCTTACTCATTCTAAGGGATGCATTTCTCTCCAATTTATTGACAGAGAGATTGTTAAAAGAGCAAACAGGGATGATTCCCAAAGTGGGGGGTCGGTCATTGAGCAGGGAATTTGCTGATTGCTTTAGATTGCTAGGGCTGCCGTACAAGCTACCACGGACTGGGGGGCTTGAACAACAGGAATTTATTTGCTCACAGTTCTGGAGGCTGGAAGTCCAAGATCAAGGTGTCGGCAGATTTGGGTTTTCCTGAGGCCTCTCTCCTTGGCTTCTTATAAGGGCACCAGTCATATTGGATTGGGACCCAAACTAGTGATCTTATTACCTTAATTAACCCCTTTAAAGGCCCTTCCTCCAAATACAGTCACTTTCTGAGGTACTGGGGGTTAGGGCTTCAATATAGGAATTTGCAGGGGGACACAGGTTAGCCCAGAACTCTGAGGTTATATATCCTCCTCCCTTGAGGCAGAGATGTAGCTCCTCTCTTGGAACGGATCAATCATCTGGGTTTGTTGACATCTTTGGCTTCCCAAGAGAAGGAGGAATCACATGCCCATGTCCGGGTGCATCAGGCATTCTTGGGGGATTCTCTGAAGGACACCCCACAGCAAAGTGCAAAGATCTTCAGCTTCCTGGTTTTCTAATTTTATGGAGGAGAAAACTGGGACCAGCGAGGCGGCCTGACTTGTCAAGGTCACATGGTGAGTCACGAGAGCTAGGATGGCACCGTCTCCCGGGGCATCTGCTGCAAAGCACTACTGTGCTTCCAGGGAGCTTTGCTGCCTCTGGTCCCATCAGTGGAAAGACAGCACCCTTGTTCACTCCATGTCCTCCAGGGGGAGCTCGTGAGAAGAGCCCACAAAGCTCTACAAAAAGCAAGGAACAGTGCTCTTTAAGAGAAACATTTTTCTAAAGCAAAGAACCTTTGGGAAACTGAATCTCCAAGTGACAGAGTGTGGGGTGGTGGAAAGTGCTTGAACTGGGGTCAGAGCAGCTGGGTTTTGTCCTGGCGTTACCAAGAATCGTTTGTACGGCCCTAGGAAAGTCACTTATGTCCGGAGAACTCAGATTATTGATAAGATGAAACTGTTTCAAACTTGTTTGACGGAACAATTTCTCAGATTCCACATGGTGGAAACCTGGATCAGAAATCCCGTGCATAAAATGGAGAAAGTGGGAGCTGCCCTGGTTGAAGGTGATGTGAAGACAGAGACAGGAATGCACTCACTCTGAACACCTTCCCAAACCCTGTCTTCCCAGGACCCTCAGGGTCCCACACAGTTTGAGAATCTCTGTAAGTCTCAATATCACCATATTTCTTACCAGGAGATGGCTCTCTTACCTTGTTTCTAAGCTGTATTATTTGGAGGAAAAGTTAGCATTAATCAAACTAGTGTGTGGACTTGCTGAGGAAAAATGCCTCCAGAATTCAGCTGCTGAGGAAACCTGCAGTCAACATGCCTTCTTTGACTTTGGGTTACGACCAGGTGCCATCTGAGTCCATGACCAGACACCCTCCTCATATCCTACCTTTCTGCCTCCTGAGGAATTTGATCCTAGACTGGAATGAAAGAGATGGATTCTCACTTCCCCCAACCATCCCGGTGAGACCTTGAAATTAACAAAGCACGGGAAAACAGAACAATTAAAAAAAACCAAAAAACCTAAATGAGCATTAACTCAAATAGAGACTTTCACTTCCAATATGGTGGACTACCTAATAACCATATCAACTCCCACCTTGAGAACAACTAGAAAAACCAGATGAACTATTTTTACAAACTCTGTTGAAGCTATCAGAGAGCTCCCAAGGCAGCCAGGACTTCAGGGGCCAAAACCAAGGAGAAGAGGGAGTTACAGAGAGGGGAGCCTTCCGTTCCCCTACCCCATGAGGCATTTGCTAATTCCTAAGTGCCAGCTGAGGGGCTGAGAAACTGAGTAGAACTTTCAGTCCCATGAGGCTAGAGGAACAAACATTTGAGCTTGGGTCCTGCCAAGGATGAGGGGGCTTAGTAAACACTCCAGGCTTTTGAGTGGAGCAACAGAGGGGTCACCCCCAAGCATAAGGGTGAATCACGAATGGACCAGCCTTCACAGACTGAAACCAGCTTTGAATCAGCTCATGTAGGATGGGTTAAGATAATCTGCCCAAGTGCCTACTCAAAATAAAAGTAAATCTTCTCTGGAGGCAGGCAGATAACATCATTTAAAACCTCAGATTAGGACTTCCCTGGTGGCGCAGTGGTTGAGAATCCGCCTGCCAATGCAGGGGACACGGGTTTGAACCCTGGTCCCGGAAGATCCCACATGCCGCGGAGCAACTAAGCCCGTGCGCCACAACTACTGAGTCTATGCTCTAGAGCCCGCGAGCCACAACTACTGAGTCTATGCTCTAGAGCCCACGAGCCACAACTACTGAGCCCGTATGCCACAACTACTGAAGCCTGTGCGCCTAGAGCCCATGCTCCACAGCAAGAGAAGCCACCGCAATGAGAAGCCCATGCACCGCAACGAAGAGTAGCCCCCGCTCCCTGCAACTAGAGAAAGCCTGCGCGCAGCAATGAAGACCCAACGCAGCCAAAAATAAGTTAATTAATTAGTTTTAAAAAACCCCTCAGATTATCTCTATAATTTTATATGCAGCGTATCTAGCATCCAAAACAGGTAGACAGATGACTCTAAGATCCAGGTTAAGAAATGGCTGGGGTGCTGTCCAGGGTTTTCTGAAGTTGTGTGTTCTCTTTGTGTGTGATGACTCCTGGCAGCTGTTTGGAAACAGGCCCCCGTGATGTTAGTAATAATGGTATCTGAGCATGCTGTGAGCTGTACACATGCTTTCTCGTTTACTCCTAACAACAACTCTAGGATGTCGATACTATTTTTCCCATTTTACAGATGAGAAAACGAGCTGGGGGATTTGACTTAAATCTAGCTGCCTGCACAGCCTGGGCTGTGAACCCCAAAGTGGTACCATTCCCCTGAGGTGTTCTTTTCTTTTTTGACATTTAATATTTAATTGTTCTTGATCAGCATTGATTAGTCACAGCCCTGGGGCGTTCTCATTCGCGGATGTGGATGTTTGTGGGGTGATGGGCTCAGTGGATGTTGTCTGTGATTTAGCATCGGTGCCTGGGTTAGGACTTGCCAAAGCCGACATTCATCAGGCCCCGTGTATGGGCTGACAGCACCTTTACTGCAGCAGCACAAGCACCTGTACCTGCTGAGGCGACGCATCACACCTCTGGTTGGGACCCCCCAGCGTTCACTCTTAGAAAACCCAACCGTTAATGCCTGGTGACAGCTGCCCCAGCGTGGAAGGAATTCCGTGGCCTCCCGGCTGCATGGAAAATGATGGTGCTGCCACCACGCCCTTAGGGCCCACGGACATCTCCTGGCAGCTCTGGGGTCCAGCCCTATCTCAGGCCTCTTGCCTCCAGGGAGCGCGGGGGACACTGCAGGGACGTTCCTGGTGAGCGCCTGCATCAGGAGGCTTCAAACTGTGCTCCCTGGGGCCCTGGTGGTTCTTCGGAGCTAAGGAGTAGGGAGTCGGGGGGACAGTGATAGGTGGCCTGCCCACCCCTATTACAGCAGCGGTGTTTTACCATTATCTGCTCTTGATATTGAAGTTCCGTAAAGATTTCAGTTTTTAAAATATTTGTTCAATTTTTTTAATTTAAAAAAGTATCCAACTGTTTAAAAAATGTTGGAAGACCGCCTTTCTAATCTAAGCCTCTTACTTGAAAGATGAAAATTTTCTTGCCCAGAGAGGGTAACTGATGTGTCCAAGATCAGGGAGGTAACGGCAGACCACAAACCTGGTTTCCCGACGGCCAGGCTGGTGTGTCGCCCCTGTACTGTGCCGGGTCCCGTAAAGGTGGGATTATGAACTGGACAGTGTGGTGACATTGAGCCCAGAGGACAGAATGGAGGGTCCTCCCCACCAGACAGGAGTGGGTGACAATGAGGCCCCTTGGTGGGTAAGGGCCATCTAGTTACACATCCATTTTAACAGGGGGCCCGGATGGAAGTCTAGGCGGTTCCCTTCCTCTGCACGGGTCAGCCCCAAGGCACACCGCCTATGAGCTCTGATCCGGAACGTCCCCGGACCTTTGTAGGGAGAAGGTGGTGGGTTCGAGGCAAGCTGCCACCGCTCCAGGCAGGGTGGGCCGCGTTACTCTCAGCCTCGCCTTTGCCGTGCCCACACCCGAGGCCCTCACCGGCTGGACAGCTAGCCCTCCAGCACGACCTCTTCTAGGTCTCACTTCAGCCTTGAAGTCCCCTCCCAGGCACCTCTGACAGGTACCCCACCCTGAGTAGAGATGGACATCGAGCTCTCTGTGCCAGCGTGGACCACGGTGAAGGGAGTGGACCCGGGCGCGTCCTCACGGGTCTCACAGACGGTGGGAAATGAACAAACCCCCTCCCTCCAGGACAGTTGTGCTGTCCCTGGACTAGGTGGTCAGGGTGTCCCTTTGAGGAGGGGATGTGTAGGCGGAGAGGCAAAGGGGGAGGATGCAGCCAGGTAGCGAGTGGGATGAAGACACGGGCAGAGGGTCAGCATGCACAAAGGCCCTGAGGTCAGCGTGGGCTCAGCCCACGAAGGCCTGGGTGCATGGAACGTAGGGACGGTGGAGCGTGGTGAAAACTGAGACTGGTGAGGGTCTTGCAGGAGGTGATGTAGGGTCTGGAACAATCCGGCGTGGGGCTAAGTGTATGGACCTGGGGGCAGACCGCCTGGGTCTAATTCTGGGCTCTGCCTCTCACTAGTCTGTGATTTGGGGCAAGAACCCTAACCTCTCTGGGCCTCAGGTTCCTCATCTATAAAATGGAAGTGTATGGTAATAGATGTTGCACATTGTAGGGCTGCTCTGAGTTGGTGTGTGTACAACATTTAGAGCGGTGTCTGCGGAGAGGTTAGCGTAGCTCCCCTTGGGCTTGAGAACCCGGAGTGTCAGGAGGCTGCATTTTGGAGAAGTTTCTGTAACTTCCAAGGTCACACAGGGTGGGTGGCAGAGCTAGGATTCCATCCAGGTCGTCCTGACAACTGAAGCCTGTTCTTTCCACGGCACAAGCCAGTTTTCTAGGATCTCAGATCTTCTGGTGAGAGGGACCAGGGAAAGCACCCGGGGAGCCGTCTGCTTTCGGGCAGGAGAAGCTCCATCTTAGGGACACGCCAGGGACAGGCCAGGGACTTCGGGCAGGAGAAGCTCCATCTTAGGGACAGGACAGGGACCCGGAGGCTAAGGTTTGCCTGCGCAGACAGAGAGAGGAGACTCGGGCCTTGCTCTCTGTTCCAGGCTGCGGAGAACTCACTGCCGCCAATAGCCCACCAGGCTTTGTACAGAGCTCTTACAGCTCTGCTGTGATAAACAACCTGCTTTCCCCAACGGCTCTGGGTCAGAGGAGTCAAAGGGGTGCCACTCCACTGTTTGCACAAAGGTTACCCAGGCTGAAGGCACGATGAGACCCTGATCCCCAGGGCGGGGCGGGCGGGCGCCGGCGGGCAGGACCAGCCCCGTGCAGGCTCCGGGCATCCTCCAGACCATGTTGGGGGCCTGGAGCCTCTGCGTAGAGAAGCCCCTAACCTAGCTTTCCATTCATGAAACCGAGCGTGACCTTCAACACTCGCTTTGATTTTGCACTGCCAAGCTTCCTGCGGCCGGGCTGCCACCGTCATCAGGCTCTTTCATCCCTACGCCCAGACCTTCTGGCCCTGCTCCACCCACCGAAGTGCCCGCGCTCAGGTTGTCATGACAATTTTCACTGAGGAGCTGTTTCTGGAAAGGGAGCGGAAAACAAACAGGGAAGAAAGGCTTATTAACGTCAGGCCTGGTGGATCTCAGGATGTCAGTGCTGTTAATACATGTCACGATGATCTCTCATGAGACCGCAGAATGTCTGTCTTCTCCCAGCGCCAAACTGGGAACTCAGCTGTTATGTTGTAGCAAAGCAGGAAGTCCAGAATCCACCAGACATTGTTAATTACCATTATAATGGTGATAATGTGAGCCTCAAAGTCACGTTTCTTCTGGCATTATCCCTTAGAGAGATGGTGTAACTGTTCAGGCCATATAGGCCACAACTCACTTTTAGGGGGTGGTCAGAGTTATCCTGACAATGAGTCCATCATCTGACCCTCTGTCACTGGCCATCTGGCCTCCATCAACCATGTGTCCAGGGAGACCCACTAATCCTTGCAAACAATCTGCAAAATGAAAAGTAAAACTCAACAGCCCATTTCACAGATCGCTCACTGAGTCCTCCAGCAAACAGTGGGGACTCAGGGGAAGTGACCCTCAGGCAGACCTCAGTGTGTCCTGCAGAAGAACCAGATCCCAGGCCCTACTGGGACCAGTCGTGGTGAAAATCACAAGCCGAGTAAGGTTTATATTTTTCCCTGTTTTTTTTTTTCTCATCATTAAACAAATGCAATTTCATTGTGGTAAATCTGAAAAAATACAGAAAAGGCAAGATCATCCACAATCCTAATGCCTGGATTGAATCCCAAAACTGAGGAAGGAAGGATCTGATTTATAATTGCCTCATCCTTGCCCACCCAGGCTTGGCAATGGATGTGATCAGGGCAGGAGGCGTCCAGAGGTGGCTTGAGGGCCGGCCTGGGCACAGCTGTGTCTTAGTGGCCCTTACTGGGTGCTGGCAGATCCTTGCAGGGTCACATCCACGCCCACTCAGCTCCACACCTCTGCCCTGTGTTGAGCCGTGTTGGACCTTTGAGGCTCTGAATGTTCCTGGGCTTTCACTGGTTAGAACTCGGGGACAAAGTGGAAACTGTACGAAAGTGAGATGTGAGATGGCATTCATTTCTTCCGGCATTTGCTGAGGCATTGTGAGCACTGGGATACAAAGACGCTGCAGGCCCCTTTCTTAAAAAGCTCGCAGACTCGCCCGGAAACATGCTTAAACCAACCAGCAGACAGTGCTCAGCAATGTGTGTCGTTTTGAAGATGAGCAGACGAAGGTGGAAATGCAATGCAGTCGCCAGGGGCTGGATGGAGCCGCTCCCAGTTTCGAGATTGACTATCAGGTGTATCCATGGGAGCCAGCCTCCAAGGTGGCCCCAGTGGCCTCACCACCTGGTACTCACACCTGCATAGTCTCTTCCCACACGGGGCCAGGGCTCGTCTGGGAGCCCTCAGCAGACAGAGCACAACAGCGCTGATGATATGCATCTTCCAAGGCTAGACCTAAGGGGCGCCGAACTTCACCTTGTTCTCCTGGACCACTCACTCTGGTGAAAGCCACCAGCATGTCTTGTGGACACTCAGGTAGCCTGGTGGAGAGGCCCACGTGAAGAAGAACTGAAGCCTCTTGCCAACAAGCCATCACGTGAGGGAGCTGCCTGGGAGCAGGGCCTCTAGTCTCGGTGGGGCCTTCAGACGAGACCACAGCCCTGACTGACATCTGACCGCAGGCTCACGACATAGCCTGAGCCGGAACCTACAGCCAAGCCGCTCCTGAACGCCTGAAACACAGAAACTGTGAGAGATGTCAAGAAAGGCTCATTGCTGGTCTTAAGCCACAAAGTTTCGGATGATCTGCTCTGTAGCATTAGATAATAAGCACAGTACCTCCTGCTGTTCTCCTCGGGAGGAATCCTGTACCAGCTCCCACTTACACAGAGTGATGCTCGTGAGATGACTATTGTTTCTATTTCCATCTAACAGATGAAGGCGTGAGGGCCCAGCCAGGGGAAGGGATTTGCCCAAGGTCAGACAGACATGAGGTGGCAATGCCAGGGTTGGAACTCAAAGCCCCCAGCCCCAAAGCCCAAACTCTTACTTACAACGCTACATTATATTTCCTTGTAAATGCTCAATCCGGAAAACATTTATTGAGATCCTGCTTTGTGCCCAGCACACTGCCGGGGCCGGGCCTTAGAGGACAGATCCTGCCCCAGGATGCTGAGAGGTGGGCCCTGGCAGCATCGGTGTAGCACTGGCCTCCCCAGTGCTGGCTTCAGGCCTGCGCGCCCGCCATCCTCATAGCAGGCCGGGGAACTCACCTGTGGCCTCCCCCGGACCCTGGGCTGCCCATGCCTTGGGACTCTCTCTGCTCACCCCTGACCCCACCAGCTGAAGAAAGGCAGAGTCTCAGCCGTCCCAAAGGTGCATCCCAGGCCCTGCTCCTGGGAAGGGTTTCCTGCTAAGCACTGCCAAGCAACATGCTGGGAAAGTGAAAGCAACTAACAGCGGAGTGATGACAAAGGTCACAGATGCTCATAATGTTTGTAGAGTCCTGATCCTTCACGAAACAATGTTCGTTCAGCATCTCCCATGGGCCTGACGCTGTCATGGGCACTTGGGACACATCTGTGGAATAAGCAAAGATCCCGACCCTGAAGTAGCTTTTATGGGGGCGGTGGAGGGAGGGCAGGAGGAGGGACAGACAGTAAACGAGACACTAAATGAAATAGTATGTTAGAAGGTGGTAAGTGCTATGGAGTAAAGAGAGTGGAGAGCAGAATAAGAGAGCCAGAGAACGCAGGGGAGGTTGGTGCGGCGTTGCAGGGAGCGTGGATTTGGGCATGGTGAGGCTGGGGCTCCGCACACGAAGGGGAGGGGTCTGGAGATGGGCACCCACCCCAGTCCGCCTGCGCCGGAGAGGATGCGGGAGTTTCAGTACCGAAGTCCTGGCACCGTGGGAAGAGGAGGCGGAGCCTAAGAGCTGGCTGGGCTGACGTGGGGGGAAGCTTGGTCCAGGTAGACGGCTAGACCAGCGGCTCTCAGCCGGGAGTGATTTTGTCCCCAGGGGACACCTGGCAGTATCTGGAGACATTTGTGGTCGCCAAAGCTGGGGGTAGGGGATGCCACTGCATCTAGCGGACAGAGGCCAAGGACACTGCTAGACATTCCACCGTGCACAGGACACCCCCTCCCCCACGACAAAGAATTAAGTACCTGGCCCCAAATGTCCGTCACGGCTGAGATACCCTGGGCTAGATTCTTGGTCCTGAATCCCTTCTGAAATTTCACTTGCCTTCGGCTTCCATGTCAATTCCTGGGGGAGGAATATCCCTCTAATAATCTCTAAAGATAAAGGCCTTGTCCTCTCTTCCTTCAGAATGTGCCCCCGCTGTCCCTGCCTCCGCACAAGGATGGGACGTGCCAACCTGGACAGGCCAGCACAGCCTCCTTGCTGGGCCCCTCTCCCTGTGCCTCTGCCTGACGACCGTCAGACCCTCTTCCTGCCTCCCAGGAGGACTGTGTAGGTCACCTCCATGTCAGTCTTCCCAGGAGCCGGTGGCTTTGCTGCGGCCTCAGGCAGGAGCTGGACCCCCCTTTGCGAGAGGCCTGCCTTGTCCAGCGGGAAGTGCTGAGATGGCCCGTGGGCTCTGGCTTCGGCGTCCAGCTCTCTGAGAGAGAGTGTTTTGTGTTTACCCTTTCGCTACGCTGGGAGCTTGAGAAGTCAGGATATCTTCCTAGTTCTCTAGGAAATGCTTGGGGCCAAGTCTTCCTGGCATCAGGCCTTAGAAAACAGCCCCCCGTCCCCCGCCCCTCGCTCTTCCCTGCCACCAGCGTCGTTCCACTACAGCACTGCCTGCAGAGTAGGGAAGGAGAGGCTTCCACGTCCTAAGCGGGGCACAGACCAAGCGCTCTGCCTCGTGGCTGATGTGGGTGGGGCAGAGGCTGGGTCTCCCAGGAGCCCAGTTTCACTGGAATGTTCTCAGATCAAGAAGGATTAGAAAATATTCAGGTTGCAGATTTCACATTCCCGGGGCCTTAACGTAAAACTCTGAGGGCTGAGACCTTTGTAAAATTCATCAGTGAAACTCAGGCTCCCAGGCCCGCGCCCAGCCCATCACAGAGGCAGAAATGAGGAAATGAGTGTCATTACCAGGCTTAGTGACTGGGCCGGCTCCCTCCAGCCTGCCGAGGGCGCTCTAGCCAAGGCTCCTCCTGGAATGCACGGAGCCCACACCCAGGTCCTGCCCTTTCCCCACTGAGCTTCGGGAAGCCCCCTTTCTGCATCATTTCTGTGTCACCAGGGCTGAGCACAGCCCTGACACATAGTAGATGCTCGGTAAATATTGGTTGATTGATCGAAGGAATGAATGAGTGAGTGATGTAGGTTCCGGACAAGCTGTCCTCTGCTCTGTGCCCATAGTCAAGAGCCACCCAAGATGGGCAGGGACATAGCTCTTCACTCGGGCCGGCAGGGAGGGGCTTTTGGGTTCTACGTATCCTGTGTGAGTCCTGCGCATACATGAAACATCAGACCGACTGCCCGACTCCCCTCCCCTCTTTCCACTGCCAGGCTGGAAACTGCCACTGGTGACAAATGCTGGATGGCACGGCTGAAAGACTGGTCCTGGGTGAGCACGGCACTGGTGCGTCCGAGTGCCAGGCTTTTGCTTCCTGTGCATTTGGGGCCGAGCGTTTGGAGAGGATCCACCACTTAGCAGAGCAGAGCTGCAGGCGTGACAGGCACTTCCCTGTGCCAGGAGAGCCTTCCTGCCCAAAACGTATGGTGCGTGTCCACGGGCTCTCAAGGCACCCAAAGCCTTGCCAATTTGCAATAATTAAGCAGTGAGACCCAAGTGAATGGGTTTGCTGTTGCTTCGTGACAGCCAGATGCCTGGGGTGTGAACCAAGGCCTGACACACAGCTCTCTGCGTTGCACTGAAAACCGTCTTGCTGAAAGTCTGAAACAGTCAGTGATGAATATTTGGAAAAATAATGATGGTGATATGACGCTAAGGCCGCAGCTCACTCCAAGGGCTCCCGCACGTCCCCTCCCTCACCCTGACAGCATCCCGGGAGGTCAGGCACTGGGCCTGGCCCTCTGCCCTCCATTATCCAGACAGACAGCCTGGCTCCCTGCTCAAGGCCCTGTCCATCTCTTGCTGCTGTGCTTTGGTAGGGCCTCTCTGAGTGCTGGGCCTGGGTACTTCTTAGACATCATCTGTTTCAAGTTTCCTAAACAGCTCTATGCATTAGGGTGTTGGTGTCCTCATTTGCCAGATGAGAAAAGTCACGCAGGTAGGCCTAGGAGGGAGCAGAACCCAGGTCTGCTTGACACAAAAGCCCATGCTCTCAACCATCACAATCTACCGCCTCTTTTAAACAAACAACAGTGGGCATTATAACTTGTTTTTTTTTAAATTATGTTTATTTATTTTTGGTTGCTTAGAGTTGCGTCAAGCAGGGGCTCCTCTTTATTGCAGTGTGCCATCTTCCCACTGCAGTGGCTTCTCTTGTTGTGGAGCACAGGCTGTAGGCACGTGGGCTTCAACAGCTGTGGCACGTGGGCTCAGTAGTTGTGGCTCATGGGCTCTAGAGTGCAGGCTCAGTAGTTGTGGCGCACGGGCTTAGTTGCTCTGCGGCATGTGGGATCTTCCCAGACCAGGGCTCGAACCCGTGTCCCCTGCATCAGCAGGTGGATTCTTTACCACTGCGCTACCAGGGAAGCCCCTATAACTTGGTTTGTATTCGTTTCTGGCAGCTGCTGTAACAAAGTACCAAGAGGCAGGTAGCTTAAAACTTAAAAGTTTTTTCTCTCATGGTTCTGGAGACCAGAAGTCCAAGATCAAGGTGTCGGCAGGGCAGTGCTTGCTCAAGGGCTCTAGGGGAAATCTGTTCTGTGCCTTTTTCTTAGCTTCTGGGGTTGCCAGCAATCCTGGGTGTCCCTTGGCTTGAGGCTGCATCACTCCAACCCGCCATCTCCACGTGACGTTCATGTGCGTGTCTGTCTTCACAAGGCTGTCTTCTTATAAGGACACAGTCATATCAGATTACTCCTATGACCGTATTGTAACTTAACAAATTACTTTTCTAACGATCCTATTTCCAAATAAGGTCACATTCAGAAGCACTGGGGATTAGGACTTGAGCATATCTATTTTGGGGGGACATAATTCCCTCCATAACAGGTGCTGTAATTATTTTTAATTGACATTGAACATAAAACAAGGGGGAAGTGACTTTGATTTATAGGTGGGTGGGCGCACATGACTCTAAAGAAAAGACATATAAGCTGCCCACTCATGAGTGGCAACTTGTTAAAAGAGCTGAGTTAGCCCCTTCCCAGAATTTACCCACTCCAGTGCCAGCCCTCCACCTGGGACCGGGAACCTCTAGAGGTGTCTCAAAGCTCCCAGTTCTGCAAAATCTCCTTGGGTTAAATTTGTTGTATTGGCTATTAGCTCTCCCCGTAACAGCATCCTCTCTCCTCCCCTGCAGAAAAGCCCTTTGGTGACCAGGATGCCTTTCAAAATATAGGGACTTATCAGAATATCAGTTTGAAGAGAAGAAAGGGCTGGCACACAGACTTGTCAGGAGTGGAATCAGGGCAGAGACAGGATGACATATCGTGGGTGACACAAATTCATCTTATTAAGGAGTAATGAACAGTTCTGCTTTGCAGTTAATCACCAAAGCCTTCTCCCTGGAGCTAGAAGAAATGGGAAATGCCAAAATAAAGGCTTGTTGGAGAGAGCTGTTGAGGGCAGCTATAGTGCAGGTTCCTGATGGTACAGGTTTCAAATCACCGAGGGCAGGGGTGGGTTGAGAAATACCAGTGCCCAGGGTGCACCCCAGACCAATGAAAGGTGAACCTTTTGGGGTGGGACCCAGGTGTCCGTACTTGTCTAAAGCAATCTAGCTGATTCCAACAGGTTGAGAAACCCAGGGCTATAGAATCCCATCCAGGGCCCCTCGTCTGTCACCCCTGTCCAAAGGCAGGGAAGAGGCAGAGACAGGTGGGGTAGGAAGAGCCCATCGTGTCACCTCTGCTGAGCTTTCTGGGTGCTTTCTCCTCATCTGGGGTCAGCCAAGATGGTCCTTATTGGTGTGCCCCATTTCTTAACCCTGTTTCCTCTGGTGTTGGGGAGAAACAGGGAATTTTGAGAAAGTCCTTTTGATGAGGCCATTTTGGGTGGCTGTTCTATACCAGAAAGACCCATGGCAAAATGCATAAAGCAGATTCTTATTACCAAGAAATTGGCACAGCAGACCTTCCTGACCTTCAGCCCATCTCTGAGCCGTAAGCACCCCATTTCCCAGGAGGTGGGGGGCTTGGCATGGCGGGAGACATAGGTGAGGCCGAGGCGTGGAGATAGAATGTCTGTTTCATTTGTTACTTGGTAATAAAAATAGCTGAAAGCTTAATTTCTGTCCATATCAAAACGTTCTTGGGTCAAAGCAAGAGTAAAGCAAGTATGTTGGAATGTCCCTGGTCACACAATGACTGTGTTGAATTGTCACAAACCCTCCTGGAGGAGTCTGTGCCAGCAACACGGGAAACCACGTGGTCTGTACTGAAGGGGGAGGTTTTTGAGAGCTGGGTCTTTGCCGCAGACCCACAGTCAACTGAGAGCAGCCAGCTGGTTGGCAGGAGCCTTTGTAACTGAGAAGAGGTGGAGATGCTCAGGAAGCACACAGAGGTCATGGTCAGCCTTCATTTGCTCTGAGGCTACGCCCAGGCCAGCATCCGGCAGAGGTCTCCTCGTTACGCCCAGCAGCCCCTTTGATGACAAATGTTTTGTAACTTTCCTTTATCCTCCTGAAATTAAATTCATAGAATTAAGGAAAACATCCATATATTACTCTAAAGAAAAACTAGAGGGAAAGTAACTTATAACAAAATAGTACACTTAAAAACTTGTAAATGCTCAGTCATGTCTCTTCTACAAGACCTAAGAAGGGACTCACAGGTTTGCACATATATGTAAATCCCTCTGAATTTGACACCAGAAGCAGGCTGGATTGTTCCAATGGCAAGTCAGTTACTATGAATGGAGCTGTGGCAGTTGACATATATTTCTGAAACTGGGAACAGCTCTTCATAGAGTTCTGAAAAAAACCTTGACAGTTGCGTGCTTGAAGATTTCAATATATATTTAAGTACAAAAAATATCACATGTAGTTTTTCGTAAATTATGTCAAATGGAGTTCATTTCTAAGCTTAGATAATTATTATAGAAACCTTAATATCCCATGGGACTTGAGAAAACTCTTCACGGTGTGGGAATGTCCTTCACATTTCAGAATGTCTAGCATCACTGGTCTCTAAATGACAGTAACATCCCCCTCCCCCATCACTGTGACCATAAAAATGCCCACCCACTCCCTGCAAATGATAGCTCTGTCCCCATCGGGGACTAGCTCACCCGGATGTCAAGTCTTTGCTTCCTAAACCTCAACCCTGTGACAGCCCTGGTGTTTAGACTTTCCATTTCTCAGAGGCTCCCAGCAGCTCTGTGCTCCCGTGGGGCTGGCTTGTGCTTACCTGATGTCGGACCCCTCGCCTCTCTCCCATGGCCTCACCATTGAGGCTGCCCCCCGCCTCCACTGCACGGGAGAAGGCTCTTTTACCTCCAATGATTACTGATTTTTATTTGGTGATCAGAAGATAGCAAGCCTGCCCTTGAACATCCGGGACCAAGTCCTCGAGGCAGGGTCAGATGATTTTCCAGTGGCATCACCAGACGTCACAACTTGTAATCTCCTAAACGCCTTCTCCCCCAACTCACTAAGTATTATTGTTAGTTCTGGTATTCTTATGTTTAGCAGTCTCAGACATTTCCTGATTTCTCCAAGACGGACTAAATTGTGGACATGGAATTTTAGCGTGTGTAAGAATGACGTAAAAAGTGTATGTAAATTGCGGGTTCGTAGGGCTTACCCCAAGATTCAAATCCAATGAGCCTGGAGGACTCAGGAGTCTGCAATTTTAACAAGCAGCTCAGGGGTTCTGAGGCAGGTGGATTGCAGACTGCACTTGGAGAAGCTGCCTGGTGTGTGTGTGTGTGTGTGGCGGGTGTGGAAGTGGCAAGGGTCTTCATCGACACAGGAAAGTGAGGGGCCCAGCGTGATAGTTAAGGATTCCCAAAATGGGTGTCCTTTCTCTGGGGCATTAATACTCACATGAACAAGGAGTGGCGTCTGTGGCAGAGACTTCTAAATTTTAAAAAATTAATTAATTAAAAAAAATTTAATTAATTAATTTTGGCTGTGCTCAATCTTCGTTGCGGCTCACGGGCTTCTCTAGTTGCAGCGCGTGGGCTTAGTTGCAGTATGTGGGATCATAGTTCCCCCACCAGGGGTTGAACCTAGGTCTCCTGCATTGGGAGCGTGGAGTCTTAACCACTGGACCACCAGGAGAGTCCCCTGTGGCAGAGGCTTCTATCCATTGCCCCTCCTTTTAGAACCTGCTCCAAGGTTTTGCTGAGCAGAGTCTACTGGGAATAAAGACTACATTTCCCAGCCTTCCTTGCAGGTCAGTATGGCTAAGTAACCACATTCTGGCCAGCGGAATGTCAGCAGAAGTGGTGGCTACAGCTTCCAGGAAGCGCCCTTAAAAAGAGGGGCTGTTCCCTTTCTGGCTTTTCTCTTCCCTGTTTGCTGGAACAGGGATGCCGACACCCAAGGAGCCCTTGGGAACTGAAGCACAGACAGCAGAGCTGCAAGATGGAAGCAGCCTAGGCCCCTCAGGGTCCCTGTAACTGCCTGGGACTAACCAACTCCAGGCTTTGTGGGGATGAGAGAGAGACACAAACATCTGTCTTGTTTACGCTACTATTGTTTGGGGTTTCTTTCAGTTATTCATGGTGGAGACTCATGTTTACTAATACGGGGTCTCAGTTTCAGATGAAGCAGCATTCAGCCTAGGATCTAGCCCTGTCAGGAGAACGGCCCTGCCAGGAGGGTCTGAGTTTCCTTCCAGGCAGTGAGTTCTTTTAAAGGAAGAAAGAACTGGAGTCCTCACCAGCGTCTTAGTGGGGGAGAGCATCTGCTGGCGCAGGGTCCCTTGGCCACACCTCTACTCCCCCCACCCTTACACACCTTAGGGCTGAGTCAGAGCTCTGGGGGGGCGGGGGGGCTGGGGGGTGGGGGGTGGGGGGAGGTGGATGCCCAGATAAGAAGACAAGCCAGAGGAAGGGGGTGGGGGAGAGCTCCTCCAGCCTTGGCTCAGGAAGTGGCGAAGCTTTGACGCGTCAGCAGGGTGCGAGCTTCCTGTGCTACTGGGGGTCAGTGCCCTTCGAAGATCCAGCGGGGGCCTGTGCCCTTGACGATCGGTGGTAGCCTCAGGACCACAGCCCCCGCATAACCAGGGCATCAGAAATCACGGGAGCAGAGCGGGGTGGAGAAGGGGCAGGGTGGGCTCCAGGCCGCCCGCAGGCTCATGGTGAGCATGTCACGTGGCGTGGAGACCCCAGAAGTAACAGAGTGAAGAGGAGCCAGGTTCTGCAAAATATCGGACGAGACAAACACCCGCACCCCTCGCGGACGGCCTGGGGAGGGCGGGCTATGGTGCACCGCGCCAGGCTCTGTTACCCGCAGCGCGCTGCGCAGCGTGGACACCCCGCGCCTCTCTGCCGACGATACAGTTAAAGCACAGCAAAGAGTTCCCAGGCCGCCCTCCGGCCCGAAGAACGTGTCTGTTTATGAAAGGCTCTGCTTGCCCTGGAGGCTCAGAGCAAACGTCCTTTTGCTTTCCCCACTGCGAGTGTACAGACCTCGGGGCAGCAGAGGCCCGCGGTCCTCCAGCGGGAGGGTTTAACGACTCATGGAGACGGAGGCCCCAGCGTTTTATGAATGGAGGCCCTGTAAGCTCATCACACCTGATGTTCTCTATCTGGGGACTCACAGGAATCCTGAAGCTGAATTCAAGGACAAGGTTTCAGAGGAAGCCGCGCAAGAGGTTGTTGCATGGAGCAGGGGGCAGGCGCAGCGAGCTTCGCGAGCAGGCTGGCTTCGTAGCACTTTTGTGGCTGTGTGAGGGGCAGTGCGCTGGATGAAGCCCTCTGGAAGGCGGTTGGGGGGTTCTCTGGACGTTTCAGGAAACCACTGGCTACACCTCGTGACTCGGGCTGAGCGATTTCAAGAGGTACCTGCATTTGGGCTGATGGAGAAACTTGTGGATTCCCCTGCAGAAACACTCAGCTGGGGTTTCACACCCCAGAAATCTATTTTCATAGCTAGAAACAGAAGATCTGTTCCTACGTAACTGGTCTTCTTCTCTCAGTCCTTCCCTTCCACGCCCCAAGGCCCAAGACCTTCCAGTCCCCGGAGAGGAGTCCCCTGAAAGGTTATACAGTAGCTTTTCCAAGCGTGTGACGGTAAAGCCTGGTGAGGGTTGTTCTTTCTTCCTTTGGAACTGTCTTTTTTGGGGGTTAAAACGTCCAGGAGCTGTTTTCAGGTTGCCTGGGATACCAAATGGCTTAACAACCCTGATGAGTGTAAAATGGTAATAAAAGGAACAAGGGCCCTGGAGATGCCCTCTGAGCCAGGCAGAAGATTCATCCCTCACATGAGGCAGCCTCACGCTGGGAGGGAGGGTGTGATAGAAATCAGGCCAGGCCAGGAGTCAGAGTCCTGAATGCAGTCAGGACGCTAGTGAGGATAGGCGGTGTACCTGCATATCTTTTGTAATTCCAAGGATCTCCAAAACTGGGAGATGTTCCTGGGTATGGCACGCGGGTGCCTGGAGTCCCCTCACACCCACACGCACGTTCTTTTATTCATCTACACACCTGATTTCACACGGACTAAAGGGAAACATAAATCTCAGTTCTAGCAACAATAAGCCAGCCACCTACCTGTAATCCTCAACTTCTTCAGGTGAAAATGAGGGTGTTTGATTAGGCGTTCTGTGGATTCCCTTCCAGTTCTAAATGTTTCATGACTCCAAGATTTTCTCAGATTGATTTCTTGGAACAGTCAGATATTGACAAGGTCAAGCACCATCATGGGCATTGGGGAGATACGGGGAGTAAGATGTTGTCCCTGCCTCTCGCGAGCCCAGCGGGACACACATGTAGAAGTGAATTCTTAGAACACAGTGCACAACTGGAGGTGCTAGACTCACATCCGAGTTGCTGTGGGAGCCCTGACAGGGATTCTGCGGTCAGTGCTGAGTCTGGCAGGACATCAGGCGTCCTTGAAGTGGTGAGCACTGTAGACGGAAACCGGGCTAGAGCCTAGAGGTGGGAACCAGCAAGGGGCGTCTGGGTGAAATCCCGACACCAGGTCCAGCGTAAAGGGTTTCCCTGCACTAGACAGTTCTCCGACACCAGCTGGGTATCCCACAATTCAACCCGATTCTGAAACTGTCTACCCAGGGGGAACATCAGATGCCATGAGTCAAGGGCTCAGCCCTACAAGACCCTCCACTTCAGACGCCACTCACTAGCCCTGTGCTTCTGACCGCCTGACTATAAATCGGAGATTCTCCCGACCCCCATCTGCGGTTCGGTTAATTTTCTAGAGGGGCTCGCAGAGCTCAGGAAACCAGCTTACTCACTAGACTGCTGGTTTATTACAAAGGACAAGAGTCAACAGCCACATGAAGAGATACATAGGTGAAGTTTCCCTCAGAGGAGCTTTGGTCCCCATGGAGTCTGGGGCCTAGCACAGCAGCTCGTGGACACGCCCCCCAACTTGGAAGCTCTGCAAACAAACGCCTTCCTTTTGGTTTTTTATGGAGGCTTCGTTACGTGGACAGGATTGACTACGTCACTGGCTGTGGGTGACGGATTCCACCTCCAGCCCCTCTCTCCGCCAGGGAGGTCTGGGGGTGGGCCTGAAATTTCCAACCCTCTAATCTTGTGGTTGGTTCTTCTGCTGAGGAGCCCCTGGGTGACTTAGGGGCTTTCCAAAGCTCACCTCATTAGCATAACAAAACCACCTTTATCTCTCTCAACACTTAGGAAATTCCCAGCGTTTAAGAACTCTGCCAGGAAAGTGGGGACAAGGTAACTTGACAGACTGAGACCAAATATATATTTCTTATTATAAATCACAGCATCACGTTGGGGTCTGAGAATAGTCCACCAAGACCAGAACGAGGGAAATACCAGAACCCGAGGCTAATTATGGTGGGGCTTCACGCTCCACAGCAAAGTGACAGGGTCAGGTTTGTATCTCAGATTGCTGTGTGGGCAGCATGGGAGCTGTTCTGAAGGAAGCAAGGCTGAAAACCTGGTGACCGATCGAACGTTCTTTCAGTGAATCCATAGGGAAACTGGTGAGATCCACGCAAAGGCAGTGAGCGTGGAAGGAAGGGGTAGATGCGAGATGTACTCAGAAGGTCGAATCTGCAGGATCTGGGTGGCTGATGGGATTCAGGGGATGGGCGAGGTGAAGCCAGGAGGTTGCCTAGATTTCAGAAGAATGGAGAGAGAGTCACCGTTAACCCGGAAAAGATACAGAGGAGAAGTGTGGGTTTGGGGTATGGGCAACCTGCCTCATTGATTTGGGGTCTGTCGGGTTTAAGGTGACTGGAGGCTGTGCACATGGAGGTGTCCAGCAGCGAGCGGAGAGCTCGTGCCTGGATACTGGACCACCGCCTGGGGAGAAAGACACAGATTTAGGGGCAGACGGACACAGAGGGCGGAGTGTGCAGAGTGAGACTAAGACACCCCAGGTCTGATTTGGAAAATGTCCGGATTGGAGGAGCAGTTTGAAGAGCAGTGAGCAAAGGAGACCGAGAAGGTGAAGCCTAGAGGAAGAAGGGAAAAGCAGAGACGTACAACGGAAGAGCCTGGTTCAGGGGAGAGAGGACCCAGCAGCGGTAGCTGAGTTGAGTGATGGGCAGAGTGAGAAAGAGAAGAGGAAAGAGAAGGGGAGGGTGTTGACTCCCGCTGGGATGATGTGAATGTCTCCAGCCCCAATGCCGTCACATCAGAAGGCTGAACAAATGCCGGGTCTTCTGCACCAGCTCCTACACGTCTGCCAGGCCTCATCTTTCATCTTCCCCTGGTCCTTTAGCCCAGAGAGCTCTCGTTCTGCTCCCATCTCCCTATGGATAGCTAGGAAAGATTCCCTCCTACTACTAAGATGCCGTGCTTGAGCTCTCCTGTGTTGAAATTCTTGCCTCTCTTAGAGCATCAAGCTTCAAGCAGCCGGAGCTGAGCCTTGTGCTTGGGACAAAGTTGAGGAAGACTCAAGGCCAACACAGCCCCAAATCTCACCCCATCCCAATGCTCCCCCCCCATTTCCATCACATACTCACACACACATTTTATTTTGAAAGATGTTAAAGCTACAGAAAATTTGAAAGAATAGTACAACGAATATATCCTTCACCTTGATTCACCAACTGACATTCTACCACATTTGCCATCTCTCTGTCTCTTCCCAGAGAAACACCCTGGGATGCTGTTTCAACGAGCCTAACCCCATTACTGGTAATGCTAACTTTAATAACAAGTAATGACAGCCAGATCTTTCCACAGAAAAGGCACCTTTTACATTCTGTAGTTAATGAGAAGCTTGCGGGGTGTTACTTTAAGATCGTGGGAATATTCTGTTCCCCAGCAAACTTCATGATGGTCTCAGCATCCATGGATCCATTGATCCTTGCCTGAGTTACTTACTACATTGGGGGGTTGCAAGATTCAATCCCTTCGATTTGTTTTTGGTATCACTATGGATTATAAATTATTAATTCAGTGTGTTGTAATCAATTGCCATCATTATTGATTTCGATGACGTCATTGTCCCAAATTTGGTCAGTGGCAGCTCCTCCAGGGTGGCTCCTGTTGTACTTTTTTTTTTTTTTTTTCTCCTTTGCGGTACGCGGGCCTCTCACCGCTGTGGCCTCTCCCGTTGCGGAGCACAGGCTCCGGACGCGCAGGCTCAGCGGCCATGGCTCACAGGCCCAGCTGCTCCGCGGCATGTGGGATCCTCCCAGAACGGGCCACGAACCCGCGTCCGCTGCGTCGGCAGGCGGACTCTCAACCACTGCGCCACCAGGGGAGCCCTGTGGTCACTACTTTAAAATATCCTCGCTGGTTGAGCTTTGTCCCAGCCCTCTCCGCGGATGCTGAGCAAGCTGAGGTCCCCAGAGAAGCCCAGGATGCTGCTGCAGGCACCCTGCTCTGACCCCCTGCTGCTGGCAGGCGCCCTGTCCTTCGGGAGGCTGTGATCCTGGTTACCTTGCCGCCGGTGGCCGGTGGCTAGTTACCGCCTAGATGAAGCAGGCCTGTGATGGTCATTAGCTGCGGCTTCTTCAAGATAAAGAGAAACCACAGTTGAGTCTGCTGCTCTTTACAGAAGCTAGTTTTAGATTTCTGGCTTCCTAATAACCTTGGTACTACTTCCTGTTTTCTCCCACTTTCCCTTTATTTGTTTATGTAAAAGAGGACAAGTCAACCTAAAACACTGAATAAATAACCCACCAGAGATGGAATCGTGTGATGAGATGGGCCCAGGATCTGAGGCCAAAAAAAGTCTGGGTATAATCACATCACTTACAGCCTGGTGATCTGAGGAGTTAGTGGACCTCTTAGGTTACAATAGTCCCCGTTGTCCAGGGATATTTTCTGGACTCAGATGCCCTACTCTGCAAGTGGGAGAGCTCCCCTCGTGGCTAGGCTGTGGCCTGGACTGGTGACAGCCATGCACGAGGTGCCGACCTGTGCCAGGAGTGGATGGCCAACACCTCCGGGTGGGAAGGAAGCTACGGGACAGGAAGGCAGAGGAGGGAAAGGTACCCAAGAAACCCCACCCACTGCTTTACTAAAAAGGTTCTATTAAAGGTTCTGATGGCAGCGAGGACATGGGGTGAGGGTTGGTCAGGAAGAAGCAGAAATCTAGGGGAAGGGATGGGAGGGGAGGCTTCTCTGGGGACCTGGGAGGAGAGACCACGGGGGTCTTGCCCCCGCACGGCTCACCCAAGGAGGGGTGGGTACGCATGCCCCCGCCTCCCCAGGGCTGTCTGGCCGACCTCTGGGCTCCCCTTGCTCGTCCATGGACCTCGGACGCCTTCCCGAAGACTGAACTCCTTCCAAGCAGTGTGGGTCTCGTCCCGCTTCGCTGTCCTCACACCCAGCCCCACCTCCAAACCCTTATTCAGCCAGAGCTGGATGATGAATGAACACGTGTGCGTGTGGGCTGACGACCTTGCCAACAGGTTTGTTTCTTCGCCAGCCCTTTCTTGCCCTTTCAACAGAGGCAAAGGCTGAGAGGAGATGTATTTACAAGTCGTGGTTGGGAAGATCTCTGCTTCTGCAAGCTCCTTTAAACCTGCATCCTTCGGGGAGAATAGCATCTCCAGGAGCCCAGCTTTCTGCCTTAAACAGGGAGAAGCCGCCCTCTGCTGGTCACACTTGGTAATACCACACACGGGCTGAGAGAACTAGGACCGCCCCCTCCCTGCTCCCCCGCCCCCAACTCCTCCCACCAAAGGGAGAGGCAGACCTGGCAGATTGCAGGCAATTGTTAAAAGTTTTTAAAGCTGCGGTTTTCCCTCACCCTTTCCCTCTTTTACTCATTTTCTTTCCTAGTGCCGTTCCTCCTGCCAGTTCCAGCTGTTGACACTGAATGCCCGTTGAAAGTCGACAATGTGTGTTGGATATAATTTCATCTCAAAAGACAAGAAAAAGGTTAATAGTTATAGGAAAGGAAATAGAAAGTAATCATTAAACTCTCAAAACTCAAACTCAGCACCAGGATTGTGAATTTTTAGAACTGAACGTTTATTTCAGTGTAACAGGGAAATAATTATCCCTTGGGAGGCATGGGCATATTTCTTCTTTAACACACAAGTGGAAGTGCTTATTAATCACTGGCATTTGACAGGAAGGCGTGGGCGTCCCTATTTGTGGGTATGTTTGGTTAGTCTGCTCTTGGTTTGGCCCTTGGCATGGCCTGAGGGCTTCCTTGAGTTATTTTATTCCTCGTGCACAGTTCCGGAGCTCCGATCAAGGTTTCTAATGTCTGGCTTTTATCCTGATTATATTAAGTAACTTACACCACAGAGGGCGCCCAGACATATGCCCAGCTGAGGTGAGGGACTGCAAAGTCGCTTCTGCGAACAGAGCAACCTAAGCCCCAAGGGGGTCCCGGCAATCCTGGGAGAGGATGCCTTCCACGCGGCCAGCGCAGGCGTCATCCGGGCCTTAGCGGGGAAAGAGCGTGGGGATCAGAGCTGGACAGGCCTCGGTGGGGATCTCGGCTTTGCCACTCACTAGCTGGAACTATCTCGAAGTGGTGAGAATCCGGTGTAGCTTTTGAAAAGGCAAGGGTCACCTCGGTAAGTGGTGCGCGATCTTCGTAACGCTGACCGCGATCCGCTCTGTGTGTCGGAGATGCCAGCGCACAAGAGGAGTAGGCTATTGTGGGCCGAAGAATCTAGAATAGTTTCCTAATGGCTATAGGCGGTTGGGCTCCTCAGAGAGACACTTCCACTCTTCTGGAAAGAAACTTGTATCTCCTCTGCTTCAAGGTGGTCTGTGGCCCTTTTAGGGGGATGGGAGCCTTCCTCCAGGCCTTCCAAGCTCCCCCAGGTAAATCAAATCGGACTGGCTGCTCCCTCCCTAAATAAGTGGTCTCCAAACTATTCTGACTCTGCTCCCCATCATTAAAAACTTCTGAGCATATATCCCCCAATATACATATGTTTATTTTAAATTATATATACGTGCACACTTAAATATTGTTGCTGTCAGTCTACATATCAAATATATTATCAACTAAGAACTCAAATTCTTATTTTTAAACAAAATGATTATATATAGAACTTTTAGTTTCCTCTTCCCACATCTGAGTAGATTTGCTTTGTCACCTGCTTAAGAGACCACATCTCTTGGAAGGGTGAAATTACCCAGACCCTTAGGCACCATCACTCCTGTCATCCTACCATCAACACCGTCACCAGCATCTTATATCCCAGTGGACGCGATGTTTCCATTAGTTCCTGAGGTGGCCATGTCTTGATGACATGTATGAGGCTGCCATCCGTTCATTTACTCTTACCCAATCATTAATCCTCCTAACATGTATAGGGATGATCTATTGAAGAAACACCATGTTGGGCTCTAGGGTAAAGGGGGGGAAAGAGTGTGCAGACAGCCCCTCTGACTTTCTTGTCCTGACAGCTTCCTCAGAAGTTATTACAAGGCCCAGCAGCTCTTGAGCATATAAAGCTCTTAGGTGGAGCTGGCAGCACACGGCGAGGACCCTGTAAGTGTCATCACCACCTCTGCATGCCATGCCTATCTCTCTGCGGAACTGGATACCAATTTCAATGCCTGCCTGTACCAATGGCTCTAGGGCGTGTCCCCAAGGACCACTGGGTGTGAGGTGCTGTGACCACACTAGCCAGTAACATTCAAGCAGCGGTGACCGCACTGGTGCTGATTAAACTTTTGATATCACTATATAGTAACTATTAGCGATTCTTTGGAAGAATTGTATGCATTTCTAGATTTTATTTAATCCAAGGTTTAAACGTTTTAGGCAATTAAAAATGGCTGACTTGTGTATAGCAAGTCTAAGAGATGCAGAAATGGTAATCAAACACTGGAAGAGAGATAAAACAGGACACGAGAGCCAATGACAACTTCATGAATATGGACCCACAGCCTGGAGGAAAAGGGGAATGTTTAGAAAGGAGAAAAGTGAAAACTGCAGGGCTGATCAAATTGCAGGACCAGGTGGGGAGTCACCAACAAGCCATATGGACTTAAGATTCTGAGACAGGAAATAAGGACCATTCGTATAAGCAAAGTGAGGCATTGGGGAGAACCTGACACCTATTGAATAGATATGGTGATTCTTTACTGATCATCATGGCAGTGTCCTACCAGATGACATGCCATACCAGGTAGGGCTAGTGCTGTTGTTACTATGACAACGGCTATGAGAAGTTTGGGGTCTGACAGAGAAGACATACACAAATGCGTAATAAGAGTCCAGGACATTCATTAGCATAACAGATGTTCAAATAATTGACCATGTGATACATAAGAGGAAATATCGCTTGGGGATCAGGGAAGGTTCTGGAGAAGATGGGACCTTTGAGCTGTGTCTTGAAGAATAAGCAGGAGTTCATTCCAGGGAGAGGGAGCGGCGTGTGCTCAGGGTCAGATCGAGGAAGACCTTGGCAGTCACGGAGTGTGAAAGTGCGGAAGGGGGAGTGTGTGTCAGATAGCACGTGGCACTAATAAAGGAGCTTGTAAAGGCTGTGCGTGCTGTGAGACAGCCTTCAGACCCCGGCTGCCCCTGCTGGCAAGGAGGAGGAGCGATGCTGGGGATCTTTAGCAGGGTGAGAACAGGCTCGCCCTGAGCATCAGCCAGCTTCAGAATGCAGAGTCTTGCCCCGCAGGCAGGTGGGGCCGCCGCAGCTTCCCTGGTTGGACTGGCGTCGCTTTGGGCTCCAGTCTCTGGTTATCCGTGTTCAGGAAGTTTGGTTGGATTTCAGCTGGGGGCAGCCCTACCATAATTGCTAGCGCTTCAGGGGTTTGCTTGGAGGAGGCCTCCAGACGCTTTCGTACTGGAAGCCCTTGAAGTACCTAGAGTCTCCGGATGCGACTGGAGCCTTCCATCAGATCTCTCGTTCCACTGAAGAGAATGGCCTTTCTGACCGCTGACTGGCCACTTGGTTTCTTGGGAGGGTAAAGTGTTGAGAGAGGAAGTGAGTTAGGTCTGCCATGTGACTTGGCGTTTCGCTCAAAAAACTGAATCCTGCAGCAACATCTGACACTCAGGCTGTGGGTGGGAGACAGCCAGACACTGAAGATCTGGGCGCTTCCAGGCCAAGGTGTCTGGGCGGTGGGGGCACCTTCCCTTGGCTTCAGGGAGGGTCTGCACAGGAAGGAGGCAAATGAGGTAGGGGTTCAGGGTCTCAATTTGGAGAATCTAGGTTTGAATCCTCTCTCTGCTGTTTATTAAAGAAGGACTTTTGCTAATGATCCCACCTCCCCCATGCCTCCGTTTCCCCTCTGCAAAATAGAACAACAATCACTTCCTTACTATGTGTAGTGAAGTTAATTGCAATTTAATGAGATAACATACATAGATGTTTAGCAGAGAGGCTGACATCCAGTAATTAACAAATGGCACCTCTTACTGACTTCTCTAAGATGCAGTGTACTTGATGACTTTCCTTCTCCCCGTTAATTTGTGCCCCTCCACCTGGCTTTGCTTCTCCACCACCTGACGGCTGGCTAGGACCCCTGTGTAAACTCTGGCTCCTCCACTTTCTGCCCAGAAAAGGCCAGCTAGCCTTAAGCACCTGGTAGGTTCTGATTCAAGACCTTGACAAGGTGTTCTTGACTTGAATGCAGCACAGAAGCTCTGGGCAGGTTTTGTAGCACTTTGCTGGCTGTGATTTATGGGCTGGGTGGATTCTTAGCTGGTGGCTGCACAGGAAGAGACCCCCCCCAGGGAGCTCTCTCATGGGAGCACCGTCAGTGCCGCGAGCCTGACCACGACACCCGTGAAAGCGGCATTGATGCCCAGGGCAGAGGGGTCTCCTCCAGGGCTGAACCCTCTGCCCAGGTTTAGAAAAATTTCATCCAGAGCAGAAACTAGGGATAAGCTCAAGCCGTGATATTATTTTCGGTGGTCATTATCCACAGGGAAATGTACAGGCATCCGGCAATGTACAGGCAAACTACATGTGTAGTTTGCGTGTAGTCCAGAGCCAGGAGTGGACTCAGAAACTCTAGATCCTGAATTCTCGAGTTCCAGCAGCAGGTCAGTACAGGTGGGAGTCATGTGAGATCACACCCTGATCAATAACAAGCGTTTTTTAACACTCAGAACTCCTTAAAGATGGACAGGCCCCCTTGAGGGCTGCCAGACGAGACAGACTCAAGCACAGAGGATGGTCAGGTTGTAAAAGAGACACACATTTTCTGGCCGGGGAGTTGGACTCATTTGGTCCTTAAAGTCCTAACCTGAGAGGCTCTGATTAAGGACACCTAGAAATTGGGTTCCTTTTAACTCGCCAAGTGCCTTTAACCATGTCGGAACGTCTCCAGGTCCCAGTTCGCTCACTACAACAGGAAGGGATTGAAGTGAATGATTTCTACAGTTCCTCACAGCTCACAAGTCTCATGATTGTGTGTAAGAGCCCAGGGGAAAAAACAAAAAAAGAATCACAGAAGAATCCAGTATTTCTCCCTGAGCTTTTTAATTGAAAAAAAAGAAAAACTTTAGGTAATTAATTTTAAGAATAATCAATAAAACATTTCAGCAAAGTTATTTACATTCCTAGCCTTGATGCTACCAAAATTTTTTTTTTTTAATGAAAGATTAGAATTTTTACATATGTATCAGGTCCTGGGAACTCCCTGGTGGTCCAGCGGTTAGGACTCCTCGATTCCACTGCCGAGTGCTCGGGTTCAGTCCCTGGTCAGGGAACTAAGATCCCACAAGCCATGTGCTGCCAAAAAAAAAAAAAATATATATATATATATATATATATATATATATATATATATATATAAAAATCAGATCCTTACAGTTCTTGAGCTCTGGGAACACTGTTCACAGCCCACAGGCTCAAGCGCAAGATGCATTTCTGCGGGCTTTCAAAAGTTGTTTTGAGTGTTCTGTCTGTAGCCTCACTTGGCTCCGACTTAATCCTTGCCACACCTATGACAATGACTCACGTCCAGCCAACAACCTGCATCTATCCCACAGAGCTTTTCCAAGCTGTGTGTGTACAGGGCACGCTATAGCCTGATGCTGGAACCCGAGGTGGTAGAAGCAGCTGGCAACAGAGCACCGTTAGAAGTTCAACACACACCCAATCCAGAGCTTGGAGCAAAATAACCTTCCAAGGCTGTTGGCTACTGGCATTAATTTACAGAAGGCAGAAAAGCATTTCTTTGCAGGACCAAGTTAATGCACTGCTGAAAAGTGCACGAGAAGTAAGGAATGAATACTTATGGAGTGTGTGTTGCCCACTGCCTAGCATGGCTGGTACCATCGCATCAGTGAATGGAGAAGCAGGCGAGTTTCCTGCTCAGGAAGATGAGTGACAGGAGTCCTGCGATTACAGCTGACCAGCGGCGGGGCCCGGGGCAGGTCACTGTAACCACGTGGTGGGGAAGGAGGCCCAGAGCTCAGGGCCTTTGCAGAGCAGCCTCAGGGGCTGGGCGTTTCCTCTGCAGGACTCGGGGCACCCCTGGACAGTGCAGGGACTGGGTGAGGTCACTGGGAGTGATTCTTTTGTGTTTCGCCCCACTGCGCGGCATGTGGAACTTCCCTGCCCAGGGATCGAACCCGCGCCCCCTGCAGTGGAAGCGCGGAGTGTTAACCACTGGACCGCCAGGGAAGTCCCATTTATTTTTTTTGAAGGATGACTTACGGCTGCTCACAGAATAGACTGCCCAGGACTTATTAGTAAGCTTTCCCGCGGTAAGATACGCCCCCGCCAAATTGCCTACGCTTCCGATGGCAACATTCAGTTGCGGCTCACGTTTCCGGAGGCCGCTGCCCTGCCCCCGTGCCTTCTCACCAGGACCAGGCGGTGCGGCCACACAGGGACCGTCACCTGCAGCTGACACCAGCAGCCAGAGGTGGAGCCCAGCCCTGCTCACATCCCATCAGGCGGACAGGCGCACCGGCCGAAGCTGATGGGGCAGGAGGGGTGGCGACGGCGACAGTAGGATGGCAGTACCACCCACCAGGGAGGACGCGGCGCCAGGAGACCAGTGAGGAGTCGCTGGGATAGTTCAAGGGCTGGTGGAGGCGACAGGTCAGGGTGATGGGTGTGGAGTGGATGCAAAGGGATGGATTTGGGCTATGTTTGGGAGGAAGGGTCTCCGTGTTAGGTGTGGAGGTGGGTATTGGGGGAAGAGGAGAATCAAGAATAACTTCTGGGTTTGCAGAGTAACTGAGTGGAGGGAGTTGCGGTCCCGAGCCGAGGAGGTCGTGGAAGGACAGGTCGGGCACTGAAGGTCTGCTCGGCCGTGTTCTGTCCGGGTGGTGATGAAGCTTCCGTGCGGGGACGTCCAGGAGGCAGCAGGACATGAAGCTGGGGCTCCGAGGCCGTCGGCGTTGGCGATGCAGGGTTACCTGCCCTGGGCTTACCTGCTGTGTGTAGGTTCGGTGCCGATCTGTAGGCGTGCGAGCAGAGGTGGTGGATTTCTCATCACCTTATGCACAGAGGTGGGAGGAACTGGTTTTAAAATAGGAGGTAAAGTAAAAATACGTTGAATGTTTTTCCAGCTATTTATAGTTTTAAGGTCTCTGTTAGCTTAGGAGCAGACAACTCAATTAGGTAAATCCTCGAGGGGAAGGGGCAGCGTGCTGGCAAAGTTGGGGGGTCAGAGCCCTAGCGATGGGAGGAGGGGGTGATGGTGGAGGCAGGAGATGGGCCACTCACAGGGGGATTGGCCAAATTAGTGAATATATTAAGGGCGATGAGGAGGAAGTTTGTCACTGTCACTGAGGGAGAAAAGGAGAATCCCTAGTTAGACTGCAGTTAGAGGTATTTGTCTGGACCCATTTTTCAATAGATAGATATAGAGATAAATATAGCTGTGTATGTATCCATCTACATCTATGTCTATATCTGTATCTATACCTACCTTCCCCAGCTCTGTCCGCTGGGAGAGTCTGGGAGCAGTTTCTCCTCAGGTGCCAAGGGTCTGTAACAAACATTTAGTTTGCTGAATTCTTCCCTCTGAGTTACTTTGCTTTTCTCTCAAATTTACTACTAACAACGTCCAAGCAGAGAAGTTAAGTAGGGCTGCCCAAGATCACAGAGCTAGTAAGTGAAGGATACATGCTCCCGCAGGAGTTCCCAGCAAAGGCAAGTCTCTGAGGTTGATTATAGATTGCATCTCCCACACTGCTTATAATTAGAAACATCCCAATGAAGGGCTGTGATTGGCCCAGCTTAGGTCCTACCCTTGTATCAACTTGGGGAAAAGTAGAAACACACAGACTCCTAGGCCCTAATATAGAAGAACCCTTTGGTGATGAGGCCTGAAAATCTCTTTACAAAAGGTCCTTGGGTGAGTCTGTTGGTCAGCAGGTTTGATCTACTACTTTAGCTATGGATACATATCAAGACAACCTGGGGACATTTTTAAAACCACAAATGTCACCCTTAGAGATTCCTATTCAAGTCTCAATGGTGAATGTCACTGGTTACAAACTTGGTCCTTGAACTTGGTTCTTAGCCTGAGACCCATGGCTCCAGGGGCTCACACTGACCCCACTCCCAATTTGAACACATAATTTTGTAAATGCCTGTGTGTATTTTTCTGGGAAGAGGGGCCAACACTTTGATAAGAGTCTCGAAAACTACAAACCTGAAAACGCTTAAGAATCACAGCTCTAGACAGAATTAAATGATTAACCAAGCGTTATTGGATTTAGTTGGTTAACTGCAAACAGCATACCCCTTACTTCTTATCCTGGCCACCTTTCTTTGCTCCTTTGACAGACAGAGACCATGCCAACGTTTTGCGGAAAAATGCAATGTCACGTCTAAACGACATTCCTTGATCTACTAGTTTGGTTGCTCTCTACATTGAAAAATATTTTGTGTGTGCCATGACTTCAACTTTATAGCCCATCTCAGAGGTCATCTGTTTACTATTCAGGTGTAGAACTGTACTAGTAATTGATATGATGCCTAAGAGTTCTCATTTCGCTCTCAGAAGCGGCGGGTTGGGGTAATGACGGTCCTCGGGTTATACTGCCCTTTATCCCTGGTTCCCGCGCAGCCCCATCGCACTCCTTCATGCATCCAGGCATGCACGCAAGCGTTTATTTTTTCGGTTTTCATTTCCCACTTCCTTTCCCGTTCCCCTCCAGGCATCCACCCTAATGTGATTGTCAAACCCGTGTGAGGTTTGACACACACGCGCTGTGAGATGTACGCAAATATCTGGCAGCTCTCCTTGTTTCTCACTTCCTGACACACACTGTTTTCAAAGTTCTATTCATTTCCTCCGTTCCTTCCGACCCCGGCAGAGTATTTCAGAGAGCGTCTTCTCCACTTGTTCCCATCCCCCCGCCCAGAGATGGACGCCCCCCTCAGCCACAAACAGAACTGCAGTAAGCATCTTCCCGCTTGGCCCATAGGACGTAGAGGAGAATGTCCCTAGGGTACATGTGTGGGGTGGTGGTGTTGGGTTACAGATCCGTGTATTGACTTTGACTTAAATGCTGCTCTCCGGAATGGCTGCATTGTCCTACAAGCCTCCCGCAGAGCCCGGGAATTTCAGTGTTCCCCCATCCTGGCCACCACCTGGCAATATCCAGCTTCCCAGTTTTGGCCAATCAAATGGGTTTAAGTGATACCCCACTGTAATTTGTATTTTTCTAACTACTAATGAGTTTGTGCATCTCTTCACATGCTGGTTTTTCGGAATGGTTTCCTCTTCTGTGAGTTGCCTCTCCTGATCCTTTGTTCATTGAGGAGAGGGGACTTCGACACCTTTTGTGGATTCACAGGGTTCTTGCATATTCTAGATACTGGTCCCTAGTCGGTTTTGACATTGCAGGTATCTTCTCCCAATCTGTCATCTGTCTGATGACCTTGTCCTTTCTCTGATTAAAATCCTTTACTTTTGATGTATTCAAATCCATTAAGCGCTTGCTGTAGGCTTTGCACTTTGGAGGTTTTGTTTAAGAAGTGCTTTCCCACTTCGAGGCCACCAAGATCCTCTCTGGAGGCGCTGCAACCGCATTCAAATTGAACATGACAACGACCGAACGACGGTGTTTTGCATCTTCACAGCCTTTGTCACTGTTGGCACTGCAGCTCCAAGCCCAGCCCCACTCCCCTCCTCCCCCTTTCAACGCCCACTTCCTCAAAAACCAAACCCCAAACTCGGATGGCTCTAGCCTTCTCTGATTCGTTCCATTCTACACCATCACCCACATCACAGCAACTTCCTTACTGAACCCGATTCCCTAATTATTTCCCCTAGGCTCTCCTCTCTCCCGGGGATAAGCGTCCATCCTATATTTATTTTGCCCGCGGCTCTCGGGTCAATGCTCTTAGTAGATACCTAATAAATACTCTTCTCTCTCCAAATTCAAGCTGCTGCCAAAGACTGATTACTTAAGCCTCCAAAACCTTTTAAAAAATACATTCCTTCCTTTCCACTCCAAAGCCACATCCGTGCCTGGGTTTAATCATTGCATGTTCAGACTTTTACAACCGTTCGTGTCTTCTTCCTGTCTGTCTCCACTCCAGTGAGAGCAGAGAAGGGCTGTAAAATCACTCCCACCCCCACCCCCACCCCCCGGGTTCAAGGGGAACTTATCTAGCCTCCAATCCACCTTGCCTCTGGAGCTGGAGCTCCCTTTACGATATTCACATTCCTAACAAATGCTGCTCTGTCCCTGCTTGAATACCTTCAGTCATGGGGGAGTCACTACCTTTTGAGGCTGTTGATTCTTTGCCCAGAGGGCGCCTCCTTATGTTAAGCTGAACTTTGTCACCTTGTAGTTTACAACTGTTGGTCTTAACTTTCCCTCTTGGGACCGTTCAGAACAACCCTTAATGCCACTTTTGGTAGATACGTCTCCCAAGTGCGGTGCTCAGACCCAAACACAGTGCTGCCGAGGGAAAGATGGAACGGAACTCTCTTCTCTGTCCCTGCGGCTACTGTAACAAACTACCACAAACGTGGTGGCTTGAAACAACAGAAATTTATTCTCTCACAGTTCTGGGAGCCAGAATTCCAAAATCAGTATCACTGGGCCAAAATCAAGATGTCGGCAGGATGGTGCCCCGTCCAGAGACTCTAAGGGAGAATCTTTTGCCTCTTCTAGCTCCTGGTGGCTGCTGGCGGTCCTTGGTTTGTGGCTGCATTGCTTCAGTCTTCAAGGCCAGCACTTTCACATCCCTATGTCTGTCTTCATATCACTGTCCCTTTTGTGTTTAGTCAACTCTCCCTTTGCCTCCCTCTTAGAAGAATGTATCTGATTGCATTTAGGGCCCACCTGGAGAATTTGGGATCATCTCCACATCTCAAGACCCATAGCTCCCTCACACCTGCAAAGCCCCTTCTCCCCGTATAAGGTAGCATTCACAGTTTCCATAGATAAGGATGTGGATATCTTCGGAGGGAATTTTTCCAGTCTACCACACTCCTCTTAAAAGACAAGACTTTCTTGGGAATTCCCTGGTGGTCTAGCAGTTGGGACTCTGCGCGCTCACTGCCAGGGCCCGGGTTCAATCCCCGGTTGGGGAACTAAGATCCCACAAGCCGTGTGGTACAGCCAGAAAACCCCACAAACTTCCTCTGGTGGTCACCTCACACTATTGACTTTTACACTGAGTATATTGTCTCTACAAACCGTAATTAATTTGCATCGGTGCTGTTAGTTGCTTGATCCTGACTACACAGTACATTATCTCAGATAAATGACATGCTATTAGCTTTAAGCCATCGTCCCAATTTTGTTGCTGTCTTCTCAGACCTGTCAATGAAACACTTGGGATTTCTACGAACTTAATTAAATCTGTAAATTTTAAAGTTGGTAAGCAGTGTTATCAGTCAGTGATCAAGATGTTCGTGGGCCTGGTGGAAGCAGAGCCCTGTGGCACATCACTAGGAACCTCCCTCCAGGTTCCATGAAGCCTGTTCCCCTCCCCTTTCATCTCATCTGTCTCTTCTCATAGGCTGTCTGCCGGTATATGTCGTGTCTTGCACTGAGTAGGAGCTGGGAGTGATGATTTCGTATTTATCAAGCTTCATTTCCCATATTCCAAACCCTATTTTAAACCCATCAGTCATGGATTTATTCTGACTTTCAAATCAAAGTTAAATACTTGACACCACAAGGAAGACATAACGCAGAGCAGAGGTTCTCGAACTTTAGGGTGCCTCAGAATTGCCTGGAAGGTTTGTTAAAATACAGATTGCTGGGGCCACCTTCAGAGTTTCTGATTCAGTAGGTCTAGGGAGAGACCTGAGAATCTGCATTTCTCATATGTTCCAAGGTGATGCTTTTTGGGAATCACAGATGTAAAGTATGCAGAGTTCCATTACATCTGCAGATAAACAAAGATGTCAGGACTTTGCTCACGAGCAAGTTTGGCCACAACAGGTGTCACGTATTTGATACACAGTGATGGAGCGATGCTGGCTCTCTTTGGTGTTAAGTAGTCTTGACTAGATAGGAAAAGTTATTCTTTCACCAGTACACGGACATCAAGTTACCTTCATTCCTTACTTCTTTGTTTTCCAATTACTCCTGTTGTCTCCAATTAAAAGGCATTTGTAAATACACGATGACTTGAGTTGAAGGCTTAACACAGAGGCTAAAGCAGAACATGTACCATTTTTTATCCAAATTATGTAAATTTAAGACCACTCCTGTCCCCCACTTCTGAAAGTCTCCTCTCCCTAGATCCATTTCAACCTCCAGTGCCCTGGGCTCTTCTGTTTCTCCTAAACAGTAATGGCAGGCCTCCTCCAGACAGGAAGTACAGTCCTATCTTGGTCAGGCCGAGTGATGGGTACAAAGGCTAGAGCATCACGTTGGCTTTTCTCAGTGGCCGAAGATAGTCTCCACGTGGCCAAGTGCCGGCCAAGAGACGTCTGCGAAGTCAGGTTGGGCCTTGGGCCGCCCAGGAGAACCTTCATCCCTCTCAGCTTCTCTGCCTCTCTGGTTTCCCTAGGGTTGAGGATGCCAGGCCCAGAGGGACACATCCCCACCTTGTCAGTTTGGGCCAAAAGGCATATGGCTGCTAGTGTAGTTTGCAGAGTAAACAAGAATCTCTCTCTCTCCCCTTTCACTTCTCTTCCTCCTTTTTTTTTCTCTTTCCATCGCCAGCAGCTTCGTTCAGAAGTGTCAGCGTGTCACGGCTGCTGGGCCTTATGTGAGGTCCCACTGCATGACTGACCACACAGCTGTCCACGCACAGAACAAATGAGAGAAGAGGGTCTACGTCACGGGAGCTGACTGCCCGACTTAGATGGCCGAAACTCCTAGACATTTCCCACATTCATATGTTTTATTAAGGGAATAAGACACAAGGCTGGATTAGGGTTGCCGCTGAGAGTTACAAGCTTTTTCAGATGTTCATGGAAACACATTTATCATTTCTGTTTCCATCAAACCAACAAATGGAACCCCTAAAGTTTATGGTGCTTTAACTCTCTTCATTGGGCCTACAGGATGCATTCCCCTTTCTAACAGAAGCCTTCCCACTCAGTGTTATACATTCAATATATATATTTTTAAAATGTTGCATTTGTAAGGAATTCATTCCTTGCCAAATATACAGTGGTTCCAGGAGAGAAATCCAGCACGCCTCTATTTCCCGGGGCAGATAAATCCAGGCGGAACACTGAGTGTTCTGTGGCTGTTTGGTACATAGCGTTCAGTTACAGAGCATCTCAGCACTCTTCTGGCCTAACCCACTTTTCAATTTTATTGCATTTCTGTGCTTTGACTCCTTAGCCTGTGTGAATCTTGACACCGAGATCGCTGATGCACCCAACTTTAGTTGTGTGTGTGTGTGTGTTAGCTGGAAAACCACCCCCCAGATGGCTGAAATTGAACCTCTAAAACGGCTAGAGGGAGCTGGAGTCCGCCAGGGGGAGCCGGGGGTCCCGTCGGGAGGACCCCAGGGCATCCGCACCTGCAGGGCGCGGCCGCACGGGGACGCACGGTGTGCACCGCCCGTTGCGCGGGGACTCGGGCTGCGGAAATAAGGGAGGCTGACCCTGCCCGGCCCTGCGGCGTCCGCCGCGGAGCGGGCGGCGGGGCGGGTGGCGCTTGGGCCGGGTGGCGAGGGCGCGGCGCCGGGCAGTGCGCTGCGCGATCGGGTCCCAGAGTCACTAATGGGCCGCGCGGCCGCAGGCCCGGAGCCGCCGGCGGAGGAAATGGCCTTGCCGGACGGAGATTGATCTCGCTTGGAAACGGCTGAGTCGGCGCTGCGGTTCCCGGAGCCCGCTCCTCGCTCCGGATGCCCTTGCCTCGTGCACCCGCTGCAGCCATCGTGCTTCTGTGCCTTAAAAAATCGTGTCTCTAAATTTCTGGCCAAAGGCCCCTATCCTTATAAGAGATCACTTGAAATCAGAGGTCACTGGAAGCAATTTTGTGAGATTGGCTTTTATCCGGGAGTCCACTGGGCACTGCAGTGTGTGTGTGTGTCGGGGGAGGACACGGGTGTTTAATGTCTACACCTGCGCAAACAGCTCATCTCCCCGCTCGGGCGGGGTTCTGCGCCCCTTCACCTTGGGAAGTCTGGGGATTCTGATTTTCACGTCCTGGCTTAGGTGTGGCTATTGGAAGTGTCCCGAGCAGGCACAGGCCAGATGCCCTGCTAAGCCTCAAACTAAATGAGCACCTTTACTTTTCCTAGCAACCTGATCACCCTCATTTTACAGAGGACGGGGTTGGGAGAGGTGCAGGAACTCCCAAAGCTTACACACCTAGTCGTGGTCAAAGGCGGATCTGCCACCCAGCTGCCGCCCCCCCACCCCCAGGGAGGGTCTTGATTCCTTTAAACCTCCATCCAGGAACCTAGTTCCGGAAGAGGTTTAACCCTTATTAGTTCCCCTGCGCATAGAAGGGAGGAGTGGGCAAAGGGGGACTCCCAGAGCTACTGCCCAATATTGCAAGGTTCAGGACTCACTGGGTATGAAATGCAGGGACACAAGCTTGCATGGGTCACTCATAACTCAGCGTGACCAATGTTTCCTTGGGTATCCCAACATTTGCCCAGCTTGGGGGGGAAAAAACGTTTAGGGGCTGTATTCGTTTGCTCGGGCCACCATAACAAAACACCACAGACTTGGGGCCTTAAACAAGAGAAATTTATTGTCTCACAGCTCTGGAGGCTAGAGGTCCAAGATCAAGGTGCCGGCGGGGTTGGTTTCTCCTGAGGCCTCTCCCCTTGGCTGGTGGGTGGTCACCTTCTCACTCTGTCCTCACCTGGCTTTCCGCCTGTGCCTGCACGGTCTGTGCGTAAATTTCCTCTTCTTATAAGGAAGGACACCGGTCACGTTGGATTAGGACACCGGTCACGTCACCTTAAAGACCTCCTTTTAACTGCCTCATCTCCAGTGTGGTTCCATTCTGAGGTACTGGGGGTAGGACTTATTTGAATTTGGGTGTTGGGACACAATTCAGCCCAAAAGAGGGGCTCAGATAAGTCTTAGCCGTATGAGGCCTGACCCTGAAAACTGTGCATGTTCCATGTGCAAATCAGTCAGCTTTTTATGTGTCCACACAGACACTGTTCCAAAACACAAGACAGTCATGAGAAAATTGCCCAAACTCTGTTCTCTGCCTATTCATTGTTTTTTAAGAGTCATGAGTCTTTGGTTTGGCTCAAGCAAAATCATGTGTGAAATCCAATAAATGGGAAGTCTTTATTGCTCAACCACTTTTGAAAAATGTCTGTCATAGAGGCCAATTTTTTTCCCCCCTCTCAAGTCTCATGATTTTCTGTGAAGCCAGCTCATTAGGAGAAAAGGCATCTTTAAGAAGCGGGATGGAGAGTGTAGTACCTTCCAGAGGACACTAGATGGAGCCCCGGGCGGAGGCAAGGAGGAGACAAAATGACTGCAGCCCCAACCCAGGCTCTGGATTGGGTTTGAATGAAGAATGCGTTCAGTCATTCTTGAAGGAGGCTTTCTTCAATCAAAAAGAAACCGAGGGCTCTGACGCTAATGGAATACAGTCAGTTGTTTGCTTGTTTGTTTTGGGGCGGTAACAAGACGCCTGTAATCTAGGGATCATAACTGAGCAAAGCAGAAATGGTTATTATTTTCAGGAGCTGTTGCTTCTCTGTCAGAAATGTGAGGCATCTTCAGTGGCTGTTCTAATTAGGATTGTACAAAATCTTCCAGATCTCGTTCCCATGCGGCTCCCCACCCCCCCCCACCCCCCCCGCCGTGCACCCTGTCTCGTCCCCCAGAGTAGCTGAGCACAGACTCCTGTTTCTGCTGAAGATCCTGGCTCACCTGAACACAGAGGACTGAATCCACTGGGTTTTACAGCATAATGTCAGAAAAAGAGAGGGCATCCTTACAGAAGGAGATGAGAAGGTGTTTGTGAAATAGGAAGCTTATTTTGTCCCACTCTCCCTCCGGGCCCTGTGCTGCGGAGCTGTAAATGCGGTGCAGACTCCCGAGATGCTCACATAGCACCCGCCTCAGCTGTTGTGGGAGGATAGGCGGGGGACTCAAGACTGCGGCCCTGTCTCCTCGGGTCCTGGTGGGCAATGGCAAGGGCAGGAAAATAGGTGGTTTATCTGCCGAAAATGCTCTCCTGGACTGCCCGGAGACTGCTGGTTCTGAAGTCCTGCTGGAGCTGACTTTTCCACATCAAATGCTCTGCGTTCTCCTCTTCACTGGGAAAAGCTGGATGCTGCAGTCATTCTCAATCCTGGCTGCATGTTTTAGCGTCTGTGCTGGCCGGTCCCCAATTGTCCCCCAAATCCCCATTCATTCCCCAACCTTCTCCACCCTGCTCAGCGCCCCAGGCACCGTGTCCCGCCAGCTCTCCTGCCCTCTCTCTTCCAGCTGGGCTTGGCCGTCAGCTGGAGGAGAGAAGAGTCAGGGTGTTTATTCCTCTGCTCCTTCCCTGCTGGCAGTGGGGGACCCCAGCTCTTGTTAGGGGCTAGACTAGACCCAAACTGTCCACCTCATCAGAAAGCAGCCTGGGAGGTTCTGGACCCCAAGCTCAGAGCCAGCACACAGGCCAGACGGAACAGACAGATGATACGACTAGACGGTCGTCACTCCTACTTGCTGCCTGGAAACACCATTCAGCCTGGGAAGAGGAGAGGCAGTTCCCTGAGCAGAGAGGGCTTCTGAGCAACCTCAGCCTCCTGCACTGGCTGCTTGGTAGAGATGGAAGGGTCCTCGGGTCAGAATTTTTTTTTTTTTTTTTGCCACACCGTGTGGCATGTGGGATCTTAGTTCCCCGACCAGGGATCGAACCCTCGCCCCTTGTATCGGAAGTGCAGAGTTTTAACCACTGGACCACCAGGGAAGTCCCTTAGTCAGATTTTGTCCCCCTGCCAAAATGTAAAGTTGTCCTCTCCATTCTTTAGGCCCCTAAAATTGCTTGGAATTTACCGTGGATTTTATCATCTACACTCTTGGGAAGCGCTTCCTTCACCGTGACTCCCTTTGACAGTGAAGATGGAGCCTGACGTGTTGCTGAGCAAGGATGCCTAGGCTTCCCAGCATGCCTGGTGTCAAGTGGGTGCCCCGTATATTCTGTAAGTGTCGCCATTGCAGAGAAAGAAGACTTGGTTCCTGGTTTTCCAGCCACCAGCCTGTCTCTGGGTTTCTGGTAGGAAGAGCGGGACCGCTTTGCAGGTGAAACTCATGTTATTATTATCGCAGTGCATTATGAACTCACTCTCCTGGGACATGGTCCGAAAAGACCTGTGTTAGATGCAATTCAGCACCACTGTGCCTAGAATTTCTGAGACCACCTAGTGCTATGAGGGTAGAACCCCCTCACCTGCTTCTGTGTGGAGTGAATACCGTTGAATTCTTTACCCTTTCTTCATTGGTCCAGTTTTCCATCCCTTCAGTTATTTATTTCCTCTTCACCGACCCTCTCTAATTTTCCCATGCCTTTCCAAAATTTCCCTTTTTAGCACTAGAAACATCATTTCTTTCAAATTCTTAAATTCTTTTACTCTTAAATTCTTTTGAGGTAAATACCCATTGATTATCTTGGGACTTTTCTTTGTTTTATTTATTTATTTTTTATTGAAGTAGAGTTGATTTACAATGTTGTGTTAGTTTCTGGTGTACAACAAAGGGATTCAGTTATATATATATATTCTTTTCCATTGTGGTTTATTATAAGATATTGAATGTAGTTCCCTGTGCTATACAGAAGGACCTTGTTGTTTATCTATTTTATATATAGGAGTTTGTATCTGCTAATCCCAAACCCCTAATTTATCCCTCCCCCACCCCCTTTCCCCTTTGGTAACCATGTTTATTTTCTGTGTCTGTGAGTCTTTTTCTGTTTCTTTTGTTTTGTTTTAAAATAGCATTTCATTACAAAAGCATGTTGGACCTGAGAGATGATCAGACCCCGCAGGTTGTATTGTGTTTAACCCCTTATTCATATTTTGGGTCTCTAGCTCGTTCCAGATTCCCAAATGAGGCCTTGGCTTTGTCCTTGTCCCTGTGGGATGTCATCTTCTGTTTGACAAGCCATTTCTCTGATCTCAGAAAGGCTTTCTGACATCTCAGCCACTGTGCAGAGAGGTTGATGGCCTGTGGTTCCCTGCAACTTTGATAGGACAGTCCCCAATTCCATGACCTGCCCGGAATGAGCCCTGTGACCTTGACCTTTCCATTGGACCCCTGAGTCTCCCGCTGGACCCGTTTTCCTTCCAGGCTGGGAGCCAGTGGTTCGGCAGAGCTCCATCTCCTGTCCTGTGCCAAGGGGAGTCTGCTTCTGCCCGAGGTTCATTACCTGATGACACCTGAGGGAGGAAGGCCAGGTATTTCCATATGTCACGGGGCCCGGGCCCAGGTGACTTGGGCACTCAGAGTCTGCAGCAGCCGTGGTGGCAGGTGGAGCCGGCCCCTCGCAGCCAGCCTCATCGCTATGCGCCGCCATGCCTGTGATTTCATCACGTGCACCTTTGTAAACAATCCATTTAGCAGCCAAATTATACACCGGGTAATTATAGCTTCCAGCCTAAGTCAGGAGATCCCAGCACAGCCACCTGCTGGCGGTGATGGCAGGGCCTGGAGCAAGGCGTCTGGATGAGACACGGAGGAGAGGCAGGAGGAGGAGGGTGGGTGGCCTTGACTTCTGTTAATTGTCTGTGTCAGGTCTTCGGGGCTTGTTTTGACAGTCCCGAAATTGTGTTTGGACTTTTGATTAGATCGATGTGGGAAGCCGGGCTACTACAGCAGTTTGTCTTTGAGGGAAAAACAAGGTGGGGAAGATCAGATCCCTGGTATGAAGGAGGAAGCCTCTTTTTATAGCCCCCTTTACCTTACTATCTCCTTGAAGCTTTCCTCTGGGCACCCAGCTCTTAAAATGGGCCCAGGAAACACTGGCAGAGGGTAAGAACTATTCAGCTTGGGGGAGTAATAGTAAGAGACAAGGCCTGGGTTTAAGACCAACCCATGCATTTAAAAGGTGGATTCAAGGGTTTCTTCTGAGCCCTCCCTTGGTGGCTCAGTAGACAATGGTTTTCAAAGGGCATGATGGGGAGGGAGGTGGGCACCAGGTAGGAGATGGCAGCAGGGGGCGTGACTGGTGAAAGGAGCCATCAGCGGCTGCAGGAAGCTCGGTTAAGACCCCGACCTAGGGAAGGAGGGGTGTATTCTCCAGATCTATTAAAATGGTATCTGCTGGTGACGCTTGTGTTTCCAACCTTGTTGTTCACTTGATCTGGTGATTCTTTACGCCTCTGGTAACAGAAAGATTTCATCACTGGAGCTGCGCCCGGGGAGCCCCCACCAGCGTCCTGCTTGTTGCATCCAAGGCAACACAGGTCTCACCAAGCTGTTCACCTGTGGCTGGATTCCCCTCTGCAGGTGATGGTCCCCCTGCTGCAGAGGCTCACGGTCTAACGTATTCAAAAGTAGACAGAGACGATGGGCTGAAACGAGTGAGGCATGAGTACTCCGGGCTTCCCTTCCTGCCCATCAGGAGGACTTTGCACCTGGGGAGGCTCTCCTTCCCCACCCTGTCCACCGGGAAGGGTCTGCCGTTGTCAGAGGGCGGCTTTGCCTGCTCAGCCAATGGCCAGGGAGAGATTTTTCAGGTAGACCTGAGGAAAGAGATGCGAGGGAACTGGATGGAAATGGGAAAGAGATTTAAAGAAGTATTGCCGTGGCCCGAGTGTCTGTTACTCTGTTTAGGAAATGCATAGAAACAATGTCGATTATTTTGAGTTGCTCTGGGGTTGACGGATGGTGTTTCTTGACTCTAATGCTGGTCTGAGACTGATCACGTGGATCATGGCTTCAGTGGGATTGTGGAAATAACTGTGTAAGGAAGCACGTCATAATTCCACACCCTTGGAAGCTTTAGCACACAAGCCCCTCTTGGATCCTGGGCAGATCCAGGCCCTGAATTCAGAAGTCTCAGAAGGAACTGAGGGTGGGGGACATTCGTTTCTCTCTGAACCTCTCAATACATGTTCCCGAAAGCTCTCCCAAGAGCTGTGTCTCTAGGGCCAAGTTCACCGTGCATTTTGTCCACTGTTCCTAAATCTTGTTTCTGGATCTCTTTGTCAGAAAGATGATCCCATTTTATAATTTGCTGGAGTGCTTCCTCAAATGCCATGGATAATTTGCTGAGCTATACTATTAGCATAAATCTGCATATTTGTTTCAAAATTAAAATATGAGTAAGAAGAAAAGGCTAATTACACCAAAAGTGCATGAGTTGCCGTGATTACAACAGTGTACAATAATTTTCCTTACTGGTTTCAAGTACTGCGCACTCATTCTCATGCTTTTATTACATCCTTAGTGCCGTGGTGGGAACACGGCCACCAGGTGCTGTTAAGTTGGAATTTAAAGGCATTCCCCAACCTCTGGAAGACTAGAATCTTCCTGGATGGTGGGTTTTATTAATAGGCTTCATCATCATATAATATTATTGGATTTGTAATTGTGTAAATATATTGATTCTTTGGGATGTACGGAATATTACTCCATTTTTTATTCAAGAGGGAAATAGGCTCGAGCAACTCTGATGCAGGTGGGCGTGACCCAAAGTCAGGAGCAGAGACCTCGGCACAGGCTGGTGCTGTGAGATCAACCTTTCTTCTCCGTGCATTTAAACCTGGGAGAGCTGCTGACCTTTCTTCGTCATGAGGAGCCCCGTTTTCCTGAGAATTCTAAAGAGTTACCTTTCGGGAATCCCCTGGCGGTGCAGTGGGCGCTTTCACTGCCAGGGCCCAGGTTCGGTCCCTGCTTGGGGGAGGAAGATCCCATGAGCCGCGCGGCGCAGCCAATTAATTACTAATTAATTAAAACGTTACCTTTCAGATGTGTGGAAAGCTGAAAGTCAGAATTTGGACGTATTTTTTACGAGGCTCCTGGAAGAACCACCGGTTCGGGTGACTCTGTATACGTAATGAAGCCCGGGTAGCATCCTCCTTCAGGGACCACCTGCCCCTGCAGCGACGCCAACCTTGCAAGAGCTGAGGTTCTCCCCTTGGCAACAGGCTCTGGCATTTAAGCCATCGGTAGTGTCAGCCCAGCGAGCTGTGCTGGGACTCCGGATGGAGAGGGACCAGCCGGCAGCCTTTACCCTCCTCCCTCCAGTGCCTGACCGGCAGGGTCCCTACACCTCAGGGGTTGCCATGCCAAAGGCTTGAAGGTGACAGAAGAGAGGAGAAGGGGGCCCTGGGCCAGCTCCAGGTCTCCTTCCGCTTCATCCTCGTTGCCTGGCCGCGGTCCCATCCCTCCTTCCCTCACTGTGCCCCCTCCTTCCTGCTGCCACTGCCCTAGTGTCACTTCTTATCAGTTCCTGCCCTGGTTGGTGCAACAGCTCCTCTGCCTCTGGGTTCTGTGCATCAATCTGTGATACCCAGAGCTGGCAGCCAATTTCGTTCCCCTGCCTGGAACACTCCAGGGTCTCCCCTATTCCCTGCAGGAAAGAGTCCCAAGGCAGCCTGGTATTCGAGACCTTTCCTGATGGGGCTCCACCCTCCCTGGGCGCCGTTATGGAAATACGTCCCCCTAGTATGGGCCCTCCTGCCCAGCGGGTCCCGTCCCCTCCCTGATCTCAAGCACAGGCCCAGGCCCAGGCCCAGAGCGTAGCTTCCGCCTGGCAATTGTCTCTGTCTTTGTCTTCCTGACGCTTTTCCCTTTGACATTCTAGATGTTCTAAGAAGGCGAAGTGTGAGACTAGAGTGGGGTTAAGAAGAATCTAGTGACAGATTCCAGGCACTGGGAAATACAGGGAGGCCCAGCTGTCGTGGGGAGAGCGGGTGAGCTGCGTTCTCCCGGCCTGTCCATGCCCCCCTCCCCCTCATCCAGGACAGGTCAGTCACTGGGTCCCCTCAGTTCTCCCTTGGTGAAGTTTCTCGAATCCATCCCTACTTTTCCGTTTTCACTGTCCCAACCGTAGCCCAGATACTAAGCCCCTCTTATCTGAATGTTTTCCAGTTTCTTCCTGACTTGGAATCCGTCCCACTTACGTCATCAGGCAAGTCTTCCTGAAACGCTGATTTGAGCCACGTCTGCGCCTGAACTAAATGGTCAGTGACTCCATACTGTGGACAGACTGAGACCCACAGCCTGGCATTCCAGACCCTCAACTTGCTCTTCCATTTGCACATCCTCATAGAATCCTTGGTCGTCAAATGGGCTACTCCCCCTGCCCTGTGAATGTTATCCTCAGGGTCTCACCTCGGAGCTCTCACCTCCGCCTCCCTGGCGGTTCAGACCAGCGCCACCCAGCAGGTGCTACGGCTCAGGTGTTCTTTTCCCTGGGAAGAGAAAGAAGCGGTGCTCACCCTTGGCCTTTGCAGGCCCAACTCAAATCGTTTCATGTTGATTGATCAACTGACTCATTCGTTAACCAACTCAACCATTCATAATATATCTAAACGAGGACCCTGTTCTAGAAGCTATGAGGGCTATAGAGTTGAGTGAAAACTAGTTCTTTCCCTCCAGAGACCACCTCCCCACCCCCACCCCGGCTAGAAATCTCTCTGTTTTTTTCCCACAAAACTTTATATTCTTCACCCCGCCCGTGGAGATCTAGCTTTTTTCCAAATTCCTACAGCCGCACTTGAGTCAGGATCTTTGGGTGGCGAGAAACAGAACCTGGCTCAAGTGCTTTGACTTGTTTACTTGATTGTTGAGGGTTAGACAAGACAAAGGAGGAAAGCAGTCTGCTCCCCGCTGCGCATCCAGAGGGACGCAGGGCCAGCGCCCCACCGGGCGCTCTGAGACCCGGCTGTGTTGAGTCGGCCCCCAGGCCTTGCTGCTACCGCCTTGCGCTGTCACCTCCCCCTTCACTCTGTGTGGCTGCTGCTTCTGTGTCTTCGGCTACCTCACAGGGTCTCCCATTCTCCACAACGGGGTCTGCGGGTGGGAGCCCCCAGGAGAGGACCGGGACCAGGCAGGTCTTTGGAGGCAGGTCAGATACGGCTCATTTGAAAGTTCTCACTCTTTATCACCCGTGCTCTTTTCTGTGTCGACTTCTCTGTCCCAAGCGGTTGTAAACTCCCTAAGGGCAGGGGCTGTATTCTGTTCCTTATTTATATCCTGTAAGGCGGTAACTCACAAACTTGGCAAATCACCTGACGGGGGGGGGAGGCGTTTAAAAAATAAATTCCTCCAGAAACCATAAAGGCAAAAGATTTAAAATTTTGACCACATTAGAACAGAACAAAACGAAATCTTTATAGCTAAAAAACCAAGCAAACAGACCCATGAATCAGTCAGAAGAAATCATAAACAAGGGAGAAACTCTTTGGAACACAGATGAACAAGCATTACTACCTTTAATTTGAAAAGGGCTCCTGTACATAACACAAACACCCTACTAACTGCTCGGCAGAAGATCCAAACTGGCAAAGCAAGAGGAAATACCAAATACCAATGAACATACGAAGAATCGTTCAGCCTTACTCGGAAGTAAGGAGATGCAAATCAGAGCGATGTATGACCATTCTCCATGAATCTGATTGATAAAAATCATAAAATTTCATAATGCCCAGGCTGGTGAGAACATGGGGGAAGGACCAGCTTTTAACAGCTCAGAGGGAGTGACCACAAATGCAACTTTGGTGGCACCTGGGAAGCCTGGCGGGGCTGTGGTCCTCACAGCTGGATGAGCTCCAGGATCACATAGTGGGCTTTGAACAACACAGATTCCCAGAACCCCCCACTCCAGTATCATCATATTCACCCACGTGTAGTTAAGGGCAACAACTGTGACGTTCAAATGGTAATAGAGACTTCATTAGTGAACCTCAACGTACATCGACATTTTAAAAAAAATTTATTTTACTGAAGTAGGGTTGATTTACAATGTTGTGTTTTTTTTTTTTTTTTTCTGGCCACGCTGCGCGGCATGCAGGATGTTAGTTCCCTGACCAGGGATGGAACCTGTGCCCCCTGCATGAAGCATGGAGTCTTAACCACTGGATGGCCAGGGAAGTCCCAATATTGTGTTAATTTCTATTGTAAAGCAAATCGATTCAGGTATATACAGTAAGTCCCCTACATACGAACGAGTTCCGTTCCAAGAGTGCATTCGTAAGTCCAACTTGTTCATAAGTCCAACAAAGTTAGCCTAGGCACCCACCCAACACAATCGGCTATATAGTACTGTCCTGTAATAGTTTTATAATACTTTTCACACAAATAATAAAATACAAACAAAAAATAGAGAAAACATTTTTAATCTTCCAGCACAGTACCTTGAAAAGTACAGTAGTCCAGTACAACAGCTGGCATCCAGGGGCCGGCATTGCCCGAACAGGCAAGAAGAGTTACTGACTGGAGGGGAGAGAGGAGGTGGGAGATGGTAGAGCTGAAGGATCGTCAGCAATAGGGGACGGAGGGCCAGCTGCAGTGTCACTCACGCCTGACGTGATTGGACATGCGGACAAGCATTCTCATCTTTGAAAGTTCGCAACATGAAGGTTCGTGTGTAGGGGACTTAATATATATATTAAGAATATATATATTCTTTTCCATTATGGTTTATCATAGAATATTGAATATAGTTTCCTGTGCTATACAGTAGGATCTTGTTAACATTTTTAAAATGTGGATAACTTTTGACCCAGTGATCCCACCGCTAGGAGCTGGCTCTGTGCCATCACCCACAGAGAAGGTCAAGACAGATAAGGAAGGAAGTCTACTGCAGCATTGTTCATGTAATAACCTAAATGTCCATCAATAGAGAACCAGTTAAATAAACTAGGGTTACATTCTTACATCTTTTTAAAAGGTTGAAGAGGAACTCCATTTGCTGAGATAGCACAGACTCTGAGTTACTTTGTGTAGTGAAAAAAGTAAGAAGCAGAAGGGTACAAATAGTGGGATCTGTTTTCCATAAAAGTTAAAAAATGATACACTGTGTATTTTGGTAAATGCACACATTCTTTTTTTTAATGGAAAATAACAAGAAAGTGATAACGGCAACACCTTTGAGGGAAGGGATGGGAAGAGAAGGTTTAACACTCCATTCTGTACTGTTTGATTTTCTTACTTTGTGCATTGGTTACTTTTACTGGAAAACTTTGTGTCTCCTGGATGGTGGAATGATGGAGCAATTTTGGTTTCTCCTTTATAGTTTTCTGTAAAAAAAAAAATTCAAAAATTACAGATTCTCAGGCTGTCCACCAGCTATACTACGTTTGTGTGGGGAGGTGCTGGGGTGGTGTCAGGAATCAGCTTGTCATGTGATTCTACTGATCTGTCAGGTTCTATAGGAGCTTCTAGAAGAAAGGCGTTATCTTCTGTAGCTCAGGGGGTGTGAGGACGTGAAGTCTGGACAGCTGCAACCCTTTTGCTTTTATGAAACGAGAACCTAGGTGACTTTGTGCAGCCTCAGGACAAAGCCTTGGGTGGAGAGCAGGGCAGAGGCAGAGAGAAACGGTCCTGGTGACATCATTGGGCCCCAGCATCAAGCCTCTCCCTAAGAAAGACAGACTTGTCTCTAGACTTTCCATTATGAAGCCAATAAATCCTCTCTGTTGTTCAAGGCGGTTTGAGATGGGTCCTCTGTCACATACAATATTGAGTCTAACTGATAGACTTCCATTTACTGAGACAAACTGAGTATGTCTTTATCCCTCACAGCCTGAAATTGCCTAATTTATAAAGTATTTAATGATGTTTCCAAGACAATTCTTTATCTGGCACCCTGGGCCAAATCTCATTGCCTGCTGCACTTCTATCTCTAGCAATAAACTGTCAGACCAAGAAGTATGTCCTTGGAATACATCCTCCATGTTAGCAAAAGAATTATTATGTGTTTCTGTTACTCTTCATTGTGTAACTGTTGAATAAATTTGCATTCAACAGATGAAGGACACAGCCAGGAAATATTTCTTGTGATTGAACTGATGTCTGGGTTGGTTCATTGAATCATTCATTCGGTAAATCCTACGTTGAGGGCTCACCATGAACCTTGCTAGGCACTGGGTGGGTATACAATGAGAAGCAAAACAGGCATGGTCTTTGCCCTCGTAGAAGTTATAAGCTAATGGGAGAGACAGACATTAAACCAATAATCACACAGATAAACAAGAAATTTATGTATTTAGATAATTGTATGAAAGTTAAGGACTGAGCAGTAGCAGGGGTTTCTAATCCATATGAAGAGGTGAGAAAAGATCCTTTGAAGGAGATGACTTTAAGCTGAGAGCTGAAAAATGAATATCTGTTCGTTAGGCAGAGAGTGGAGAGGACATTCCAGGCGGGAAGAACAGCATGTGCAAAGGCCCTGAGGCATGAAAGAGCTTGACTCATTTGGGAGCTTGAAAGAGGGCAATGTGGTCAGTGAAGTGAGTGAGTGTCCAGCAAGAAGAAGGGCTGGAGAGGCGGACAGAAGCTGCATGTGGGGAGCCTTGCAGTCCGTGTTAAGGATTCTGTATCGTAGCCTAAGTGAAATGGGAGCTACTGAAGGTCACTTGAAGCAGGAGTGACATACTCTGAGTTGTGTTCTTAAAAAGATCTCTTTGGGGGGCTTCCCTGGTGGTGCCGTGGTTGAGAGTCCGCCTGCCGATGCAGGGGATGCGGGTTCGTGTCCCGGTCCGGGAGGATCCCACGTGCCGCAGAGCGGCTGGGCCCGTGAGCCATGGCCGCTGAGCCTGCGCATCCGGAGCCTGTGCTCCGCAACGGGAGAGACCACAACAGTGAGAGGCCTGTGTACCGCAAAAAAAAAAAAGATCTCTTTGGCTCCTGTGCATAGAATGGACCAGGGAGGCCAAGGGTAGAAGCTGTGAGACCAGTAGGGGGTGTTGCAGGAACCCAGGCGAGAGTTTCTGGGGCCTTGGACTCGGGGGCTGTGGGGTGGAGAGAGTGGAAGGACTTGAGATGTGGTTTTAGGTAGAATCTATCGGGTTTGGGGGTGGATCGCTTGTGTGTATGTTGGGGGCAGTGAGAGAGAGGGAGCTGTCAAGTCACATCCGTCAAGGGACTTGCAAGGCCCACTGGATGTTAAGAGTTCATTTTGCGTTTTATTTGCATGCACGTATTTTGTCAAAACAGGCAGAAATTTTGTCTTCCTGTCTCAACTGGCTGACCATACCAGAACGTTGTCCAAATAAGCTTTTCTAAACGTATCTAGAAGTCATCCAAATGTGGGATAACAAGTCTCACTCCTTCTAGAAAAGCACAGAGAGGAAGGGGAACAGAGCAGTGCAGCGTTCGGGAAGTTGGAGTGGAGAGTCTCACACAGAAGACGAGCAATCCTCTCCTGTTGGATCCCCCTCGCCACCCCTGTCACTTTCTTACTTCAGACCCTCAGCACGTCTCCCTCGGACCTTCGCGACAGCCCCGTCCTTGTCTGCCCTGGGGAGGACTGAAGAATGACCAGGGTCCAGGTTCACAGCCTCTCAGCCCTGGGGACATCCCAGACTCAAAGTTCTTTTATTTTTAATTTCTTTAAGATTTCCATTCCCTTGACATATGAGTTCTAGAGGCAGCTAGGACTCTCTTTTTTAATTTATTAACTTACTTTTCAACAAACTATTGTAGCAGCTGTATCAGGGAAATTTTTGGAAAACATATTCGTGATTCTATTGCCCAACAATGATTTTTTGATTTTGCAAATAACCTGACGGTCCTCAATGCATTCATTCAGTTCAACAAGTTCTTATGGAGCCTACAGAAGTGAACCAAATAGACCAAAGTCAACAAGCATGCGTATTTCAAATAGTTCTAGTATAGCATAGATGCCATTCTAAGCTAATCTTTGTGAATTTCAAATGGTATTTGTATCTTTCTTAATTACCATTAAATGCCTGCATGTTATGCCAACACGTTAAGAATAAAATTCATGAAAGCATTCACCAGTTGGGACTGTAGGCTCTTTGCAAATAGGGACTAGAATGATTCTTTACCACTGCATCCCCAGCCCCTAGCAGAAAGCCCTGCAGACAGAAGGTGCTCAGTAAATGTTAGCTGAATAAATAACGTCTCTTTGCTTCCAGTTTGGGAACAGCAATTATGCCACAACAGTCATCTTTGTATCTAGCGGCTTCAGCTTCAGTTGGATTATTTCCTGAAGACAGATATTTTCAGACTTTCCCATCAAAGTTCTAGCAGCAGTAGCAAATGAACCTTCGTGACTATAATATATATTTAAGTATAATTACAGTGACTTGGGTCTCGGATAATTTTTGTAAGCTATTGCCTTGACTCTTTCTGTTCATCTCTGTATGGCCCTGGAAAAGCTAACACCCAGATTTGACCCGCACAGCAGGTATAAGGTACATTCCTGAGCGTGAGATCTGTGGGCCAAAGGGTATTCATCTTGATAGTTACTGATGCACGTTACTTCCCTAACATTTTTTAACAATAATATCAAATGTCTATTGAGCACTTGTTTGCATATCTCTCTGCTAAGCATTTGACAGATACGACCTCATTAGCTCTTTACATTAGCCCTACAAAGCAGCAAGCATGACCATCCCAAGTTCATAGTTGAAAGCTACGGCCCAGAGAGGGGAAGCCACTTGCCTGAGGTCACACAGCGAGAAAAGGGCGAAACTGGCAATCTTATCTACATGGCATGTGGTCCCCAGATCCATCGTTTATATATTTAACATATATCTTGAGGGCCTTCTGTGTTCCAGGCACTGGTTTAATTTAGAGGTTCCTAACATTTTATAGCTACTGTTATTGCTAGAAACATCACAGTATAAGAAGACCAATTTACCCCAACCTTGCCATTGCTGGGTATTGTTATGGGTTGAATACAAATAAAATAAAATAAAATAAAATAAAATAAAATAAAATAAATTAAATAATGCTGAAGTCCTAACTCCCCAGGACCTGTGAATGTGACCTTATTTGGAAATAGGGTTGTTGTAGATGATCCGCTTAAGATGAGGTCATATTGGAGAAGGTGGCCCCTAATCCAATATGACTGGTGTCCTTATAAAAAGGAGAAATGTGGACACAGAAATAGGTACACACACAGGGAGAATGTCATGTGAAGATGCAGGCAGGTATCAAGGTAGCGCATCCAAGGAACTGCAAGGGCTTCAGCCAGTCTCCAGAAGCTGGGACAGCGGGCTGAACAGATTCTCCCTCACACTCTGTAGAAGGATCCAACCCTGCTGACACCTTGACCTTGGCCTTCTGGCCTCCACAGTGTGGAATAATCAGTTTCCATTGTTTAAGCCGTCCAGTTTGTGGTACTTTGTTACAGCAGCTTGAGCAAACTAATATAGACGTTTCATATAAAAACTTTATTTTTTTACAACCTAGTGGGTACAAAATGAGCCCTCAGGCATGCTTTAAATTTTTATAATTTGAGAGAAGGAACACTTTGCCGTGAGTTTGTTTGACTGTCATATTTTTACCTGTTTCCTGGGGGGGGAGGGTATCTTTCTCACACATGAGATGGGTCTGGGTCACTATGTGCTTAATAGATGAGGAATTAAAGAATCAATAGCCTAACTGAATATCGTTCAGTGGAACATCTGTCCAATTAAGTCTGATCAAAGAAAGTATACGCTTTGATTCCTGTATCTCCTGTCAGCACCTATGACAGCTTTGAGACAATTCCCTGAAGATAATTATTTTGCTCACGCCATCTAGACAGATGTGTTCAGGACTGCTCGTTGGCCGTGTGTCTGTCTTGCCTCAGTAGACTGTACAATCCTTTAGGGAAGATGTGGGGAAGGATTTACTCGGCTCCCTAGCCCCAGGCCCACAGGTGCCTGGCCCATGGTAGGGCTCCATAAAAGCTCAAGAAATGAGCGTGGGGTAATGGATTACACCAATGAGCTACTTCTGAGAACATGAAGTGGACTGAAAGGGAACGATCTACTTTGAATGAAGGTGAAGTCAGTCGGAAATCTAATCCTACATTAGTCCAAGTTACTGATGCTGACACGGTAGCCACACCCCTCAGTCTCAGGCTTGAATCTCACTCACAGGGTGGCTCAGGCAGCCCTTCTCCTTCTTGTGGCTACACTATCTGCAGAAGATGAGGGGGATGGAGGCCACTGGGGCTGGAAAAGAGGAACCGGAGGGTCACACCAGTTCTTAACCACCTCAGCCTGGAATGGAAGGAGTGACTTCTGCTCACATTTCATTGGCTAGCACTGGTCACATGACACCAACCTGGCTGGGGGGCGGCACTACAAGAGACAGAGGAATGCAAATGAGCATCGTCTCTGCCACAGTTTTGCTGAAAAGCAACTGGCCAGAGGAGCGTATATGCACGTGCCCAAGGATGCTTGTAATGAAAATCTGTTTAAAAGTAGCCTTGAGAAAATTCAGAGTTTCCATAGCTTGGGTTCGAAAGCTCCCTTTGAAACAACTCCCTTGTTCCTTTTTTGGAGCACAGATACGGAGATAAGTGAACTGAAACCGCTGGCCAACTAAAAACCAGAATTGAACCAGAATGCAAAAAACAAACAAAAATATGCGTGCATATTTGGAGGTGCTTGGATAGTACATAGGCCACGTTGAGGGGGTACGTGCCCACATGTGGCTGGGTTGGCGTGTCCATGAGTTTAGTATCAGGAGCTCCTAAGACTCTGATTTTGGGGCTTCTGACAACTTTTTTTTTTTTTAATCCCACAGGGGCTTCATTTAGGGTCTGAACATTTGTTTGGTTGCAAAGTAGCTGTCTAGGAGGAAGGAGCGAGAAGATAAAAAAGTTCTACGTCATGTCACAGGGGCTTGGTTTCCAGAACAGAAAAGCAGAAGGATGGTTTACTATTGAGACGTTGGAAAGCTTCAGAAAGCTGGTCCCAGGGTGGCCGGCTGACCGGAGCCCGGGTGTTCCCAATTCAGGGAGTCAGTGGGCAGAGAGGGACTTTACTGGTGGGGACTGCTCCTCGGTGGGGCTGGTTGGTGGGGAGGGAAGAAGGATCCTTCCCGTTCTGAGGTTGGGCTGCTATTCAGCGCCCACTCAGCCCTCAGGCTGAGGACTCCAGACACATTTCCAATCCCAGACTCCTTTTGGAATTCTCCCTTCCTCTCTGAAATAAATGGTAGCTATTGATCAGCGAAAGCCTGCTGTTTTCATGGAAGACCCTCAGTCACTTCTAATTATGACTCTGACCTAGATGTCTTTTTTAAATTCCCGTACTCGGGAGGAAGTTGGTCTGGGCAACATTGCAGGGGCCGGGGCTTGCCGCCCTGGCTCTGTGCCGGATTCATCCCTGGTTTATTCACCAGCCCCACGGGGCAAGGCCTCCTGTGATCCTTGAGTCTAAAAAGTGACAGTGTTGGCCTGGCTCACAATTCTATCACGAGGTTAAGACTCCTAAAGCCAGAAGTGATGATGACGAGAATATCTATGTGCGTGCTTATCTTGTGGCTCGCCGTGTGTTGGGTACTTTACACGTCTTCTTTGTAAAGCTTACAAAATCGGGATATCACGCCCTACTATGTTACAGGGAAGAAAAATTGGAACTTTGGGCGGTCAAACATAGAACTAGCCCAAAGTTATACAATTAGCAAGTGGTAGAGTCAGTTTTCAAGTTCACAGGCTACCAGTGGCTAGCTAACGCAGGCTCCTACTGTACAGGTAAGGGAGGGGCTTCAGTGATGTTGTGGGAACCTTCCGAAGTGCCCCAGTTTGCCAGTGACAAAATCAGAACCAAAACCTGGGGCTCGTGATTCTGAGACCAGTTCTGTCCTCTGCCCTGTTGCTTAATGCACATTTGTCCACGATCCCCTTACCTTTCCATGATTAGCTATATGTCCACCATGCAAGGTCAGGCGCTCTGGGGAACAAGTGGACGTTTGTCCAGGAGCCTGTGGAACACCAGGCCCTCTAGGCCGGGAGGCAGAGTCTCCACCTGGAAAGTGCCTCATGGGCTGGAGCCTCGGGGCTTTTGGCTGTGCTGTGGGGGCCACGCGGCCCTGGACTCTGATGGCAACTGCTTTAAGGTGAGTTGGGTTTAAAAAAAAAGAGCATGAGAGCAGAAGAGTGATGATGTGAGAAGGGCCAAACGTTTGTAGGACTACCTTCTACTCAAGTCAGTAACCTTTGGCTCAGGCCAAACGTGGTGACCCTCACCCACCGGGTACTTTACACATCTGCACGTGGGTTTTGCCAGTGATGAGATGTTAGGCTACCTGGTCCCAGGCGCGTGCTGGGAAGCGGCCCCAAGCTTGGGGCTTCCTCCCGGCCGTCAGCAATAAGAACCCGTGTGCTCTTTCCTCAGATGGATGTGGAGGGTCCGTGGGCAGCCTCAGCGCGGGGCATGGGGACTCACGGTGGGAGGTCAAGGCTGACTGGACCGCTTTAGGCGCCAAGTGGTCGGCAGGAATTAATCCACTTAATCACCGGACCAACCCAGTGAGGTGCGCACTGTGTTTAATAATTCCTGACTTAGAGTCAGACAACACAGATATTTATTACCCAACTTCGGAAGAAGCTTGGAAGTACTTGGTTCCAGAGTTGTGTCAGGGGCTCCACAATGTGTTGGTGTCTCTGAGATTCTTCTGGTCCCCCCTGGTGACGACTGCAGTAGGACCAAGCATCCCATCTTCACAGGACAGCATCCTTCTCTCCCCGGGGTTGGGGAGGTGCGTGGGCGGGGAGGGGAAGCTCACCACCCCTTACAGCTCATTGGGCAGGTTGGGTCACATGACACCCTGGACCAACAACTGGCACAGGGAAGGGAATTTCCACGAGGGGCTCAGACCAGGTGAGATTCACATACAACCGGGGCTCTGTGAGGGAGGGACGGGCACGGGTGCCCACAGTCAACCCGCAGGGCCTGCCGTGCAGTCGTGCTCTGGAAATGGGCACAGTTCAGTGGAGCAACAAGGGGAGAAAGTGTGAGAGGAGGGTCGTGAAAAATTACAGGGCAGCAGGGCAGCCCTGCATGGGGACATGTGGGGTGACTACCTCTGCCCAGCCAGTTGGGGTGGTCTTGAAAGATGAACAGAGGTTCGTCAGGTGGGCCTGGAGGGCGTGTGTGTGTGTGCGTGAGAAGGGAAAGTAAGGGGAGGAGCAGGCCACACTGAAGGGCCTGCCTGTGCGAAGGCACGGCTGTGAGTTTATCAGGAGTGTGTGTGGAGTGGGGCGGCCCAGAATGAAGCTGCAGGTCGAGGCCCAGCTAAGACAGGGGAGGGCCAGAACAGCGGAGTGAGAAAAGAGGAGAGACGGGAAGTCATGTTATGTCTGTTGTGGGCTGCTGCAGGCACCTCTGTTTGTCACTTAACCCCCCAAATGTCAGAGGAGGTGGGAATGAGGAATCCCCATTTTACAGATGAGGAGACTGAGGCTCAGAGAAGCAACTACTTGTCTGACGCCACCTGGTGGCCATCGGTGAGGTGGCATTGAGACCCCAGTGTCTGATTCCAGGGTGCATGCCGATTCCCCAGCACCTGTGGCTTCAGGCTGTGTTCCGGAATTCCCAGGACCTTGGAGGTGCTTCAGGGCTGGAGTGGCTATTTGGAGGCGACTGTGGGGAGGGAGAGGCTGGTGGCGGGTGGGATGGGGCTTGAGGCCTCTCACCGGGTCTGCCAGGACAACCCTGCCATCATGCTCCAAGCAGATGGCTCCACTTCATAGGTTAAGGTTTGGCATGCAATTCCCTTTGATACCTAAAGGGTTCCACTGCTTAAAAAAGTTTGAACACCACTTTATTTTGCTCTGCTGGCTCGTTAAATTGGTAAGCCATCATATATCTGAGAACTGGAAGGGACCCCACAGACCATCAAATTCATCTTCCAGACGGCCATCAAAATGTCACTGAGAAAAAAACAAAACAAAATGCCATTGAGAGGCCAGGGCTGAACAGCTGGAGGCCGGCCCAGAGCTGCTACACGTCTGTGGGGGATGGGATAAGGGCCTGCTCTCTGCACCCCCGTCGGGGCTTCCCCAAGGTAGACACTGAGCTCCAGGAGAGGTGGTGGCTTAGTTTCCCAGGGCTGCCTTAAAAAACTAACACAAAACAACAGAAATTAATTTTCTTACGGCTGAGGAGGCCACAAGTCCAAAATCAAAGTGTCGGCAGGGCCATTCCTCCTGGAGGCTCTGAGGGAATCTTCTCTTCACCTCTCTCCTAACTTCCGGAGGCTCTGTTCATTCCTTGGCTTGTGGACGCTTCCCTCCAGGCTCTGCCTCTATCTTCTCATCGCCTCCGGGGCTTCTCCCCTGTGCCTCTGAGTCTCAAATCCCCCTCCCCTTCCTCTTATACGGCCACCAGATGATCTCATCTTGAGAGCCTTAGCTTCCTGACATTGGCAAAGACACTGTTTCCAAATGCAGGCACACTCACGGTAGTGGGGATTATAGGACCTGGACGTATCTTTGGGGGACATAACCAAGGCCTGCAGTCGGGCACCCAGTTTACAGAATCCGCAGCCAGCAGGGGATGGAGCCCATCAGAAGGGAGCCATTTCTCCCCACCAGGTCTCTGCCTTTAACAGTGATTTGTCTTTGTGACTGAGGAACTCACTTTCGTGAGCCAGGTTCCTTCTGACCTCTGGTCGGACGGGGACCCCTAAGGGGCCGCAGAGAAGAGGAGCGTTCGTAAGCAGTGAGCCGGGCCTGGGGGCTGGGACCTCGAGGGAGGTGCTGGGCTGCAGGGGGCCCAACCCAGCGCAGACCCTTTAACTTCACGTTGGTGCTCTGCTTCCCACCCCCACAGACGCCTCCGGATAGGTATCGCACTGGAGCACGTTACCCAGGACAAGGGCCGGAGCTGAGAGAACAGCAGGGATGTAGAGCAGAGAAATGAAATGTTCACTTGAGCCTGCGTTGCTTTTCCAGACTCGCCAGCAGCAGAGTGCGGAATGGGAAGGGCGGTGTTTTAGGCAGCCTGCCCAAGGTGCCCTCAGGTACAAGCAGTGGGCCACTGGGCTGAGCACAGAGTACGGCCCCCGAGGAGGCCCAACGGCTTCCCACAGGGAGGCCCCGACAGCCTGCACCTCACCGGTGGGGCGGGGGTGGGGGGGCAGCAAGGCCGCAGCAGGGCCAGGGCCGGGCAGGCCCTGCGACGTCCCATTACCTGTCCTCACCCATCTCCCCAGCCCCACCTCGCCAGTGGCTCTGCCACTTCTTGGGAATCCTTGTTGTTTTCTCTCTAAATTTGGGAAACTATGGGTGTGGGAAGTCCCTCCAGTCCCTGGGAAATGGGGGGAGGAAGCCCACAATTTTGAGGTAACAGTTTCTTCTATCAGCTTATTGAAGTATAATTTACATAAAATAAAAATCCATTTTAAGCGTACATATGGTGTGTTTCGACGGGTGCAGACAGTTGTACCCAATCACCATATGGAACCCCCAAGGGCTCCCCCAGGGCCCTCTGCAATGAGCAGCCTTCCTGTAACCCTGGCTCCTGCAAATGACTGATTGGATTTTTTTCCCCTGTAGTTTTGACATTTCCAGAACTTCTTATCAATGGAACCATCCAGCGTTCAGCCCTGTGTGTTTGGCTTTTTTCTTTTGTCATAATGCCCTTGGAGGGTCATCCAGGCTGTTGTTTTTTATCAATAGCTCTTTCCGTTAAAAAAAAATGTGGTAAAATACACAATTTTACCATTTTAACCATTTCCAAGGGTGCAGCTCCGTGGCATTAAGCACATTCCCACTGCTGTACCACCCTCCCCACCATCCACCTCCAGAGCTTTCTTATCTTCCCCAAGTGGAACTCTGTCCCCATGAAACGCTCACCCGCTATCCCCCCAGCCCTGCCCCCAGCCCTCTTATCAACAACTTTTGAGCAGGCCGTGACAAGGTGCTTGGTAGGCTTGAGAAGAAAGGTCTTCGAGGCAGCACTGAGACAGCATGATAGGCAGGTAGGGAAGCGGGTACGTTGCTTCCCTACCGCTACCCACCAGCTCCCGCCACTGTTAGAACCCGGCTGTGCGTCTGCCCTTTGGGCCGGATTGTAAAACGAAAGGAAGAGCTATGTGACTTATGTATCAAATGGGACTTGCCCTTGCCTAAGAGAAGAAAGGTGTTTTAATGAGTGAAGTATCAGGGCAATTTATCGCAGTCTCCTGTCACAGGGGGGTCTCAGTGTCTGGAGCAGCCTATGTAGTGGGAGCTTGGAGGAGGGGCTGGTAACTGAAAGGACCACATGCTTGCTTTCTGTTGCAGAGACTGCTAGCTAATCACTAAACCTGTTTCCTTTTCTCTCCGAGGCACGTGGCCAGAAGATATTCCCAGCCTCCTTTGTGGTTAGACCATGTGACTGAATTCTAGCCGATGGCTTGGAGCTACTTCCAGGCCTGGCCAATGAGACGTCCCCTGCATGACCCCCTCTTTTCTTCCACTTTCTGGATATTGATGCCCAGGGCAGCCTTAGAAGACTGATGCTGAAGATGACAGAATCTTTTTCAGGCCAGGTTCCCGGAAGAGGGCGCCATTAAAGGAGCACCTCCCCAGCTCTCACCCCCTGCTGGTCATTCTGCCACGTTCTCAGCCAGGATCAATTTCTGTTGCTTGTCACTAAGCATCCAGACATACACAATGTCAGTAAAAATTATCTGCCTATAAGGAAATTACTTTATGGGTAAATTGCATTGTTAGGCCAGAGTATGGCGATCACTGTAGCTGGTCGTAATTCACACGGCCCTTGTGGGAACTGTTACCACAGCATCATGGGCTGTTAGCTGTGACTTGTGGCCTGGAATTAATTCTGACTTTGAAAAGCCTGTCTACAAGGAAAGCAGGTCATATGTCAAACACTTTAGACTGGTTTCCTGGAGAGGGGAAGGTAAGCAGGGACCAGGGAAGAAGGAGGAAAGTTAGATAAACAATAATAAAAATAATATTAGAAACACATATATAGCACCTACTACGCACAGCCTCAGCTCTCAGTGTTTTACGAGCAATTACTCATTTTATCCTCACGACAGGCTCTGGTGACAGGTCTCGTTCTTATCCATAGTTAACAGAAAGATTGAGCACACTGCCCAGGCCACGTGGTCACTAAGTGGTGGCACCAGGATTTGAACCTGCCAGCTCTTCACCATGGCTGCTGGTGACAGTTAAGAACAGAGGAATCTGAGTAACTCAGAATTCTCTGGCGACTTCCCTGGTGGCCCAGCGGTTAAGACTCCATGCCTCCGTTGTAGGAAGTGCGGGTTCGCTCTCTGGTCGGGGAGCTAACATCCCACGTGCCACATGGTACAGCCCAAAAGTAAAAAAACAAAACAAAGCAAAACAAAACTCTATTCTTAAAGTATAATCAGGACAACGAAAAACAACTAAGAGAATACAATAAAAGCCAGTAATACTTGGCAGGGCACTTGGAATAATTTGCCCAAGACACCCAATTTTTCCCTCTGATATCAAGACTCTTTTTTTTTTAGGACGTTTAAAGAGAAGAACGTGATGATGGGAGATTCCTCGAAATGGCCTGAGGCTCTCCCTGATGCCCCTCCAGGCTGGCTGCACCCAGGTCTTCAGAGCGAGGATCTCCACAGATCGCCTGCTGACAAGGTTGAGTTAACCGAATATGTGGATGGGAAGCCTGCCCAAAGAGCCTTTGCATGGCCCATCACCTTCCAGTGAAGAAGCTTCAGGGCTGAGACGGAGTTCTGGAGGCCTCAGGTGGGTCGTCGGAAGAACCGAGTTGTTGCTAAGTTGTATTAGACCCTGAAGAGCCCATTCCTGCCGGGGCTGAAAGAGGGGCTGTAACAGAGGGGGCAGAGGGAGAGCGTGCAGGAGTGGGGTCTCTGGGACTCGTTCTGTGAGCATCCACGGATGTTTCCCTGGACCCAGGCCCTGGCGCTGGTCTGTTCCACCACCTCGAATCGGCCACTCCAGGGCCATCTGTCGTGGGCTTGTCAGCCACAGAGCCTAGGGAGTCCCCGCTCCTCCCCTGTGGCCGAGGCACCTGCTGTGCCACACGGGGGCGGCCTCACGAAGGGCAGTGCCCTCCCAGGTTCAAAGGTTTGAGAGACAATGTGTGGGCTGTGGTCTCTGCTGGGGGCCCAGGAGCCACTCACCAACTGCAGCGGGGAGCGGCAAACTCGGGGACCCCCCTCGCCCTGTCCCTGGAAGGCCTGCTTGTCCTGCCCCTACCCCCCCACCTGTCCCCACCTACTCCTTCTCCTCTTACAGCTTCCACACTCGGCACATGGAGGCTGGGCCCTGTTCACCTTCTTCAAGACACAGAGCTCTCGACTGGAAGATTCTAGAACCCTTTAGCCAGTACCATGCTGCTACTCACTCCACCTCGCCTGCGTCTGCCGTGATACCTGGTACCCAGAACTCGGAGCGTCGTGAGTGAGACTCAGAGTCAGACTCTGAGGAAGGGCAACACTTCCAGGTGTGTCCTCCCTGCTTTCAGCTCCCTGTGCCTCAGTGTCCTCCCAGTATAATGACGGCCACGGCTTCAGGAGGCGGTTGTGAGCGTTACAGAAGTCAGTAGACGGAACACCCTTGGCGCACAGCATGTGCTAAGTGCTGGGTTAAGTGTTAGGTGTTATGATCACAGCAGCCTTTGTGTGTAGCCTGAGTGCAACAGTCAGTTGATAATAATAATAACAAGGACAACAGTAACGTACGTACTAACAGGTGACACCTACCTAGCGCTCTCCAGGCGTCCCGCTTCTCTCTGTGCCTATTAACTCCCCATTCTTCAAGCCCCTGCTCTTGTCTCCCAGGCTGGATGGGCGCTCCTCCTGTGTCCCCATGGTGCCCCCTACTTCATGCTAGTGTGACACCTGCCACTCTGGATGATTACTCCTTCCTCCTCATTCTAGGGAGGCTCCCGCGGGGTGGGCACTGGGCCTTTTCTTGTCGTGTCCCCGGGTGCTCAGGGTGGCTGAAGGAATACGTGTTCCCCTAGCCCCAGCTGCAGCGAGCACCTCCGTCATTACTTCTGGTTCCCAGAAGGAAACGTGTGGGCATCAGTTCACAACAGCCAGGGGCTGAGGGGCCTCTGAATCCACAGGCTTCCTGCTCAAGGTCACGGCCCTCTGAGCAGGAGAAGGCCTTGATAACCAGCTCTTATACCACGCCCATCACTGGCTCTGGTCATTTAGAGCACGAAAGACGAGCCGGTCCTCCACGGAGACGTCATGAGATAAGTGTATTTCAGATGTAACTGTGGTTGGCGTGTGGGCAGCTGGGCCTGCTAAATAAAAGTACTCATTCAGCATCTTTCAGCTCTCACTGTGAGCCCCACGAACAGAAGACACTCTCCAGCTTGGCACCGAGCGGCTCCTATTTTAAAAATTCATTTAACGCAAACGGTTACTTAATGCAAAAGGCAAGCCATTGACACTATAAATAACTTAGGCTGAGTCCTGCTGACAGTGGGAAGTCTGACACTGAACTCCTGCACTGCTCCCAGCTCTGAAGGAGGCGGTGACACATCCATCACCATCACCAATTCCAAGACAGGGCCCGCTGGAGCCTAGCAGAGCCCCTGGCAAGGTGGCGTCCTTCACCCTAGACCCTTCAGAGGAACTTTAAAAAGGAGCTGGGGAGGGCAGAATAATGTTCCCCAAAGATGTTCATTTCCTAATCCCTGGCACCTGCGAATATATTACCTTACGTGGCAAGAGGGACTTTGCAGATGAGATTAAGTCAAGGACCTTGGGATGGAGGTGATCCTGAATTATCTGGGTCGGCCAGAGTCATCACAGGGTTCTTGCAAGGGAAGGAGGGAGACAGCAGAGTCAGAATCAGAGAAGCAGATGTGGTGGCAGAAACAGAAGTTGGAGAGAGGAGAAAGATTTAAACCTGCTGTGCGTCTGGCTTCCAAGATGGACGAGCGACCACAGGTCAAGGAATGCCGGTGGCCTCTAGACACTGGAAAAGGCAAGGGAATATATTTTCTCCTGGAGCTTGCAGAAGGCATGCGAGCCTTCCTACCCCTTGACTCAGTCCAGTGAAACTAGTTCCTGACTTCTGACCTCCAGAACTGTACGTTAGTAAATCTGTGGTGTTTCCAGCCACTAAGTGTGCGGTGATTTGTTACCAGCAACAGGAAGCTAATACTGTAGACAATTGCTCTAAAGTGCTTCTAAATGGAACCCCTTCTTCATCGTGCATTTCTTTCTCGTTTCCTTTGTTTCTGGAAGGGTCAGGAGCAGGGTCGGGTGGGAGGGAAGGTTCAGAGGGGGTAAAGGTAACCTCGGTGGTTACCCACCCCCCTGGGATGGAGTTGTACTGCTTGGGAAAAACTATCAAGACCAATTTTTTTTTTTTGGTGGGGACAGGTGGGGACGTTTCTCAAAGCTTTCACATTTAAAAATAGTTCTGCATGATGCCTGTTCCCCATTCTTTCACCCCCGCATCCCCACTTTGGCTCTTGTGTCTGGTGAAACCCTAGGTTTTCACCTCTTAAACCTGAGCCACCAGCCTTTTCCGAAAGTGGAAGATGATAACATTTGTAAGTCACGTTGGGGTAGCGTCTGAGTCTGCCTGGGCTGGAGGAGGCTGGCTCAGCAGCTTCGGCATCCAGCAGCTTCCAGAAGCACTTCCCAAACATGAATATTACAAACACATCTGAGGATCTTATTTAAATGCAGATTTATTGAGTGGGTCTGGGGAGGTGCTGAGATTCTGCCTTTCTAACAAGCTTCAGTGAATGCCCGAGCTGCTAGCCCTGCACCACACTGAGTCTCGAGGACGCGGAGGGCGGACGTTCAGTATCTGAGCAGCTGGAACCCATTCACAGCTTTTGCCTGTGGGCGTGCAGCTGTAGTGGAATCTTGTTCCTCAGACTGTGGTCCCCAAAGAAGCAGCACTGACGTATCCTGAGCCTGTTAGAAAGACTTTTTCTCTGAACCCATTCCCCCGGGCCTACAGAATCAGAACCTGCGTTTTAACTGGACCCTCGGGGGATTCTGATGCCCATGGCGTTTGGAGAAGCACTGCCTTTGAGCTTGGTTCTCAGCCTTTCGCATGCATCAGAAGCTCCTGGAGAGCTCAAGAAAAGATGGATTGCTGGGTTCCCCTCTGAGTTCACGATTCACTACATTGTGGACAGGTCCTGAGCGTGTGCATCTCTAACAAGTCCGCAGGTGACGTGATGCAGCTGGTCCGGGGACCCCACGGTGAGAACACTGCCCTAGAGCGATTCCAGACCTCAAGACCGATGGCCAACATACGCAGCCACAAGTTCTAGAATGAACCCTAGGGACACGCTCACTCCAGTGTTTGGATTCTGAGGTCTTACCCATTTTCTTCAGTGAGGAATTTTTGGTGTGATACGGTAAGAAAAAATAGATATAGATATAGATATATATGTTTGGTTTTGTATGAGTGTCTTTTGCATGAGATAACTAGGGGCTGGGGACTCCTTCATAGCCTCAGGTTGGGGACTGGTGGCCAGAAAGAGCGAGGCAGGATTAGAGAACTGAGAGCTTCAGACCCACCCCCAACCTCCAGGGGGTGAAGAGAGCCTGGAAGGTGAGTTCGGTCACCAGTGGTCAATTATTTCACTCACGAAATCTGCACAAACCTCCCGAAATGATGGGATTCTGAGAGCTTCCAGGTTGGCGAATGCATCCCTGTGTTCGGAGGGTGCACACCCCAAACTCCATGGGAACAGAAGCTCCACACTCGGGACCTCATCCTATGTACCTCTTCCCCTGGCAGTTCATTTTTATCCTTTATAAGATCCTTTACAATATACCAGTAATAATAAATAAGTCATTTCCCTGAGTTCTGTGAGCTGTTCTAACACATTATCGAAGCTGAGGGGGCACTCATGGGCACTCCAGATTTATGGCCATTGGGTCGGAAGTACAGATGACAACCTGGGGCTTGTGACTGGGTGCCTGAAGTGGGGACAGTCTTGTGGGACTGAGCCCTTAACCAATGGGGTCTATACCAACTCCATGGAGCTAGCGTCAGAATCGGATCGTTGGACACCCAGCTGGTGTCAGAGAATCGGGGAATTTGCTGGTGCTGGGCAAAGCACCACACATGAGGCGTCAGAAATGCTGGTCGTAAAACACCTCACGGTGCTTTCTTATAAATAATATATGCGTTTTCATCTTATAGGATTTTTGTAAAATGAAACAACAGGCGCTAGCCTCAGCTTTACAGGCAACTATATGACCCTGACCAGGAAATCCAAGTCTCTGGGCCTCCATTTCCTCATCAAGAAAATGAAGGGGTCGAATAATGGTCATAAAATTTGCCACTTTAAAGCACACTTTCAATAATTCAGGTGAAGGCAGAAGTTCAAAATGACTGAATCTTGGCTTTTCCGTCGTTTATGGGTGATATCCCTGATTTATTTAAGTCAGGAAGGCAACCCTCAGCCGTAAAATGGTGCCATGGGAAGATAAAATCTCTTTCCCTCCCAGTTTTATTTCTTGTAAAAACAATATTAGAAAATAGTAGAGGCAATTTAAGAGATTAAAATTTTCATTCCCTCTAACACAACAGCTGTTTTCACTTTGCCAGGTCCCCGTCATGCACGTGGATCCCCTTAGAGAGAGCACCCATGCCCTTGTAATCTGCTTCTTCATTTAGTGTTTCGTCATAAAAGCACCACCAGCAATATATACGTGTTAGCTTCACTATGACGTCACTGCCATTGGCGTTTAGCTTTGGCTAACGCGATAGGCATCCTTGATACCTCGCTGATGTTTAAAGTTGTAATTTTGAACCACCAGAGATGTTGATCATTTCCCCCGTGTTTGTTTATTATCTGTATTTTCTGCCTTTCCTTATGTGTTTAATTGGGAAAACTGCTGGAAGGTGCCTAGGATAAGGCCCCGCAGGCAAAAGCAATCTCAGCAAATAGGAGTTTGCGCCCTTTCTGAGCCTCGTTTCCTTCTCTGGGAATTGTGGGGGGCAGGAGCTGGAAGGAAATGCTTTGTGACGAGGGTCTCGCACAGTGGCTGGCGTACAGAAAGAGTGGCTCTTCCTGTGCTCCTAGCCCATCTGTCAAGGCTTGGTGATGTTCTAAATGCAACCGATATCCACTTCAGCAGTGACGTTTCCACGCATACGTTTGGGGAAAAGTGGAGTCTTTCCTGGTTGGCAAAATGGGGGATAAAAACACACCTCCTCACTGAGCTGTGAGGATTAAATGGGACCATCCTCGCCAAACACTTAGCCTTGTGCCTGGCGCGTAGGAAACAGTCGACGGATGTTAGCGTCACGACATGCTCTGTCATATTCATAGCCAAAGAGATTATTATTTTTAATTTTAACAGTCTTTGCCAGATTGCTTTCCAAAATTTTACAGTAGATATCGTTTAAATTTAGAAGAATATTCTGAACTTTGAATTGAAAGACTTATTTGCATTTTAAAAGTCTCAAGCAACACATTGTACTAAGCCTGTTCCCAAAGCCCCCCTCTCAGCAACAAGGAGAAAACATTGTTGAAATAAAGGCATTTGTATAGCGCCAAGCAGAAATCACTACAGCCAAGAAAAAAGCATCTTTTAAAAATTCCTATTTGTTGATGGCAAACATTGCATTTTTTTTTTGTTGCACTTATATCAACAGAATCTCTTAAGGGAATTTCATTCAACATTACAGAATGATTTCCCAGGGAACTTGGATTAACCATGAGTGATTTCAAATTGAAGATGGATAGATAGATAGAGATCTGTATAGATATATAGATGCATATTTTTAAAATATGTACCTGAGAATAGGGACCCTATGGAGGAGCTCTCTCATTTCTTATGACACGGCAAAGCGATGAAGTGCTTTATGATCTGCAAAGCATCTTCTCATACATTTCCTAGTTCGATTTTCACAATGGGCCACAAGACAGGATTGTAAGGATTTCACAGCCCTTACATTAGAGATGAAGACATTGACCCAGGAAGAGGTTCTGACTTGCTTGAAATCCCGCAGCTGGTAGCAGAGCTGAATCTGTCTGTAGGTCCTCAAGGCATTGCAACCAGATCCACCAAAACTCACTGGTCTTGGTCAAACACACCCTGAGCGATGGAGACGTGGAAAGAGCGTTTCTGAACCTCTGAGGATCATTCCCATTCCATTTTCAAAAGACAAGCATTGCCCGTAGAGACAAGAATGTGCTCACTGCCATTGAGGAAGATAAGACGGGTGTGGCAGTGCCGGCCGGCCTGGTGCCGCCCAGGGCTCCCACTGTGATTCATTTGGCCACGTCACAGGGCCCACGCATCAATTTTCAGGGACTCGGAGATCTCTTAAATATTTGTTTTTAAAGACGCTGATACGGCAAAGGAACAGTACACAGATCCGTGCCCCAAGGAGGCTCCTAGCAGGTTAAGAACTGGCCAGGTTTCCAACTTGGTCCCCTTGTTGTGGAGCCAGCAGCCAGGGCCTCGGACAGCAGCTCCCTGATCCCCCAGTAGGTGATGTTTCTGAATATCGTTTGGGCCACGTGACCTCACGCAACCCTGTGAAACGAGCACGGAAGGCTCCAGATGATGCAATCAGATTGCTAGCAAACGCTGACTGCTTCAAGAAAGGTTAAACAAACGTCTTAGTCATACATGGTAAATGTTGATAATTACGTATTCAGGGGTGTTTTATTTCATGGCAGACTTCATTCTTGCCTGCATAATTGTCCTGACCCGGAAAGACACCACTGATTCCTTTCTGGTGTTGCTACTGCTTTTCTCCCCCTGTATCCATGGGGGTATCTGCTCAGACCGCTGTACTGTGGATCAGAGGCCTGGGTGGGAGACGGGTTCCACCATGAACAGTAGTGTGGTCTTGGGCAAGGCAGTTTGCATCTCTGAGCTCTGTTTCCTTAACAGTAAAATGGCGATAACAGCGTTTGTTCTTTTCACACAGTTAGGAGGTGCAAAGGTGATACAGTGGGTGAAAGAGCACTGACAATTACAAAGGATGATTTTTTTTTTCTGGAACTTTTTTGGATTTGATTATTTTCAACCAAATACCTGTTGGTTGTAACATGTGAAACAGTTTAAAGACAGATGAAGAGGGCTTCCCTGGTGGCGCAGTGGTTGAGAGTCCGCCTGCCGATGCAGGGCACGCGGGTTTGTGACCCGGTCCGGGAAGATCCGACATGCTGCCGAGCGGCTGGGCCCGTGAGCCATGGCCGCTGAGCCTGCGTGTCCGGAGCCTGTGCTCCGCAACGGGAGAGGCCACAACAGTGACAGGCCCGCGTACCGCAAAAAAAAAAAAAAAAAAAAAAAGATAGATGAAGAAAAGCCCCCCGTTACTAACTTCCAATCCTACTCTCCCGGGCTCTCCAGAGTCTATGCACTTACAAGCTTTTATGCTGTTCATACAGGCAAATACATACCTATATTGGGATTTGGATTTATTTCTTTTTACTGAAGTAGGGTCACACCAAGTGGATGGCTCTGCAAATTGCTTTCTCATTTGACGGTGTATCGTAGACACCCCTACCTCTCTGTGGATATGAACTTACTTGGTATTTGTTCCTTAATTTCTTTATGAACACACACCTACAAACATATGTGTGTGTGAGTTGTGTATGGAATCATTTAAAAAAAAACCTTCCCCTCCGCCACTGCCCCTAAAGGTATTGTCCCTTCCCTACATATCTTCTGTACTTTCCTCCAAGTTGATATAATCATGTAAACTGTTAACACACACATATTTCTGTAAGGTTTTTTTCATTATTTGTATCAAAACTGGATTGTATGCATACTTCTCCTCTTCCACCCAATTAAAACCTCACGAAAATACCTACAATGTAACAGTTTTGGTGCCCGATTTTTAATGGCTGTATATCACCTTATGCAGTGGAGACAGTTTTCTGTGCTGGTAAATGTTTAACAACCAGCTCTCTCAGGGAGAACCCTGATGGGCAGTGCTTGCTGATATCGTGCCCTGAATATTCCCACCCTGGTTCATTTCAAACCCGAGTGACATGCTGGTGGGCTAGAGTGGCTCTGGGAAGAGGTGTGTGCATTGTGTGGGGAGCTGATTCCAGCAAAGTACTGGGAGAAGGTTCTACAATGAGTCCAACCCCTCTCCACTGTTGAGCCTTCGTTTGTTTCCAAGTTTCCCTCCCTGGTACTGACGGTGACGCATTAAATAACCTTATAACTACATTCTTCAAGTTGGTTCTTTTATGGGTTTCTATGGGCTAGGTTCCCAGAGAGGGAGACTGTTGGCTCAAAAATGAATGTGGATTTTCAAAAATTTTAATAAATGTTGCCAGACTGTTTTTCAAACAGCTTCCTTGAAAGGCAGCTACAATTCACATTTCTACCAGTAATGTAAGAGAGTGCTCTTTTTCCCAGCATCTCTGACACCAATGGGAATTAATGTTTTTTATACTTTTTTTTTTTCCAGTTTGGTAGATTTCAAGTGGTAACTCATTGTTTACTGTAACTTTAATTTGGACTTCCCTGACGTCAATCAGATTTGAACATTATTTCATGTTTTGGGTCATCTGAATTGGCAATTTAACAGGTATTCTAGATCCAAGACGCTTGGGTTAAAATCATAGCTCTGCCACTCACTAGCTGTGTGGCCTCAAGCAAGTTACTTAAACTCTCTGTGCCTCAGTTTTCCCATGTATAAAATATAGAAAGAAGACCTATCTCACAGGACTGTTATAAAAATTAAATGAATTAATGCATGCAAAGCTTGCAGAGCAGTGCCTAGCCTGCAGAAATGCTAGAAGGAAGTTAGCTGTTGTATTCTATCAACTGCAGTGATACATCCTCTGCCCGCTTTTACATCGGCTTGTTTGCTTTGTCCATTTGTAAATGTCTTTTTTATGTTATAGATACTGGTCCTTTGTTACTTGCATTGAAAATGTTTTTACAAATCAATTGTTCCTCTACTGACCTCCTTTAAATTTTTCTTCTTGTCATTTAAGAAAATTTCTTTTTTTGTATGGAGTCAAATATGTCTATCTTTTTTTTTTTTTCCTGTCTTTTTTTCTGGGTTTTATGACTTGGCTGAGAGGGGCTTCTCTCCTGGATTTTACTAAGTCTCCTAGATTTCCTTTAAAACGATTTTGCTTTCGTTTTCACATTTAAGCCATCGATTCAAGTGGGGTTTATTTTTGGTTTCGGTCTGAAATTGGAGTCCCACTTTTCTTTTGGATGACTACTCAGTTGTGATAGCATCATTTATCAAAAGTTCCTGTTGGATTAAGTATCACCTTTGCGTATATTAAATTCCCTATCTTTTAGGATCTATTTCTATAGATCCTAAAATCTATATATAAAATCTATATAGATTATAAAATCTATAATTTCAGGATTATTTCATCTGTTCTACTAAACTCTCATTTTTCTATATGCTGTTACAATATTAATTTGACTACCCTGGTCTTCTAGTATATTCTAATATCTGGTTAAAAACAAAAACCTTCCTTACCATTTTTAAGTACATTTCTGGGCTATTCTCAGGCATTTATCCTTCCGAATAAAGTCAAGATTACTTACTTCAAATAAAACACTAACACAGTTGTTATTCCAAATTTGAGTTTCATTAAATATATATGATAATTTTTTTGGAGACTTTTTATTTTTGTTGTTTAGCCTTTCTACCTGAATACATAGTACATCTTTTCCTTTATTCAGATCTTGTTTTAGGCTCTTCAATAAGACATTATACAGATTTTGTTATTATTATGAATGGAGCCCCATATTTCTATTTTATGTGCTTATTACTGTAAAGAGAAAAGCTATTACATATATAACTCCCTTACTAATACCAAAACTCTCTTACTAATATTAGTGGTTTGGGGGCCTTCATTCTACTTTCTTTTTGTGTCTGGCCACGTTACCAAACTCACCTACTGATTCAAGTAGTTTTTAAGAATTTGTCTCTTGGTTTCTCAGCAGTGGCCTTGCTCCACTAGCCTCGCTCAGGAAGTAGATGGTGGAAGGAAGTAAGGAGGTGATGCTAATTGATAATTAATATGATGGGGGTGTCTGTGACTGAGAGCTGGGGCCCGCTGTCCAAAGGCGGGAGGGGCCTGGTATGTTTCCAGCCTTCTTCCGGGCTGGTAGCCTCCCAGCTTGATTCACAGCTTCACAGCCCGTGCGAGAATCTCTGAGCTTCCCCATGTCGCTCAGTTCATTTAAAAATGTCCAACCCATCATGGACTGGTACTTTCAGAAAATATAATAAACATGAATTACTAGAAAAATCATATAGAAATGAAACAGCAAATCCCTCCAAACGTGCAAAATGTAAGTGCCAGTTTTTTACTATTAATTCGACAACATAAAAATATTCTGTCAGATTGCTAGAAAAGTTTCTACTGATTGCTCTCAATCTCTTGTCATGGGGTGGTAACAGCTTGCAGACAGCTACAGACCCGCAGACCACACTTTGAACAGCGCTGCCTTAATCAATTCCTTTGGTGCAACCAGTTTCAGGGTTAACAAGTCGTGAACACTCAATACTGATGCTGTAAGTCAAGGGGGGGTGTTAACAGGAGCTTGTTCAAGGGTACTTCTATTTTTAACAGTAGACGAGTGGGCATGAAGGATAGAAAAATGAGGGTGTTGGGGCCTAATAGTAAGATTGCAAGATCACAGTCAAGGGGAGCTGCTGTCAGCCGGGGTTTACAGAAGACACCAGCAGCCTGCATCTCTCAGCTCCGCCCCCCAGCACATCAGCAGCTGAGTGCAGGGCAGCTGGTCAGATCCCACTCAGGTCAGGTTGGATCCCATGCTAGGCCAGGTGCTTGAAGACATCGGTGAACAACCAGACCCCTGCCCTCCACGTGCTTACGTTTTGAGGGGAAGGTCGCAGTAAACAATAAGCGCAATAGAAAGGCAACCTGATCAGCACGGGAATTTTGACCTGCTCTGTTTCTGACCTGAGCTGGTTCAACCCTCCTTAGGCAACCTGGTGGTCCCATCACGTTGTGAATGTACTGAACACTGCTAGATCTTACCCTTACACCTGGTTAAAATGGTAAGTTTTATATTTTACCACCCACCCCCAAAATCTCCAAATAAATAACTTTTTAAAAGTAAATTATAAAGTATGTTTGAAGGTGATTAGTGCTATGGAAAAGAATGGGCACAGCAGGGTAAGGGGGTAGGACAGTGTCTGTGCAGGTGGGCCCCCTGTGATGCTCTGTACAGGCGCCAGGGAAAGCCATCCTGGTGGAAACCCAGCCACCAGCAAGGTTGTCACAGGGGAATTTGAGAAGCTTTTCTGCTGGTTAGGTCTCAAAGATGTCATCGAGAATTTCTTAGATCCTTGAAAGCAACTCTGAGAAACGGAAAAAAAAAAAGTAGTTTATGGTTATTTTGTTACTTCATCTAATATTCAATTTAAGTTACAAATTTTAAAAGAACCTCTTTCCTTGGGTTTTGAAAGTATAACTCTTATAATTCTGTTTTAAAAATTAGTAAAATTTAACAATTACTTTCAAAAGCTGTTTACAATTTAGTTAATTAAATTTCCTTAAACATGTATAAATACTTTGGTTTGTTTCCTTAGTACTTCAAGTAGAATAACAGAACCTTCCCTAAAATTCGGTGATTTTTACAAATATAAGTTAAACTTATAAGTATGGTGACTCAAATTCTCTTAGGCATTTCAATCTTATTTACTAGCTTTATTTTCTTATACTTTTCAGCTTAAAATCTTAAATTTAAATCAATCACTCCATTACATATGAAGTTGGAATCACAAGTCTAATCTGTTAGTTGCTCTTATATACCAACTTCTCATAAATGCGACTAGCATTATAAATACCAAGTATACATACCGTAGAGGAGGAGAATATTTTCCTCTGTCCTTCTTGGTTCTTTGTCTGGCTTAATAATCAAATTAACATCAGACGGATTAGCAAGAGAAGAATTTAATTACGTACATACAGGAGCCCAGTAAGGATATGAGACCCCAGGGCAAGTCGTGAAGCTTGGACTTATATGCCATCCTGACCTAAGGGATGGGATGGGTCCATCATATCTGCTCTGGGCCACCAACCTCCAGACTTCTCCTTATCTGGGAAAAGAAACTTCTTAATTGTTAAATCCAGAGTTGTCCAATTTCTGTTACGTGCCGTAGAATCCAATCCTAAATGATGTGATACTATCTCATTGTCTGGATAGATCCTTATTTATTTAACTAGTCTTCTCTAGATGAAAAATACTGTGATTTAAAAAAGAAAAATTTGTAGTTTTCCATGCATGAGAGTATATCCACAGAGTAAATTCCTAGAACTAGAATCACTGGGTCAAAGGGTACATACATTTTTACCTTTGAGAGATATTGCTGATATGTCTCCACGAAGTGGTACCAATTCTTGGAGAATTCTTAATGTGCTGGCGAGAAGGCATCCATATTAAGCCTTCAGTATATATACATGATCAAAAGCTCAACTGCATTTTAGAATATTTCTTGGTGAAGTAATTGGTTTTTCTCCTTTGGAAGGAGAAAGGCTTCAATAGACCCTATAACTGGATACAAGGTACTGTAAGATTCATTTATTAATTGAGAAGGTTCAGCAAAGAAATGCTGACGTTCGTGAGCTGAAAATCCTTTCCCAGAATTGACCGTAGAACTGCATATCAGATACAAATCGCCATCCGTTTCAGCAAAGGCACTCATCTCTTCTCTTCTGACGTGATAGGGCCACAGATGCAATTAAACAAACATAGTCTGGGCATCTACTGGGTATCAGGCACCAAGCTTGGCGCTAGAAAGAGAGGAATACTATTAGTAGGTTGACTTGTGTCCCCCAAGAGATATGCTCAAGTCCTGTACATACAACATGTGTACAATTCCTCTGTACAGTACCTGGTGCCTGTGAACGGGACCTGATTTGGAAACAGAGTCTTTGCAGATGTAATCAAGTTGAGAAGCGGTCATACTGGATGAGGCTTAGCCTAAGCCCAATGACTGGCATCTTTATAGGAGAACGAAGATTTGAACACAGAGACACAGGGAAGAAGGACATGTGAAGACAGAGGCCAAGAAGCCGCCACAAACCAGGGAAAACCAAAGATTGCCAGGAGCCACCAGGGTCTAGAAAGAAGCAAGGGAGGGTTCCTCAGAGACTTCAGAGAGACCATGGTGCTGCCCACACCTTGAGTTCAGACTTCTAGCTTCCAGAACCACGAGAGAATAAATGTCTGTTGCTTATAGAACAAATTCTGTTGCTTATGAACAGATTTCTTATCGCCACCAAGTTCGTGGTATTTTGTGATGGCAGCCCTAGGAAACCAATACAGATCCTGGGTTGAACCCCTTCTGGGAACTGGAAGGGCCACTCCTTCCTTCGCACCTTTAGTGAAGTTCCTGGCACATAATTGACCAAGTCACAATGTGGATCATTATCTGTTTTCATGTCTATCTCCTCCTCGAGATGGGATTTCTCTAGTGGGTTAGCGTCTTTATTTAGTGTCTCCAGAGCAAGAGAAAGTGGCTAACACACTTAGGGCAGGTGTCCCCTAAATATGGACAGACCCTTTCTATCGAATGATCAGTCAATCATCTGTCTATTCATTACTGCTCTATCTTCACAGGGAGAGGAGCCTGGTCAATCCTCCAGGTTGAAATTCTCCTCATCACCCAGGATGCACTGGTCATCTTTACCTCCTTCCTCTCTCCGTCCTTTGCAGCTAGCTGGACATCAGTTTCTGCCCAGTCTTCTCTGACTTGTCTCTATAACTCTTTCTCGCTCCAAACATCCTCCCCTGTCACTCCCCCACCAACCGCCATGACTCCATTCTCCTCGGTGACTACAATTTCCAGTTCTATGCGGATCACTTCCAGATCCTTATCATGGGCTCGGGTGACCTGAGTTCCAGACTCAGCTCTTCAACCCCCTACTTAAATCTCTACTCGTTTATCTTAGAAGTGCTGGGCAAACCCTGTCCACACTGATCTTTTTTTTTTTTTTTTTTTTTTTGCGGTGAGTGGGCCTCCCACTATCGCGGCCCCTCCCGTTGCAGAGCACAGGCTCCAGACGCGCAGGCCCAGCAGTTGTGGCTCACGGGCCCAGTCGCTCCGCGGCATGTGGGATCCTCCCAGACCAGGGCTCGAGCCCGTATCCCCTGCATCGGCAGGCGGACTCTCAACCACTGCGCCACCAGGAAAGCCCTGATCTTGTCATTTTCTCTGACAACCTGCTCTTCCCCTAATAATTCCTACTTCAGTAAGTGACTCTACCCACTTGCACCTCCTATCTGCTTTTCTTGCCTCCCATCTTGCCCCTCTGCCATCCCTTCCCTAGGTTATACCAAGAGTGATTTAGGGAAAAAAAATCAGCCCACCTCAATCTGATCACATAACTACCCTGTTTAAAACTACAGTAACCCTAAGCATCGAGGCGGAGCGCCTTTCTGTGGTTTACAAAGCCACTGGCAACCTGGCACCTGCTTCCAGCTTCTCCCGTGTACTCTGTTCCCACCACATTAAAACTTCCTTTTGTGGGGCTTCCCTGGTGGCGCAGCGGTTGAGAGTCTGCCTGCCAATGCAGGGGACACGGGTTCGTGCCCTGGTCCGGGAAGATCCCACATGCCGTGGAGTGGCTGGGCCCGTGAGCCATGGCCGCTGAGCCTGTGCGTCCGGAGCCTGTGCTCTGCAACGGAAGAGGCCACAGCAGTAAAAACAACTTCCTTTCGTTCTTTAAACGTGCTTTGCTCTCTCTTCCCTCCTGAGTTTTGTATGCACTGTTCCTTCTGCCTGGAATAGTCCTCTCTCGTGTCTTGATCTGACTGACCCCCGCTCAATCTTCCAGTCTCAGTTTATAAGTCCCACTCCCTTGGCCAGGCTTTTCCTACTCACCCTCACCACTTACTCTTCTCCTGGAGTGCAGTTCCATCACACCTCTCCCTCCCTCTTCCTCTCGGGCATCACGCCAGTAATTATTACTTTTTACATATATATTCCTTTCTAGACTGCAGACTTTCATCAAGTCCACACAGTCCTCCACACATAAAAGATGCTCAATAATAATTTTGTCTAATAATTGAAGAACAAATGAACGAATCACCGGGGTACAGAGGAGATGCCCGATAAGAACTGGTTGAATTAATGACTATAAATAAATTTGTCTGTTTCCATTGTAATCACCTTACTTCAATTCAGGCCTCTAGCGACTCAAAACTGGAATTTTGCAACGCCCTCCATACTGGTCTCTCTGCCTCAGCTGACACTGCGAAACTCATCCAGATCCACTGTCTCAAAGCATCACGTTCATCAGGTAACTCCCAGGAAGAAAATCCATTCACAGCTCCCCAGGAAATTCAGAGCAAAGCCCAAACCCCATGGCTATGCCAAGCCCTACAGAATGTTTACCATAGGTTCTTTAGATGTTTGTGTGCTCGAGTTAAGTTGTGTGCTAATTGTGCGCTAGCAGATGTCTAACAGCACTGTGTGTTTGCAGAAATGCTGCCCTCATCTCAAGCACCCTGTTTACAAATGGGAAGCACAGCCTCTTGTTAGGTTGAGGATGCCTTACTTTGAACTACATCGGTTGTTCTTAAAGTGACTAGTGCGATGTTCCCATGCAGTCAGCAAAGATGGGCAGTTGGGCTTCCAATAATCCTTAATTAGAGGTAGTGCTTGCGGGGGCTTACAAGAGTAAGACGCTATGTTTGGCCTATATGTGGAGGACTAAACCTGATGAAGCTGTCAAACCCTAAGTGAGATGATTACTTGTTTGTCTGATACTTTTTTTTTTTTTTTTGCAGTACACGGGCCTCTCACTGTTGTGGCCTCTCCCGTGGCGGAGCACAGGCTCCGGACGCGCAGGCTCAGGGGCCATGGCTCACGGGCCCAGCCAGTCCACGGCATGTGGGATCTTCCTGGACCGGGTCACGAACCCGCGTCCCCTGCATCGGCAGGCGGACTCTCAACCACTGCGCCACCAGGGGAGACCCCTGATACTTTTTTAAAAATTAGAAAGCCTATCATCCCTGGGCACGGGAATACCTCCTTGATATTCAAGATGCTATCTCTGCAGCCCTTGTGGTACCAACTTGCTGACTCAGTTTATCTAGGTGGGAGGAGGCCTGGCTAGGGATATTTTGTTGGCCCTGGGTGTAATTGTTGGCCTGGGTGTGGACCCTGGCCTGGCGTACAAGTGTCTGGCTGCCCCCAGCACAAACCATGTCTGGGTACTTTCTCTGCTAGGACACACCCCGCTGGAAGCACTCAGGAGGTCTGAGCAGTGGGTAAAGCTGGAGACTTTATCCTGGGCATTCGAGCCTTCCTTCTCTGTTCCCTCTCCCTTTAGGCACTCACCATCCAGGCCACCTCCAGCCCTCTCCCTGTCTGACGCAGTCCCATGCATCTGGGAGGCAGGGAGGTGCTGGGTACCAGACGAGAGCTCTGGAGTCGAATCTGGATTGACCTTCATCTCAGCTCTACCGCTTCATCCACTGTGAGCGCTGGGCAGTTTATTTAACCTCTTTAGCCTCGGTTTCCTCCTCTATACAGTGCAGAGAATATTCCTTTTCATAGCTATTTTGAGGTTCTGGAAGCTTCACCTCAGAGCAGGAGCTGGAGATTCGGAGTGTGAAACTGCAGGCATCAAAACCAGGGTGAGGACTGTTGGACACGTGGCCAGATGAATTACTTAATTCTGCCTCGTGAGAAGTCTCAGGGTTGCTTGTAAAAGATTCCAGCCCACAGCATCTTAACGGTAACGCCTGGCACCTGGCAAGAGATGTCTGCCTGGGCTTCCTCTAGTCCCTTAAGGTGGCCCAGCGTTGGAAGTCACGCTCAAGCTTAACAGTAACAGTAGACATTGTTTCCATTTATTGAGCGCCAGCTACCCTGGAAGCTGTGCTAAACACATTCATTCATGTATTATAGCCTTTGATCCTCACAACAAACCAGTAAGTTAGCTACTGTTATTACCTCCCTTTTACAGACGAGGAAATGGGGGGCAAGGGAGCTGACTAGTTTAAGGTTAATTAAGGTCCCTGAGCTAATTAGTTAACTAATGTTTGGCTCATGGCGAGCCCAAGCTTGGGCTCACTGCACATACTATACTTCCTGATAATTCCACTGCCTGCTGGTCGCTGGGATTTTTTTTGTAGTGGAACCTATATTTCTGGACCTGAGATGCCTCTCTAAGATACTCAATCCCGCTGTTTCTTCAGGCTCCACCCCCTGCGTGACTTACTTGGGGACAGTCTCTGCTCTGGCCTCTGCCGATCACCCGGGTCAGGTCCTGACTTGCCCTCGTCCCGGTGTTTGTTCTGCCAGCTGGACCTTTCTTCGCTGCCTGAGTCCCGCCTCCAAGACTCTTGCACCTGTGCTCCTCTGCTCGACATTTTTCTGTTTGCACTCGTCCTGGCCTCCTTCTCCACGCTCCCAGTCATCCCCAAGTTCCCCGATCATGACCTCACCACGTCCCACCAGAGCAGTATCTCTTTCCCAGTGCAAAACATGAAGATGTGCTCTTTAGATGAAATAAGGTCTCTGCGCCCAGCAGACAGGGCCATGGAGAGAGAGTGGGGGCATGGCACCCAGGTCCAGGGTGTTCATCTCTACCTTTGTCTTTTGTTTAATTATGAGAGCGTATATTACAGTAGAGAATGGGGACCACCATTTTTCATTACAAATACATAAGAACACTCGAAGCAGGTGGATCCCGTATTTGTTAGCACACCCATCGCTTTTATAAATTGAATTTCTGCCTAATTACCATGTACAATAACCTATTGCAATAAAAATAGTGAATAAAAATTGTGTCCCTGAGTAAAAGAGCACATTAGTCTTGTTGGACTAATTTTCATTTTTCTTTATGTACAGCCCTAATCTCTACCGTATATAACCTCCTGCTTCCTGGTTAGATATTGATTAACCATATTTATTCAGCCAGAGCTAAACCCAGCCAGGTAATGTTGTTCTGAACCAACCAATCGGTGGTTTGCTGGGGAACTTTCCAGAGAGAGTTCATGACCCCGAGAGTGAGTCAGAGGGAGGAAGATTTCTCCTTCTCTACAACCAGAAGGAATGTGCAGAAGTGAAAGTAGAACAGGAAAGGCAGCCCCCCAGACAGAACGCAGAGCGGACGTGTTTTCTGGGTGATTCTGGTCCACGCTTCGACTGTTATGGGAAGAAACTTTTTTGAGTCTATATTGTGACTGATATTGGTCAGGTTTGCATTAGTTCGTTTCATCTGTTAGTGTAGATTCTCCCTGAAGAAACAATAAAAGCCATGCAGCTCAGCATTTCATTCTAGGATGAGGAACCAGCCTGCGGACGCAGCCTCTGATTAGCACAGATGGAAGCCTCTCCATCACCAAGTCATCCCTGAAGAGCTCTGGAAAAGGCTGGCCAGCCTTGCCCTCTGATTAGGGGATGCTGAATGGGGTACCATCCCTGGAAGGGGAGCTCTGTAGCCATGTCGTGGGGAATAGGCACCCTGAAAAGTGTGGGGGGTGGGGGAGGCAGAGCGCCCAGGGAGGCTGGGGAGGGTCTCTTCTATTTCATTCTGTCTAATCAGGCCCCCTGCTTGTTTTCTGAGGGGCGTGTAGCCCAGATTAACATCTGGTTCACTTAGCCCACACTTCAGGTATTGATAATAAGTAATACACCAATCTTTCAATCCTCCTTTGTCCTTGGTACCGGCCCTTTGACAAAATAAGAGATTACAGAGGGGTGTGAGGGAGATTAGCCCAACTGCGCACTGACCTCAAATATCTCGTCATTATTTTCCAGCTCTGGTCAAATTTCTAAACTGGAAGGGAGGCAGATGGCTTCCTGAAAGTAAAAATAGATTTTATCCCCTGAAGTTTTGAAGCCTGTTTGAGGAGAAGTAGCTGGCTCCCGTGTTTGAAGGATCCTCTCTGAAGATGTCCGTGTGTTTTTTTGTTTTTTGTTTTTTTTGCCGTACGCGGGCCTCTCACCATTGTGGCCTCTCCCGTTGTGGAGCACAGGCTCCGGACGCGCAGGCTCAGCGGCCATGGCTCACGGGCCCAGCCGCTCTGTGGCACGTGGGATCCTCCCGGACCGGGTCACGAACCCGCGTCCCCTGCATCAGCAGGCGGACTCTCAACCACTGCGCCACTGGGGAAGCCCCGTCCATGTGGTTTTATGTTGCATATTGCAGTGAGACAGACAATCAGAAATCTGTGAAAATGAGTGTTGGGAAAGCACAGATGTTCCAGAGAGCAGACTCCTGGTAGGTCTGTGGTGGACCTCCAGAGGAAGAACCAGACTGTGGGAAAGTACAAGACGGTTGGACCCAGACAATCTGTGGTTTGATTTCTGGTCTGGCAACAGTAGTGACCTTTGGCGATTTGCCTTATTTCTCTGAGCCTCTGCGTCCAGACCTGTAAAATGAGCTGTAGTGAACAGTAAATGAAATAATGTGTATTAGTGATCGATCACTGCTGCGTAACAAATTACCCCAAAACTTACTAACTTAAAGCAACAACATGTGTTATGTCGCAGTTTCTGTGGATCTGCTCAGCTGGGTCCTCTAACTCAGGGTCTCATAAGAGGACAATCCACGTTGTCAGCCAGGCTGAGGTCATCTGAAGGCTCGGTGGACGGCGTCACCTCTGAGCTCACTCACGTGGCTGTTGGCAGGCTGTGGTTTCTTGTGGGCTGTCAGACTGAGGCCCCAGGTCCTCACGCCCTGCTGGCTGGGGGCCTCTCTCAGTTCTTTGCCGTGTGGGTCTGTCCATAGGGCAGCTCACAACTCGGAAGCTTGCTTCACCAGAGCAAGTCAGGGAGCAGAGTTAGAGGGAGAAAGAAGGAAGTCACGGTTTCTCATAGCCTAATCTTGGAAAGGACATCCCATCACTTCCGCTGTACTCTATTTGTTAAAAGTGAGACACTAGATCTGCATACCCCGCAAAGGGAGAGGTTATGCAGGGTCTGGATACCAGAAGGCGGGATCACTGGGAGACATTTCAGAAGCAGTCTACCCCGTGGCACATACATAAAGTGCCTGTCATGGCTTCCCTCGTTGGTGTTCAGTGAATGCAGCAGCTGACACTGAGCAGGGCCCTGAGGGGCTCCTGGGCACAAAGGCTTTCTGTGTCCCCCATTCCTTTGATTACAGGACATAGCCTGCATTCAGCATCCATGACCTTCCCCAAACTCCAAAGGGCAGATTCAAGCAGTTGCTAATTAGGGAAGGGAGGAGGTGCAAGACCAGGCAGAAACAGTCAAGAGAAACCATAGTGGAGCCTTGGGGCAAGGTCTGGGTTCCCCATCAACGGATATGCACAGCAATATCTTTGAGCTGTTTTGCAGATACTGAAACCCCCTCCAGGTGGGGGAAGTTACGATTACCAATGGTGCGCTGCCCACAAGTATGGAGACCCCAGACCGGTTGGAACCTGAGGGTTGATGATGCTGACTCCTACTTACCTCACCACCAACCTATCAGAAGAATGTCCATAAGCTGATCACACCCTCTTTGAACCATCACTATAAAGCTTCTCACTATCCTCTCCAAATGGGGACACATCGTTTTCCGAGGCAGGAGCCCACTGTGTCCCCCTTTGCCTGGCAAAGTAATAAAGCTATCCTTTTCTACTCTACCCAAAACTCTGTCTCCGAGATTCGAGTCAGCACCAGTGCACAGAGAAGCCAAGCTTTCGGCGTCACAGCCTTCTCCCTCTAGTTGTCAGACATCTAGAGCTTTAGTGCTGCAATGACATCCCCCCTTGGATAGGGTACAGCCTATGGACCATGGGCATCGGCCACAAGCCATCCAGAGCTGCACAGATTTTTCAATCTTCCCTGAGGTGGAACCCCCTCCCCACACTGCAGCCTTCTGTTGGGGGAGAGGAGTGAGCCTAGAACAGGGCTCAGGGCTGCACCGAGGCGAGCAGGTAACTCCTGCTGTAGCCCAAGGAGACCAGAAACAGATTTCATCACTTCTTGGTCCCTAACCAATTAATGAGGTTGCTGACAGTCACCTGTGTGCAGTGACACACATGGTTTGCATGCCATGTCACAAGCATTACCTTTAAGGTGAGTCATGGCAAATAAATAAGGCAAATGTCAGTCACGAACCATTTGCAGACAAAAACACAGATAATATTTACAGTAAATTTTTATTTTTCCCGTAAAAAGCACAAAGCAATTTCCTAAAATGAACTGTTATTCCGCAAGTGAAGAATTTTGAGGCTGGAGGGGTGGAGAAACGTCTAGATGCACAGCCCTTTGCTGTCACCCAGAAAGCCTTTCAAAACACCTACACACGCCTCCAACATTCTACCGACCGTATCTGGACTCTAATTCAAGATTCTGCTGTGCATGGTTTTATTAAAGACGTCACGCTGAGCCAGTGGGATGGAAGTAGATATTTTTCTTATATAAGCATCAGCTGAAGAAAATGTTGCTTTGAGAGATGTGTATATTTTTTGAAGTTAGGAAATTAAAAACCAGAGGGATCCTACCGTTAGAATATGAATTTAGAGGGATGTCCTGAGCAGCAGATGGGGAGATATTCGATGGAGAAAAAGAAAGCAAAGACGGGGTAGTCAACTGCCATTTGAAATAGTGGGTCAGCAAAGAGGAGGGGTATTTGCAAAGCCCTGAGGCAGAGGGTATCGGCGGCAATCAAGGTGCAGAGAGTCTTCAGTTCCCCAAAGACAGCCCACTGGCGACCTCCCGTGGAACTGAAACCATCACCTCTCACCCTTTTGAATCATAGCATTGCCCGTGGCGTCCACATGCAAACCTGTACCATGGAACCCCAAGTACCCTGTTCAGTGCTTTGTTCACAGGGTGCATCCTGTCAGCTCAGCAATCCCATGTGGGATTGACCTCCCATGAGGTCTTTATTGTTATTATTTTAATTCTTTTGAGATCCATGTTGCGTATATCAACAGCTCATTCCTCTTTTTCTTTTCTTTTCTTTCTTTCTTTCTTTGGGCCATGAGGCACGGCACACACAACCTCAGTTCCCCAAACGGGGGTCGAACCTGTGCCCCGTGCAGTGGAAGCCCTGAGTCTCAACCACTGCACCACCAGGGAAGTCCTGAGGTCATTATTTTTATCCCCATTTTACAGATGAGAAAATGGAGGCTCAGTGGGTAAGTGGTTTACCCAGGGTCACAAAGCTACTGAGAGGGATTCAGACCCTGGACTTTCTGATACCGGAGCCGACATTGTTCACACTCTTCTCTCTAGACTATGTCACCAGCATCCACCATGCATATCATGACTGTTTCATGGGGTTAGACAAGGTCAGGGCTAGGGCTAGGGTTAGTGGTCATGTGTTTTCTACCTGACAGGCCCATTTGGAATCCCCCAGGGGCAGAGAATGAGCTTGTTTGGCAGGAAGGGTCTTGGGGGTTCAGGGAAAGGGGGTGAGTAGTCGGGGCGGGGGGTGCTGGAGATGGGGGTGGGAATACTTCCTGCCTGTTGGGAGCCCAGGGCCAGACCACCCTCTGACTTCCCCACTGGGTGGCCCACACCCCCTGCATCAAGTACTCATTGGATTTAGCTTGGCAATGATTTAAATTAATACTGTAAAGATTCACTAAATGAATCCAGCCACCAACACTCAGACGTCTCAGTAAAGATCCATCGCTTGGGAGTTAGTGCTGAAAAAAGCCATTTTACAAGAAATGGCTCCACTAATGCTGCAAAAGAAAATGGGGCCGTACAGCCTTCCTTCCCCGCCCCGCTTTCAACAATGACAGGGTGATTCCAAACCGACGTGGAAGATAAAATCACAGCTAGTTTTTGTTCAAATGCTGAAATACGGGGAAATCTTTAATTTTTACCAGTCCTGGGGGCTGGAGGTATGATATTTTGCTAAATAGGATGTCCCCACCAAGCACATTTTATAAGCTCTACTCACTGACGGTGCTTTCAATTTTTAAAGCAGTTGCTTTAAAGAGCCTCTGGGGGGATGCACAGCAAACTCAGTTAATCCCATAATAATAACAACCAGCAGCTAAAATGCTGTTGTAACAATAATGACCGACTTACAGGCTTGAGGATGGATTGTGGGGAGGATTTCCTGACAAGGAATATTAAGGATTCACCTCAGGCTCTCTCCCCTTCCTTAGCAAGCAGAACAAGGCTCATCTTTCTTGGCGGGCTTTGCTGAGCTTGCCTAAAGGCAGAGATAGATGAGGTAACCTCTCAGCATCCTTCCCCATCATGTGAGTCTGAAAACATCCCTGGCGACCTATCCCAGTGGGCACTGCCTCTTCCATTCTGGACTGAGTGTGTGAAAATTCAACAAAGCTCATTCAACAAACATGCGCCGGGCAGCCGCCATTTGCAAAGCCCGGGGAAGTTTTGGAGCAGAAAAGAGTGAAAACGGGGTATTGACTCTAACCTTAAAGAACTGACCTCTAATTTGAGACAGCGCTATTCATGGGAACCTAAGGCCAAATGAAATAGGTAATAAGTCAGAGGTTGCAGCAAAGGGTGGAGGGGGTTTGGAAGCAGAAATCATTTATGATGGGTCAGCAATGGATAAATGCTCCCAGAAGAGGTGGCAACTGGGGTCACTTTTTAAAGATGAATGGGATTTGGGTAACTGGAAAAGAGGAAAGAGACCCAAGGCTGAGGAAACAGCATGAGCAGAGACACAGCCACGTGCCATGTGGGTTTGTCTGGGCTCTTTTTGGAAGCAGAGTAGAGCGAGGGTAGATGTGGCAGGGAGATGGCACTGGGAGAATAAAGAGCTGGAACAGACAGACTTGAAGGCCACACCCAAGAGTTTGGTCTTTATCCCATGGACAGTGGTGAGGTTTTGAAAGGAGGGAATGAGCTAAATTTTAGGAAATAACTCTGATGATGGTGTGAAATTCAAAAGAAAAATTAAAAAGAGAAAAACCTTTCAGGTGCATATTACATTTTGTCCACAAGGTTAAAGGGATCTTGTCTTGTCACCCAGCTCAAGAAGAGGGTTCCAACATGGGAAACTTCTCACCTAGATCCCAAATGCTATATTGTCATTTTGGTCCTTTGACAGTGTGGAAGCAAGGCATTCCCTGGCATCTTCCAAGGAGGTTCCGTTCATAAGCAAGCGGTCATGTGACCGTACTGAAAACAGAGGTCTGGCTTTCAGACCTATCGCTTGTGAAAGCCTTCTGCGTGATTGGGCTTGGTCTCTGGTTTCCAGCTTCATACCTGTTGACTTCACCAAGGTTGCAGGTATCCTGAGAAAGCCAGGGTCAGCTGAAGCTGCCTGCATCTGGGCAGAAAGAAGACTACATTTCTGGGGCCACGTGGGGAGGGTGGTCTGTGCCATCCTGGCCAGGAGACAATCGTCCTCCGTCGTTTCCACGAGCAATGGTTTTTTGTGTCGATGGTTTTAAATATGGACTGAGTCCTATTTGCAAGGCCTCTGGAGCCCATTTCATTTCTTTTGATTTCATTTTTTTTTTTAACCTACCTTGTACTCCACTTCCTTGATCAGTCTACACAGACAGCGTCGTGTTATGGAGTACGTGGCACCTGCACTCGTTCTGGGCAATAGCCTAGGGGTGGTTGGCATCGAAGAGGGGAAATCCCTTCTCCCGTCTCGGGCAGCTATCTCTTCCCTTCAATGGATGTGGAAACAAAGTAAAAATCGTCCTCTCAGCCCACCTCCCACCAATCCACTGCTTCATAGATTTTTTCAACAGATACTTACCAAGCGTCTGTTGTGCCAGATGCAGCATCAGAGACTCCGTGGACTTTGCTGTTGATGTCAGGACTTGTACGACGACTCGGGGCAAGTTCCTTGACCTCTCCAGCTTCCGTTTCCTTTCCATATAATAAGATTAGGGCAATAGACCTGGAAAGACAGATGTGATGGGACAATGACATATATGTGGACTGCTTTGTAAACAATAAATTATTAATAATTATTAACAATCAATCAATTTAGTAACATATTGGAGTTTAGTAACTCCTAGTTCTGTAAGACACATCTCTCACTATATACCATTAAAAACATCCCCAAACCCACCAAGCATACAGCCTGACCCTCCATAAACGCTGGTTGAACTGAATTGAGAGAACTGTCGATGTCATTTTCCACGGGCTGCAGGGGACAGTGGGGGTGGGGTGTAGGGGAGACAGCCCCTACTGAGCCCCGAGCCATGGCGTTGAGCTTATGAGGGACCACGGGATGGCGTGGTCTTAGAAGCCATAATAGATCAAGCCAGCAATGTTCTGACTTCATAGTGAATCTGAATTCAAATGAAATAAAGTTTTTAAATAGATTCATTCTAATCCGATTGATTTCACGTTGGTACATTTCTAACTCAATTTGTTATATACAACTCACTCCATGGCAAGGAAATCCTTTATAACTCTTATTGCCCATATAGGATTTCTATCTCTGTAGATAATACAAGAGGAAAACCCCAAAGATTGAGCATAAGATATTCATAAATATTGGAGACAGTTCATCATTAAACTGACCAAAAGAGAACCCTTGTGAGCAATATATAAATAAATCATTAACAATTTGTTTGTGTCTCTCTTCATTTGTTTAAACTGTATGGAAATTACATATACTCAAAAGAAAAGTATTGGAAACTGGTTGAAAGCTTTTTTTTTTTTTTTTTTTTTGCGGTACGCGGGCCTCTCACTGTTGTGGCCTCTCCCGTTGCGGAGCACAGGCTCCGGACGCGCAGGCTCAGCGGCCATGGCTCACGGGCCCAGCCGCTCCGCGGCATGTGGGATCTTCCCGGACCAGGGCACGAACCCGCGTCCCCTGCATCGGCAGGCGGACTCTCAGCCACTGCGCCACCAGGGAAACCCTGGTTGAAAGCTTTTACAAAATATTTAGAACAAATTGTAATTTAAAATGCACAGGAGGTATTCAGTGATGGGAACCCAAGGCAAAGACCCTATAAAGTCTAGTCAAAGGTATCCTTCACATTCTTCAGGGGGGATTACTGGGAGAATTGAAAACCCTTCCCATTGATAGGAATGGATTCCCTGCTGGAATGGACTGCTGCATCTTTTAACCCCATACTTGATCACTTTTTCTAAAGATATTATACTAAACCAAAGTAGTGTAGAAAGACATTGTTCAGGGACAGTGCCCAGGTAGTCTCTATTCCCAGTTAAACCATATTATATAAAAGATGTTTTCAAAAACTCAGGGGAATGTAGTGGGTGAGTATTTATTGGCTGTGAAATTAGAATGCCTGAGTATGAAAACCATCACTGACACTTCCTAGCTGTGTGACCTGGGGCAAGTGGCTTAACTTCTCTGAGCCGAAGAGAGTCTCAGTCTAAAAATGTAGGTGATCATACTACCCAAATCATGGTTGTAGAGGATTAAACGAGTTAAACCACACAGAACATTTAGAATAGTGCCTGGCAAATTGATCAATTGATTAATAAGTAGGTTAAGAACGAGATAGATGCTGTAACAAAGAGCTTTCATATGATGCGTGCTATTCAGAGAGATAAGGAAATCATCTTCCTTAACTATACCTATAATAGAATTGGTTCCCATCGTAGATGTCCAGCTCAATAGAGATGAGATTTTTCTAGAGGAGAAAATATCACGACTCACAGAGGCCACAAAAGGGTTCCCTAAAGGGTGAGTGAATGGGTAATAAATACAGCCACGCGCACCACTATCACGAGTCCAAGTTCCCCTGAGACTTTGGTGGAGCTGAGGATGCCCTCTGACCAGGAAAGAGCTTTAAATCATCCAGACAAAACAGATCCTTGACAGAGCCTAGTCCATTGTGATCAACATTCATTGCCTTTGCTGTTCGTGGGGCTGTCTTAACACGTACCGCACCTCCCCCCAGTGATGGGAACACTGTCTGGTTGGAGCGAAGGGAGGGCGTGGCTTTACGGGCACCTGGAGGGACACTGCGGGGATCCGACCCGATTTATCCCGTGAGTGAGTTCACTTCCTGTAGTAGAGAGTAAGAGCCTGGAACCTCCTCCCGGGATGACTGTCGGATAGTGTCCCTTCCACCACCTGCCCTGAAACCCTCCAATGACAGGACATGTTTATTCATTACCTCTACATGTGCAATTCTTTCCTAGGCAGTAATGCAAAAGGAGTTACCCAAAGGGAGCCTTGCTTGAAAAGCATTTCTGCTCTTCCACAGGGAATGTGCAGCAAGCTTAGGGAAAGTTTCCCGTCGTGAACGTGGTCCATTCCTTCTCCAGATCCGCCCTCTCTCCGATGGGCTACGCTCAGCAGCTCTCGTGGAGGCCAGAGAAATGTCCGCGGGCCGTTGCACTTGGACAGCCTCCTCCCCTCCTCCGCCCTCGTGGCTCTGCGGCTGCTGTTCCTCTTCCTCTTTCTAGCCTGCCCCGGCTTCAGAAGGGAAGCGATCCCCTCTCCAGGTGCATTTGAAGGCCACGTCAGCATTCCAGAGAGACACCGTGTGGCCTCTACCTGCCGGGAAGCCCGAGGATGTTTCCAACAATTGCGCAGCCACTCCTGAGGCTGGAACGGGGAGCTCCAGCTACAAACTGCGTTACACCGTCCATGGTTTGGCCGAGTGACATGCCGCAGCCATCATAGTCAAGGATTCCACCGCCCTTCCTGTTGAAGGCCCTTCTCGTCCCCTCTGCATTCCGTTCTTTTGCTTTAAGACACCACCGACTCCGCTGTGGTTACCAGACATTCATACGTATGATTCATCCGCGCATCACCCATTCCGTGTTCATTTAACAAACATCCATTGGTGACCTACCTGCTAAGCCTGGGGATCAACAAGGAAGCAGGCAGAGCCCCGCCCCCGGGGTGCTCGCAGTTTGTGGCTTTATTGTTAAGTTGGAGGGTGGGTGAGGACAAAAGAGGGCACGTTAAAAGGATTCATTGGAGGGAAGTTTAAGGAGGAGACTCTTCACTGAGGGTGGGCGGGCTTAAGGGGACCAGTGAGGGATGCCCAGGCTCCTAGGGCAGTAAGAGGAGAAGCCGTTACTGCCCAGCCCGAAGGGGCAAAAGAGGAAGTAGTAGAGCCCACAAGAGAATTCTGCTGAGGGTCACCCTATAGGAGCTGGACCCGGAGGAGGATCCAGCCTCTGTCAGAATCTCATCTGGCGGGACAGGACGGCAGGGGGAGGGGGGAGGGCAAGGGAGTGCGTTTGACAAACGCCTTGACCTCTTCTCCCCTCCCACCTTTGGTCTCCCAGGGCTGAACCCACTTGGTAGCTAGAGGGCCAGAGCACCCATAGGCTGCAGACCTCAGGGATCGCATCCAGGCACGGAGCAGCAGGGAAAGGAGGAGAAGGGAGCTGGGGGCGATGAGAGGGGGCAACACAGTGCCCCTGTGTGTCCCCTGGGGGGTGGGATGGGGTGAAAGGATTGAACATGCTCACACCGAAGTCCCAGCCCCTGTGCCCAGAGCACAGAGTGGGGGGCTCGGTGTGTCCCGCCTGCCGGGCATCGCTGCCAGAGACTGCCCGCCTACTGATGGCGGGCTGCTGGGGTCTGGACCCTCCGTGACGGTCTGCAGACAGGCCCGTTTATTACTCCAGGAGCCAAAAGGCAGGCAGCCGTGGAGCATCACCTGGCAGTCGGGAGAGTCTGAGCAAAGGTCCAGAGGAGCTGTCTGCAGTCACACACAGAATATGACATGGTCTTTGTTCTCGAGCAATTTATAAACTCACTTGGGAGAGCAAACCTAGACAGAAAAATATGAAACAATGACAATGAAGCCCGTGCAAATAAAAAGGAGTCAAGGCGGAGGCCCAGAAGCAAGCAGGTTACTAGCGGCGGACGCAGCCTGTTCTCTGCCTCGTGGGCAGGTGGGGCGGACACCAGCGCACCGCTGCTCAGCCTTCCACGCTGCCCTTGATGCCTGCCGCCCTTGGTACAGGCATGTGTGCACACACACGCACACAAATGCACACATACGTGCACACTCTAGAGGCACATGCACGTGCAAGGCATGCATGCAGACACACAAGCACACACCCACGTACACACACGCACAACACAAAATCTGTTTCCACTGCTACACAGTCACTCCTGGCAGTTTTCTTGATCGGCTTTGCTGAAATGCACCCATGGAAACAGGAGGAAGAGATGCAGAAGTGATGGAAGATTGATCGATTGGCATTGTTGCTGGTGGTGGGGCTCCTTTTTCAGCAGCCATGTCCCTTTTGGGTTCTGGGTTATCTTAGAAGAAAACAAAGGTCTGTCTGCCTTGCTGGATTCGTGATCATTTTATTGGTATTATGGTATCCAACTGAATGCTATAGGAATCAGGGAACTAGAGCATAGATGATTCCAGCCTAACTCCAAAATGGGCATCCTGAAGGAGGCTTATACGCCTCCATCTAGTGATTTCCTCCCAGTTTCTGCCACCCCAGCACCCTAGGGACCACCTTCCCATGACAGGGGGTGCAGAGTCCCATCAACAGCAGAGGGAGCAATTGGTTTGCCACCACTCTCCTTTCTCTGGGAGGTGCTTGCCTCTGGCAATCCCCTCCCATCTCCTCCTGACACTTGGTTCAGCATCTTGGTACCTGGGCTTCTCCCTGACTCTAGTATTCCCGCCATGAGGCAGGTGTTAAAATGACACAGATACTGCATGTCAGGAGTGATGGTTAAATATTCTAAGACAAGGAGATTGCAGGCGTCATTTTGTGGGTCTTTCTGGCTGTTAAGGAAATGCAGGAGCCTTGGAGAATGACGGGGAAGAAAGAGTCACTGGAGCAGCTTCAACACCAAGCCCAGAACAAAAGATAGCTGGAGGGTTCTACCTTTGCAGGGATGTCACGGGTGGTATGGCTGCCCTGCAGCGGTCGAACTAGGGGAATGACCCTGGTATTTTGAAAAATGGTTTTATTTGTGAAGATGCCTGAGGCTCCACCACATTTCCCCAAACAGCACCTTTCGTTGGGCCCACGTAAAACCCAGAAGAGAGGGACTCAGAAGTGCAGTCGAATTCACAAAACAGGGGTTAAACTGCTAGCTCTCTGCCGTGTGATTTCCTGTGTGCATTCGTTTTCCAGCTGCAAGAACGGATCCTCAGTCCCTGGCCTATGAAATGTGTGCACAGGCCCCTTATTGGCTGAGACCTCACTTGGAGACTGGAGAGGTTAGCTCCACGCGAGACCCCATCCCATCCTCTGGAATGTCTCTGCTTTCCATCATCCTGCCCACCTTGCTTTCTTCCTCATCTTACTTACACACATGCCTTTCTCCTAACTTCCTCTGAGCCTCTCAAAGTGTGTAACTTTGCGAACAACACCTGGGGAGGCCCGTCATATGCTCTTGATAAGGAAGAAGTGCCTGGACACGTGGCAAAGGGATCCAGTGTTAACGGTCCCCGCCGGCCTGGCCGATACTGTTTTGTCCTCTATTCCAGGGCTTCCTCCAGAATTACAGGTGGTCGGCACTTACTGCTGAATTTACACCTTCCCGAGAACCTTCCAGGGATCTGCTTTCTCCCCATCGGTGCCACCTTAGGTCCCTAGGCCCCTTGACTCAGTGCTTTAGCATTTAAACTGGCACAAGGTGTAACCAGAGGCTCCCAGAGGAAGGCCTCTGGGAAGGCCACTCCCCTCTAGTTCACCCACCTTAGCTACTATGTTAATAAAAATGATTCATGTTCCAAAGCCCTTAGGAATTACCTGGGTCACACCTGGCTATGCTGTCACCAAACCCCACAGTGCATTATATGTCACAGAGAGGGAAATCACTGCCACTGGCCAGCCCCCAAGATCTCACTCGCACACCAAAAAGACCCCCCCGGCAGGCTGGACCGTTTGTTCGTCCTCTCAGCCTGACACTGAGTGGGAGACGACAGCCACCTCTCCTTCTGCAAGACCCAGTTTTCCAAAACTCCACCCACTTGCCCAAGAAAGCAGGAGAGATTCAGGAGGCAGGCGGATGTGATGCCAGCATATAAAATGAAAAGAATTGTAAGCACACATTCCTGTTTTGGACGAGATGTCAAGAAAGCCTTCTTCCGTTATGGAAATTCCTTTAAAATAAACAAAAACCGGTGGGTCGTGGTCTTTTGTAAGTTCTTACTGTTCTCTTTTCTCCTTTTCATTTTCACCATAAGAACCCATAACCAGACTAAAGAACAAGTCTTCCTACCTAATATAAAAGCAGTAGAACTACTGGTGATATTAATAATACTTTACATTTATAGAGCATTTTTCACCGTTAAAGCCCTTTATAGACATTAACTAATTAATCCCCTTAGCAACAAAGTACTTACTTTGTTGGCTTCTAGGCATATAATTCAGTAGTGGCCTGAATTAAACATCTCTCTGTCGAGTGATTTGCCATCTTTTTCAAATACACGACATTGGTTGAGATGCTTTTTCTGTCCAATTCTGAAGTCAAATTTTAAAAATCACTATAAAGGAAAGGAGAGGAAAAAAAGAATTCTAGCTACAGCCAATGTATCCCAGTTGTCAGCTTGCCTGTGCTAAAGGCAGAAAAATGTTTTCAGCACTGACTCTCATCTAAGGCTTGCTGGGTATCAACCATGCCCTAGATGTTATCATCTCTGACAGCGCACCTAGAAAATTCCAGAAGCAAGCATCCTTGATTCTATTTATGCGTATTTAAAAATAAACCTGACATCAATACTGATACTGCTCTGGGCTATTATTGCCTCAGGTGTTTTTCCTCTTTCCTTTTTGAGGTTTGAATCAATAGAGCAGCAAAGACAATGGGTAAAATTCTCCCTCCCTTCTCTTCTCCACCCTTCCTCTGCACCTTCCTCTCCCGCTCCTGCACCTGCGGGTTCGTTCGTTCTGCGGTAGCCTCACTGTTGAGCATGTTTTCTGGCACATAGCAGATGCTCAATAAAAGCTGACAAATGAGCCTTGGAGAATGCAACGAGCTCGAGCTCGGTGTTGAACAAAGCACAGATACGCCAGCCCAAGCCGCTCCTTCGCAAGGAATCCCCAGTGGCCGCTACAACTGGAGATGTGATAAACCAGGCTTCACAGGGTCTAGGGGCCTGTCCTATTTTAACCCAGAAGCTGGGATTGGCAGCCTGTGAGCAGAAGCTGATTCCATCAGATGCTGCAAGGGAAAAAAAAAAAAAAAAAAAAAGGGCCATAACAGTCCTTACTCAAAACAAGGCACAAGGCAATCAATGAGTCCAGCCTTGCGCACTTCTGGAGATGCCCCTAGGCTGCGTGCTGCTCTCCTCTGAGGCCCGCTCCCCGTTTTTCTCGCTTCAAGGCTCTCTTTGATTTTTATCTTAAGCAGACTTTGTTTTAGCACAGTTGGCTGGGCAGTGACTTACCCTGCGCGTTTTGTTGGGCCCCAAACTCCCCTGGGAAGTCCCTGATTTTAGAAGAGACCCAGGAAATTGCCAGGGACTCCAGCCATTCCAGGCTCTGGAGCGGCACAGAGTGACCCGAAGCCACCTGGAACTTCTTCCAACTGCCCACCAGGAAAAACTCCAAGATGAACCGACCCCTGGGACTTCTCCCACTGAGATCGTTCTGGGGGGATCCTAAGACATCTGAGAGTTTCAAAGATTCTGTGGAATTCAGATCTGCCTCAGAACCGACCTAGCTGCCGACTGCCAGGGCCAGGGGGGTATAACTCACGTCCCCCTCAGGGCCAAGTCCTCCAGCATGTCAGACGCTGCTCTGAGGGAGGTCTCGTTGGTCCACGCCAGCAGAACAGAAACCACTGGGTCCAGCTGTTTCAGACGCCTCCACTGACATCCTCCAGCAGACGTTTCTTACTGGAGCTTTTCACAGACAGGGTAAGAGCTGCTAACACTCACTGAGCACCTAATACCAGACTCTGTGCGGTGCCCGCCAAGACCCTCCATCGTTCAGGTACCTCGGCTGCTCTGCAATGCTCCAGCCCAGCACGTCCAGAACAGAACTCGTTCCCCAAAGTCCGCTTCTCCATCTCGGTCCCTTAGGTCAGGAATGGCCCAACTGTTCTCCCAGGGGTGTAAGTCAGAAACCCGGGTGTTCCTCCATACTTCCCATTCCCTGACGCAGTACCTGAGATCCATTGGCTGCATCCCTTAAGTATGTCCTGATTCCATCTTCTCGTTTTTCCCAGCCGTTGTCACATCTTTCCCCACTCGAATCTAAGCTTCATGAGGACAGAAGCCTCATCGTCTTGTTCATTGCTCCATCCACAGGGCTTGACAGTGCCCGAAGCACAGACGGTCCTAACTGGATGGATGGCAGGATGAAGGGGCGATCGCCACGGCTTCAAGCCAAGCTGCTGTCACCCTTGCTTGGGTTCCTGCGGCAGCCTCTTGACTGGTCCCCCTACATCCACTCTGGACCTTCCAATTAGTTCTGTCTCTGTAGCCAGCTTGATTCTTTACAAACATGCACGACTCACTCTCCCACCCAGCGGCCTCCCAGGGCTCATGTTATAGACCATATTCCTCACCGGCTGCAAAGTCAGGTATGCACAGCCCCACCCCCGTCTCAGAGCCTGTGCTCGGGACGTTCTCCTCCCCAACTCACCCTCCGTCCCTTCTCCTGAAATGACCTCCCCATCTCCTTCCAACCTCGTCCTGAGAGTGGTGTCTGGATGCATCTTCTCCTGATTCCCTCGGTCTGGGGCTACTATGGGACTCTCTCTATTGCTCAGACTTTTTCTTTAAATGACCTCTTATCGTTTGCAATTATGTGATGATTTCCACTTTTTTGAACAACTAACTGGCTCCCCAACCAGGCCACGACCACAGTGCCTGTGAGCCCTCACGTCTGCAGCTTCAGGCGTGGCACAGAGTGTGGGACACTCCGTGAGTTACAGTTCAAAGTCCTGCTTTGTCTGCGCTGGACCCGAGGCTCCATCCTCCCCGGCTTCCCTCCCCCCTCCCCCACGTCCTGGGGGCTGCTCCCAACGGGCTGCACCACTCAGGCCCCTCGTGCTCTGGCTCTGACCGGGTTTGGCCCCTGGGAGGTACAGATAGGAGCCGGCAGGGTAGGAAGAAGGACCAGGGCGTCTGCTCCCCTCCCCGCAGGCTGGATGGGGTGGGGAGGGGTGTCCTCACCCACCTCTGTCTCTCACCGAGTTCCAACACAGCTGACCTTGGCCTCCCTCGCTTGCCAGGCCCAGAGCTGGGTGCTCCAGCACCCTCCCCCATCCCACTCGCGGGGTGCCATCTGGTTCCCGCCAAGACCCTGATGAAAACGTCCACTGCCCCCCCGCCATTGCACTCGAGGAAACCGAGGCTCAGCTCTCACTGGTGGTCGTGAGTGAGCTCAGCTCAAGCCATGGCTGTGACTGTCAAAGCCCACGTGCTCTTCACTGTTGCACAAGCCCCCTTCCCGTGACCCTCAGCGTGGAAGGAACTGGGAGACGGTTCCAAACATGCGGTGAAGCCCATCGTGGGTCCCACACCTCTCAGGCTCCTGTGAGCTTGCACTGGGCTCCCGGTGCTGAGAAACCCCCACGGGAGCTCGGCGGCTGACTCTGGCGCTCTGTCTGCCCCACTGGCCCCTTCCCATCCCCCCCGGTGTAAAATCTGTGGGTAGTCATTCTGCCTGAAAACAGGCAAAGCTGAATCCTGCGGGTAGAATGAAACCATTGCGTTTCTCCCGCTCTGGGTCCTGCCGTCTCTGACCTGATTGCTTTGGTCCTGAACCGAAGTGGCCAGGCGCTATGGGGACGTTCTCCCATGTGACCCTGGGGCTGTCCCCAGCAGTCTGTCATGTTCTCCCAGGTTCACAGGGTCTACGGCCGTGTCCACTTTCCCATCTTCAAACCTCTCTTGGTCACACCTGGGGTTAGAAGTCTCTGTTTATGATCGAATTCTATTTTTACAAAACGCTTGTTCGTAGATACTCCCCACTCTACGTCCTGCTATAAGTTACAGGGTCAGCAAGCAACACGCTGAACCCAAATATCTTCTCACCCCTGAGACTAGCTGGACTTGAAGCCAGGTGCCTTCGGAAGACCCTCAGCTGTTTAGAGCATTGGCGCCTGCAGGAGAGGGAAGGACAGAAGATGCCGGGTCCTGAAAGCACATTGGCTCAGGACGCAGTGGGATGTCACAGCCATTGGAGTCAGATGGGCCTGGTTCTAATCCCCACTGGGATTAGCAGCTGAAGCGGCTGTCCCACCCACGAGGCTGTCCCGGGCCACAGAGCTGTAAAGTGCACAGCCGGTGCTCAAGCCCTTGGGCCCGTGGCTGGATTCTCCCTAAGCCTTGGGTTCCTCATCTGTGAGATGGGCTAAACTTATCCACCATGCAGGGCTGCTGGGAGGACAAAATGATGACACAGGGGATGCACATAAGGCCTGAACTTGGCCCTCAGCCAGTTCCCTTCCTTCCTTCATGATGGCAAATGCTCTCCGGGCATCTATTCCGGGTTCTTTCTCCATAATGTAGGTCAAGATCTCACGTAGAGATTCAGGTCCACTGGCAGAAGAGATCTAGCAGAGATTCCACGAGAGGCCATACCACCCCCCGCCCCAGCCCGGCCACCCCTGCCCCAGGTGCGATAAGCCCACGTCCACAGGATTCAGACTCACTCTATTTACCAAACAGCGCATTCTAAGGGAGCTTTGTTGCCATGGACAATGGTGACTGTCCCACTATTATTCAGAACACTGCTATATTCTTTCTCTCCCAATAGAAAGAACATCTTCGAGGAGGAGAGGGTACGAAAAGGTTCAACGGTATCAGGACACCCCAAAGACCAAATCTGAACGCTGACACTGCAAGAGGAAGCACATTTGGAGAAGCTTGGCCAGTGGTCCGCGCTGCCCTGGTGCCCACGTCTGCAGCCCCTTGTCAGCGGATCTGGGAACATCCCGGTGCATCACTACTGCAGAAACTGGTGGGGGCGGGGGGAGGGCTCATCTCCAGGAGATGAGCCAGGAGCCCAATCTCCCAAATGGTCAGATGGCTGGGCCGTTACTGCCCAGTCCCAGGCTGCACGGATGTGTCCTTATGTGTGATGTTCTCCCCGAAGGCCGGGGGTGGCCATGGGTCCAGCCCTGTGACTTCTCACACCACTGGGCAGGCAGGGAGCAAGGAGGCAGCCCACCTGTCGGGCTGAGTCAGGGGAACCCATCCAGCTTCAGAGAAACAGCTGGTACCAGAGACAGAGCTGGCAGGAGACATCACATCCTCTGGGTAGTTCTGACAAATATTTAACCTTGGGAATTTCAGAATGAAGAAGAAGAGTCCCCTCAAAGGGAAGAGCCCAGGGCCAAGGACCCCAAGCCTAATTCAAGACCTGGATGTCAGGCAGAGGCATCCTGGGACAATTTGCAAAGGTGCCCACAGGGAGGCAGTGCTGTGCTCTCAGGAAGGGGATTAGGTTAGCAAGAAGGCCCGGAGGGCGGAGGGCACGGGCTCGGGGTGGCAGTCAGGCAGAGAGAGTGTAGCTGCCGGGATCGAGGATCGCGGTGACGATAGGGACAGCCATCCAAACCCCAAAGGCAGGGCTTCCCTGGTGGCGCAGTGGTTGAGAGTCCGCCTGCCAATGCAGGGGATACGGGTTCGTGCCCCGGTCCGGGAAGATCCCACATGCCGCGGAGCGGTTGGGCCCGTGAGCCATGGCCGCTGAGCCTGCGCGCTCCGCAACGGGAGAGGCCACAACAGTGAGAGGCCCACGTACCGCAAACAAACAAACAAACAAAAAAACACCCAAAGGCAGAGCAAAGGCCAAAAGAGGGAGTGGCAACAGAACACGGCTTGTCTGTAACACCACAGGAAACCGCGCCTTGGCTCTACTTGGCGCAGAAGTGGAAGAAACGGGGAACCCCTTCCGGGTCCCGGACTCAGGCGTGCATGGTGTGTGTACAGGTCCTGGAGAAAGCAAAGGACGCGGGGACTTGGGAAGAGACTGAAGCTGCGAAGGGGAGAGGCTCCCTTCCCTGACTCACTCCTGCTGTCTAATCCTGCTGGAAAGAAAGATGCTCGCGGGGCAGAGGAGAGCAGCTATCACTTGACTGCTGGGGAAGAGGGATGCAGAAGGCCCAGGCGGCTAAAGATGCGGCCCACCAGCCTTCCGCTGCGTCCTCGAGGCCCTCCCAGGGGCCCGCGGGGCCCGAGTTGGCGTGGAGACCGTTTTTAGCTGCGCTGCGGTGACGAGGAGTAATTTCATGTCAGGAACATTCCTAGTAAGATGTGACAAAGCGAGAGAGAGGCATGGCCATATATACACTCCCAAACGTAAAACAGATAAGCTAGTGGGAAGCAGCCGCATAGCACAGGGAGATCAGCTCAGTGCTTTGTGACCACCTAGAGGGGTGGTATAGGGAGGGAGGGAGGGAGGGAGATGCAAGAGGGAGGAGATATGGGAACATATGTATATGCATAGCTGATTCACTTCGTTATAAAGCAGAAACTAACACACCATTGTGAAGCAATTATACCCCAATAAAGATGTTAAAAAAAAAAAAAATCACGCCTAGGAAAGGAACGGGAGGCCGTGCTGTGGCGACAAGGAGGTTCGGCCAGTGGAGAGATGGGGCGATCGCCCTGCCACGCCAGGATGCACTCCACCTGCCCGGTCCCCGCTCGCCAGCAAACTGGAAAAAGAGACACTTGTAGAAATCAGAACATGGCTGTGAAACAGCAATTCCCGATCAGAAATCATCACGAAGAAGCCCCCACTTAAATAGTTAACATCTGGAATAGATTTTACAAACCGCAACCACAGTTAATAAATGTGTTAATGAACCTGAGTTTGACCTCAGGTTGACCTTCTGTCTTTGGCTGTGAACAAATAACAATAAACAAGTCTTCAGATGTACGGGCTCGGGTGTGTTCCTAGGAGACTGCTTTAAATCATGTGATTTTATAGTAATATACCATCTTTCCAGGTGTCTATTATGTGTTTTGGAAAGTTATCTCAACTTTAAAAAAAAAAAAGACCTTATTGCATTTAAAAGAAAAACACTGAAGAGTGGCTTAACCTTTTAAAAAGCAGACCTTTAAAGAGAGGTGATTTTTCTGGTACAGCGATTCACAAGGTAAGATTTCAGCTCTAAGAGGCAGAGCCTCAGTTCAGAACCAGACACTTGGGGCTGGGGCCTGGAAGGAGCGTTTTCTATCTGGTACTTGATCTTTTAACTTCATTTTCTCTTTCCTAAAGTAAACACCCCCCTTTAAAATACCGGCCTTTCAGCCTTTTAGCGGCTCTTCCCTGAACGGTGTTTATCTTCCGGGCTATCTATTAAGTGTCAGTTTATTTAGCGATAGCTTTGCCTGGGGTTGACGGATCTGTTTAATATCCTTCTTTAAGATAGACTGGCTTATCTTTACAAAAAATGTTATCAGGTGCCTGCTCTAAGGATCATTACTTTGATTTATTGTTTCCTCTGCAGCCAATATCCAATAATGGGTGTTCCTTAAGTCATATCTGTACTTTTTTTTTGTCATGAATTTTCAGTGCCTCTCTTGTTTCTCTGTGCCTTAAGTGCTGTGTGGATTGGGGGCCCAGGAAGCCTCAGGAGCTAAGCCAGGCCCTGTCCACCTGGCCCCTCGGCCTCTGATGGGCGAGACCATTTCCAGAGCATCCGGGATGATGCCAGGAGGAAAGTGGTAACGAAGAGCATGACCTTCAGCAGGGGAATACCCCGGGTTCCTGTGACCTTTGGGAGGAACTCCCAGCGCGCCAGGAAGCAGGTACCCAAGGAACACCCACCCCACACAGAGTCAAGATGCCCCATTGGTCGTGTGCAAGGTCCCAGGCAGATACCATCCAAGATCTCCCAGATGAATACGGGCTCCGGGTGGGAGGGCAGCGAGGCTGAGTGGCTCTGGGGGATGCCCCGTGCAGCTCCCACATGCGGACACCAAGTCCTTCACCCGAAGTTCAGAGGCCTGAGAAAAGTCACTCTAGCCTTTGTTTGTTCTTTGTCTCTGGTGTTGGAATGAATCATCTGCTTTCCCTTTGTCTTCCACTTCTAAAATGAGTGTGTGAGTAATACTCTTCATATTTTCCACTTTAAGAGAAATTCAGAAGCTAAGATAGACCGGGGGCTCTTGTGTGGCTTTCACGAGATTTTTTTCTTTAAAAACAATCCTCGTATATATATGTAAACATGTCTCTCCCACACGCACACATCAGAGGTGAGTCCTTCACTATCAAACTCCGAGCTAGTCGCACGGGAAGACAAGGAGGAGGACACCATGCGGAAGTTTCTGAACAAGATCCCTAAGTGCTAGTTATTTTCAAGGAAAGAAAGACAAGAAAAACAGGGAGTGGAAGTTTCAGCCTTTCCTAAACTAGCAAATGACCCACTAATACTTAATTAGCTGAAATTTTAAGGGACGTTGGAAATCTGAAATACAAAAGAGCAGAACATAACTCCTTTGTGGTGGAAAAACCCAGGCTACCAGGCTGTGTGTGTGTGTGTGTGTGTGTGTGTGTGTGTGTGTGTGTGAGAGAGAGAGAGAGAGAGAGAGACCCCCTTCCATTCTTAGAACCATAACACCATGGATGACCAAAACTACTATAGATGATCACATTAGCTGTGAAGCCCCATCATTCATCTTTTCATACTACTTTTGCTCGTGTATTTCAGGATGGGTGACAGTAGCAAGTCCATGGCATTCCTTTTGGTTTCATTTCTGTGGGAATGAGGAGGGGGTGGGAGAGCGGGGGTAGAAGCTCCCTCCATATGCAAATCCCAGCCCTGCCTTTTCTCAGGGCTGCCAGTTTGAGGAGCATGTGGGTTGCGATCCTTTTGTTCCTTTGGAAGAAAAAAAAGTGCTCTGGGTAAAAATAGTATTTTAAAGTCTTAAAAAAAATACTAATACACATCAGAGCTGATGACAAGGGAGCTGTTTCCCCTGGGTGGTACCCGGAGAGTGAGTGATGTGGGAAAGGCTGAGGCTCCCTCTGAAGCCCCTGTTCTAGACATCTCCCCCTGCCCTGGATTCCCTCCGCAGCGGTGCCTGGGGAGTGAGCACAAGATTCCCACCTCCTTCTCCTGTCACCTGCTTTTCCGATTTCAAGACAGTCCGCTGGCTCAGGGCCTTTCCCTGGAGGCAGGCGGAGGATGCTGGGCTGACTGTTCGAGGCTCAGCCTTCCTCCAGCTGCTTCCGATTCTCAGAAGCTCCCTCCCCGCCGCCTCCTGTCGCTTTCTGGATTCTCTGCTCCCTTGCTTCTTCCCTCTTTCAGGTCCTGTTTATCCTCCTCTACATTTTACTTAAGAATTCCAAAACTTTTCGTTCAATTCCCTTCTTGCTAGTTTGCACACCTTTGTATGTTTTATGCTTAGTGGTATCATCTTCCTCATTGGAGTAGGGCATTTTAAAAAGAATTTCAGCTCCATCCAAGAAAGCAGACTCTCTGGGGCTTGTCCTGGGAACAACCTCCATGACACTGGGCGGGAGGCACTGGGAGCCCCAAGGGATGCTGGGCTTCTCCCATCTTTCACCCCATCTAGCACTGTTTTCTTTTGTGTGTCTTGACTCTGAGGCAGGAATTGGCTCTTACATGAGCTAAATAAAATACAATTAATAAAATCAAAAGAAATGCTCCTAGAGGTGGGTAGGGACCTCCAATTCTGCACCACCCTTAGGTCCTGGTTCGTCCCCGCCTGCAGCCCTTGGCACCTGCATGGCTCAGGTGCTCAACCGGTGGGTCACCCCTCACTCATCTTGGAGAGAGGGCTACGGAGAAGGTTGTAGCAGATCCTACGTGTGGATAAAACCACTAGTGACTAACCTCAGAGCTCTCGTAATCCAGCTTTTAAAAATTTTGTAGATGAGGAATATGAGACTCAGCGATGTTAGGTCACATGTCCAATCACTCAGAACTGCTTGGTCTAAGAGATAGTGCTAGAATCCAGCTCTCTGGGTTCTTACAGCTCTTTCCACCAGGCCACAGGGCCTCCCCACAATGTGCTAACACAAAAGCCCTTTGGTCACTTAAAACATTTTTTTTTTTTTGTACTTTCTCCAAGAGTTTGAAAAGTACTAATTAGCCTACTTTACGAAGAAAAAAAAATATGTACGTACTTAGGTACACATGTGTGCGTGTATTTCCTAAACGACTTTAGAATCAGTGTCACAGCACGGCGGGGCTGGGTTCGCTTAGGGACTGCGGGCTCCAGTTCCTCTGAGTTACAAAGGAGACGAGTGACTGGTCAGACCCAGAGTGAAGCCATGGCTGCACACCCCTGAAGTTCTCCACTTCGCTGGTTCCTGAAAATAGCCCTTAAAAGTCAAAATAGGTCCCCTTTTTTGTTGTATAGGCAGGACATCTTAGATGAGGTAGATTTTCTTCGACAATAGCCCGCTTTTCATGCATCTGGAGCATTCAAGTCCACAGCTGCTCACCACGCGCCCACGGTGTGCGGGGCCCGGCCGCTGCTGGAAGTTCACGGCTCAGAGGCTGGTCAGCGGCTTTGTCTGCTCACGGCCAGGTGCAGGGCCCCCTCTCAAACTGTGGGCGATGCTCAGGCCCGCCCTCAGCCCTGCCCCTTGTTCTGCTCTACACTTCCGAGCCATGGTCAGCCGGATTCTGTTGACCAGAACCAGGGGAGGGACAATCATTTTAGTTTCTAGGCTTAGATGTCATATCTCTGGCTTTCAGGAGTGGGGCTTGGGGGAACTCGCCTTGGACTAGTACAGAAAACAGGTAAAGCCGCGCCTGGCCTTCAACCCGGGCAGCTGAAGCATACTGGGGGGAGGGGCTTTGGCAGCTGCCCGCATGACGGTGGCAGCCCCAGGAATCGTAACTTGGAGGGCGTAGGGCAGCAAAGCGCCTACAGAGGCAGCAAGGAAGGGGTTCTGGGTGTGCACAGCAAGCGCCTGGTTTCTGCTCAGATTTTATATTTCTGGGGCTAGTTCTGGGGCGCACCGGATGGAACTTTCTAAGGGAGAGAGGCCTTACACCATCTAAACCCCCTTTGGGCCGCCCAGTGCAGCCGCGTGGTGGAAGCTGGCATCTCCCTCCACGCTGTCTCTGAGTCACTTGGGGGTAACGTAAGTGAATATTGCTTACATTCTTGAACTCCTCGCATATAAAAGAAATGCCAAAGGCCCGTGGAGCTTCTGAGCTTCATCTGAAAGGCCAGAATCATATAGGGGACAGGCTGGGAGGCCCCTGTGGCAGACAGAGCACATCCGTGGTAGGAGCACTAGGGGGTGGGCGGCCAGGACAGAGGAGCGAGAACAAGAGCAGCCACGGAGGAGAGGCCACGAAGGACAGGCCACGAGGAACAGGCCACGAAGCACAGGCCACGAGGAACAGGGCAAGCAAAACTGAGTGTGGGGCTGGGAGCTGAAAGCCAATGTAACTTTCACCTAAGCCCTTTGTTGTCCCCAAAGAGGGGCGCGTGTGCACGAGAGGTGCCTGTGCATGCGATGGTGGGAGATATGGTCCCCACACCCACTGTGAGCCATGGCCGTTACTGCTCTCTCCCATCAACATCGTATGATTCAGATGTGGCTCCAGTCTCTGGGCGCTCCTGTCCTGGTAGAACGTGGGATGCTCTTCAAAGGCCACATAGCACGACGGCTTGTCCCCCGCCAGGAAGAGCCCAGTGGTAACGTGAACCGTCCTGCTCAAAGGCGAATCTGAACAGTGATTCCTTGTGTTTTATGGTGCTCTGGGGGGCACGCCCCTTTTTAACACTCACCATCTCATTCCTGCCCTACCACCCCTATGAGAGGCAGTGCTGGTGTAGCAGAAACAGCACAGTGCTTTGGAGTCAGGCACTCTGGCTTTAAATCCCAGCTCTGTCAGTTACCGTATATATCTTTTTAAAATATTTATTTATTTATTTTTGGCTGCATCGGGTCTTAGTTGCAGCACGTGGGATCTTTCGTTGGGGCGCATGGGCTTCTCTCTAGTTGTGGCACGAGGGCTCCAGAGCGTGCGGGCTCTGTAGTTGTAGCATGCGGGCGCAGGGACTTAGTTGCCCCACAGTATGTAGGACCTTAGTTCCCTGACCAGGGATCAAACCTGCTTCCCCTGCATTGAAAGGTGGATTCTTAACCACTGGACCACCAGGGAAGTCCCTGTCAGCTACTGTATTTTACTTTGGGTAAAAACTGAGCCAAAGCTTCTTCCTCTGGAAGACGGGGATTATAACAGGACGAGGAAGGCTTTGGGGGCACATGTGAAACTTTTGGGCAAATTAGAACAAGAAGCCTTTTCCTCAAGACATTTTATTTCCATTTGTCAGAAAATTATTGGAAACTGTGATGACTGTGGTATGTAAACTGTCCCTGAGATGGGCCCCCCCGCCTTGCTCCAGGGAGGGACTTTGCAAAGCGCCTGGTACATGAAAGCTCTCAGCAGTCACCAGGCAGAGCAGCCTTTGTCCCCAGTCTGTCTCAGGAGGGGACCTGGGCTGATTGGTAGGGCCAGGACTGAACCCCAGGTCTGCCGACTTCTCCTCCAGCTCCCCTTGCTTCACGTTCTAAATTCACCTGTGAAAGAACACCCACTATGCACTTTGCCAGAAACAAACTTGTAGAGACACTTTAACTTTCCACAGGAATTGGCCTGCTTTCTCCAAGCTGAAATGCTACAGTATGGAGAGAAAATATTATGGTTCCGAAAACACAGTTCTCAGGAAGATGGAGAAACAGCCCAAAATGGGGATCCCAAACTCTGTCAGATTCTATCCACCCTATCTGTGGTCTTGATGGAATGACCCAGCTTCTGGTGATTCAGCTCCCTTATATGTAAAATGGAAAAATACTCATCTATCCTGCAGAGATACTATCACGTGAAATTTATGAGCTTTTCAGAGAACATCGAGAGAGAGCCAGAGGTATACGGTCCCATGGGAGGACGGCATGTTAGCATTGCTATTGTTATCAAAGCATTCGTCCTTGCTCACGTGAAAACGTTTTGAAGGTCTCTCTTTTTTTTTTTAAGGTCTCTTTTGAAGAACTGCATCTAGTGTGAATAATTAAATTTGCCCAAGGAAGTATAAAGGACTTGTAATGCTTCATTCATCTGGCATTCAATAATCTTTAATTGAGCATCTACTATGTGCCTAGCAACAGGATTGCAGTGACGCACAACAAACGCATTTCTCTAGGAGCTTACGGACTAGTGGGCATGAGTCATGAGACCCAGAAAAACCAGGTGCTGAAGTCCCAGCATTATTGTGGGACAACAGAGAAGCAAGACTCTTTTGCTTGAGTCCCATTTGCCCTTTTATCTTGCTCTTGTTACTGTCCGTGGAGTTGAGTACGGTGAGCATCTGCTGTTTTGTCTGCCCCACAAGCAGGGCCTCTGTGGGAAAGCATCTGATTGCTGACCACTCCCCACTCCCGGTCCATGGAGTGAGGATGGGGTTCATCTCCAATGGCCTCGGCCTACAGTGGCTTGAAGCAGGATTTTTGTTCCCAGCCGGAAACTGAGGTTGGGCAGTGGCAGTGAGAGTGCTGAAACCTAGCCACTAGACCACCAGGGACCAGCGGCCAGTGACAAGCCCCTGGCCCATCAGCTGCGTAGAAATGAGTTTCCATGTAGAGGCGGAAAGTAGTGAAACAAAGTGTTTATTAGGAGGAAAAAGAGTATGTGTGGATAGACATACGGGTGGACTCAGAGAGAGTTGCACCCTCGTGGTAGTTTGAATCATTTTTATGGGGCATTTCTTCTGGGTTTCCTTTGGCCAATCATCTTGCTTTGCCTGGTTCTGAGCCTGTATTTGGTATATCTCAGGGTCCTCCCATGTGTACGTCCCATGTCAGCGTCCTCCCATGTCTCTTATCCAAGATGGATTCTAGCGAAGAGGCCTATGGATAGTTGACATCACTTACTATGGGGTGGCGCCCCCTCCCTTTTTGACCTCCAAGGACCCTTTCTGTGCATGTGTAGTCAGGGAGGTCTCCTTGATTTCGAGAATAAGGAATTTGTGGTCTTTTATCTCTTATCTGGGCAGCCCAGCCTCCTCTCTCGATTGTCCTACTATTGATATTTTGGAGTTTCTGTCCACATGGAATGAACTAACCTGCTTACCCTGGGGCCCATCTATCTCCTGCCTCAGGGTGACCTCACTCCTAGGATCTCTGGTACAGGCACACGACCCAGGGTGGACCAGCTAAGCTCCTCACCTGCCTGGCCATGTGGATTGGTGCCAGATAAAATAGAGGATGTTATTAAATTTGATTCAAATTTAAATTTGCGTATTTGGAAAATAAATAATTTCTTGTATGTATCCCAAATATTACATGGAATATACTTACACTAAGAAATTATTCAGTATTTACCTGAAATTCAAAGGTAATGGGGCATCTGTAGTTTTACTGGCTAAATCTGGCAACCCTGTTCAGGGGAGCCAATGAGAGCCCTCCCTGGGACATTTCTGAGATTATTGGCAAAAGGACGCCCTTTCCCCACTAGGATTGTGATAGCCGCTGTCACCAGCGCTGGGGCAGCCTCCCTGAGAAAGGAGCTAGCGCACGAAGCAGAGCTGAGAGATGGAAAGAAACACCCACATCATGTCTTTAGAGCCTGTGGATCTGACTGTCCTGGTGGACCCCTGTCCTCTCTAGTTAGGTGAGCTGATACCAACCCTTTGTTTCTTGTAATTGTCCTGAACGTGCATTCCCAGCTGCTGTGGCTCCAGTTTCCCCAATGTTAAGGCACTTTCTTTCTATCAAAATCTTTCCTATTCTTCAAAGTCCACTCAATTCCAATCCTCTCCAGAAACTGTTCTCAGACTTTCCCAAACACTGCCTGCCACGTTTGCAGGATCACATAGGTTGTTTTTGTATTCTGGAATGCAACATGTCTGATCCAGAGACTTAGTTTATTAAAGCCCTGGACGTTCCCTTGGCTTCAATTCTCTTGGTATCACACAAAGCCTCCTAACATTATGGAGGAGTTTTATTTAACAGATTGTGAGCAAAAGCAAGGGGCAGTCACTAGGAGTCTGCATGGTCTCTCTTGAAGTGGCAGGACATTTTGTAAAGTCACTTGTATGTGGAGTCAGGAGCCCAGGCTTCAAGTCAAGACATTGTCACTGAGCACTTCCCTGACCTGAATGAAGGAGTACTCATGTGAGTACTAGCGCAGGTACTGTGTGAGTGCTCAGCGTGAGTACTTATGCAGGTACTCTCGCCTTCTGTTTCCCCATCAGTGAAGTATCGAGTTGTACGACATCTAACATATGTTTCCAACCCCATGGTTCAATGATCCAAAATCATTTTGTTAGATCCAGGGATTGGCATAGAGAAAGTATAGCTGGATTTCAGGGGGTATTTTGCAAAGTTCTCATGATATCTTTTAGGAGGGATGTGACAAATGGAGAAAGAGAAATTCCATGTGAGTGACAGAAGATTAGTGCAACATGTCTGTAAGAATTCAGAGGCACGAAATCCTAAAGGTGAGATGTGGCTGGTCATAAGGCTTTACCAACAACTTAGAGTAAGTGAAGACATTCAGATGACAACTTTCAGATGACGCAGAACTAGGAGGAATGGCCAACACATTGGAAGACCCAAACTAGATTCAAACCAACTTAATATTCTGAATTGACCATTTATCGCTAAATCTATCTATCTATCATCTATCTATCTTTCTATCTATCTATCATCTATCTATCTATTTTCTATCTAAAAGAATAATATTCAGCAGGTTAAGAAAAAAGTTGACCGCACAAATGCAAGGCAGAGACGTGGTTCATATGAAAAAGCCACGGGACGTTTGGTTTACGGCGGGCCGTGAGTCATCGGTAGAGGTCCAAAGAGCCACTGCAGTGCTGGCTCGTATTATAAGCTGGGGAATGCCTCGTTCCGGGGACAGAAGAGCTCCCTGTGCTCTGCGCTGGCCACCCTCTTTTGTAATACTGGAGTTTATCCCGAGGAGGAGTTCAGAGTGTGATGGAAATGTCTAGGAATCACCCATTCGTTTGTTCTTTCCGATGCACCTGCATGTATTCATTTAGCACACACCTTCAGCAGTAGCTGACAGTGCCTTGAATCCTTTTTGAAATGAGATAGCGGAATAAATGAATGAATGCAAATAAATAAAATATGTCAGACACGGTGCTAGGAGCCTAGTATCCAGAAAGGAAAGACAGAGTTCCTTCCCTCAGGGGTCCCTCCTGGAGAAGTGAGAGTCCAACAACGCGGGGAGGGTTGTAGGTCAAAAAGCCTCTCCGCTGAGTCCATGCCCAAGTACGGAGATGGTCCTGCGCAGTGGGGTGGGACTGTTTCTCTGAGCCAGGTGAACACGGGCTGGCTGGAGCCAGGAATGCTCTAGGGAACTGTGGCCTTGACCGGGGGACTCTAGTCAATGAGCCTGAAGTTGCCAGTCAGCTGAGTCTGTGAATGGGGCGGAATGGAGAGGGAGGGACTTAACGTGGAGGCTGTTCTCTCCCTTAAACTAGCAAATCATCATTCCCGCGCTAATGCCCGCCAGCCAAGCCAGTCTTCCCAGCAGCTGTCAACAAGTGCTAACGTTTTCTGGCTGTGCCCTACCCCTGCCCCTACCCCTTACCAACAAGCACAGCTCATTAACCTTCCGGATGTGGCAGTAGAAAAGCCCTTTCTGTGACTTCTTTTTCTTGTTTTTTCAATTCACAGTTTAATTTCGACTTCCAAATGGCTCCCCTAAGTATAGGTCTGAGCCTAGAGAGAGGTGAAGGACGGAATGAAGGTAAGAGTTTGAATATACCCCAGTGCAGTCAGAAGATGGGCAAAAGGGGCAGTTTTTGTATTTTATTCACCCTTTCATTCATTCATTCATCCTTTTCGTTGTACACTGGCGAGTGCCTTCTCAATGTCAAGCAGAGCTCAGCATTGGAAATACAAGTGGGAAACAAAGAGCCATCATCCTGCCCTCATGGCGGTAGAGTCTGGAGGGGCAAACATCTAGTTAATATCAAATCTACAAACATACTCACACTTTTACCTGCCCTCTTCCTCTTGTCTCCCTTTAAAACTAGTAAAATGGGCTTCCTTGGTGGCGCAGTGGTTGAGAGTCCGCCTGCCGATGCGGGGGACTCGGGCTCGTGCCCCGGTCCGGGAGGATCCCACATGCTGCGGAGCGGCTGGGCCCGTGAGCCGTGGCCGCTGAGCCTGCGCGTCCGGAGCCTGGGCTCCGAAACGGGAGAGGCCGCAACAGTGAGAGGCCCGCGTACCGCAAAAAAAAAAAAAAAAAGCATATCAACCGAATTCAGCGTGTGTGCCTTGTTTGGCTTTGATTTGAACAAGTCATGTGTAAAAAATAAAAAACATAGACAGTCAGGGAAATTTGAACCCTGGGTACTTGGTGACATTAAGAAATCGCTAATTTTTAAGTGTGATAATAGTTTTGTTGTAATTTTTTTAAGTCCTTATTTTTAGGGATACTACGAAGGTCTCTGTAGATGAAAAGTTAAAGTGTCTTGGATTTGTTTCAAAATAACCTGGGAAAGGGGTGATAAATTGAGTGGGATACAGATGACATGTGATTGGCTATGTGTTGACGCTGGGGTGATGGGTATATGGGGTTTCATTATACTGTTCTCTCTACTTTTATGTGTTTGAAATTTTCCATAATAAAGTGTTAAAAATTGATGAGGTGACTCTCCTCCTATAAACGCCCTATCTATTTATCTCTGTTCTGGGTTCCATCCCATCTTATCTCCTCAAGGACTTAGCTCTCCATTTATTGCCTCTCTGGGCACTATCTCTCCCTCTCTCCCCCTGAGTCATCCCATAGCTTATCAACACCTTCTACTACCTCCCATTTGGAAAAAAAAAAAGAAAGAAAGAAACTCTGGAAAACCAACTTCAATTCCTCCCTTGGCCCTTCTTATCTCTCTCCATCCACCTGATTTTTCTATCCCCCTGTACAGCCCAGACTGCTCTTCCTATACACATACTTCCTAATTCCTCACCGTCCATTCATTTCTCAACAAACTGCACTCTGGGAAACACTGTCAGGGCCACCACCATCCTACATGTCACCAGCTCCCAGGCACACTTTTCTGCTTCCCTCTTTCCTCCTGACTCCTCCCACTCCTGGTTCCTCCTATCCTTCCGTCTTCCGTCTGGGCTTCAGGATCACACCATTGATGGGGTCCGTGCACCAGTCTTTGTCACTGCACCAACTTCATTCCCTTTATAGCCCTTATTGAAAACTGCACTCAGATTTTTATTTGTGTATTTCCCACTGGACTGCAAGCTCCCCAAGAAAAGGAACCAAATCTATTTTGCTCATGTCTGTAATCCCAGCAAATAGTACAGTTCCTGGCGCACAGAGGCACTTAAAAAATATTTGTTGAATGAAGACATTAAATGATACATCAACCCAATGATTACCCAAATCAGGATAATTACAAATTGTGAAAAGCTCTATGAAAAAAGTGCGTTAGGGTGTCGATCTAGTTTAAAAGGGTCGCAGAAGCTTCTACGTGAAAATCGCATTTGAGCTGAGCTCTGAAGAATGGAAGGGAATTACAGAGAAGTCGGGAAACAGTGAGAAAAGAGTCAGCAGACCCTGATGAAAAGATGCAAGGGGGACTTTTGAAACCAAAAATCGCCTGGGGGTCAGAGATTTGCTGTTTCCTCTCCTAGGATGGGTCTGTGTGTGTCCCTTGGGAGTAAGTGACAGAATGCAGGGAAGCCCAGAGGTCGATGTGGTCCAGGCTACCTTTAACCCCTTGTGGACCAGCAGCCAAGGAGCTCCAGCAAGTTTTCACTTCCCTTCTCCTTCAGAGCAGGAAGTGCACCGAATACATTAGTGAGCAGCCAGGACAGAGCTGGGGCAGCTGAGCTTTGCCCTAATCTCACACCTTCCTGTGAGAAACGAGCCATGTTTGCACAAACAAAACCTCAGACCCCGTCTCTTTCAGTTTTTGCCCAACAGGACTCCTTTGCTCAGATCTGTAGGTTTGGTTTAAAGTCTGATCAGAATTCAAACACATCTTCCCTAAAGGCGGTTTTCAGGGATCAGGAATGTGAGGACCACTCAGCCAGCATCATCTAAAAGAGGATGAGATTCCAAGGGCTTCAAACAGTCCCCGGACAAACAAAGGGCAGGGAAAGGGCTTCTGAAACTAGCTCACACACATGCACACACACACAGAAATAGTGAAACAATTTTTCAAATATATAACCTGTCCTTTGACCCAGTAACTCTATTTCTAGGAACGTGTCCTAAGGAAATGATCAGAGGCAGGCAAAGATGAGTGTCCTGGGATGATTGCTTTCATGCTATTTACAAAGTAAGAAATCAAAAAAACCTAAAAGTCCCAAAACAGAGGGAGTGCTACATAAATTACAGCAAGCCTGAACTAGGATGCAGCCATTATAAAATCATGTTCACAAATAAACGTTAATTGTTTAGAAAATGCTCACAATGTAATGTTAAGTGAAAAGGAATGAATAAATAATGTTTATACAGTATGAACTCAAATATTTGAGTTTCTGTATACATATCAGATAGCTGCAGAGGGAAAAGATTGGATGGAAGTCATAATTATAGTTAAATCTAGTTGGTGAAAATTGTGTAATTTTAATCTGATTTTTATACCTCTCTGCATTTAATTTTCAACAAATGCATATTATACAGTCATAAACAAACAATAAGACACTTTTTGATATAGTCATTTATTTTCTTTTGATTGTGGGAAAATAGACACAGCATAAAATGTACCATTTTACCGTTTTTGAGCAGAGGGTTCAGTGGTATTAAACACATTCACAAGCGTCACCACTCTTCATCTCCAGAACATTTTCATCTTCTCAAACCGAAACTCTGCATCGGTTAAACACTAACCACCACCCCCGTCCCCCTCCCCCAGCCCCTGGTAACCACCATTCTGCGCTCTGTCTCTGTGAATTCAGCTTCTCTAGGTACCTCCTATGAGTGGAATCGTCCAGCATTTGCCTTTTTGCGTCTGGTTTATTTCCCTTATCGTAATGTCTTCAAGGCTCATTCATGGTTGCTTTATTCTCCAGGCACCTTGGTGTCGTTCCTACACCCCGTTAGGCTGCAGAGCTCATCTACAGGGATCTTGAAGGTCCTCTGCTTGGGACCTGCTGAACACGAATATTCTGCGTGAAATGTGAAGGCTCCTCTCAAAGGGCCCAGGAAGCGGTGTGACGCAACACTGGGTGTTAAACGCTCACCTCCCCCTTTGCCTCCAATGGCCTCAAGTAGCCAAGGGTGCCACATTCTTGTATTAAGTCTTGAGACAATGGCTAGTGGAAGAAGAAGGTAGCACTGGCATTGATTGAAGGAAGGCCCGGAAGGAGCTTTTAAAGCATCTGTTAAGACCGTCTCGTTGTGCAGAGACTGAGGGGATGGACATTAATTCCCCCCGTGCACCAGGGAGGCGATGCAGTATCGTGATCACAAATTCCAGCTCGGCCTCTGATGTCTGCGTGACCATAGGCGGCCGCTTAGAGGTCTAGAACTGTCTGCTCATCTGCAACGTGGGCACCAGGGGTGCGCCCACCTCACTCATTCAATTGGCAGGTTAAATTCAAAGTCCAGATAATGCCTGGCGGTAGCAAGCGCTTGATATGCAGGAAGCGCTATTATTATTTTAAATTGCTGTTGTTGTTCTTGTTTGGTGTCAGACCTCAGACTCAAGTTCAGCTCTCTTAACTCCTGGGCCAAAGCTGTTCTTACTCTCTTTTCCCTTCTGTGTCCTTCCTTTGAAACGTGACCCTTGACCATTCCCCCCTTTCTCACCCTCCTCTTCAGAGCTCTGGACCTATCAGAGGAGAAAGGGCAAAAGGAGAGAAAATGCAAAATAAAAGAGGAAGGAAAGAAAATAACGAAGACAGGAGATCCCATCTGCAAAAGTTTGCATCTGCCCAGAAGGAATGGAGACGCAGGCAGCAAAATCACTGTTTTGCAACTTACAGGTAAAACTCCAAGACCTTCCCCACTTACCGATGATTCTGTGTGCCAAGAAACATCTATATTTTCTGTATCTCACTTTGGAGTGTAGGTCAACCCTGATTTCAATAGGTAGCAGATAAACAATTGTCATGATAAACAATGACTTCTTTCAAGCTATGTCCAATGCAGGAAAAAAAAAAAAAGACCTAGATTTCTAGAACCTTCTATACATGATCATTTTCAAGATAGCCATAATTCCCTTCAGAATCCTGGTGTGTAACCTCTGGCTCCCTGATGGCTTCCGAAGCTGGCTGTGTGTGATCCCTTCCGCATCCGACTTGAGCGGCAGCTGCCAGTGGGGGGTTGACAGTTCTCTGTCTTGTTTCTCCCGCTTCAGAAAGATCCCTCTCCTGCTTCTCCTGGCCGTCTGCTCTGCCTGGCTGAGGAGCAGACAGCCCAGACTCCTTCCACCCGCACGGTCCTCCTGCCCAAAACGCAGGGAGTGGGATCTCCTTACACGCTCAGTTAAAAAACTGGGCATGCAAGGAGAGACGCACATCAAAGGACAACCCTGTTCGCTAAAAAAAAAAAAAGAAAGAGAGAGAGAGAAAAGAAAAAAATAACACATGTACATTTTTAAAATTTCACATTCTCTTGTGCTAATTAAGGAATATGGACAGTTGTTTTTAATAGGCTTTAGCAACTACTCATGTTGAGTGGAATCTTCTTAATGGAAAGGGATGAACAAGAAAGAACGCCTTAAAGAGAAGGCTCATTATACAGGCACAGCCCCAAGCGGGTTCCCTCCGGGCATCTGCTGGCTTCCAAGACGTCGTGGGCGAGGTAAGATGTGCGCAGAGGAGGCTCCTTGTTCAGACAGCAGACGCAGGCAGCCTCCGTCAGCAAGTATGCACGTGAAGACTGTCACTTTCATTCTGAAGCCTTCAAGCATCCCATTCATTTCTGGAAACGTGTGCCAGCTTGGCATCCAGCTCAGGGGACGTAAAATAAATCAGGAAGGGGAGGAAAATGTCTAGAACCCACATTTTCTAATTATGTCTGTCTTCTCCCCTTCTGTCCCCCCAGGGCCAACCCCTCTCTGTCCCCACCATCCTCTCGCCACCAGTAACACGACCGACGCGGAAATGTTTTCAACTCTGTACCTCCCTGGTAACCTCTACAGTTTCCGTGTTCTTCCACCACTGCTTGAGAATTCAACAGGCATGAGCTGTGCATCAGGGCTGCTCGTCAGCTCGGCTGGGACCACTTGGCCCGGCCAACGGCTCTGAAATATGCAATTCCAGAAGAGGAAGCAATCTCTCCGTTGAGGATAACTGCCCTTGGCCTGAATTTGTCAAACAGGATTTATGGGGAAAGGACGAGGGACAGAAGCAGGGAGGAGACAAATATTCAGAGTATATTAAGTAAACACAAGTTAGGCTATGGCTCAGCAGTGCTGGGGAATGACACGGTCCAAACAGGGAAGCACACAGCCTGATGGAAACCGCTGCTTCAAGGCACAGTACAAGGCTCGTATTCAACAAGTGTGCCAGGCACCATGCTGGGGACTTTCACTGTTACGGCCTCATTTAATCCTCCCGAGGAACCCCTGCAAAGCCGTCCGATTATTCACTCCTCCCCACCCCGCCCTGAGACTTCAGACCCAGGGGATCAAGGTCACTGAGGCCGTGGCTCCCAAGACCCCTTGTGGCTGCGTGACCAGCAGTTACTTATCCATACTCCACAGGGAGACAGAACATAATCACTTTAAAAATTACCGGACATTATAATTAGCCATGGTAATGCAGATGCTAACGTGAGGGGAAACAGAGTGAGAACTCTGTACTCTCTTTGCAGCTTCTCCGGAAATCTACAATGCTTGCCAAATACGAAGCTTATTTTCAAGAAATAGGCCACAGCCTGGAAGTATAAGCCCTTCCAAAAGGGATGCAATGCTTCTCGTCATTCGGCTCTTCCATCCTTCCCAAAATTGGCGCTGAGACGCGCAGCCTGTGCAGAACGAGCCCTTGTCACAGCACAAGGGATGCAGGTATATGCAGAAGAGGAGAAACTCGGGGTCTATGAAGCGTTCGACCTCGCGCCCTCATTAGACTGGAGAGTCACAGGAAGCGTCTCAGAGAAATTCAGATGTATAAATTCTAGCTTAGCCATTTGTGGGTCTGCTAGCCAGTTATGAATAGTAAGTTGTTATGTGCTGAAACCACTTTCTGTTGGCGTATGTCTTTCGGCTTTCTCCTGTCTTTGCCGTAAAAAATCGTTCATTAAAAAAATTTTTAATGAACTGGGAGATTGGGATTGACATATATATATTAATATGTATAAAATAGATAACTAATAAGAACCTGCTGTATGAAAATAAAGTAAAATAAAATTCAAAACAAAATTACAATTAGCAGCCTTCCTCTGTCTCTGAAAGGAGAGGGACTGTCATTTCGGAGGCAAATTTGGGGGAAGGAGAAGGTGTTTTGGAGCCAGAGAGGTCTGGGCTCAAACCTCAGTTAAATGGCTTTCGAGATGTGTGATCTTGAATGAATAGCTCATCATCTCTGAACTTCAGATTCTTTCTGTGTAAAACGCAGCCATCATACCTACCCAACAGGACTGCGGCGTCAAGATACACCGATATGGTGTTTACTGATGCGTAATATGTGTTCAAGAAATAAGCATATGGATGAATGATTAAATAGGGGTTAAGACTTCAAATTGAATATTTATGCCTAACTTAACAAAACATTCAAAGAGGGAAGAGTCTAGTGGTTTTACAAAATCACATGAATAATTCTGACCATATCTCTAAGGGCTACTCAGGTGGTGTTTTCAGTGGATCTTGGGCAGGGTTGGGGACATGCAGGCCCCAGGTCTGGGTGTGGAGCGTCAGACAGACCTGGGAAGTAGACTGTGTCCCTCGTACGTTCATTGTGAGCAGAGTTGGATGGACACAGGCAGGTAGAACGGGAGCATCCTGGCAAGACAGGGGGCTGATGGGGCTGCCGGAAGTCCCAGGGGAGCAGGCAGAAGTATTTCTACTCATAGGTTGGATCGTGGCTGGGATTTATCGTGAGGCTTTAAAAACCTTCACCCTCTGTCTTTGAAAGGAGAATCATAGGAGGAGGGAAAGCCATGACCAGGGCCCACGCCCACCTCCACTGGAAGGGTGGGCAGCCCAGGGGGGCCATCGCCGCCCTCTCCTGCGTGTGGGCGTGCGTTCTGGGCAAACACAAAATCTTCCCTTCCAGCTGGGCCAAGCCTCCTTATTTAGCAGCTAACCGTGTACCTGGCCGTTGTCTTTACTGTCTCATAAAATTAGCCTGTCAGCCCGAGAAAGCCAAGGCAGACACATCACCTGAACTTATTAGCCAGAATCTAGCTCCCCAAACGCTGTGACCCGGAAGGAGATCTCCCTATTGCTCACTCAGGCTTCTTGTTTTCCTTCTGGCTCGGTCAGTTCTCATAGCAGAAAAATGCCAATTTGTCAGAGAGAATCCCATGCCCGGGGTTCCTCTTCCATAAAATATGTACGTGTGAGGGGCAGGAGGTGAGGCTGGGGGTGGACTAGACCAGTGGTTCCCAAATCCGTCTGAACTCAAATCAGCTATTTTTAAAGAAGCTAAATGAGGGACTTCCCTGGTGGCCCAGTGGGTAAGACTCTGAGCACCCAATGCAGGGGGCCGGGGTTCGATCCCTGGTTGGGGAACTAGATCCCACACGCCGCAACTAAGACCCGATGCAGCCAAAATAAATAAAACAAATAATAAATACATATTAAAAGATAAATAAATTAAAAAAATAAAATAAAATATGCTGAATGAGTAGCTACTCGGGTGGAGCCCAGGACTATATAAATTTTTAGAAAGTTCCTGGGTGATTCTGAAAATCAGCCAGGATTGGGGATCACTGGACCCCATGACCTACCAGGTCCTTTCGGTCTGGAACATTCTAGGTTATGGAAGTCCAGGCCCTCCCCTAAACTGGAGCTGTCAACCTCATCTATGTAGGAAGTCTAGAAGTCATTTCTTAACAACCTGGGGGATATTCTACAATCAAAGGAGCTTTCTCGCTTCCCCATGTCCATTTTGCCTAAGCTGCCTTCAGCATTTTCTATTTCTCCACAAGTCACTTGGCATCAGGGAGCAAGAAATACACCTTGGCCGCATCTGTTCAAGGTGTGGTCTGTGGACCAGCAGCGCTGGTGTCTCCTGGGAGCTCGTTAGAACCACGAACTTGAGCCGTACTGGTTCAGATCACTGGTCCTCAACTCAGTGGCATTTGGGGATCATCTGAAGAGTTAAAAAAAAAAACAATTCTGATGTTTGAGTCCAGTGCCCAGGGTGCAGAGATGATTTTAAATTCCCCAGGTGATTCTAATTTGCAGTAAAGCAACCACTGGATAAATGGTTTAAAATAAAAATCCCAATAAACTTTTTTTTTCCAGGGGGCACTGTTGTAGTGAGGGGTTCTGTGTATCATTACTGGTTTGTTTTTTTCTGTTCGTTAAACTGATGGAATCATCTGGGGGCATGGGTGAGACAGAGAAAGAACTAAAAAAATTCTTCCACAAACAGGGATGGGTCTGAAACCCTCTGATCAAAACAGGAAGAAAGAGGGTCAGAGGACGTTGGGATATTAACTATATTTCAATGTAATTCGAATTTCTTAGGAACCTGTACAATGGCCCGGCACTTTCTGGAACAGTGCAGGTTTCTCCCCGCCTTGGAGAAGAGCTCACCGAATCACCAAGTGCACGCGAGAACCCATCCCCACGACACAGGGGCCTCTCTCTCCCTCCGGCAGAACATCGTTTCTTACGCTTTTATGTTCTAGTTTAAGCAATTCTTTTCCTGTTGAAGCCAAGCATGTATTGTGTGCCTGTTGAGACATAGCCACTGGTCATTTTAGAGAAATAACAAAAGGCCCTATGGAGGACTTCAATCCTGTGAATTTCAACCAAACTTGGTTCCCGATGCATCAAAACTTTCCCAGCGCCTTTGCTGGGCCCATAGTCAGCCTTGATCACATCCAGGGGGGCGACAGGACAGTGCCAGAGCTGTCCACGTGGGACTGTACTGAGCCCTGTTGGTGGGTCAGAAGGCTCGGATTTGACTTTGGCTTGGACATATCCCCTCTGATCCCTAATTTTCTCACCTGCGTTCTGTCTGACCTCGCTCTTCTGAACCCACAGGGCAATGGCTTTGGGAGGGGAGAAGGTGAACTAAAGTGTAGGAGACAACACTTCACACACGCTGAGGTGGCTTCTCTCTGAGCCCACAGGATCAGGAGGCCTTGGGTCACAGCTGTCCCCGGGTCCCGGACCCACCCCAGCTCCCCTGGCTTTGCCCCCGAGCGCTGAGGCAGCATGGGCGCACAGCTGCGTTCTCAGGGCTCTGACTAACCCTGAGTAAGATGTCAGGCTCAGAAAAGCTCCAAAAATAAAAATAGCTGCAGGAGGTGGCGGCTTGATTCTTGGTGCTTTGGGGTGGGTGAGAGCCTCTCTCCACACCACCCACTGTGGGCTCGTAGAAAAGATGTTGGAAGCCCCAGATCAAGGCCCTGATGTGAGGTTCACCCTCCCCGAGCATCTCAACTGAAAACCGATTTCATTCACCTCCTTCCTTTTCCCTGACCACCTCTGCAGCGGAGGAGCCATGCTTTTCTCTGAGGCCGGGAAAGTGTCCACAGAGGACTTGAGTACCTCAGATGGGATGGGAGGTGAGCACTTGAGGAGAAGGACCCCACAGCTGTGAGGACAGGACTTCCCTTGGGCTGAGCCTGTCCCCTGACCTGAGCTTGGCTTTGAGCCTGTGTCACCTCTGTGTGAACTGAGACTGGTTCTCTGCCTCTGGCTCCAGGGGCCCGGCCTCCACGAGATCTAAGAACGCCCTCACTCTCATGACGCTGTGGCTTTTGGGGAATTTACAGCCCAGGGGGATAAAAACACCGGTGAGTCTGTTAAGATGCTATTTCAGGACAAGAAATAGTATTTTGGGTGAATCGAAGGGAGTAATTTTGTGAAGTTTCAGACAGAAGCAACAAAGAAAGGACTGTATCCAAAGGCAGCGCCCAGAAATGGTTGGCGTGGCCGAAGGGAGAGGAACTTTGCCCTGGAGCACAGGCTGTGGTCATCAGAGCGTCCCCGGGCCCCTGACGCTGCCTCTCCAGACCATAAGCACAAAGGAAACATCTTTGGCTCCAGACACTAAGGACACCAAAGGAGAGAGAGAGACGGAGAGAGATGGAAAGAGTCAGAGACAGAGGGATTCTGAAAAGAACTCTACATTGTATTCGTTTTTACTGAGTGCCCACCAGGTCCTAGACACTCTGCTAGATCCTGGGACAGTAGACGTGCTCATTGGGACAGCTAAGGATCAACTTTTGACTTTACTAATAATAACCCCTATAACGGACATCTACTAGGGGCCTCACCCGTGCTTTACCAGGCAGTCATCACGCCATTTCATCCCCACAACAAGGCCTTGAACTAAGCTGTACCGGGCAGTGGATCTGTGGACCTGGGAGCGTGGACATTGAAGCCAGGTCACCAGGGTTCAAATCCTGCCTTGGCCACTCATCTGCAGGGTATCCACATATCCTGATGGATACATTTGATAACTCACATTTACAATGAAGAATATGGCTACAGATATTTATAAACATTAAAAAAAAAAAGATTCTGAAAACAGCAAAGCTCTGGAAAGTACCAGAGATGCTTCACAGTAGAGAATCTTCATCACCATCTGGGCCACGCCTGGGCACTGTCTCTGCTGCTCCATCCCTTTTATGAAGGTTGAGGTTTGCAGGAGTCTTGGGAGTTCTCAGCACTGCGTTTATAATTTGGATTTGAACACCAGGTGGACTCTGACACCTGCTTATGGGGAGTGATATAAGTAGCAGCTGATGGGAACAATGGCGTTTCTCTTTTATAGCACACCCAAACTAGATAATAATGGTTTTTCTGTGAAAAGAACCGCTTTTAATAAATGCATTATTAAACTAAAAAAAACAACGTAACCTCTCCATGGCTCAGTTTCTTCGTCTATACAATATGAATGACGATAGTGTCTATCTTACAAGATTGCAGAGAAGATTAAATTCACTAATATATATTGAGCATCTAGAAAAGCGATCGGCATACAGTAAGTGCCGTATAAATGTTGGCTTAGTATTATCATCATCCACATTTTGTTGTTGAGGAAATAGGCCCAGGGAGGTAAAGCCCGTGGCGGGAGCTGGGCTGTGGGTCAGGGCTCCCTCGCACATCACACTTCGATAGCTCTAGGCAGGTTTATTCCGAAGAGTGTGTTGTCCATGGAGTTACCATCAGTATGACCTCTTCTACGATGTGTGCAGAATTTGGTGGTCTCCTTAGACCACCAGCAGGTGACTCGTCTGAATGAGGTTCCCCGTTGTGGGCTGTGGACTCATCGCCACTCACAGAGACCCGGTCTGAGAGGCATGGCCGGAGGTGGAGCTGTGTCCCGGCCCGACTGAGCAGGGCAAAGCCTAACGTTCCTGCATCTGCAGACCACTCAGGACAGCGACGCCCTCCAGAACCCAATGGTCTGTGCAGCTTTCCAGAAACTTCCTTATGCTCGCCTAGGAATGATGTTTCTCTGTCGGCTCCAGGTCTCAAAAATGTTATTTGTGGAAATGATTTTGCACGTACTGACACCTGCGTCCAACCCCCAGAGATTGTGATGTAGCTGGCCTGGGGTGTGGCCTGGGCGTCATCATTTGTCAAAGTTCTCCACATGGTTTGAATATGCAGCAAAGTCTGAGCCATCCTCTAACAGCACGTGGAGGTGTGTCCCTGTGTCCATTCTCCCCTTCCTAACCTCCGGTAGGGCTGGCTCATGGACCCCAGCCAAAGACTGCGTTTCCTCACCTCGCTTGCCGGAAGGGCGGGATTTGTTTCTGTGTGAGCTGACCTGTGACTCTTTCAGGTCCCAGCCACCTCTCTTCCCTTCCCCGCCCCAAAAGCTGGAGAGCGGGCACGTAACAGGGGCTCCAGCTTCAGCCACGCGGGCAAGAGCCTCTCTCTAGGTGTTGGAGCAGCAACGAAGACGAACGAGCCTGCATCGCAGGGCGGCCTGAGGAGTAGCGATCCCCCTGCCCTGGGCTGCCTGCCTGCCTGCCTTTGGACAGTTAAATGAGAGAAAGATGAAATTCCATCTCTTTGAGCCTCTGTGACTTTAGGTCTTCGTTGGAGGGGCTAAGCCGGTCTTCTAGGAAACACCTAGTTGATGGCTTTCGCGTAGGGGTGAATGTCACAGTCACCGCAAGAACTTTTAAACATATCTCGGGTCTAGGAAGTCCTGGGAATAGGACCAGGGCAGCTGCAGTTTTTGTTTTTTGTGTGTGTGTGTTTGCTTGCTTTTAAGTTCTTTATTCATCGTTAATGACAGAGTGAAGTTAAGTGACTTTGACCAAATCAATTAGAGACTCAAAGAACCAGTTGGCCATAGCGTCGGAAATTAAATACCAACAGGTTAATCACTGAGAGAGATCAAGAGGAAATGCCTGTTTTGTCTCTCACTGCATCCTTCTGTCCTTCCTTTATTTATTTATTGAGCATATACTATGTGGTCCTTCATTTTGTTTAAGACTATTTTTTAGGGTAGTTGTAGGTTCACAGCAAAATTGAGAGGAGAGTACAGAGATGTCCCATATATCCTCTGTCCCCACACGAGCACAGCCTCCCGAACTGTGAGCATCTGCCACCAGAGGGGCACATCTGTTACAACTGATGGACCCGCACTGATACATCACCAGCAGCCCTAGTTCACAGTTTACACTTGGCTTCCCTCTTGGTGTTATACACTCCGTGCATTTGGAGAAATGTATAATAATGACACGTATCTACCATTATGGTATTGTACAAAGTATTGTCACTGCCCTAAAACCCGTCTGTGCCCCCCGCCTATTCATCCCTTTCCACCTCCATCCCCAGCCCCCCAAAAGGCCTGGCAACCACTGATCTTTTTATTATCTCTCTAGTTTCGCGTCTTCCCGAATATCATACAGTTGGAACCATACGGTACGTAGCCTTTTCAGACTGGCTTCTTTCACTTAACAACATGCATTTAAGTTTCTTCCATGTCTTTCTATGGTTTGATCCTCATTTCTTTTTAGTACTGAATAATATCCCATCGTCCGAACGTACCACAGTTTATTTATCCGTTCCCCTACTGAAGGACGTCTGGGTTGCTTCCAAGTTTTGACAATGATTAATAAAGCGGCTACAAATGTACATGTGCAGGTATTTGTGTGGACATAAGTTTTTAACTCCTTTGGGTAAATACCAAAGGACCAGCGTGCCGGATCAGCCCGCCGTACAGTGTAAAGCTCCACAGGTGAGTCTCACACACGCTCTGGTGAAGCTCCAAGGCTCGGACACCCGGAGCTCAGGTCCCCTGAGGGTCTGTGACCAGGTGGTGGGGATGCAATGTGCCAGGGGACCCTGGGCACGGTGTGTCTTCCCTCCTTCTGTGTCCCCAGCTCCTCGCAGGGCACTGGGCCCAGAAGGAAAGGACCGTGAGGAAACAGAGAGGGGCAGGTGAGACGGCCCCATGCCCTCACTCTTCCCACAGCGGGGCACAGCTGGCAAAGCAAATTGTTCTCAAAAGGCTGATATTTCGAATCAAAAAAGAAGGCTTGCAAAATGCATATTTACAAATGTCCTTCTTTTAGTGTGAAAGGTTGCCATGGAGACCTGTGCCTGGGTACAAATTTGCGGCTTAAGAGCGCATTTGCCTCCTTGAATGCAGCCAGGTAGACGGCTGGTCCTGCGCTGCTACAGCTGTGGGTTCTGGGCAGTGCCTGCGCATGCCTGGGGGCGGCTTGGAGGGTTCCCTCATCCTGGAAACTCTTCCAGGACCGAAGATGCTAGATTCTCTTCCAAAATGGCTAATTAGGCAAGGGAAGTTTTCACATATGTGAGCCAGTCCAACCCCCATCTGGCTGTGGTGGGCAGGCCTTGGCCTTCAGAGGGCTGCTCCAACCCTGTTCACACTCCAAATTCCAGACCAGCGGGAGGCGCTCCCAGGCCTTCGTCCAGTGCCTGTGTCTGCTCGTAACAAAAGCCCAAATAACAAGACCACCGGCGTGGCTGCTGCTTTACAGGGGGCGTCACGATGCTAATAATTGCACATCTAGTTGAATGAATCTTTTCTAAACCACAAAGACCTACCCCGAGCTCTGCCTGAACTGCGTCTTCTGAAACTCAGGTGCCAAAGACAGAAACAATAGTGAAAACAGGGCAGGATGGTATCGAGGAAGAAAACACGGCCTTGCGATTCATGAGAACGTTTCCTGAACTCCGAAGCTGGAGTATCTGCTCTCAGGGTGGAGGGCGGGGTCCTTGACAAATCCTGAGTGGTGATATGGAAGCGAACCTCATCTAAAGGTGTCATTTCACCAGCTGCAATACAGGTTTCTGGAGGATAAGGAACGGGTCCTTTATTTCGCTCGTAAGTACTATTTCGTACTGGAAACAGATTGGTCCATACATTCAGTGACATGTGGCTCAGACTCAGGGTCATGTTCTTCCCTTCCGAGACTGTGATCCTGATGTCCCGGTGTCTTTGAGGACTCGGTGTCTCTGTCCACAGAGCCTCCTTTGCTCTCAGAGTGTGTGGACTGCTTTCAGGACACAGCGTGAAAGTGCTAGGTGGCCACCGCACGGACTGTGCCCTCAGGGTCTATTAATGCGTACGTTTTGAAGCATCGTACAAAAATTCCTCCTGCCCTCCTTCCAAAACAGAAATTAAAGTAGATTAAGAGGTGTGTGGGTTGAGAACCATTGTGAACACTGAACTTATCCAAGGAGAATTGATGGAAGACAAGTGCCTGGCAAGACTACTTAACTCAACCCAGCTCCCCGCTACCCTTCCCTGATAAATGTTCTAATCTGGTCTGAGTGCTTTGTCTGACAAAGCCCCAAACTGTGGTTCAGGAGGACTCAAAAGCTCCCGAAGCTTCTCCAAAGATGCCTCCCCCTTGTGGGTGAGAAATGCAGACTGTTTGGACCATGAAGACCAGCGAGGAGAGGATGTCCTGGGCGGGCAGAGATCACTGGCATTGCTGCTGCTTCACAGGGGGCGTCACTACTCTCTAGTTTCTCCAATCCCTCTATAGTCCCTGGCAACCGCTAACCTACTTTCTGTCTCTATAGATTGGCCTGTTCTGAACATTTCATGTAAATGGAGTCATATAATTTGTGACTGGCTTCTTTCATTTGGCAAAATCTTTTCAAGGTTCATCCACATTTGTAGCACGTATCGGGGGCTTCACTTCATTGCCAAAAAATATTCCCTAGTTTACGTATCTATTCACTAGGTTATGGACCTTTGGGCTCTTTGTTCATAGTTCTTTGCCCCTACTAACAGTATTACGAACATCATACCACAGTATTTCCTGGGCACATGTGCAAGAGTTTCTCGGGGGTATATTCTTGGGGTGGATGGCTTGAAACATAGGGAAGGCAAATGTTCAACACTACAAGAGAAGGCCAGATTGCTTCCCAAACGCTATAATAATCTACCAGCAAAATAAAAGATCCTATTGACCAACATCCTTGCTACTATTTGCCGTGGGCAGAATTTCTGGATTTTGAAAAGGTTGTTATGGATCATTTATCTTATTTTATTTTAATTTATTTTATTTTATTCTTTTTTAGCAGTCAAACCACAGCTCTGCATTTGACTCATTGCCTGGTAATAAGATTCTAATGGAGATTCAGACAGAAATAGCCACCCGCCGATGTCTCCTTCCATAAGTGTCAGTTCTCCTCTGTAGTAGTTCTAGCCTCTGCTTTGCTGACCCAGATTGTTGTTACTGTTGTTACCACTGTTCTTCCTTCCCTTATGGGCTCTATGCTCTGTCTACTGGCTGGCCCCAGATGGAGAGCAGAGAGAGGCTGTCCCGTGTCCTCGTCCTGGTAATAAACACTCCCCCCACCACACACACACGTACACACAGACACGTTCATCCCCTGGCCCTCTGGCTGCATCCACACGGAAGATGACAGCGCAGGAAGCCCCTCCGTTGACTTCCAACCCAGAGAGGAAAACCCTGCTCTTGGTTTGCAGAGGCTCATCCTGTGGATGCTGGGAGAGGAGGGAACTCTTCCCGCTCTTCTGCCCAGCCCATCAAATTAAGCGACAATGAATGTACTCATCATTCCCATGCACTGAATTCTCTCCAGAATCTCATCTTATTTACTTACTGTCTCTCCCATTAATTAAATTTTGATAGCATTTCTTTCCTCCGGAGAGTTCTGCAAATAACTGTACAGTAAACATTTCATAAAGAAATTGACTCTGAAAGTCAGTGGAGACAATAGAAGTAGAACAGCAAGCACAAGGGATGAGAGGGGCCGGGGAGCAGAGGCTTTGAGGATGGTGGTGGACAAGAAAGGACACACCGTCCAGATGCTCCTGGAAGAAGGACATGCTGTCCAGCTGAGTGCAGTCAGCACACCCCGTCCCGTTCCCAGCTCCTGCGGGGTGGCCTCAGCTGCTGAGGACCACCCAGCCTGCCGTCTTACTCGCACCCAGTGACTGAGTACGTGGCGGATCTGAGAACCTGGCCATTTCAGCCTGAGCCCCCTTGGGTCAGCCCAGCCTTCTCCTGGCTGTTTTCTTGACCAGTCCTGCTTCCTCCCATCCTGTCTCACAGACAGTGACCCAAGTCAACATCTCGCAACCCCAACTGTTAATATGTCTGTTTCTGGAGCACCTTTTTTTTTTAATTTTATTTTTTTTATACAGCAGGTTCTTATTAGTTATCTATTTTATACACATTAGTGTATATATGTCAATCCAAATCTCCCAGTTCATCCCCCCCGCACCACCCCTGCACCCCCCTTGGTGTTCATACGTTTGTTCGCTACATCTGTGTCTCTATTTCCGTCTTGCAATCTGGTTAATCTGTACCATGTTTCTGGATTCCACATATATGTGCTAATATACAATATTTGTTTTTCTCTTTCTGACTTACTTCACTCTGTGTGACAGTCTCTAGATCCATCCACGTTTCTACAAATGACCCAGTTTTGTTCCTTCTTATGGTTGAGTAATATTCCATTGTATATATGTACCACATCTTCTTTATCCATTCATCTGTCTATGGGTATTTAGGTTGCTTCCATGACCTGGCTATTGAAATAGAGGAGCACCTATTTTTGTGTGACTATATTATTACCTAGTCAATCTCAAATTGTTTGATATATAGATTATTTGCAAATATTTTGCAAATATAAACAGGACTGTAATTTACATCCTTGAAACTATGTCTCTCTCACATCCTAAGACAAGAGGTAACCTCGGAGCTAATCCCTAAAATCGGCTGGCACATTTTAAAATGTTAGGCACATTTTACAGCTTTTAATATATGTTGGTAAATTGCCCTCAGCAATGCTGAGCCTATCACCACTCCCACCAAAAATGCACGAGGGCTGTGATATTGTGACCTAATAAGACATACATATTTTGGTCTCTGTCTGCAGTTGCCGGCAATAACACCTAAAACCCTCGTCATTTCCTATCGAACAGCTATAGTGGCATCTTTCGTATAATATTTAATTTTGCTTCCAGTTCCTGAAATAGTTCCAGAGGAATAAAGGTGAAGTGGGTACCTTGTGTTATTCATAAGAAATTTCAAGCACACCTGAGTTTATGTTAAAGAGGCGGCTATTGGAAAGGCCAGAGAATGGGCCGGTTGCCAGCAGAGCCAACCTTGGGACTTCATGACATATTCAGCCTCACCCCTCAACACTGGGAGACAGGAGAGGGGCTGGAGGTTCAATTGGCCAGTGGCCAATGATTTAATCAATCTTGCCTGAGTCATGGAGCCTCCTTAATCATCCTTGAACCGGAGCTTCCCTGGTGGCGCAGCGGTTGAGAGTCCGCCTGCCCAGGCAGGGGACGCGGGTTCGTGCCCCGGTCCGGGAGGATCCCACGTGCCGCGGAGCGGCTGCGCCCGTGAGCCATGGCCGCTGAGCCTGCGCGTCCGGAGCCTGTGCTCTGCAACGGGAGAGGCCACAGCAGTGAGAGGCCCGCGTACCGCAAAAACAAAAAATACTTGAACCGGACTGTAGGGTTTGGAGAACTTCCAGGGCGCTGAATGCATAGAGGTGCTGCGAGGTTGGTCCATCCGGACAGGGCATGGAAGCTCCGTGCCTCTTCCCGCATACCTTGCCCTGTGCATCTCTTCCATCTGACTGTTCCTGTGATATATCCTTTTATAATAAACCAGAAATCTAGTAAGTAAACTGTTTCATGAGATCTGTGAGCCATTCTAACAAATTAATCAACCTGAGGATGGGGTCATGAGAATGTCTGATTTATAGCCAATTGATCAGAATTCCAGGGGACAACCTGGATTTGTGATTGATGTTTGAATTGGGGAAGGGAAGCCAGTCTTGTAGGACTGAGCCCTTCATCTGTGGCATCTACAGGTAGATAGCACCAGAATTGAGTTAAACTGTAGGACACTCAGCTGATGTCACAGAATTGCTTGGCATGGGATAACTGCCACATTATGTGACCAGAAGTGAAGTATTCAGTAAGCAGTGAATAAATGAAGTCGTTTTCCTTTACAAGGGCATAGGAGAGAGTCTATTTCTCTGAGTCCATGTTTTATGTTTATAAAGTTTTTCCATACACTGGAGATGGTTACGTTAGCTTTAATTTTCATTTCTTTGATTATTTAGCAAATTGAACATCTTTTTAAAGAGGGAAAACAGCGAAAGATAATGTTGGAACAAGAAAAGATTTTTTTAACAGCTCTGTTGACCTTAATAAACTGTACATATTTAAAGTGTGCAATGGGGTAAGTTTTGACATATGGATATACCTGTAAGACCACCACCATAATCAAGATGGTAATCATACTCATGGCCCCCTAGAGTTTCCCCCGATCCTCTTGTAATCCCACCTTCTCATTCCCCACTCCCATCTTGCCCACGACTCCCCAGGCAACCACTGATCTGCTTCCTGTCACTATCGATTAGTTTCGATTTTCGAGTATTTTATATAAAGGAAATAATTCAGTATGAACTCTACTTTTGTCTAGTTTCTTTCACTCCACGTAAATATGTTAAAATTCATCCACGTTGCTGCATGGGTCAATATTTCATTCCTTTTTGTTGCTGAATAATATTCCACTGTATGGAAGCACCATAATTTGTTTTTCCATTCATCTCTTGATGGACATTTGGGTGGCTTCCATCCTTTGGCTTTTACTAATAAAGCTGATATAAGCATCCATGCTCCAGAATGTGTGTGGACATATGATCTCATTTCTCTTGGGTAAACAGAGTGGCATGCCTGTGTCATATGGTTTTCATTATTTCAGGTCGTAAAATAAATCTGGTCTCCATTATTCTATCTTGGCCAGAAGCCTATTTGAGTGTTTTTCAGAGCGCGTGTTTTTTTTTTGTGTGTGTGTGTGTGTTTTGCGGCAAGCGGGCCTCTCACTGTTGCAGCCTCTCCCGTTGCGGAGCACAGGCTCCGGACGCGCAGGCTCAGCAGCCATGGCTCACGGGCCCAGCCGCTCCGCGGCATGTGGGATCTTCCCGGACCGGGGCACGAACCCATGTCCCCTGCATCGGCAGGCGGACTCTCAACCACTGCACCACCAGGGAAGCCCCAGAGTTCATGTCTTTAAGTCAGGTAAATCAAAGCTAGGTTACCTTGGCTCTTATGCTGAACATTTAAAAAATCTTTACATTTGTGTTTCATCTTTTTCTTTGCCTCCATTTGAATTGAATCCCTCTTCTTCCCACGCAAGAATATTCAGTTATTGTCCTTGCAGAGGAAGGCTTGCAAGGACCCTTGGAGTAGCAGCCTTCAGCCTCAGGGATTTTACAGTCTAGGGGTGGGAGTTGAGGTATGCCAGACTGGAAGCTTCAGGCAGGGTCCCCCAGGACCTCCAGGCTAGACCTCACTAGACCATTGCTGGATGCGGAGCTATAGTCTTCACGAAGCCAGCTCTGAGCCTGGGCTGGAGTAGCCTGACTTCTGCCCTCATAAAACTTTTATTTTGTGAGACTGCTCTGGACACCCAAGCCCATAATTACAGCTAGAGAAAATATCAATATCTGGGGGTTTATTGGTGGGCCTGGCAACTGACTGGGGCGATTCCAAGATGCCTAGATTCCAGGAAGTTCTGTCAATCCTGGGGCTCACTCTGGGCCCCCCACCACCCCTTCAGTGAATTCCTAATCAGTCTAAGAAGTATATGAGTGGCTTCAGTACCAACCAGGGACTTTGTCTTGTGGGCCTGACGTTCAAGGTCCATCACCCTGCCCGCTCAGCGACAGTTCCCTTTATTCCATGGCACTCACTAACCACCAGCCCCCCTCCACTCTATACCAGACACTGTGCGAAGCTGGACCTCATTTCCGCCCCACCGTATCCTGTAACACATAGCTGTTACTCCCGTTTCAGAGTTAAGGAAACTAGGGCTCAGAGAGGTTACATAGCTCACTTAGGATCACTTCTCTAGTAATGGCAGAGGCAGGATTTAAAACCCAGTCTGAAATAATAATGGCTGAGAATTTTCCAAAGTGAAGATAGGCACCGAACCAAAGATTCAGGAATCTTAGAGTACACCAGGCAGGGTAAATACCTAAAAACCACACCTAGGTATATCATAGTCAAAGCACAGAAAATCAAAGTCAGAAAGAACTTCTTGAAAAAAGCCAGAGGGAGAAAAAAATCTTACCTACACTAGTTCTCCCTTATCTGGGGTTTCACTTTCCACGGTTTCAGTTACCCAGGGCCAACTGCAGTCCAAAAATATTAAATGGAAAATTCCAGAAATAAACAATTCAGATGTTTTAAATTGCATGCCTTTCTGAGTAGTGTGATGAAATCTCAAACTGTCCTGCACCATCCCACCCAGGAGTCCTTTTGTCCAGCACATTTGGTCCAGCATTTAGCAGCCATGGTGGTTATCATATCAACCGCCACAATATCACAGTACTTGTGTTCAGGTAATGCTTATTTTGCTCAATGGCCCCAAAGCTCAAGAGGAGTGATGCTGGCAATTCGGATACGCCAAAGAGAAGCGCGAAGTGAAAAGGGGAACGTTCTGGACTTAATAAAGAAAGAAAAAAAATCATATGCTGAGTTTGCCAAAATCTATGGTAAGAAGGAGTCTAAACATAGACCTTGTAACTTTCATGAAGTTTAACTCAAAATGGATCATAGATCTGAATTTAAAATGCAAAACTATGAAACTTCTAGAAGACCTAGGAGGAAATCTAGATAACCTTAGGTTTGGTGATGAATTAAAAGCACAACGAGTCTTAGTTTTTAGCAATATGAAAAGCACAATACATGAAAGAAAAAATGGGTAAGTTGGACTTTATTAAAATTTCAAACTTCTGCTCTACAAAAGACGCAGCTCAGAGAATGAAAAGACAAGTCACAGTCTGGGAGAAAACATTTGCAAATCACATATCTGATAAAGGACTTTTATCTAAAATATACAATGAACTCTTAAAACAAATGGAAAACGGGCAAAAGATCTAAATAGACACCTCACCAAAGAAGATATACAGATGACAAATAAGCATATGCAAAGATGCTCAACATCACATGTAATTAGGGAATCACAAATTAAATAATGAGATACCGCCACACACATTAAAATGGCTAAAATCTAAAAACATGACGATACCAAGTGCTGATGAGGGTATGGAGCAACAGGAACTCTCATACTTTGCTGGTGGGAATACAAAATGGTCCAGCCACTTTCTTACAAAGTGAAACAGTCTTAGCACACAATCCAGCAATCACTCTCCTTGGTATTTACCCACTATAGTTGAAAGCGTGTCCATACAAACATTTGCACAAGAATGTTTATAGCGGCTTTATTCATAATTACCCAAAACTGGAAACAACCAAGATGTCCTCAAATAAGTGAATGGATAATCAACTGCTACATACATACAATGGGATGTTATTGAGCAATAAAAAGAAAAGAGCTATCGACACAAAAAGACAAGGAGGAAACGTACATGCACATTGCTCACTGAAAGAGGCCGATGCGAAAGGCTATATACTGTAGGAGTCCAACTACATGGCACTCTGGAAAAGGCAAAACTGTAGAGACAGTAAAAAGATCAGTGGTTGCCAGAGGCTTTGGGGGAGGGAATGGGAGCAAACAGGTGGAGCACAGGGGATTTTTAGGGCAGTGAAACAATTCTGTATGATACTATAATTGTGAATGCCTGATACGCATTTGTCAAAACCTACAGAATGTACAACACCAAGAGTGAACCTTAACGTAAACTATAGAGTTTAGTTAACAATAATGTATTAATATTGGTTCATTAATTGTAACTATTAGTTATAATTAGCATACCACACTAATGCGAGATGTTAAAAAAATAAGGGGAAACTGAGTACGGAGAAGGAGAGTATTTGGGAACTCTATACTATTTGCTCAATTGTTCTTAAATCTAATACTGCTCTAAAAAATTAAGTCTATTAATTTTTAAAGTAAAAAAGGATCAAGGAGAAAATTAATAAAAGCATTCAATAAAATCAACTACACATACAACTAAACAAAACAAAACAAAAACAAAAAAACAGTCTGCCTGCTTCCAAAATTTTGACCATGCTTTCTACAAACAACCTCAAATCCCACTTAGCTTGGCTGGGGTCTGGCTTTCCAACTTTGCTCAGGCGAGAATGCTGGAGAAGGTGGGGTCCTGCTTCCACTCTACAGCTCTGAGCTTTTCCAAGTGCAATCTTCATAAAGCTTGTTTAAAAGCACAGCCTTGGGGCTTCCCTGGTGGCACAGTGGTTGAGAGTCCGCCTGCCGATGCAGGGGACATGGGTTCGTGCCCCCGGTCTGGGAGGATCCCATGCTGCAGAGCGGCTGGGCCCATGAGTCATGGCCGCTGAGCCTGCACATCCAGAGCCTGTGCTCTGCAATGGGAGAGGCCACAGCCTTGGACCACGGGCCCAAACACTGATTCAAGGGGTCTTGGGCAGGACTCTAAAATCTGCATTTCAATGAAGATCCCTGAGGCCCCCTTTGAGGATCCTACAGCTGTCTGTGGTGGGACACTCCTTCACTGCAGTGATGTTACTCTTCTTGATTTCAAGAAGAGAGCTTTTTGAAAGCCCCCTGCAGTGCTCCTGCCAAAAGACTGGCCCACCATGCCTGCCTGAGAAATCAGCATGCTCCTTGCCTTTTTGGGAACAGAACACTGGGCTCCCCAGCTGCTGACCTTGCTGTGGTCCCAACAGGCTTTGTGTCCAGGCCTGTGCAAATGATGCTATTTATTTGGTGATGGGATCCATCTTGCTAAGGACAGCCAGGCAGGACCTGGATACTGGACATTCATTCATTCATTCCACAAATACGTCCCAGGTACCAATTATGGACTTGGGACTATGTGCTAATAGGTACTGGGCATATAGCAATGAACAGGACACGGCTCTTACCCTCATGGAATTTAATCTAGTGCATAGAGCAGACAACTAAACGCTAACATGTGAGGCATGTTCTGGCAATGAAAGTGCAGAGTGCTGTGGGAGCAGATGTTCTGGAGGGAGCCTCAGTGGCAGGCGGCAGGCAGAGAGCATGTCCAGGGAAGCTGTGACAGGTGGTGTGGGGAGTTCCAGAGAGGAAGGTGGCACACAGAGAGCCTACAGGGGAGAGAACCAGGAAATGAGGCTGAGGGAACCAAGGTAAAGCTCTGGTCACCAGGCTACATGGCAGGAGGACATGGTAAGGCCAAGCCAGAGCCCCATGTCAAAGGACAAGGGCAGAGCAAAGACCAGAATTAAGAGCCTTGTGCAGACTATTCTTGGAGCTACAGGACTTGCGGAACGGGAGGGCTTCTAAGAATACTTAATGAAGGACTTCCCTGGCGGTCCAGTGGTTAAGACTCTGTGCTCCCACTGCAGGGGGCATCGGTTCGATCCCTGGTCGGGAAACTAAGATCCCATAGGCCGTGCCGTGTGGCCAAAAAATGAAATAAATAAAAATAATGAATGCATGAATGAGTGACCAATTCATGGAAGATGGACCAGAAAGAAGGCAATTTGCCCTAAAGGACCTTTTCACTCTGCTACAGTGGCGTGTGGTTTTATTTTAGGGCCAACCTCTTTTGAGGATCTGATCAGGTGTACGGGTTCCCTCCCCAGAAAAATGCACATTTTCGAATACAATCAACTTCAGAGGATTCAGAGCCTCCCTCCCCCCTCCTCCAGGGAACAGTCTATGAAACCCTGCTGATGACGTCTTGATATCTAAAGGAATGTTATGAGGAAGAGAGAATTTTCTACGTGGGAAATTTGTGTCCTAGGCAAATACTGGGAAAAGGAGATGGAGTTTGGCCTTATATGCATGTTCCAGGTGTCAACTGCCTTGTGACGCTTACGGAAAGCAGGGTATCCTCTGACTAACATGGCTGGAAACTCAGCATCAGTCATTCTCTGGCCTCCTTCCCTTCCCAAGGCCATATAAGATTCCTGGGGTTTTAAGGGTGTTTCGTTCTGCCACGTCTCTTGGAGGGCACCTGGGCTGCCCGTGGAGCTGGTCCTGCATGGCAGGCCTGGTACAGTAGCTGCAGTTGCTGGCCCCCAGCCAGGTCAGAGTGGTCCCTCAAGGTCTGGCTGTCTGCTGGCAGCTCCATCCACCCTGGAGCCCTAGGGGAACCTCACCTGGACCTTTTACAACCCACCCACCTAAGGACGTGCCACCATAGAGGGGACACCTTGAGGGGTCAGGTCCCTGGAGAACCTGCAGCCCACCATCCTCTTTCCCCGTCTCTGAGTACCCAACTACCTCCTTGCAGTTTGGAAATTAACTCTTCAACTTACTCTGTCCCATTCCTTTCCCTTCTGGAAAAATCCAGCTCACTCTTTGTATTAGTCTGGGTTTTCCAGAGAAACAGATGTATCTGATTTATTATAAGGAATTGGCTCATGTGGTGGCAGAGGCTAAGTCCCAAGGTCTGCAGTCTGCAAGCTGGAGGCCCAGGAGAGCCCATGTGTAGCTCCAGTCCAAGTTGAAGTCTGAAGGCAGGAGGAGACAGGTGTCCCAGCTGGAGGATGGTCAGGTAGAGAGAGTGAGTCTTTGGTTCTACTCAGGCCAGAATTGGGTGGATGACCCTGCTTTACTCAGCCTGCCGATTCAAATGTTAACCTTATCCAGAAACTCCCTCAAGAACACACCCTGAATAATGTTTAACCAAGTATCTGGGCACCCCAGGGCCCAGTCAAGTTGACACAGAAAATCAGCCACCACACTCGTCTTCAAAGGCTGTGAGCCTGAATTACCAGAAAGGAGAGAGATCATCTTAGTTTTAAAAGTCCCGAAGCAGTCCGAACAAAGCCCAGGGTAATTTCTTGAGAGGCCATCGTGCCGTATTAGATTGTTAATAAATCACCAGCTGGTTATGAAACAAGCCGGGTCACAAGAGAAGTCCCTCAGCGGGAAATGGAGTAAGGGGTGAGATGGAAGAAAAAAGGGGAGTCGGGAGGCTTCCCTGGTGGCGCAGTGGTTGAGAGTCCGCCTGCCGATGCAGGGGACGTGGGTTCGTGCCCCGGTCTGGGGGGATCCCACATGCCGCGGAGCGGCTGGGCCCGTGAGCCATGGCCACTGAGCCTGCGCGTCCGGAGCCTGTGCTCCGCAATGGGAGAGGCCACAACAGTGACAGGCCCGCGTACCGCAAAAAAAAAAAAAAGGGGAGTTGGAGCTTTCCAGAGCAACCCCCAGACCCAGGTGTCCACTGGGTCCCAATAGTGCAGTGGCCAGTTTGCTCTGTTAATAAATCTGAGTGAAAAAATAAGGATATGAGAATAGAAAAAGAAAAAGAAATAAATTATTTAACCAGTTAACTAATGAGGAACATTTACTTTATAGTCTTCCACTGTTAATTAAATAAATAACCTTCAAAAAATAAAAAATAAATAAATCCGAGTGATTGGGAGATCTGGGCCATCAACCTCTTCTCTGCTTCCTTTACGAGGAACCAAGATCCTGGGGTGAGTGGTAGTGGCCCCAGGGGTTCTCACTTGGCTACACACTGAACTCACCTGACAGTAAAAAACAGACTGATTCCAAAAGTATTGTGTCAACGTTCTATTTATTGCTGTTGAACCTGTACTGTGGTTGTGTGGAAGAATGGCCCTAGTTGTAGGAAGGATGCCCTGAGGTGTTTAGGGACGTGATGTAGCTCACTTTCAAATGGTTCAGGAAAATTTTTTTTAGTAGTGTGTGTGTGTGTGTGTGTGTGTGTGTGTGTGTAAAGAGAGACAGAGAAAAGACAAAGCAAAAAGGCTAAAATGTTCACAAGCATAAAGGACATGTGGGTATTCTTTGTAGTATGTCTTAGTCTTGCAACTTTTCAGTGTTTGCAATTATTTCCAAGTAAAAGTTTAAAAAATGTTTTTAATCCTAATTCCCCAGTTCCACCCCCCAGAGGTTCTGGTTTAACTGGTCTGGGGTTTTCAAAGGCCCCGGGTGACTCCGCAGGACCCCAGGCTCTGGCCCTTGCTCTCCAGGCTCCTGGGCTCAGTGCTGCTTTGAACTTGTCTTTCGTGGAGCCGATCGGCATCTTAGCTCAAGACAGCTGGGTGCCGAGTGGGAGAAGGACCCGTTTACGTACAAGCAAGCACCCACTATTAGAGATGGGGGCCGCATTGAGAGTGTGCAGTGCGGCTGCTGAGTATCGACCTGCCATTTCCTACGGGGCCCACACGTCGTTGGTGACTGCTGTCACTTTTAACTGCTCAGCTGTTTGGGCTGCTTTCATCCGAAGTGGGCTGTTTGCTAGAAAGCCCTACCAGAGGTCCCTGGGCAGGGCCTCAGTGATTCCTTACCACTCATGATGGCTGCTGGGTGGGGCCTACAGGCTGGCGGAGGGGAAGGGGGCGGGCATGGACGGGAGGAGCTTTTATCCTCCTGGACCACAGTTAGGGCAAGAGCTGGGGGCAGAGCTCAGGCGGCGACTTGAGAAGAAGCCCCAGGGGAACCCGTGATCTAACTGCATGCTTTAGCTGAGAGCTGTCAGGTCCCTCTTGCCACTTTCAATAATCAGAGATGCTGCCTCGTCCAGTCTGTCCATCACTTCTCATCACCCGTCCCTTGAGACCAGGGACATGCATTTGTGAAGTGAGAAGGGCAGAGTCTGGGGATGCATAACAGAATCTTCCTCCGGGCCACAGAAGCCCTTAGAGGCAGCTCACCTGGAGCTCATTAACTCCTCTTAAAATCGTGGTGCAGGCTGAGCTGACGCCCCTGCTGTGTGTGGTCCACTAAGAGCTGCCAGATCTTTGTTGGCACTGTGTCTTTCTCACCTTCTCAGTGCCGTGTTTTCGTGACTCGATTTTTGTGCCTATGTGGGCTCGGAGGCCTTGTTTGTATAGGACTGAATGGCCCTGCTCTGTAACCTGGAGCAGGTTCCAGGACCTGGCAGGTGGCGGGTCAGGTTCCTAGAGGTCGGGGAGTACTCAGCAGAGCACCAATAAAAGAGTCTGGGTAGTGGACGGGAGGCAGGGTATTGTATCCCTTCCTAACTAACTGCCCGGTGGTTCTTGGTGCTTGTTTTACCCAGTCCAGTGTGAGCGTTTAATGGTCAGTTCGTCTCATTCTTCCTCACATGCCCCCATCATGCAGCTTTGCTGGAGGTGGGTGCTGAGTGCTACTGCAGTTCCTTGACAGGTGAGGACCTGGACAGCTGGTAGAACAGGCACGAAGATGTAAGGGCTTCTGCCTCTTTATGTAAAAAATGACTTTTTTTTACGTAAAATAAATGATAGCGTTTTAACCGATTTGGGGCTTTCGCGGCTACCAAACGAGCTTCTTTTACTCTCCTTCAGGCTCCACTGAAATGCAGGCTGTGTACACACTCCCTACCTCAAGTCCAGGTGTTAAGAACAGAGGTGAGACCGTCCCTTCGACTGGGTGGGCACTGGGCCCAGTGGGATTCGTGGGACTGTGATAAGGGTCGGGGGAGGGCACCAAGGGAGGCTTGTCAGTCTCAGGGCCGTCTTTCAAGATTGGAGAAACAGTGCATGCATTTCAGCGCTGGGTTACTATTTGTGATATAGTCTCTAATACCTTCATGCATGCCGGCGAGTCTGTAAGTTCCAGTACAGTACAGGGGCAGAGTATTTTTCTCTTCTAACCCCACAGTGCTCAGGAAAGCATTGGGCTTATAACAGCCACTCATTTTAAATAAGTAAAAATAAGGACTTGCTGATTTGCGTCGCCTTGAATATGGTGCATCTCTGATCCCATTCAGAGCTTTGCAGTAAAGTGTTAGAGCACAAGGTAGGGGCTCACAGCTGTCCGAGGCTTATTAAGAGTGAGACAGAGGAGAAAGACCAGAAAACATTTTTTTTTTTCCTTGCATAGCACCGAGTAGTTGCAGTCATTGGTTTGTGGTTGATTTAAGTACAATACATAGAAAACAATGCCCATCTTGCATCATTTCTCCAAGTCACTTGTGACTGCTCTTCTTTTCTTCTGGTGGGTCCCTATTCCACTGTGGATAATAGTCTAGTTTCTTCTCAGTCTCGGAAGCAGCCCAGTCAGTCTTGGACCTGTCTGGAGGGTGTGAGTTGGGGGGGTTACCCTTTGACGCACTTCGCCAAGAAAATCCATCTCTTGTTACACATCTAATACGTAACTAAATGGCTATTCAGTGCAGGATCAATCTGCCCTACAGTGTCCTCCACTCCCCAGAATGGACTGGAATGTTTAAAGCAGAGATGCCTCAAAGGAATGGGTAGGGTTGGAGGAACAGTCTTAATAAAGTTTCCTTCTCCCAGTTATTTCCCCACGGTGTTGAAACCCGAGCATGGTTTGATCTCGTTTTTCCTGCTATTGATTTTTTTGCTCAGTGGTGTCTTGCTTAGAGAGAATCCCGACCCAGTGGAGACCAGGTCCGTTGTCGGTCTGATTTCCTGCTCAACGGTCTGAACCGTCCCATCTGGGCAAATCTCACTGGGGCAACAGAACCACTGTTATCGAACTTTCTCTCCTCCATCATTCTCCTCTGATGTATTAGAGTTGTTGGTGATGAAGAAACTGATTTTTCCAGTATAGAAACCTAAGCTGCTGGTCCCTAAAACAGAAGGAACGGGAAGGAGCAGAGTGAAATTACAACCCGCAGGCTGTCTGCATCTGAGCTCACCGTCGGTAAGCACATGCCGTGTTATGCATAATAAAATCACAGCCTTGTAACTCTCTCGCTCTCAGGAGCACAGAACGGTTTGCCAACATGATCATATCAGTCTTTTCGATATTTATGTAAGGCAGGCAGGAGGCTCTGATGCCTCTCCTCTCTGTGGACTCCTCCAGCCCCTATATAGAAGGAGGGGGTCTGGGTTTCTGAAGAGCCCTCCTGCCCCAGCAGCACTTGGACTAAACCTTGCCCAGTTCATTCTTCATGCTGCCTTTATATAAAAATACACAATGTGTGTGTGTGTGTGGGGGGGATAATTAGGTAATATTAAAATGCCTTGCTTTACCCATCCAGAAAGAGGAAACAAAATGTTTCCCAGGGATGCATCTCAGAGGGACTGAATACGTTAAAGACACTAAGTGCATCTCGGCCATCTGCTTCTGTATTTAGGTCTCCTTTGCACTCAGGCTACCCCAGCGTCGATGCCTGCCGTGTGCTGGACAGCATCCTACTGGTGACATTCAATCCATCACTGGCCTCCAAAATCAGGGGCCACTGCAGCCCGACAGCAGGGACCCCCGCAGATCAACAGCAAAGAAATGCCTGTTTTCCATCAAGTTTGAGACAGAGTCTAGTGATTCTGAAAATTTTTAACTCCTCTTTTTCTTTATTTCTCACTTCCTCCGCTCCTTTCTTATCCAAGGTGCCCTTTCTTCCAGGCTTTTCTTATTTTAATTGACCTTCAAGTTCTGCTGGATTTTCTCTTCTTCGTGCTTTCTCTTCTCAACACTTCCCTTTCTGTTTCTCTAATCATCTTCTTGCCATTCTTGTCGGGGGGGATATGAGTGAAGAATCGAACCCTTTAAGAAGACGACCCAGGACTTCCCTGGTGACGCAGTGGTTAAGAATCCGCCTGCCAGTGCAGGAGACACGGGTTCGAGCCCTGGTCCGGGAAGATCCCACATGCTGCGGAACAACTAAGTCCGTGTGCCACAACTACTGAGCCCTTGTGCCGCAACTACTGAAGCTCGCGTGCCTAGAGCCCATGTTCTGCAACAAAGGCACCACAATGAGAAGCCCATGCAGTGTAACAAAGAGTAGCCCCCGCTCGCCACAACTAGAGAAAGCCCCCACGCAGAAACGAAGACCTAACGCAGCCAAAAATAAATAAATAAATTTTTTAAAAAAAAGATGACCCAATTTACATTCAGATTTGTGACAGTGTGGCTGCAGTGATCCTTTCAAATCTCTCCTTATTTGCTGATCTGTTCAAAACCACTGATGAGCAACCAGGTGGCAGGTCCAGAGAGAATGCTTCTGCTTCTGAATGTCTGAGAGTTAGAACAATTTCTCTTCATAGCAGCGTATGTGGTCAAGTCAATCATGAATAGTATTGGATTGTAATCATTTTTACTTTTTGACATAAAAAATGCTTAAAGCTTGGACTGAATCCTGTCAGGATTACTCAGCCTTCCTGGACAGGGTGGTTTTTATGTTTATACAGCTGACCCTTGAACAACACAGTTTGCACTGCAAGGATCCACTTATATGTGGATTGTTTTCAATAGTAAATACTACAGCATTACATAGTCCATGGTTGGTTGAATGTTTGGATGCAGGAGGAGCTGTGGATACGGAGGGCCAACCGTAAATTATACATGGGTTACCACCCCCCAACATTGTTCAAGGGTCAGCTGTACTTGTTAACATATTTTTGGATCAAAGGGAAAACAAATCACAGAGATTCTTGGACAAAGGTCTTTTAAAAGTTGTTTCCCAGTCAGAATGGGCATCATCAAAAAATCTACAAACAATAAATGCTGGAGAGGGTGTGGAGAAAAGGGGACCCTCTTGCACTGTTGGTGAGAATGTAAATTGATACAGCCACTATGGAGAACAGTATGGAGGTTCCTTAAAAAACTAAAAATAAAACTACCATACGACCCAGCAATCCCACTACTGGGCATATACCCTGAGAAAACCATAATTCAAAAAGAGTCATGTACCACAATGTTCATGGCAGCTCTATTTACAATAGCCAGGATGTGGAAGCAACCTACGTGTCCATTGACAGATGAATGGGTAAAGAAGATGTGGTACATATATACAATGGAATATTACTCAGCCATAAAAAAGAAGAAAATAATGCCATTTGCAGCAACATGGATGGACCTAGAAATTGTCAGACTGAGTGATGTAAGTCAGACAAAGAAAGACAAATATCATATGGTATCTATATGTGGAATCTAAAAAAAGGGCACAAATGGACTTATTTACAAAACAGAAGTAGAGTCACGGATGTAGAAAACAAACTTATGGTTACCCGGGGGGTAAGCAGGGGGAAGGATAAATTGGGAGACTGAGATTCACATATACACACTACTATATATAAAATAGATAACTAATAAGGACCTACTGTATAGCACAGGGAACCCTATTAAATAGTCTGTAATGGCCTATATAGGAAAAGAATCTAAAAAAAAGAGTAGATATATGTATATGTATAACCAATTCACTTTGCTTTACACCTGAAACTAACATTGTAAATCAACTCTTCTCCAATAAATTTCTTTTTAAAAGCTTGTTTCCATTTACTACATCGATGTATCTCAAGTGGTCTTTTGAAAAAGAAACTTTTCTTCTGTTGAACTGACACTAGGAACTCACTCCCAGTGCCATGACTCTCCCAGCCACAGACACGGGAGGGGAGTTTCTGGAAGCAGGGGTCTTCGTGGCCTTGTTTATCTGTACCTCAGCCCCAGCACGGTGCCTCACACAAAGTAGGGGTTCAATAAACATTTGATGAGTGCATTAGTGAACAAGTAAACTGAGGTTGCCGTGGAAGGTGCTGGAGTCAAGTGCTTCAGAGCCTAATTTTCCACCTAGAGCAGAGGAAGGTTTTGCTAGAGCAACAGAAGACCAGGGAAAGTAGAAATCACTGTGGTCTTGTTCAGATACTTCAACCTATCGACCACCCAAAAAACACATTTCTGTATAGTACACTAAACATTTATAGCAACTTTTACTCTGTGCCACAAACTGTGCTAAACCCCAGGGGTACCAAAATACATAGAGGATTGTCCCAATCCTCAAAGAGCTCTTGGTATAGCAAGCAAATGAATCATTTTGCTGAAAATGTTATACTCCCACGTATTACATTTTGTACTGAAATGAATCGTTTTATTATTAAAAATCTGATAAACCAGTTTGAATGACCATTCTGTGTGTGTCTCTGTTTCCTAAATCTTTGCTCTGGATTAACACAAGAACGACAGCCTGTTCTCATAGACAGCACCTGGAGGAAACACTCTATTTGGATGGAGTCCATATTTCCTTTTTCTCTTTGATTGTTCGCTCTTTGTCTTTTGCATATCTCAGCATCGTTTCTCCCCAACTGCACCTAGAATCGTAGATGGGAGCTGTCACTGGTAACCTAGCAACGCTTCTCATTCATATTTGTCTCAGAAGGAGCAGGCATCTCGTGAAGACCTTGCCAATCTTACTCGTGACCTCGTTGTTACTTTAGGGAAAGGTCCCTTCGCTAGAACTATCCCTGAGAAAAAGGCCGTCTGCTTAAAAGTACTTTGATCGATAAGCGTATGGACTTGGGCTCCACGTGGTTAGGCTTCCGGTGGCTCTTAGCAGGACCACTTCGGGTCTGGCCCATCATGGAAACCTGGCATCTTGGAGATGAATAAGACCTTAGACAGCAAACATCTTGCTGGGTCCTGGAACTCTCCTCAAAGTACTGATAAAAGTCCATTTGCTTATGCTCTCGTGGGCAGCAAAGAGCTCTCTATCTCTGGAGAGTGTCATTTCCCACACCCAGCACTTTGGTTTGGGAGAAAGCTTTTTTTAGAAAGTTGATTTCCTATACTGAGTTAAAGTCTCCTCCAGGCCACTTCCTTCCTTATTTACTTCCTCAGCCCTTCCCTTGACATTTATTCACTCTTCGCTCTAATTCTGTCTTTTACGAAAATAAAACCCATCCATTCCTTCTCCCTCACCACGACTCCTCCAATATTTGGAGACAGTTATTATTTCTTGGTTTTCTCCCTTCCAAGCTAAACACTCAGAGCCTCCCCCCAAGTTCATGCCTGGCATTTCCAGAGCCCCGCATCTGTACCTTTCTTCTCTAGTTACATTGTTGCTATTACTTATGATCTGGACACTGTATTTCTATTGAATAGAGCCTACAATTATATCAGCTTTTCAAAGGTACCACATCACTCTACTGTATCCCATTAAGCTTTTGGCCAAAGGAAGACTCGAGGTATTTTTTTTTTAAAGGAACTGCAAGTAAACCAGGTCTCCCCTGTTATGCTAATGTGCCTCTATTTCTGGACCTAAATGTGTGGTCACAATACCAGCTATATCGACATAAGGGAACTGTTTTCTTCAAATGCATCCTAAGCTCGTTTCTTGCCCCTTCCTCTAACCCCAGCCCCTCCCCTCTCCTCCTACCTGCCACCTGGAATGTGAGGTCTCCAGCCTCAGTTGTCCCACCTGGGCTGAGACATCTCTACTTTTTAATTCTACCAAGTACCAAGCACAGACTGTGGGAGAAGTCAACTCCCAGTTCATGTCTGTTGGACGGCAGAACAAATGCGTTGTATGAGTTTCTTCCCAGGACAAGTCAAGGTTGTCGATTGACACACGTCTTATGTCCTGTTTCTTTAGATGGCCATGAATTCATTCCAATCATGGAAAACCCCTACATTTCCCAGAGGACTTTGAGGAATTTTCCCTCTAAAGAAAGGGATTGGGTGACCATGCTTATTATTGTAATCTAGTTGGTAGAACTCCTCTCCAAGCACAAGAGTGGGAATATTATCATTCCAATATGTTGGCACAAAAGAAAGGATGTAGAGAGAAGCCCATTGAACTTAACGGTAACCTGTGGCACCAGCAATGGGAATGGGTTATGGGGAGAGCCATTTCCAGGGTTGTTTCTGTCCTGGTTTATCACAAACCAGACCTTGGGAAAATGCTTGCAAGTTATCTAGACTAGCAAATATTGGCTCCAAAAGAGAAGAGGGAGGCAGATTTTATTGTCCACCCCTGTATCCATAATTGTCAAAGCACTTCTTTTTTGAAGGTCGTTGACTTCTAACAGCCCTCCGCCCCTCTCCCCAGGCCCACACCATTGAGGGAGCTGGAATTACTGATATTTAGGGAGTCCTGGGGTCTGCTCCAGCCGTTAGTGACTCTGAACCCAAAAAGTTTTCAAGGAAAGGTTGGTAATTACCGGGTGGAGTAACGGTTGTGCTAATTTGGTCCCTCAGCCAGGTTCGTACTGGGTTGCCCAAGTCATTTCCCTTAGATGCCTACAACTAGCACAGTGGTCTGCACAGTGAGGCCGCTTGTCTGTAGAAATCTGCAAGGGCTGTGCCTCACCTCGTACTGAAAAGGCAACAGGGTAGTCCCTTAAATAAACAGAGGAGAGGAAACCTTCAGAAAGCAAGAAAATGGACATGTTTAGGTCTCAGAAGAAATCAAAAAGGAAATGAGTTTTCATTTTACTTTAGCTGTCTGGGCGATTCCAAATCTTGCAATGGGAATTCTTGACATCTTGTGCGTTTGGGATGGACAAACCCTTTCCCCTTTGGTAAACAAAAGTTTGTTTTCTATGTCTGTGAGTCAGTTTCTGTTTTGTAAATAAGTTCATTTGTGTCATATTTTAGATTCCACGTATAAGTGATGAGATAAAATATACTTTTGATGAGAAGCTATTCCCAAAAGAGCGGAATGTATTTAGTGAGCTACTGCTATGTGCTCAACCCTGCACCGAGCATCAGTGCAAGACATAAAGGGAAGAAGCGTTTTTTCATCAACAGATTTCCTCTGGACTTTCTTTATTCACGACACTCCATTCATTAGGAAATTGAAGGTATGAACAGATGCTCTTTTTCTGGACTGCCATGAAACACTCTTACACAAGTTAATGAAATCTAGAAAGGAGGCCACAATATCATATTTGTGTTATTACTTTCAAAATCCTCCAGCACTGAAGCATTTTTGTAAGAGCTGGGGCAGGAAGGCCTTGGCTTTACATGCTCCCTTTCTCCTTGATCTTGTCCACTTTCTGGAGAGATACTAAGCCCAAGGAGATGACACACTGTGGGGCGGCACTGAGTAAAAAGGAAAGGAAAGGCCTAAATATTCCACACGTCGCCGACTGTTCACCTCTGCGGGGGTGGGGGGGGGTGGATGGAGAATGTGAGGCTCTAAGAACAAGCAGGGCAGCCGCATGCAGATTCCTGAAGGCTCTCGTGTTTGCTTGGGAGCTAAAGAAGTCTGAAAACTTGCAGCAAATTGTAGGAGTTTATTTTCAGTAGCTGAGTACATTTTTAAGAGCAACTGAAAAAAAATATTATGCATAAGACCGGATTGTGTGGGGAGAGGAGTGGAGGGGTGCATCCATGCAGGGTGTAAGTGAGAGAGAAAGAGAGAAACAGACAGAGACAGGCAGAGAGAGAGACCCCTCCCAGGAACCCACATCTGGTCCCTTTAGAACATCAGGCCAAAGCGGTTAAAGGAAAGGGGGAAAGAGCCACGGTGTGGGTGGGGGGAATCCAGCATCTCCCTTTCTTTAATAGTTAAAGCCTTTTTCTCTAGACCTAGGATCCACTGAAATAGGTTCATCTTGAGTTGCAAATACCCGTTTCCTGTGGTCATAAACCACCCATCGTGAGGCTTGCAGAGCCAGGTGGGATAGACACACGCCACTGGCCAGTCCCGGGTACGTCAGCACATGGAGAAATCCACAGGAATACTTGGGGTGTCCAAAGTCAAGGGCCCTCAGGGAGCACCAGACCCCCTTGCCTGCACCTGTTCAGCCGGGCAGAGACAGATCATTGAGAGACCAAGGCTATAACTTCAGAGCTCAGGGTAACGACCAACCAGAGAACATTAACCATTTAACCCAGAAGCTGAAAATAACACCCGTCATTTACTCCCAGCTTCCAGACTGCCCTTAGCTCTCAAACAGTCCCTCGAGCCTTTCGGAATTTCGGTACACCACCGTCTCGGTGTTTCCGCTTCCTGCCTGTGCATCGCCCCTCTGAGCTCCCCTCCTGACAGGGAAAGGGCTGGTAAGAACGAGGAAAGTCGCTTTCCCTCAACAGCTGCCTGGGACTGGCTAGGCCTTGAAGCAAGAGTAGGGTTTTACCGGTCAGAAGAGAGAGGAGATAGGAACATCAAATTCTGAAGCCAAGAGCACCTAGCAGGGTTGTCAGGCAGGAAAGGGGAGGCCTTTGTTACTTCTCAGTAGTCCTGCTGGGTACACATCTTCAACCTGGGAGCTTAGACCAGAGGGGACCTGGGAACACACTTAGCTCAGCCATCTTTTTACAGAAAGGCAAGCTGGGGCCAGGGAAGGGCAATGGATTTCCTGAGGACGGATGGCTGGCTGCTGATGGAGAGAAGCATGGAGTCGTGCAAAGCCCTGGTATGAACAGGAAGAACACGCACTAACACGAGCCTTGCTTAACGCCTGCAGCGTTTTGCCCACCTAGAGCACCTCACTGGGTATTGTGTTTGTCTAAAACTAAGAGAACCTGTCAGGGTGAAATGATTTAAGGAGAACTTCAGGGCTTTGGAGGTGGTCTTTTTCAGGGTAATTCACATTGAACCAATACAGAAAGTAGGAAGAAAACACTCCTGGGTAAGGAAATCTGTCTCCTGAATTTATATGTTGAGCACATTTGTTTAGAAGAGTAACTATTTTTTTTGCGGTACGCGGGCCTCTCACTGCTGTGGCCTCTCCCATTGCGGAGCACAGGCTCCGGATGCGCAGGCTCAGCGGCCATGGCTCACGGGCCCAGCCGCTCCGCGGCATGTGGGATCTTCCCGGACCGGGGCACGAACCCGTGTCCCCTGCATCGGCAGGCGGACTCCCAACCACTGTGCCACCAGGGAAGCCCTAGAGGAGTAATTTTATGTCAGAAAAAAATTGGGGAAGCATCTGTGTCTATAACTGATTAAAAAGATGTGTGATCAACAAACGCCCTCTTTTCCTACAACCAGGGAACAGCCCATTCCCTTTGTTGAAAGGCATCTGGAAACCTTGCCCCTGGGAAGGAAACTGAGCATTGATCATTGACACCCACAGTAACCACACGGCACGTTATCTACATTTTGGGGTGATTTTACTTTACTGGCTTTAGACCCAACTTCCAGAGTAGAAAGCAGGGTTCTAGTCTCAATCCAGTTAACGGGACTTGAGAGGTTTTCCAACATTTCTGCCACCTTTTCATTACATTAGTGCAACTAAACAGCACCAGCCTTAACGTACTTTGCCTCAGAACAAATGAGACCAGGGACTTGGGAACCGGAAGCCGGGGCATCAGCAGAGTACGCCTTGAAGATGACGTTATTTTCTAATGGGCGGCGGTTTTTGTTGATGGCGTTTGAAACTCACTGGCTGGAGCCTTTGACCTCTGTGGTGTATGTGGGGTCCATCCACTGACAGTAATGACGTATGACTTCCGGGTGGAGGGAGGGCGAGAAAAGGAGCTAAAGCAGCCCTTCACGTCTCTGAGCAGACATGAAAGGGCTTCAGAGGTGTCTGAGAAAAAGACACGGGTGATCAGGAAAGAACAATGTGTAGCTTTTAACAGAAGTTCAGAGCTTCCCGCTGGCGGAATCACGTGTTGGAAGGATTGCACGAGGGTGGATGGAGCAGGGCCCGAGGCAGCTCCCAAACAGAGGGTCACAGTTCCAGGCACTTGGCATGGTCACCCCCTTATTTCTTTCTTAAGCTTTCCAAAGCGAGGTCCCAGCCCTGCGCTGGCCCCTCTCCAGAGCACCTAATCATCCAACATAGATATATGTATGTATAACTGAATCTCGTTGCTGTACACTTGAAACTAACATAACATTGGAAATTATACTTCAATTAAAAAATAAAAAAAAATTTTAAAAGAAGCAAATAAACAAAAACCCTCACACAGTTTCCCTGGCCCATTGGGCTCCCCTCCCTCCTCCTGCCCCCACCTCTGACCTCCCAGCTCACAATCCTCTTTCCTGGAAAGATCTCACATTAGCATTTTGGGGTCTCTTTATCTTCTGGGAGAGATATTAGCATACAGATTAGCATATTACAATCCAATTACTTCTTAATCCCAAACAACCACAGCCAGATTGGGGTTATTCTTAATTTGCATAATCTTGGCAAATGGGTAAGAGACACCATGGGAAACCATGGCATTCTAATGTATCTTTAAGTAAACACAGCGAAGGCTTGCTTTAGAGAGGAACGTGGTTTGGAAACAAATAAAAAGGTAAGATGTAAAAGGAGCACGTGGGGATTTTACAGAGAGAGAACAGCCCAGCTCTTTACCAAGGCTGAGCTCCGTTCTTCCCAGACAAAGAAGCATGAACTAGGTAATTACCTGTGATCCCTTCCAGCCTCACAGAATGCAGTGTGGTTTCAGGAAAATGGAGTTTACTGAAAGAGTTCGATGGTGGCAGAGGGGCTAGCTTAGCACTGTCTACTCTGTAGGTCTTTGTGAATGAAGTCCAAGTGGAGATGCTGAATAGCTGTTGGAGACTCTCCATCCTCACCCTCCCAGGAAGCTATGTGGCTCCCAGGACAATATGTTCTAAATAAAAAGTCCAGACAGGTGTGTAGGCCAACACATGGATGGTCAGTGTAACAGAATACAGTTATCCCTTGGTATCCTCAGGAGATTGGTTCCAGGACCCTGGAGATACCAAAATCCACAGATGCTCAAGACCCTTATATAAAAAGGTGGAGGGCTTCCCTGGTGGCGCAGTGGTTGAGAGTCCGCCTGCCGATGTAGGGTACGTGGGTTCGTGCCCAGGTCCGGGAAGATCCCACGTGCAGAGGAGCGGCTGGGCCCGTGAGCCATGGCCACTGAGCCTGCGCATCCGGAGCCTGTGCTCCGCAACGGGAGAGACCACAACAGTGAGAGCCTCGCGTACCACAAAAAAAAAAAAAAAAAAAAAAAGGTGTAGTATTTGCATCCTCCCTATGCACTTCCTCCCATAGATTTTAAATCAGCCCTGGATTACTTACAATACCTAATGCAATGTAAATGCTTTGTAAGTAGGTGCCAGCGCACAGCAAATTTAAGTTTTGCTTTTTGGAACTTTCTGGAATTTTTAAAAAAATATTTTCCATCTGCAGTTGGTTGAATCTATGGATGTGGAACCCGAAGATACAGAGGGGCCCCCTGTAATTGAGTTGCTACTACCCCAGAATAGGCATGTTGTTTAATTACCATAAGATCTCAAGAATTTATTGTAAACCTGCTACAGGAAAAGAGCTATACTAAGTAGAACCTAATTTTCTGCTGAATCCTTTTTTGGATCAGCGAGAACAGGAGATCAAGAACGTTCCTGTTGAGGGATTAGAATCTACATATGAACAGCAGGATTTTCTCAGAGAAGGCATGATGGGTTTTCCAGTGTTACCCGGACGCTGAATATCTACGAGTTTTCACTCCCTATCAACCTGGAAGCAGGATTATGCACTGAAATATGTCCCCAAAGAGAAAAACCCACTTCACAAAGTATTAGTGAGCACTGTAGATTTTACTGAAGACTCTGTTCAGGAGATGAAGAGGGATTTCTGGAACACAACAGCCAGCATTTCACTTTAAAATTCCTTATTAGACATCTCTCTCCTTGTCTTTGTTCGTGGCCTTAAGGATTGCTTCCTTAAATTCTTCACTGATTTAACAATACTTTGTGGGATTCGAACTCTGATCCAGCGCCGTGCTGAGAGCTCCTGGTATTGTGGCGGAGCCAGATACGGGAGTCGGTACCCCCCAGAGGAGATTCACGGTTGCTGGCTACTAGTGAAAACGCGTGGAAGACATGCGAAGCAGGGGCGGAGGCTGTGCTCGGCGTGGGTTTGCAGTGAGTGGCAGCAGTGACACGAGATGGGACGCTGGGTGCACTGAGATCAGGGAGCTTTGCCTTGGTCTGCGGAAAACAGAAAGCCCTCAGAGGATCTATTTACTGTTTTGATTTTCATCTGCACTTTTTTTGTCCTGGCCTCCACATACTCAGGAAACATATGATCAACATCCTCCAGCCAAAACACTGTCCTGTGTTTGAAAACAATGGCATTTCACCACTGGATCTTTCCTCTTTAGGTTAAACAGTCCTGATTCTTTAACCTTCGCTTCTGGGACCTCTTTTCCATCACACATTCTGCGTTTTCCCTTGTGTCACTCTTTCCGGATTGTCTCAAGTTTTTCTGTATCTTTTGAAAAGTACAGTAATCAAGACGGCATGTAGTTGCCTGAGGTCTAGCGGGGAAGCATAACAAGATGACTGTTTCTCCTTCCCTGGAATACAATTTTCTTTTTACTGAATTCTAGAATCACGGTGGGGTGTTTCCCCCACAGTAACACAATGCAGTTGGCATATTTCCCAGCTTGGGATCAGGGATGAGTTCTAGGCCTCTTTCCCCCAGATTTTTACCTGCTAGCCTCCAGCCAGCCTGCACAGGAATCGGCACATTTCGGTCCAAGTGTACCCCTAAGCGTTACGAGACAGGATCCATTTTGTTTTAATCGCCTTAGTTTATATTTTACATTAAATCTCTTGTAAGTCCTGGATCCCTTCCCTTCTGTCCCCTAAACATCTGGTTTTAAAAATAGAAAAGATAGAAAATAGAAAATACTGGGTATCTTCTTTTGATCATGATTTGCACAACACATTAACTAAAAGTCTGAAGCAGCTGAGAGACAAGCTCTGGGGATGCTTTATTAACATGTGAATCGCCAGCGCCAAACTTAATAATTTCTGATAATGATGTAATTCCCTCTTTTCACGCTCCCATCCTTTTCCCTTCCTTAAGGAATATCTTGCCCGTTGGGTCTTTTCTGAACTGTTGCTGTTGGGATTTCTGCAGTTATTTTGAAGCCCACCCAGGATACGTGACCTCCCGACCTCTGGATTCGGGATCTTCCGGGATCCCCACTAAGACAACTGTTAATTTGCCGGGTTTGCAAGGTCTTCTCCTTTTTTTCATTTGAGTAAAATTAATTTCCTTCCTTCCTGGTGTAAATGTAGTTGATCTCATTTATCCTTGTTGGGAAACTGTAATGGTGTTAATTAAATTAAGGGTTTCACACTGATTTGGAGGAGCTCCTTGTGGGGAGGAGTTGCCCAGAGATTTGCTCAGAGACTGATGAGCAAGTACAGAGGACGTGGAGAGTGAACAGTGGCATGAAGACAGAAAAACGAAGCCTTTTTGAATGTGTGAACAGCCATTTGGTTCAGAAAATCGGTTTGCATGTGAATTTTAACTCTGAATTGAGAATCACCTACTGTGTAAAGTTCAGTTGCTGAGAAATTCAGAGAACAATGCTGCTTTTTTTTTTTTTTTTTTTTTTCGCAGTACGCGGGCCTCTCACTGCTGTGGCCTCTCCCGTTGCGGAGCACAGGCTCCGGACGCGCAGGCTCAGCGGCCATGGCTCACGGGCCCAGCCGCTCCGCGGCATGTGGGATCTTCCCGGACCAGGGCACGAACCCGCGTCCCCTACATCGGCAGGCGGACTCTCAACCACTGCGCCGCCAGGGAAGCCCCCAATGCTGCTTTTTTTTTAAAAAATTCATAACTAGAAAAATGTGGAAGGGGAGATAGTACACAGCTGTTGTTGTTTTTTTTCCCTCCCATTAAAAAAAAAAAAAAAAGCCTTAAAAAGAAGGGAGTTATAAGAAAAGCTAAAAGAATTATCCCTAGGAAATTTTCATTTGCTAGAGAGCATTTCTAAAGAGAATATTCAAGTTTTCAAAGAGCTTCTCCATCTGTCTCGCTCATGGGAACCCTGGCAGGTGGCCAGGTGCAGCCACCCCTGTTCTGTGGTTGAGGGGACTGGGGCAGAGAGGGCTGAGGGAGCTTGTCCCAGAGCCCAGAGGGAAGTAGTAGCAGAACCAGAAATGTGCCCATCTTCTTGCCAGTACCACCATGGCTCAGCGCCATGATCCAACCCATCCCACTTCCCCCACCCCTACCAAAGGTTTTCTTAGACAGAACCAAGATGGAGACCAGAAGCCCCATGGGATGCAGCCGAGACATTGTGTAATGCTTATGAGTAAGGGTTACCACTCTTTTGAAGCTATTTCTCCCCTAGAGCTGAGGCAGCTGGCGACACCGTGAAGGAAGGCCATGCTGAGAGATCCGAGCAACGCAATGAAGGAAGATGGAGACGTTGGCAAGACAATTGGGGGAACTCGATGGGAGAGGAATAAGGGGCTCGTCAAGCTTCATACGCCTGAGTGACTTAGCTGGAGAACTCAGTGGCCACCTTCATTCATTTATTCATTGATTTTTCCCAACAAAAGTATAGTGAGCACCAGCTATATGCCAGGTACTGTACCTAGAGGGTAGGGTGCCAAGGGGCACGGACACGGTCCCTGCCCTCAGTTTATGCCCAGAACATCTTGGAAGGACAGCGGAGGCAGTGACCGCGTGGGTTTGGGCGAGGTCTCGCCGGTGACATCCTAGTTCTACCATCCTGAGTCCTCCCTCAAAGCCCCACCTTCATCCATCTGTTCATCCCAGGGATGAGTTCTAGGCCTCTTTCCCCCAGATTTTTACCTGCTAGCCTCCAGCCAGCCTGCACAGGAATCGGCACATTTCGGTCCAAGTGTACCCCTAAGCGTTACGAGACAGGATCCATTTTGTTTTAATCGCCTTAGTTGAGGCGATTAAAACTGATTTAACTGATGCTCCCTGAAAACTCCCAAAGCACAACGCCTGGTGCCAGATACTCCTTGGCAGTTCCGTCTTTAATGAATTTCTCCTGCTTAGGACATCCTCTGAGCTATTGTAAAGGCAGGAAGGATGCCCTTTTCCACTCACAATGCCTCATCCATTGTGGGGAGTTTGCAGATATTTTCTTTTTTTTGGTTCCCGGCCAACTCATAGTCACAGATCTTTCTCCGTCTTAATTACTTTCTCTTACGATTTTAGTTGATCCTCAAATCCCTAAAGATGGACCCTCTCTTTTTGGAGATTTTGCACATCGTATTTCCATAACAGTTACAAAAACATTGGGTGATTCCAGGAGTTCTGGTCTTCCTTTACAGGACTTAAGCAAGATCTTCAACCAGACCTAAGGGTGCCTGCCTACCTGTGGTTAGTAGGTCACAGCAAAGCAACCTAACCAAAACTGTCACCTCCATTTCCACGTTATCTAAAGATCCACCATCATATTTACTCTCGACGTGGTCACTGTATGAACAACCCTATAATGAAAAAATAGAAACAGAAAAAGAAAAAGGGGAAAAGGAAGACCTCAGAATGCCACCACCTGAGCCAGAGCCTTATTCAATTATTTCCATGTCATATGTAATTCTACACAGTTTCAGGTTTACTTTGAAAGAACTTTGGGTCCTTGAGTCAGACTTGAATCTCAGATTTGAATCCCCACCCTGATAACTATTAGCTGTGTGACTTTGGGCAAATGACTGAACTGCTCTGTGCTTCAGTTTCCTCATCTGTAAAATGGGGACAACAGTAGTCCTACCTCTTAGGGTTATTGTGAGTTAATACAGATAAAGTACCTGACACGTAGTGAGCACTCAAAAAAATGTCGGCTGTTATGACGAGGAAAGACAGGTTACCTGGGCAGGGTTGACAAATGAACGTAGGTTTGTGTCGTTGTAGTGACTGCTGTGTCCGAGCAGCCCTGTGACTGAACGTTGTCCTGAGGACCTGGGGCACTAAACACGCAGTGCAAGTGAGGAAGCCCAGGGAAGGGAAAGGCGTGGGGAGGGGCTGAGGTCTGGGCCCGGCTGAGGTATCTCCACAAGCCTCCAAGCAGCAGGAAGGAGGGGAAACTAAAGGAGGTGGAGCCATTAAAGAGAGGACCTAGGGGAGGGCAGGGCCAGCTCCGCCCCCTTGGTACCCTTGTGTCCACCGGCCCTGACAACTGGCTGCCATTCCTGGAATTATTCACATTTAGGGGGATTGGGGAGGGTGGGGAAGGTCTGGGCACAGACAGGATGAGACTGGAGAACATTCCCTAGCTGAGCTGGGCTGGGTAATTAAAGGGAAAACGGACGCTGGAACCCAACCGGCTGATGCGCTTTTGGTGCTGATCGAAATTCACGGAACACCACCCACCATCTGGGTTGAGAGGTGATGGTTTGGTTCTGACTTAAGAAAGTAAAGAGGGCTTCCCTGGTGGCGCAGTGGTTGGGAGTCCGCCTGCCGTTGCAGGGGACGCGGGTTCGTGCCCAGGTCCGGGAGTATCCCACATGCCGCGAAGCGGCTGGGCCCGTGAGCCATGGCCGCTGAGCCTGCGCGTCCGGAGCCTGTGCTCCGCAACGGGAGAGGCCACAGCAGTGAGAGGCCCGCGTACCGCAAAAAAAAAAAAAAAAAAAAAAAAGAGAAAGCGAAGAACCCAACTCCCTGGGCCCCACCTGTCTGCCCCTGGCTCTGGTTAGCTATAGGGAAGGGCACACGTGGAACCCCCAAATAACGCCACACACACCTGCTGGGCACTGGCAAGGAGGGGATCAATCTTCTTCTCTGCCTAAGAAAAAAAGGTCAACAAAAGCATCCCAGGACTGAGCTTGTACACAGTGTGAGAAATAAGAAAGATATATATATAGTATGTATATATGTATATGTATATACTGTATGCATGTATATATGTGTATATATATGTAACAAGTTTTACATTTCTGACCCAAGGAGTAATTGTCCATTCCCTGTGTAGGCAGATCTTCCAGGTGCTGCCAGGGAGTTCTTTATCCCCATCTGCCCTTCCATCTGCCTCTGTCCTTCCATCTGCCTCTGTCCCTCCAGCCATGATGGAGACAGAGAACGTTCCTGACAGAGCCTAGTAGGTCTGTCTTAGTACATGAGCATCTCACAGAGAAGAGCTAGTCTGGACCTGGGCTATTTCATTATTGCTGTCAATATTCAGAATGTCTCCTGGGCTGGCGACATGTGGTTAGATAATAAAGCATGCTGGTGAAATGCTTCAGGACATGATTAGAGAAAAAGAAAGGAAGAGAAGGCAACGCGCTATGGGATGGGGGTGGGAATTGGGCAACTCTAATTTTCCACTTAAGAAGGAAAACGGGAAAGGAGAAAAAATATAGACCCTATAGCTCATCTAAAGTGAGCCAAACTGGATTCTAAATCACAGCACTTAATGCAGTAAACACTGTGTAATTCAAACAGCTCTCAACACAGAAGTAGGACTGAGTGACATGGGATGCAGACATAATGGAGCAAGTATGGGCCCCGTCCTGATGGGGCTGAAACGTTAATAGTGGGCATGAAGGTAAGGGAGGCTCTCTAATCACACTCAGAAAGTTAGAGGATTAAATATTCCCCCAAACGGAAAAGGGCAGAGGGGAGGTGAAACGAGATTGGCAAAATGTTGATGAATGTTGAGTATATAATGGAGGGGGGGGGTCACTGCCCTAGTCTTTCTAGTTTATTGTATGTTTGGAAATTTCCCTGATAACAGTTTTTAAGTGGTGGGGAAGGCAGAGGAAAGAGAAGAAAAGCTACACTTCCATATTTTATTTGAGCAAAGTTTGACCTTGTTAGTGGGTTTGCATTGAGCATGATAGGGAAGGGCTAACTGTATTGGCTGGAGACCAGTAATTAATTAGAAGTGGAACAGAAGGGTAGCAAAAACGCTAAGAAGACGAGAGAATCTCAGTGAGCAGGAGAGATTCTGGAGTAGACACCTGGGGGGCCCTGAGGGCCCGTGAGAGTTAAAGAAACTACGAGAAGAATACCAGACTCATCCATTCTTTCACTTCTGTACTTCAGTTTCGTTCCAGGCCCTGAATCCAGCATCTTTGCCCTCACGGCACTGACATTCCAGGGAGGGGGCAGGTGAGGAGAGAGGGGCAGGACTTCAGGGATGTTCCACGGAGTCTCTTGGCTGGGTTTGGTGGATCCCAGCTCCTTCATTCAGCCCCTGATACAGCTTCTGGTCACTCCTTGATCCTTTTACCCAGGAGGCCGGACCAGGCAGTTAGGGGTGAGGAGTTGGGTACCAGCCACCAATGTCATCTTATTCCACTGAGAAACTGAGCTGTTCCCCTCCCTTCCTTTTTAGAGGTTCACGAAAGCCAGACCACTCAACCCGGCCGAAAAAGAACTGGCCAAACCCCGAAGAGTTTGCTTCATGGCCCAGAACCACCTCTGATGTCACCGGGACAGTGCTGGAGAAAGCCACGCCAGCTCGCGAGGCATCTTGAACTTAGCACCCATCAGCGCTTCCCCCTTTCCAGTGGGAACATTTCACAGGGGTCAGAAGCTGCTGAAGGAAGGTCCCAATCCTCCCTCCACACCTGGACCTTAACTCAGCTTGCGCTCTCCCCTGGCACCTGCCAGCCTCTCTCCACGCCCGCCGCCCACCCCGAAGCACAGCTCTCGGCCGGGAGGTCCTCCCCGCTCTGCTGTGCGTTGGTCACCCCCCCGCTGGGGCTTCCCTAGGCAGGGAGGCTGGAAAGGTTTCCGGAGTGGAAACGTGATCAGCTCCCGAAACAGGCGGTCCCAGGAGGCATCTGCTCCACCCCACCCAGGTCCAGCCGAAACGCTCAAATGAGAGCTCCTTAGCCGGATAGGTGGAAAACTGCTGCGGGGCTCGTTTGTCAGCACAGTGATGAGAAGCCCCAGTGTGTAAAGCCCGGTTTTATTTTTAACACTTCAGAGCCGACACCTCCAAACACCTATACAGTCAGCTGCGGGGGGCGGGGGGGGGGGGGGAAGAGGGAGGAGCCGGAGCAGCGGGGTGGGGCTACACCAGCCCCCACTCAGTACAAGTGGTTTGGGGACCACAGGGTCTGGGATGGGGATGCTCTGCTCTCACTGCTCTGTCTCCTACACGGTGAAGAACAGCCAGGGCACGGTGGGCATGGCAGAGTACCACGACCTGCCCTGGGGCTTTGTGAAAAAAACCCAGAGGAGACTCCGGCCCTCTGGCCTTGACTGGCACCTCCCAACTGGGACGCCCTCAGTGCCCTGCTCTGCCACCCTGCGCTTTGCTACTGAGCTCCTCGGGTGCCCTGTAATCTGCAGTGTTTGATCCCTGCCCCATCCCTGGCCGGGCTGGTGGCAATTGTGGGCACGTGTCCTTCATGGCAAGACTCCCTGGTTGGCTCAAGGCTCACATGTCACCTTGTCACCCGGGGGTGCCCCACCAGGAGCCCCAGCTGAGAGCCCCCCTCTCCCTCTGTCTCCTCACCTATTCTCAGGCCACTCAGCTGTACACCAGCTCTTGGCTCCTGAGCCCACTGGGCCACTTGTTTGTCCCAGGCAAACGCTGAAGAGACGTCCTGCCCTCCTGCCTAACGGCACATCCTATTTTTAGCCGCATTGTATAATACGTGACAATAATACTTTGTACTCAGGGTACTCCTTTTATCAGAGGAACCCCGTGCATTCTGAAAACACACCCTAGCACAGCTCCCTGGGGGTGGAAGGAACAGGCCAAGTATTACTAGTGAGTCAGGAGGCCGAAAAGGACCAGGGCTGCTCCCCTGAGGTTCTCACCAGATGCACCCCTTCCAGAGCTGTCAGAGCCTGCAGCTCCCAGAGCTGTCCTCTCTCCCCACTACAGGAACAGTCCTCTGCTCACACACACACGTCCCTGTGCCCGGAAACATTGGAAACTTGGCTTTAAAACTCACACATCCAGGGACTTCCCTGGTGGCACAGTGGTTAAGAATCTGCCTGCCAATTCAGGGGACATAGGTTCGATCTCTGGTCTGGGAAGATCCCACATCCCACGGAGCAGCTAAGCCTCTGCGCCACAACTACTGAGCCCACGAGCCACAACTACTGAAGCCCGCACGCCTAGATCCCATGCTCCGCAACAAGAGAAGCCACCGCATTGAGAAGCCCGTGCACTGCAACAAAGAGCAGCCAGCCCCCGCTCGCCGCAACTAGAGAAAGTCTGTGCGCAGCAACGAAGACCCAATGCAGCCAAAAATAAACAAATAAATCAATTTAAAAAAAAAATAAATAAAGCAAATCAGTTCATAAGCAAAACCTTAAATATATAGGCAAATGTAACCATCGGAAAACCAAAATTTATTTTTAAAAAAACTCACACATCCAGACTTTCCCGGAGGCCCACTGGTTAAGACTTCAAGCTTCCAATACACGGGGTGCGGGTTCAATCCCTGGTCCGGGAACTAAGATCCCACATGCCACACGGTGCAGCCAAAAAGAAAAATAAATAAACGAATAAATAAAGAAATAAAAATTTAAAAACTCACACATCCAGTTCAAAAGAAACCCAGACATTCAATCTGCACTGTGGCCACCTTTGTGTCACCGTGGTCCCTCACAGTTGGAAGAGATGTTTCCACCCAAACCCACGCCTTGGCTGACTCGGGGGGCAGGGTGGGATCCCAGAGAAAGTGGGGCAGAACTCTGCATAAAGCGGTGAGTCCAGATTCCGCCTATTTTATAACACGGAGTAGCCAATCAGATGCTCCAATTCAGGGAAGTGGCTGGTGCAGCAGTCCTGAAGTAAGAGAGACAAGGCTTTGGGGTGAGGGGGATTCTTGAGCACAAGTAGGATCTATCTTCTCAGGAAGAACAAACCACATCATACATTAGAAGCTCAAAATCAATGGCTTTCTTTGCATTCTATTATCACTGATAATTGATGCGCCTTTGCTAAAGATGCCGAGGATGTGGTAAGAGTTCTTGCAGTTTAGCGACAGCAGAAACGGCCGAAAGCAACACCAACCAGAACAGGTTTTGGGTACGGAGTGTCCCACGTGAGCGTAGGATGGTTCCATGGCTAAAGACGCAAGCTCTGCTTTTCCCGAAGATGGCCACACCAGGATACACCCTCCTCCACAACTGATAACTGACCCTTCTCTCCTTGGGATGGCACTTCCCCGTGGAGTGGTAGCACACATGCTTTTGCATCAGGCTCTGCTTTCTAGGGAAATCAGGCTAAGACAAAGCTAGTGTGCCGATGGAGAGCTCCCTTCCATCTGGGCTTTGCCCTCCTCTTCCCCACTTCCTCTCGGCCAGCTGGACTGAGTGCATCTGTCTTAGGAATGTGAAAGCTATTATTGGAGAACAAAAATCAGTCTTCTGGCGGGTGCGGAGTGGTGCTTTATCTAACGTTTCCCAATCTTGTCATCCCAGACAAACTCAGCATCCCCAGTTTAACGAGCTTTCTGGTTATATCAGGTTAAAAAAAAATAGCTTCGAAAATTTAAAACATGGTTATCTCTAATCAGCTTCTTTATGAAAAAACTTCATTTGCAGAACTCCTTTTTAATAGACGGAATTGAATACATGAAGAAATATAGGGATAAAATCTAGACAGCTTTCCCAAATACCTCATTCCCATTTCCCTGCCCTGCCCTGCCCCATGCATTCAGGGTCCACCCTTTGCTGGGCTCCTTATTTGCGTTCTCCTGGTCAGGTCTGGGCTTTCGCACCTGTGACCCAGGGCTTATGGGAATATTCACCATTTTTCACTATGAGCTAATTCTCAACACAACTCCAATTCAACTCCAATATTCTTAATTCTTGAAGGAGAAAAATCCATAAAAATTTAGAAATATTGGGCACTGATTCCTTCCCCATATTCTCCTTCACCAACCTACTTGTGATTTGAAAGCATTTGGGGGGCATCTGGCCAAAAGAAAATGAGTTTAATAATGAAATGGTGGTTATTTTACAGGGATTACGCTAAATGAGACCTTTTCTAAAGAGTAGCCCAACTTAAAGGGACTTGAGGGAACAAATATCTCTAATCTCTGTGACCACCCTCCTCCCCCATGGAGGAGGCCCCACTGTTTGGAGCCAGCGGAAGTGATAAAGCAAATCCAGACCTGTTCTGAGTTGGAAGTTCACAAATCCAATTCAACAACGATGATTTGGTCTGATGTTGTAATCACCCCTTCTCTTTTTTCTACAAAGGCGCCATGGCATCTTACCAAAAAAAAAAAAAAAAAACTTAAAAGATCTAATGTTGTTTCAAGAATTTAAATAATAAGTTCTTTAAACCCACTGACAAAATTGAAACAACGCTGGTGCTTGTAAAATATGGACTGGGGATCCTAGGACTCTGTTTCTAAAAAGTACTATCTTTCCCTAAATCTTTCAATACCTATCTGATTTATACAACTCTAATTTCACAATAAACCCATATTATTTTTCTCTCAAAATGTGTTTTCTTAAGTCAGAATAATCAAATCTAATTCCATCTGTGGTTCTGCAGCTTGTGAATTCATTCTGTTTAAATTGGCCAATATCGAATTAATTTATTTCCTATGGCAATGTCCTTGGTTACACTTTGGGAATTTAAGCTGCATTAAAATCTAAGGAAATTGTGAAACCTTTGAAGAAAACCTTGACTTTGCTTCTTCCTTCTTCCAGATCTAAGGATCCCTGGTTACCCCTGAATTATTCCCGCATCCGTAGCTGCCGTCTGCTGATTACATATCATCAGAAGCAAGCACACTTATTCCAAGAAGTTATGAACCTGAGTTATGGCTTTTCTAAACGTTCCTAATATCACAATGACTGTCAGGTTGGAGATTTTTGCTCTCAACCCAGTCCTGCTTGGTCAGTCCTGGGGTATTCAGAACATGTGTTGAAAACAAAGAGTTACATCACAGCTGCCAGCTGAGGGTGTGCCTCCAGGGCTGGAGTTGGGTTCACCTCGGTCACTGGGCGTTGAGAGCCAGCAGGGTAAGTCAACATCACCAAGGTTAACAGGTGAACTTGAGCTCTGACTTTAAATGTTATTACTAGAAAAAAAGAATCTGTTCTCCTCTCCTCCCTTGGCTTTCCCTGGCTGGTGTTTTCCTGAACCTGAAAAATGTATTTGCTCTTTACAGCGCCCACCTTCGAAACATGGCCTTGCAACTCAGCCAAATTTTCTGCTGAGCCAGCCAGTGGGAACAAACACCAGGCCCATGGCAACAACAGGCGTGCGTGTATGCATGTATGTGTGCATGTATGTGTGTGCGTGCGCGCGCGTGTGTGTGTGTGCATATATACACTTTTCCTCTAGTCTCCTCCTCCAGACCATCCGCCAATGCAACGCACACTTTCTAAAACAGAACCCACATCCCGTCTCCCCACCCCACCCTGTACAGGGAACCAGAGCGTAAATAAACCCTTGTGCCAAGGTCCCTCTCCACAGTCAGACCCAAGGACAGGAATTAGTTCTAGATTTCAACCTGCCCTTCCAGGTTCTTTAATTCTCTGACAGTGAGAGAATTTCGCCTTTACCGAATATCAATGTGTGATTCATCTATATGGCTCAGTTCTCCTACTTTAGGGAAGGAAAATGCTCTCTATGTTTAATTAATGCCAGAGACTCAGGAATCCCAGAGAGGTGGATCCTAATTAGTCAAGCAGGGTTTCCATTACACAGAACGCTGGAAAGGAAACCTTTTGGCTATTCCTGAGTCAGAACCCAGAAGCCTGAGACAGAGCAGAATATGGAGGTGCAGTTTTGTTGGTGGCCCCTGAGAGAACCAGAGAAGGAGTTGTGAAACCTGGACTAAATCCCCGAGCAAAACCGACTGTGGTCTCAGCCCTGCCACCCTCTCACTTACAGGAGCAGCCCTAACTTCCTTGTCTGTAAAAGGAGGGCGTTGGACTTGACCGCTAGATCTCCACTGGCGCACAGATTAGGGGACGCCTTAAAGTTCATCACTATTTGGTCAGTACTAAGGAGTGCCCATTGGAAAGCTGGGCTCACAGACAACTTGGCGGTGGGATTGAGAAAGCCGCATGGCATACCTAAGGAAGATAACAGACAATCCAGAGAGGAGAGGGGAAAATCTACCCCTGTCAGTGTGGTGAATAGATTTTTTAATGCAAGAAGGCTAAGCCCTGGGCAAAATTATGAAAGAGCCAGAGTTTATGTCCAGCTCTTACATAATCCTTTTTTCTTATCAATCTGAGTAAAGGATTTAAAATCAGCAACTTCCAGTTTAGATGGGTTTGAGTGTCTCTGTTTTTTTTTTTTTGCGGTACGCGGGCCTCTCACTGCTGTGGCCTCTCCCTTTGTGGAGCACAGGCTCCGGACGCACAGGCTCAGCGGCCATGGCTCACGGGCCCAGCCGCTCCGCGGCATGTGGGATCTTCCCGGACCGGGGCACGAACCCGTGTCCCCTGCATTGGCAGGCGGACTCTCAACCACTGCGCCACCAGAGAAGCCCAGTGTCACTGTTTTTTCATCAAAGGAGTATGGGAATTTAAGTCATATTTCCAGTTGTGAAGTGAAAGGCTTTTTCCCTCTCCTGTAGCAGGAATTGCAGGCATGAAGGAGTGGCCTGGGGAAGTAAAGCAGCTTCAAGGCTCTTCCTCCCTGAGAGAGGCATCAGGGAGCCCTGCTGGGTGGAGGGCAGCCTCCACCCCACCCCACCCCTGCCCAACCCCCCCACTGGAATAGCCAAGAGCCTCAGGAGCAGGCCAGGCTCTCTCCACTCTGTTTGTTTGCATTCCATCTGAGGAGACAGCTGGCAAACCTGTCCAAGTCTCAGCTGCATGGTGAGCACACTGGCTAAAGGCTCTAATGTGCTCAGAGGCGATGGCATGGACATGGAGCTCACAGCAGCCTCGCCTGCCGCCAGCCACGAATTCATGCATCCCCATGGCATCCAGGATGTGAGGGAAGGATTTCATAATCCACGCCCCAACTACTCCCAAATGAAATTCTTCTTCCCTTTGAGAGGAAGGCAGAGGGAAGCAGAAAAGACATGGCATCCCCAGGCACTGGGCATTTAAGCAGAGAGAGGTGGCTTGTAAAATAGGGAACAGAAAGTCTTTGACTCACTGCGGGGTAAGGCAGCCCAGGCTCCTAAACCCAGCAGAAGAGGAGCAAGACAGGTCACCAGCAGGGGGCGCTGGACCACTCTTGGCTCCAGGGGCAAAGGGAGTAAGTAAACGGGAGGGTTGGGCTCAGAGCCCATGAAGGGCTTTAGACTGGTTCTGACTCAGGTGCTGTTGTTGTTGAACGGTGTTGATTAGAGGCGTGCCTAAGACCGGGGACATCCTGAATCACGCTGGGGCACTTAGCTGGTGCCAGAATCACGTACTTAGCGGGTTTGTGCCTGTGCTCTGAGCCACTTCCTGATAGAACACAAATATTTGAGTTTGAAGAGCTGAGCAGAGCTGCAGAATGTTTTGTAGATTCTACACGTCCTCTCTGCTGCCACTCGAAGCCTCGGAGAGCCTTGTTGGCTGCAGCCAACACAAGAACCTTGTTTCCATAGGTGGTTTGCACTTGGAGCCAGTGACCTCATGCATTAACAATGTCCTCCCTGGCTGGTATCCTCCGTCTCTATTTGCTCTTCTGTTTTGTTTGTGCAGTTAGTGCCCAGACAGAATTTCCAAAATTGTCCCCCCAAAATGGAAGGGTCGGGGGGTTATAGCCCAGGAAGAGTCTCCATCTCCAGCACCTTGTGCCATTCTGCTGCCAAGCCAGTGTTCTCTACCTCAGAGCCAGAGCGGGCAGACACAGAGCTGTTGGAAGATTCAGGGGCTGGTTGCGTCTCTGCCACAAGCACGATATGTGATCTGGGTAACTTGCTTCCCCCCCTGCAGGCATTAGTTTCCTGACCAGTAAAACTTATGTCCAAGGTCCCATCCAACTGCACCTTTAAGCTTGAACACGTCTGGACCGAGGCCCAGGGCATTTCGGGGTTGTGGCATCAGCTCCAAGTCTCATCTGGGGTGTGGGTCCTCTTGGGAGTGGGTGTGCTGTGTCCTCTATGTCAGCTGGAACTCAGGCTCTGGGGCGAATGGGGCCTGTCCTCAGAATCACCTGAACAATTTCATGGGCCTTTCATGCAGGTTTTAAGTCACATTCTGGGTCTATTGGAAAAACAACAGCGATCACTAGGCCATCCAGGACCAGGGGTCAGGGAAACAGTATAAATTCCTCAGAGCAATTGCTTCACAGAAGTCATCTGACCCTCAGAATCCATTTTCCCAATATCCGTATCTCCTATCTCCAACATACACACATTTCTCTTTCTCTCTCCTCAGAGATCACATTTCCTCTGCCTTTTGGCATTATCCTCCACGTCTCGAATTTAATCAGCCTTTTTTTTTTTTTTTTTTTTTTTCTTTTTCTCCATCTTGGCAATAGAACCACTGGGCTGGACTCTTATACTAAAGTTACATAAGTCCTGCAGTTCAGAGAGAGAATTGAGTCAGCAGGACGGGACTGACGAAGCATTCCCAGGTTGGCCACAGTAGGGACACTTCTCCAGTCCTGATTTTGGCCTAATTCCCATGGAAATTCAATGCCCAGTAAGAACGACAAGGTTTATACATATAATTATGCACAAAGGCTTTTAAAAGGCTGGAGAGCAAGAAACAGAAATCTGCATCTCTCTATCGGCAATTGCCCTCTCCTTATTGCTATAATGGCCCAATTGTCCGTGTAGCCTCTGCTCACACTGGCACAGGCTGGCAGACCGTGGCCTCCTGTGCCCTCTCCGAGGCCCTGCCCACTCGTGGCTGCTGGGACGGAGCCCATCTCTCATAACAAGCCAGAGAGGAAAAATGAGAGCTGGAGGGTTGGAAGGATTTTGTGTATCCCTCCTCCTCTCCTATGTGTCACTACCCTGTGTTTTTATCACCTAGCATTTTATGCACTAAGTTATCTTGAACCAGCACTTGACTGCTTTGGGATTGGAGAGGGACACCAAGAAATATTAAAACGCTGAGTCATCACGGGAGCTTAGAGAGAATGAACAGTGGAAGATTTCTAGAACAAGGAGAAATGTACGTCTCTGGGTGTTAATAGTGGCGTAGTCTGGAGATTGGCTCCCTTAAGATTCCAGCTCTTTGCTCTAGAAATAGGACTGAAAGGATCTGTTACAGAAGTGGTAAACTCTCTAATGATTTTCAGGGTTTCTCAATCCCGGCCCTACGTGAGAAACACTCAGGGAATAAAAATCACTGGTGGCTGGGCTCCACCCACTGAAGCAGAATTTCTGGAAGGTAGAATCCAGGCTTCGGTATTTTTTAAAGGCTCCCCAGATGGTGTTGGTGCATAGGCAGGGCTGAGAACACCGAAATCTCGTAGGCACTATTTTCTTCATGAAATGAGGAAGTTGGGAGAGACCCCAAGCACTGAAAAGAGATCATTTCAGTATGAAATGAATAAGGTACAACTGATATACTATTGATAGTAGTAGCAAGGAGCACGTGCTATGTGACAATGAGCTCACTTCATTCTGACACTCATCCCTGTGAAGGACACATTGTTATTAGCCCCATTTTACAGATAAGGGCACCAAGGCTCAGGGAGATGCAGCGACTTGTCCAAGGCCAACACACTGAGCTCTAATATGTGGAAGCCACGGGTACCTAAGTAGCATGGAAAATGCAAAGATGGGTAAGACATAGTCAATGACCCTCAAGTTGCTACCTTCCAGTAGAGGAGCAAAGACATACACAAATGATGACAGCTGTCTCAGAGCTGCAAAGCATGATGGGACGATGGGAAAGAGAGGACTCGTAAAGGCTTCATAGAGGAGATAAACTGAGCTTTGAAGAATGAGCCCCGGATGCTGAGGGCCAGTGATGCCTGGGGTTTGTAGCGGCAAGAGGAGAACTCAGGGAGAAAGCACAGAGCCCAGAAATCTGAGAAAGCAGCTGAGAGCTGGGACAGAGCCCAGTCTGATTAAGGTTAAAAAAGAAGAAGCAGTAGAAGACTAAGAAGATAAGTTGCCCTGAACTGTGGTATCTTAAATAAGATCTAGGAGGAAACAGGGCCCCTCCCCAGGTATCCGCAGAGGGCATGTGATGGCACAGTGTCACAGCCTTGGAAATGTCATCTACAGGGGCAATCCGTGGATCCAAGAAGAAGGAAAAAATGCCTAAGACACCTGAGAAGATATTTAGCAAACAGCCCTAATGTTTTATCTCACCAGCATTGAGCTACTCTGTTCTCTTCCACAAAACCTACCTTACTGTCAGGAGCTGCACCCCTAGCTGGGTGGGACCACACCAGTGTCCCAATGTGTCAATTATTCTGTGTGAGCTGTGATTGTTGTTATAGGTGTTTCATGTGAAAGAGAGTCTGGTATATTTCCTGCATATTTGGGGTTGTTGCTCATGTATTTATTTAAATATTGTATGTTTTCTCAATGGCTATGACAACATAGGGTATCAAACTTTCCCACCAAGGCAGGAGTGAAGAGAATGAGGACACAGGAAGCTGGGCTAGGTGTGACTTCCTTATGTTTCCAGAGGGCAGAACTTTCCAGACTTTCTAAAGGAGAACCTCTACTGGGACTCAGGATTCTGGGGTGTGGCCCACGTGGCCAATGAAAAGCCTGCATTTCTTTGCAGTTCTGTGTTTTATCTTAAAATTTCACGTAACTTCTGCATTCCCATAATCTATCCACCCCTTCCTGTTATGATGTCCCAGGTTTATCCTGTGACTTTACGGACCTCTGGCTCACCGTCACGTACCTTTTAACAAGATGCCATCGTGATTTCTCTGTCTAGGACTGGATTAGTGATTTGGACCTGGGTCACTTTAAGCTATTTCACTATGCTCAAAGAAAACAGCTTGTACATCTAGCTTTTTTTTTGTTTTTGAACTTCATAGGTTAGAGTTGGCAGGTTTTAACATATGATCCGTGGGAAAATGCTCTTCTGTTGACAACAAGGTCCATAGAGATAGATGGATATTAAAGTCTAATTGCCTTAAAAAAAAAAAAAAGTCTAATCGCCAACTTCTCCATAGTGTGAAAGCTACACGGGGGCAAACTGAGGAGGGAAGAGGAGTTTTGGAGAGAAGAGGGGGTCTTGGTCACGTGGCTGATCCAGGTCGACAGCAGGAAGCTATCCTTGATTATCTTTGTGAAAAACCTCACACACGATAACACTCCCGCTTCACAGGACATCCCACGTATACTCCAAGCTGCTTCTCTGCTTCGCAAACTCCTGGCTTCCTCTCAAATCTTTGACTTCTGATCTCTAACATGCTCTTTTCGGGTGAGCATTTCTATTATTTTCCTCCTCTTGGGGGTTCTACAGCTCATTCACCTTTACCCCATCTTGATGGAGTTAAGAGATTCCGTCTTCCCATCTTCTCCCATCTATCACTTCCTGGTTTTCTCACGAGATGTTGCCTCTTTAGTGGAGTATTCATGTCAGGTTTCCCCCTAAGTCCTGACCCTTTTGTACACCTGGACTGAATGAGGGCTTTTGTCCTCGCCAGTCCTTGGCACGTGGCTCGCCTCTCCGTGGCAAGGTTGTGTTTGGCGGGGCTCACCTTACCTGGGGGATCATAAGGCCCCTCACCTGCAGGCTCTTCCTGCCTCACAACCTGCTTTAGAGCACCTGCTCTGATCCCCATACAGCTCTCCCAGTGACCCAATAGCGTGGGACCACCGTGGTTGGTAATAGTTTAGGATTTGGAATGATTTAGGTAATGGTTCCTTCTAAATACCCTTGTTCCGAATGTCAGCCCATCCACTTTCTTTCCTGGCCAACCTATGTTACAGCAGATAAAATGCATTAGTCACTCATTAAATATTGCTTGATTCTGATATGCTTCTATCAGAGAACCGTAGTCATAGACACATGCAAACACGAGCCAAGGAAAATAAATCGCGTGGCAAGTGCCCAGCGCTAATATCCTACCATCCACTTCCTGTTTACTGCTTATGACCTGAACCTGCATGTGTTTGCGCCCCGGGCACATGGGAGTCACCAAAACCCCTGCTGGATGACTGCACCGATGTGGCCAGGAAAGAATCTGTGCTCTCAGAACCTGAGGACAAATTTAGGACCCTCACCTGCCAGAGTCACTGCCTGCACCGAGCAGTTGAGAAGCAGCTGGAAGGAAGGCCAGGAGAAGGCACACCTGGGCCGCAAACATAAGCACGCGCGGTCTCTCAACCCTGAAGCTGACAGCCAAGGAAGTATCGCTCCAGGGAGTTGCCATCGGCTGGAATACAAGGTCCTCAAAGGGACACTTTCAGAGGGCCACTCTGGGGACAGCTGAAGCCATAGTTGGACCTATTACCTGACATCAGGGCTGGGTATAGAATGGTTCAGAAGAGGGGCTGGAAGCAGGAGGGAAAACTCTGGTCTCCAGTGAGTTTGGGGAGAAGAAGAGGAGAAATAAAATCTCCAGATCAACTCAAAGTTCCCAGTCTTGGGTGGGTCGAGGTCTGACGCTGTACCCTCACCATGCCCTTCAGCTTCCTGAAGCAGGGGCAGAAGCCACCCTAGCAGGTGCATCTCAGCGCCGGCCCAGGCCGTGAGCTTGAAGGACGGCAGGGAGTGTGCAGAGTGCAGCAGGGAAGGCGGGTGGCCTCACTGTGGACAGAGCAGCAGCAGACCAGGTCCTGGCCTGCAGGGCTTTCTCTGGACTCCCTTCCCCACTGATTCCCAGTTTCTGCTAATGACAGTTGAGAATAATTACCGACGATATGGGGAGGAGGCTGCGTCCTTTATACTGTAACTGGCCACCATCAGCTTTTCTAGAAAGCAACTCCAGAGCTTTCTACCCAACAGTGAAAAATTGTGAATGGTCATTTCTTTCCAAAAATAAACATCATTTCATGAGGCGTGTGTCCAAACTGACAAAAGCTTTGTTTCTGAGTTCCATGCCTTTGCTGGATGGACCAGTGAAATGAATCACATAGGCAGAGCCATTTAGAACAGGCCCTGTTGATAAACGCTCTTCATGAAAAGGGGCCTGGAGTGACATTGTACAAAGATTGGCTTGGGAAGCCAGGCCTTCACTGACGCTTGTCTGAATGACTCACCAGTGTCTCCACGTGAATGGGATTTCTTGTTGTCTTGGTTACAGCTCACAGGAATTCATTTCACCATAATGACATACATATACATCAATGGAGACATCAGATCTGACCCCTTTATGTCTGAAAAGAAGCACTGATGCCTCACTTTGGAGGTCCGTTAGGGCATTAGGAAGCCCTAGGCTGCTTTGGGCTTTCAGACAATCACTTAATTCATAGTTGTTGAAATCTACTATGTGGCATCTATTGTGCTGGCACTAGAGATGCTGGGATGAATAACTCAGTCCCTGCCCTTAGGGAGTTTAGAACCTGGTGGGCAAAATGAAACCAACTAGGTAAGGGCATCCATGAATTGGAAGACACTAAAAGGTCAACCCGGAAAAGATACACTGTTTAAATAAGCAGGTCTGGCTTGAGTTCCAGCAAACAGAATGCATTCCTTTCCTATTGCTGTTATAACACATCACCACAACGGTCAGTGGCTTAAAACAAAATAAAGTTACACCTACCGCTCTGTAGGTTAGAATTCCAACATGAGTCTCAATGGGCAAAAAAATCAAGCTGTTGGCCCTGCCATGTACCTGTTTTGGAGAGTCTAGGAAACACTCCGTTTCCTTGCCCTTTTCAGTTTCCAGAGGCTGCCCACATTCCTTGTCTCGGGGCCTCACTCCTCCATCTTCAAGGCAAGATGCATCTCTCTGACTATTCCTCCATGGTCGTTCTCCCTCTGGCCATATCTGGGAAAGGGTCTCTCTTTTTAAAACCCCACGTGATTAGATTAAGCCCACCTGAACAATGCAGGCTACGCTCACCATCTCAAGGCTGTAAACTTGATCCCATCTGCAATACAAAGTTATAGAGTCCCAGGTTCTAGGAGTTAGGACACGGGCATCCTTGGGGACGCCATCCTTCTGCCTACCACACTGAGGAAAGACTTGTCACTGTAGACACGCCGCAGATGTATTTTGTTTGGGATTGCTTCTGTATTTCTGTTTTTCCAATCATCGTCCCTTGGAGATGCTGTCTGACATCAAAAGACCATTTTCTGTGGTGGTGGATGCAGCGATACGCTGTGTGGAGCTAAGGGGAGGGCTGTTTCAGAATCTCCTGGCGGAACGTGGAGTTTGGAAAAGATAACAATTTTATGTTTATATTTGAAAGAAATTGTAAAAAGTCATGTTCCCATAATGCAGACGGTAGAGTTTAACCACATTTTCTTGGCCGGTGGAGCTATGCAGACGTGCTGACACTGCTACTTATGACTGGGAACAGGCCAGGGGTGGGAGGAGTGGACACCTCCCGGGGAGGGTGCGGGGAGGGTGTCAGTTGGACTCTTTCAAAAGAAGATTGAAAGGCACTGAGTCAGGCCAGGATAAAAGACTTCTAACTAGTCTCCCTCCACCACACACTCCCCAATTTAACCCATTTTCCAGTTGTCTCCACCCAGCCGTGCAGCCTATGAAGAGCCAGGTGCCAAAGCATCTTCTCGCAGCTGCAGCCTTCAGGTTGCTATTGGCGACGCCTGGCATGGGGCAGGTCCTCAGTCAGTGTTTGCTGAATGAGGCGAATGACTGCGGGTCATGTTGTGTCTGCAAGAAACCTGCCTAGGGTCCCCATTAGCCACTGAATAAAGTCCAGTTGTCCCCCCACATGTCCCCCCCATTCCTTTCCATCAGTCCCATGTCCAAATCCTCTTTTTCCAGTTTATATTCATCTGCTCCGGCTGCCATAATAAAGTACCAGAGAATGAGTGTCTTTAACAGCAGAAATGTATTTTCTCACGGTTCTAGAGCCTGGAAGTCAAATGTCAGGGTGTCACCTGGGCTGGTTTCTGCTGAGGCCCCTCCTTGGCTTGTAGACGGCTGTCTTCTCTCTGTGTCTGTCTGTGTCCAGATATGCTCATCTTATAAGTTCACCAGTCATTTTAAGTTAGGACACACACACACACACACACACACCCCGCAGCCTCACTTTAACTTAATTCCCCCTTTAAAGACCCCTTCTCCAAATACAGCCTGATCCTAAGGCACTGGAGATTAGGACTTGAACATGTGAATTTGGGGAACACAATTCAGCCTATATCAAAGGCCTGTCTCATTACTTTCTTCCTAAAATCTTGTCTGATTTCCCTCCTTTCCTCCCCCCACCTTCTCTCCACCAACTTCTCCCCACCTTGAACAACACACACACACACACACAGACACACACACACACACACACACACACACACACATCCGAGAGGTTATTTCTCTCCTCCAAACAGCCATAGCAATGCTGTAGGTTTTTCCTTGTGGAATTGAGCACTTTTTACCTTGCACCATATTACCCTGTGCTATATTTTATCTTGTATTATACTACCTTTTATTATAAGTATTATATGTGTGTTATTTCCTCACAGTAAGGCCCTCCCGGACAGACCCTATTTCTAACAAATCTCTGTCTCTGTCACATGACTTGATACAGTGCCTTGAACATAAAGGCAAAATCATAGTGGATGAGTGAATGAAAGTGGTGGGAGATAACGGTGAGACAGTCACTTGAGTACGAGACGAGTTAGATTATCGATGAATTATGTCTTGCTTGAAAAATAGTGCTTGGTGGGCAAGGAACCAGAATCACGTGTCAGTTTGTGATTAATAAATACTTTCTGACAAGGCTAATTATGCACGCCAGCAAGGCTGGTGGGTCCCCTGACAGCGTAACTCAGGATGGCTTGGAGACAGGAGATGTGAGTCCCATTGTTGAGAACGCCAGCTCTGGAGCTAGACTGCCTGGGTTAGATCTTGACCCTGTGACCCTGAAAAACTTGTGTAACCTCTCTGGGCCTCAGCTTCCTCACCTATGAATTGAGGATAATATATCTGTCTCTACCTCCGAGGCTCCTGTGGCACCTGGAAGACTGTACTTGGTAAGTGGTAGCTATTATTATCACCAGTGATTTCAGACATTTTTAAAGTGCCACCCCTTCTGCCACTCATATCTAGCCCTTAAATGGTGATCATTAAATTTCGGGGCAAAAAATATGAAAAGTTCTCCAAAAACATGACACTTCTGCCCAAAGATCTGCAATGTGCACCGCATCTAATTCTCCTCTGTGTGTCTCCGGACATCGGACATCGGACATCGTGCGGGGACAGCAGGTGGAACTTGTTTGCGTCGTGATTGGGCCTTTGTGAAATGTGACAGCCAAGCCCTTAATTATTCTTAGAAATGTCAGAACTCACTGGAAGCAATTGGGTTTGACAGTTCAAGGGCTAATTAACTCCAAACCCTTCTCCTTGGGTTGCCTCATTTGCAATTCTTGGTCACTTATTTTCTTACGCCTTTTAAAAAATTCCTTTTGCAGTTTGGTAGAGGGTGAGAAGGCTGGGTGCCACAGATCAGTGCGGAGGGGGCCCTCGACAGACACCAGGGCCCCATGGAGGTGCAGGGGAGCTGTAGGTGTGCAGGGGTGTCACTGACCACGTCTGACCTTGAACTGACAAGCGGAGCTAAAGTATGTGCAGGACCGCACAGAGAGGGATGCCAGCCCTGTCCTGAGTCCCTCCTTTTCAGAGGTGGTGGAGACTTCCACCACCTGAGTGTCTTCCAAAGACTTCGTGAACAACAAAACAAAAATATGCTAAGTGAAATAAGCCAGACACAAAAGGACAAATATGATATGATTCCACTCTTGTTAAATATCTAGTGTAGGCAAATTCCTAGAGACAGAAAGTAGATTAGAGGTTTACAGGGCCTGGGGGCAGGAAGGAGTGTGGAGTTACTGTTTAATGGGAACAGAGAGTCTGTTTGGGGTAATGTGATGAAAGGGTTTTGAAAATAGATGGTGGTGATAGCGGTGCACCATGGTGAAGGCAATTAGTGTCAGCAAATCTGCACACTTAAAAATGATGAAAATGGCAAATTCCATGTTAGATATGTTTTAGCACAATTTTTAAAATGTTGAAAGGCGAAAGTCCTCGTCCCGAATCCTCAGCATCACGTTTAGGATGGTGTACTTGGACTCCCGCCCATGCGTCGGGGGCACCAAAGGACCAGCAGCTCACAGGACACAGGGTGCTTGCTGTCCGGCCTCTGTACCTTCACATATGCTGTTCCCCTACCTGGAATGCCCTCTTCCTCCCATCTCTCTGGAAACGCATGCCATCTTCAGAAACCGCAAGTCAATTGCCCCCTCTCTCTGTCCAGGCTTCTCTGACCACCTCCCTTACCTCCCAGGAAGAGCTGCTGTCTTCTTCCTTTGCACCTTTCACACATCACCCTATTTATTGCAGCACTTACCGTGTTCTATTGTGATTTATTTTCTTTTTAAAAATATTGTTGCAGTACATGCAGAAAGGTTCATGCTTTTTAGTGTACATTTCTGCAAGTTTTAACAAGTACAATTAGTATTTAACTGTAACCAACACCAACGTAGTCACATGACACTCCCAAGCCTCCAACTCCTACCCCTCCGCCAGCCCCTGACAATCACGATTCTGTTTTTGGTCTCTCTAGTTTGGCCTTTTCCAGAATGTCATATAAATGAAATCAACAAGCATGTGTCAGTCTACTGTGATTTTTAAACATTTGTATGTCTGTCCCTGCTTGTAGATTTGAGCCCTTAATATCGGGGACCTGTCTTAGCCATCTTTCCCAGAACTAAGCGTGGTGTGTGGTCCACAGTGGTGCCCTGTGCCTGTTGGTGGAAATGATCGAATGAAGGCATGACGTTATACCCTGCTTCTATTAGAGACAATGCCAGTGTGGTGTCCTTGGCTTGGGAATACGTGGGAGGTTCCAGGTGGGAGCAGCTGGTAGCAAGACAGTCATGACCAGAAGCCTCGGGAGGTAAAGTTCGCCCAGCCATTCCTTCCAGACGACGGATGGGGCAGAATGGGGTGAGGCCCGGTCAGCACTCGTCACCCCTGAGCCAGTCTGCGGGGGCCACGCCCGTCCGCAGAGCCTCCAGACTGGGCGGTCTGGTCCCTCCCTGGGACACTTCCCCGGTGCAGGCACCTCCGGGACTCCAGGTCGGCCAGCCTAGGAGCAGCCCAGAGGTTTCCAAACCACACTCATCCAGGAAGTAGTGAGCATTAGCCCGGCTGGGCAGAGTGGGGACCAGGATGCTGGGAGGGAACAAAAACCAGCTGACGTTGCCCACTCCTACGTGTTCCCCGATTCTGATTCGTCCCCCCCCCCCCTCAGCTACACACAGTCAGCATATCCTTCGCTTGCTCCGACACCAGGCAAGAGCCATCACAAGTAGCCGTCTGAGTTACTCTTTTTCGCTATGGTTTTCTGTTTACCTTTCCTAGAAGAGCCTGGAGAAGTCCTCATCCCACATCCCAAGCTTGTAACTGTGGCCTCAGAAGGAGCAAAAGTCCCACATTCTTACTACCTCTCCTTCCTTCCATGCTTTATTCCGTCTTTCATTAGCCCCTCCCTGGGAGCTCCTCGAGGGCCAAGTGCATCACCAGGTCCTCGGGCCATTTTGCAGCACAGCCGTGATGAAAGGGAAATCGTGACAGAGCAAGGGCCACGTGGTAGACGCCACATAAATATCTGTTCAATACATGGGTTCCATAATTCATGATCAACAGTCTAGATTATCGAAGCTAGCCACCTCCTTCTCAGCCCTCAGGTTAGAGTGGTCACTGCCTCTAGATCATATTCTTGGGCAGAGACAGAAAGAAATAATCCACTACTCATGCCACTAACAACTCTGGTTAAATTATTAATGGGCAAGAAGGTCGAAACTTATGGTGGAAGTGACGTTTGGAGAACGGGGCATGGATGCTAAATCTATTTCTGGCTCTTGCAGCAATTGAGCATTGGCTTTAAAACTAACTTTGTTAATCAGTTTTTCGGTGAAAGTATTTAAAAAAAATGTTTTTAAATCCGTATCATGGATCAGAAGAGTAAGAATAATTTTCAGGCTTTTCACATTTGAAGTGACATTTCTTTAAAAACTTGGATCTCTTGCATCATCAACCAGACAGATGTGTTTTCACTTTGCCTTTTAACTCTCAGTGTTGATTAGTCCACAGAAATAAGGAAGAACATTGCCCCCCCCCAAAGTCGCGCAGGTGCTCCGGCCCCGGCTGTGCAGGTCAGAGGCCCTGCTCACACGTGCGCCGAGGTGATAGGATAGAGCCCAGCCTTCTTCCGGTGATGAGGCCACGGACACAGTCTTCCCAGAACCACGCTGTTGGTAGGTGCGTTTCACGGCAATGCATTAAAACCCATTAGACTGAATTTATTGATCCCAGAAGCACGTGCCAGCCTCACAAATCCCGCAGCTGTGATATCTGAAGGCTCCCTGGGTGGAGAGAAGGCGGCTACCGGCAATAACTGGAGCCGAAGGAAACAGGGGAAGGCGCAGGGCTGGGGACTTTGCTACCTCTGCAGAGGCCGGGAACCATTGCACCGTATCAGCAGACCCCGCCCCCCCACCCCGAGGTGTGACACGGGGGACTGTCAGCCATGACCCCACCAGCGCCAGTGGGGAAAGAACACAGGCTTCTTCTGAGCCAGCTGAGCTGGAATCCTGGTTCCCCTCTGGACTGGCTGGGAGATTTTCAGCAAATTTCTTGATGTCTCTGAGCTTTTTCCGGAATATGGAGCTAACATCCCCTGCCTTCCAGGATGGTCAAAAGTACTCAGTGAGATATTATATATAAAGATCTCACAAAGCATATAGAAGGCATAGTTTTTGGTCCCCCTGCCCACCTCCAGAGAATGAAGAGGCCTGAAGAAGCACACCCGTGTTATAGGGCGGTGGCAATGCGGAACAGCACCGTCACATGGTAGAGGCAGCGCGTTTTAATAGGGACGGGAAATCAGGGGAAGTCTGGAATGTGGAACATGGCAGGGGTTTATGCTGCTCTTTGGAGAGAACCAGGGGGTAGCCCAAGGGTGATAGTTGTACTCACCGGGGCTCACTAAGACAGGGGAGGAGAGCCAAAGAGAAACAAGGGCATTAGGAATAAACGTGCTCTCACACCTTGGCCTACGGCGAGCCCCACATCTACCATCGGCTCCTGAAGCTGGAACGATGTGATGGCCCCGTTGATAAGAGAGCTCAGGTCTCCCTGGTCAGTCCTGCCCTGGCCCGACACAGAGCTTGACTTCTCCCCTGATTCCTCGTGAGGCTGTTAACCCTGAAATGCCCCTGGCCAGGGTGTTCCAAGGGTTCACCGAGAGCAGATCTGTGAAACGCAGAAAGAAGCAGCTATGAGAACAGGTGAATGGAAATCTATGGCAGTGACCATTCAAAAGCCGTCTGCCTCTGCCTTCCAACAGGATGCCAGGCTGGAGCCGAGAATCACCCGCCCGGGGGGCCTCTCCTCCACGCTGGATGCAAGAAGCCAGCCATAAGGTGACAGGTGGCAGGTGGCCTGGGTGGAGGTGGGGGACCCGCTCCCCTGAGTGACACTGTGGGGAGGGGCAGGGCTTCCTGTCCAAAATCTCTGCATCTCTCCCCATCGGGACGCATTTCTCAACGCCCGGCCAAGCAAACACTTTCACTCAGCTTCCTGCTGTTAAGTCTTTGCTTTGTGCTTTCAGCCGCTTAACTTTTGAACACCAGGCCAACCGTTTAAATGTCTGTATGTTCCCAGCATGGCTCTGTGGGAGCATTTGTGACTCTGAATGTAAAACGGGAGACTCCGTCTCACACTGGGACTCAGAAAACCCCCAACGACTAGGTCACTCAATCACCTCCATCACGAAACCCTGGGGGTCATGATGTCACTTTGATTTACCCCAAACTCAGACTTGATCGTGAAAGGCCGAATAAACACATGATTGATAGTCTCTCTGCATAATTCAATTACACGCATCCTGGTAGCAGGAAAGCATTTGGACAAGGTGGCAGGTTTTTTCACATTTAACAATTCTGACTTGTTCAGAGGTTGTACCAATAAGATATTATTTCCCTAGGGAAATTTCCTCCTGATGGTGTGTACTGAGCTTGCAGCTTTTAGACATATGCAGATTTTGAGAATTTATCTTTCTCACCTGAAGCTATTTTTTGTTTGGTTTGGTTTGGCTTAACTCTGACAGTTCAGAGTGTTTATTACATTAGCTCAAGGAAATTTCGCCCCGCTTTTTTTTTTTTTTTTTTTGCGGTACGTGGGCCTCTCACTGTTGTGGCCTCTCCCGTTGCGGAACACAGGCTCCGGACGCGCAGGCTCAGCGGCCATGGCTCACGGGCCCAGCCACTCCGCGGCATGTGGGATCTTCCCGGACCGGGGCACGAACCCGTGTCCCCTGCATCGGCAGGTGGACTCCCAACCACTGCGCCACCAGGGAAGCCCGCTCCACTTTTTACACTTATGTCCTTACTCATTTCTTTATAATACTGTATGTGATCTTCCCATGGCCTCTGACCACAACTCTGGGAACAAGAGATGGAAGTTTCTAGGGCTGTCCTTGCCCACAGTCAGATGTGAGGGTGTAAGAAGCTACCTTCGAGGATTAGTTAGAAATGCAGGTGATTCAGTCTCAGCCTACAGAAAGCCTTCTTTTCTCAGAGGGTCATTTTGAAAGGATAACGACTACTATTCTCCAGATAAATCTCAGAAGCCAGTAACGAAGCATCCACCATCACCTCCAAGGCACACTCACGTCAGACAGATAACATGTATCTCGTTAGAGAGATGAGTCAGACAGAGATATACTCTTCATTCTACATACCAAGAATACATCGGTGAAGTATCACAAAATATTCAAAAAAAATTAAGAAATCAGAGATAAAGTAGATTCAGTGAATACGAGCCTCTCAAGTCCTTCAGCTATCGGTCTAAAGCAAAGTCAAACTGTACGATGAATGCAAATCGGTCCCACTTGGACCGCTGTAGGAATTGCCCCTCATATTCAACACAGGGTTTGATTTGGGTGGTGCCACTGCCGAGGGAAGTCGGAATGGGAGTGAAATGTGTTTGGGAGTAGTAACCAGACTGTCAGACTTCCGGCCTCCAAGACTGTGAGAGAATAGATTTCTGTTATTTAAGCTGCCCCGTCTGTGGTACCGTGTTATGGAGCCCTAGCAAACTACTACAGTGGTCAGCTCACGCTAGGCCAGCATAACTGGAACAAACTTTATTAGACCCTTTACGTGCCAAAGGAATATTTTTTTGGTCTCAGTGATGGCAACTTTATTTTGATAGGACCATTATCTTCATAATTGTGTTGGGGATGCATATTCTTTCCATGTTCTAAAAAGATTAAGCATACATGTTATGTGCATGTGTGTATTCATCCAGTAAGTTGTCTTTTATTTTTAAAAATCTTTGGGCATTTTTTTTTTAATTTTCGGAAGTGAATTAAATAATTCATATTTTTCCACAAAAAGGGGACCCTTGTTTACATTTTTATCATCATATTTAACAGCTCTGGTGCAGTGTTACTGTCTCCTTTAAGAGCGCCAGCCAACCCCTAGCTGGTACCCTGTGCTATCAGAAATGTCTGCTTACCAGCCCTTGATGGGAAACGAAATCGCCCTCTAGCAGTGCCATGCTACCTGAAGGCAATCTGAGGAAGAGGACTCATCCCCTGCATATGAAAATTAAGACTTGAACTCAGATCTACTGGAAATCACACGTCTCCACCTGAACGAGAGAACACATCCTGCCATCTTGGTTTCTGCTACCCAAAAGGAAGTAGGCATCTGCATAAGTGAAGACTCACTAAACTCGATAACTTGAGCCTCAAAGTTGATTTTATTTTAGACTTAATGATCAGGCTTCAGGATTAATTTTTAACCAATTAGTCTGTTTTTCACAGTCATGATGCCGTTTTCCCTTGGCTCATCGGAACAGCCTGGGTGTTGTACACTGAATAGAATTCCGTGCTGCCTTTCACACGTCCTGTCCTACCATTGTCTTGGTTTTGGGTTTTAGTTTAGTTTTGTTTTCTGGCTACAACTGATCTAAGTAAGGAGGGTCAAAAGGAGACTTTTAAAGTAATTCTATAGGAGTTTATATTATCACTGGGAAATATATATCACATTCCCTTTAAATGGAAAAAGAATACAAAATCAGCTTAAGATTCTAGGTAATCACGTTTTCAAAATCAGCTTTTGAAAGCGGGAAAATTGCAAATCTACTTTATAAAATCATTTTTTAAGCTAGAAAGAGAGAACTTCTGGCACCTTTACGGTTGAGAACTTTATGTGCCCCAAATTAACAAGAGAGACCAAACTACCCACTGCAGGTCAGTTGGTGAGGCAGAATAAAAAGCAAAGTCTTTAAAAACAAAACGGCTTCCTTTTCTGCAGAAAGTGTGTTTGGCATAAGATACAGATACAGACTCATCACATATATATTAAAAACAAATAATCCTGAGCATGGAAACTGAACTGAAAAGAAATACACACAATGTCAATGTCAACAGGGTTATGTTTACAGTGGTAGGAAGTGATTTATCCCTTTTTTTCTACTCTTCTCTAGAAATATGTCAGTCGATTACAATGGCAAAATGTAATATAATTAATTGTTAAAGTGATCAAAGAGCAAATCTGGTGCCATGGAACATGTCTACAGACAGCTGGGAAACAACCACGGTTGACAGAACCTGCTCTTACCCTGTTACCAAGGATAAGAAGTGGCCCAATTTGGGTGAAAAATGCTCACACCAAGGCCAAAAGTCAGGCCAGCAGCAGCGGGCTCTCCAGGTGAAGCCCCAGCTGGTTAATGGCCCAAGACCAGCCCTCGCCGTGCTCACGTGTCATGGCGCCCAAGCGGGCACTATTTTTGTAGTGTCAAGCTCACTTTGTCTTTCATCCCAGCTCGCTTTGATGTGTTCAAATGAAACGCTGAGAATTTTTAGAGCAGAGAAAGCAATGAAGAGTCTGGCTCCCCAATCTGTCCATCTGTACAGACACACTTTGAATCCAGAGAACTTTTGGCACCTTCACAGTTGAGAACTCCGTGTGCCCTGGAATTAGCAAGAGAGACTAAACTACTTATCACGGGATATTTGGCCTGGTAGGATGAAAAAGACTGTCTTCAAATAGAAAAAAAAAAAATAGCCTTCCTTTACTGTAGGAAGTACACTTTGCAGAGGAGATCCCTATAGGACAGAAGTATGAATCCTGAGGATATTAAAGAGGTAGCTAAGGAGGACTTGCATCCATCCGTCCATTCATTCATTCATTCATTCACACAACCAACCATTAACCCCAGCTCTGTGCACGAGCCCTTAAAGCAGTGGTTCTTAGAATGTGGGCCAGGAACCAGCAAATCAGCATCCCCTGAGCACTTGTTAGAAATGCAAATTCTCAGATCAACCCCAAAAGTACTGAATTACAGTCTCCAGAGGCGGGGCCCAGCAATTTGTGTTTGAACAAGCCCTCTGCACGGCTCCCAGGGCTGCTGTAGTTTGAGAACCACAGAGCTCCTGTATGGGTGTGTTACAGGAGAGTGGGGAGGATTACTGACAAGCGTTTCAAGTAAAAGAGGTAAGAACAGTGTGTGGAAGGAGCTCATCGTTCTAGGGAAGCACACAGCGTGAGGCAGCCCCTTACCATGCGGACAGGGCTTTCCAGAAGCTATATCCTTGCACCAAACACCCGATTCTGTGGTAGCTGCAGTGTTTTCCTCCGTGAGATTCAGTCATATTACTCTCTTAGGATGTCAGACAATATGTGTTCTCAGTCCAATATGGTGGTGATTTGAAGAATTGTTTCCATTGGCTTCTAGGATGAACTCAACTGAAAGGACCCAAGTAAAAATATCTCTCCTCTTTCTTGCTGATGTTCTCTGATCAGAATGGCTTGTGCTCTCGTGACATGGCTATACTCCGGTCCTCATGGCCCAGCGTAAGCTTGCCAAAAGGTATTCTGGATGGCTGTGGGAGATGCCATCCGACAGGTAGCTAGAGCCACACGGCTCACTTAGAACCAACGCTTCCTACTTAACAAGGACATCAACTCGTTTCTTTTATTGAGTTCCCTTCTCTTTTCCTCACAGCATTACACTTAGCGGAGAAAATAGTAATTCTATGAGCCAGCCCTCCTATCAGATTTAACAGGCCTGGGCACAGCTGTGTGGGAAGAGGTCTGCCCGTGATATGAGCCACCTCCAGGATTCCCCAGGTCATATTCTTGTTCTGCTGCAGGATCTGTGGCGTCTCACATGTTTTCTGCTTCTCTGGAGAGGCCGATCCAAGGGGCGTGGCTGAGGGGTGAATGCAGCTCGGCAGCAACAGCTGTCTGCTTACTTGATTGTCTCCTAGAGGTTTAATTTTGGATCCCATCCGAATAGCCACGTTTTGGAGAGAAAGCGCAAAAACAATCCAGCTGAGTTTGCTTTCGTTGCCTTTACTGTGGGCACCCTCCTTGTAGGTCCCAACTGGAGGACTGAGGTTATGTTTCCTATGACTAACGCATGTCTTTATTTAAATTCCAACACAGGAGAACCTAAGACCTACAACTAGTCACAGCAGTTGAAAATAATATAATTACTACCAGGTATTGAGTGCTTGTAATATGCTAAGCATATACTGATTATACTATATTTATACTAATTATACTAACACTTCCTGATAGAACCTCGCAACAACTCTCTGTGGTAGATTTTATCATCCCATTTTGCCGCTGTGGAAACTGAAGCTCAGAGAGGTTAAGTCATTTGTTCAGGGTGATGCAGCAAGTAAGCTGCAGGACCGGAATTCGAATTCAGGTCCCTCTGACTCTCTCATGCTCTGGTGCCTCTCTGATACACCAACAGCGAAGGGATAAAACTGTGACAATCCATTCGACTAAAGAACACACGGTTCTATCTTCTATAAATGTGCTCTGGCCGGGGCTCAGACAAAGCAGTCTAAACGAGTGAGATTTCTTTTCAGCCTAAGGTTCATTGAAGGAGAATTCACCGGTAAATGATAGATGCCAGAGCAGGCAAGTAAGTTTCATCTCATTAATTCTGAATATTGATTAGTGGAGGCCTGAACTGCTGTGTTGAGAAAGATTCTGAAGCCACGTGGGAGCCCAGGAGCGAGGAGGGCTCTGACGCGTGGGGGATACCTGGGCTGGCCTCGAGAGAGGCAGCAAAGGACCTGCTGCAACATACTTACCTCTGATGTATCCTGGATGCCAGGAGTCTTAAGCCGTAGGCTCAGGCCTTGAATTTAGATCATATGTTGAGTCAACAATTGCCATAGAAAATTAAGTATTAGGATGATGGGCTCAATAAAATGCAGTGGGATCCACCAGTTCTATGTGATGTGGGGACAATGGGACACATGATTGATCAGATTGGAATGAATGATACAGGCATGCCTCATTTTAAGGAAACGACTTTGAAAACCCAAACTCATAAAATAATTAATGATAAGATGCTTTTAATAGTGGCATCTCACCACCAGCCCATACACATCCAGTACTTGCAAGGGGTTGTTTACCATCCTCTGTGCGGCAGAAGGCGGAGGCAGGCTGAGAAGCATAACTGCTGGAGTCATTCTTCACTGAAGAGCAGTCAGGTGTGAGTGTTTATAAAACTGATGCTGGAGTAAAAGACCAGGGGAACTAGGATTCAGTGTATCCAAATTTAACCAAATTTAACGTACATGACTTTTCAAGAACAGTCTTAGTGGGCTTCCCTGGTGGCACAGTGGTTGAGAGCCCGCCTGCCGATGCAGGGGACGCAGGTTCGTGCCCCGGTCCGGGAAGATCCCACATGCCGCGGATCGGCTGGCCCCGTGGGCCATGGCCGCTGAGCCTGCGCGTCCGGAGCCTGTGCTCCGCAAGGGGAGGGGCCACAACGGTGAGAGGCCCGCGTACCGCAAAAAAAAAAAAAAAAAAAAAAAAGGCTTAGCTATTGATATCCTTGAAGAGAAGGAAGATGCCAGTGGACGGGGAAAGATCTTTATACCCAATTTTCACAGTCCATTCAGTGAGGCTGATTTCACAACATATGCTCAGATGGCGTGATGCTGTGTTCTCAGTGTAATCTGGCATCTCCAGGCAGCTTTGACACACGTGGAACAACCTGCCTCTGGAATCAAATCATCACTCCAGGGACATTAGGACCAAGGGTGACCCAGGGTCGAAGGCTTTCTGAAGACCACGGGTACCTCCTAGACCCACGTGGGGTCATCGCCTGAGATGGGCTCTTGGGGACCAGACTAGAATTTGATGCTACCTATACAAGGGTACTGGAACTGACAAGAGTTTTCTGTGACTTTGCTCAGAAGTCTGAAATAATTGCTTGATTTTCTGTTTCTGGTGATTGAACACTTTCCACTGTTAAAACTATGCAGGAGTCACTGTTCCCTGATTAAAGAAATAATGTCACATTGAGAACATCTTGTACAATCACCATAATTTGGGGCACTGCTTATATTTAATGAGCTTTCAAAGGACATATGCAATGTACTTTACCACCAGAAGACGAGGTGACCAAATGGCACACATCAGAGTCTGAAGGCCTGCAAAGCTAATCTGACATTTCATTCTCATTGGCATTGACTCGACAGAAGCAGCTGTCTTCTGGGCAGCAGCGGTGGTTCATAACATCCTGCATGTACCCAGCGGGTCACTGAAGTAACCCTGTGAGCCAGCGCCACACGGGGCCAGTTAAATCTGATAGGAGCGAGTAGATGCCTCAGGCTGGGAAGTATGGAAAGCTGAGACCATCCATCGCTAAACAGCGCCTGTCTCTCCTACTCAGTCGGAAGAATAAACTTACAGGAAGTATATATACTTCCAGAAATTAATCCGTACCCTGTGCAGTCTTGTACGACATAACCAAGAACCATGAGGCTGACAAAAATCCCACTTGGTCCACAAAAGTCCTTACGTATCCCCCTCCCTCACAACCTCTCCTTTCCTCTTCGTCTTCCCTCCACGTTTCTAGCCAAAGGTCACAAAAACCTGCCTCTTGACAGAGCCTTTACTATGACCCATGGTGAGAAATACACTTCACGCCACAACCGAGTACACACAACCACAGAAATATTGCTGAAACCAAAGACTCATGAAACAATAGTTACCCTTACTTGATAGAATGCACTCTCACGTGTTCTACCTGACTTCGTGTTTTGAGAAATGCTGGAAGTCAGTTTGGAACATCAGAGAAAGTTCTCTGAGCATGGAGATGGGCTCTGTCTACACTGTCCAAACAGTGACCACGAGCCACCAGGGGCTATTAAGCACTTGAACTGTGCTGGTGTAACTGTAGGACTCAACTTAAAATTTTGTTTGAAGTTAAATTTAAATAGCCATAAGGAGAGCCTACATCCAACGGCTATCACACTGGATAGTTCAGCTTTAGAAAACTGTCTGGTAGTATTTCCTAAAAATAAACATGCCTCAACCCTCAGACCCAGCAATTCCAGTCCTAGGAATATACCCACGGAAAAGTGAGTGAATATGTCCACCAAGGGACTTGTAAAGTCACAGCACAAAACTGGAAATAAACCAAATGTTCAACGTAGAATTAATTCCTTAAAGTGCAGTGAATTCATACAATAAACTACCGCACGGCTATAAAAAATGAACTACTGCCGTATGAACGTAACAGTCGGGTGAGAGAAGACAGATCAAAGAGTCTAATTGTACGGTTCTACTTATATGATGACTAAGAATAGCCAAGACTAAGCTGTGGTCATAGAAGTCAAAACAGTGGTTGTCTCTAGGGAAGTGGGTGAGTGTTTACTTGGATGTCACAGGAGGGGACCTCCCGGGTTGCAGGAGATGTTCTATATCTTGATTTGGGTATTGGTTTTATGCATATATTTTAAAATCTCTGAGCTATACATTTAAGACTTGTGTATGTGGTTGTATACATTAGACTTCAGTCAAAAAGTTTTAAAGATGCTGGTTCTCAGCCTAAGTTGATCTCTTGATCCTCTGCTGGGTCAGGACCTACAGTTTGAAGAACAGTGCTGACACAGATGTACCTGGCAGCCCTCTCTAGCACAGGATCCCCCCACGGAAAGGAAGGGCAGGAGTATTAAAGGGTGTTTTCTTATTCCAGCCTGGATTTCTTTCAGTTTTCTCCCAGGCTCTTGTTGTTCCCACATTTTGACATCTTTCTAGGTTTGGGTAGAAGAGCTGATATAAATGTATATGAAATCAAATCAAGTCACCCATTACCCGCACGCCTTTCCCTCTTTATTGTATCTGGTCCCTCTGTTCTGCTTCCCCCGCCTTTATCTGTTTGCATGGTCCCTGGGTGCCATGGTGAGAATCAAGGAGGTAAATGCAGCAATAAGAAAGGTGCTCTGTAGTCATGAGCCAGCATTTTATTTCCCCTTCTCCTCTCCCTGTTGCCAGGAGAAGGCCACTCACGTGCAGACAGTGAGTGCCCTCACCCACACAACTGCAGACACACCCGGCTAGTGGCAGGAAACGCTGTCCTCTCCACCGAGCCAGAGGGGCAGGGGGTCTGCACCACCCTGGCCTAATAGCTGGTGTTCTGCCTGGCACCGCCCACTTGCTTACTGAGGACCAAGGAGACTGGATACCCCAGTGCTACGAGAGGCACACGGCCACCTGGAGAAGCCAGAGCAGAAATGCCACAAAGGGGTTGCCCAAGAAGACACTGGGATGGGAAGTGCCGGGGAGGACATAGCAAGTAGCAGGGGAGCATCTCAAGGACCAAAGGGAAAAGAAGCTGGGATGTGGAAACTTGGTGGGATAGGGGAGACTTGTAGGAATGGAGCCCCAGGAAAACGGGACTGAGCCATGAATGGGAGAGGGGTTTGGGTACATGCACACGGTCTGAGACCACATGAAAAAATGAGGGAGATAGTTGGGGGTCAGTGAGGAGAACTGAGATTTATTGAATGCCTACTGTGTGTGGATTCTTTAACACTTGTGATCTCATTTAATCCTCACAGCCACCCTGTGGATAGGTGGCATTCTACCCACTATACAGATGAGGAAACTGAGGCTTATTTATGCTGGAGAACTTGGCCAAGTTGCACAGCTAAGACAACTGATGCTGTGCAGTTGTGAAGTCCATGCTCCTTCCACTCTATTAAGTGAGAGACCCTCCGGCCAAAGCAGTGACCGTCTCCACCCCGGACCCTCTCCTTCCAGCCCTGCCTCCTCAGATCACAAGGAAGCCTTTGCACTAGGGAAGTGGTGATTCTTTAAAGAGTAAGACAAGCTCCATTATGTTTGGGTGAGAAGAGATGGTCTTGTGTTCCTCAGGGTGATCAAAAGCATGTTACTCCAGCAACTTCAGACCAAAGACGATTTCTCGGCCCCTGGAAGCTCATTCTAGCCCCCAAACATCCCAAAGGATTCTAGAGCACTACAAATAGGCCTGAGAGTCCTGTTCAATGTGGAAGGGTCTCTGGGAGAGTGGTCTGAGAAGTTCCCCGTCCATCCTGAAGGGTCCCCAGGAAGGCGGAGCAAGTCCTTCTTCCAAGGTTTCCCGGAGACTTCCAAACCGAATCGTGTCTCCTTAAACCTTGATGCCTCGAACCTTCCATCGTTCACTGGAATTTCCAAAGTAAACAAGGAACCAAGAGAGTCCCTGCTTCTTCCAGGATGGAGGCACACTAATTTGGTCCAGTGCTGGCAACACTGACATTGTCCAGTGTTTGGTGATTTTTGAGTCCAGATTCGGGTTCAACTAAGGCTTATTAGGACCCACCAGGTGCCGGATGTACTCACATGTATTATCTCGTTTCATTCGTCCAAGAGCCTGGAAAGGACATGTGATTATCCTCCTTTTGCAGATGATAAAGAAGAGAGACTGAGAGACCTGTCCAACGTCATACCACTCATAAGTGGCAGGATTGGCATTCAAGTCCAGGATCTCCAGCCGTAAGTTCCCAGCCCATTCCACCATGTTGCTCAGCTTCACATGGGGTGTCCATTTGAGGGGCCTCCACTATGTCATCATGGTCCTTAATTACCAGGCACTACAAAGCTCATGATAGCCTCATAAAGGAAGGAGAAAACGCATTCACTTCACTAAGAGTTCAAGTGTGAAGACAGCTTACAATTACTCCCAGAGTGTAATCAGTGTGGGCCCGTCCTGAGCATGGCTCTCAGCCCAAACAGTGAATCTCTGATGTATTTCAGCTTCTTGATAAGGATACAAATGGTTAGTTACATAAAGTTCACCCCAGGTTATTCCTCAGTCTTTTGAGATCAGCCCCACAGAATCTGTAATATTAAAGGGTTATGTTTAGGATCACTTCACACCTGCTGAGGGTCTTGGGGTTCCAAGAGATGGCAACTTGAGTAGTATTCTAGTCCCTTAAATTGAAAGACAGTGGATTTTAATACACTTTTGAAAAGGGAGTCAGAATATAGATAGATAGATAGATAGATTATCAAGCATATATATAGGCTTGATCCCTATCTGAAAAGCTTTGTAAAATAATAAAACTGAAATTATTAAATTACTGACTGAACTTCAGTGTTTTCACCTCAATTTTCTCTAAAGCATCTGGCAACCAGATGACAAGATTTTCCAGTTTTGTTCAACGTATGGGGTAGATAATTTACCAGGAGACAAATTAAATCTGCCCCAGCAACACGGTTGTCCAGGTTGTATGGTCAAGCCTGACCTTCCTGAAACGTGTCGAAAGACGGTGAACACGTCTTTTGTAAAATCTCACAGACTCCAGCAGGCCCTAAATCATCACATCCAGCAAACTGGCGATCACGAGACAGATGATTAACAAAGCTGGGAGTGAACGCAAACATTACTCCCTCTTAGCCAATAAGTAACTGTTCCATAATAACTGGCGTTAAACATTTCATTCACCACACTAGAGGGGAAGCTTTAAATATATATCTTTAAATATATTTAATTCATAATTAAACATCTTAATTCAGTATCATTTAATTTATATCTTTATAAATATATAAACGCTCTTACATCTATACTATATACTATATTATTATTATATAATGATATAAAATGTCAGCACAGGGATTTGTCATGGGAACTTCCAATAGTTTCATGAAGTCAAAACCAATGACCTATTTATGGTAATGGCAGTTAAACTATGCAGAACAAAGAAAACTTGAATTCATTTAGGTAAAACAAACCCTCCCAAAGCTTTTCATTCCCTCTTTAAAACTCAGTCAGTAAAGACTTATCATGCAAAATGTTGACAGTAGAATTTCGTGGTGTTTGCCATTCTTAAAACCAGGCTGATATAGTTAAAATCTTTTAAGAATGTAATCCAAAAGGCTGTCATCTGATCGTGTAAAGGTTCTGGGTTCTCATCATTCTTACCTTGCTACACTTTGGTTTTCAGTGGCGTGGCTGACACTGCCAGTTCACAGTGATGTTTGTAGCATGCATGGGGAGTGAGAATGGGAGAAGAAGAAGGACAATGAGTCTAAATGAACTTGGCTTCAATGATAACTGTAGATCTTAGAAAAATGTTTTCTTTGCCAAGGAAAGGGAAGCTATTAAACTGTGACTAGATCTCATATAGAGCGTCGACCATCAACACTGAAGCAGGGCAGTGCAGCTCCAATCAGTTGGGAAACCAAGGTGGTCGCTTCTAATGAGAACAATACAGTTCACAGTCAATGTCAGCAACATGGTATCAGATCCAAGGCCAGAGTCACAGGCAGCATTAGGCCCTTCCAGCAGTCAGTGAACAATGATGCCTATGGAGGCTTCACGTGAACCGTGCCCAGCAGAGGATCCGGGACTGATTTTGACAATTACTTCCATATTCATAGGGCTTAACAAAGTCAGGACCTTCCTGTTCTGATCCAAATATCCTTTTCTTCAATTCGTCATCTCCAACATTATCAAAGCAAGACTGGGAAGAGGCAGGTTAGCAATGAATATTGCATCCCTTTCTATGGGCATCCTCAAAGGTCTGGTGAAGCCTTTGTCTTTCTAAAGTGGAAAAGAGCTTCTCAAAAATTAAAGATTTTTAAAAATTCATGTGAAGGTGAAGGATGGACTGAGATGAGGAAGTAGCTATCTTGGTAAATGACACAGACTAAATCTCTACAAGACCATCCACAGGATGGAAAAGAAGAAATTAAATCTCCCAGATGTTTTAATCTGCGTAACATGAAAAACTTCTTTGATTGAATTTTTCACTTTCATTTGATGTTGTATAGACAAAGTCAAAGATAGGAAAATATGAGAAGAAAATGAAAGGTGTGTAGAAAGACATCGTCAAAAATGCTTTTTTGATGCTAATAAAGTTCCCCTTTAATGTTGTAGAGTTTTCTCCCAAGCAAGACTTGATGGGTTTTATATTTATACAGGACATATATTAGCATAATTTGGGGACTTTGGGAGCTGTTGATCTCCGTGTCTAAAAATCAAAGAGGAGAGAGCCACACACTAAATTTTGGAATGTCCTCATCATAAAAAGCTTGTTCCTAGTGGTTATTTTATTTCAGTTGTTAAACCAAAGTAGAAGCTAATGCAGGAAAACTATGATTACAGGGGGAAAATCATAAAATCTGAGGAAATGCACTTAACAAAGGCAGCACAAGTAGGAAAATAGAAACACAACTCTGATGGCCTTGCGAGTCCTGTTGCTCTGAGACATTGCAGAGAAATGTGGATGCCAGGCTGGGGAGCAGCTATGTATTTGATTAGGCGCTGAGGAGCCATCAATATTTATTCCTAATTTTTTGCTTATTAGCTGCCAACAACAGAATCCACTCTGCCTAGTCCGAGCCGAAAGAGAATTTCCACACAAGATTAGGTAGCTTATAGAAACTTCAGGTGAGCTAAACATTTTGGCTCTGAAGCCAGGAAACAGGAGGTACTGTCATGAAAACACATCCCACCTTCACTCCTGAAGATCCAACCCCCCACATGCATTTACAGGAGAATGGATTCCTGAAATCATAAACCTGAGCCTTAGTTGCAAGGGAGTCTGGGATGTGCGGTTTCTATGTTAGGAAGACATTAGCCCAAAATATGGGAGGATGTTCAGTGACATTGGGCAGCTTCTACTGACAAATGTCCACTACAGCAAGGAGATGACTATAGCTGTGCTTTAGGAAAATTAATTCCGCATGATTTGTGAACAAGGATTGGCATGGGAAAAGGCTGGACAAGGCAGAAGCCTGTTGCAATTGTCAAAGGAAGTAGTGCTAAGGTCTTTCACTATCATGTTTGTTAGTGGTGGGAACCGGGGTGTGGGGGTGGGGGTTCTGAATCACTAAAGAGAGAGAATTGACAACGTTCACAACGATGATGTTACTGGACCAAACTTGGGTCCTCTTGACATTACACAGTAAAGCCCATCTACTGGCTCCCGGTGTGGTAAAGGAAAGTGAAGCGTTTATTGCAGGCGCCAAGCAAGGAGTCCAGGCAGGACTTAAAAGACCTGAACTCCCTGAAGGCTTTCAGGGAAAGGTTTTTAAAGACAGGGTGAGGGAGGAGGGTTGTGGGGTGTGTGATCAGCTCGTGGACATTCTTCTGATTGGTTGGTGGGGAGGTAATCGGGAGTCAACGTCATCAACCTTCCGGTTCCAACCAGTCTGGGGTCTCCATGCTTGTGGGCAACACACAATTAACTTCTTCCACATGGTGGAGATTCTAGTATCTGCAAAAGAGCTCAAAGGACATGGCTCAGAATATTATCTACAGTCCTTGAGGCGGAACTAAAGGTCCTTGACTTTGTCTAATGGCTAATGTATTATTATTTTGTCTTGTTTGACTGTTTTCCTTTCTTTTGTCACTTTCTCACTTCTCTGATTAAATTTACTCTTTAGAATTTGGGAAAAGCCTGGGAGGCTAGAGTTTTCCTACAAACAAGAGGCAGGCAGAGGACATGAGGGGCTCTCTTTCCCATAGGGTCCTGCTTGGTTACAAGAGTTGATGCCATCAGCAGAAACAAGGGAATCAAGAGGAGCTGGTATTCCAAAGGGGAGGGTGGAGTCCAGAGTGGGACACATTCAAGTTGGGGGACAGCAAGATACCCACTGGTGGACAAATCCAGCAGACGTTGGAAAGGTAGATCTGGAGTCCAGAGAGAAGCATCCAGACACAGGTGTTAGAGTCACCCACAGACAGATGAGAGCTGAAAAAATAGCACTGGGAGGGTGTAGTTCAATCTTAAGTGTTTTCATTCCTTTTGAAAATTGGTTTCTTTTCTGTGCCAATGTAACTGGTTTTCTGCCGAAGTGATTTAAGGAGACCTTAAACCAGAGACTTTTTTTCCTCCAGAAAAAAAAGGACGAGTTGAAGTTTTGCTCGTACCCAAAGAACACATTCCTTTCTGTTTCGAGGAACTTATCACCTGTCTTCAAATGATTCCCCTATTCTTTAGAGAACTATGTCTAGGGGGTTTGAAGACTTAATTGCATGTGTCCAAGTGACGGGATGTATCATAAACCAGGAAAACCCAGACTTGTTTTTATTACAGTCATTTTTTCACCTGGTTTGAGAAGAAACTAATGCCAGGGTTGATGGATCAAAAGCGTCTACATCACAAAAGAGAAAGTTTCCGAATCTCCAACCTGAATAAGCCTCTCTCTGAAAGGGGAGGGAGGGGCTTGTTTCCAAGTATTTAAGCGCCCTGAGAGCTCACAGCACGGCCCTCACTGGCCCACATTTCCATCCTCCAGTCCCCTAACAATGCGCCTTCTCTGAGGCCCCAGAGAAAGAGACCCTCTGGAAAGTGAATGGGAGGCTTGTTACCCACCAAGAGTAAACGAAGAAGTTAGGACCAGCGTTTTCTTTTACATCAAGGGACCCTTTTGTTTTGAAGGACAAAACTGTCTCAGAGCAGCCGGACGCTCCCTGGGGAAGGGGCCTCACCACCTGCTCCATTCCGAGCAGGACCGCAGGACCTCCCCTCCACACTGGCCAGGGTCAGGGACCCCAACACCCCGGAAGGACCCAGAAGCTGCACCACCCTAGGGGTCCAATCAGCCGCTCTGGACCAGTGAATGGGCATGATGTCCCAGGTGCCCTCCTTCCTTCTGAGAACTCACCTCCTGACGTGGGACCCTCTCAGAGGGTAACGGGGAGACAACCTTCACACACACACACACCCACACGTGCGCACGCGCGGATGCCCTGCTACACAACCAACCTTCACACCCGGCCATCTGTCTTCTGTCAAGTAAGAGGGTCTGCAGTTGCCCTGTGCTGAGACCAGCAGGTGCACGCTTCTCTCTGGCAAACCATCCAGTCCTTTCCACGTTAAGTCGTAAATAGTTGAGTCAGTCTTCAGAACTCTGTCTTCCCAGAGAGCCTCGGGAGAATCAGGCCATTCTTATTTAATATCTTGGAGCATCACAAATGTGCTTTCTTCTGAACAGTGACTAACATTGTTCCTGAGACAGAAAGAGTCCTTTCCCCAACTAGAAGACACAATAGGATCGCTCAGGCCGGGCGGGGCCGGGCTGGGGGTTTCCTTCAGGAGATCGGATGACTGAGAGGGTCAGAACCAGCATTTCTGCTCTGGTTAAACTCAAGTTTTATGCTGTCTCTGTGAGGGGGGGGCATTCTGCTGTCAAAGCCTTGACAGATGGTTCTAGATGGGGCAACGGATGATGAAAGGGAAAAGCAAAGACTTGCTCGGCACAGCTTACATTCCTCAGGTGTTCACTTGGGCTTTAGATTTTGTAGCTGTAATTGTAGAGGCTGTCTTGGAGGACAAGGAAGACACAGAAAGAGGTGCTGTGGACGCGGTCCTCCAAGCCGAAGGCAAGTGCTGAGGCGGGGGATTGCACAAGAAGAAGCAGTCAACACCCGATGACTCGCCGTGGATTCTGCTCCTTCCCAACTGGTACATATTCTCACACAGACCTTTTTGGAGGCCTCTAGGGGCCCCTGTAGTGGCTGCATTAACTCCTTGGCCCTGACAGTGTCCCGAGGCACTTGGGACTGAGCCTCACTCACAGTGCTTCCATCCAGCTGAGCCGTGATGGAAAAAAATGTGATGTTGCTGCCGAAACCTCCCAAGTCTCCCAGCAGCAGCAATAAATCCAGGGTCAACTTTTCTGCCCCTTAGGCCCTAAGCCAGCTACAGGAAGTGAGTGTAAAAGATTTTATGTCTCTCGGTTCTGCAAATAATGGAATGTATCCCAGATCTGCTCGGCTGTGCCCTCAGAAGAAAGTCAAGATTAAAAAGAGGACCCAGGGCTTCCCTGGTGGCGCAGTGGTTAAGAATCCGCCTGCCAATGCAGGAGACACGGGTTTGAGCCCCGGTCCGGGACGATCCCGCGTGCCGTGGAGCAATGAAGCCCGTGTGTCACAACTACTGAGCCTGTGCTCTAGAGCCCGCGAGCCACAACTACTCAGCCCGCGTGTGACAACTACCGAAGCCCGTGCGCCTAGAGCCCATGCTCTGCAAGAAGAGAAGCCACCGCAATGAGAAGCCCACGCACCGCAACGAAGAGTAGCCCCCGCTCGCCGCAACTAGAGAAAGCCCGTGCGCCACAACGAAGACCCAACACAGCCATAAATAAATAAATAATAAATGTATAAAAAAAATAAAAAGAGGACCCAAAGTGTCAAAGTCTGAGTTGTCAGCTTGCCCAAGGATTGTCTAGGACAAGAAAGAAAGAGGGAAGTCCGGGGGACTCTAGGACAGAACTGGGGGTGGTCACCCCCGCTGTTCCTTGCCACACTCCAGCCAGGGTTGCACAAAGATGTCATTTACCCTCCAGCCACCAGCCACTGCACAAACATCTCTTCATGGGTGGTCCAATCCGGTCCATGGGTGGAGGGGGAGAGAATAAGACAGAGAGGACAGGATGACTTGAGCCCAATGACCTTTTACCTTATCACATATTTGAGGGTGGTCTGGTTCTCAATGGGCTTCAGAAAAACCTCGGTGGTCCCCTTCCCCTCGGGAGGTCTTGCCTTCTTGCTGGGATTGGCTGAAAGCTTCGCCTTCATACCTGCCCTTCTCCCTCTGACAGGCGGTCGACGACAGCATCCTCACATCTGGAGATGTGTTTACAGACCACAGAACACGTATGTCTCTGATAGCCCTCACTGCAGCCCAGTGACTACTTATTATTGCCCTCATGTTCTCAACGTGGAAACTGAGGTCCAGAGAGGTGAAGAGACTGGTCCAACATCATTCCATCTAAGGAAAGTTGTCTAGGATCTAGCATTTACTGAGCACCTACTACCTTCTAGATAAGTGCTTTGCTTGGATTTATGATTTCTTCCTTGTAACAGCCCAGAGTTGCGGGGATATTACTGCACCCAGTTTACAGATGGGGAAGCTGAGGCACACAGAGTCCTCGTGCACCTTGCCCACGGGCTCAGCCTGCATGGGATGTCAGGATCATGTGAATTAGGCAGTCTGGCTCCCAAGCCTTGCCTCTTCATCCCAGGGTATTTTGCTGCTCCCACCACCAGAATCCTAGACCACCTTTCCCACGACACCGGGGACCTCGTTGAGATGCAGATTCTGATCCCACAGGTCTAGGATATGGTCCAAGGTTCTGCATTTTTTAACAGGTTCTCAGATGACATTGATGCTGCTGACCCGCAGACCCCGCCGTGAGTAATGACGCTCTGTACTACAGCTACCGCTTATTATCCGACTGCCAAAATCCATTTATTTATCTCTGATACCATAATCCATGACCTCCTCCCATATACACCACTACCATGCCTACTCCTAAATGTACCTTTTTCTTCAGATCTGACCTATTCTATGGGTGCATCGATTAGAACAATGGTCCTTTATCAAGCATGAAGACAACAATCATTTGGGAAGCTCTTTGAACACAATGCTCTCACCTCAGTTGCAGACCTTCTAATTCAGTGTGTCAGGAGTGGGGCAAGGGTTAGCACAGAGCTGTTCTCTGCCCCTTCCAGTATAAATCAGTCCATCCTTTCTTTTACCAACACCGAAGTAATCTACATAACGAGACCCAGGGAAATGGGCTAGCAAAATCAGAGTTCTCCTGGATGGTGAACCCTTATCCTGAAAATTTGTTCTTCCCCAACACACCTGGATAGGTTGACTTCTCTGCCAATCACACAGTGTCCATGCACGGGATTGGCTCTCCTGCCTCCACCCCACCCCCAGTGACGCAACTTCCTAACCACAGCATTCATTCTCCTGCTACTTGTCTGCTTGGCTAGCAAGCACGAATCTGAGCCTGATCACTTCTGTTCTCACAAGAATAAGACTGAAGGAGCGTCGATGTTTTTCTCTCTCCCCAAACGTCCTGAGCCCAGTAGTCTAACCCTTCTGAGCCTTGGATGAGAAAGAACTCTTTAAGAAGAGTCCTTTCGCTTTAAGGATTTTCAAAGACCAGTTCCCTGTGGGATTACGTTTCCTCCTGACTTTTTTCTACAATTCCGAAGAAAGCCTCACATTGAGAAAAACTAGAAAGGCATGATTCAGTGTTGTCAATGCTCTCAGGATCCCTCCTTCCAAAGTCTTTGTTAATTGTACCCAGTAACTATAGTGATAAATTTAAAGACACACGAAACAGCGGATCTGAAAGACACTGGACTATTGTATTGTCCCATTAAGTTGAAACAATGCAACAGAGTCTTGAGCCTGTTTCCAGGGCAACTGAAAATGCCAGTCACAGTCAGGTGGGCTTTCTGATGAATTTTTCAAAGAGAGTTTCACATACTTTCTTAATTAAAGATGGGAAAGTTAACTTATAAATATTTAGATAAAATTACAAACACCTTGAACAGAAAAATATCGATATACCTTTGCTTTCATCCCAAATTTTCTTTTTTGGTATTTGGTTGATTTGCGGCAAAAGAAGATTTCTCATATCAGGAGAAAAAAAGACCCCATGGAGAACCCCAAAGCAACATATTAGCAAAAGAAAATTTTTTACCTAAAAAAAATCTAGCTTAGTATTTAAATATGGCAACACCGTATAATCTGCGGGCTTCTGACATGTGATCTTCAAATTTCTCTCTATGGCCAAACTTTGCTTGGACGTCAGGCCTGAACCTTCTAAGAAGGCTGAGGCAATCAAATGCAAGTTAAGTGTTCTTAGGTGGAATCTAAAGAAAAAAGGGTTCAAATGAACTTATTTACAAAACAGAAGTAGAGTCAGGGATGTAGAAAACAAACTCATGGTTACCAGGGGATGGGGCAGAGGGATAAATTGGGAGATTAGGATTGACATATACACACTACTATATATAAAAGAGATAACTAATAAGAGCCTGCTGTAGAGCACAGGGAACTCTACTCAATACTCTGTAATGGCCTATATGGGAAAAGAATCTAAACAAAAAAGAGTGGAGGGCTTCCCTGGTGGCGCAGTGGTTGGGAGGCTGCCTGCCGATGCAGGGGACATGGGTTCGTGCCCCGGTCCGGGAAGATCCCACATGCCGCGGAGCGGCTGGGCCCATGAGCCATGGCCGCTGAGCCTGCGTGTCCGGAGCCTGTGCTCCACAACGGGAGAGGCCACAACAGTGAGAGGCCCGCGTACCGCAAAAAAAAAAAAAAAAAAAAAAAAAAGAGTGGATAGATGTATATGTATAACTGATTCACTTTTCTGTACACCTGAAACTATCACAACATCGTAAATCAACTCCAATGAAAATTTAAAAAGTAAATAAATAAAGAAAAAATACAGCTGTAGGCAAAGCGTCCCAAGCTGTGGGCTGAGGGGAAGCTGCCTGTGTGTCCCACACCCTCATTGTCTCCACCTGGCCTTGTCCGTCTCTGGCCCCAGGTGGTCCTCTGCGCTCGGCTTTGATGCCTTGCAATCGCCTCTCGAGCTTGACCACCCATTCTGGCAGCGTTTTTGTTGGCTGACCTTAGCGTTCTCCTTTGGCTAAGATGTTAAATCCTTGCTCTCTAGAACAACTAGGAATACAAAATTCTAGAACTATGCACTCCAATGTGGTAGCCACTAGCCACATGTGGCTGTTTAAATCATTTAAAACTAAATAAAATATAAACACCCAAGTCCTCAGTCACAATAGCCACGTTCCTTTTCCTGCAGAAAATTCTACCGAACGGGGTTGATTTAGAGACATTCCTACTCATATCCCAACCCTAAGGGGTGACCAACCTGACTTTGGCATCTTCCCCAAATTCCCCCAATCCAAGTAATGTGAAACTGAAATCACTGAGTCTGGAATAATCCTGTTAGTATTCTCTGGAGATAATTCCAGGAGCGGTTCACACTTCTTTCAGACGACTCCAGAGTACCTATAGTGCTACTTTGACTATCTGGATCTCCAAAAAGTCACAAACACTGGGAACTGGGTCATCAGTGAAGATTTAGGTTGAGGAACTCAGAGCAGCATGGAAAAGAGGAGTCTCGAAACAGTAGAATTCCACCTTCATTACAACACATTTGGACAGAGCGAGACTATATTAGTTTCTTTGGCAAGATGCCTGATGTTCCACCATCAGAGCTTCATTCCTCTGGCCTTTACAGGTATCTTCTTTAGTCTCCATACTGGGACAAGGTGCATGGGCTACACCGGTGGGCAGGAGAGAAAAAGACAGATCTGTAGGGTAATTAGAGTATTTGTTGATGCTCTCCGTTGACTTGCCACTGCCTCGAAATAACCCTATAGGTGAGAGAGAGCAAGGATGAGGCTCCGGAGTGCCTCATCATATATCACAAATGAGAAATCATTTTAAAATACAAACTACAGTATTATATACCCAGCACAGGGCTGGACCCATAGATGTTCAACACATACCTGATGGGCTAACTATAGATAATCAATTTTAAGAATAGTTTTAAGACTACCTTAGCATTTGAATCACTCTGAAGCATATTCATCCATCACGAATTTAAAATTAATTTTTTAAGTGCACAAAGCAAGTTTTCTCATGTATTTTTGGCCTAATGAGCAGAAATCGTCCCTTCCACATTCCCCACCCCCAACAAGACTTCCTTTTCTTCACTCATTGGGTTATTGATTCATTATTCAACAGCTATTTCGTGTACCTGCTCAAGCATTGTCCAGTCTTTGCAAAGGATAGAAAAGTTGACGAATCTTCCTTGGTCTACAAGCTTGACAGGTGACTGTGAGTCCCAACTAGGACCCACAACTTGTAGAGCCACAAAACACAAAAAGCTATAAAATTAGAACATCTAAGTTCTTACAAAAAAACAAAACAAAACATTAAACCGGTCCTATTGACCGTGATATTTTAAACTTCCAATTATCCTGATAATTGCAAAATCTTAGAACAGGACATGGAAAATGGGGAAATAAATTAATATTACCATGAAAACCCTAATTTTTAGACCATAACTTTGAAATAACTCTGTCTTTAATTTTTAATGCATAAAAGGAAGAAACAGAGCAGAATGTAATACTCACAATCACAAAGCCCATGGAGGCTTTGATGTTAGTATCTGACAGAGTTAATAAAAGGACCAGATCAGACCTTACCTGATGCTGATATTCAGTTGGGGTTAATTAAACCACCATCGGGTTTCCCAAGCAGGAAAAGAGACATGTGAAGAAACGAGTTTCTCGAAGTTCTGCCCAAACCATAACCTAAACTCACAGAAAGAACTTTGCTTTCAGTTGTGAATTATCTAAGGTTTTAACTGTAGCCGGTGCTTCACTTCCTTTTGCCCTGATAGTTAATGCCGGATCCTGGTCCAAAGCAAGGTCTGCCTCCCTGTCTCCCAGTGTTTCTGAGAGTTCCTGATGTGCTCCATGTGCTTGTGAAAAAGCCGAGCTGAATTTCTCAGGGGCAGCTGTGGCGTTGTTTCTTTTTTCTGTTTTTTCTTCAGGCTCCCTCTTGCTGGTGACCCGGCTCTTTCCTCCCCGACAGAGTGCCACATCCGCAGGCTCAGTGACTGGTGGCCATGTCCCTGAGTGATGGCTCCCTCAGCACCCTGCCATCTCTGCTGCTCACTGACAGCCTCTCCAGTCTCCTACTTCACTGACACACAGCAGACTTCTAGCCAGCACTGCCTACAAAATTGGTAGAAATGCTGAGGTGTGACTGAAACCCAGCAGTGGAACCAGCATAGATGGGAGCTGTAAACCTGTGGCAGGGACTCAGGATTCTCTCCCCTTTTCCCACAGTAATAGAATACATCGCTCACGATACAAAATAAAGACCACATATGTCTAAGTTCCGGCCCAAGAGACATAAGTGAAAATGGAAGAGAGGGGTCATACCCCTCTTTTCTCCTTCGATCTTTCTGTTGATGAGAATGTAGAGGCAATGGCTGGAGCTCTAGCAGCAATCTTGAGCCATGAGGTGACGGACGTGGAAAATGGAAACTATACATGCAAAAACAAGCAACCAACCAAACAAACAAAAAGAGTCTGGGTTCTCCTGAAACTATGAAGTACAATCTAGCTCGGAAGTAACGGTCTCTGGACTTACAGAACATAGGAGAAAAACAATCTTTCTTGCTTAAGTCACTGTAACGTATTACTTACAACCAAATTGAATCCTAACTATATGCCACAAATACAGAACTAGCCATAGTTAAAATAGTGACTAGGTGAATTGATTTTTCATCTTCTGGGCCCTCTTTTATGAATCTTCTCCCAGAACCCACTGTCCTCTGATGCCCTCTGTCTGCCTCTGCACTGATGTCCTCCACTGAAGCACCCATGCTTTGCAATTTTTCTAGTCACTCTTCATTTATCCAGATTTACCAATCCTACATCCCATTCCCTCGGGATCAGGCAGGTGACCGACTAGGTAATGCAATAATTAAATTTATACTAAATTATTCATGGGACGTAATGAGTGTTTTTATTCTACTATAACATTGTAGTAAGGTCTTGGGTGACTAGACTCAAGGAATGACTAACAGGCGTACCCTAGCAGGTAATTATGGTAGGTATTTTCAGGCAGGCAGGCTTCTTGACATCTGATACAAGAAATATAGTTCTGCAAACTGTCAGGCAGCTCCAAGTTTACACGCATAGCACATCAGATTCAATTAGGATTCCCAGATACTTATCTCAACTTTCCCCTCATATTGATCACTTGTGTAAAACTATGCCAGTGGTGTTCAAAATAAGATACATGGAGCCTGGGTGAGAGGGAATGTGGAAGTTTGCAGTTTGAAAACTTTTAAAATTTCAGACATGGTATTCTTTTGATTTTCCTACCACGGACATTGGAAACAATGTTTGAAAAAGACCCCCGCGTCCAACATAACAATATGTGTTGGAAAGTCTTAGACTCTCCCTAAAATCTCCATCAGCTCTTCCTCTGCTACCCCAAATAAGTAGACAATCTAAGTAAAAACAGTGCGTGCCACATGGAAACACTGCTTCTAGATAAGTCCCTTAGCTCTGGTCCTTCCAACAAAACTGTGACCCCTCAACATCCTTCCATTTGGAAATTATGGGGCTACCACGGATTGACACAACATTATGCTTTTTTACTTCTTGAAACCATCAAAGCCAACTTTAATAATTATTTGTGAAACGGTAATAAGTTGTTGTTATTTCGGTGGCTTATATATAGCTTCTCTCTAACTTCTTATAACTCAGAGCTGGCTAACAGCCAGGGAAATAGACAATGAGGAAGTACAGGAGCCCACCTGGGTCCCCGAATACCGCCTGAATAAACATCACTTTTCTGAGCCTCCGTTGGCATCGCTTCCAGAACAAATACAGTAATCTGAGCCTGTGTCCTGGACCCCGAAGCAACAGCTTATGACAGACATGTAATTGAAAACCAATTTCCTTGAAGACAGCAGTGCCTTGAAATGCAAGGCGGGCCTTGGAAAGCAGGGAGCAAGTAACCTCACGGTGACCTTCTATCTTTCCTTTCAGCGCCCTTATCTTGCCATTCTCTTCCTTCTCCCTCTCTCTTTCATCCCACTGCTGCAACAATGGACCCCCGGCAGGAAACGAGTTAAAAAAAAAAAAAACCTACCAAAAAACCCCACAACTATCAAAACACCTTATTTTCACGTGAAGAAATGTCCCCCACCCAGCAAAACTATCAATTCCAACTCAAGTGTAAAATAAAGCCGTTACTTCATACAAGCAATGTGCCCAGATTTTAGAGGATGGACTCAGGCAAAACTAGGGACTAAAATTAGAAGGGATTTGGGAGAAGCGGATCCAGTGAGGATGGGGTGGAAGGGAAGCCTGAATAATAACTATAAAGCAGGCTGATGAGGCTGGAAATCAGGTCGGAGCAGGGCAGAGAGTTCTGAGAGGGAGGCAACCAGGAAAAAGCAGAAATTCAAAAATGTAAACGACCAGATGCAGCATTGGGGATTATAACAAGGGAAGAGATGAGGCTGTTTGAAACTTCAACAATATAACGCTGTGCTCTAAAGAAACTGCAGTTCTGGTGTGTAAGTCTTGGCTCTGCAGTATATGATTTTTGTAGAATTATGACATTTTGGTAGAATTATGACCTTCTCAAGTATACTGAGAAGATGAAAGAGGAGAAAGAAATGTAATTTTTGCCTATCAAGGAAGAAACCATCAGGAAAGGTCTAATACTGAATAAGTAAATATGTGAGTATTAAAAAATAGTCCCTTACTATACAATTGTTATTGTTTCAGGCCCTTACCACCTAAGCTCACCAAGTCAGAGATCCAAGCCCCTGACACAGAGTCGAGAGCCAGAGCACATGTGCTGCACTCGTGATTTCCTGGGTGCCGTAGGGGAGTGTGAGTCACCTGGTGACGTGACTGTCTTGTCGGGGGAGACAAGACTGAATGAGCGCCACAGTTAGAGAACAACATCAACTGAAGGTAACTAACAATGATGTCATGCTATAAATCAGTCCTTGAAATAACAACATAGATGCCTAAAAATAGAGCCGAGGTGAGTAAGGAACGAGGTGGGTAGAGAGGTATGAGGACCGGAAAGGTCCAGTGAGGGCAGCGTGAGTCATGCCAACTTCAGAGAGAGTTTTCAGAACTGCGAAAGGCAATTGTTTGGCCAGAACTTAATCCTGTTAACATCTTTTGTGAAATTTCAGTTTTGAGGCATTCGGTACTGGTTAGGAGGAAAAGGACTCGGATGGGTGCCCTTTCTTCTCTACAGTGGGAAAGCCAGTTCCATCACTGGGCAGGAATGACCCGTAGCTCTCTTCTGTCACTGCCTACGAGAGAGCCTGGGGTTTCCTTCTTCAACAAAATCCTTCGGGATGCAAGGAGAGGAAGGAAAGAGAAACCCTTCCACTAAAAAGCTATTTGAGGAAATATATGAAAAAGAAACTAGGTTTTAATCTTACTTCTAAGCCATATCACGCATATATAATGCCTAATTCTAAGCTTTTTGTAAAATGAGCAATAATTTAGATGCACTAAAGTCAATATTTAATTACCCATGAGTTCAACATAATTTGTCCCTTTGCAAATGTAAAATTCTTGCCATTAGGAGGAAAAACCCAGTCTAAAGTGAGTAAGATTTTGCTTCTAATTCCAGATTTAAAGAAACGTTGCCTTTAAACATGGTTTAAATTGCTGGGTTCATCAGTTTATGACTTTGTGTTCAATGAAATAGAGAGAAAATGCCCAGCACACTGGCTGGCCATGGTGTGTGGTGCTCGGTAACTGTTAATCTATTATTTTGAACAAAACTGTACAATTAAGCTAGGATCCGAGCTTTCCACATTTTTCATTAACTCGCCTCATGTTTTTCCATTTAGATGAGTTCAAGATGCACAATGGGAACTCTTTGAAAATATTCACAGTTTTTTCATTATTCTGGACCCTCCCTTAAACTCTTGTCTCAAGTTTCTGTATTAGAGCTAATTCTCCTTTGTGTACTTTAGTAACCTGATTATCTCAGCCAAGATCTAAGGTCAGCCACTTACAATTACCTCACCAAGTCAAACAGGTCTCCATTGACAGACAAGACCATTCTGCTTCTCCAAAGTGGGGACTTCTCCAAAGTTTAGTGCAATGTATGGATGTCTGCCTGTCATTCGTTCTTAAAAAAAAACTCCCACCAACCCAGTCAGCAGTTTTAACAGATATTACCTGTCAGACTTTCTCTAGTAAGTGGTTGGCATCCTTGGCCATTTGCAGGATATCACTGCCTTTACCCAAGAGAAGAGCCCTTGGTGTAAATTAAAGGTAAGTAAACCAAATGATTTTCAGCGCAATAGAGCTTTCAAGCAAATCCTCTAGTGACTCCTTTGCAAAGTCAAAGATTCTTCTACAAAGCAAGTAATCACTCCCAAATGCATGGGGTTTGCAGATCTGGACTGTAATCCTTCAGACTTTCTTAAAACAGGTAGACCTTGCTTTATTTGCCACTCTGAGCGTTGGTCTTTTGGCTTAATTTTAATTTAAAGAATAAAAGAGTCAATTGCTCCAATCACGCTCTGGTTTTGGCAGTGTTGACGATTAGTGTGTAAAGGGTAATTTGCTGTAAATGGAAGGGAACGCAAGGTACAGATGTGGCCTGGGAGCCACTGTGCCACAGAAAGGGTGGTCGAGATCCTTGCATGGCTGAAGTTTGAATATCTCTGATTTTCTTTTAAAGTTTACCAGGCTATTTGGGAGATCACATCCTACAAAAACACACAAGCAAACAAAGAAACCCCTGATATTCCACAGAGCTGAAAAAGTAGGAATAAATTTACAACTGATTCTGTTCACAGAGTGGCAGTCGCAAGAGTGGGAGAATCCAGCACAAAGAGATATGAGGGCACAGCAAGGAAATCTGTAAATTGATGTAAAACAAAACCACGGAGATGGAAAAGGACAAACTTAGTTGGCGAAGCATGTTTTTCTAACCAGGAGAATAGGAAGCTAGCCCTATCAAGAAGGGCCGGACTGTGTCCTTTATATTTCTCCTTGGTGCCCCTCACTCACATTCTTGTCTTTTATTGTGCCATCCAATCCTCCAGGGAGAAAAAGAATCTTGCTTTGTCCCTGCCGGACCTTCAAAGCAAACGTAGCCCTTTATTTCAGAGCTCTTTCACCTTCACAAAATGCTGATACAGTTTCTACAAATCGGAGGAAATCTGATGGTGGAAGTGGGAGTAGGTTTTGCAGAGAAAGAATTTTCCTTCCTGCAACCAAGACAGGATGAATTTAAAGTCATGTCCCCTGCCATAAAGACTGCTGGGCTGGTGGCCTAGACCCTTCATGCCTTTAAGGGTTCCTTTCTGGAACTTTATCCCAAGCAACATAGGAATTAGGGGGAAAAAAGAAATCTATCCCACCTAAAGGCTCTGCCTCTCCATCGACCTACATTTTTCTCAAGATTTTTAATTGACTGTTGTTCAAAGTAACGCATTTTAAAAAGAAAACCTCTAATTCTGACTGTTCAGCTCAGTCAACCTCTATGAACTTCCCTTTTGGGTTCTCCAAATCCTCAATGTGTTTTACTACTTGAAACTGAACGAGAGGGCATTTCAGGGAATCAATCAAAGATAATAGGTGGGTTCTGAGCTTTTATAGTTTAAAAGAATGCTGTCTTCAGAAATGGTGAACAAGAGCACTATTATGAACATTTAATTATTTCTATGAATACATTACAAACTCCTCCATCACTAGAATGTAATAACTAAAAACTGCCTTATAATGACTTTTAAATGAATTTCATTCCATGAAAATGAGACTTTAAAATCAGCCAGGCAAACAATGGCATTTTTTTTTTCCTTTTCTTTTTTTTTTTTTTTTCTCGGTCCTTTGGTGTGCGGACACTCTGCCTCCTGCGCCCACGATGCTTTAGTTCGCTCCTCGCTTGCCCTGGACTCCCCCCACCCTTCAGGATCCCGCCACACCCCCCAGATGCTCTGTGGGCACCACAGATAATCTTTTTTTTCCTTTTCGTTCCTCAAAACTATTGCTTCATCAAAACACCAGAATAATGTTGTTCCTGTCACGTAAGATGTGATATTAACATAACTTTCATCCTGACTCCAAGACCCTAGTTATGTAATATTCCAGGGCAACGCAAGGATATTGTGAAATCTCTTTAAAAAAAAGAAAAACTAAATAAAGTTTAATACAGTTCAACTGAAAAAAGGACTTTGGCATTAAGGACTTTGGGAGGTGGAAACATCAATCACCAATTATATATATATAATATATATTTGTTCTACTGTGTACATAGTCGAAATATAAATCTCTACCAATTGCTAACGGCCCAAAGACCTGGGTCTAAAGGATGCTAGATTGAGCTATGAATATCAAAAAGAAAGAAAATCAATGCACATTTAAAATACATTCAACTTTGACTAAGAGTTAATGATACAGTTTAAGGACTTTTAATTTTTATTCTTAATTATAACTGGACCTTGGACAATTGTTCCTTAGGATCTTCCCAAGATGCTGGGTTTAGCAAGAGAGAGGATATAATAGTCATATTCAAGGACCTGTTCCAGCTCAGGTAAAAATAATAAATGTGAATATATATATATATAAATATATATGTTGTTACATGACCTTATGACGGGATGATATGCAGTCATTCACTATGATATTTACAAAGAGTTGTGACGCTTGCAAAGTGTTTATGGTAGTAAAAAAAAAAGAGCAAGATTCGAAATTTTTATATATAGGTTGAGTCCAAATATTTACAAGAAATGTAGAAAACAAGACAAATGGTGTGGGGTAGGAGAAGATTTAGGGTTAGGATTGTGGATGGAGTTTATTTTTCCATCTTTATGTCCTTTCACATTTTTCTAATGAAGATGTATTACATTTGTATTTGTGATTTTTGACAAGTTTTAAGAGACAAATTCATTTATATGCCTTTTCTGAACTCAGTCATTCTTAATTAATCCTTTTGTTATTTTTGCAAAGATTAGAGTAAAAGAAGCCTTTTAAGTATTGATTTTATGTATTGATACAAATAGATATTCCAAAGTACCATTGTAGTGATAATCTAGTTTCATGTGAGAATGGGTCAGAAAGCTAATTCAGGTAGGGTTCATCTTGAACAGTACATGGTACAGTGTATGTATCTGTTGAATGGCTCTCATGATTATTAAGTGTTATCTTTTTTTTTTTGCGGTATGCGGACCTCTCACTGTTGTGGCCTCTCCCGTTCGGAGCACAGGCTCCGGACGCGCAGGCTCAGCAGCCATGGCTCACGGGCCCAGGTGCTCCACGGCATGTGGAATCTTCCCAGACCGGGGCACGAACCCGCGTCCCCTGCATCGGCAGGTGGACTCTCAACCACTGCGCCACCAGGGAAGCCCCAGTCAGTGGTTTTGCATAATATTTTGTTATCTTTCCCCAATGCACCCCATTTTTCTGAAAGATTTTCATCTACTAAACTGCATTTATTAAGTTTTTATTAATAGATTTTTCCATGGGATGATCAATGCCATCATGTTCCAGCCAAAAATCCAAGAAATGTGACATTTGAGTCTCCTGAGCAGCCTTACCGGTTACAAATATACAACTTTTATTAACCTTTTTAAAGAGTTGAAATTATTTCAAGGATTCTTCCCTCCTCTCTCCCCCATCACCATCTTTTCAGATTCCCTGACATGAAGGAACTCAAGCTGGAGACCTAGAGGATTAACCCTTATAGGATATGCCTAAGTTTTCCTCTGATTCTAGAATCAGACTAGAATACATGGGCTGATCAAAACCTAGAAATGTCAACCCTCCACCCAGGACCATGTATTCATTTACTTGTCAGTGCGGATAAAGTGAATTCCAGACGCACAGCCAGTTAGGTTAGTTGCGCTGAAAACAAAGGCTGAAAAAAGACCATCCACTTTAGCCAAAGAATCCATAATGAATCATCCCATAAAACATGATCGGTTCCAAAAATGGTAGGTCCCTTCCTTGATCTGAAAGCTTTGTGTATCTTGCCGTCAGCAGAAAGTTTTTACAAGGATGGAAATAAACACACCCATAGTGCTATAAATAAAGGGTGAATAAGGTGGCCAGCATGAAGGCATCCCAACCGAGTAAAGCACGGGGAGCACCAGGCAGCTGTTCTGAGGACCACAGTGCCCCCCCGACAATGGAGGTACTGATGGTTTGTAATCAAGACTTTTAATTTTATACTTAGCCTCATAAGAATTATTGTTAATATGATTTATTCATAAACTTGAGACTTCGCACATTTGATTTACCACAGAAACTAGAACAAAACCGCACATGCCCATGTAAAGAATGCACGTATGCTGAAATATAATTGGAGTTTGACTTTTGGGGGAAAAAAAAGCGGCCTCCAATGCCAACAAAACCCTCCGCCAAATATTTTTATAACTGTTATTTAGCATATTCCAAAGGAATAACCTTATTCACAGGAAACCGGTTTTTTAATTTAACGACCGTACACGATAAGCCCCAAAGAACCACCAGGTGTAGGGGAAGCACACTCAAGTTGCAAGAGAACCATCTTTCATTTGTTCCATGTGCAGCCTGCAAGGAAATCTGAATTTGAAATTTGACAAGTGCTTCTTTAGAACACTTTAAAAAATGAGCTTTGGGCCACTCGCTCATGTCCTAAAGGGATGGAGCTTGCAAGAAAAAGAATAGCAAAAAGGCACAAGATCTGTTCAGGCCTCCAAGCATGTTACAGTGTCAGGAGATGCATTTAAGCTTGCCACCGTTTTATACTAATAAATGTTAGTCGTGTGATTTGATTTTAAATAAACGGCAAAGTTTTATTTGATTTCTTTGACTATGTCATGATGCAGAGCTACCTGGAATCATATTTGTGCAGAAAGTAGGAACACCCTTCCAGGAATAAGAGAACCCCAGGAGTGGATTTAATGGATAAATTATATCCTTAGAAGAAACTAAACTCAAAAGCCAGCATTTTATGACTCTAATAACTTATTTCTGGGTCCCTAAAGCTATTTATCTGTTTTTGTTCTTTATGGAAGAAAAGTGTATATGCATGAGCTAAAGAGAGTGAATGTCCTTCTAACGTTTGTTTTTTTTTTGTTTTTTTTTTTTTTTGGTACGCGGGCCTCTCACTGTTGTGGCCTCTCCCGTTGCGGAGTACAGGCTCCGGACGCGCAGGCTCAGCGACCATGGCTCACGGGCCCAGCCACTCCGCGGCACGCGGGATCCTCCCAGACCGGGGCACGAACCCGTGTCCCCTGCATCGGCAGGCGGACTCTCAACCACTGCGCCACCACGGAAGACCCCTTCTAAGGTTTTAACTCAACTCTACCACACGGTACTTTTTCTAATTGTTCCCTGCCCTTCTCCTTAATCCTTCCCGGAATTAAACAGATCTGAGTCTGAATCCCAGGGACCTTGAGAAAGTTATCTATCTCCTGAGTCTCTTCTCCATTTGTAAAATTGGGCAAAACGATGTGACCTCACGGGGTTGTTGTAAAGCTTACATGAAATAAAGGATGCAAAGTCCCAAATGGTGCCTGACACGTGGAGGTTGCCCAGGAGAGCTGGTACCATTCAGTTTGCCTTCTGCTGCCCCCTCCTTTTCTTTATATTCTCCTCTTGTCTTTTCCTTCTCTCTCTCTCTTTTAAACCATTTTTTAAATTGAAGTGTAGTTAATTTACAATGTTGTGTTAGCTTCAGGTATACAGCAAAGTGATTCAGTTATACATACATATACAGATTCTTTTTCAGATTCTTTTTCATTATAGCTTATTACAAGACACTGAATATAGTTCCCTGTGCTATACAGTATGTCCTTGTTGTTTATCTATTTTATACATAACAGTGTGTATATGTTAATCCCAAACCCCTAATTTATCTACCCACCCCACTATCCCCTCTGGTAACCATAAGTTTGTTTTCTATGTCTGTTAGTCTATTCTGTTTTGTAAATAAGTTCATTTATATCATTATTTTTAAGATTCCACATATAAGTGATATCATATGATATTTGTCTTTCTCTGTCTGACTTACTTCACTTAGTAAGATAATCTCTGGGTCCATCCATGTTGCTGTAAATGGCATTATTTCATTCTTTTTTATGGCTGAGTAATATTTCATTGTATATATGTACCACATCTTCTTTCTCCATTCATCTGTCGATGGACATTTAGGTTGCTTCATGACTTGGCTATTGTAAATAGTGCTGCTTTGAACATAGGGGTGCGTGTATCTTTTTGAATTAGAGTTTTCTCCAGATATATGCCCAGGAGTGGGATTGCAGGATCATATGGTAGCTCTATTTTTTGTTTTTTAAGGAACCTCCCTACTGTTCTCCATAGTAGCTGTACCAATTCACATTCCCACCAACAGTGTAGGAGGGTTCCCTTTTCTCTACGTCCTCTCCAGCGTTTGTTACTTGTAGACTTTTTAATGATGCCATTCTGATTGGTGTGAGGTCTCTTGTCCTCACTTTCTGTATCCTGAAAACAGGCAGACACAGGATGGAGTCTGGAAGGTTTGTGGAGGAACATTCCATGTTCTTTGCCCATTCTGTTACCTGGTTAAAACCCCATGCAGTATGAAAAATTGCAAGGGAAAATCATTCCCATCCATGACTTTGTAATTGGTGCAATTCCCCTTGGGCAAGTTAACTAAACAGCCTAGGCATAATCCACAAATGCAAGTGTTGAAAGCTAGGAGGAGACGAGACGGAGGGGGTCAAGGACCTTGCCCTGGGCCCCTCAGGGAAGAAGCAGAGCTGGCAAAGGGAGTAGTTGCCCTCCTCCGCCTCTTGCCTGGGGGCACGCATGGCATCTGTGCTTGTTGCCTGGTTTTCTGCTAACTCTTTTGCAAATGTTATGCCTGGGTGTACTGCTTCTGTCTCTTCCCCTTCTCTTCTGTTTATGTTCTCCATGTATTCTCTGTAGCACATGGAAATATTTGGGGGTGAAGTGTGCTTGGAGCTTCTAGGATTTAGGGAAAAGATGACTTTGCTAAAATGTAATTAAATATGGAGATTTTTCAGTGATAATGGAAATGGCTGGGCTTTACTTGTCAAATCCTTAGGCTACCATCGTGTGCATCGTAAGCACCACCAAGCACACTTTTGTGCAAATTGCTGCAGTGTTTTGAAGAACTTACAAAATAACGTGTTTTAGGGATATCTCTCATGTTAGATTTTCTATAAGTAGGAAATAACCTTTTTTTTTTCTCAGTTTTGAAGCTGGTTTAGAACTCACATGTGTTTTCATTTTCAAGCTAAATCCAAATACTTGTGATTTCAGTTCTGCTTAAAGATGGCAAGACACAAATTCACTAAGTAGAATTGGGAAATGTGCTTCCGGGGCTTTAACAAAATTACCATGTTACTCTCTCTTCCTGGGATCCTGATCTCACCGAAGACTTATGTTCCTACTTCAATGTCACGTGGGTATAAGATCAGGGATGGAAAAGTGATGAAGGTGAAAATAATTGTAGGAAACAAACAGAGGAATATTTCATGAAAAAGCTAACCACGAGGTCAAAACAGAAAATTCCTCTCTAAATCCCCATAGTACTTTGAAACTGTCAGAACTGGCCATACCCAGGAGCCAGTGGCAGCTTTGTTTACAAATCAGAAACTCAGTCATTCCCTGCTGACTCTGTTTTCCTTGCTTCCCCATGACAATCTGACCAATCTTGTAAAGCAATGTCTTCTTAACAGGGGGATAGTAGGAGAGTCCTAAGAGATGCAGAGCCCGGCCGCTGAACTTTCCTAGTATCTGCAGCTTAACTATCCAACTCACAGCATTTACTGAACAACTACCATGTGCTCTGAGGGCATACAGGGAAGGTTAGGATTTTAGATGTGTATGCACGATACGTCCCTTAAGTGAGAAATATCTAGAACCATCTGCCCCGTAGCCCTTCACTTGATTGGCTTTCCTGGCAGCAGCCCTGAGTGAGGGTTAAATGGAGTGTATGGGGGCTTCCCTGGTGGCGCAGTGGTTGAGAGTTCGCCTGCCGAGGCAGGGGACACGGGTTCGTGCCCCGGTCTGGGAAGATCTCACATGCCGCGGAGTGGCTGGGCCCGTGAGCCATGGCCGCTGAGCCTGCGCGTCCGGAACCTGTGCTCCGCAACGGGAGAGGCCACAACAGTGAGAGGTCCGCGTACCGCAAAAAAAAATAAATAAAAAAAATAAGGAGTGTATGGGACATGCTCAATACTTTAAAGAAGCTGATATTAAAGGAGGAACAAGATATAGGAGGAATTAGAAAGAATTCTGAGAAATGGGAGAGCCTGTTTTTTTTCTTTTTAAAGATAGGAGAGATTTGAGCATATTTCCATGGTAAGGAGAAGTTTGCCTGGGGTAGTCCCAGCTTCCCTGTGCAAGTATCAACAATGTCCCCTTTTCTTTAACTTTTCCGATTTGGGACAACATGTTATATGGTCACCCTGGGCAGAAGAACCTCGGGAGAGGGAGAGATGGAAGATGGAAGACAAGAGAAGGGTTGTTTGTTGGAACAGCGTTCTGGGGACAGAAGGAGTGGCTCCTGGGTGGGTAGAGGGCTGATTCTTAGGAGAGGCTTAGGGCTTCCCCCAAAGCTGATGAGGGAAGAGTATGGATGCTACAGGTTAAGGGCTGGATACAAATCTGTGAGATTTCTTACCTGACTCCTTTTGTCTGTGAAGTAAGAGGCCATGAGGTCACAGTTTAGGGTTCAAATTCCATGTTCAACTTGCTTTATTCTGCTAGCCATGAGGCCGACCTTTTCATAAATGTGGTTCCATTGGTCTCTATAACAAGAGGCCGACAGTGTTGCTGGATCCGAGCTGAGCATGAACAAATAGCTGAGAACACTTGCTCTAAGAGAAGTTGGTTTAGTCGAGTTACTATCACATGTGAAAATCCTAGCATAGCAGAAAAAGTAGACTGAGACAAACCTGTAGCACTAACACTTGAAGCCTCTATCACTGCATCCCATTTCATTATAATTATAATCGTAGATTAGTATTGAGAGCTTATTGTGTGCTAGAAAGAGTTCTCTTTTAAATTTATGTATTGTGTATGCGCTTTTTTACTTTCATAATTTTTTTTAGATGAGAAAATCAAGTAACTCACCCACGTTTACACATCTGATAAATGGCAGAGCCAGGATTTAAACCCAGGGCCCACACTCACAACCAATATGTTATTTCCCCCTCTCTCTTTCACTATAATCTGTTGATTTAAGTTCATTTTAGGTTTTCTCTTTTATCTGTGGTATTAAGTCAAAGGTTGTGTGATAAATTAATGACATATGAATCACCCCAAAAGGTGAGATGGTGATGTGGCATGAAGGTTCCCGATCGGCATGGAGGATGAGACTGATGGTTATTCAGTGTAGGAAACACGGTCGTGAAATTCAACCACAAGGGCAGTTGCCCAACAAGGCCCGACTCAAGGACTGAATCAGTCATGACAGAGGCCATTCTTTGGCCCAGCCATTCCGACTGGCAACCTCCCTGTCAGTGTGACACACTGGAAGCCTTCAAGGGCGTACACAAGGCTTTGGAGAAATCTTTCTTTGATGCTTCATTCTGCTCTCTTAGATAGTAAGATAATGTGCATTGCATTAATGATGGACAGGGTCACTCTCTGCCTTGGTGAAAAGAAAAAACCACAATTTGAACAGCGTGGAATAATTATGGATCGATCAATCAAAAAACTCGTGTCAAAAACAATGACTATCTGAAACTAATACAGCACTGTAAAGCAACTTCCATAAAAAAATAAAAATGAACAAACAAAAGCCCGATGACTATGGTGGAGGTTATTGGGGTACAAAAGAAACAGAATTTCCAGCTCATGCCACATGCCACAAGATTAGTGTTAAAGGACAGTTGTTTTGCCTGCACTGATGGGAGTGTAATGCTAATGCAGGATTTTTAATTGTTTTTTAATTGAATAGAGTTTTATTACTTTTGGCATTACAATTTTTTTTCTTCATTGAATAATCCTGTGATGGTGGGCTGATTTCTGTGACAGTGGAAACCAAGAATAATGATTGTATTTTAGGATACCAATTTGATGATACATTTTATATTCATTTGGTATATTTGTCATGACTTAACACAGAGTTATATAATAATTCAACAATTACATAATGCCACTAGGAACTATTCTGCCTTTTTGTTTCTTGGAACATCTTAGAGGAAACTCATTCTCGTGTACATTTGAAAAGTACAGAGAAAATGTGCGTGCTTCTCAAAAAGTTTCTATTTCCTCACTTGTTAAAAGAGTTGAAGATGATGCCATCACTAAGGTTCCTTCCAACTTTAGCTTTAGATATTCAATAGTGTGGGCAAACATGGGGTCAGGTCAGGAAGAAAGGCATTGTGGGACATCAGCGAGAGGTCAAACACAGGTATTACTTTTCTAGTGGCCTATGACTAGACTGGACTGCCCAACTCCCGTGGCTGTAATGTTTGCAAAAGCTTGCTAGAACTATGTGACCATTAAAAAACATAACTCTCGTTTTTTCAAAAGCGAATTCCAGCCTTCACACAAAAATTGTCTTTCCGTTGGCATATTCTCTTAGTCGTGGGAAAGCAATTGAGCTGAGCCCGAATATCATTGCTGCGTTAATGAGGCACACCTCTAGGTCTGAATAGAACATCAAAAGGTAATCCCCGACTTTACAAAATCATGGAACTGGGAAGAGAACATAAATGTTCATCTCTTCCGTGCACTTACTGGCAAGGGTGTTGGGTGTTATTCATTCACTATGTTAAGCGTTCAGGCTACAAAGATGAATAAAACCCAGTTCAGGCCCTTAAGGAGGTTACAGATAGTTGAAGACCCACGATCCAAACAGGTAGAAAGGTGGCTGCAGCCCAAGGGAGAAATAACAAAGCTGCCAACCTGTAGCAAAACTGGGTGTTACCTCCTTCACTCATGATGTGGTGGCCCAGGAGCTGTCTTATGTCAATAAATTATTTGTAAATAAGAAAATAATTTCTTTATGTTATCTGATTGATATCTATACTAAAATGACGCTTAAAACTCCACGGTCATGTCACCCATGCCCAGCTGGAGGGAAGATGCATCCTCCCCACGTGAGGGATCACCCCAGCTATGCACCAGGTAAGCTTCTTGGGCTTTATCCACACTGGCCCCAGACTGTACTGTGCTTGCTGTCCTGTTTCTGCTTGCTCTCTGTGTGTAAGAAATGAACATTCAAAAATGTTTATTTCTTACACACAGAAAAAGGCTCAACCAGATAGAAATCATCTCAATGCAAAATGAAAATCCACAAGGAACAGGATTTTTTTTAACCTAATGAATAGCATACATAGTCAGGGATAGATCCAAAACTTCTAAATATGAGGGGTCTCCTATCTGGTTGGGGTTGTGTGTGTGTGTGTGTGTGTGTGGATGTGGGTGTGGGTGTGTTGTTGAAGCTGCGCTTACATAGAATATACCTGTTTTTACTTGGATTGTGTCTTTAATTGGAGGAGAGAAGGGCTGATGGGGTAGCGGGGTGGAGCTCTGACTGCCCAGTCACCACTGTGCACTGCTGTTGTACGCAAGGTATACGTGCATATTATAAACAGGTAGTACAGCTATAGATACACATAAGGGCTGGGGTGGTGATGATGGTAAAGTTGGTATTCATATTCACAGACAGCATTCTGAGCAGGCAAACCCTTTGGAGAATAACTTGAATGCACAGTTCAAGAGCCATGGGGAGGCGTATAGACTTGACTCCATGATAACAGTTTCTGGACTCTCCCCTAGACAAGTAATTCGAAATGCAGAAAGACTTATTTGCACAAAGAGCATACAATTGCAAGCAACCTTTACGTCCCCCAAACAGAAAATGATTGTATAAATTATAGTACATGGACACAGTGGAATAGTATGCAACCGTTACAAATGAGTAGGAAGATTAGGTAGCCGTTTGTAACATTAAAAATTTTAATGTTTAAAAAATGAATTTTCAGGGCTTTCCTGGTGGCGCAGTGGTTGAGAGTCCGCCTGCCGATGTAGGGGACATGGCCTCGTGCCCCGCTCCGGGAAGATCCCACGCGCCGCGGAGCGGCTGGGCCCGTGAGCCATGGCCGCTGAGCCTGCGCCTCGGGAGCCTGTGCTCCGCAACGGGAGAGGCCACAGCAGTGAGAGGCCTGCGGAGCGCAAAAAAAAAAAAAAATTTTTCATTTAATATTGAAAAGAAAATGTTATGCATACCACAAATATGTGAAATTATGTACATAAAACAACCTGGAAGGAAATATACAAAAAACAAAAATAGTTTTTCTAATTTCCAAAGTTTCTATAATATTGGCATTGCTCTTTATTTTAAAAATAAAAGAGAAAAGTACATCCTGGGTTGACTATGTATTATGTAGTAGAATGACTCCTTGTTTTTGTGGAACTTTGTTAGCAGAAGAGAGTAACAAGCTCTGTGTTAGGAGGCAGTCCTGGTCTCCTATAAAACTGGTCTTTCTGATCTGAAAAAAAAAAAAGAAAAAAGAGTTGGGCTTTGATCATCTTCAGGACCGCCTAAGAGTTTTTAGATTACGTGGGTCCATGACAACTAACCCAAAACATACAGATAAAAGGTACTGTTGGAGTTCAGAGGCCCTTTTTCATCCTCCTATAAAAACAAATCTCATCATGGCATTCCCCCATCTACAACCTTTCAATGGCTTCCATTTGCTATCAGAGTAAATCCAAACTGCTCAGCCTCAGTTGCAAGGTGCTTGGTGACTGGCCTCCACGTTCTCTCTCCTGCCCTTTTCTTGCCTCACCCCTCCCCCATTCCCAAGCAGCAATCTGGGCTTCAGCCACCTCCCCTCCTTGACTCCTTGGCTTCCAGTCTGCGTCTCAACCCGTGTGTGTGTGTGTGTGTGTGTGTGTGTGTGTGTGTGTGTGTGTATGTGCTCTTCCTGAACACCCCGGCTGTTCACCTGGCCTTCACCTGGTTCAACTCCAGATACCTCCAGGCTGAATTTGCCTCATTTCCTCTGTGCTTTCAAACTGCCCAGTGCTTGTTCCCACGGACTCTAAGCAGAGGGAAATGTCTTGAGGTAAAGAGACTTGCGTTGTATCAGAGGAGAGGTCAAGGTCTGGGTGAGTAAATGAACACAGTGGGGCGGGGGAGGGGAGAGCAGCGGGCTTATGATTATTCCTTACATCTCTGTGACTGTGGCCACCTTTACAAATCACAGTACCTACAGGTTATCACTCTTTTTACTAAGACAAGACTGAGGCAAAGGAAGGAAGCTGAACTTGAAGGAATTTGACATACACAGTGTTTCTCAGTTGTGGCTGCACCATCAAAACACTTAGGGGAGGTTTGAAAAATACCGGTGTCAGGTCCGGTCCAGGAGAGTGTGATTTAATTGTTCTGGGGAAGGGCTGGGGCATCTGTCTTTTTAAGTGGTTCCTAGTGACTTTTATGGGAACTGGGTTGAGAATGTCTGGTTAGGGGAGTGTAGGGTTAAAAGGCTGGACATATTTGCAACATGTGTGTAGGGGTGCCCCCTCAGGAGTGAACATAGGTCAGCCAACGTGTCTGGCCTGTTCCCTTGCCTTACACAATATAATTCTTTTCTTCATATCCCAAACGCTTCAGAGCACGATTCTCAAATCTACAGACACACACAGTCCGTTTATTCTGCTGCAGCAAGAGTAAAGACTAAAGGGGGAAAGTCCATTACTAAACCAGTAACTAGCAAATCACATCTAGTTTCAGAGAAAAGACCTCGACCTTTTTTGTGGTAGGAAATGAACATTTCTTGAGAACACTTCTATGATGGGAGTCTTCACATTGGTTTTAGGGGACTTCATATAGATTTTCTCATGAGAAAGAAATGTAGTATAATTTTACAAAGCAAAACCTTGATGTGTCTCTTACACTGGGACCAAAGAGGACCAGGCCAGTCTTGGGTAAAACCGGACATAGTGGGCAAAGGAGGTTCTCAAAGTTCTTACTTCCACTTTGCCCACCGAGTATGGTATTTCCACAACCCTTGTCTCCACCCCCCAGGCATTGTTGCAAACCTTTCTCTGCCTCTTGTGGCATTTTCCTACCCCCAGATCTTTAATAAATGACAATGGATGGCATAATGAGATAATCAAGCAAAGTAATATCTGATTAAAGGTTACTGGTCTTATAGAAAATAATGCTTCTCTCTAGTTTAAATTCCAGAGTTTTTTGTGAAGACCCTTAAGGAATGATTCTAAGATGGAAATCATTTCAGACCCCTTACATGGCAGATAGGGGAGATTATATTTTTAACAGCTTCACTGACATATAATTTGCATATCATAAAAATCATCCACCTCAAAATAGCCAAAAGGTAGAAGCAATCCAAGTGTCCATCGATGGATGAATGGATAGGCAAAATGTAATATGTACATACATACAGTGGAGTATTTATTTCCTCTTAAAGAGGGAGGAAATTCTGACACATGCTACAACATGGATGAGCCTTGAAGACATTAAGTGAAATAAACCAATTATGAAAGGACAAGTACTGTATGATGCTAATTATATTAGGTACCTAGAGTTGTCAAATTAATAGAGACAGAAAGTATTATGGTGGTTGCCGGGGGCTGGAGGGAGGGGGAGGGGGAATGGGAAGTTGTGTATTAGGTTTGGAGTTTCAGTTTCACAAGATGAAAGAGTTCTGCAAGATGGATGGTGGCGACGGTAGTACAACGGAGTAAATGTACTTAATGCCACTGAATTGTGCACCCCAAAAAGGTAAAGATGGTACATTTTAAATTATGTGTATTTATAATTTAAAAAAAAATAAATTCTCCCATTTCACATGTACAATTCAATAGTTTTTAGCATATTTACAGAGTTATGCAGCCATCACCGTAATGTAATTCTAGAACATTTCCATCATACTCTACCCTCCACCCCACAAAAAACCCCTCATACCCATGAGCAGCCACTTGGGGGAGATATTTTTAACAGGTCGTGGGTGTCATGTGTTATTCTTCCAGGACTTGACTTCACAGACTCTTAGAAGGGGCCTTAGAGATTTTAGTCCCACCTCCTGAGATGAACAAATTGAGACTCAGAGAAGCAAAGTGTCTTGTCAAAGGTCACACAGCAAATTCATCACCAGGGCCAGGTCTTTTGATTTCCCATAGAGTTACTTTCTGTAATACAAAAATGCCTTGTCACTTGCTTCCTTCAAATTGATGCTGACAGTAGATTGAAGGTATTAAGAAGATGTTATCCTTTCCTGCCGGGGACAGATGGGCTCTTTTTCCAGTCTCTCTTCTCATCCACTTGAGTCGGGAAGTACAGAGGAAAGAGAGGAGAGTGGAAAAGTCTGCAACTGTGTCCAGTCATGCTCCCTTGTGCCTTAACTCTATTAGGAAAGAGCTATAATGAGTCTTATGGAGAATAATGTTGCAGCCTCTCTTAGAAGAGAGACTGGAAATACAGCCAGGTGCAGGGACTTTACTTTTGAAAGATGCTGCCTTTTGTGGAGGTGGCTGGGGTAACCAGTGTCAAACAGCAACACAAGGTATCAGAAATACCAAGGTCTTGGGCTGGCAGTGGTGGTCATTATGTCTCCTGTCGTCGCATGATTGCTGGGAAACAGCAGAGGAAGTGAGTTGAGGCTTCTATACATCCTGCCACCTTCTGCTTCTTGCAGAGCCTTGGCCAGGGCAGTAGTTGGATGAAAGTTGGGGTTTGGAGTAGGGTGGAGGACTAACTTTGTGAGCAACAGCCTTCAATATTCCTTCTGAACTCACTGAAAGATCTTCAGCTGCCCTTATTTCCTGGAGGGCTGCTGGAGAGGCCTCTGTGGTTGCTAAACATGGAGAATGAGGCCAAGGAAAATCATGTAGCTATGGACTCAGAAATATCTATACCAAGTCCTGAAGGCTAATCAGGGCAAGATTCATGCCTCTTTTTTCTTCTGTCCTTTGGTCTCTCTGGGAATTCAATCTACCCTCCTCCTCCCTGGTTACCACTCTAACTCACCCCAGGATGATATAGGCCTCCAGGAGGGCTTGGAATTTCTCCAGCAGGGCTAATCAAGAGGCAGGTACTCTAAACGTCCTGTGAGTTTCCATCATGATGAGACACACCTGACTGGAGAGATTGCTGTGGGGAATGACACAGGCTCCTAGACAATGGGGGACACTGCCTGGATTATTCATTTTTGAACTCCTGGTGCCTAGCAGAGTGCCTAGTGTGTTTGTTTGCTGGATGAATAAGTAGTAACGTTTCACATCAAATGATGCATTGTTATTTACAAAGTGATTTATTTTCCCTGCATGAATTTATCCTCACAAGTGCCCCTACTTTACCCCTGGAAGGAAGGCAAGACTGTTTCACAGATGAGGTCACGTAACTGTAGGTTGGAGAGGTGGCTGTCAGACTCTTACCTTGTTGGCATTTTTATACAGGTGTCTCATTGAGACGACCCTTCCTAAAATACCCTAAGAGAGGTATGTATAGGGAGTCAGATAGACATTTGTGGTCTCTGCATTTTGTTCCTAAATCTGGGGTAGATGTATTCTTCATCTAAGTCTCTCACTAATGGTATTATTTTCTGCTGTTTGCTAATCACTGCAGGTGTATAAATTTTCAATTACATCTTGAGTTAAATAGAATTTCAGGGCTAGCCTGGTAAACTGGCAAATCCTCATGTAGTTTGTAGTAGCTATTTCCTGATAGAGATTTAGCATCATACACTATCGTATCTAATACAGTTTTTGGTTCATACACTATTGCATCTAATGCAGTTTTTGGTAATTTCAATTAACTAGAGTGTAGCTTTATGGGCCTGGGTCTTCAAGAAACATATGTTCCAACATTCTCCCTGCTTAACTATATCCTTACTCTTGTTGAACTTCTATGACCTTATTGGAAATCAATGCTTCTGATCTTCCAAATGTATTGTTGAGGAGAGACCTAGACGAAATCACTATACAAAATGCTTTGAGATTGCAGGATGTGGAGAGCGTGCTATCCTTAAAAATGAATGGTTCTGCTTGGAGGTAAACCATGTTTCAACTCTGCGTGTATATTGTGCACGAGGGAATTTCCCTGTGCAGAATAATTTTCGCCCAATAATTCCCACGATCACAGCACTTCTGGTAGCAGGTATCTCCTAACTTCCCTGCTGCAGCTTGGCTAAAGCGAGCTTTCCTCTCCTAGCAACTGTTGCTAGGAGGGGCGTGGCTTCGGAGTCGGGCGAGGACGCGTTAGGCGGCCCGCTCCCTCCGCACCGCCCCCCCCCGGCGTAGACTACACTTCCCGTGATGCTCGAGGGTGGTCTCCGTAGTGACGCCTTTGGTGTTCGCGGAGCGGGAGGGGGAGAAGGAAGGCGGGGGCGGCGGCTGCGAGGGGGGTGCTGTGCTCTTCCCATGTCCCCGACTCGCGCTCCGGCAGCTGCTGCCGCCGCCGCCGCCGCCGCCGCCATGTTGGCTTGAGGAGCGATGACAGGAGGCGGCTGCGGCGTAGGGTACTGAAAAGTGGAGGAGGAGGAGGAGGAGAGACAGCTCTGAGAGGAAGCGGTTCCCGGGCTGAGGAGAGGAAGGACCCGGGCTCTTCCGGGGCCCAGCCGAAGTCGGCGTCGCGGGGAGCTCGCGAGGGAGGGGAGGGGAAGGCGGAGCCGGGGGAGGCGGAGGCGAGAGAGGAGCGCCGGGAAGCCGGAGACTATGTGTCCTGAGCCCCGCGGCTGCCCGGAGGCGCCCGCGGCCTGAGCCCCGACGGGCCGTGGGGTCTCCTGCCGGGCCGAGCGCCCCGCTTTCCACGCTCGCCGCCCCGGCTCTCCGGCCCGGGCTTGCGCTTCGGCTGCCAACGAGTTAAATGCCCTTGAGCGCGGGTTTCCGCGGCCCGGCTGGCAACGCCGGCCGCGCGAGTTGAGCCGTTTCCCCGCGCCGTCCGCCGGGGAACGCGTCCATGTGTAGCCCCATAGTTATCTGTGTACCGCGGCGCCGGGGCATTCTCCTCCTGCTTAATGAAGACTCGACTTGGGAGCAAGTGTGAATCACTGCCGGGCTGGGAAAGGAGGAAGACGATTTAACCCCCTCCCACCCCGCTCCATGTCCGTGTGTCACTCGGCTCGGTCCACCTGGCGCGGCCGGTCCTGGGGCTGCTGCTGCTGACGACGACGACGGGGCTGCTACCCCAGGAGTTCCCTCCTGGTCTGGCCAAACCGATCCCGGCGATTGTTCCTCCTCTTCGCTCGGAACCTCGGCCCGGCCGGCACTTTGGCTCCGAAAGAACTTATTTTAGGGGGAAGCACATCTCGAACCAGTCAAGATCGTGAAGGTTGATTTGTGTAGCTCGAAGATTTCTCTTTTTTGTTTGTTGTTGTCTCTTTTTGATTTTTTTTTTTTCGGCGTAAACGTCTGGGTATAGATATCAAACGGCAAGATGTCCAGTAATGTCCCGGCGGATATGGTAAGTGAAGGATAAGAGTTACGACACCCTTTGATTTAATTGTGGTTTCCAGCCTTATTAAATCAGGATACAGGCGTGGGGTGAAGGTTTGCGGGGGACTGTTGAAAAGCCACTGTGCTGGGAGATCTGGAGAAGTTGGAGGGTCTGGTGTCCCTCTTGAGAAAGTACTGCTTTTAATGCGGATTTTTCTCATTTGTGTTTTCTAAATGATTAAAGACAATGGAGAAGTTGGGAACATGTAGCAAGGTAGCCTGAAGTGGAGAAAATCTCTTCTTCTTTGCTAGAAGCCTCTGAACACTTGTGTCTTTAAAGCTTCTGAAAACGTCAGTGGCAGTGGGCAGAGCTCAGGACGGGTGTCCCTGCTAGATACAGAGGTGGACAGGAAAACGGGGATCGTGCTCGGTGGCACTGATCATTAACGCAGTAGGTACAAGCTTGATATTTCCAAAAACAGGGACGTGTTATCTCTTGGAGAGAAACTTGACCAGAATTTGCTGTGAGCTTTTTGAAAGGTATGGGTGAGCAAGTATGGCAACAGAAATATTAAGACGTTTTGGAATTTTCACAAATCTAGGCTGGCTGTATTTTGGTACTTTGAATGAATATTCCAGGACTTTTAGTACCAAATATTTAGTAGTGTTACATCACTGGACTTTTAAAAGCTCATAAAACGTATTATTGATTGAGCCTTCATACTGGAATGTTAAGAACCTGAAACAAAAAGTACTCTGCATAAAGGTTAAGGATCTGAGACTGTTGACTAACAGGAACTGTGTAGGTTTACAGTGCTGGGAGGTGGGTTTGTATGAGTGTGAAATTACACTTTGCTGTCCTCGGGACAAACGTAATGCAATTAACAGGAAGGTGAATAATCTTGTTTATGACAGAAGTGAAGTTAACATAGTTATGCTCACTTACATGAAGTTAACATTTGAGTGTTTGTATATTTCAGCGAAAAAACAAAATTGAACTTTCCTGGTGATTAAATTTTAAAATGACAGATGTTTCAATAAGAGTGAACCTCATTTACAGGCTGTAAAATAAAAATTAAATGGCTCTAACTGGCATAATTTGACCTTGGTTTAAAGACATTTTGCTAGCGTTTGATTTCCCTTTTAGTGCACTATTTAAATGCAAAGGAACCACAGTGTTCTGTCTCTAGGGTAGCCACATAGCAGCCTTACACTCTCCTTCCTGATTCTTAAAACTCGAGCATTGTCCTTTTAGTTTTCCCTTCCCTCCTGGTGTGCACACCGGAGAATAGTCTCCGGCCTGCTTAAGGATAGCTGGACTTGATTTCCTCCACCCTACTCGCGAAGTTGCCTGGAGAGGTCTCTGGACGGAGCTGGAAAATGCTCTTTCCTCTGTTGGATAATTGCTCTGTGGGCTCATCACCTCCAGCGAAGATTGGCTCTCTCTCTAAAGCCTCCATCTTCTATCATCATGCGCACTGTGAGATATGATCACCCTTCGTACTATTTATCTGTCACAGAAGTTGTCGTGAAATAGATTTGTGTCATTAAAACAGCGCCACAACTTTATTTAGGCCCAGTGATGAAGAAAAGCTGGAATGCGGGTAGCATCAGTCACAAATTGAGATGATTTGGGGAATACTGTTTCCAAGTCAGAGAGAAGGTGTGGAAGCTAGTGTTCGTATCAGGGGACCGGGAAGTAGTGCAAGGTTTTATTAATAGCTGCAGTTATAAAATACAACTATTTCTGTTTCAGACTGTATTTTAAGGCCATGATGATTCTTTGGTGCTTTGAGATCCCTTGATTAAAGGTGATATGCAAGGGCAAAGCAGTATTATGTAATAAACATATAATGCCCTGGTGATGCTATTTCAGAGTGTATCTAAGGTACAGCTCAGATTAGATGGTTCTGAATATTTTTTATGTGTCATTTTCTAGCTGTCCAACTTGTTGGAGGTCTTGAGGGCTTTTTCCAGCGTTAAAACCTTTTAAACCTTCATTTGCTAGTACTTACGTTGCATTTTTGCTTAAGAAGTGCCTTTATTTGATATGTACCTAGAATCCTCAACTTTTTGAAATATGACATGATAAATACTGGTTGAAAGTTGTCGATTAAATGCTTCATAGTTGTTCAACTTTTTATTATCAGTAATTGACAATCTGCATTTACATCTGTGACTTAAAGTGAGAAGACTTTTACCACTCTTGGAGAGCGTCAGCCGGTCCACTCCCACCTCTTTCCACACTCTGACATTTCCCTTGAAGTACAACTCTAAAGTGATCAGGATACACACTCTTGCAAGTACGAATACATACATTTTTGCTAGATGCAGTAAAAATGTCAAGTTTCTCAGTGGCGACAGTTCGTATGTGCTATTTAGAAACAAATGTTACGCTGTTTCACGTGTTAACGGTGCCTGTCAGTTGTATAGGAAAATCCTGTTTAGGAGACGAGGTGGGGCAGTGAAGTTATAACCCCTGTCATGTTTTCATTGGAGATAGTTCATAAATGAGCTATAATAATTGCTAAATCATTTGATGTTTTTGGTAAAGTCTTCTTACGGCAATTATTTTGACTCTAAAATCGATTTTTAGCATCACTTTTTTATTTTGTAAATATAACTAACATTTAAAATTTATTTTTAAACATTCAGTAAATTTTTTTGTTTACCATAAGTAGTCTCTTTTTCTTACAATCCAAATTTAGCAAGTCAGTCTTTTGAAGATGGGTGGGAGTGGTACCCCCAGTGAATGGATTTGCTATATTCTTTACAAAAAATAATTTGCAGTTGATACTTTTCCAATGAACATTCTGTAAAGATGTCCTATAAATTATATAAATGTGTTTACTTAAAATGTTGGCTTTTCCTTTGCTAAGAGTGATTGAGTTTGAACTAGGAGATTTACTAACATTCCAGTGTAATAACTTATTTGTGAGAAAAATCTGAAAATATCTGAACAGAATATCATTATAATACATTGTGTTTAAATGATTCATTTTTTTCGCCTCAGCGCAAATCATAGTTTATGATGGGCAATATTCACTGTTTATAATTGTAGCATGAATTATGTTAATGACTTAGGTTTTTCTGAAAGAAAATGTTTACTCTTTCTGTTAGTAATAAAGCCTAAGGCTGGGTGGATAAGCTGGTAATTTTCTGGATTTGGAAAGTTATCAAGAAATAAATTATTGTATTTATAAAACTATTATATAAGACATTTGAACTACTATTTAGAGCTTTGGACTGAAAGTATACTTTATGATATCTGTAAAATTGAAAACCCTACCTAAGAGAGACATTGACAATTAGTGTGAGAATAATGGCAAAGCAATTTTGGTTATTCAAAATGTTTTAGATGATAAAATACAGGAAAACCGTGTATCTTTTAAAACTATTAATGCAAAATTGTAGCAGATGTAACCATTTTTAGTCTGGGGTTAAGTGAGCTAATGATAATTTGAGTTTTTTCAGTGCTTAATGAATACTTTTATTGTAATGTCATATCTGTAACATTTGTGGAAGAAATGTTGGAGCCCTCTAGTGGACAGGAAATTATTAAAATGAATTTCTTTTCAAACTGAAGTTTTATCACTTTTCCAAGTTAAAATGACAGATATAGAGTATGCCAGGGGAAAATGTCATGCTCGATAAAGGTCTAGAGAATAGAAAAATTTTAACTTTGAAGAAAGGGTGTGTTAAGATCTAATGCCCAAGCAAGGCAAAAACAACAAATAACGTACAAGGGAATCCCCATAAGGTTAACAGCTGATCTTTCAGCAGAAACTGTGCGAGCCAGAAGGGAGTGGCGGGACCTATTTAAAGTGATGAAAGAGAAAAACCTACAACCAAGATTACCCAGCAAGGATCTCATTCAGATTCGATGGAGAAATTAAAACCTTTACAGACTAGCAAAAACTAGGAGAATTCAGCACCACCAAACCAGCTTTACAACAAATGCTAAAGGAACTTCTCTAGGCAGGAAACACAAGAGAAGGGAAAGACCTACAATAACGAACCCAAAAACAGTTAAGAAGATGGTAATAGGAACATACCTATTGATAACTACCTTAAATTTAAATGGATTAAATTTAAATTTTAATCCAAAAGACATAGACTGGCCGAATGGATACAGAAGCAAGACCCGTATATATGCTGTCCATAAGAGACCCACTTCAGACCTAGGGACACCTACAGACTGAAAGTGAGGGGATGGAAAAAGATATTCCATGCAAATGAAAATCAAAAGAAAGCTGGACTAGCAGTTCTCATATCAGACAAAATAGACTTCAGAATAAAACCTATTACAAGAGACAAAGAAGGACACTACATAATGATCAAGGGATCACTCCAAGAAGAAGATATGACAATTCTAAATATTTATGCACCCAACATAGGAGCACCTCAATACATAAGGCAAATGCTAACAGCCATAAAAGGGGAAATCGACAGTAACACAGTCATAGTAGGGGACTTCAACACCCCACTTTCACCAATGGACAGATCATCCAAGATGAAAATAAATAAGGAAACACAAGCTTTAAGTGATACATTAAACAAGATGGACTTAATTGATATTTATAGGACATTCCATCCAAAGACAACAGAATACACTTTCTTCTCAAGTGCTTATGGAACATTCTCCAGGATCATATCTTGGGCCACAAATCAAGCCTTGGTAAATTTAAGAAAACTGAAATCGTATCAAGTATCTTTTCCGACCACAATGCTATGAGACTAGATATCACTTACAGGAAAAGATCTGTAAAAAATACAAACACATGGAGGCTAAACAATACACTACTAAATAATCAAGAGATCACTGAAGAACTCAAAGAGGAAATCAAAAAATACCTAGAAACAAATGACAATGAAAACGTGACAACCGAAAAACCTATAGGATGCAGCAAAAGCAGTTCTAAGAGGGAAGTTTATAGCAATACAGTCCTACCTCAAGAAACAAGAAACATCTCAAATAAACAACCTAACCTTACACCTAAAGCAATTTGAGAAAGAAGAACAAAACCCCCCCAAAGTTAGCAGAAGGAAAGAAATCATAAAGATCAGATCAGAAATAAATGAAAAAGAAATGAAGGAAACGGTAGCAAAGATCAATAAAACTAAAAGCTGGTTCTTTGAGAAGATAAACAAAATTGATAAACCATTAGCCAGACTCATCAAGAAGAAAAGGGAGAAGACTCAACAGAATTAGAAATGAAAAAGGAGAAGTAACAGCTGACACTGCAAACTACAAAGGATCATGGGCGATTACTACAAGCAACTGTATGCCAATAGAATAGACAACCTGGAAGAAATGGACAAATTCTTAGAAAAGTACAACCTTCTGAGACTGAACCAGGAAGAAATAGAAAATATAAACAGACCAGTCACCAGCACTGAAATTGAGACTGTGATTAAAAATCTCCCAGCAAACAAAAGCCTGGGACCAGATGGCTTCACAGGCGAATTCTATCAAACATTTAGAGAAGAGCTGACACCTATCCTTCTCAAACTCTTCCAAACTATAGCAGAGGGAGGCACACTCTCAAACTCATTCTACGAGGCCACCATCAGCGATACCAAAACCAGACAAAGATGTCACAAAGAAAGAAAACTACAGGCCAATATCCCTAATGAACATAGATGCAAAAAAATCCTCAACAAAATACTAGCAAACAGAATCCAACAGCACATTAAAAGGATCATACACCATGATCAAGTGGGGTTTATCCCTGGAATGCAAGAATTCTTCAGTATACGAAAATCAATGTGATAAACCATATTAACAAATTGAAGGAGAAAAACCATATGATCATCTCAATAGATGCAGAAAAAGCTCTTGACAAAATTCAACACCCATGTATGATAAAAACTCTCCAGAAAGTAGGCATAGAGGGAGCTTACCTCAACATAATAAAGGCCACATATGACAAACCCACAGCCAACATAGTTCTCAGTGGTGAAAAACTGAAACCATTTCCTCTAAGATCGGGAATAAGACAAGGTTGTCCACTCTCACCACTGTTATTCAACACAGTTTTGGAAGTTTTAGCCACAGCAATCAGAGAAGAAAAAGAAATAAAAGGAATACAAATCGGAAAAGAAGAAGTAAAGCTGTCACTGTTTACAGATGACATGATACTATACATAGAGAATCCTAAAGATGCTACCAGAAAACTCCTAGAGCTAATCAATGAATTTGGTAAAGTAGCAGGATACAAAATTAATGCACAGAAATCTCTTGCATTCCTATACACTAATGATTAAAAATCTGAAAGAGAAATTAAGGAAACACTCCCATTTACCATTGCAACAAAAAGAATAAAATACCTAGGAATAAACCTACCTAAGGAGACAAAAGACCTGTATGCAGAAAACTGTAAGACACTGATGAAAGAAATTAAAGATGATACAAATAGATGGAGAGATATACCATGTTCTTGGATTGGAAGAATGAACACTGTGAAAATGACTATACTGCCCAAAGCAATCTACAGATTCAGTGCAATCCCTATCAAACTACCAATGGCATTTTTCAGAGAACTAGAAGAAAAATTGCACAATTTGTATGGAAACACAAAAGACTCTGAATAGTCAAAGCAATCTTGAGAACGGAGCTGGAGGAATCAGGCTTCCAGACTTCAGACTATACCTCAAAGCTACAGTAATCAAGACACTTTGGTACTGGCACAAAAACAGAAATCTAGATCAATGGAACAGGATAGAAAGCCCAGAGATAAACCCACGCACATATGGTCACCTTATTTTTGATAAAGGAGGCAAGAATATACAATGGAGAAAAGACAGCCTCTTTGATAAGTGGTGCTGGGAAAACTGCACAGCTACATGTAAAAGAATGAAATTAGAACACTCCCTAACACCATACGCAAAAATAAACTCCAGATGGATTAAGGACCTAAGCGTAAGGCCAGACACTATAAAACTCTTAGAGGAAAACATAGGCTGAACACTCTATGACATAAATCACAGCAAGATCCTTTTTGACCCACCTCCTAGATAAATGGAAATAAAAACAAAAATAAACAAATGGGACCTAATGAAACTTAAAAGCTTTTGCACAGCAAAGGAAACCATAAACAAGACGAAAATACAACCCTCAGAATGGGAGAAAATATTTGCAAATGAAGCAACTGACAAAGGATGAATCTCCAAAATTTACGAGCAGCTCATGCAGCTCAATATCAAAAAAACAAAAAAACCCAATCCTAAAATGGGCAGAAGACCTAAATAGACATTTCTCCAAAGAAGATATACAGATTGCCAACAAACACATGAACGGATGCTCAACATCACTAATCACTGAGAAATGCAAATCAAAACTACAATGAGGTATCACCTCACACCAGTCAGAATGGGCATCATCAAAAAATCTATGAAGAATAAATGCTGGAGAGGGTGTGGAGAAAAGGGAACCCTCTTTCACTGTTGGTGAGAATGTAAATTGATACAGCCACTATGGAGAACAGTGTGGAGGTTCCTTAAAAAGCTAAAAATAGAACTACCATATGACCCAGCCATCCCACTACTGGGCATATACCCTGAGGAAACCATAATTCAAAAAGAGTCATGTACCACAATGTTCATTGCAGCTCTGTTTACAATAGCCAGGACGTGGAAGCAACCTACGTGTCCATCGACACATGAATGGGTAAAGAAGATGTGGCACATATACACAATGGAATATTACTCAGCCATAAAAAGAAACGAAATTGAGTTATTTGTAGTCAGGTGGATGGACCTAGAAACTCATACAGAGTGAAGTTAAGTCAGAAAGAGAAAAACAAATACCGTATACTAACACATATATATGGAATCTTAAAAATAATAATAAAGCTTCTGAAGAACCTAGGAGCAGGACAGGAATAAAGGCGCAGATGTAAAGAATGGACTTGAGGACACAGGGAGGGGGAAGGGTAAGCTGGGATGAACTGAGAAAATGGCATGGACATATATACACTACCAAATGTAAAATAGGTAACTAGTTGGAAGCAGCCACATAGCACAGGGAGATCAGCTCCGTGCTTTGTGACCACCTAGAGGGGTGGGATAGGGAAGGTGGGAGGGAGACACAAGAGGGAGGAGATACGGGGATGTGTGTATGTGTATAGCTGATTCACTTTGTTGTAAAGCAGAAACTGACACACCATTGTGAAGCAATTATACTCCAATAAAGATGTTAAACCCCCCCCCCCAAAAAAGATGTAGTGCACAGATTTTCTCTTTACTTACAGCTCTTCTTAATTTTTCGTTTTCTTGGTGGAACTTCTTATTCCCAGTATAAGTTGGGAGGTTCTATGACGCTAAAGGGTAGATAGTACCATTTATGTATATATACTTATACACACACACATACACACACACACACACACGTAGGTGACTTGATGAACGGCTTATTAATTAACATATCTCTTATGGAGTGTTTCTTTAAATTGTTTTACTTGAATGTGTCTTAAATTTGGTGTTCTGAATTAGGCATTTTTATTGAGAAAACAAATGACACATTATTTCCCTCTGCTTTGAATGCCTTTTCCTTTCTAGCTCTGAATCCTACTCCAGCTCATGTCCCTCTCCTGTGAAAATGGTTTTTAGTTCATTCTACGCCATAGTGATCGTTCCTTCCTGTGAACCATTTTCTGTCAGTGTATTTCAGATTCTTACGTGATGTCAAATTTACATGAATATGTGTCTTACCTTTATTAGATCTCCTGTTAATTTCTAAAACAGAATAGACATTTAAAAACTGTTGAGGGGCTTCCCTGGTGGCGCAGTGGATGGGAGTGCGCCTGCCATCCCAGGCGGGGGACAACTACGGGTTCGTGCCTCGGTCCGGGAAGATCCCACGTGCCGCGGAGCTGCTGGGCCCGTGAGCCATGGCCGCTGGGCCTGCACGTCAGGAGCCTGTGCTCCGCAGTGGGAGGGGCCGCGGCAGTGGGAGGCCTGCGTACCGCAAAAAAAAAACAAAAAACAAAAAAACTGTTGAGAGTTTTCTTGACTCCTAAAACATTACTCTCTCTGTTACTTATGGGAAAGGTAAATATTGTCCCATACTACTACTATGTATAATAATGGTGTTAAATATGAAGTCTGTGATGTCTGCTTCTATTACTACTTGGAATATGAAAAATATATTTTTAGTGTAAGGCTTGAAGTTATTTTAAATGATCGATAAAGTACTGATGGCTCTACTGGTTTTCATAACATGGAACAGTAAATATGATTTAGGAGACTGAAGTATATACTTCTTAAATATGCTCTAAGAATTCCTCTCATTCTGAGGGGGGGAAGAACTGAAAGTGACTAGAATTCATGGTAACTAAAAACCCTGGGTAATAAATTTTTCTGAATCAGTAAATTTTTTGAATACCTAAAGGTTGTTTTGGGGAATATCCCAATTTATTTTGGATTACTGTCCTATTTGCTTACGTGTAATATGCTACGCATAATTTACTTTCCGTGACTTAGAGCCATCATTTGAATAATATTGATTCACTTCAATGAAGTTCATTGACTCCTTCACTGTGTAATCATTACTCTATAAACTATAGCTGTCATACCCTCAGCATCTAATATAGATTGTGAAGCCTTATGCCCCTTCACTACTAGTAATTTACAAAGTGAGATGAGGCAAGTCAGTTGCGATGTGAGAATAAAAATATTAGAACTTCTAGTTGTTATTTTGTGCTCCAAAAAGAGGGAAGAATTGAGGTTTTGTATTAATATATGGATTGGATCTGAAAAAGCCTCCAGGCTTTTCTAGGTCCACGTTCTCATGAGCATGGTTTGCTGGGGGAAGGTGTGGGAATTTTGTAATGTGGAGAACAAAAGCAGCACCATGAGTTTCTCAAAGTTTCTACAGCTTTTCTGTCATAGTGTATTATATAGTTACTTTTAAAAATACTTTTTAAAAGAATCTATGATACTTCGTATGGAAACGGAGAGCAGAGGTTCACTGTCAAAGTACTTAAAGAATTGTAGAACTCAAAGCTGAATTACACATTTTTATTTTACAAAAGATGAACATTTTAGATGCTGATCTTTTCCATGATGGCAAGAAGCTATCAACAGTGTGCTACCTGGCAGATAATTTTTTTTTTTTTTTTTTTGCGGTACGCGGGCCTGTCACTGTTGTGGCCTCTCAGGTTGCGGCCGGACGCACAGGCTCAATGGCCACGGCTCACGGGCCCAGCCGCTCTGCGGCATGTGGGATCTTCCCGGACCGGGGCACGAACCTGTGTTCCCTGCATCGGCAGGCGGACTCTCAACCTCTGCGCCACCAGGGAAGCCCAGCAAATAATTTTTAGAAAACAATTAGTTGTCTCTTTAAGGCAAAATTGACATTTTTAACCAGTAAGTGAAAAAAATACCTGCTTTTCAGAAGTGTTATGGAGAGAACATTTGAAAACATGTTTAGATTTTTCCAGTCTGTTGAAAAATCTTCCTCATAGAGAATTTCAGTGGGCTTTAGACCCGTTTATTAGAAACGTAAAAAGCAACACATTTTCCTTAGTTTGCAAAAATATCTGACTGACATCAGGTAAAGTAAAATTGTGATAACGTTGACATCAAGAAACTGACTTAACAAAGACTTGTGCATGTTTAGTGATACAATAGAAAAGTGATATGATTTTGTGAACCAGTAAGTGACATAGTGTTCTATATGAATCTTTGCATTTGTGAGCTAGGTTTTTCAGTTACGACTTGACTTCTCTTAAAACCGAGTTTCAGAGTACATTGAACTTTACAAAAGGGGAAAGCAAGATTTTAAAAAATAAGGCGTATTCAGTAACAGTGCTTTTACTTAGTATGTTAACAGTAATAGTAGTTTTAGTGATTGCAATATTAAAACAGATAATGTTTAAAATAGTTAATAATTAAAACAATATTTTAATTCTGTTTTAGTATACGTTTTATAATAGACATAAAATATATGGTTTATAAATGAATATATATATTGGGAGTATATGCTGAAGTATTTTATAGTTGGGATGTTCAGTCAAAAAATTTTAGAAGTTGTGTGTAAGATGACTTAAGATTTCTAAGTATTTTAAGTTCTGTTTGATATTTATAGTTTTCCCATCTCCTGCCTTGTTAAGCAACCACATGTTTCTGTGGTAAGTACCTATTCCTCTCTAACTTTTTACAGTTGCTGATTCTAATTTGCTGTGGGTGTGGAAACCAGATTTTCAAAATTTATTAGAATAAAGTGTGTTAAAAATGAGCAAATGGTGTCCAAGTAAGATTTTTAGGAGTTCTTACGGTAAAGTGCATAATCTTTATTTCATGGACTCGATCATGTCTGTTTTGGTTGCTTAGAGTTCTGTTTATTTCAGGGCTTATCTTTCTTGGCTGTTAGCTGTGTTTTGCAGAGATGTAGATTCTTGCAGGGATGAACTAGGTAGATGATTTAAAAAATAAAATTACATGTGTAGCTTTATTTTGAGCTCATAGGGGAGAGATGCTAACATTTGTTGTGTACTAGCAGTTTCCCAGGCAGATGCTTGGCATTTTACAGGATAACATTTAGTTTAATCCTCTCAGTGACCCTGGATAAATAGGTTGGTATATAGAAAAAGAAGCAGCTATTACCCACCAGGAGAAGACCACCAGGAATACATCTGTAGTGGAACGAGTCAGGTTTATTGACTTGCTGCAGCGAGGAGGAACCTGTACCTGAGCAGCCACGCAGTCTCCTAAGAGGGTATCCGGAGAGGTTCTTGCTGGGGTTTGTACTGTGCCTACTGATTCTGATGCGAGAGCAGGGAAGCGGAGACTAGCTCTGGACTGAATGCTGCCTACACAAAGTGGAAGTGGGTTGGTAATCAGATCTTTCAGCTGTCTTTGTTTAGGAGTCAGGAGAAAGGAAGGGGGCTGGGGGAGAGTGTTAGTCATTTTGGAGCTGAGAGTGGCCCTGGGAGGGTTTATTACCTGTCCGTCTTCTGTCGGCTTTGTCTGTCTGTCTGTCTTTTAGAGGCATCACAGTGTGATTGTCAGCAGAGCTGTTTTTACTTTCTCACAACCTAGGTTCAGAGAGGGCAAGGAACTTCTTTGGAATCAGGAGTAGCCAGGAAAATGCAGAGCTAGGGTAGGAACTTGGGTCTCATGGCAATACTGATAAACACACTAAGCCCTTTCCCCCTACCATACCTGAGCAGACAATGCTAAATCCCTTAGGCACTCCTTCCTAAGCAAAATACCTCAGATTCCCTCCCAAAACCTTGTTCCAGGTATCCGTGCAAAATACTATGTAACCTCTGGGTTGGAATGATTTTAATGCAGGTGGATTTTCTTATTAGTTGCTAAAATTAAAGGGAGTTTTCTTTAAACTTGTTGGAATTTTGAGTCCTCTTATATTTATATTATACAATAGAACTTTTTCCTATAAACTTACCACTTTGAATGCAGACTATTATTGTTATATATATATGTATATATATATATACATATATACACACACACACACACACACACAACACATAGATTGATTTAGTGCTTTTAGGGTATTTTGTTTTTGTCTTCATACTAGTATAACTGCTTATGTATGATGCAGATCTCTGTTGATAGATTCAAATCTAGTAGCATTTTTTTATGGTCTAAATAAAATATATACTTGGGCAATTTTCTTTGACTAGATTTTGAGAAGAAAATGTTCTTTCTGCTGAAGAAAACTGTCTTAAGTTAGGCATTATATCTTTTGTTTATGAACATAAATTAAGATGGCAATTCATTATGTCTAGACAAAATGTTCTCTCATGATATATGTTTAATTTTCTTCACTTTCATATAAAATTAGTGTTTTTGCCTTAGAAATACTCCTGCTTTTGTATCCTGCTTTTTTCATTTAGTCATATATCCTTAACAGTTACCCATACAAACAAGTTATAGAACCATCTTATAATTTTGAACTGATTCTGATAAATGTACATAAATTGTTTAGCTATTCCATATTCATATAGCATTTAAAAGCTATTATAAACAGTGTCATAATACATATCTTAGAGTATATCTCTGTGCCTTGTCTGATTATTTTCTTAGGATAAAATTCTTGAATGTAGTTGCTGTGTGTTTAGATATGTGTTTAAAATTGGGGGGATGGGAGAGGGATACACATTTACTAATTTTAAAGCATCCTTGAATTTCTGGATAAACCTAACTTTTTCACTATACATTATCTTCTTAATATACTAGAATATATTTCGTTTACATTGCATTTTTGTTCATGAAAAGGATTGACGAGTAATTTTTAATTTCTTGTAAAGTCTTTGACACTTTTAGGTATCAAGGTTATGCTGACTTCATAAAGTGACCTGGGAAATGTTTTCTATTCTCTGAGTTTGTGAAAATTGATTTTATTGCATCCATAAATGTTTGGAAGAATTCACTGGTGAAGCCATTTGGAGTTTTCTTGTGGGAATTATTTTTTTATTTTATTTATTTATTTTTTGCGGTACGCGGGCCTCTCACCGCTGTGGCCTCTCCCGTTGCGGAGCACAGGCTCTGGACGCGCAGGCTCAGCGGCCATGGCTCACGGGCCCAGCCGCTCCGCGGCATGTGGGATCTTCCCAGACCGGGGCACGAACCCGTGTCCCCTGCATCGGCAGGCGGACTCTCAACCACTGCGCCACCAGGGAAGCCCTCTTGTGGGAATTATTGATTCTGTTTCTTCAGTTCATGTAGGACTATTCACGTTTTCTATTACTTCTTTGTCAATTTTGACAAGGTTTGCTTTTAAGGCATTTGTCTGTTTTATCTAAATTTTCCAATGTGGCTTACTTACATTTTTTTACAATATCCTTTCATTATCTTTTTAATGTTTGTAGTATCTGTAATGATATGTGCTTTTAAAATCTGATTGTTGGTAATTTGTGCTTCTTCTTGATCACCATTGATTTTCAGAGCCAATTTTCAGATTTAAAAAGTTCTTTATTTTCTATTAGGTTCTGCTTTTACTTCTTTCCTTCTATTTCTTAAAAAAATTAATTTGCTGTTCTTTTTAAAGTTTCTTGAGATGGATACTCACATCAGTAGTGATCAGTCTTCTTTTTTTAATGTATGCGTTTAAGTCTATGAAATTTCCCTATAAATGCAACTTTAGCTGGATCTCACGAGTCTGATATATCATATTTTTATTACTCAATTAGAATTTTTTTAAATTTTCCATTGTGGTTTCTTTGATCCATTGGTTATTTAGAAGTATACTGCATAATGTCTAAGCATTTGGGGATTTTCTAGCTATATTCTTATTGTTGATATCTAGTTTAATACTACTGTGGTCTAGGATCATTCTTTCTCTGATTTCAGTTGTTGGTAATTTGTTGACACTTGCTTTCTGGTCAGTTTTAGAAAATTAAGTGTGGTGTGATTAATATCATGTAAGTCAAGTTTATTAATCATGTTCAAATCGACTGTATCACTACCAACTTCTTTGTCTTTTTTATCACTTCATTGAGAGAAATGTGTTAAAATCTCCAACTGTGTGAGGATTCATCTATATGTCTTTTTAGTTCTCTCAGATTTTTGCCTTATATATTTTGAGGCCAAGTTCTTGGTTGCAGATAAATTTACAAATAAATTTGTTGTATCTTCCTGTTGGATTGATCCTTTTATCATTATCTCTAGTAATAATTTTTGCCTTAAAGTCTATTTTTTTTGGATATTATATAGTACCTTTTTATTTTAACTTCTCTTTCCAGCTATTTCTTTAAAACCTTTCTTTGTCCTTATAGCTTAAGATGAATCTCTTTACGCATCATAGCTTTTTTTTTTATTGGAGTATAAATGCTTTACAGTGTTGTATTAGTTTCTGCTGTGCAGTGAAGTGAATCAGCTATATGTATACCTATATCCCCTCCCTCTTGGACGTCCCTCCCACCCCCCACCCATCCCATCCATCTAGGTCATCACAGAGCACTGAGCTGAGTTTCCTGTGCTTTATAGTGTGTTCCCACTAGCTACTTATTTTACGCATGGTAGTGTATATATGTCACTCCTAATCTCCCAATTCGTCCCCTTCCCCTTTCCCCACTGTGTCCACATGTCCGTTCTCTACGTCTTTTTGTCTGTTCCTACCCTGCAAATAGGTTCATATGTACCATTTTTCTAGATTCCACATATACGATATTTGTTTTTCTCTTTCTGTCTCACTTCACTCTGTATGACAGACTCTAGGTCCATTCACATCTCTACAGATGACCCAATTTCGTTCCTTTTTATGGCTGAGTAATATTCCATTGTAAATACGTACCACATCTTCTTTATCCATTCATCTGTCATTGGACATTTAGGTTGTTCCATATCCTGGCTATTGTAAATAGTGCAGCAATGAACATTGGGGTACATGTGTGTCCTTTTGAATTACAGTTTTCTCAGGGTATATGCCCAGTAGTGGGATTGCTGGGTCATATGGTAGTTCTATTTTTAGTTTTTTGAGGAACCTCCATACTGTTTTCCACAGTTGCTGCACCAGCTTCCATTCCCACCAACAAGGTAGGAGGGTTCCCTTTTCTCCACACCCTCTTCATAAGCTGGGATTCTTTTTTTTAAAAAAAATAAGTTTATTTATTTTATTTATTTATTTTTGGCTGCTTTGGGTCTTTGTTGCTATGCGTGGGCTTTCTCTAGTTGCGGCGAGTGGGGGCTACTCTTCGTTGCGGTTCGCGGGCTTCTCATTGCGGTAGCTTCTCTTGTTGTGGAGCACGGGCTCTAGGCACATGGGCTTCAGTTGTTGTGACACATGGGCTCAGTAGTTGCGGTGAATAGGCTCTAGAGTGCAGGCTCAGTAGTTGTGGCGCATGGGCTTAGTTGCTCTGAGCCATGTGGGATCTTCCCGGAGCAGGGATCGAACCCGTGTCCCCTGCACTGGCAGGTGGATTCTCAACCACTGTGCCACCAGGAAGCCCTAATTCTTTCCTTTCTTTCTTGGACTATGAATTCATGTATGTTAGGTCATTTCACAGTTTTCATACTATTTTTACCCCCTCTGTGTATCTGGATATTTTTGCTGAACTATCTTCAAGTTTACCTATCATATCTTCTCTGTCCAGTATCCAGTTATACCCAATTATTGAGTTCTTAATTTCAGTTTTCGTATTTTCAGTCCAAAACCTTACACAGATTGAAGTTCTCACAGTGTTTTACCTATTTTCTTGAGTATATAAACATTGTTGTAATGTTTCTGTCTGATAACTCTAATACCTGCATCATCCATGAGCTTATTTCTGTTGTCTGCCTTTTGATCATTTGATCCTTTTTTCCAGTATGCCTGGTAATGTTTTATTAACGTTGTGATGAAAAATTATAGAGGATCAGAATGATGTTATCTTTCTTCAGATAGAAAAATATTATTTCTTAAAAAAATTTTACATTTATTTTTTTGGCTGCACCGTGTGGCACGCAGGATCTTAGTTCCCCTTCCAGGGATCGAACTTGTGCCCCCTGCAGTGGAAGTGTGGAGTCTTAACCACTGGACCGCCAGGGAAGTCCCAGAAAAATATTATTAATATTCTCTGGCAGGCAGTTAGGACAGCATTGATCACTTTGATTCATCAATGATTGGTAAGACACAAGCCTGAATTCAGGGTAATCAGGAAATTCAAATAGCCTCTTAGCACATAGCTCTTTTGAGGTCTCATTTAAAAGTTTGAAGTATTTACCAAGATGCCTCTTCCTTGGCAAGCCCTGAATGTTAAGTATTGTGAGGCTGATGAAAGTTCTGCTCAGCTTTTAGCCTCTTCGCAACATCTGTTTGAGGAGTTTACCTCCACTTCATTCCATGTTCAGCACATTCCTGGAGGGCAAAAATTGAGCAGAATGATGGGCTCATTCTTTGTGGTTCCTTTTTATCTGGGATCCTCAATTCCTAGCTGCCCTGGTGTAGTACAGAATTCCGATTTTTGTCTTCCCAGCCCCGTGGGACTGATAGAAGCTCCGAGATGCTGCTTTCTGCTTGGCCTGTATACCCCGTAGTGGTAATTGGCAAATACCTCAAGGGGGAAATGGGGACCTTCTATGTGTCTCCCTTCTCAAGGCTCCTGACGTCCTGGCTCTCTTGGTTGTTCTCTCTGTTCCTTTAGATAGCTCAGTTTGTTTGGTATTTTATGTCACTTTTATAGTTGTTTTCAGTGGGAAGTTTGGTCTGATATTGCTCTTCCCTCACAGCTTGACCTAATTGTCCTTTCTGTCTGTGCTTTAGTGTCCCCTTCCTCCCTCCCTCCCTCTATTTTGGCTGTAGGATCACCAGGTTTTTTTCCTCTTGCTTCTATCCTAATAGTAGCTATGAATAGCTAAAATTAATTAAATTCTTAACTGTGTTACTTACCATGGCACCATCAGCCAAGCATTTGCTTAAGTCAGACATCTAGGAGTCATCTTTGATTTCTTCCGTTCCCTCATCCCCCAAATTCAATCCATTTCAAACTGTATCTGGAATCCATCAAGTCCTCTTCATCTCCTTGCTACCACCATATTGCAAGTACCATCGCTGTCTCCTGGACTATGGCATTAGTCTTGGAACTAATTATTCTACCTCTTTTCACATTCCCCTGTATTATACTTTCCAAAAATAGCTCTAGTGATTTTTATGAGATGTAAATTGGATCATCTGTCCCTCTGAAGAAAACCAGAAAACTTCAGCAGCTTTCCACTGAAGAATAAAGTCCCATAGAATCAAGTCACAAATTCTTACAGTGGCCCTCCAGAGTCCTGCATCGTCTGGCTTTTGCCTGTCTCTATGATCTTACCTCCTTTGGCTTCCTGTGCTTCAGTTACACTGCGTCCTCTCAGTTCCTCAGAGGCCACAAGCTCTTTCCCACACTTGGGCTGAGTCTTTGTATGTATCAGTCCCTTTGCCTGGAACCCTTATCAGTGTACTTTTGTGCCCTACATGTATGGGTAATGACTTACTAGCTTGCCTGTCCTCAGAGATACTTTTTCTGCCCACATCTAAGGTTGAATTCTCTCACTTCCTTGGTTTCTGACTCAGGACCCCATAGGCTTCCTCTGTGACACTTGTCACACTTGGTAATTCATTTGTTTGTCTTTAGATTTATTTTAGTTGTCCTAGATTCTATGAGGATAGGTATATCTCTTTCATTGGCCACTGTAGCCAGTAAGTATGATGCCTTCTGTATTCTTCATAAATATTTGTGTGTTAAAGGTGTAAATTACATTTACTCTGTGTAAATTACATTTACACTGTGCCAAGTTAATTACTTGAAACAGATTTAATCCAACAAAAACTCTCAGAACAAGCTTATCAGGTAGGTAGGTGCTAGTATTAGCTGCATTTTATTGATGAGGAAAGTGAGACTTAATGATATTTGGTCTTTTTCCTGAAGCCAGCCAGCTAGGTGGGCCTTTTTGTATTCTTGGATATTTTTGCATTTCTAACTTTTGACCATTCTTTACCTTTTTAATGTCATATCCTTTTCATTATATCTTAAAGCTAATGACTGTGCTTATACTGACATTCTGGTATTTCAACTTTAGCTTCTTGCATTTGCTTAATGTTTTAAAATAGCCAAAATTTCAGAAAGGACATTAGAAATTTGTAATGGAAGTTGAAAAGGTATTAATAGGATTTAAATACTTGAAGTGGTGGATTTGCAGTGTGGCTGTCAAGTATTGTGAGTGATTTTTCAAGCTATAAAGTCTCTCTCATTACTTTGTGAGTAAACAGAAACCCTATGTTAAAATTAATTACATATATTTGAATGTAGTATATATGAAACACATATTTGAAGAAAATATGTTTGAGCTTTTTGTACTTAAAGGACTGTTATATAGATTTTTACTTTTAGCACTCAATATAATCAATATAATTTCCAAGTTAGATATCAGTTTACTTCCATGCTTATCAGTATACGCGTAGTAATCCTGCTGTTTTTATTTCTTCGCATCATTCAGTCAATCAGCAAGTGTTTGTTGAGCAGGTGCTATATGCCAGGCACTGTTTTAGGCTCTGGTGTACAGTGGTGAATGAAGCAGACAAATTTCCTCCCCTAATGGAGCTTACATTTAAGTAGTAGGGAGACAGACATTAAACACAATAAATAAGTAAAATATATAGTATAATAGATGTTGGTATTTTTCTCCAGAGAAAAATAAAGCAGGAGGGGGCGTTGGAGAGTGCTGAGAGAGAACTCCTGTGCTGTTCAGTTTTAAATCATGCCATCAGGGGAGAACTCACTAAGATGTCGACATCTGCACAAGGGTCTGAAGGAGCTACAGCCATCCAGGTATCTTGGGGAATCACATTCCAGGCGGAAGGATTATGGCCTCGTTTGATTTCTTTGTTCCTTTTCAGTTTCTCTCACTGCCAGTCCTTCCCTTAAATTTTTGTGTTTCTCATGGTTTTCGTTTTCTGCCCTTCTCTGTCATCTAAGTGATCAGTATCTTTCTCACTAACTTGTGCAACAAACATTTATGGGATGCCAGTGTACCAGATCCATCCTGTCAATAGTCAGAGCTAACCAGTTTTCTCTCATGTCTCTCGGATGAATTTCCTGTTCTTTATCTCCACTACCTTCAGCCAGGTCTTCATCCAGATATCGTTCCTCTTTATCTACTGCTATTTATCTGCCTTTCACCCTTTTCCCAGGTTTGTCTTTTGAAAACACAGATCTCATCATTTAACTGTTCTTAATAACGCTTGGTTATCACTTACAGGCCAGGCTCCTTGGGTGGTGGCATTAAGGCTCTTAGCAGTTGGGTTTCAATCCAGCCTCATCTCCTGCTGTTGCCCCCTGTGTGTGCCCTGTGTTTGGGTTGTAATGAATCAATCCTCTGCTTGCCCACAGATCTTTCAGTTAACATTTATGCTTCTCTCTTTCATCCTTGCTTAGCCTGCCCTTTCTGCTTACGAGCACCTCTCCCCTCCCTTCTTGCTTCATTTCCACTGAATACTTGTTCTCGATTGCAGTGTTAATTCCTTGGTAATGCCTTAATTACTTGGTCAAGGACTTCATCATTATAAGTATAGCACGTGCTAGGAGCTCCAAACCAAAGGGACAGTTGAGGCAAAGCTGTTTCCTGGGAGGGACCAAGGGAAAAAAGCCAGAGTAGCAGGACGGTTTTTTCCTTCAAGGGTTGCCAGCAGTGTGAAGCACCAAGTCCAGGGGGACAAAGCTAACGTAACTCCTGTGTAGGTTTCAGCATCTTGGTTCCGATGAGCCCAGGATTGCTAGGTAGTGATGAGTCTCAGCATTATTTGCTGTACCATTGTAACACCAGGTGAATAAGGCCCGGTCCACAGAGAACCTAGATAAAATGATTGGAATTCCAGCTAATTGGTCTGGAGTTCAGAGCTGAGCCTCTTAATCAATTACTCTCTCATAAATGTTATTACCTCTATTCTAGCACTTGTAGATATTTTTTGTTTCATCCACTAGACAGACTGTGCTCCTTGAGGGCAGAGGGAGGCCTTATCTTACTCATCTTTCTATACTTCTGTCCCTAGCATGTGCCTGTTGTATAGGGAATACTCTGAATGTTGAATGAGCACTGCAGCTTTGTCCAATAGAACTTTCTGCAGTGATCGAAGTATTCTTCATCTATGCTGTCCAGTAAGGTAGCCATTAGCTACATGTGGCGATTGAGCACTTGCAAAGTGGTGTGTGACTGAGGAATGGAATTTTAAATTTTATTTAATTAACTTAAATGTAGTTACATGTGGCTAATGGTTACTGTATTGGACAGTGCAGTTATATAGTTTACATAATTATTTCTCTCACTGGACTAAAGAGATCTCTGACAGTTTTTTCTTTGGCTTGTATTTCAAATGGTCCCAAATTGCTAAGCTTTTGCTTTTACTTTTTGTGATTTTTGTTCTCTCAGTGTCAGCATTCACTTTTTGCTACTGTGATTGTGTATACTGTCATCAGCCTTTCTTTTAACTTTCTGGGTTTTAGTCTACATGACATAGAAAGATATACAATCAAGCTAATGGAATTCTTTTAGAAAGAGCAAATAGTATAGGTACCTGGGAGTCATCTTTGACCTCTCCTTAAGTAAGAGGAATAGCCCTCTTACTTAAGAATGTGAGCCTTCTTTCATGAGGGCTGTTCCACATTCTTACTGGAATAGCCCTCACGAAAGAAGAGAGGGCTAAAAATAGAAATTAGTGTGCATTAAATTGAAGAAAAATACCGATATGAGGTTACGTGAATTCATTGAGATGGGGAATAACCCAAACGTACAATGCCTCTATTTAGAGATAGGAGAGTTTTTAAAATGGGAAAAGAAACAGAGCTATTGGAAAAATAAACTTTTTAAAAAGTTTGACGCTCATGAAAGCCATGCAAGGAGAAAACCCAAGGAGGAGTAGGGGTGGACAACAGCAGAGGTTGCAGGAGGATTGGATGAGGACCAACTAAAGTCCATTTTGTGTAATTTGGTGAAGGTTGTGTGGATCTTAATTCATTGTCAAATATTTTAATGTGGACAAAACAGTGCTTTTGTTATAATTCACAGAGTTTTCTTCCATATTGAAGTGCTAGACATAGAAGAATTCAACATGTCCACTTTTTTTTGAAGTCATTACTATTTTTCAGTTTTGTGTCCATATCTACCTTTTCTCAACCCTTTCTGTTTTTCAAAGTATTTTGCTTGCTATTATATATAATCTGGACAAACATTAATAATACTTGCTCTTTGCTCTGAAATTGATCCTTTTTAATCCTGCACAGGGATATTCTTTATTACCTAGTAGTAGGGTTGTTGGTTCAGTAGCAGCCATTCAGTTCATGCTTTGATGTTTCTTGTTTAATTCTTCATACCCAGAGAAAGACAGGTTTACTAAAAAATTGAGACATCTCGCCTCGCAGAGGTACTGTCAGACTCCCAGCTGGCATAGGAAGCAAGCAAACAGCTCTTTCATTTCCCAGAGTGCTGTCTGCCTTACTTCTTTGGGACTTAGGACAGGCAGCCAAGAAAAATAAGAAACTGGGAAAACTTTTTCCATAAATATCATTATTCTGAAGTAGAGATGGGTTCCCTCTTAGGTTGTTTATAGTGCAGAGTGCAGATATAAGCTTATTATTGTATTTTTATTTTCAAATTATGCCAACACACGAGTCATATCTGAAATCTCCTTTCTCAAGTAGAACCACTAGCTATATAGCTGAAGTCTTCCCGGACTAGTTCAAATGGCCATCTCAGTTGGACAACAGGGAGGGCAGTCTACCCTGAAACTGTAAAACCCTTTCTTGTTTCCCAGATGACTTGAATAACTTAGTAAGTTATAGTTACCTGCGACATAACACCAAAGATAATCAAAAGTACAGAAGGGAGATGTCCCAGAATAGGTACATCAGGTAGTACAAAGGCAGGAACAGTAGTACCCACTTCTACTCTTATCTGTTTGAAAACATAGTCGTTACCTATGTGGTCCTATAGTATTAATTTTAGCTAAGGCGTAACTTTTTTTTAAGATAAACTACTTAGAAAGGTAATCATAATTGTGCATTATCAAGTAGGTTAGTGTGATTGCCACTTAGCAATCAATGAAATATAACTTATCTTCCACAGTAAGATGAATGACATTTATCCTTTCTGTGATGTCTCCATGTACTTGACCAGTGTTTTCTAAAAGCAGGTGTTTATCTAGCTTGTCTTACTTGCCCTTTCTTGGCCGTAGTCTATTTATTTTGTGTATTTAGTTTTAAAAATGTAAACTTCATTGTTTTGTTTGTTATTGTTTTATTCTAATTCTGTAACTGATTAGAAAGCAATAGGATTATTGAAAAACTTGTAAAACATTTTAAAGAAAACAATACCGTTTATAAAATTCTTTTACTTAGTATAAATACTGTTAATGTTTTTGCTCTCTACCCTCTAGACTTTTTCTCTGTGTGGTATATGTAAATGTGTGTATGCATACAGTTGATGATTCACTTTGAAATGTTCTGATTTGGGGAGGTCTTAAAGATCAAATTTAGCTATGTGTAGTCTTACACATTCACTCATAAGGTTATGTTTACTCTTAAGAACCTTTAAGTCTTCGGTTTTTCTAAAGAATAAAATAGCTTTATATTTTAATGGGTACCACTTTTGCTTTATATTTATATTTTTAAAAATTATTTAAGTGTAGTTGATTTACAATGCTGTGTTGGTTTCTGGTGTACAGCACAGTGATTCAGTTGTACAAATATATGTATTCTTTTTCATATTCTTTTCCATGACAGTTTATCACAGGGTATTGAATATAGTTCCCTGTGCTATACAGCAGGACCTTGTTGTTTATCCATTCTCTATGTAATAGTTTGCATCTGCTGATCCCAGCCTCCCACTCCATCCCTCCCCCAACCCCCTCCTCACCCCCCACCGGCAACCACAGGTCTGTTCTCTATGTCTGTGAGTCTGTTTCTGTTTCATAGATAAGTTCATTTTGTCATATTTTAGATTCCACATATAAGTGATACCATATGGTATTTGTCTTTCTCTTTCTGACTTACTTCACGTAGTATGATAATCTCTAGGTTCATCCATGTTGCTGCAGATGGTATCATTTCGTTCTTTTCTATGACTCTGTGTGTGTGTGTGTGTGTGTGTGTGTGTGCGCATACACATACATACACACATACATTACACCACATCTTTATCCATTCATCTGTCGATGGACATTTAGGTAGTTTCCATGTCTTGGCTATTGTAAATAGTGCTGCTATGAACTTAGGGGTGTACATTTATGCTTTTTATAAATTTATTTATTTTTGGCTGTGTTGGGTCTTCGTTGCTGCACACTGGGCTTTCTCTAGTTGCAGCGAGCGGGGTCTACTCTTTGTTGCGGTGTGCGGGCTTCTCACTGCGGTGGCCTCTCGTTGCGGAGCATGGGCTCTAGGTGCGCAGGCTTCAGTAGTTGTGCCGCGGGGGCTCTAGAGCGCAGGCTCAGTAGTTGTGGCGCATGGGCTTAGTTGCTCCGCGGCATGCGGGATCTTCCCCGACCAGGGCTCTAACCCGTGTCCCCTGCATTGACAGGTGGATTCTTAACCACTGTGCCACCAGGGAAGTCCCCATTTTTGCTTTTTAAAATGCAGTCGTCTTTCTGGGCGTTCTGTGGAGTCTAATATGGAGTGCCAGTGACTAGAAATATTTTGCTAATTTTATTTGGTAGCTCCCCTAAAGTCAAAGCAAAACAAAAACTCACCTAAATCAGAGCACTTTATCTCAGTAGAATCAAAGAAGGAGGAGTTTGAGTTTGTTTATATTTGAGTTTTGCAAGAATGCTTAAAGGCTTTCTGATCTTACAAAAGGACTCAACCTTTTTTTTTTTTTTAAAGTTTTTCCCTTCTCCAATTAGTACTTTGCTTTATCCTGTTCTAGGTTTGGAAGTACATATATGATATAAAGATAATGTCTATATACGTTTTTGGTATGCAAGATTTTTTAAAAGAATAGTATACTTTAAATTCTATTTATAGTTTATTTACTCTCCAGTCCACCTGTCAAAAGTAAATAAAATAAAAACAAGTCTCTGAGTGTATGATTTACAAAATTTATACGTTCTGTTTACTCTTTAGAAATCACATTTGTGTAAAGGTCATTGACTTACTGAGTTCCATCTCTGCCAGTTCATAAGCTACTTTGTCTGCCAGATATATTCAACCAACACAGCATATTACAGTGATGTTATTGTTAATTATATCACAATTAAGAACATCAACACTATTTCTCAACAGTCCTGAATGAGATTAGATTTCTAGATCTTCTAATTTAAGTAATTTAACAAAGGACTTTAGAAGACCAGTTGCAATCACCTGGCAACTATTTATAAAACACTCTTAATTTCATCTGAATTCCTTGAGAGCCACTGTTGATGGTTCTATTTTGGGGATTTTTACGTGCGATCAGAAAATTCAGAATAGGTATTTCTTTACAAAGTCAGTACACAATACTATAAACTGAAAGTAGGTTTAAAGAAAGTCAGAGTTTATATTATGGCCTTGTATTAGAGAAATATTAATTTTTCTGAAAGATTTTTATTGGAATACTAAACTTTGCTATCTGTGGAATACATATTCACTGAATAAAGGATATACAATAGAAAATGGTAGAGAATTCAACCAAAGAAATTAGCGTGTTCTTTTGGAAAGGACAGAGTCTTCAAGCCCCAGGTGAAATTTAATATCTGCAAAGCAATAGTAGCACCATCTCTTACTTCATTTTAAAGGTTTTAAAGTTAGACCTACCAAGAAACTTTGGCAGAATAGCTTCCTGAGCAATTTGATTAGTTACCAAGAACCATGACTACTATGAGATGACTTTGTACAGTTATAAATAATAAACACAGTTTCAGTCCTGATATGTGTTACAGCTTTGTATGTCACAAGGGAGGTATTTCACTTTTCTCTGATGAATTTAGTGTAATAAATCAGGTACTACAAACAATAGGTTTAAAAAAAAACCCACAAGTAGTATCAGATATACTGAAACATTGCTCAGATATCAGTCTTTTATAACAAGGTCCTTTTGGAGCCTAAGTCAATAAGCCTTCTTGTCTAGTTTCTGTTGTTTTCAATATGTAAATACAGTTTAGCTTAGTTAGTATTGAGTGCCCAGGTGGGCAGTATTCCAAGTGTTTCACACACATTAATTCAATAAAACTTCCCCACAATGCTATGAGCTAGGAATTATTATTATCCCCATTTTAAAAATATGGAAACTGAAACATGGAGAAATTAAGCAATTTGTTGGTGACTGATGGAACCAGGATTCAAATCCAGGTATTCTGTCTCCAGAGCCTGTTATGTGAGTATAACATCTCTGGAATTCTGGGAAGGTGTACTCTATTATTCAGTACTACTATGTACATTAGAAATGAGCCAGTTTCTTTTATGTATACATGTAGTAAGATTGCAGAGCAAAAAGGGAGCATTTATTTGACAAATAATAGCAAATCAGGTAAAGGGTGTCCTTTAATATCTTTATTATGCAGTTGAGTTTATTGTTTATATCATGGTTGTAGCCTAGCATGTTGATTTGAACAGTGTCCATATCTGATTCTTTAGATTGAAAGAACAAAGGAGTGGAAGATAACTCAAGGGAAAAAAAAAACCTTGAATTTAATATTTTTAAATGTCTAATACTATTTCAAATATAGGAACCATGAATGTAAAATAAACTCTAAGACTGCAAGGAATCTGGGAGTAGTCTAAATCCAGAATTCATTCTGTGTTACTATAAAAAGTCTAAGGACCTCTCAGTGACATCCTGCTTATCTCTGGTACATCTTTTTTGCAGGGTCACTAACATACCGCTATCTTCATTAGAGAAGCTTCTTTCCAGAAAACAAAGAAAATACCATGTAAGGGGAATACTATAAGTTTAGGAGACGTTGTTAGGCTTATCCAAATACCGCAAATCATTCTATTAAGCTTCTTTGTAGAATCTTTCACATTTCTGAAGTGGTTGACATTTTATCCTTGCAGTTGTCTATAGAAAAACTTGGTGGGTAGGGAGTGGGGAAAAGGGATTATTACCCTTGAGTTATTCCTTGTGATGGAGGTCTCTGGCCTTTTAATCAGCCTTTAACATTAATGAATGTTGCTCATTAATTCTTTGGTGGGGGTGGGGGGGTTCTTGAATTCTTTCTAAATTGTTTCTCTCTAAATTACTTAATATAATTCTCTTCTAACTTTTTTTTAAATGATGTCCTTTCTGGTTGAAAGAAGAGCACATTTTATTTTATTTTGGAAAACTTCTCATAAAAAATAAATCTGTATAATTTGCAGTGTCCTAGTAGTTTAATTCATTATTGTAAATAAACAGTAATTATCCAGGATGGATTACAGAAAATATATAACTGTTTTATTATATTAAGTCTTCTAATTCTATGGATAGGTAGGTTAATTTCTTCCGGATTTGTAAAAGTACCATTATAACACCCACCTTAGTTCATGGACTTGGTGGAATCTTTTTATTCACTGGTGGCTGTATTTCTTTTAAACTCTATAATCACGTTTCTTTATTCCCAGACTTCTGGTATGGATGCATACTGCAACAAAACACCTTACTTGGCCTTTCTCTTCTGTATTACACTATGAATATTTCTCATTTTCTGTCCCAAAGCTAAATGACCAGCTTTACAGTGTGACTCAACTCCTTTAGATGACTACATTAAGAGTCCCTTAGGTGGGATTTTGTAAACACTTATTTTAAGTTTTATGAAAAATTTCAGATATTTACAGAAATGGAGAGATGAGTATAATGAAACCCCCATGTATCCATCTTCCAGCTTCAACAATTATCAGCTCATAGTCAGTCATGTTTATTTGCTTTTCTTGAATGATTTTGAAACAAATCCCAATTATCATGTTACATGTGATATTTGATATATATGATAATGACTTTTAAAACAACACAGTAATCATCACAGCTTCACAATTAGCAATAATTACCTAATATTATCAATCATACAGATATAAAAGCATATAAAGACAAGTTTTTATGCTACCTTTTAGTAATTTTGAACTGAAGGCACTGAAAAATTTAACATTTCAAAATCTGTTTAGCATTAAAGTGATTTTTGTCTTATGAACATTGAGAAATGTTGAAGGCATAGTATAGCAAAATTCTTTTCTAATCCTACTTTAGGCAATATTCTTAGAGTTCTCAGTTTTTCTCTCTTACCGCTAAAAGAAGTAAAATGTATTCTGACTTTGCTGTCAGCATATAAAAACTTAAACATTGGCCACTAACGTTGAGCACAAGCGCACTTGTGACATACATATTATGTGAAGTAAGAATTTTTTCAGTAAGTAAGAAACTATTTTTGAAAGCTAAAAAAATTGCCCAAAGATTTAAAAATAGTTCTTGGACAGAGCAATATCTTTCAGGTGATTGATTGGCTTTAATCTGGGAAATCATTAGGTTGCTATCTTCCTTTTTTATCGGAAGGAAAAGGAAGAAAATAGTGTTTATATGTCTGGTCAGTGACCTAAACAGTTTGTTCTCTTTTTCCTTTGCTCTGCAATAGGTTAGTAGTCATTTAAATAATTGATGTTAAGTGTCTCTGAATTCCTGTGGTTTGAAGGCTTTGCAGATACTATTAACTTTCTCTTCCTGACTGAAGAGGATGTGTGTGATAGTATCTTTTTTCCTTAGTCCAAATTTAGACTTCTTGATCATGAATTAGAAAGCTTGTGAGTATATCTGAACTCGAGGTGAAGTATGGCTATTTTCTTATTTTTTAGCTTTATTTTGCTTCTTCCTTTTCTTCACTCCTTTATGCAGTTAAGGGTGAATGGAGAGCTAAAAATAAACATTTGCAAACAGTTCAAGCTAGAGGTTATTTTTCTATAAGCCTTGAACTGAATAAAAGCAAAAGTTTAAAAAAATTCTCTGAATCAAGTCTCATTTGGAATCCTTGGCTTACAGAGAAGGCATTTCTTTATGTCTGGTTGCCACTCACCCGGCTCTCTGCTCTCCCATCTCTCAAAACCCTGACCCAGTTCTGGATCCGAGTAGGGACTGGCCACATGTGCAAGTGTATCCGTACATGTACATGTGTACCTGTGAATTTGCACTTGAATATCCCTTTTAACAAACTTGATGACCTTCTGTTGGCTGGCGATTGTTTTTTCTCCTATGATTACTTTCTGCTTTTAGAGTTGGATTACAGGTTGACATTCAAAACATCACAAGCCTCTAGAAACCCTGTTTTTTCTAATACATTTAAGCTCTTTTGTTTATGGCCCTTTCCTTGTGCCTCCCCTGACCCATTCTGTCATTACAATTACTGCAACTATCCTCCTCATCACACATCCCCAACCCCCAAGAGTGGGGAGGGGACTATGGCAGCGATTAAATCACAAGAGCAAGCCTGGACAACTGAAATCATATTTTTAAAAATTCAAGGTTTCTGCTGCTTCTGCAGATCTGTCAAACAGGAGGCAAAGTAAACAGAGGAACTGAAATTTATTTATTGAAATTTATATTTTTATTTTAAACATTATAGCATACTAAGCTGTGTAGTAGTAGCCTTTCCCCGTGTTGACATTCAAAGTCTAAACTAGAAAATGCTTCCGTTCCTTTATTCCAGAATGAATAAAATAAAGCAGACAAGAAATTAAATTCACGTATTCACCTTCTATGTATGATTTTAAAAATCGAAGTGGTTTAGCATTTAGCACTGTAGCTTGGAATTGAACAGTCCTCAGCACAAAATGTCCAGGGATAAAGAGGACACAGCATAGCAGCATTGCCACAGTTTTGTCTTGCTCTTGAGGATTGTTACATGCAGCCAAGGTAATTCATGTTCCATGTCTTGAATCAAGATATAATACAACATAGGATAGATAACCCCTAATTTACCTAGTGGCTATGTAGCAATCTCTGCTGTGTAGAGTTTAGCCAAGACCAAGAAAATAACAATGAAGGCCTCTAAACAGCAATTTTTATAATCAATTCTTATAAACAAATTGATTTTGATTACAAGATTTCCAGAGGTCAACATTGGTGGCATAGTTGCTCTTATTTTAGACACAGTTTAAAACTGATTATCTTAGCCCATAGCAAGAGAGAAGCTCTCTGGGTAGCCACAACAGGCAGCTTCTATTATAAAAAACTCTTTACTATTAGTTGGTTCTAAAAGTAAATTCCCTAAATTCTGTGATTATATTTCAAAATCTAGTAAGTTTAATACCTTCAGTGCTTTAACTGAGGAGAAGAAGGGACTCTATGCAAAGTAACATAATAGGATCCCGCATGCCCCGGAGCGGCTGGACCTGTGGGCCACGGCCGCTGGGCCTGCGCGTCCGGAGCCTGTGCTCCCCAACGGGAGGGCCCGCAGCGGTGAAAGGCCCGCGTACCGCAAGAAAAAAAAAAAAAAAAAGAAAAAAAAGAAAAAAAGTAACATACTAATAGTAACATTAACATAATTAAATAATACTGAAAAGAGAATTCCTAGCAAGCTTTCTGAAAGTTTAGGGGAAAATATCCCTGAGCACCTACCTAATAGGTCCTAAAGGCATCAGTGTGTGATAAATGAAATTTATAATGGCTCCGTGCCGGGACTGGTTATTTGACAAATATTGAAAGCTTATCTCCATTAGAAATGTATAGATTAGTTGGCCCCAGAAGATAAAGTTAAGAAAGGACTGTATGGGTTTTCCTTTATTGCATTAAGAGAGTTTTCCAGACATCATCTGCTGGGTGCTTTTCTGTTTGGACTGGAATCCGTGTAACCAACCTGTGAATGATAAAGCCAATTGTTTGCCCAGGTGTGGAACTCATCTAGTAACTTAGAGTTAGATCTCTATGCAGTACAGGAAGCACAGCTTCCTGAAAATTTCCACAAAATGCCAGTAATGTTGCCTGAATTTTTGTTTTGTGGTTCTGAATTGAGAAGATAGTACATATTTGGGGATTAAATAGTATTCAGAAGACTGAGAATAAAACAAGGATGTTTTTAGCTTTGCAGTGGGTTAAATATATACCTTGACTTCTGGCCCTCCCAAATTTATTCAGCAAACTTCTAACTTGGTAATTTTAATCTCTTTGATTCCTTTTTCTGTGGCAGATTGGTAATTCATGGTAACTTCTCAAAGTATGTGTATTTACAATTCTATAGCCTTCAGACTAGAGGATCTCAGAGGTTTGAAGCCGATGTATTATAAGACGAATTTCCCCCATCTACTTTCCACTTGACTGACTCCTATTTGAGATCTCGGTGTAGGAGCCCCTTTTCTCTGGGATGCTGTTCTAGGCCTTTTAAGTCTGTGTTGGTGCTTGTTGGCTCTGTGCCTGTGAATGACACAGGATTTCTTTTGTAGTGCTGAGTTACACTGGATTGACATTTCACTTGCTACTTTGTTTTGCCTGGGGTTGGGTCAGTTCATGTGGGTTAGGAACTAATAATAATATTTTTAAAATGTTTGCTCAACATGTATTTAATGGAATAAGGATAAACTAATTTTATTTTCATAACATTTCCACATAGAAACAAATACCTTACGGCTTCATTTCTGCTTACTAAAGCAAGGTCAATTTTCTAAAAAAGAATTAGACAAAACATTTCCCAAGTGTTGGTAGTTTTAATTCATGAATTTTCTAAAGCAGAGAGCTTCTTAAAGGGCATTTAAAATTTAGATGATAACATTTATTATTCCTGATAAAAATCTCTATACTGTTCAGTTTTAGAGCTTGAGCTGACTTTAGCCATACATGGACAGTATAGTCCAGTGGTGCTTTAGTGTCCCTTATAGACCTGAATTCCTAGACCGCAGCCCACCTCGGCCCTGCTTAATCACACTCTGGTTTCCCCAGTGAGAGCATGAGACCTGTGCGTCTTATTCAGCCTTGTATCCTGGGCCTGTTATGGTGCTTGAAAAAGAGCAGGTGTTCAGTGACTCTTTGATGGATTGTTGAAAAAGTATTAGTTTTTCTCCCCTTTACCCATGTGGAAAATTTGGTTTGGAAAGTCAGAATTAAAATCTTTATTATTGTTTCTTATTACATAGTTGGTGTATACCTGTATGAAATGATCTATTCACGTGAAGAATAGAAGCTTTTAGCAGGCTTTCAGATTGTTACCATGAGTTTCATTTCTAGATTAAGTTTTCTGTTTGGTAGAATATAAATTTGTTCTTCTTGATAACATCTGTAAGCTATGTTGGTATGCTCGGTTTTAGTTAAGGACTTAGTAAAAGTCCTTAGTAAAAGTCTATCTGCCGAAAGATCTTGTTGCGCTTATGGTATTTGAGGTAATTAAACAATCTGTACTTATCATACTGGCTGTAAATGAATGAGAGAATTTCACAAAATCTTTAGTCAAATAACATTACATAATTTTTTTTTTTTAACCTTCTAAGTTAGACCTGAAACTGCTGTTTCCTCTTTGGTTAGGCTTATTAATAGGAGTGAATTCCCAGGAGTGAATTCGAGGAGCCTGATTTGGGTTCCTTCTTTTGTGACTCTGAACATTATTTCATTAGATAAAGCAGAACGGTGTCACTAATATTCACTAATGACACCTTTGTCCTCTAACGATTTTCGTCTTATTTCAAAAGTAACTCTGTTTCTCCTTCTCCAAAGTATATGAGAGTGCCTTGAACAACATGGGTTTGGACTGCACGGGTCCACGTGCACATGGATTTTTAAAAAATAGTAAAAACCACAGTACTGTACGATCTGCAGTTGGTTGAATCTATGGGTGCAGAACCATGGACACGGAGGTACTGTATCTATGGAAGGCCGACGGTAAGTTACACTCGGATTTTCAGCTGCTCAGAGGGTCCAGACCCCATCCCCCCATGTTGTTCTAGGATCAGCTGTATTGTGGTGTGTTGTTTAAAGGTTGCTTTATTTTCATTGAAAAGAATGAATTATGCAGAGTAAATTAGAAAATGAGAAATAACAGTTTAAGGAATTGAATACAATTTTCTATATTTAATTTAACTAAGTTTTGTTTTTAGTGTTTATCTAAGCTTTGATGCTTATTGAAGGTTATTTCCTACCTCACTGCCAAAAAAAAAAAAAATTTTGTGGCTTTCAAAAAGAAAAATAAAATCTGGGCACTAGGTAGAGAAGTGTTGCTGGAGAGTCTATACAGTTAATAAAGTTTGCCTCTTATTTGGCTCTGAGCTTCCTGTGGGCAGAGAAAGAAGAGGTGCCTCATTTGTAATAAGATTAGCATTGTTCCTAAAATAAAACTATACCAGTTGCTTAGGAAAAGGAATTTTCTTCCTGACACTGAAGTCTGAGAGAAATTTCAGACTTACACATGCCTTTCTAAAGGAGACATTGGGTAGCACAGTGAGTAGCTCTCTCCAAGTAAATGTAATAGAGAGTTTTAAATAGCATAACTCTTAGTCACAGTTGGGTAAAAATGATTCTTTAAAGAACAGTACTGTCCAACAGAAGTAGAATGCAGCAATACAGATAGTTTAAAATTTTCTAGTGGTCATATTAAAAAAGTAAAAGAAACGGGGGAAATCAATTATTTAAATATATTTTCACTTAGTATATCCAAAATATTATCATCTTAACATGTAACTAGTATAAAATTATTAATAGTATTTTACATTTTTTCGTACCAAGTCTTTGTAATCTACTTATACAACATTTCAATTCAGATGTTAAATTTTCATTGGAAATACCGTCTGTCTTTAGATTTCATAAAATCTACATTTCAAAAGTAAATCCACACACCCACATTCCAGACATAAAGTTTTCCTATAACTGAATCTCACATCAGATTTTAAATTTAAATTAATTTCAAGTCTTCAATAGCCACTTATGGCCAGCAGCTACCTTATTGAACAGTGCAGCTGTAGAATACCTACAGCAGAAAAATCTTACCCAGGGGTACACGTCAGTGTCACCTGGGACCTTCAACATGTGCCCTTGGAAATGAGTCAGTAGGTTTGGGATGGTTCTTGGTGTATGTATTTTGGAAAAGTTTCCCAGATACATTCAGATTTATACTTAAGAATTACTGATCCAGAAGAGAAAATAAGTTGCACATACTTAAAGTAACGTAACCATGAGTTTACAACTAGGCTTTCAGTTAAGAGTAGCAAAAGAGCCACAGTGAAGGTATTCTGCATTCCCAGCCTGAAAATTCTTAGATTGAATTTTGAATTGGCTAATTGCTGCGCTGATTTGAACGGGAGGGTTTATGTGGGGAATAAAGTAAAGGGGGTGGAGAATGGTGGGTGACTGTCAGTAAATGACTGGAGAGAATTGTGGGCATCAGGACATGGTCCCTGTGGCTCCTTTGGAACAGGTCTTGAGGAACACAGGAAGTTAAGTTAGGCCCTTTAAGAACTGATACGATTTAGAAGGGAGAGCATTCCAAGGACAGGACATTAGTACAATTTCAACCTATACTGGAGAAGAAACTTGGAAAGGAGAAGCAAAGCCAGAGTAAAGGAGGAAACGCTACACTTGCCTATTTGAAAGAAGGTAGGAATGCTTTTTGCTGGGGGGAAAAAAGAAAAAAAACTTTAAAAAATCGTAAATAATAAATGACTTTTTCAATAAAGACACTTAACTATCTTAAATCTGGAGAAAGGCAGTCTGGTTTAGCAGTTGGTGGTGCCATCAAGCAGCCAGGGTTTTTCCATTATTGGAGATGGGCTTTTCATCCTTGTGCTTGTTGTCCTGTGGCTTCAGGATGGCATGTGGCTCCAGATATCACAACCAGTTCAAAAGGCAGGAAGGGCAGAGGGCAAGCAGTGGTGTGGAGGGCATGGCAGGGACAGCCCAGCTACCATTTTTCTTCAGCACTTTCTTCTTATCAGCAAAGGGTTTCATTTCCTAGGAGCCCCCATCAGTCTTCCTTGTACCTCATTGTTCACAACTAGATCACATGCCACTCCTAGTTGCAGTGGAATTTGCTATAGTTCTGATGTCTTCTTGTATTAAACATTGCTTCTTTTAAAAATACTCTTACTGAGGAAGGAATGAAATGAACATATCATGTATCTGCTAGCATCGTGTTTAGCTATTATGGCTTAAAACAAGTGAGGGGTTTACATGCCTCCTCCAGCAAGAAATCTGGAAGGTGGCTTTTTAGGGCTAATACAGTGGCCTGAGACTGCCCTCAAGGAACCAGCCTCCTCCTGTCACTCCGCTCTACTCTCCTTAGCCTGTGGATTTCCTTCCCGTGGTCTAAAGATTACTGTAATTCCAAACATCACATTATGTTCCAGGTGGTGAAAAGGTGGAAGGACAAAAGGCTTTTCCTGAGCAGCACTTTATTTGAGAAAGAGCCCTTCCTCCCCAGGTACTTTAACCTGTACCCCATTAACCTGAAGTTGTCAAGGGCCCATGCGTACACGGGTGCTGGAGATTTGAGGATCTCTTTCAGGCCTTTATTGTAGAGGCTGGAAATTCATAACTGTTAACGGTGAGCAGAAAAACACACCACCAGCATAGTAGCCAGCCTTTCAAACAGAGTAGCTTTGCGTCCCTGTGCGTCCTGTGCAGCTTTTCCTACACAGAGTGCTAGTTCTTCATCGTAGTTGGTATTATAACAACATGGCTTCAAATAAGGTAAATCATGTTCTTTAACTGAATTTAAAATATCTAATTCCTACGGAGAGAACTCACTTTTGTAGGAAAAGTGGCTGTGTTTTCACTCAGTGGGATATAAGAAGTCATTAAACATTTACAAAGCTGTGCACAGAATAGACTGCATGCCACTGAAACTGTTCTAGGTCATTAGTGATCTCTAGGTTACAGATCCAGAAGACGCTTCTCTGTCTTCATCTTACTCGACCTCTCAGCAGAACTTAAAGTAGTATAGCATCTGGTCTTCCTTTAAACACTTCCTTTTGGTTCCCATGACCCCACACGCAGAGCTGTCTTGCTCTCTCATCAGCCCCTCCCTCTCAGTTTCCTTTGCCAGCTCTGATCTGCCTTCTGAATATTAGCCTTCTTCAGGGCTCGGGCTGGGCTCTCTTCTTATCTTATTAGCTACTTTATCCATACAACAGCCAAGGTGATCTGCAGTGGAATTTGGATCATGTGCCTCCCTGTTTAAAACTTTTAAATGGTTTCACAGTACATTCTGAGCACTACTCAGGCTCCTCCCGGCTTGTGTGGGATCTGGCCCGTGTGCCCTTCAGCCTCATCTGTACCAGCCTTCCTCGGCTGCTAGGCTGCCCTTAGCATTCGTGTTCTCTTTCCTGAAATGGGCAGGTTTTTCCTTTTCTTCCTTGAAGTCTTCATAAACGCTGTTCCCACTGCCTGGAGTGTCCTACTGCCTATTCTTTGTGTTTCTGGCTGCTAGTTTAGGTCTCAGTGTAAGTATCATCTCCTCAGAGAGCCCTTCAATGAAACCTTCCTAAAGCTCCCTATTCTAGAGCCTTGTTTCCTTTATAGCACTTTCTTTCAGGTTACCTTTTGTTTGTTTGCTTGTTTACATACCCAGTGTGTCCATAGTAGGTGCTTTTTTTCTTTTTTGGCTGAATGCATGATTAATACCATGGAGAGATTCTTAACATTATCTTGAGGAAAAGAAAAAATTTATATTTTTTTGAGCATGATCATACTGTGTAAAAAAAAATGTTAATAGTCTTTAGATGGTGGGAATCTATTTTTTTTTAATAGCAAAAGAGAAAAACTCTTCCAACTTGCAGTTTTACATCTAGATATAACTTTCGAGATCATTGAATACAATCAGTACCTCTCTAATCAGGGAACATGGATAATAATATGCTGGTTTACATTTTTACAAAAAGATGTAGAGTTTACAAAATACATTCACATACTGTCTCATTTGAGCTTCAGAATAGATTGTGAGTAGTTAGGGTATTCTCTGTATGTAAGCCCTGATCTAGCCACGGGGCATGTGACCTTGGGTAAGTCATCTGCAGAATGAGAAAATGAGGGTGGTGTGACTATCCAGTAACTTAATATATATCAAAACATTTTTCAGACTCTGCAGTATGAAACAGATGTTGATAGTAGTGATGTTACAACTAAGAAACTTAGCTCCCAGAACAGTCAAGTAATATGTCTGGGATGTCACAGCTATTAAGTGCTAGGTCTGATAACCAGACCCAGGCTGTACAGTGCACTGGAAAAACCTGCCACTTAACTTTGGCAAGATAGTTAACCTCAGTTAAGCCTCAGTCTGCTCACCTGGAAAATAAAGATAATATCTGCTTTATATAATTATAGTTAGCACACTTTCTGACACATGGTAAGTAGTCAGTAAATCCTGTTGTCATCACCACCAACAATAATATCAAGCATGTCAGAAATCACTAGAATGGTAGTTTGGTAAGTCTCACGGGTTTTTTAATTCTTTGCTGAATTCCCTCATTTGAGAAGTAATTCACATGTATGTTGTATAATAGCTGTGTGTAGCATAGTAAGACCACTTAGAAGTGGTTTGTTTTCCACGTATCTTCTAATTGTACATGCTTCAGGCTACCGTATTCAGATTTAAATTATGAAAATCATAATGGTTTAAAGACTGAAACATTTGTAGAGTGATTGCAGACATTCAGAGGACCTTGAGTCTTTGGAATAAGGATTGTTAGTAAGCATGTGGAATGTAGCTGCTGCTTTTTAGGGTTACCTCTTCAGTGGTTGCTATGGCTTGTTAGAGACAGCACCGTGATCCTGGTAATCATGGTATTTTCCTCTTTCTCTCTAATGGCCCCCTAATGATTTTATTGACGCACTTTAGGGAGAATGATTAGCTGGTTCCATACTTGTACCATGCCTTCATTAAGGATATTTAATAATGCTGCCACAAATACCCACTCTGTAAAAAACTGGCCAATGGTGAGAGGAAGTAGAAGGAAGTACAGACACAGAAGGAATTGAAGGTCTTGTGTTTCCTGTCCTTAAGGAGTTTATAGTCTAATTGAGGAGATAGGAGTTACATGTTTAATTCAAAGGATTAATAGGCCTAAATGTATGGCAAACCTCATATATAAGGCAGGAAATAATTGAGCAAGGTTAGGAAAAGGACAAATTAAGGACAGCCATTTTATTTGATTGAAGCGAATTATTCCTTATATATAAATATGAGACTAACAGCACTTTAAGGTCTTAGAATTTAGAGTTAAATGTTCATACTTATTTTATCTGATCTTTGCAGTAGCCATTACAGGTAAAGTAACAGTCATTAAAGTGCCTCCCAGATGCATGTAGGTAATGTATGTAATGTGAATTAAATAACAGATTTGAAAACATATTGGGGAATGTCAGGAAGGAATTAGGAGAGTAGTAGTCTCCAGCACTATCCTGGCCTAACGTAAATGTGTTAGGAGACCTTAAAGAAGATGAGGGGTATTCACCAGAGAATCCTATGTTGATGAAAACGTCCTATGGAGACATTACTACCCTCCTTTAATTCTAAGATTCTGTCTGTACTCCTCAAACATACTTTACTCAGCAACTAAGCTTGTGTTGACTGTATTACATCTCATTCACAAAATAACAAAGCATCTAGCATATACTTTTCCTCTTTCCTTTCCTTTTTTGTGACCTGAAGAAATGTACAGTTTTGATGGGGAGACAAAAACAAAGACAAACCAACAGAACACGGTGCACAGAACACACAGGTGCACAGAACACAGAATATGGGGAATAAGAAAAATACATAAAGATTTTTTTTTTCTTTAGAGCCTGTTTGATTAGGTTGTGTTTTTGTGAGGTATTTCTACTAATAAATATGTAAATGATTAATGTGTAAGTACATGAACTGCTTATTCCATGGCACTGTAATTGAAATGTCAGTTGTTAAAGAAAAGAGACACTTACATGTTCTCTTTACGTGGCAGGGACTTCCCGCCCTTAAGTTTTTTCCTAAAATTTTCCTGTCATTTCCTTAAATCTAGAATAGGAAACGCTTGGGGAATAGCAGCTGAATTTAGAACAGAACCTAATTAAAAAGCTGAAGGAATCTGCAAATAATACCTTTTAGTAGAATGGCCTTACCAGTTGTGATCAGAATTCAGACCAAGTCATGAAAAAGATCCAAGATTATATCCTTATTAGTTTATCACCTAAAAGAACTGTGGCTCCAAAAGGTAGAAAATATATGGAATACATACAAACCAAGTTCTGGGTTCTTATATATTTACATGGGAAGACATTCACATATCTTAAAATTCAGATAAATGTCACATCTCATCAGTACTGTAGCCACCTGAGTAGAGTTAGAGATTTCTTTGAGTAAACAGAAAAATTAAGCATATATACATGAATAGTAAACCTGAATCTAAGGGTCAGAGTCGTCCCACCCAAGGTAGAGGCACCATTCATATTGAACGGATCGTTGATTATTTTGAGTTTTTTTCATTTTTTATTATAATTGTTGACTGCAAAGGCAGATGATTTGTATGTATATGTTTGACAACTTTCTGGCAGGTAACGGTCAGTGTCTCGTTTGGAGGTCAGTAAGACATCCTTTAGGTTGGAGGCAGGCTGCTGAGGGACCTGTCTCCTTCTCTAAGTTCTGGTGTCATTGATGCAGCAGCTATCATGCAGGTTCAGCTGGCCGTGGTGGTTGCAGGCAAGGGTCTGTCCCTGGGCCTCTCTGATCTTGAAGAAATCTTAACAGCTGAGATGGTAGCCCTAAAAGTTGCATAGGAGAATTATCCCAAAATTGTTTGTGACGGTATAATTTTTTTATTAGACAAATGTCTTTTACTTCCTGGAAGATTTTGAATTAAGTTTAAAAAGAATACACAAATAAGCAATCTCTCCATATTTGGCAGTTTGTGTAGTTTTCATAGTTAAGAGAATTAGACTTCTTTGAATAATAAGACTGCCTTATAATTATAATTTAAAAAAACTTTTCATCATAGAAAGTTTCAGACATTCATAGAAGTGGAAAATATAGTCTGAAGGACTCCTATGTACCTATCACCATGCTTCAACAATTAAAAACATGTATACCATTCTTATTATACCTATTCACCATCATCCTCCCCCAACAAGTTGTTTTTAATAATTTTAAAACAGATCCCAGGTTTTTGGTCATTTTTCCTTAAATTCTTAAGTATGAATCTCTAACAGATAAGAATTTATATAATCATGACTTCATTATCACAGTAATTCCTTAATAACATTTACTCTGCAGTCCATATTGAGATCTCCCTTATTTTACTTAAGAGTTGGTTTGTTCAAATTAAGATCTAAAAGGGTTTGCACGTTGCATATGATTATGTCATTTGAGTATCTTTTATTCTCTTAGTTCCCTCCCTCTTTAACCCCCTTTCTCTCTCTCTTCCTATGCCATTGACTTGTTGGAAGAGCTGGACATATGTCTTGTACAATGTACTGCATTTTGGGTTTGGTTTAAGTTTTGCTTTTTCATAGTGTTATTTTATTTCTTCCTCTATTCCTCAGTTTTCCTGTAAACTGGTATTGAAGTCTAGAGACTCAGTTAGATTCAGGTTCAATGTAATTCCAATTCTTAAAAATTGAGAAATAATTCACATACCATAATATTCACCCTTTTAAAAAGTGTACAGTTCAGTGGATTTTTTGGAATGTTCACAGAGTTGTGTAAACATCTTTTTAAGGTATCTTTAAACAGAAACACATATAAAATCAGGTTATGCATTCATTGGTTGATGAAATTGTTACCAGAGGCTCACAACCTAACCCTAATAGTAGTGGCTCAGTATCCTCTTACTCAGTGTTCATGAAACTGTGTAGAACAGAACTACTACGTATAATGAGAATCAACCATACCTAGGACTGGAATTGCTGGATCATAGGACAGCTCTGTGTTTAACGTTTTGAGGACCTGCCAAACTGTTTTCCAGAGCGGCTGTACCATTTTACATTCCCCTCAGCAATATTTGAGGATTCCAGTTTCACCACACCGTTGCCAACACTTATTGTCTATTGTTTTGGTTATAAACATCCTAGTGGGTTTGAAATGATATCTTATTGTGGTTTTGATTTTGATTTCTCTGATGGCTGACTAAATGATGCTGAGGTCAATGTACTTCCAATGTAAAATATGTAATTGAGTTGATTTTTTTTTTTTGCTTGTGATTTCTAGGATAAACACTTATAAGTGTATTTACATTACTGTGACATTGACAAGAATTCAAGGTTCATGTTTTTATAAGTTTAGTTTATTAGTTTTATAGGAATTATTAAGTAATTGGGAAGATTTGCCATCAGGTAGTTGAAATATGTAAAAAGGAAAAAAATCTATTGAATTTATAATTGCAGTTTAAAATTTAAGAAGTTAATCAAAAGTCAAGTGATACATTTTGAGATTTGTAAATTGAATAAGAATTAAAGGTAATTTTAGAAGCTAGAACTAACTTGGAGACCCTGTCTCTTCATCTCTTTCTCTCTAGTTTGAGTCATCGCTGAGCTCTCTCTCCATCCTCCAGCCCTTTGCCCCTGCCCCTGCCTTCTTGTCTTCACAGAACAGCTAGTCCAAAACTAGTCCTGTATGCGCACCAGTGAATCTTTTGGATTTGAACCTCTGTTAGTAGTTCCTTTGAATCTTTGTTTCCTGGGGTGAGGAGATGGTGCTCCAAGATTGGTGTTGCCAAGAGCAGTAGAGGGGGAAATTGACAGAAAATGAACAGATGACGCTATCAAGCCCCCAGTAAATACAACATAGAAGACAACATTAAGAACAGGAATCAAAGTTAATTAATTCAGTGTATTTCTGGAGTGGTTAGTAGAAGTCATGGTAATTGTTCCTCCGTTTAACTTCCTGATAGAGATTATTTATTGATTTGTTTTTACTTTTATTTTTAAAAAGCAGGACAACTCAGATTTGTTTATTTAGGAAGCATACATTTTGGAGACAAATGGAGTAGTCCAGGGGCTTCAGCCAGGGGCCAGGGGCTCTGACCACGAACACTGATCCTGAAGTAAATTCTACGTGCACATATGTGAATAATTCATTAAATAATAGTGACTGAGTGAAGTAATGAAACCAGCCTCAGAAGAATCTTATTAAAGTGTCAGATGAGTCATTTGAAGTAAAAAACCGTGAGGTACTTGTAAAACTTTGGATGCTCTCTGCAGGCTGAACTAACTAAAACTTGTCAATAATTACAGGCAATTTAGCCTAGTGGCTGAAAGTGCAGGCCCTGGAACCAGGGTTGGATTGAAACCCAGCTCTGGTACTTCTTAACCAGGTTTGGGTAGGTTATTTAGTCTCTGCTTAGTTTCCTCCTCTGTAGACACAGGCGTAGTAATAATAGTAACTTTCCCATAGGGTTGGTGTGAGGATCAAATGAGTCAACATAGGAAAAACACCTAAAAGATGACCTGGCACACAGTAAGAGTTATGGGTGTTTGCGATTACTAATAATGTTACTGCTTTTCACTTCATATTAGGTGTATTTTAGTCATATTATTACAATAGATTACATAGACTTAGGAATTCGCTGGGAAACTAACTGCCGTAAATAGCCTTTTTTCTATAGAAATGTAATCCAGGTTTCAAACAGTGGATTTACACGTGAAGCCTTGGGACATCAAAGCTTATAAATGAGAGGTGGTTAGGATCCAGATGACTTAGTATTTGCTAGATTAAAGTCACTACCAGGAAGGTTGTTCCTCGAAGGCATGAGGTCCTGTGCACATAAAAATTTATGTATATGTGATCAAAACCGCTAATTCCATTCATGAGTGAGTAGCCTGAATACTTGAATGTGAAATGAGTGTTTGCAGTCTTATCATTTAGGAGTGCCAAGAAAGACTCTTTGGGCTCCAGGAGGTAATAATCCTAACAGTAACTTTGGGTAGAATTCTGCCTTTGTTATTTGTAGTCCTGATGCATTTAGTTCTTCCCCACAACTGCTGCAAGAAAGCATAATCAAATGCATAGCATTGTGGAATTACTTTTGAAGAAAACGGGAAAAATAATTTTTTTATATTCCCTAAGAAAGCAATTTTTATGCCCTATTAGTACTTTCTAAAACGGAAGATAGAGTAAGGACAGTATGTTAGGGATTGGTAATTGTTCGAACATTAACGTCATGAATATTCTGAAAATAAGCTCTAATATAAGAAATCAAAGTGATAGGAACACTGTTATTAAGCTCTTACAATGAGAGATCAAGAGACTCATTAAATATCTTTCCCAGACTTTTGTATCTATTTTATGGTGTTCGTTACTCTGAGCTATTGTTGATATATGTTAGAAACTTCTGAAATTCCTCACTTAACTCTTGTGGATTTTGTTTAATAGACATGAGTGTAGGCTATTTTATTGATTTAAAAAATAGAACATTGCTCAGGGTATAGCGTATAGCATATAGTCCAAGTCAGAAGATAGTCATACTTAACTGACCTGCACCAATTTATTTGGATTTCTAACTATCTTCTGTTTTTTTTAATAACCTTAGACAATTTTTCTTTAACTCTGAACCTAAGTTTCTAAATTTGCAGAAAGCATAAGTGATATTTTCTAGCTCAGTGCCAGGGGTTCTTTAGTTCTTGAAATGTTTCTCTGGCAAAGATGCATTCTACTCTTTTCATGTCCATGTTTCTAGACAATTGTCTAATCTGCTCATAACAGTCTTTCCTCCTTATAAATATTCCTTCTTTTGCTCTCTCTTAGTCATTTACTTTTTCCCAGGAGTTCATCTGCCCTTTTCCTTAACTATTTCTTTGTAAAGTTTTTCCTTTTAGTTTTAATTTGTACTTTACTACTGTGTAGTTTTCTTCTTTGTTTCCCCTCTTTGAAGCCATCTGCTGCCATTGCACTTGCTTTCTGTATTGTAATGCTAAACGATTTGATGCTGCTGGGTTTATATTTATATTCAGTAACAACTTCTATGAACATACAGTTCCTGTGTTTTTTTAAATGGATAGCATGATGCATTCACCCCCAACGATGAACACTTAGTGATTACGTTAAGTAATAACGTTCTTAGCTTAGATGGTACACCCTGCATAGATGCAGAATTTTACGCTATATTTTCCTGATAATTGTACTTAATATTATAGGCTGATGTCGATGCATTTACGTGTCTGCCTTTTTCGTTTCCTGCTTGTTTTGTAGAGTTCTGCTGCTACATAATTTTGTCACACTAAACCTAAGTAAAATCATTGATTATGGTTTTAAAATTTAGTAAATAACAATGAATAAAACAATTATATTCAAGTAAGAATTCATGAGTATTCCAGAGACATTAATTTATAAATGAGAACCTCGATGTTAAGAGCACACGAGGTTGCGGCTCTCTGGGGCACCAATGAGTGACAGTATCACTAGGCACAGGTTGATGCAAATTGTCTGCGTGAGCTGAATAGGCCTGTGAAGCGCAGGCAGCCTGGAACAATCGGCGTCTTCATAGCCAGACAGAATGTATTCTTCTTAAACAGGAGAGTTTGCTATCACTTTTGAATAATGAGTTGACTACAAACATACTGTAAAGAATAGGATGATTTTCTAAAATGTCTTTTTCTTTTTTCCCTCTTCAGGGTAACTGTTTTTTATTATCACTATGGGCTGTTTCAGGGCACGTAGTCCATGATAGTTGTGTGTGGAAAACAGTGAGTCTATCATCACCTAACTGTGTATAATAGTAAAAACATTAGAATACATATTTTCCTTGGTAGTTGTTGGTAGATCCACTTCCGGGTTATACTTAAAGTATCCTGTTACATTACGTTGTGGAAATATTTTAGGAATGTTGGCTGTAGTCGGGCATATTCTAGTACATTACTCATTCATCCTCCAGTATATTAAATACGTAGTAGTTTTCAGGCACAGTGACTGAGGTTAACTATATGAATTAATTTAAAATGCAATTTTCGTCTTTAGAGCTAAAAGTAGGATTTAATTGGGAAACAAAACCCAGCCAAAGGCTCATCTCCAAAATTGTTTTGTCGCACACACATAAGCAACTGTGCTTGTGTATGTTAAGTTAGCAACTTATGAAAGAAGAGAACTATGAAGTTTTAAGATTGATTTTTCCACCCTCGAGGACCATGATTTAATTGGAGAGTTAAAACACATGACATAAACTGTATCTTCCTACAAGAAATGATATGATATATGTAGGATGACCTTATTATTTATTGTCTAGATTGAGATATTTCTGAGAGTAAAAGGGGGCACTGCACGTCATAATAGCGAGACAACAATTGTACAACGACGATCACAATTCTTCCAGGCAAACGTGGACACATAGGGTCACCCCAGTATACACCCATGATTGGGTAGAAACTCTGACGTAGGAACGAGCAGTGTAGGCTGAAGTTGTCACATAGGCTTCAAAGGAGACATTAGAACTGAAAGAGAGGAATCAGGAAGTCATTCTCGTGATTCTTGCCAGGATAGGATTCATAGTGAATATATCAATTTGGCTGGAGTAGAAATTTGCCCAGGGAAATAGTACTACAGTCAGCCCTCCGTATCTGTGGGTTCCACATCCGTGGGTACAGACACCCTAAGCCCACTTACTGTACCATGCCATTTTGTGTAAGGGAGATGGGCACCCGCCACGGCCCCGGAGCCCCAATCCAGTGGACACCGAGGGGCAGCTGTGGTTGGATTGGGCTGAGAAGTTTCGACCGTGACTATGTGATCTTGAGAAGTTACTTCACCTCCGTGTCCCCATTTACTATCTATAAGATGGAGACAGTAGTACCTGTCTCACAGGGTTGTACGGCCACGAACTGCATACTTTCATGCAAAGTACTGTGTAGCACGTTCAAGTGATAAGTAAATGTTAGCTACCTGTAGCACACTGACAATTTTAATTGTCAAAAGTGTTTGGAAATGTGCAGGGTGGATTGGGGGTGAGAGAGGCAGCAGAGAGAACCTGAAAGGATTTAGTAACAGAGAGGGGAGAGGAGAAAACAGGGCAGAGTAAATGATGGCTCTGAGCTTTCAAGCCTGAGTGACTGGGAGACCGGGAGAGCTGAGCAGAAATAAATAAGTTGGGAGGGAAACCTGTTGTTTAGGAAGGGATAAGTTCAAATTTAAACATATGATTTTGAGGGGACAGCAGGCTCTCTAATTAGAAATGGTCGCCGACAGTTGGAGAAGTGAAAGTGGTCCTCCATGGAGAATGGGGGTGTCCCAAGCAGAGGCAGCTGAGGCCTCGGGTGTGGATGAGGATGTCTCCTGCATAGGGTGTTGGAAAGAAAAGATTGATGAGGGAACATTGGAAAGCCCGTATTTGGAGTAAGTGCAAGAGGAAAGAGAACAACTAAAAAGAGGTTCAAAGGAACAGGAAAAGTATTCTCCAAAGTATGTTTTACTGAACACTAGATCTGTGGGATGGTAACGGGTAATATGGGAAAGAAAATTGGTTCTGTGGTTAAAAACTACAACTGTGTGAAAGTTAAATGAATTTGTTCATTGCAAGAATTCTCTGGGTTTTTAATATGTTAGCATACATGGCAAATCTCCAAGAGGGGAATATATGAAGTAATGTTTTGCAGATTTATCCGATCACTTGAACCCTTTTCTCGCCCAGAATACTTAATGGATGCTAGTGTTCCAGAAAACACATTTTGGGAATTATAGAAGCCTAACAAGGAAAGATTTTCAAGAGGGAAGGAGTTAAACTGTGCCAAATGTTGCAGAAAGACTAAGGAACATGAGAAATGAGAGGAAGCTATCTATACTTGATGTTTTTTATTAGATGGCCCTCGGTGACCTTCACGAGTACAGTTCACTAGTGTGACTTCAATAGGCACAGGTTTATAGGGAATTAAAGATAAGAGTTAGTGATGTGACCAGGAAATCAAGGCAGTGGGTTTACATCATTACATCTCTGTTAATTCAAATACGAAGTGTGACGGATAGGAATAACTTGGTCATTAGTGAATGTTTATATATCCTATGCATTTTTATTATGCATAATAAAATGGTTATATTTCTAAATAACATGCCCTTTTTGTTTAATGTTAATCATATATTAGAGCTGGAAGGGACTTTAACAGTCATCTGGGACAATCCCTCAGAGAACTATTAAGTTTTTCTTTCTTAGGGCAAAGGCACACATTAAAATTATTTTCTTTTCTAGCCACAGCCAGACCATCAAGTCTAAACCATTTTCCTCATGTTTTTTAAAAAGTGGGAGGGACTTCCCTGGTGGCACAGTGGTTAGGAATCTGCCTGCCGATGTAGGGGACACGGGTTCGAGCCCTGGTCCGGGAAGATCCCACATACCATGGAGCAACTAAGCCTGTGCGCCACAACTGCTGAGCCTGCGCTCTAGAGCCCGCGAGCCACAACTGTTGAGCCCACGAGCCACAATTACTGAACCCTGTGCACCTAGAGCCCGTGCTCTGCGACAAGAGAAGCCACCGCAGTGAGAAGCCCACGCACCGCAACGAAGAGTAGCCCCCGCTCGCTGCAACTAGAGAAAGCCGGCACGCAGCAACGAAGGCCCAATACAGCCAAAAATAAATAAATTAATTAATTTAAAAAAAAAAAGTATATGGGAAAGATAAGACTTATCAATTGTGTGTTTTTAATGGGTCCATCTTATGTGAATTTTACTCTAATATTAAAGACCATTTTGGATATATACTGTCCTTTCATTTGACAGTGATGCAAATGTTTAATTCACAGTTACGCTGTAAAGAGGAAAGTCATTTTGACCTCCTCTAACAGCAGGTGTAGATGATTTTAATTAAAACTGTTTCAGCACTTTTTTGTGATAAAATATGCCATAGAACTGATGGCTGATTTTCTGTTCCATGCAAATCAGGCTCTGCGTCAACACACCATGCCCGACAAGTCTGAAAATCCGTACTGAGCGGTGTAGGCTGGAGTGGCCACACAAACTACTCCTGTGTGCCATTCAAGGAAGCAGACTTGAATTTCAGTGACCTTCTTGCCTTAGCCTCACTGTCCGTGGAGGTGGGTGAATGCTTGAGAGCAAACCCAGAGTACTGGAGAGCTACTGGTCATCTTTGTATCTTCTACAGCATCTAGCCTAGTTGCTTGTTTAACAGACATTTGTGTGTTCAGTCTCTGGGAATATCAGCTGAAAGTAGAAGTCTTGAATACTCTGATACAGACCCCTGTTCCCCTTGGAAGTTCACAAATTCATTTTGGCACATGAAAGATTCTGAGAAGTTTTGCAGTGAGGAAACTTTGAATTTTGCTTTATAAATTTTTTGTGTGTGTTTAGATTGTAGTAAAGTACATATAATATTTACCATCTTAACCATTTTTAAATGTACAGTTCAGTGGTATTAAAGGCATTCATAGTGTTCTGCAACCATCACCACCATCCATCTCCAGAACTCTTTTCGTCTTGAAAAACTGAAACTCTTTACTCATTAAACAGTAACTCCACATTCCTCCTTCCCCAAGCTCCTTGCAGATACCTTGTTTGAATTTTTTAACCTGGCACTTCCAAACTTATTTTACAGTAAATGAAAACTCTTTTCCTCTTGACATTTACTTATATTCTCTAGAAGTTCCATCATTCAGAGAAATGCAGGATTAGTTTTCAGCTAGTATGTAGCAGATAAGGAGTATTTTTGCCTCAAAAGTTGCCTGACTCCTAAGAGAAAAGCAAGCCCTTCTGGAGTGCCTATCTGAATAAGACATAAGTCCAATATTTTGAAAGCTCTAGAGGAGACTGGGAGGGTGGTTTAGGGAGGCACTGAAGTTATGCTGGAGCAAACCCTGACCTAGGAGAGAGGCTTGGGTTCCTGTTCTGCTTTGCCACTAACTAGCTAGTCTTCCAGGGCCTTTTGCCTTGTCTGTTCCCTGTCTAAGAGCTGGATGAATCCTGAGACTCCCTGCAATCTTAAAAGTTGAATGATTGAGGAATACTGTAAAAGGCATGGAATTTATAGTACTGAGAATTTGATAATAGCTTAGAAGAAGTAGGAGGAAGAGCATCTGGGAATTGACACCCACAGGAACCTCAAATGTAACCTGGCGCACACCTCAAATAATGGCAAAGCCAAGACAAGTGTAAGAAGTATAGATGTCTGAACGATTCATGCTGTGTCATACCTGGATTTATCGGAGTAGCTAGGTGATTAGAGAGGAGAGACAGTGCTATATAGTAGGTGCCAAAATACAATGTATGTAAGGAAAAGTTCTAGTACTTAGTTGGTAGTCAATAAATATTAGTTTCTTCTCTCATGATTTTAGGCTGTTAGCCAAAAAACTTAACACCATTGTATTTCCACTAAGGAGAGATGGGCAGAGAAAAAAACTGTCACCTTCCTGAAGTACATGAAAATACATATTATGAATATAGAAAAAGTTCTCTCCCTTCCCCAGTGTCCTTTATTGCTTTGCTTTTGCCATTTCCCTTTCTCCTGTCTGTAATTTAATATATTAAGTGCTTGGTTGACAGAAACAATTGTACTGAACTGTTGTTCTTATTAAAGTGAGTTATAAGACCTAAAAATCCTCAAAACAAGGGTTTCCCTGTATACAAACCCAGTGTCCCAAAGAGAGTGCTTTACTTTCATTCACAGTTGCTGTTTAGTTGATAGTATGTATAGGAAATCAGACTGCTACTATTTCATATTGAAATCTTGTTAAAGCAGCTAGTTTGTATCCTATTTAGGGGCACGTTTTAAAGGGATATCCTATAGTCAGGTTTTAAAGTGATGCAAAATCATAATTTAATTCCATTACTAACATGTTTTCTAAGTTTATAGGATTTAGAACTTGAAGGAAAAATTATAATATTAAGAATAATTTTCAAGGATTCTCAAGAAAATATATTATCCAGTTTTCTCATGGAATTTTAATTTTATCCAAGTTTCCCAAACTTATGTTAAAGTAAACGTACATTATTAAGTATCTAAAGAAAGAGCACCATGTGGTTAGTGTTACGTGACTTACTAAACTGATGAGGGTTATGACGACGATGTAACAGGAGACGTGTGATAAGAGTCAGTCAGGCACTTACTATGTGCCAGGCACTAAATGCTGCACAAATTTTAAGCTACAGTGTTTGATTTTAAATTGTACTTGTAAGAACTCAACATTTTCTTTGTTTCTTCACTGATGAAAAAAAAAAGTCAATCTATATAGAAAGCGAGTAGGCTAATTCACTATTATTATCAATTCATTTTTATTGTCCAGTGGTCAAAAAATAATGACTATAAACAGTTGATGGGTTCATGTAATTCAAAAAGCGTTAAGTGTTGCTTTGGGATGTAGTTCTCCCACGTTTTTAAATGAGTCAAATGTTCTGGAGATTAACATTCCACGTAACATGAGATGTTGTAAAAGTTTTACTTGGGACTTAAGCTAGAGAACTCTCTGACCTCCCCTTTACCTATTTTTCAGGGTAGGTGAGTGTTTCTACAATTAAAAATAAGGAATCCCACTGAGTTTTTACCTCTAAAGATTTCATATTTCATGTATATTAGACTCTACATCATTTTAAGTGTTAAAAAGAAGACAGAAACAGATCCCATAGTTTTAATCCATTTAGCAAGTCTCAGTGTACCTGAGTTTAAGACTACATAATACAAGTAAATTCCGAGACAAGAATTCAGGTGTATTTTCTTAGAAGTTAAAATCTGTTTTCATGAATGCCTTATATTAACTTCTTCACAAATAGGACTGCTCCTTCATTCCAGTAGAAAGTAGGAATGCTGTCTTGGCTTCTTCAGTTCTATTTTGAAATTCTTCTCCTGCTCTTCTTTCAAAGATTTAGTTTTATCGTTTCATCCAGGATGGTTAGGCTCGGGAGAATTTTTTATGTCATCCCCTGTCAAACATATGAGCCCAGAGTGTGTGTGGATTGGGGTAGGGAGCATGGGGGCACCGAGCGCTCCGACCAGAAGGAACAGCCTGGGTAAAGGCCTTGAGGCAGGGAAGAACTTGGCGATTTTGAGGAACTGAAAGAAGGTACCTGTCATTGGGGCATAGTGGGGGCAAGTGTGATCTAGATGACAGAGAATAATCATGGAGACCATGGTGAGGAATTCGCCAGGACCACTTGGTTTGCTTGAGCAGAATGGCAGACAGCAGGTTCTGGGTTGTTAGTGCACTGGGTTCAGCTCTCAGCTTCCCACTTACTAAGGTCTCTACACTCCTTCCCACAGCTCTGAAATGTGGGTAGGAACACCTGCGTCAGAGCCTGGCTAGACTAGTGCTAACTAGGTGCCTGTGTAGTAAGCCACACAAAAGACGGCAAGCCGGTAGCATTTTTACTTCTTTTCCCTACCCTGGAATCTCCAGCTCACAGGTTCTCCGTTCTGTTCTCTTTTATGTTCATTCAGCAAATATTTGTTGAGCATTTTGTAGCCACGCCTGTCCTCCATAATTATGTTTGTATGTCTCATAGCTTCAAGGGTATGAAATCCTCCAGGGATTTCATATTAAATGTTTTGTAATCCAGGCACCAAACATAGTGTCTGTTTCAGAAAACGTTTGAATAAAACAACTAAAAGAAAGTTTGTGAAATATGTAATTATCCTATTTTAGCACTGCAGTTACTTGAATAATTCGTTTTAAATCAGTCCTGTGTAGAAACGTGAACACATTCCTCCTTCATTCCATTTTTCTTTAACATACAGTTAACAAAAATTCAAAATATGCCATTTATAAAAATCCGTAACTCTAGAAAAGAAATGCTTATCTGTTTTCAACTTCATACCTTGTCTTAAGTCAATGGTCGGTTTATATTTTTTCCTCTAGATCAAGTAGCTATTTTAATACAAGATTATGTTTTAAAAAGCGCTTTTCATCTTCAAATGAAAATAAGAAAAATAAGTAGAGACAAACATAATACCATATCAACTATTAGCAAGTTGAGCGCTTGTTTTTACATCTTTTTATCTCAAGGTAATTATGGATTCACATGCAACTGTAAGAAATAGTACAGAAAAATCCCATACACCCTTCACCTACTTTTCCCTAATGGTAGTATCTTATAACTAGTACAGTAGCTCAACAGGAAATTGACGCTAATAAAATCCACAGACTTTATTCGGATTTCTCCAGTTTTGCATGCACTCATTCATGTCTGTGCAGTTGTATCACACGTGCAGATGTAAACACAGCAGCACACATTGCAGTTCCACCCCCGGGATCCCCGTGCTTCCTTTATAAACACGGCCACTGCCTTCCCTTCTTCCTAAAACCTGGCCACCACTCATCTCTTCTCCATCTCTACCTTAGTCATTTCAAGAACATTGTATCAGTGGAATCATACAGTATGTAGCCTTTTAGATTGACTTTTTTTTTTTTTTTTTACTGGGTATAATCCCCTTGAGATAAATTGAGAGCTTTTAAAAAGTGATTTTCAAAGGAAGTCTAACATCTTTCCCACTGGCCACTTATTCATCCTTTAGCAAAAAAGGCAGGAATGAGCACTGCAAAGGCCAAGGTGCTTCCCTAGGAAGTGGAGTAGCGTGCCCCAGGACTCAGTTTACTCCTCAGAGACTCTCAGGGAAGTCACGGGTTCCTTTTTTGATCAACATGTTGATCTTTTTGTAGAAAACAGCCATATTTTCATATTTCTTTTACAGCGCACGGTCCACCTCCTATTGCCCGTTTATATTCCAGTTAGTCCCCTCTTTCATGCCCCCTCTTTCCTTCCTCTAAATTTTTCCATCCTGACCAGTTGAAAACAAATTGTTGAGTGAATTAAGCTCTAGGTGAGATTTCTCCAAATTGATATAATGTAACAAATAGGAATGGCAATCAATTTGACCGAAAACTTTTTTTTTTAACTTGAAATTACGCGCATGGAAGAGCTTCCGTTGTTTCCATTGGCCTTATGGGAAATTATCGTGGTAGTTCTACCACACTAATAGTCTTGTTTTGTTTTGCCTCAAAAGTAATTATAAAATATATAATTCATTTGGATGACCTAAGTGCCATCCCTTGGGGATTTCATTACATAATAGGAGCTCCGTCTCATACCAAGTCATTGAGTCCTAATTAACAGTTTTGTTTTTAGATAAGTATGTATATCAGTATATCACATTTTAAGCTGTAAATAAGAGTGTTGTAATCCGTCGATGTGTTGAGAATCCCACTACCTCATGAGCAGAGGTTCTTTTAAGGTATTTTATAGATTGATTTGGCTTCAAAGAAGTAAAAAGGTCTTTCATTAATGAGTATTTAAATAATTAATACATAATCTTCTAAAAGAAAATTCCTACAAAGAAATTTGTAGGAATTGCTATACATTTACTGAGGGGAGCTATAATTGACATTATTTATCTGAATAAGCCTGAGAGATTCTAACTATATAATATAAGAACAATTAACTGCTGACCAACCTGTGTAGCTAGATGTTTGTCTGGGTGATTGCTTTCAGGACTTCTTCTAAAGGAAATGATGGGAATTCAGTGTTTTTCCTCCCTTGGTGTTACAGTCCTAAGATATACTTGACTGCATACTGAGGCAGATGGATTCATGCTTCTAGTCTAGGGACAAGGCTGTCACATAGATATAAGCATAGGAACAAGTCCAGACTCATCTGTTAATCTAACGTATCAATAAACCCAGTCTTTATCTTCATTTGAAAACTAGGCACAATATACATGTTAATATGGGAGCTCAAGATTAACTTCACTTTTCAGAGCGCCTTACTAAATGACAGCATTTATATAAATTGTGCCATATTGCTGACACTAAAGATCCAGACCCTGACAAATTAAACACCGAGGGTTCTACACATTGAAATATCCACACGTCCGTGTCACTACCACAAAATTACTATCCATTCTCATTCTACTTACTACACTTGTCATTTAATAAAATGCCCAGAATGTGGAAGCCTGGATTTTGATCTTGGTGCTGACCTATCCAGTCTAAATCTCTACTTGAGTCTTCAAACTGAAGAAACTGAAACATTAGTGAGTCAACAAATACCGGTTGAACACCTACTACGTGCCAGGCACTGCTCCAGGCAGTGGAAGTGTTTCAGGCAATGTGTTACTTTACTCAGCCACTTAGTTTTGTGGGTTTATTGCTGTTAGTTTTAATTTTGGACTTAAGCTTCTTTCCAAATGCAGTCTTTAACTGCTACTGTCAGTTACAGATAGTTTAACGGTAAGATTTGATAAATTCTTAGGTTGATGTACTTTTAGACTTACTCTTGCAGTTGTCACGTTCTCCTCTTTCCCCACCCAAAGGGGTGATTAGTTTCCCTCTAAGTAGGTTTTAAAGTCTTACTCTGCTTTCTGTTCTCATTTTGTAGCCCAAAGCCACTTTCAAACTTTACCACGCATTATAAACTTAAATGTTTTCTGGGGCCAGCCAGGTCTAAGTGTATGAAGCAGACCAGTGTGAGTGTATCGAGATTAGTAGGGTGTGTGTCAAACTGAAAAGTTCATGCCCACCTGTAAACATTTTAAAAAATACTTTTTAACCTGTGTCAAACACATCTACAGGCCAGAAGTTTTCAACATTCTGAACATCTAGATAAACATAAATTTGTTAGACCGTTGACTTTTAAATATGAAAGTGAAATATCAGTTTGTTAGTGACAGTGATTATATCAGTTTTAAAATAGGAAATGCCAAGAACTTTGCAGCATGAATGCACTTAGTGTTACGTATTTATGGGGTGGAGGTATGTGGATTATTTTGTTTTTGTTTAATGTATTGTGGATGTCTTGCCATGTCAAATCATATAGATCTATATCTTACGTCATTTAATGACTGTGGGAAATTTCCATAGTAAGGATGTGCTATCATTTACTTTTCCATTTCCATATTGGTGGATATTAGGGAAAATCTAAAGTATGCATTAGTGTAAACTTTATAGAAGATAAGGATTAGGTCCTCCTTCCTTCTTTTCTTTGCTATTTTTAAATATAATTTGAAGAAAAGCTCAATAGAAATGAACGTTAAACTTAAAAGTTGATTCCAGGAAATAGTAGGTTCATATCACTTACATAACTCTTAGGAAGCCTGAATTTAATTATATTTCTTTCTGGTTAAGCAGAGACATGTGGCTGAACCATTATGAAGGGCATAATTTCTTGGGCATTAATAACTGAAGGGCTGTTACACAGTAGTTTGAAGCTATTAAAAGATTCCATGTAAGTTCAGAGCAAATATGTATTTACCAATATTCACATGTAAGGAGACAGCCTTGAATAGTGATATATGTGTGAGAACTAAAATTCACATTGTATCGTGTAGATGTTAGGTTTCTTGCTTTGGGAATCACTCATTACTTGTTATAGGAGATGAATAAGGTGGTGCTTTCTTACAATAAAATCATTCTTGCAAACTATTGAATTTTGTTCTAATGGAACTTAGAGTTTCTGAATCAAATTACTTCTTTATAGCAGTGTGATTTCATCAGATCTCTTCCTGTATTAAGTTCTTTGGTCTAAGTTCATTTTAATTAGGAAAGGCAGCAAAAATTCATATTGGACATATTGAAAGGGCTTTTCACCTGAAATGTAGATTTCTTTTATCTTTTAAAATACTTTAAAAAATTGAGATATAGTGTACATACAGTTAGAATACAGTTTCTAATATGGAACCCAGTTCTATTCCATCTACTATGGAATTCAGTTGCATTCCATTGAATGCAGAATTGTTTGTGTATAGCCTTTTTTTTTTTTTTTTTTTTTTTTGCGGTACGCGGGCCTCTCACTGTTGTGGCCTCTCCCGTTGCGGAGCACAGGATCCGGACGCGCAGGCTCAGCGGCCATGGCTCACGGGCCTAGCCGCTCTGCGGCATGTGGGATCTTCCCGGACCGGGGCACGAACCCGTGTCCCCTGCATCGGCAGGACGACTCTCAACCACTGCGCCACCAGGGAAACCCGTGTATAGCATTTTTCTATAGGAGATATTTTATAACTTTCAGCACACTTTCAAAGCGGTGAGGCGCTGGGAGTGGCAATGGCCACTGTTGTGGCAGATAGTAAATCAGTGACCTGGCATCCTGGTGTTGCTGCAGTAGGCACCAGTGTTTTCACTGTAGGCTTTGTCATCTTAAAGATTTTCTGGGGTTTTTTTTCTGAGGAAAAAAAAATGTTAGTAACTGAGGAGGAGAGCTTGGGTAACCTAGGACCTGGCGCAATTCAAACTGGTACAATGACATTCTCTGTTCTCTCTATATAAAGAAGCTAGGCTAGTCCCAGCGCTGAGCTCAGGACTGGAAGTTTTAGGAAGGTGTTATTTGGTCTCTTAACAGACGCCTGGAGGTATAGAAAACTGCACTTGTATTTCTGTAACTTATAGGGGAAATTAATGAATATCGTGGTTTTAAATAATATCATTAATTATGGATAAAGACAAAAATGAAAAAGTGAACTTTTTGGAAAATACATGGACTTGGAATTGTAAATCCTGTGGATCTCAGAATTTGTAGTTCTCTCGTCCAGTTTAGGTTTTCCGGTGAGGGTGAATCTGTGTTCTTTGTCACACATGGCGCCTCCTCCCCTTCCCACAGAAATGAGCGATCATGTAATTGGGATTAAAGTAATTACAATTATTGAATCCTCTATTAACTCTAATAAAGTTCTTTAAAATTATAGTTTCTGGTTCATTTGTTTAGGTTTGAAAATTTTTTATAGGATAAAAAGTTGTATATAATCCTTGTCTCTTTCTTTTTCCTAAGAAGCAGATTAGCAAGTAACTATTTTTCCTGTTTAGTGATGTGATCTGCAGGGTAACCAGTATTAGCTTTTCAATGGAAAATGTGTATTTTGTAGTTATAGTGATAACCTGTAAAATTCTGAGCATTGCTGGAGTAAAGTTTAAAAGTATAATGAATTTTGGCTTTCCTTTGTTCGTTTATTATGGTAAATTACCCCCCCCCACACATATATATATTAAATAATGGAAATAAAATCATGTCTCAAATTCCCATTCTTTAAAAAGAATCTTTTTATAATTTAAGTAAATAAAAACCAGAAAATGGCATTAGTAATAACTGAGAATGTTACTGAAATGAAAAGATTATGAGTTATTACTTTATTTAAAAAATTTCAAGATTTATATTAAAAGAATCATTGTCTTCTTTCAGATAAACTTGCGCCTCATCTTGGTAAGCGGGAAAACAAAAGAGTTCCTGTTTTCTCCTAATGATTCTGCTTCTGACATTGCAAAGCATGTGTATGACAATTGGCCAATGGGTGAGTGGTATTTTTCTCTTGGGAATGAATAATGTTAATTCTTCATGCCCTACCTTGTTTCACAAACATTTTGAAAAAGTTGTAAGTAAATAAAAGAGAACAAACAAATGATTGAGGGTATAAGGCTTAAAGTTAAGGGGGTTGCTGCATCCTTCCTGGGTTTTGCTTTTCAGCTCCCTCACTGCAGAATGATAACGGAGCCAGTGCATCAAGTCCCTGGTTGGCTTTAGAGCTGTTTTAATGTATTGATAAAAGAAAATTATTTTTTTTAAAGAATACACAAGGTGGCTAACACACACACACACACACATACACACTTGCATATCAGTAACCCTATTTATACCAAAACACAAATAAAAGGAAAGAAAAACTGTCTTTAACAAATTTTAATACGTTCTCTTTGGTCTATTCTATACATAGCCTGCTTAAAATTGAGCTTGACACAAAGTTAATTTCTAATTCATGTCACTTCCTGTGTTCTCTGAACTACTACAAGGTCAAGAAGGTATAAAATCCATTTATACGTTGCATTTTCAAGCCAGTATCCATGACAAACAGAATTTGGGCGCGGGGGCGGGGCGTGTGTATGTCTTATTCCTTTCTCTGGTTCTTTTCTATGTAATAAAACCGGCTTGCCATCCTCAAGTGAGTCTTTAGCTTATGTTCTTCCTTTAAACTTAACCCAAGTCATCTTGACCCTTTTAATGGCATGTACCATAGTGATATGACTGTTTCAGCTGATTTCACTTAATTTTACTACCAAAGCAGCTTGGACTTTTAAATCACAAGACTTGTTTTAACAAAGAACACAGTGTATACAAAATGAATCAATTAGGTCAGTGTTTCTCAACCTAAAAAATATATATGGAACTCCTTACAGGAAGAAAATTCTTGTAGATTCCCTAGTGCTGACTTATTTTTGTTATAATGTTTATTTTTAAGGATAGAGACATATAACTCAATTAACTCTTTATCCTTATTAACTTGTATACAACCATAAAACTAAAACAGATCTACAAAGAAAATGCAAATAGAACTCTAAAACCGGTAACGTTCAAACTAACAACTCCAATGTGCCACATGATATATTTTTGCTAAAACTAACTCACTGCTTGCACCGTGAATATGGTACTGCTGAGTGTGGCATGCCTCTGCTACTGCTTGCTGTATGAGAACCCAGTTATCTGCAGATTCACCACAAAACCTTCATTCACACAGTGTACCAAATTGTCATTCAGCCGTCACTTAACAAGAATGCATCGTTTATGTATTAAGTCAACCTCTGTTCTTTTCTTGTTAACCTCTTGACAAAGAAGTACTGCTTGGCACCAGTACAATCATAAACTTAAATGCATACATGGGCACTAAAATCCCAAGGCTGTACTTGGTTGTAAGGTAATTATCTGAATTATCTAGATAATCTCTTGCAGATTATCATTAAAATGAAAACAGAATCTAGAACTTATTGAAGAGGACTTTGAGACCCTAAGAACCTGTCTTTGTGGATTCATAGACCTGAGTTTAAGAAATACTCTGCTTTAGACAAACACTTTCAAATGACTGGATCTTTCTTCTCACTGATAACCAAGGAACAAGTCAACACTAGCTCCTAAGTCAGGAAGAGACTGAAGCTAGAGGTCATAGATACGAAGGCATTTCAGAAGAGCTGAAGTAAACTAAACTTGGGTTCTTAGAATACTGGATTTTCTTCATAGCCAGACAGGGTAGATAAGTAAGAGTATGGAAAGCGTTTTTAAATACCTGTGTGGTGGTGATGTTGTACTAAGTGTAAAGATGCCTTTTGTGACTTTTGTGGGGTGGAGGTTGAAGATAGGCTTTTGACATCTGTGGGCGTGTTGTAGAAGAGGGCACTACAACCCCGGCTGCAAGGGTTACGCCATAACTTGAGGTAAAGGAGATAGTTTCACCTTCGTGATTGTTTGACTTAGACATTAAAAGTAGTTTCAGTTCCTTAAAGTATCCTGATTAATGGTAAACAAAGGTGAGATTCAAGTGCAGGTCCGTAACATAGTTTCCCAAACCATCTACCAGTGTTGGAAATTGTATCAATTCTACGTTACTTATTTTCATAGAAAAGGTTTTTGAACCCAATCTTTTCCTCAGTTTGCCAGTTCTACTCAGCAGTTTTAGACACTGCAGGGAATAAAAATAAATAATTTTTATTTTATATAAAGCATTAAAAAATCGAGGTCTGCTTTGTATCACATAATGCACTAAAGGTCAGCAAATGTAAGTATTTATTGGTGCTAATAATAAAAGTAGTGAGTATTAAATTAGTAGAAGGAAATACTTTGTGCGATATATTTTTGGAAGGAGTGGGTTTCCTTTGGTATATTCTTGTGCAGCTTGGTGGAACATTGTTAATAGATGGAAAGTCAGGCACATAGTGTTATTGGGTCAGAGTTCCAAAAAATAACCCACTAAATATATGTTGCTAGTAGCTGAAATTCCTCCTGTAAGCATTATTCTTCTACAGGTCTCTTTAAATTTCAGATCCTCTGAGAAGGAAAGGAAGACAGCGTGTTAAACCACAGAAGCACATGAGAATCGTGACACTCTGTGTAGGATAAAGAAATACGTGGCGTCACGTTTCTGCATCTCAAAAAAATACTTTAAACGTTTTTAGAATTTTTTTTCCGTGTAAATTAGACAATTACTGTCATTTGTCTTTATATCTTGACCAGAAATATTCATATATCTGATAAGGGTCTAATATCTAAAGTATACAAGGAACTCATACAACTCAACAGCAAAAAAACAAACAATCCAGTTTTAAAATGGGTAGGAGATCTGAACAGACATTTTTCCAAAGAAGACACACAGATGGGCGACAGGCACAAGAAAAGATGCTCAACATCATTAATCATCCGGGAAATGCAAATCAAAACCATAACAACATGTTACCTCATGCCTGTTAGAATGACTGTTATCAAAGAGACAAGGAATAACAAGTGTTGGTGACGATGTGGAGAAAAGGAGGCCAATTTACATTCCCAGCCACAGTGGTGGGAATGTAAATTGGTGCGGCCACTTAGGAAAACAGTACGGCGATTCCTCAAAAAATGAAAAATAGAACTACTATATGGTCTAGCAATTCTGCTTCTGGGTATTTATTTGAAGAAAATGAAAACACTTAATTCGAAATGATATATATGCATCCTTATGCCCATTGCAGCTTTATTTACAATAGCCAAGATATGGAAACAACCTGAGTTTCCATCAGTGGATGAATGTATAGTGAAATTGTGAGAGACACACACATACACAATGGAATATTACTCAGCCATTAAAAAAAAGAGTGAAATCTTGCCATTTGCAACAACATGGATGGACCTGGAGGGCAATTATGCAAAGTGAGATAAGTCAGAGAGAGAAAGATGAATACCGGATGATATCTCTTGTATGTAGAATCTTAAAAAAAAAAAAAGCCAAGCTCATAGATAACAGAGAGCAGACTGGTGGTTGCACAAGGTGTGGGGAGGGGAGAGATGGGTAAATGTTTTTTTTTAGTTTGAATAAATTGAATGAAAATTATTTTAAAAAGAAAAATTATAGGAGAATATTTTAACCCTGGCATTTTGACATTGAGGACATTTAACACAAAATACAATTTGACCCATGTAAAATTAGATTAGGTAGAAATTATCGTGACAGAATAAAATGAACAACGCTAAAGGAAAGGAAAAAGAAATATTCTATTAAACAATAAGTTTGGGTGTGATGAATTCAAAGTAATCCATACGAAAGTGTTAACAATTGACAACTTATTCTTTCTTCTGGAGAAGAGGGACCTGGGAGCCCTGGAGTCAGAAGGCAACAGAGACACCCCAGGGGGAGGGACGAGACGGGGGCCTGGGGGAGAAGGAATGAGTTTCACTTCTCCTTACCCACTCCTGTTGGGCTGAGTCACTGACAGGCACTGGTTTTATCAAATTCATATTCATCACTTTGAACACTCAGAAAAAGGCAAGAAGAAAAGTGCTCTACTTACCTCCTTTCTCTTCTGTCCCTTGCTCTTCAGGCTACTTTAAACTAGTTTGTGTGCTGACAGTTATCATCGCCTGAAAACAGGAGCTTCTATAGGAAACAAACACATGATACTAGAATTCTTGAGGAAGATGATGATGAAATTCTCAAACCTTTCAAAATCAGAGCTTCAAATTCTGTATCTACAAGCTAGTGAAAATTACTAACCCCATACCTTGTCATGATACTACTGTTCTCAAACCATTATTTTAACAGAATCATATTCCATATTTTACTATAATGTAAGTTATACACTAAAATGAAATCTTCTGTTATTCATTCTACCTACCAGTTTCTCTTTTGATTTTCTTTGTACATTATCCTAGCTTTCATACTTATATAGCACCTTCTAATATGTTATTTTTCAAGTTTATACTGAGAATTTTGGGTAAAGTGAACTAAAGTTGTGTCTTTAATGTTTATCAATTGGCTTCAAAAAGACGATAAAGTTATCAACATTACCCAAAAGTAAACACCTAAGTTTTTTGTTGTTCTGTTTTTTTAAATGTTTGTTTTCCAGTTATTGAGGTATAATTTTTTGTTATGCTCTATATCAATATATTAATTCTTTTAAAAATCTTTGTTAAACCTATTGTTTCCAGCCTCAAATGTATATTTTAAAAGGTACAAATATTGGAAATATTATCGGTTAATTACTGGTTATTAACATTTTCAGCTGACATTTTTAAAACTAGGATTCGATTTTCCCCAACTCACTTGTTTCCATTTTTAAACTTCAGGACCGTACTTTGGCACAGTTTAGTGTTCTTTAAGAAGCAAAAACTAGCCTTAAGCGGCTCTTGCTATTTGACGAGAACAGCAAGGACAGTGATTAAGTGGGCAGTGACTGCTCCAATTATAAGGAAGCGCCAAGCGTCTTCTCTGATGTATTCTACCTGATTTGGAGCCGAATTTTAGAACAATGCACTAATACCTTAATTTTATGTTGAAATGCACCTAACAATTCCCTGGTTCTTTTCAGACTGGGAAGAAGAGCAGGTCAGCAGTCCAAACATTCTACGCCTTATTTATCAAGGACGATTTCTACATGGAAATGTCACATTAGGAGGTAATAGTTACCTTTGTAATGGGATTTAATGCCTGTCTCATGGCAGCATTTTTCATTTGTTTGTTTAAATGCTAATGTCTTATCTTACTAAAAATGTATAATTTCAAACTGTGAATTTTGCCTAATTTTTGATATGTCTACTTCTTTACATTTTTCATTCCGTTTAATTTTAGCACTATGATTAAGTGTTTACTGCCTTGTAGAATAAACTCTAAGCCATTACAGATGGGAGTCCATACCTATATTTTATAAATGTAATTTAAGTGTACTTCTGGATAATATAATTTAGATGTAATATTTTTAAGTTAAAGCGAGACACACAAACTAGGAAAGGTTTATGGTAATGGATTTTCAAATAGAATACTGAAGGTATGTTTTCAGTTTGACTCTAACTGATGTAATTGCTAATCATGCAGGAATAAAGGTAAGTGAGTAACGTTAGAGAAACTGTAGTGTAGTGACTGAAAGAGCAGATTTTAGAGCCAGATTGTCTGAGTTGTATCTTAGCTCCACTACTTACTGGCTCTGTAACCGTGAGCAAGTTACTTCACTGCTTTCTGTCCTAGTTTCCTCATCAGTAAATTAGGATAACCATAATGCCTACCTCATAGGTTGGGAGGGTTGAATTAGTTTATAAATTCAAAGCACATAGAACAGTGCTTGGCACGTAGTAAACACTTTAATTGTTAGCTATTACTGCTCTTTATATGTGAATGGGGAAATGTAGCTCAATAGTGCCCCCTTCTGGGTGGAACATTGTCTACCATCAGCAGGATTTGTTTTTATTTAAGTACAAGTATTTCAAATATATTATGAGAACTAGAAATATGTAGGCGAAGGAAGTGATCTACTGTAATATATCTTGTTTACATAAAGTCATGACTTCTTTCCTCTAAACCTAATAATCGAAATGTTTAATCTGTTCTTCCTTAAAGGTAGAATATTTTCGTTCATTCATTCATTTATTCAGCATGTATTTCTTATGTGCCAACACTGCTAAACAATGAAAGATACAGGGTTGAAAAAGAATCTCTTCCTTCAAGGTGCTCTGGTATTACATAGTAGAAACACATAAAATTCACTGTCAAAATACTTTGTGACTTGGAGTAGATGAATGCAAATGATTACTATGACAATATCAAGTCGATGGGGTGTTTCAGTATGTAATTTTACACACAGCCAAGTTTTGGAGGCATTGATAACACTGGTCTAAAAAGTGCTGCTATCTACTGAGAGGTATCTGCCGTTTAAAATATAGCTTTTTGGTTTGTAGTTGTTGTTATTATTACTTCTTTATAGCTCTTTGTGTAGTTACATGGACCAATTCTTAATGTGTTGTCCATGGCTATATTTTACACTCATTAAGGATGGGGCCATATTTTAGTCTTTTTTTGATTGTCTGTGCCTCACATAAGCTCTTGTAGTGTTGATGGGTCAATGTTGATTGAATTACTCTATTGACTCCACGAATGACTCTTGAGACTCCATTTCCCTTTGAGTATTGATCTACATGAGCAATTTCTTATCAACTTAATTCTTTAATTACCTCTCTGTTGTGGCCCCAAAGTTCCAACTTCATATTAAATATAATAGAATTTGTGTTAAAATCAAACTATTGACTTTTCTTGGAATTTGTTTTTGACCGATTAACAGATTGACTTACGTTATTACTCTCATTCTATGTTGCTGTCAATCTTTTCAAGAACAGACCATCTCTGGTCTTAGTGATTTAGACAAAGAGCATAGGAATATAACCTAGACCTTTTAAGTTGATCAATAAATCTGGGTAATAACATTGAACTATTTGTGGCTTTTTGGTCGCTGTTTTTCTTTGTCTCCCTGTTTTTTGTTTTTGTTTTTTTTTTGAGGTACGCAGGCCTCTCACTGCTGTGGCCTCTCCCGTTGCGGAGCACAGGTTCCGGACGCGCAGGCTCAGCGGCCATGGCTCACGGGCCCAGCCGCTCCGCGGCATGTGGGATCCTCCCGGGCCGGGGGGCACGAACCCGTGTCCCCTGCATTGGCAGGCGGACTCTCAACCATTGCGCCACCAGGGAAGGCCCTGTCTCCCTGTATTGTTGAATGTGGATAAGGAGGAGACGGCACACAGGGTCATACAGTTGAATGGCTAGTGTGGAGAAGGCCTAGGCTTGCTTTGCACGGCTTGAGACTTGCTCTGTATGTATAACCCTGTGGGCATCGGATACTTATTTTTAAATGCAGATTTCTGCATGCCCACCCTCCCCCGCCCTGTCTCCCAATCTACTATCGATTTGCCGTCCCTGGTCATTTTTCTGTAAAGGGTGAGAACCTCTCTTCTGGGTACTGTGCAGTGTCCCAGTAGAAAGCAGAAGCACCACAGCGAAGGAGAGAAAGCATCTTGGATCTGGTATCCCTCTTCCTTTACCTTCTCTTAGTATCAATGTCTACAATTTCTAGTTAAAATTCAGATGGAGAAGAAAACTAAGTGCCCGTCAGTCAAATTTGTGGCTTCAAACAGTAAGCCCCTCAGCAGCTTTCTAGGCCTGTGCAACATCTCTGCACATTTACATCTCAGCTCACTCACCTGTTCTCTGAGGTCTGTTTTCCTGGCTGCCCGAAAAGATGATGATCATGGTAATATCTGTGGAGTGCTTTTTTTGTGCCAAGCCCCGCGGCAAGCACTTTCCTTGGATTGTTTCTTTTAATCAATACAGTGGTAGGGGGCAGGTGATAGAATTACTATCTCCAGTTTAGGTGGAGGAAGCTGAGGCGTAGGGAGGGGTCAACAGAACTCTCAGAACTCATCTTACAGTCAGTAAGTAAGTAGCAGGGTGCAACTGTAACCCAGGTCTGGCTTACTGGAGTCAAGAAGGTGGTGTGAGAGTGGAACACAGCTTGGTATGTGGACATTTTAAATTCAGTCAGGCTTTCCCAATACATTTAGTGAAATGTTTCATAATATAAAGTCCTGTTTGCATTTCAGTGTTAAGTCAGGCCAAGGAGATTATCCAATAAAGGCCCTCCTTTTGTCTCAGCCTAGTGTGTATTTTGGGGCCACGATGCTTCATTTTAACTTCAGAAATTAAGAGAACAGACCACGTAGTGGCTGGCTAGCTTTAAGTAAGATGGAAACTCACCTGGACTACATGAAATATTAGGAATATTGAAGATAATCAGGGCTCCTTTTAACCATCATCCCGTAGAGCAGGTCGAAAGAGCAAGTGGTGGGAGGGTGGCGCTCGCTGAGTACGGGTCTAGGCCTGCCTTAAGTCTGCAGTGAAGAGACTAGTCGGAAAAGTCAGAACTAAACGTCACAGCTGTGGGAACAACTCCAGATGTTAGATCTACCGGCTGCCTCTAATTTTATACACAGAATGACAAAGGGATTTGCCATGAAACTTTTGCGTAAGTGTGGTTCATGGGTGCGTTACATCAGTCTGTGTCTGAAATACTTCATAATAAAAATTATTACTTATAAATGAGAAAAACCTTTTAAAGACTTGATTAGAAAACAGTGATTACTAATAATGCCAAGACAGTGATTCTTTTAAAGTAACCTTTTTAAGAAAATTATTTTCTAATTGACGCATATAAGGTTAAAAATAATAAAATCATTATATCATTATTATGTTTAAAATTATGTTTGTCATTTCTTCTGTTTCTACCTTATAGTGGCCTGTCTGGTGCAGGAATTTTATTATGTGACTAAACATAATTAGGTTTAGAAACAAATGTCTCTTAATCTAAACTTCCCCCTAATGTAGAAAAAGTATTCTTTAAAACCTTGTTGAAATTCCTTCTCTCCTTTAAAGATTATCCAATATTAACCAGTTATGCATTTTCTCTTGTCCCCTTCCTTAAACAATGTGTATATATGTGTCAAGCTGATAGCCATAGCTAAATAATTTCTGAATTATAAAAATTGTTTCCGATAATATGAACCTAATTTCATTTTGTAAGAGATGCTCTCTCTGGTAAGAAGTGCCATCTGTTGAGGAAGTCATACAAAAAGCAATCAATTTTTAAAACGGTTTCAATTTTGGTTAGTGATTTCAACAGGTTGGTGTATATGTAACAAGTTGTCTTCTGCTTTTCACATAGCATTAAAACTTCCTTTTGGCAAAACAACAGTGATGCACTTGGTGGCCAGAGAGACACTGCCAGAGCCCAACTCTCAAGGTGAGCCGTGTGCTCGAGAAGGTTCTCACTCGAGCCACAGACAGCCATTCAAAAGTGGCTCAGCGTTTCTTGGAAATTCTGAGGGGAAGAAGTTTTCATAGTTTATGGTGACTGGTCCTTAGCAGTCAAACCAAATCAGCGTGTCCCTTGATTCTCCTCTGTGTTTATGTGTGTATCTTGGTTTGGGGGAGAGGAGAGGGAGGGGCAGGACTGTGGAATCTCTAGGGTGTCTGGGTAGGTAAGTGGGCCCTTATGTTAAAAACCTCTGCGGGCCTCTGTTTTGGGGGTGAAGACAGGTATCACCGCCCCGCCCCCCGCCCAGCCATCTGCTGGCCTTGCGGAAGCCTTCTGCTTCCGGGAAGGCTCTTGGAGGGTAGTGCAGGGTGAGGTGCTACCATCCATCCTGGAGCTGCGTCTCAGTGGAGAGGGAAGGTGACTTTGTGGATGATTGCTAAGACCTAACGAGTCACCAGAAACTCTATTCATAGTTTATGGATGGAACTTGTTAGTAAGCAAATAACCAGACATTTTGGAAACAGGCTAAAATTAAAAGGGTATTTACTATAGCTTTTTAATTTAAAAATAATGCAAACATTAAACAGAAAAATCCTGTTTCTTACTATGCTTGCTGTTTCTTATTATGCCCCTTTCCTCATGCTTTTTTTTTTTTTGCGGTACGCGGGCCCTCTCACTGCTGCGGCCTCTCCCGTTGTGGAGCACAGGCTCCGGACGCGCAGGCTCAGCGGCCATGGCTCACGGGCCCAGCCGCTCCGCGGCACGTGGGATCTTCCCGGACCGGGGTACGAACCCGTGTCCCCTGCATCGGCGGGCGGACTCTCAACCACTGCACCACCAGGAAAGCCCCCCCGGGGAGCCCCCCACATGCATTTTTATAAACAAGGCTTCTCTTCATCTTCCCTAGGTCAGAGGAATCGCGAAAAGACTGGAGAGAGTAATTGCTGTGTGATCCTGTAAACACTGTCTGCCAAGCGTGGTGTGATGTAGTCTTTGTCTTTCATGCTGCTGGGCCAGAGGAGACCCAACGTCGCTTCAGAACCTTTAGGAAGAGTCTGCCTATAAATACGTGGACCTGAACTATCACATGAACACTGTCATCTTTTCTCATGAAAGTAAAAAGAACCAAGAACATTTTTCACTATGATTTTTTATTTCCAGTATTTTTGTTTATGTTGAGCAGTTTTAAAATGTATTGATTTTTGAATGCAAGTCAATCTCCAGGGGAAAAGTTAACGAGTTATCTTTCATAGCAGAAACGATTTTGCTGCCACAAAAATTTTCATTACCAGAACTAACAAAATCAAGTGTTCCAAATACAGTGTGCACTAAAAAAGATTGAGTTATTTTCTTCATCAGCAGAATTTATAACACGGTTTATGGTACCTAGAAATATACTCATATATACAATCCACACTGGAAGACACAGCAATTAATGAAGTTAATTACTGGGCTAACATGAGAGTAAGAAATGGAAAAGAAACTGAAATGTTGGGTGAATGCTACCAAAGTCAGCCATGGCGGCTGCACTGGCACAGAATCCTACACTGAGTGCGACTGTTCTCACTGCAACAAGTGAAGAAACAAAAAGTGCCTCTTGTTGAAATTACTCAGCAGAGGGGCTGACGAGACTAGTTGTTTTTCCTTTAACATGTGCACTCTAGTCAGACAGTGACGGAGGGCTGGTTCACATAGCACAAGATGGGTGAGAGCTCGCGTCCTAGCCTTAACGCAGGGGTAAATTCCAGTCACTCGTAGACCTCCGTGATTGCGCAGAAATATTAGAAAACCTCATTTATTCATCACTTTTGTGTATTTGAATATCAGCAAATTGAATTTTTCCATAATTATTGCTCATCTCTGTGTCCAGTGTCACAGTTACTCATTAGAGACCTCAGATGAATTCTTAAAATTAAAAAATTCTCCATAGGACTAATTTTGTTTCTTTACGTAGTTTGCATTGGGTATTAGTGCTTGCAATTGTATTAAAGTCAAAAGCTGATTTTCAAGGCACACTTGATTAGGGATGCCATTGTTTTGTTTTGTACCAATAATTTAAAAATTGATATGCTAAAAACAATTTGCACAGCACTAAAGCATGAGCTAGTTTCATCTAAACCTGTAAAAAATATAAAAGATTTTATATTTTTTCACTGGGAAGAAATTCTTCCTGGATGAAATTACAAATACGTGTAGAATATATTTAATAAAAAACTTATAAAATACCTAACTATAGAACTTAAATATAGATTGGCGTGTAGTATATAGAACAATGTTCCATATAAATAACTTTAGCCTTTATAAAAATGAAGTTGCAGGCTGACGTTATGTTCTGTACTGAAATGAGTGTCCACGGCCCTTACAAATAGTAAGTGTAAATCGTTTCAAACGGTCAGCTTTGTTTAAAGGTCATCAGGTTATTTTATTCATTGTTAATGCTTTGACGAAAAGGCTTTATATGCAGTAGATCTACGAAAATATTGTTCATACTGATCAGAATTAAATTTGTATAGAGCAGAGTTTTAAAATGAATGTAAATAGCACTGAACATTTTCCTTTTGCAACCTGCACTTATAGATCCTTTCTGTAAACTAAATAAAAAAAATATTGTAATGCATTTTGGTGGTAATTTTAAAGGTCTTGATTAGGTTGATAATTGTTTAAGCACTGTCTCATCCATGTTAAAATTGTTCAGTTTTTATTTCTGAATCTTTAAAAAATTTGTTTAATATTCTACTGTTAGGTTTGGGACGAATCCCAGTGTATCTCTGGTATTTAACCTGGTTAATCTGTGCAGTCACGACAATGGGTAGAATTATGTAGTCCCTGTTATCACTAAGATGTTCTATTCAAGAGATGTCGAACATTTATATGCTTTGTTGACTAACTCACATGTGAATTCTGTTAGTGTGGACTAAAGAAGAATCTGGTAGTTACTTAATTGGGCAATTAAGCCATTTATGGCTGTATTCTTTCCTAATACAAACTACTGGTAATTATTTTTAATACCTATTTTAATTCTAATTATTCTTCTGTTTCTCCAAAGTTAAAGACTACATTTAATTGTGATTGAAATTTTATGGTTAACCATATTCTCTATTGGTTTTCAATACATTTTTCTGTGTGTTCCCACATTATAAATTTCCCTTCACAAGACCTCAATTTAGAGTTTGCAAAATGGATGAACTGGTTCATCAGTAGAGAATTATGTCTCTCAATACCTGATATCGTTGTGCAAAATGAAAAGAAGAATTTGAAAATTGCAGTAAAATTATATACAGGAAACACCAAAAATTTAGATGCCTTAATAGCGTATACATGAAAATACTCAACCATCCCTTTGAAAATAGTTCCTTGGACTGCCTGCCGGTTAAAATTGATCGATCATATCCCATTGAAGGTCCCTCTGCCACAAACAGCTTGCTTGCTGAAAGGCGAGAGCCGCAGAGGTCCAGTCCTGTAAATAAAACCTGAGCTACGGGCCTGTGACCCTGCCCAGCACTTGGTATTTAACTCATGTCTTTTACCTAAATTGTCCTAGACTTGAAGTATTCTGGAAAAGGCAAAGCTTTTCTTCTTTATTAAAACCTCAGCATGTCTCCTTGATCTGACTTATTTGGTTCCTCTTCAAGATAAGTTGTATCTTATCATGAAAAATGTAGTATTTAACATCATCACGCACATTACATGAGGTTTTCTCGTGACAAACATCTATCCTTTGTTTTATGTCATCTTGACCAATGTTACAATAATTTCTGTTAGCTGACTGTGGTGAACAATGTTTAATGTGAAAAGAAATTAAAACTTTCTTCATCTGTTGTAGAATATTTCCCTTCTTTTAAGTGACGTCATAATTTTGGTGTAGAAATATTCTTTGTCTCTACTATTTTTCTCTTTTTTCCTTCCATTTATTTTATTACATTCCTCAGTAAAATCAGCATTATGTCAGCCTTTTTTTCTTCTCTGTTACCGAAACCAAAGAGAAGCGGTCAACCAAAATTTTGTGTACCTTCACACCATCCTTACTGGTAACTGTTGCAGGCATCTCTTTAATTTTTTTCCCATTATTATTTTGCAATATAGCCACTGGTTAGCCAAACAGAGTGACTAGGGGTGGGAGGAGGGCTTGAAGAAGGGCGTGTAACCTATACTTGTGGTTGAAACAAAACTGCAGGCTGCTGGCTGTCTCCTAGGCACGGTTTCCCTGACCTAGCAGAGTGGGCTTCTCGGACGTGGGCAGCGGGTGGTTGGCTGCGGCTCCCCTGTGCGGCTCCGAGCGCTTGGTGCGCTTTCTTCGGAAGAATACAGCGTGTGTGTGAAGCCCCTTCACAGACCGGGGGATGGGGTGGGGACTGGCTTCCGAAAGAGTTCGTGGACAAAAGTAAATAAACGTCCAAGTCTCGGTAAAGTTTAAGCCAGTACTAGAATATGAAAACATACTTCATTTATTAAGTTATTTTGTGGCTCTTGACAATGACATCAAATGTCCTTCAATATTTTTTTATTCTGCCTCTTTTTCCAAACGCCAGCTTTCAAGAAGTATACAGTAGGCATGGTAAATCAATACTTGGGGAAAGGGGATGTCAATCTCTCCTTTGATTCAACCAATAAAAAAAGGAGCTGGGGGACTTCCCTGGTGATCCAGTGGTTAAGACTGCACTTCCACTGCATGCCGCGTGGCGCGGGGGGAAAAAAAGAAAAGGAATTGGGTAAACAAACATGTATTTCTTAACGTGGCTCTGGAAGTGATTTGTTTTAAAACCAAGAGTCTGAGGCAGAGACTCAACTGATTCTAGAGTGTAGTTATTACACATTCAGACATTGTTCAGTATCTGATTTTTATTTTCTCCAGACATTTCTCAAGCCTTATTTTGGTGTAAGGGGAGTCTACGTTGTAGTAGAAGACACTTTGCTTAACAAGGAGGGAACAGGATCTAGAGGGGAATATGCCTTGACCACACACGGAACTGGAACCTCAAGGTTTTAATCGGTGCTGCTTTTTAGACTGTCCACATGTTCCATGTGATGATAAAAGAGGGGGATTTATTCCGTTCTCAATTGTCTGCTGGATAAGATGGCTTTTCCGGCGTTCTGGAGCCTGGCCCCTCTCACGGTCCCCTTCTGCATCACGTGGTTTTCTCTCCGGGGCTTTGCTTAACTGAGTTCCACTAATTAGCGTGCGACCTTCCACCAGTGTTTCTCAAGCGTTTTTAAAAATTTGATTAACACATCTCCATTTTGACTGATAACTGCCATTCAGCCCTCAGACTGCAGGATACCATGCCCGAGAACAGCAGGGCTTTGGAATCAGGCCTGGCTTCGAGGTCCAGTTACTTAATCTTTGGGCTTCCGTTTTTTCATATACAGAGTAAGGATAATACCTATTTTGTAGGGTTGTAGGGATTATTTTAAAATAAACATTTTTAGCACTGACTGGCCCAAGAACTCATCTGACCGCCCGTCAGAGCTGTCAGAGGGCCTTATGTCAGAAATGGAGGGCCCAGCACCCATGTGTGTTCTAGACATCATGAAGAAGTAGCTTACGAAAAGGAGAAAAATTAGGAAGATTCTGCGTGCAGATCTCTCACAAGTAAATCACTATGTAGTCAAAATTATCCTGACGAGGAAGGAAAAAAGACATTGAAGAGATCGTTGTGGCCACAAGTCAGCTCTCCCATCATAATTTAAACAGCATGACCAGAACTGGGTGTTTGGCTACGTAAATCAAGGAGAAATCCAGCAAGTGTCAGACACCTCTGAGAATGGTGTTAGAAAGGTCTGGAATGAACTGGGGTTGAACGGAAATAGAAAGTACACGATTGCTGTGCTCAAAACAAAAAGAACATGGCAGGGATACACTGCTGGGTGCCAACCCTGGCTGCATGCCGGAACCACCGGGGGAGTTTTCATTATTTTAATTTTTTACTTTTTCCTATTGACGCCTGGGTTGCTCACATCAGCTGAACTAAATCAGAACACTCGTGGCTCGGAATGGTCTCCTTAATTCTTGCCAATGACCAAAACCAGAACCACTTAAATACCGAGAACACAACACAGTGGAAAGACTGCAGTAAGTGGAGTTAAAGTAGAAATGGAAACCGGGCGAGAGGATGGAGACGGGGAATAAGAGTCCCAGCCGCTTTGGATTCTAGGAGACCTTGCGCACGCCGAGTAGTACTGCCCCTGCGCCCCTCCCGCCGCATCGCCCTAGACCCCCTCCTCCCTGCGTGCCTTTGCGCATGCCCACCACCGCCACCCGCTCCCAGACCACGAGGCCAGACCCCCCCAGCATCCCAGCCGCGATACCCACGGGGAGAAATAATGTCGAAGTGGAATCCATAAAAATGAGAAGGATTTGTACATCAGTGTTCACAGCGGCGTTATTCACAGTACCCAAAAGGTGGCAACTACCCAAACAGATGAATGGAAAAGCAAAATGTGGTATCGTCAGACAATGGAATATTATTCAACTTTAAAAAGGATGGAAATTCTGACACGTGCTACAACACGGATGAGCCTTGAAGCCACTATTCTAAGTGAAATAAGAGGCCACAAGAGGACAAATATTGTATGATTCCACTTACACGAAGTACCTTGAATAGGCATCACAGAGATGGAAAGTAGAACAGAAGTGACCAGAGGCTGGGGGAAGGCAAGGATGGGGACACGGGGACACAGTTTCAGTCTGGGAAGATGAAAAGAGCTCTGGAGGTGGACAGTGGGGATGGCTGCACATCGTGAATGCACTTAATGCCCCGGCTTGTACGCTTAAGAATGCTTAAAATGGTAAATTCTATGTTATATATATTTTACCACAGTAAAAGAAAAATAAAACTTTTTTTCAAACACATGAGTAGGCCTTACCCAGGAAAAGGAGCCTGGCAGAGCTTCAGAGAAAATGGGCAGAGGGTGACGCAAGCAGAGCAAACAGAAATGCAAAGGCCCAGAAATGAAAGCGGGCACGCTGGCGAGGAAATTGTGAGTAGCTCGGTGTGGCTGGAGCACGGAGGACTTGACTTTGACAGGGAGGCAATGGGAAAGTTGAGGCTTGCAAAGCGAGCCGGGGCCACGACGTGAGGAAGCTCAGAAACCCCACCCGTAACTCCGAAATCTGGACTTTTCCTGCAGGTGGGGCTGCACCAGTGAGTGTCACGCACGTTCACACACCCCCAGAAGGGACTTGGCGATTTCCCTCCAGCCTTTCTACTGTAATAAATTATATAATAAAATAAAATACACTGTTTCTGTATTTTTTAAAATGCTTATTATAAAGAATTCAGAGTCTTAAACATGAAGAGGTGAAAAGTGTTTTCATTTTCGTTTTACCCCAAGCCCATCACGCACAAATAAGAACATGATCGGAATATTCTCTGTTCATATTGACAGCAGAGACGGTTCGTAAACAAAGCTGCTTTATAAACTTGGGGTCATACAACGGAAGCTGTTTTGAATTTTAGTTGCATTCAACAAAAGACATGGAAATGAAACTCAAAGAATCACTGTCACATAAAAGTTTCTTCACCACCAGAGGGTTGTTTCCTAAATATCCCTCTAGGATTAAAGAAAGAGTGATTATGAAGAAAAAGAAGAGGTTACTATTTATCTTTAGGACTTTATGTTTCAGTTTCAGACAATACTAATTGATTCCTTTCTCTGAAAGATGAAAGAGGTGTTACTTCTTCCATCTGACCCCCTCTGAATTTTGTTAAGTTATGATTATTTAAATACTTCCCATATTTCTAACACATACACTGCTCTCTAATTATGTGGTATCATAATTATTCAGTTTTAACTCTACATTTAAATGGATTCCATATTCACTTCCAATCTTTCATCAAAGCTTCCCGAGTCCTGATGGTTTTAAATCATGAGTCATCTACCAGTGGGTTAAGTTGTTATTGTAAAATATCTCTTGAAGAAGATTCACAGCACTGCCTAAAGATGTCTGTCTGTTACCTTTACGTTTGAATGACACCTTGATGGCGTGGAATGATCTCAGGCTGCACGTTCTTTCAGAACTCGGTAGACATTACTCCAATGTTCTCAGGCTCTGACTGTTGTGAACAACCCTGAGGCCAGTCTAATTTGTCTCTCTTGTAGTTGATTTGTGTTTTTCCAGATGCCTGGAGATTTCTTTGTTTAAGTCTCAAGTTCAACAGCTTCTCCAGGCTATGCCTTGGCAAAGAGCTTTCGGTGTCAAAATCTCCAAGAATGTGGAGTGTGCTTTTAACCTGCAGATTCAGTTCTGCCTGGGAAATTTTTCATATGTATCTCTCAGGACATCTTCTGGTCCTCTTGTCAATCCTCTGCTTCAGGGACACCAACTGTGCTTCTATTGGATTCTCACCATTCACGGGCCGGATGTGTTATCTTCTCTGCTTTAACACTGGTGTCTTTTCCGTGTGCAGTCACTGAGATGACCTCCGTCTTTCTTCTGATGTCAGCACTTTGATTCTCAGCTGGGTCCAGTCCTTTGCTTTTTAAGAAATTTATACTTTAGTTCTCTAAGTATGATGTGGAGTTTGTGGAAATGGGTGGGGGGGAGGCGGATGGAAGGAAAAGAAAGGAAACTCAGCTGCGGGCTGTGCAGGCTCTGTTGGAGAAGCTTCCCCTGCTCGCTCTGCTTATGTGTCACTGAGCGTCTGGAGCTGGTGTCCCCCCGCCCGGCTGAGGGTGTTGTTCATTCCCACCTGGGGTGACCCTCAGGGTCGGATTATTCTCCCAACTCAGGCACCGTCTTAGTCCCTCACTTCTGCCGGAGAATCAGCTCTATTTTTCACTTTCTCCCATATTCCTCCACCCCTCCGTCTCTCCCCCCACACACTCTGTGTAAAGTGCTTTTCTAGTTGCCGGTCACAAAGAGGGAAAAATAGGGACTTCCCTGGTGGCGCAGTGGTTGAGAGTCTGCCTGCCGATGCAGGGGACGCAGGTTCGTGCCCCGGTCCGGGAAGATCCCACATGCTGCGGAGCGGCTGGGCCCGTGAGCCATGGCCGCTGAGCCTGTGCGTCCGGAGCCTGTGCTCCGCAACGGGAGAGGCCACAGCAGTGACAGGCCCGCGTACTGCAAAAAAAAAAAAAAAAAAAAAGAGGGAAAAACAGCAAAATCTGTTGTCTCACTGTTTTAAAGTTATTTAATCACCTGCCTTTTGACGATCATTTACCATCTTGACTTGTCTTTCGCGCTCACCTGAGATCCATTCATTGGGCATCTACTGTAAGCCATGCACTGGGGGAGGCACTAAGAGTTCAAGGACAAGGGAGACAGTCTCTGCTCACAGAGTTTGTGGTTCATTTTGTTACCTGTCTCATCAGTCACTGAATAGTCTCAATTTACTGTTAGTTATTATTTTCTTCCTCTCTCCTCCTGCTGTCCCTGCTCCAGGCCTTCTTTATCTCTGAGATTATTAGCAGATCACAGCAACTGTCTCCTATATCTTCTTTTTTACCTAAGACTTCCTGGTGACAAATCTGGTTGGAATAATGTTTTTAGATAAATCTTTTCAAAATCACTTTTTTCATGACGCTTCTGGGGCCCAGAACTTCTCAGTGACTCCTCACTTCGGACCACAAAAATCCAAGCTCCCTGGCACAGGTCTCCTTCCTGCGGCTCCGGGCTCTCCACCTGCAGCGAATCCCGGGGACTGGCTTGTTCAACACTCATTCCAAACCCTTTTGCATCAGCTGCACAAGCGAAAGCTAAGATCCATTTTCCTGACTCTCTTGCAGCTAGAGGTCCAGTTTTAAGTTCCTCCTCTCGGAGGCAACCCGGGGAGATTCTGATTCACAGCTGGGGTGTGTCGGAAGAGGAGCCAGGCACAAAGCATCCGCTTTGCTGGTACCGATGGCACAGGGGCCGTGCGTTCTGCTTTGGAAGCAGTGACTTCTAGTTTGCAGCAGTATCTTAACGTGGCAGCTTTCTGATCATGACGGAGGCCTCAGCCCTCCCGGCAGCCCAGTTCTTCCGCATGGGGAAGGGACTCACTCTTGGAGGCTCGGCTTAGAGGCTGTTTGTCTACCTGTTCCATTCTCTAGGTGATATGTACCATTAAGTCCTTTCTGCTTTAACTAGCTGGGAGGGACCCTGGTTTCTGCAATCCTTCGCTCTGACCAATACACTACCCAGCTTTACTTCTCACTTTCCCCCCAAACCTGTCAGCCTGGTGCCATCACTGGCCCTGGGAAGATACCCTTCATGTCTGTCCTTCATGCACTTACCCCTTCACCTGCCCTCTCACTTTCCCCTGCGATGTAACTGTCTCCCTGGGTCCTCTAATTCCAGATCCAGAGCACATCTGTCTCCCCTGGGGCTTCTCTGACCCCGTGTCCCCACTGGTCCTCTTCACGGGACAGAGAAGCCCAGCCCCGAGGGTCAGAGTAGGCTTAGGGCCTCAGCTCTCCCATCCAATGGCGATCCCGGATGGACTTGTCCTCAGTTTCCTTTGCCATAAAATGTGGAGGCTGGACCACGTGAGCACCACCTTGCCCTCCAGCTCAAAAGTTAAGACTCAAAGAAAAGCTACTTCCCAAGCCAAGACAGCCGAGCTGCTCTCAAAAACATTTGGCTTCAAATCCTGTGGCCTCTTTGCTTCCTGACACCTTTCCTCCAAGGTTGGCCATGCACGTGTGGGCTGTTTAACTGCTGGAAAGAAATCCCTGCAGCTGGTGCCGAGAGGCAAAGTTCACCAGCTACACGGGAGCAATGCCCTTGGCTGTGGTTGACCTCTCCCCGGCGGGCTCGCAGCTCCTGTCAAATCGGGACGAAGATTACCAAAGAGGAGGGTCTACCTGCCTGAAGCCGTGCTGTGGGAAGAGAGCAGCTGTGTGGCAGGTATGTTTGCTCAGTGCGAGTGTCAGCAGTTTCCTGGTAGCCTGTGTAATATTGGTGGTGATTCTCCTGACTCTGGAACTTCTAATAGATATAAAGCTTCAAAAAAAAGAAGAAGAAGAAGAAGAAGAAATCCCTGCAGCTGGCAAGGCCAGGCCCCGAGGGATGGGGAGAAGAATTCTTTTCCAAGAAGGCGACTCCCCCTTAGAGTGCGGGCCCTGTTTCATGGACAAAGTACACAGCTTGCCTATGTTCCGTTACCCAACCTGTCTGCCGACGCCTCAGGCTGCAGTGCAGGCCTGATGGGTGAGGGTCCATGACAGGGTCTCAGTACACATTCCCACGGAGGCTGACGACCAGGCCCCGAGAACAGAGCAGTCAGTCCCCATGCTGGGTCACATCGCAGGCTCTGGAGTCAGCGCCAGGGGGCGTCTGCTCATTGAACCTGGGGAGACGGACCAGACAGAACCCTTAGGCCAGGGTGACATCATCTGTGTGACGTCACACATGGCCCTTCTTTAGATTAACAGGCCGCTCTGGCTCCCAAGTCCTGTCCCAGGCAGGTCTGCAGCCATCCCAGGGCATGGGAAGGCTGGAGACCCTCAGCTGCTTTATGCCCATTTGTGCCAGCTGTTCTCAGCGTCCCCTGCATCCAAGGGCTACATCCCATTACCTGAACCACCCGCAGGAAGCCTTCCTGGAGCTCAACTGCGCTCTCACTTTTAATCAAGGGTGGATGTCAAAAACGGCCAGTTGGAAACGACTTCTGCCTGTTCTTTGTACTTGCCTTACATGTGCGCCCCAGAGGCCATAGGTGCTACTTTAAAAAAGAAACAAAGCACAGAAGCAGATTGCCTTTGGGTCAGGAATGACTCCAGACTTACTCTATTTCCACCTTCTTGACCTGTTCAAGCACTGGTTCCATCTTTCATACACACACACACACACACACACACACACACACACACACACACACCCCCTTGGGCCCAGCCTCACGGGACTTGGAGACCCAGCACTGGCCTGTTCCTTCTGACTCTGGCCTGGCATCTCCTCGGTGTCCAGGCCCTGCTTCTAGTAAATGCCACTCACCTCCCAACATTGCCCACACCCCTAGACACATCCCACAGCTGAACCCACACCAGCGCGGCCCCGCTTTCCAAGGGGGAGATTAGACAGTTCCTGAATGGTGGAAGGCCTTATACATCATTACACTGACCGCATAATGAAAAAAGATTTTTTTTTTTTAACATCTTTCTTGGAGTAGAATTGCTTTACAATGGTGTGTCAGTTTCTGCTGTATAACAAAGTGAATCAGCTATACATATACATATATCCCCATATCTCCTCCCTCTTGCATGTCCCTCCCTCCCACCCTCCCTATCCCACCCCTCTAGGCGGTCACAAAGCACCGAGCTGATCTCCCTGTGCTATGCGACTGCTTCCCACTAGCTATCTATTTTACATTTGGTAGTATATATATGTCCATGCTACTCTCTCACTTTGTCCCAGCTTACCCTTCCCCCTCCCCGTGTCCTCAAGTCCATTCTCTACGTCTGCGTCTTTATTCCTGTCCTGCCCCTAGGTTCTTCATGACCTTTTTTTTTTTTTTGACAAAAGATCTTTGTAGCAAATTTCTCAAAACGTTTTTCGTCTTGATGAATTGCTTTGACCTATTTATAGGACGAGAGCTCAGCAACCTGTTCCTTGGTTGTCCTAAAACTCTTAGCTCTGTTTTACACCTACTCACAGCCGTTAATAACCCTTAGCCTCCTTTTCTGTTTACTGTCTACACAGCTGCCCAGCCTTGACATAACCTCTGTCGGTAACGTGGAAAAACACAAGCCCAAGAGTCAGACAGATGTGCTTTTAATCCCAGCGCCCCCATAAACCAGTCTAATGGGTGTGGGCACATCGTTTCACTCCTCTAACATCCATCGCTCCATGTGAAATAGAGGTACAATCTCCAGTGTCCCAGTGGTTCGATCAGTGTTGAGATTTAATGAGCTAATATCTGCCCAGAACTCACACATGTAAGGGCTCAAAAGATGTGACCCTCCTTTCCTCTTTCCTTTTTTTTTTTAACGGGCCCATCCCAGCTGCTTTCTTCCTTCTGGATGCATTGGGAGGCAAGGCATCCCTACTGAACAAAGAAATAAACGCGAAGGTGGCAGCTTTGTGGATCCCGGCCCCTAGCTGCTAGGACACCTGAATTTTAAGCAACAGGACACTCAGAACCTAGCACTTGACAGGAGGGGGTATGTGCATGAGTGCAAATGCAAATTGGTTCTCTGTCTCAGTTCCCCAAAACTGCTGTGGGGATCCCCACAACGGGCTCCCAAGTAAGAAGTGTAGCTGTAGCTGTAAACAGTCGAGAATGGTCTCCAAGATCGTACACAAATGTGAAAGCCAGAAACACAGCATCACTGTACAGTTTGTGCCCGGCCCAGGGACAGCTGCTGAGCTGGTTAAAAATATGTGTCTGCAAATAAGTTTGTGCTGGTGAGCTTGGGTCATAAAGCTCTTCTCATCTGAGCCTTTATTTTGGGTGTGCGTTACTCTAGGCAAATGTGCCTCAGCGGCGCTCAAAGAATATTTGATTCGTCAGAGAGAGATTGAGGCGCCCTGTGCAGTGCAAGAAACAGGCCTCCTGCCCGTCACTTAAGAGCCCATGCATATATGTCCATGCCTCTAGATAGCTAGTGGGAAGCAGCCGCATAGCACAGGGAGATCAGCTCTTGTGACCGCCTGGAGGGGTGGGATAGGGAGGGTGGGAGGGAGGGAGACGCAAGAGGGAAGAGATATGGGAACATACGTATTTGTATAACTGATTCACTTTGTTATAAAGCAGAAACTAACACACCATTGTAAAGCAATTATACCCCAATAAAGATGTTAAAAAAAAAAGAGCCCATGCAGCCTTGTCAGGAGGAGAGAGAGCACAAAAGGGACAAAGAAACCAAAGAGAATCAAGTCAACAAGTATTTCTAGGAAGGGGACCCACATGGCCCAGTGATGCCTATTGTCTGGGTACACATTTTTTCTTTTCTTCTTTTTAAAAAAAGTTTATTGAAGTATAGTTGATTTACAATGCTGTGTTAATTTATGCTGTACTGGGTACACTTTTTTTTTTGGCGTGGCATGCAGGATCCTAGTTCCCGGACTGGGGATTGAACCCACGCCCTAGGCAGTGAAAGCTCTGAGTCCTGACCACTGGACTGCCAGGGAATTCCCCCAGTACACTTTTAATAAGGCTCCTTTTCACTGTGTTTATTGATACTCACTTTTTCAACTTTCTAGAGCTGCCATAACATAGTACCACAAACTGGGTGCCTTAAACACAGAGATTACCTCACAGTTCTGGAGGCTAGAAGTCCAAGTTCAAGCACTCAGCGGGGTTGGCTGGAGGGAGAATCTGTTCCATGCCTCCGGCCCACACGTCCCGCAGCTTGTAACAGAGTCCCAATGTCTGTCCTTATCTTCGCAAGGTGTCTGTATGTCCGTGTCTAAACTTCTCTTGTTATAAGGGCAGTCATATTGTGTCAGGGACCCACCCAACCTACTCCAGTAGGACCTCATCTGAACCAGTTACATCTATAATGACCCTGTTCCCAAAAAAGGTCACATTTTGAGGAAGCAGCAGTTAGGGCTTCAACACACAAATCTGTGGGGGACACAATTCAAACCATAACACCTGCTAGGGGGCACCTTCGTTAGATGCCAAGGGATGGAAAGACGTGTGGATACACAGTCTTTGTTTGATTAACCCACAATCCAGACTGGAACACATACAGTATTCTGCAAGCTGGGCACAGTCGAGGAGGGCGGTGGAAACACGAGACAAGCTCCATGGGAGCAGGAAGGAAGGAGCCTCAGAGGAAACCTTCGAGTACTGGGTACAAACTTTAAACTGCGTCCTAGTGAAGATGCAGGCGATATCACCAGATTGTCAAAGCCATCTTCAGTGTGTCTGTAGCCTTTCTATAGTGTAAAACCATGTAGTTGTTAAAACTAACATACTGTGGTACGTAAACCGTCCGCTCTAGAATTTAAAATGAAAATACTGCAAGTTTCGAAGGGTCAGTCATGGTAAGACTATAATTTTAGTTTAAATTGTTTAGAAAATGTATCCAATTAAGTCTGTAATCAGTGTTCAAATGGTCATGAAAAATTATTGTCCAAGTGGGGTTCATTAAAATTGTGTTGTGTTTAAGGCAGGCAGCATCAATTCCCATAAAATAAAATAAGATCATAAAAATACCATGTTTTGGCTGAATTGTGTCCATCCCCAAATTCCTATGTTGAAGTCCTAACCCCCAGGACCACAGTGTGACTGTACACACATAGGGTCTTCAAAGAGGTGATTAAAGCTAAAATGAAGTCTCTAGGCTGGGGCCCTAATCCAAGATGACTGCTGTCCTTATACGAAGAGGGATTAGGACACACAGGGAGAGATGTCTGCGATCCGCGCACACACAGAGAAGAGGCCACATGAAGACAAAGGGAGAAGGCATCTGCAAACGGGGCGGGGTGGGGGGCAGGAAACCAGCCCTACGGACACCTTGACCTTGCACTTCCTGCCTCCAGAACTGTGGGAAAATAAATGTTTCGTATGTTAAGACTGAGGTGCCCGGGGCACCCCTAAGCGGGAATGTTACTGATGGACCTGCTTAACGGGAGAACACAGAAACTAGAAGAGGGCCCAGGGCCAAGCCTTGAGCAACTCCTACAACTAGGGGACCAGAGGAGGAGGAGAAGCTGGCAGAAGAGCACGAAGGAGAGGCCAGAGCAGGACAGGGCAAGGACAGGGCAAGGACGGGGCGTATCAGAGACGCCCAGGGAATAGTGTCCGGTAGAGCAACAGGAGGACCAGAAAGTCCACTGGAGTTGGCAGTATGGAGGCTGTGGGGAATCTAGCCATGCACAGTTCCAGGGCAGAGACGGGTGGCTGGAAGCTCCACTGGGGAGGAAGTGGATACAGCTCCTGCAGACAGCTCTGCTGAAAGCTTTCTCTTTTTTGCCAAGCAGGGGAGTCCAGAACGGGGCCCCGCACCGTGGGGCAAGAAGACGAGCATTCTGCCCATTAAGCACACTCAAGCCCCCAGCCCAGGCACCTTCTCCGAACAGGAGAACCTCTTCTTCCAGCTGCGTCCCCACCATCCTCATGATTGCCCAGCTGAGTGTGGGATGGGGAGGGACCGCTTGCTTTGGGCTCTACGGGGGACATCTGCTGCTTTTGTTGCCTAGGCGCCCTCCCGTCCCTCTGCTAACAAGCCCCACGCCCTCCGTCCATGCCTTTTCCACTTGGGCTCACTCACGGAAAGTTTCTATCCCTTACAACCAAGCCACCCTGACTGATACACCCTTTCTTCTGAAATGGTTCAAGCCCAGCTTTTCTTGACCTTCTCCCTTAGCCAACAATGAGGTAAGACGTGAAACGGTCTAAGAAACACTGGAGGGTAGGAAATTAAGGAGAATGTGGAAGAATGCAATTGTTCTCACAACATTTCGCTTTTTTCAAATTTTGTTAAACTAACCACATTATGGGAAATTGCCAATGGAGGAATATGGACTTTTCCAAAGCAGAGCGGTGCCTTAGGAAGAGATTACATGGCTTTTATTGAAATCGCAGAATCGCTGTATTTTGTACGTGCCCTCTGTAATGGCCTGGGGGGAAGAATGTGTAAGAAAAGTAAAAAAAGGAATAGAAGGAATTTCATTAAGGGCAGGATGCTGGAACATGAAGAGTCCAGCTCTTACGTAACTGAAGAAGGGTAGAAATTGAATACGGGGAACAAAAGGAAATAAGTAAAGTGAAATAAGATGCAGCAGATCTGATTCTCACATCACCAGCCAGTTAAACTCTCCTTTGCAGATCAGACATCTTTCCTCTATTTGCAGCAAAGCTTCAAAGCTACAGGCTGGCATCAGGCCATTAGAGTAATTCAAACCACACTGATGGCACTTCCTGGAGTCCAGCTTCTAACCACATCCCTCTCTCCCCTCATCTGCCCAGGTCCTGGCACCAAAGATTTAAAAAGATGGGAAAAGAGAATATTCTTTCCTTTCCCTTTCAATGCTCTCGTGCCTCTCAACAATGTCATACAGTTCCCAACTTTCCCCAGATCCCCCCTGTCCCACTGCTTCCAGGCAGTTACAAGCCAGGGTAGTCTGGGTGGACCCAGAAGAACGCATGTCTTTTTCTCTAAAAGCCCTTGTGGGAAGTTCCCTCTGTCCTATGGGGGTAAAAACGCAATCTGTTTCGTTCTTTCTCTATTTCCAGTTTCCCCGGGGCCAGGCACGTGATTGACAATAGTATTTCTTTAATGAGTAAACGGATGAATGAGTGAGTTTTCCAAGAGGATATATTCAAATGCTAAACATCTCATATCCATGTGCTTCCAATTACCTCTAAAGAAGTTTCCCTGGTTTGTTTTTGTATCCTTGTGCCTTGGGGGAAAAACTCAAAACAGCGAAATGACTTTTTGCTGGATGGTGAAGCATAAAAGGGTGGGATCTTGGCAAATGTGTGAAGCTGATGACGCCTTCTCGGGTTTGACTCCATCTCAGGGCCATGTGTCTCCCTCCCTACCTCTCCATTTCTCTTCTTTCCCCACCCTCCTTCTCCCTGATCTCCAGGGCTCAGCCGTGAATTCTGCTGCCTAAAATACAGCTCGTGAGGACTGAACTCTCCTAGAATTATTGGAATTTTAGTAAAAGTTTCTTGAGGACCAGCACAAAGGAATAACCCTGACCGGTAAAATTTCCAGGAGGTGGGACCAGGTGATTTAGGAGGACTTAATTTTTCTATTTCAAATAGGCAGCTATATATATTCCGACCATTCATCAGGCTGTGTCTGCTCCTTGATACTCTGATGGACTGATCTGGATTAGGACCCAGAGTTGCACGTTTGTCTTTAACCAGTAACTACAATCCCCGCATCCATCCATTTATCCCATTCACTCATTCACTGAAGAATGAAAATAATGAATTCCCTGGCGGTCCAGTGCTAAGGACTCCGAGCTTCCATTGCAGGGGGGACCCGGTTCGATCCCTGGTCGGGGAACTAAGACCCCGCAAGCCGTATGGCACAGCCAAAAAAGAATGAAAATAGTGATGAAAAAGACAACGACATGCCAGTTCTCTCACAGCTTAGAGAATCAGGGAGAGAGAGATGGCAACCAAATAATCCAGCAAGTGAAAGAAATTCCTGAAATTAAAGGAGCGAGGCTCTGGGAGTTTGTCACAGGGACTGCGGGTGTCTAGAGGGGCTTCCCAGAGGAAGGGGGCCTCAACGATGCGGGGAACGTGACTCTCCCAAGGTACAGAAAGCAGGCTGGAGGGTCTGGGGTGGACGGTTAGCTGGAGAGGAAGGCACAGCCAGCCCACTTAGGCTCTCTGGGCCATGTTTAAGATTTTATTCTTTGTGTTAAGATCAGCAGGAAGCTACTGAGTAGTTTTAAGTGGAGACGGACAGTGACGTTATCATGCATTGAAATATGTTTCAAATAGATTCATGTCTTCCTGTGCTTTTCTTTTCTGCACTCCTAAATCAGCACGGCTCTTCCTGGGGAGGAGTAAAACTGTGCTTTCCTGGATGGCAAAGACAAACACGGGGTCAAGGTTTGGCCACTGGCTTCCAGTCCAGAGATAATAGCTGCGAGAGCCAGAGCTCTGATTTTTAAGAGCAGAGCGTCCAGTGAACCAAAAGGCAAAGTCCCGAAGAGATCACGGGGATGAAGTTCATCCAAAGTGAGTAGATCATAACCTGGACTGTACGGGGGCGGGGGTGGGTGGGGATCATGCGCATGAGGCCAGAAGGACTGGCCAGCCCGTAGGAACCATGCAGAGAGAAAGGCATGGACGGACCGCCCAACCTCTGCCCCAGAAGCGCCAGAGGGCCGGGTGGGACCCTAGCCCACGTGGCAGCCTGCCTACACCCGGGAAAGCACGCTGCCAGGAGGCGGCCTGGGCTGAGGGGTCATCTTCCTCACAGCCCGCTCTCCCCTCATCATGAACCCAGCAAGGGTGACATCATCCTTCGTTCAGCCCACGCAGACTGTCGCCCTCGGTTCAAAGGCTCGTGACACGTGTAAGTTCTCCCCCCCCCCCCCAAGAGAATGTAAATTGGTGCAGCCACAATGGAGAACAGTATGGAGGTTCCTCAAAAAACTAAAAATAGAGTTGCCATATGAGCCTGCAATCCCACTCCTGGGCATATATCTGGAGAAAACTCGAATTCAAAAAGATACACGCACCCCAATGTTCATAGCAGCACCATTTACAATAGCCAGGACATGGAAGCAACCTAAATGTCCACTAACAGATGAATGGATAAAGAAGACGTCGTACATATATACAATGGAATATCACTCAGCCATAAAGCAGAATGAAATAATGCCATCTGTAGCAACATGGATGGACCTAGAGATTATCATGCAGAGTGAAGTAAGTCAAAGACATATACCATATGGTATCACTTATACGTGGAATCTAAAATATGACACAAATGAACCTACCTATGAATCAGAAACAGGCTCACAGATGTAGAGAACAGACCTGTGGTTGCCATGGGGGAGGGGGGTGGGGGAGGGAAGGACTGGGAGGTTGGGATTAGCAGATGCAAACTATTATATAGAGAATGGAAACACAACAAGGTCCTACTGTGGGGCACCAGGAACTATATTCAACATCCTGTTATAAACCATAATAGAAAAGAATGTGAAAAAGAATGTGTGTATATATATATATATATGTATATATATATATACACACACACACACACACATATATGTATAACTGAATTACCTTGCTGTACAGAAGAAATTAACACAACATTGTAAATCAACTATACTTCAATAAAATAAATTTTTAAAAAGTTCTCCCCCCAAGAGATAATGGTGAAATAGTAACCTGGATATGGGGAACAGTGGCCCCGTGGATAGGGAACCCCCCTGTTATCTGTAAATGAATGAGAATAAAAGAATCGCCTGGGACAAGAAAGCGGAGAGACCCATCCCTCTTTAAAATGAGACTGGCGGGAATTCCCTGGTGGTGCAGTGGTTACGACAAGGCACTTTCACTGCCGTGGGCCCAGGTTTGATCCCTGGTCAGGGAGTTAAGATCCCGCAAGCCGCAAGGCGTGACCGAAACCAAACAAACAAGCAAATAAATAAATAAATAAGGTTGGCCTTTTCCAAAGGGCGTCTGGCTGCAGCGTGGAGAGCTGTATGCCAAGGGGCCAGAGCGGAGGTGTGGGACCAGGCGGGAGGCTTTGCAGTGGTCCAGGCAAAGTGGCCATAGCTTGGGCTAAGGTAATGGTGGTCCTGGAGCTGGAGAGATGTGATGAGATTCCAGAGATATGACCGAGATAAACTGACGGGACTAAATGGAGGAGCAGATATGGAAGTACAAGGTAACTATACGAATTAGGTTTCCACTGCAGTAGAATGACACAGTTACAGTGGTTTCCACGGTAATGTTGGATGACAAACAACCCCAAATTCTCAGTGGTTACAATACTCATTTCTTTCTCTTGTTATAGGTCTGCAGGTTGGTTGGGGGCATCTCTGCTTCGGGTTGCAGGTAATCCATGTATTTCTCATTCTAGAATCTGCAGTTACCTGGGGGCAAGCTCTTCCACGGTGGATGTCAGACGGGCAAGAGGCCAAGCCAAAACACAGAAGCACATTTCAAGCCTCTGGCTGGACAAGGCCTAATAAGTGTCTGCTCATATACCATCAGCTCCAGGATGCCGAATGGTAAAGCCCAAAGACAGTGGGCCAGCGAATCGGACTCTGCCCAGGGAAGCCACGGCAAGGATGAATTGTGAACGATTAATGCTATCCATCTTAGGAGCCAGGGATGGCGCCTAGGTTTCTGGCTTGCACGGCTGGAGAGATTGGGGTGCCCTTCACCGAGAAAGGAAATACCAGAAGTGGAACAAATTTGAGAGAGATCATGAGTCCAGTCTTGGATATTTGGTTCTGAGATTTGAGTATCAAAGTGGCAGGGGCTATAGAGAAGTCTGGCCTGGAGGTATGTATCTGGGAGATGTAGCAAAGACTAGCTGGAACCTGCTGTCCATCCACTTACTCCTTCTTCTTTAGTTTTAGAACATCTAATTTTTAGCTGGCCATACATTTCCAAACCTCCCTTGAGCCAGGGTGGTCACCTGACTAAACTTTAACCAATGAAGTATAAGCAGTGCCAGGTATGACTTCTGTCAAGTATCCTTAAAGGAAAGGGTGTGTCCTTCCTCCTGACTTATTCCTGCCTGCTGACAGAAATGTGGCTGTGATGGCTGGAACCCAAGAAGTCATCTTGGACCATGAGGTAAAAGTCCTAGGTTGAGGATGGCAGAGTGACAAGAAGACTATATCCCTGAAAAGAAATACTTTTATAGCATTTAGGCTACTGATACTTGGAGTTTTCTCTCATCTACAGTCAAACCCAATCCTATCTGTTACAAGAGTCAAGAGAGCAAAGAAGTACTGGAAGTCGTTTGAGTTCAGAGTCAAGTTTCCAAGACAAGGGTAAGGAGAGCCCAGGGCTGAGCTTGAGGGGCTCTGACATGGAACAGCCAGGTAGAGGACGCTACATCCGCAGAGAGACAGAGAAGAAGCAGGCAGGGGGTAGAAGAAGAAGGAGAATGGGGTGTCTTGGACACGGCATGCAAGGAAGAGAGCATCTCAGGGAGGAAAGAGTCGTCAAAAGTTGGAATCAAGCTGACAAGTGAGATGACAGCCGAGGGCATGAGTTAAGTTCAGCCCGTGACAGGGACACGGGGGTAGCATGGTCTTTGAGCCCCACAAAGTGCCCTCTGGAACTACTCTCCACCCTGAGCATGCTTCTAGAGGCTTGAAGAGGAGAACGACCTGGGTGCAGCCTCCAGTAGAAGCTGCCAGGACTGATGGAGAGAAGCAGATGAGCCTGGACATCACTTTTTACCCTTAAACTTCAGCTCTCCCCCCACCCCACCGCCTCTGCCCACCCCCAGGCCTTCTAACAACCTGCGTCTCTCCGACCTCTCTCTCACTCCACTCCCACCCGGCTTCTCATTATTTTCTTATGAAAGGGCTAATAACCTCACTTCCTCGCTCAGAATTCTTCCAGGAATCCCTACTATGTTTTAAAGTTAAAATTCCTTAACCAGGCACACTGATCTTTCAGGGTCTAACCCTGACCTTCTTCTCTGGTCTCACATCCTCGACGTTAGCCCCCAGTAACATCTGCCTGCGATCACAGGAAAGACCCCCATGAGCACCGCTCACCTGTGACCAGTCAACCCACAGCACCGTGAGACCCCCATGAGCACCGCTCCCCTGTGACCAGTCAACCCATAGCACCGTGAGAGACCCCCATGAGCACCGCTCACCTGTGACCAGTCAACCCACAGCACCGTGAGAGACCCCCATGAGCCCCGTGAGAGACCCCCATGAGCACCGCTCATCTGTGACCAGTCAACCCATGGCACCGTGAGAGATAAGAAAATATTGCTGTTTTACGGCACTAGGTTTTCGGGCAGTGTGCTACACAGCGACAGATAACCAGGATGGAAATTGGTACCGGGAACGGCGTGTTGACATTTAAAAATGTAAACCGTACGGCATTGGCTTTAAGCCTGTGCCACGGCTTAAAAGAGTTTTAGGAAGATTGTTGTCGGGCCTGTAAAAGCAGCGAGGAAATTGTTATTGGAAGCTGGAGGAGAACAATCCGTGTCATGTAGTGGTGGAAAGTTTAGCAAAGCTGTCACCTGCTCAACTGTGACAAATGTGGAAATGTGGAAAATAAAACCAGCCATAGCTAATGGATAGCGATTTGGCTAAGAAAGTTTTGGGAAGAAGGTTGAAAGTGTCAACTGATTTCTTTCAGCAGATAAGGGACAGATAAAGAGAAATGAACTAGAAGAAGAAGTTTTCAGTTTTCAAATGTAATTGAGAGAATATATAAAGAGGCCAGGACTTTCTGGGTTCAAAATTAAACGGCTTCACACTCCCATCCTTTCCAGAAGGCAAATTGTTCTCAAAATAAGATGGCCTTAGGGTAAAAGTTCCTCTCAGACTTCCCTGGTGGCCCAGTGGTTAGGAATCCACCTGCCAATGCAGGGGACACGGGTCCGAGCCCTGGTCTGGGAAGATCCCACGTGCCGCGGAGCAACTAAGCCCGTGAGCCACAACTACTGAGCCTGCGCTCCACAGCCCGCGAGCCACAACTACTGAGCCCGTGAGCCACAACTACTGAAGCCCACGTGCCTAGAGCCCATGCTCTGCAACAAAAGCCACCACAATGAGAAGCCCGTGCACCACAACGAAGAGTAGCCCCCGCTCGCTGCAACTAGAGAAAGGCTGCACGCAGCAACGAAGACCCAACACAGCCATAAATAAATAAATTTAAAAAAAAAAAAAAAGGGTCCTCTCAAGGATGTGGTTCTCTTTTACGATTTCAGGAATATTTAATGGCATGTCTCCGAGTCCTCTCAGCTGGTCAAAAGACTTCTGAGACTCTTAAGGGTGTTATCCTACAGCATTCTAAATCTAATCCCAAGCCAGACAGGGACCCATCTCAAAATATTTGTGAGTGTGACTTTTATAAACCCCTCCTGTTTCCGGGGAAACCCATACCATGTTTATAAGGTTTGAATTGATGGCGGCGTCATCAGTTTGAACTTAAAGGGGCGGAGGTGGTTCAAAAACGAAAAGAAGCCTCTGGGCTTCCAAGCTGATGTGGGCAGGAAGCAGGCTGACGAAGCCATTCAGCAGCAAACAAGAGCCCTTTCTTGCAGCAGAGGAAGGATGCTTCAGAGGCCAGCCAATAACTGTGGAGAATAAGCCCCCGAGGGCAGGCCTGTGACCTAAAGTAGCTGGGTCCTGCCCAGCTGGGAAATCCAGGGCGCTTGCTTTCTCTTTAATGTTGCCCAGATAGGAACAGGGTGGGAGGCCGTGGGCAACAAACTTGATAAGGGGTGCCATGCCTTAGCTCTTAACTCTTCCCACATTCCGTCAAATGTCCTGTCTGCCCTGCAGCACCGTTCTGCTGGGCTGTCACATGTCCTCTGCACTCACCCCGTGGGTTGATGGCACCCGTCACACTGTGTACGCCACGTGTGTCTGTTGGTCTGTCTCCCCAACACGATGGCTAGCTTTGTGAAGACAGGCTTGCTCTCAGCGTCATTTCTGAAACTGGGGGCCGGAATTCCACTGCTGTGTGCTGTCCTGGAGACGCGGTGTGGGTCTGAGAAGCCCTGGGGCTCATTTCCTGTGTGGACCCAGTGCTTTTCTTAGGGTCCCTTTTTCTCCAGGGTCTGAGGCCCGGGTCTCTTGGCAAATGCAAATGTCTTTCCTCCTCTTGCGGGAGCCACCCGAGGAAAGTTGTATTTCTCTGGGTCACTGCGTACAAGGCTCTGCTTATTCTGGGGACTCGAATAGTCACAGAAATTAGAATATCTGGTCCCAGCCTGCATCTGTCCTCAGCCAATGACCTTCAGGGAACTGTCACACTCCATGGGAAATTTCAGCAGAACCTTCTATACAGCAGCACACACATACCACTGCCTTCAACTGCATGATACTGTCACCAGCTCCCATGCCCACAACGTGCAGGGACCTGGTGAGGCTGCCCCCAAACACATATTCAAACACATCTTCTCTTTTCCCACCTTGAGCATCACAGTCATTACCTTTCTGGGTTGTTATTTTATCTGAATTTCTGACTGCCCTCTAACATACGCTCTGTAAGGACAGTGTCTTGTCATTTTCGTGTTCCTGGAGCTCAGGCACTCTGGAAACGTTTGTTGAATGAATGAGTTTATAAAGGAAGCAGAGTGATATGGTGAAAAAAAAAAAAGCACAGGGTATTTATTCGGGTGATCTGAGGGACAGCTCTGTCACGCACAACCTATGTGACACTGGGCAAATCCGTTTTCTCACTAGAAAGTGAGGCTAACATGGCCTGGTCTGTCTCCCAGAGCTATTGTACTGGACAGGTGAGATCCACGAAAGAGTTCTTTCTCAGCAGTGAAGTCTGAATAAAATATGCATGATTGTCATGGTGAAAATCTGGAAACCTTCTGTGGGCAGATGGTCAAACGACGTGTGGTCCATCCACAGCGAAGGGCACTACTCGGCAATGAAAGTGAATCCAGTGTCTACAAACAGCAACTTGGATGGAACTCAAGGGAATTGTGCTGAGTGAAGGTCAATCCCAACTACCCTATGGTCGCATTGACTTAACAAGATTGAAATGACAAAACAGCAGATTCAGAATTTCCAGGGGCTAAGCAGTGACTGGGGAGCTATGCAAGGGCAACGTGAAGCATCCTTGTCGTGGCAGAAACGCTCTGTATCTTGTCCGCATCACTGTCAATTTTCTGGTGGTGATTTGGACAATCGTTTTTCAAGATGGTATCACCGGGGAGAACTGAGTAATCCCTCTGTATGATTTCTTGCAATGGCATGTGAACTGACAGTCATCTCAAAATTAAAATTCTAAGAAGATGCATTAAAGTTATATGGTTGGATGAGAAGTTTATAAAATAACAACTTATGTCCACTGATTGCTCACATCTTGCCAGTTTATCTTATTCTCGTACTGTACCATTGTTATCCTATTTTACAGATGATAAAACTGGGCACAGGAAATATTAAGGCCACAAAAATAGTATGTCGTATTGCTGGAGTTCAGAGCCCAGAGCCATGACACCACAGCCACCTCAGCTAAGGACAACATGGCGCTCTCAGCATTTGAACTGAACACGGCTTAATCCTCAAACCACCTCTAGATATATTTAATTGAGGGCAAAGACCACCAGCAATAAGGCTCATTCAAAAGTCATTGTTCAGGATCTCCCTGGGGGATGATGAACGTGTTCTGGGGGTGGGTGGTGGTTATATTTGTACACACCTGAGGATGTAGTAAAAACCACACACAGAACTGTATACTTTAAGCAAGTGAATTTCAATGGGATGTGAATTATATATCAATCCAAAAAAATCCCCCTCCCTCCAAAAAAAAGTTCTTGTGGTCTGGAAGTAAGGACTTGGCCTCTAACGGTAATGGCGATGGTAAGGAAATTCTAAGAACGAATGGTCTTATTAAATAAAAGTGGTCCACGGCAAAGACATCAAAGATGCCTGAGGTTCTGAGACGGGTGACATGAAAAAGGAGGCACAGGAGATCCCAGAGATGTGCCGAATTCGAGATGACAGCATCCCATCCTAGGGACAGCTGGTATCTGAGTCAGGGGCCCAGTGTTTGGAAGAGAAGTCACAGAGCTTTGGGATCCAGAAGTAGATGAGATATCTCAGGGAGACAGAATCGAGATGGAAGCTCACTTATTAGGAGGAGATAGGTAGGAAGGAATTACTTTCTAGCAGAAAAATAGAGCTCAGCGTGTGAAATCGTCCGTCTCTGACAACACACTGAATTCACATTTTTCTTCTCTCCCTCAAAGGGCAAAACCAGATCCAGTGGGAAAAGAATAAGACTCAGAACGGGTAAGAAAAATCGTGTTTCCCGGGGGAGACACATCACCCGGTTTCTCCCACGCACCTTTGCCGTGGCATGCTTGTTGTGGTCCTGAGAGGAGACCGAGTACCAAAACGGGCCACTTTGGTGTCAAACATGAATACAGTGTTCAATTTTTTTTTCTTAAAGTAACGCATTGTAAAACCCAGGTTTCCCCAAGCTTTTCAGTCGAACTTAACAAATCTTATGATTTCACTTAGAAATCTATTTAAATTCAAGTAACTGTTTACAAAAGGACTTTAGAACTTTTGGCTAATTAAATTCCCTTGGACATTTCATAGCGCTTTTATAATGAAAATATGTTTAATTTTCTTTTTAAGCACTTTGGTTGCCTAATGAACAACACGTTCCCAAATACTTAAACAATACGTGCAAAATTATGGAGTCGGCCCTTACACATACGGTGAGAATTAAATTCTCCTGAGCGGGGCCGCTGGTTGCCTCTGACCACCACACAGAACCTAGCAGCCCAGGAGTGGCCTGTGATGACACACTGCTGGGAGAGGCTGGGCACAAGAAGGCAGCTGTTTCCCTGTAAAAAGCAGGAGAACAGGCCTGGCTGACAGGATGTGGTACCAACCTGCCCGCGGGAAAATCCCGTTGTCCACACAGCTGGCCCTGCCTTAGGTAACACCTCCCATGGGGAAGGTTGCCCTCTACTGGCTTATGTGAGCCCACAGGTGGGAAGGTAGACAGATCAAGGGGGTTTGGTGTTCCAGAAAAGCCCGGCAGATTGAACATATGAGCGGTATTTTACGGCATTTGTTTTTCTTTCTGACTTACTTCACTCTGCATGACAGTCTCTAGGTCCAGCCACGTCTCTGCAAATCCCAACTTCGTTCCATTTTATAGCTGAGTAGTCTAGAAAAATGATACAGATGAACTTATTGGCAAAGCAGAAACAGAGACACAGATGTAGAGAACAAATGTATAGATACCAAGGGGGGATGGGGGGATGAGATGAACTGGGAGATCGGGACTGACATATATACACAACTATGTATACAATAGATAACTAATGAGAACCTGCGTATAGCACAGGGAACTCCCCTCAATGCTCTGTGGTGACCTAAATGGGAAGGAAATCCAGAAAAGGGGGGATATATGTATACGATTAGCTGATTCACTTTGTTGTACGACAGAAACTAACACGACGTTGTAAAGTGACTATACTCCAATAAAAAAAAAAAAGCCTGGCAGGAAAGAATCCATAGTGTTTGAGTTTCCACTGTCTCCTGATCAGGGCCCCCTGTAAACACAGCACAGCTCCGCCATGAACACTAATACCTTTGGGTCAAATCGCCTTCAAGTGATACCCACGTCGTGTGCCGGAAACCCAGCCTTGGGGATTGACTCCAAAATGGATTGTCCCTATTCCATGTTCTACTCAGTGGTAAAGAGGAAGGTTCCAGATCCTACAAGCATTTACCACATACCTAATACGCATGAGGCAATTCCATTTACGTTTCCTCCTCTGTTCCTCTAAAAAGCCTGGCGAGAGAGTTAACATTGTCACCACTTTGAGGCTGAGGACTCTGCAAAGAATTTTTCTTTGCAGCCGTTTCTGCAAACGAGGAGGCCTCCTTCCTCGCCGCCACTTCTCAGCGACGACTTCTAACCTTGATTCTAATACTGATTATAGCAACCGCAGGAGACCCATCCCAAGCAAGTCTGTATCAGGACTAGATGACATCCTTAGAACTTAGGGATGTGGCCCGGGCCACAGGGAAGTGTTTGAAATCCGGTCCCTAGGGTCCTTGACTCTGTGGTAGAACAGGTGGGAGGTGAGGACGATGCCACCGCTGTAGACAGATGGTTAAGGCACAGTAACTCCAGCCCTGAGGCCGGCACGGAAGCCTTCTCCCCGCCAGCCTGAGACGAGCACTCCGTCCAATGGGCCACACTTAATCTGTCACTCAAGGGAGCTGGTAAAACTCAAGCCTGCTTTATTCTGGACGGAGTGTCAGACCAGCAGTCTGGAAGACTGGAGGCCTGTCACAGCTCGGCCGATGGCTCCATCCTGGGCACACCCCCATCAGCCTCCAACAGGCCTGCGTTCAGAGCAGGGGACAGAGCCGGGTCCCTGCAGGCTCCCGTTGCCACTGGCTTCCCCGCCGCAGAGGAGGCCCCGTCCAAGTCCACAGCGTCAGGAAACGCAGGCCTTGTGTTTCTATGGCTGGGGGCTTGGGGGGCGGCTGTTTAATAAGGGCATAGACTTGGCTGTTTATAAAACACCTTGGGAGGTGCTGGGGACGGTGCCGTTTGCTGCAGTCGCCACCTGCTCCCCCTGGAGCTCAGCCATGCCGTGTCCCCTCTGGCTTTGGAAATCACTCACTTGGAATTCATTTATTAATAGGAATCTGGGCTTGTGCCTTTAAAAGAAAAAAAAAAAAAAAGTATGGGCTGAGGTACATTTATTTATTCAGACAGAAACAAGAAAAAGCACCAGTGATGGGGAGATGGGAGCCTCCATGGGTCCTCAGAGGAGCGGAATGGTGCATCTCAGTTGTTAACTTGCTTTCAAATCACCTGGGCGTCTGGTTAGACGGCAGACTCTGACTCAGAGGGGCTGGGGGCCTGAGAGCCTGCATTTCGAACACGCTCCCCCCAGGTGATGCTGACGCTGCCAGCCTCGGACCACACTTTGAGGAGAGAGCGATGGTGGGGTTGGCGGGGGGAGCACCGTCCTCTTCAGGGTCTTCACACGCCATCTCCTCCCACAGGAAGGACCCCCCACCTTGTGGCCCAGAGTAAATGCTCAGTAAATGACACCAAGCGGCTCATACATACAGTATAGAATGTAGTTAGGGGCAATGTCAGTCTCAATCTATAAATGAGAGCTGGTTTTGTTTGAGAAGCCTTGATCTTCGGGGTTAACCTATGGTGTTGGGACAATCGTGGGTGACATTTGATCCCTCTCTTTTCCTCCGACGCCTGGACCCATGGCTCCTGTGGGGTGACTTGGGACAGCGTTTCTCTGCCTGTACGTTTGATGAGGGGCCCTTCACGGTGCCCGTGGGCTGCATGCAGGGTGCTCCAGCTGGCCCCCAGGAATGACGTGTCCCCCCTCTGCTCTAACCCTTGAGGCTCCCAACTGGACCTCCGGGCAGCATGACAGCACCTGTGCTTGGAGCTCAGCACCCTGGGGGATCCAGGGAGGCCATGGTACAGCGCGGCCAGATTCTGCAGCTGGCACCTCCTGCATCCAATTCACCTGCAGATTCCGGGGCCTCACCTTACGACACCTAATTGAGGCTCCTGGGAGTAGGCTGGAGTCTTTCGCACACTGGATTCTGACACTGGCTTTTCTCCCCGGGAAGCCGAGGGAGGCCTCTGTGTGAGCACGAATGGCCAGGAGGTATCTGCCTGTGGGCAGCTCTCCCGTCAGCAAGGAAACCCGCAGCATCGTATGATTTTCTTCCCAGAGGCACGAACACCTGCTCTGCAAGCTCTCCGCTGGGCTCCAGCTAAGGAATTGTTTTCCTCCCCTGGGCATGATGACGTGAGCTTTTTCTCCTTGGAACACCACACCCATTTCATCAGCAAACCCTTTCCTGAAGCTTTAAGATGAGGTGAGAAATGATGGTCCTAGCTTAAACACGCGACACACATAGAGAATACGACGTATCTGTATAAACAGCACCCGAATAAGCAACAAAGTGGAGAGCATAGTGCTGACAAGAAAACCCCAGCTTCCCCGGCTGGAGGGGATGGATACACAAATGCTGGGAGAAGCGGCTCGCCCTGCCCAGGAACGGTGCGTGACCTCACTGGAGAGGAACATCGCATCGGGAAAGAAATGTACCAGGTGGTCCAGGCCAGATCTTCTGACTGTGAGAGACTGGGTGCTCTGACCAACACTTAAGATGCTTTCCATGCTCCCATGAAATCAATGCCTTTTTTTCCCCCTGCTGAATGAATGTGGGGATCGCGCCAGAATCAGAAAGATTTCTGCGGATTTCTCCTAGAATTTCAAGGGTCTGTAAATCCTGCGGCTGGCTGGGAGCCTACTTCGATTATTTTTAATGCAGAAAAGGATGTATTTGAGCATCTGGCCTAGAAATGGACTAAATCTGTCCATAGCCTAATTGGTTTGGAAAGAGCTGGAAGACAAATTGAGATTGTGGGTGTAAACAGAAGAAAAGGTGGCAGAAGGGGAGCCAGATGGATAAGCTCAGACACAAAACACACACAAACAAAAGCTGCTTGGGACACCAGAGGAGCACATGGGCATCTGGGGCCCAGAACCGGACTGGTATGAGGGTCCTCCTTGGCTTGGAAGCGTCTAGACGCAACGTCTGGCTCCAAGGACGTTCCCTGCATCTGAAGAGCGGGAATCAAAACCAGCTTCCACAGGGGGTGATCCCTGGCCACACTGTGACAGGTGGCCCTCAATCGACCTGGGTAGTGAATTCAGAACACAAATCACAGAAACATCACTCGGTTCCTTAGAGAATTTAGGCTCGAGGCTGAGGCAGGGGCATGATGGGAGCCAGAGATTTGGAGAAGATGACTTCTTGGTTACTATATATAATTGTGTCTTTGTGTGTAGCGCTCCAGGGCAGCCCCGTCAGCTTGGTGCAGAGCATCTTGCCTGTGGGGGGACCAGCAATGCTCGTTTGATGACAGTGATGCAGGTGTTTGGTGGTAGAGATCCCCTTATTTCATAGCGCCTTACTGCGGCAAGGCGGGGTGAGGGGTACGCATCGATAGTTAAACACATCTACTTCTGAACCGTACCGCGTGTGCTCATGAGTCAGCAGCGACCGTGACAAGCTGTTGTCCTAAAGGCATAACTTCTATCTCCACCCAGCAGATACTTATAATGTAAAAATAATCAATTTTTCATTGGTTTACGAACACTGAAAACATTTTCTGAGAGTACATAAAAGAACCTGGGAGGGACAGGCGCAGCGAGAGATGACACCAAGCCAGGTGCCTTTAACAGCCCAACAATGAATAGCTGTGCGGCCCTTTTCAGAGCTGCGACGTGCGACCCACCCAGTGAAGCCTCCGAGAGGCTCATTCTGAAGGCCCGCAGTTCATGCCATCCCTTTCATGTTTGTCATGACAAAGCTGTGTTTTCTGCGCCTGCTTTCCTTTGCAGTTTGCAGCCTGTGCGGTCAAATTTCATGCTTCCGAGATGAAAAATACAACTGCCAGTTTTCATCTCCGGGGGAAATGAGCCTTATTTCTCCCATAACTCACGAGCACGCTTCAGCTGTGAACAGAGCATTTACTCGACGAGTAAATTAACTTCAGTTCCTGGTGAGACCCGAGGTTGCTGAGGGTGATTTGGGAATTTTGATTTAGGGAAGGGGAGGCAGGTGGCTTCACAGTGGATGTGAGGTGCAACCATTTTCAGCTGAAGGCAGGATGCCCACGCCTCTGCCACGTTGACTAGGGGTGGCCCATGTGTATGCCTGATGTCACAGGGTAATTATCAAGAGCACCGCTCTCACTCTACAAGTGTCCCGTTTGGGTTGATGGACTATATTATCAGTCTAATTAAATTGCAGGTGAAATAAGGAGAAAAAGCTTGTTTTGTGACAGAAGCCAGGCAGACACAAAAGGCCACATATTATGTGATTCCAATAACACGCGTTATCCCTAATAGGCAAACCCACAGAGATAGAAAGTAGGTGTGTGGTTACCAGGGGCTCGGCACACTCGGGGGGACGTGGGGGGTGACAGCTAATGGGGGCGACAGGTTTCTTTTTGGGGGGAGGAAAAGGTTCTAAAGTTGATTGTGGTGATAGTTACAAGATTCTGAATATACTAAAACCACTGAATCATACACTTTAAATGGTGAATTATATCACATATGAATTCATATATTACATATTGTATAATGTATGAATTTCAGGATGAATTGTATCATATATAATTCATATAATATATAAACATATGAATTGTATATATTCATACACAGGGATATATGAATATATATTCATATATATGAACTGTATAATATATGAATTCAAGCTGCTATATTGAAACAAAAGCTTAAAAAGAGTTAAACCGGGGTGGAGGGAGGAATAAATTAGGAGATTGGGGTTAACATATACACACTACTATATATAAAACAGATAATAACAAGGACCTACTGTTTAGCACGGGGAACTCTACTCAATATTCTGTAATAACCTACATGGGAAAAGAATCTAAAAAAGAGTGGACATATGTATATGTACAACTGATCCACTTTGCTGTACACCTGAAACTAACACAACATTGTAAATCAACAATAAAATCTTTTTTAAAAAGAGTTAAACCGCAGAAATACCGGAAGAGAAAGACAGAAAAGATCTCGGGCCCTGTGTTCCTGTCGGCGAGAAACACTCTGTACTTGAAAGGCTGGTCCCTCTGAGGAGAGGCTGTCTTCACTTTGAGGGCACGTGGTAACCCTTGCTGGCCTCTGGGGGGCCCCATGCCACAACGCCTGCGTTTTTCTGAGACTTGCTGGTGCAAGAAAGGGAGTGTGAGTCTCCCCAGGGTCGCCGCTGAGAGTCAAGGTTTGTGCATTTGCCTTTAGGAGACGGAGGGACTGGTGGCGGACCAGCATCCTGAAGGTGGGGTGAGCAGGTGCACAGAGAGCCCAGTGGCAGTGGGTGGCTGGAGGGAAGGTGGCAGGAGATCCTGACTGGGACCTGCCTGTCTTTGCTCACGCCCATGGCCAGCGGGCTCCCATTTAGGGAGGGGAAGGGAGGCGTTCCAGGGCGGCGGGGGTGAGGGAGGTAGTTTGGCGGGATAGGAGTTTGTTCCCCCAGGGGAATTAAGCCCATTATTCTACATGTAGCACAGAGTCAGAGTGGGGACAGATCTGCCCAGTTAGGTTGGGAAACTGTAGGACGCACAGGACAACCACGAAGGGTCCACTTGACGAGAGGATCCTCAGGCCACATCCTCTGAAAGAGATAATGGGACCTGGAATGCACCCCAGGCCCCATCCAGCCACCAGCACTGGGATCCTCATTCAGGGGAACGGAGCTGAACTTGAAACTTGTGAGAAGACTGAAAATTTACCTTGTGATGAAGACAGGAAATTTATCTTTACATTTTTATATCCTCACCCCCTCGGACAGGGTCTGGCACTCAGCAGTGGCTGTTTGGACGGATGGATAGATGGCTGGATGGGTGAACAGCACACACCGGGCTCAGATGAGCAGAAAAGGCTACCAGGGCTGCACGGTGTCCCAGCTGAAGGCCAGGGTATTACATGTGGGTCACCAACAGAGGGTGCTGTACGCCTGAAAGGGGAAGGCCAGGCCCGGGGCCAGAAGCCTGCAGGGTGCAGGGGTGGTGGAGCTCTGACTCCCTGCAGACCAAAGGTGGAGATGGGGCGCTCAAACGCGGGAGCTGGGGCAGCCACTGAACCCCTGTATCCACACACTTGGGGCGGGGAGGAGACAGACGCGTTCTCCTGCCTGGGCACTTCCTCAGCATTAGGAAAGGAAGCCAACCGCCTGGGTCCAGAGCAGGATCCACGGCGGGTTTGTTCACCTGCGCGCCCCCCAGCATCCTGAACGAGGGTCGGCACACGGAAGGCACACAGTCACTGTTTCTCAAGTGGAATGAATTAATGAAGGCGCCTAGGAGGACGCGATCGCAGCTGGACCGTACTATTCTTAGACTGTATCTGAGTGTAGTGGGCTGGCCAAAAAGTTCGTTCGGGTGTTTCCGTAAATCCCGAACGAACTTTTTGGCCAGTCCAATACATCCTCCCCGGCTGTCCCTCTGGCCTCTGCCTTGTGTGTCTTGGGAACCAGAGTTACACATCAACCCCCATAAACCACTGGGTGGGGTCTGTACCTGGGCTGGTCTTTCCACTGGATGGAGCTTGACAAGACCAAGGGGGGCCCAGCGTCATAAGTAGGACCGTTTCTGGGCGATCAATCCCTACTCACCTGCCCTCCCCGCTCCCCGAACCACATCCACAGACACAGGGCAGACAAAGCAAAGGAGGAACGGCAGGGAAAGTAGCGCAAAGCCCTCCCGTGAGGGCTGGCACGTGAGGCCACGACATCTTCACGCGAGTGATCCCAACTCCTCCGACATCCTGAGAGTCTGGGATGGTGGGACCACTGGGGATCCAGGAGTGAATGAAATGGAGCTGCGCAGATGTGCCGCGGAGCCCTCATCACGGCGCTTCCTGCTCTTGCACGCCCCTGGGTCTATTTCTTTCTGCAACGCAAGTCCTTGGCTTTACTGTCCTTCTTTACCGTGGTCAAGGAAAGGGGGCACTGAGCCGCGAGGGGGCCGCCTGGGAACTCGCCTCCCGGGCCGAGGGCGAAGCTCGCACCGGCCTCAGGCCCGCGCTGCAGGCGGCAGCCTCACCCGCTGGAGGGCGGCTCAAGGACAGATATGAAACCACACCACAAGAGTGGTGCCTCACAGGGAGCAGGAGATTGTGCCGGAAGGCGCTGGTTGCTGCAGACGCCAGCGGAAGAGGAAGAGGACCTGGAAGCGTTCTTTTTTCTCTTGTGGGTTTGGAGCGCTCTGTAAGCTGGAGCTGCTGAAAGCACTCGTGGGCTCGCTGTTTCTGGTTTTAAATTCTCCTGGGACGAGCTCCACAGAATCTCAGGGTTTTAGCACTGACAGGAAAAAGAGTAAGAACTTCAAAGTCTCCCTTCATTTAGTGAGAAGAAACTGTGGTGGCGAGTGACTGGCTCCTACCTCAACACACACACACACACATTCAGTCTCACACACACACACACAGTCCCTCACACACACAGTCTCACACACACACACACAGTCCCTCACACACACACGTGTACACACACACACAGTCTCACACACACGCACACACACAGCCCCTCACACACGTGCACACACATTCAGTCTCACACACACGCACGCACGCACGCACACAGACACACAGACACAGGAGAAAAAGAGCAGTAAGGACGAACCTGCCCATCCCTCTGGCATCTCGCTGTGGCTACTCGGCTCACAGAGGACCAGCTTGTCCCCTGGTGGGTGTCCCCACGGAGCCCCAACCATGAGGTGTCTCCCACCCCTCCAGAACTTGGAAACTGTGCTTAGAGTGAAACTAGAAAAATCCACACGGAAAAGATGGGATTAGCCCTCTGTGGGACTTGCTGGTAAACATGTGACCAAAGAAACTGGAATCACTCAACACTCAAGGTGGGTCAACGAGGAAAACGGGCCTGTGCGACGTGGACGCGGCGGCTCCATCAGGGCCCGTTTGGAGAAGGGCCGGGAGAACCCGCGGGTGACTCTGGAGCCTCAAGCTCCAGAAGAGAGGGAAGAAGAGAAGAGAGGGAATCAGCAAAGACAAACCGACCTGTGCCCCACCTCCCCGCACCCCCCAGCAGGGTCGAGGGGCCTGGCCGGACCCCCCAGAAGCTGCCCAGAGTGCGGCGGGGAGGAGGGGTCCACCCCAGTGCCGAGCAGGGGCCTTCCTGAAGCTGGACCACGGCCAGCGTCCGCCTCCTGCCCAGGGCTCTGCTACAAGGGACAGCACACTGGACAGAGGTGGCCTCCCCTTCTCGGTTGCATTTCTCCCTGGAAATAGGGAACCCCTCGCCCTGGGGATGGAGCAGGTGCAGTGTAGCTAGTGAGTCAGGCCTCATGACGAGGGGCAGTAGAACCTTCTGTCAGTTTCTAGGGATGCTTAACTAATGACCACAGACTGGCAGCTTAGAATGACAGAGATTCCCCTCTCTCCACCATGATTCTGGAGGCCAGAAGTCCAACCTCAAGGTGTTGGTCAGACCATGCAGCCGCTGGACGCTCCAGAGGACCCTTGCTTTCCTCTCCCAGCTGCCTTGGCTTGGGCTGACCACTCCAGCCTCTGCTTCATCTTCTCGTGCCTTTTCTCCCCCGTGTGTCCGTGTCCCAGACCTCTCTCTGCTCTTATAAGGACACCTGTCATGGGACTTCGGACCCACTCTAAATCCAAAGTGATTTCATCTCTAGATCTTAAACTTAAATACATCTGCAAAGGCATTTTTCCCAGGTTAAGTCTACAGTCACAGGTTCTGGGAGTTGGGACTTGGGCGTACGTTTTGGGGGCCTCAGTTCCACCCACCTCACAGAGGAACATCAGGGTCCCGGGCCTGCCATGTGGTGCCAGCATCTGGAGGGGGCACACCTGGAGGAGCGCCAACCCATGGGACTGTCTGGGGGCAAACTGCCTTCGCCAAGGCTGCCCCTCCCTGTCACATCTGGCTCTTATTTTAAACCGATTTTGCTGACCAGTTCAGTTCCATCTTTGGATCTAGAAAAGCACGTGTCTAGGGCCTCTGGTCAGACTAAATGCTCAGCCTTGAGGGTCACACCACCTAAGAGATGGAACCTACTTTAACAAACAGTGTGAGGAATTTCTCCTCCACTGCTCACATCTCAGCCACCCCCTAGGAAGGAGCTTCTGGAGAGGGCTGGGTGCGCTCAGTCAGCGAGAGGCCAGGGTGAACGCATTCATAAAAACCACAATTTCCTCACCTTTTCCCCTAAGGGGAGTATAAATAGGGATCGTCCTGACTCTGCCAATCCTGGGTCTCCCTTCTGCTTCGGGCTTCAGCCCTGACGGTGGCGGCCAGCTCCCCAAGGGGTGGCGGCTTCTGCCTGAACAGGACCAGCCTCGGGGCAGCTGCCGGGCCCAGGGAGCAGCTCTGCCAGCGCCCGGCAGGCCAGGAGCAGATGCTGAAAGCGCACAGCCACCCAGAGGCAGGGGTTAAGACCCCAGAATCGAGAACCAGGGTTTGAGTCCTAGCTGTTCTGCTGCCCAGGTACACGATCACGGGCACATTCCTCAACCTCCCGACCTTCACCTGAAAAATGGGTTGTTATGAAGACTGTACATTTTCCAGGTGAGCTACTTAATGTTACGTGTGCCTGGCTCCCAGGGTGTGTTCAAAACATGCTTCTTGTTGTGGTTACGATTATAAAGAGAGAGGAAATTCACCGATCACACCCTTTTATCTGGCTTCTCAAAGCTCAGTGCTAATGGACTGGAAACTGAATTGTGAACCACTCACTTCCAACCCAGGAATTCTTCCACTTTCTCACCTATTTGCCATTAGAAATTTCCTTTCTTTTTTTTCAGTCACCCAGAGACTGAGAGTTTCTTCTGACGGTCTGATTTATGTAAAATGCAAGGTTGGTTTTCTAGTTCTAAGAAGCCAAGAGGAAGGAAGCTATTAGAAAATTCTCTGCCTTGTCTCCTAACCGCCGTCCTGGCTATCGGGAAGGATTTCTGTCTACCGCCTTCTCAACACGCAGCTCCCTCTCTGCGTCCCCTGAATGGGAGCTAATTTCTTTCCAACAGGGTGGCCTGTGGAACTTCTGGCAGAAGGCTTGGCAAATAAAGCTCCGCTCCTGAGGCTGTGGAAGAAGAGACCAAATGCCTCTCACAAGCAGGGTCCTGGTGACCTCAGGAGACGGCCCAGCACACCACCTTCACTCCTGTCCTTGTTCCACAGTTAGGTTGCACCCTGCCTCTCCTCACCTTCCCCAGCCCCGCCTGAACGGACCTGGTCCACGTACCCGCAACTGACCCTCACTCACCCCCACCACCCAGTCACGCTGCTTTTCTTTCTTTCCCTCAAATGCCCCAAGGATTCCACCCCAGGGCCTTTGAACTTGTTGTGATTCCCGGCAGATGCATTCTTCCCGGGATCTTTGCAAGGCTGGCTCCCTTTCATCCCTCAGGTCTGTCCTCAGAAGTCACCTCCTCAGAGGTTATGCCACCACACTTCATTTGCAAGTCAAGCAGCCTGTTTTATTTTCTTCACGACGCCTCTCTGTACTTTGAATTGTCTTATTTATGGGTTTACAAGTTTCTTGTTTGTCTTCTGCGAGGAGGACAAAGCTGTTGAGTGGCAGGCACTGTAAAGTTCCCGAGTGCAGAGGATGACGCGCTGGGACGCGGGGGGGGGACCTCATGGACATGGTGGCTACCAACGGTGCTGCTGTTTGGGTAGCTGAAGGATGGGAACGGCATTGCGGGTGAGGCACCAGCACACGCGACGGCTCCGAGGGCGGCACGAAGGTGAAGCTTTGGGGCCCAGGAAGTCCACACCGGGGTTTCGCAGAGAGACGTTACTACTGTTACTCTATAGCAACGTCAAGGGCAGCCGTGGGCAAGGTGGAGGGGAGCGCAGGAGAGGGCAGGCGTGGAGACCCTGGGCTCCCAGCCTGTGCTGGAGCAGGAAATGAGTCACCAGAGGCTCCTCGAGGGAGAGCCCACAGTCAAGCAACAAGCCCTGACTTCCACATAGAGGGGGGCATGATTAAGTGCTGAGTGGGCGGGCGGGTGAGTCAATCAGAAAGGGTGGGAAAGGCGCGCTCTGGCTGAGCTGGTCCCGCCTTGGCGACGGCGAGCATCTGTGTGTCTGCCTGGAGTCAAGGTTGCTGCCGCTCAGGAGCAGATCTTCCGCAGTTTCCTCTTTATGGGATTAAGCTGAACTGTTCACTCCCTCACCTGTGCTTTAAGGAAACCGTGAGGGTTATCCGGCTAATCTTTCCAAAGGTCTGTGTAGACCCTCTGTATAGAATGCACCAAAAGTGACTGGAATTGTGATACTGTATCTTGAATTTATGTGGTTATTTTGAAAGCTTGGAGAGCCTTATTGATGAGGGAGTGGATTTTCTCATAGTATAATTCAACTTTCATTTCTTTGCCTCCAGAGACTATATATAAAGTGAACTCTGAACTCAATATCTTAATTGGGATCATTTACTCAATTACTGGGTTGTAAATCTTTTTATTATTCAGTTGCACAAGTTCTTGATATGTTCTAAATACAAATCCTTTGTCAGGTATCTATCTGTGTATCTACCTATAGATGTCTTTATCTATCTATCATCTATCTCTCTACCTATCTATTATCTATCTATCTATCTATTATCTATCTATCATATCTATGATCTATCTATTTATAGATATCCCTATCTACCTATCTATCACAATTTTTTCCCCAATCTAAGGCTTACCTATTAATTTTCTCACAGTGGCTTTTGATGGGCAGGACATTTGAATTTTATGAAGTCAATGCTTCATAAAAGAAAACATTGGTCAGTGTTCTCTGTGTCTCATCTGAGTAAATTTTGCCTATTCTAAGCTTGCAAAGATATTCTCCTATGCATACTTCTAAAACCTTTATAGTTTTGGCTTTTACATTCAGGTTTCATAATTAGTTTGGGGTATGGTGTGAAGTAAGGTCAAGATTTATTTTTTTCTATATGGACATCCAGCTGTTCTAGCACCATGTATGGAAGAGACTTTACCCCATGGAATTGCTTTGGCAGCTATACTGAATACAAGCTAACCATATATCATTGAGGGTCTATGAATCCCACTGATGTCTAGGTATATCCTTATGCCAATACCATACTTTCTTGATTAATGCACCTTTATAGTAACACTTGACATTTTGCTCAGAATTGTTACTACTTGACAGTTTATAGTTAATTTATAGTAACTTTTGAATCTCATTCAAAATTGTTCGGCTATTCTAAGTTCCCTGTTCTCTATACATTTTATTTTTTTTAAGATTTTTTTTTTTGATGTGGACCATTTTTAAAGTCTTTATAGAATCTGTTAGAGTATTGCCTCTGTTCTATGCCTTGGTGTTTTGGCCATGAAGCATGTGGGATCTTAGCTCCCGGACCAGGGATCGAACCCACACCCCCTGCACTGAAAGGCAAAGTCCCAACCAATGGACCTCCAGGGAAGTCTCCTTTATTTATAAATTTTAGAATCGGCTTGTAAATTTCTACAATAAAAGCCTTCTTGGATTTGAATGGGATTTTGCATTGAATCTATATAGAACAATATGGGGAGAAATGACATCATAACAATATCGCTTTCCAACCTGTGGACAACCTACTTATTTGGATCTTCTTTAATTTCTCTCAGAAGAGAGGTTGGAAGGTGGTCGGAGGCTGGAAGAAGGGGCATCCCTGGGTCTGTTCCGTCCAAACACCACTGAAGCAAGAGCAGATCTGTGGGTCCGCCGGGTGCACTGCCTGTTGTTAACTAGTTTTGGTGTCAGTGTCTATCATTCAAGGTTGAATCAGAGACAGAATTAGTAGGAGATACATTAAGAGATTTATTGTAAGGAATATGTGATTGAGGGAGCAGGTGAGGCAAGTCTGAAATCCAGATATTAATATAGACACTCAAGCTTTCTTATGATTGGTGCATCTATTTCCCCATAATTTTAACCTATTTATACCTTTATATTTAAAATACGTCTCTTATAAATAGAATAAAATTTGATCTTGCTTTCTTTATCCAGCCTGACAGTCCCCTTCAACTGAAGTATTTAGTCCACTTAAACTTAGTGTAACTTTTGAGATCTTTGTGTTTAAGTCTAATACCTTCCTATTTTTTTCTGTTGGTCCCATCTGATACCTCTCTCTCTTTGTTGCCCTTCCTGATTTCTTTTGATTACCTGAGTATTTCTTAGTATTCAGTTTTCCTTTTTTTTTTACTGGATTTTTAACTGAACCTCTTTATTTATTTATTTATAATGTATTAATTAAATACCCGATGCCTTCATTGGAAATAAGTTCCTTAAATCTCACATCGGCCATGAGATTCTCTGAGAAGGTGGCATGAGCTAAACTAGTACAGGAAGAGTCAGGGACCTCTAGGGGACTAACTGTGAGATGCTCTGCCACAACGCGTGAGAAGAAAGGAGGACTGACCAGAGGGCTGGAGGGAGAACCGGAGGAAAGCAGGGTGTTGGAAGTAAAGGCAGACAAGAGTCTCAAGACAGAGGTGGTTGGTGGTCAAGAGGTGACTTGAATAGACATTTCTCCAAGGACATACAAATGGCCCATATGCACATGAAAAGAGGCTCAACAACACTAATGATGAGGCACGTGCAAATCAAAATCACAATGAAGATACCACTTCACAGTAATTACAACGGCTATTATCCACCCCATGTCCCCCTCCAAAAAAACCCAGAGAATAAATATTGGCAAGGATGTGGAGAAATTAGAACTCTCACTTCTCATTTCCTGGTGGAAATGTAAAACGGTCCAACCACTGTGGAAGACTGTAGAGCACTTTCCCCCAAAATTAAACACAAAATTGTGACATGATCCAACAACTCCACTTCTAGTTATAAACCCCAAAGAACTGAAAGCAGGGACTGGAACAGATATTTGTACACCAATGTTTACAGCAACATTATCCACAACAGCCAAAAGGTGGAAACAAGTCAAAAGGGCGTTGTCGGATGACTGAACACACAAGATGTGGTATACACATACAAAGTAATGTTATTTAGCCTTAAAAAGGAATTCGATTCTGATACATGCTACAACATAGATGAACACTGAAGACACTATGCTAAGCGAAACAAACCAGACACAAAAGGACAAGTATTATACCTAGAACAGTCGAATCCATAGAGACAAAATGTAGAATAGTGGTTACCACAGCCTGGATGGAAGACAGAACGGGGAACTGTTTAATGGATACAGAATTTCAGTTTGGGATGATGAAAAAGTTCTGGAGATGGACGGTAATGATAATTACTCAAAAGTGTGAATGTCCTTAATGCCACTGAACTCTACACTTTAAAATGGTTAAAATGGTAAATTTTATGTTACGTATATTTTACTACAATAATAAATAATAAGCACCAGCAAGGACACCGCATTCCTTCTTTTATAGAAAGAAACAGCACAGATACCAAGGAACTTGCTCAAAGTTGTACTCGGGAGGGCCAGAACTAGAATTTGCACACAGAGCGAGTTCAAAGCCTACTGTCTGTTGACCTGAAACAAAAAGACTGCCAGATATATTTCTCCAGCAAAGGTGGGTTTATTTGAGATCAGCAGAGGATGGCAGTTTGGGGTCTGCAACCATGGTGAGCTACGGGGGCAAGTCCCTGCACAGCAAGGGAATGAGAATGCTTTTATAAAGAGGAGAAGGGAGCTGGGAGGGCTAAAGTAAACAGAGTCCATGGCTCTTCATTGGCTGAGCCCTGGCCTGGAAAGAAGCGGAGTCTTCCTTCTTCCTGTTGGGTTCTGCTGTTCTCACAGGATGTGAGAGCTCCCCCTCTGGGCTCCTGACTCTTTTTCATTGAGGTTTCTGTTTATTAATTTTTTACAAGTCTTAATTATTCACTATATTGTCTCGTTCCAAGATATTTACTGTGGTAATGTTTATAACAGCAGAAAGGTACCTTTTGATATCTTTTCCTTGAAACTTTTTCTGTAAGAAATAGCTTGCCCTTTTGAGAATTCATCATACACATCACCCCATTAGCATTAAAGGCATTGAGGAGTCTAAAAAAAATCCCTCTCAGGCACTTTGCCAGTCGGTATTCTTCCTCAAAACCCAGAACCTTAGTCTAATCGTGAGGAAACATCAGACAAACCCAAATTAAGGAACATTCTACAAAACATCTGGACAGCACACTTCAGAACCGTCAAGGTCGTGATAAACAAGGCAAGACTGAGAAACCGTCAAAGACTGGAGAGACTGTGGGGACGCGAAGACTAAGTGCCATGTGGGATCCTGGGCTGGATCCTGGAACTGAAGAAGGACATTAATGGACAAACTGATGAAATCCAAATATGGCTGGAGTCTAATCGGCGGTACTGACCAATGTTAATTCCTTAGCTTTGACAAACCTACCACGATCATGAAAGATGCTAATATTAGTGGAAACCACATGGAGGAAATATAGGAATTCTGTATTGCAACTTGTCTTTAAAACTAGAATTATTACAAAATAAAAAAGTTGATTTAAAAAGGAAATGTGTTTTTAAAATAAAGAAAAATATGTGACTGGATTTCTTTTAGAAATACAGAGGCATCATTTTCTTGATAATAATAAAATTGAAAGTGAAAAAGGGAGGCTTTTGGAAAAGTGGAATAACTTCTTCAGGGTTAAGCCTACAAAACTAAAGCCATAGAGAATCACAAACATCACAGAGTCAAAACTGGTCCTTCTAATAAAGATTAAAATAAACATCAGGGCTTCTCTGGTGGCGTAGTGGTTGAGAGTCCGCCTGCCGATGCAGGGGACGCGGGTTCGTGCCCCTGTCCGGGAAGATCCCACGCGCCGCGGAGCGGCTGGGCCCGTGAGCCATGGCCGCTGAGCCTGCGCGTCCGGAGCCTGTGCTCCGCAGCGGGAGAGGCCACAGCGGTGAGAGGCCCGCGTACCGCAAAAAAAAAAAAAAAAAAAAAGGTACCTTTCTTGTGTATTCTTTGTTTTCCTATATGTTTTCATCCCGACCCTATTTGCTGACTGGATGTCTGAGTCTGTCCTCAACGTTTTAAAGCTGGCTCGGCAATAAAGGCTCTTGGCCTTTTCCTGCTCCTTCGGTACAAGCACCCCCTGTGGTGCTAGCTGCAGGGGGAGGGGCCGGAGTCTCCAAGGAGATGAATATAGGCCCCTGCTCTCAAGCTCACCTTTAGTTGGAGAGACAAGGTATTGCAGACTAAACCAACTTGGTTTCATGTTGGTCGGGTCCTTTTTGGTGGACGACGGTGGCTTCAATGACCCAGGATGCATGGAAGGATGCAGGTGCCTCCTGCCAACACTCGCCCCCCCACCGCCACCAGGTGGTGTGTTACAATAAGAGCCATATTCCCAGACGTGAAGCAACTTCTGTCAGCAAGCAGGTAGAACCCCAACCAGTCTCTCCAGCTGTTGCGTAATTTTGGTGAAGTCCCTGCACTCTGTTCTTTCAGGCTCTCCAACAGACACCTTGCATGAAAGCTTCACTAGAGGCAAATGCAACTGTATCCTGACAATAAACCAACTCAATCAAATCAGATGGCAGAAGCCTCCGGGAAGTGGAAGACCCCAGCCAAGTGGGATTGAGACCTCAGGCTCCCTCTCTTCTGCCCGTGACAGGACAGCAGTGCCTGTACGAGTCTTTCTGGTCCACCGTGTATCTTTGCATACTGACCATTCTAGAGGTGAAAAACTGCTTCCACATCCCTTAGCCAAAGAGCAAGGCCTCTGGTGTAGACGGCAATAAGGATGTTGGAAGTTGCTGCAGCTCCTCTGGGTGGTGAACTTTTCATGTTTGATCACCACCCTAGATGAGTGAGTTCCTGACCAAGATACTTCAGATACTAACTAAAAGCTCTAGGCTGTGGATCAAAATTTATTTACACACAGATGTCATCCTGTTAGACAAAATATAACATGGAAAAGGAAATAACTATAATATAGTATGGCAGGAGAACCCAAATATGTAGGTGGATGACGACTGGGGTAGGCTCACGATGGGGGCTTAGAGAAGTTTCCAGAGAAGGCACTCTTCAGCAGAGCTCCAGAGGATAAGAGGCCACTGATCAGGGGCCGAGGAGAGACAGAGATTCCAGGTCGAGGGGGCAGCCGTGGAAGGACACAGAGGGAGGAACGGGGTCAGGGAGAGGCCGGGCATCAGGGAGCACAGAGGGCAGGGCTGGTGGACACAGGGACGGGAAAGGTGAGGGAGTGCAAGTCTTGAAGGCGTTGGACACTAACCAATCTCAAGGCCTTGAACAACAAAGAGCTTTATTTGGGGGTCTTAAGAATTGCAATTCGGGAGACACAGATTCGGGTAAACCGAAAGAGTCAGGGGCTTATAAAGGCAAAAGCCACGAGGCTGTTCTCCGACACAAGAAATGAATATTTGTTCATAAGGGACCGGGTGGGGGTCTGATAAGTAGATAGGCTATCATGAGTAGGGTAAGGGTCTGATAAGTATCTTGAGTTTCTGGCAGATGTTCTGGATGTCTTCGTTAGGACGAGCGGTCCAAAGTTCAGATTCCATCCCGGCGGAGACGTGCGTAAGCCTCACTTCCTCAGCGGCCACGCTGTAGAGAGCTCTCTTAGCAACACCAGCTCCATTCTGATTTTCGTTTCACGAAGGTCACCCCAGAGAGACGAATGTGGATTTGGAAGCCATGAGATGTGCAATAGAATTTAAAATGCATGCTCAGAGCTCTAGAGGATGTTACGGAAAAACCCGAACCAACATTTCGGCCACCCCAATATTTTAGAGTGGTATCTCCGGCCGTCACACGGAAGGAAGGTGGGAAAAGGAACCGGAGTCAGGGTTAGACCAGTTAGAACTTGCGGCAATGGTTCAGGTAAGTGATGCTGACAACAGCGACGATGCTGACAAGAGTAACGATAAAGTCGCCGCAGTGAGCACGTACGCTGAGCCAGGCTCCGTTCTGAGCACTTTCCGTATATTAAATCATTTCATCTTCGCCACCTTATAAGGATCATAAGGTTACCATCCCCATGTTAGAAATGAAGAAAGCGAGGCCCAGAGGAGGTTGCCAGATGAAATATGGATGCCCCATTACGTGTGAATTTCAGATAAACCAGGAATGCTTTTTTAGTCTACATACCTCCCATGCAATATTTTATTTGTTAAATCCGGCACCCCTGGGCCCTGAAAGGTGAAGGAAGTTGCCCAAGGTGGCGTGGCCGCCAAGTGGCACCGCCAGCACTGGAATCGGGTGGCCAGGGGCCAGCTGGCCAGGCTCCACCCGCCTCCGCTCAGCACCCAGGCGGGCTCCCTGCCCACGGACGGGATGGACAGCGCAGAGGGCGAGCCGTGGTCAGACCATCAGAGTTAATCAGCGGGCAGCCCTTGGTTTGCCCATCCACTCATCCTGTTCTCAGAGAGCCTGTTTTCTTAGGACAGGTCTGCAAAGCTCCCCTAAGCCATCTTAATGATTAGAGCAAAATCCATGCCCTGTGACCAAGTAAGTAAAGCCCCCGCATCTCCAAAGCTTTCTCTGCCCTAAGGGATCTGAACATCTTTAAAGGTTTCCAGCTCCCAGCTCCCCTCTCCGATGGGCCTTGTAATTAGGAACTCCTTCAGACCTGATCCGCACACAGTATGCATTTACTGCCCTACATACCTGTTGCTACTGGCCTGAGACATAAAACACAGTTTAAACAGATACGCTTGAAAAGATTTAATAAGGCTTCACCTGAGGTGCAAAAGACAATTATACTTTCAACATGGGAATGCTTCAAATATTCGGCCAATGAATGCTAGGTGCTGGCAGCACAGTGAAGTCTGGCGCGGGATAAATACTCTTAGGAGATTACGACCCTTAAGAGTTTCACGAAAAAGATGGATATCTGTTTTTAAAAAAGAAAGCAGACGTACGACAATGCAAGGAATATTGTCAGAAGGGAATGCAGGGGAAGCTATGGGAATCTAGAGTGGGGAGCTCCTAATGTTGCTGGAAGGGGATGGGGTCATGAGGGCCCGGTACTCAGTGCGATCCTCGTGGACCAGAAGAATCAGACCCTGCACTCTACCAAGATCTAAGGATGACTCCTCTGCACATCAGGGTTTGAGAAGCATACCTTGGAGAACACCAGAGATGAAACATGAAACGAATCTGGAAGGATGAATGGTCTTCCAGGTGGGGTCCAGAGGGAGGGGACAGCATAAGTAAAGGCACGGAGCTGCGAAAAGAAATACGCTCAGGAAACAACACAAACGTTGGTCTACCGAGAGCTCAGTAGTACAATACATGGGAGTGATGGATGGGGAGATTGAAAAGGTTGGCAAAGACAGCCACAGAGGGGGCAGTATTGTAGGTGGCTTTTTTGCCATGGTGAAGGGTTTGATTTTTTAAATAAAACTTTTCAAGCACACAAAAAGTATAAAATAATGAGTGTAAAGTATGAATCAAACATTACAGCTACAGCCTCCTGTGTATTCCCACCCTCCCTGACTCCGTTCTCCTCCCTCCTTCCTGGACCTACTATTCTAAGTTTGGTGCTTACCATTCTCGTGCCTGTTTTTGTGATTTTTATACTGATGTTTCTGTACATAAACAATATTGTTTTGCATGCCATGTTACTATATGTATTTTACTACAACTTGATCTTCTGGCTCAGTGTTATGTTTTTTGAGATTTATCTATGGTAACACAACAAGGCTCTAGTTAATTCATTTTCAGCTATGATATATTACTTCTTTGGGGGAATATATCACTATTTATCTGTCTAGTCTTCTAATGATGGGTATTTCGTTTCCAGGTTAAACAATGCTTAAATGAGAGGAGTTTGTGGGCCTCCTTGTGCACATGCTTGGGTTTCTCAAGGGAACATCTCTAGGAATCTTCCTCTTCAGCAGACACCTCAGATTGTTCTCTAAAATGCTTGGACCCATTCACACTCCTCCCAGGAAAGTATGAAAGTTCCTGTTTCTCCACATCCTCTCCAACACTTGACACTGTCACATTTAAAAATTTTGGCTAATTTGATGACAGTGGGAAGGCCTCTCATTTTCGTTTTCATTTCTTCAATGACCAGTGAAGTAGGACGTGTCATTGTATGTTTATGGGCTACTCAGGTTTCCTCTTCTGTGAACTGTCAGTTAATCTCCATTGCCTGCTTACCTGCTGGGTTGTTTGACTCTCACTGATGTGTAGAGTTATTAAGATATTCTAGGCACTGCTGCTTTATTAGATACTTGTATTTACAAGTCCCCTCCAGGTCTGGTTGGCTTTATCATGTTGTTACGGAGACTTCTGCTGTATTCAAGTTTTTAAATTTTAGTATAATCGAATGGATCTGTTTCCCCTTTTGTTTTGGGTGTATAACTTGGACTTTATGTTGTTCCTTGATGTTATGAAGCTATCCTACTATACTTCTAAAAGTTTTAACGTTTTGCTTTCCACATTTGAGTCCAACTTTGTATTCTCATGTTGACAGTCAGTTGTCCATGACCATTTATTGACTAGTCCATCCTTTCCCTCTGAGGTGTAGAGCCACTTTGTCACAGGTTAACCTCCTAGGGCAGCCGGAACTAAATGAAGAAACCATCTGGGTGGCCCCATCCGTCTTCTTCCAGATCTGCTCACAGGTTTACGGCACACTCTATTTATCTGCCCTGAATTCATATGGTCATGTTGCTAAAACAGAGTTTTAAACCAGACTTCTATCCTCCTCTAAGTCTTTGATATTCATTTTAACTTTCCCAGGATTATAACACATGAGACGAAGGAAAACTGTGATTCGTCTCAGGGCAGTGGCCCTCCACCCCGAGAGAGAAGCTGGATGCCACATCTCTCATCCCTCCCCACACCCACACTGCCTTCACTCCGACTCCCTTCACCTCCCTCCTCGTACTAGTTTCTTGCTGTTGCTGTCATGAATCACCACAAACCTGACAGCTTAAAGCAACACACATTCATCACCTCACAGCTCTGGAGGTCGGAAGTGCTGTGGATCTCACTGGCTAAAATCAAGGTGTTAACAGGACAGCGTTCCTCATGGAGCCTCCAGGGGAGAGTGTGTTTCCTCACCTTTTCCACATTCTGGCGGCAGGCATTCCTTGGCTCGTGGCCCCCTTCTTCCGTCCTCCGAGCCAGCGACGGCCAGCTGCCCCACTAGGACACTGTCTCCTTCCTCACATCTCTTTTTGCTCCCTTTTCCCCTTATAAACACCCCTCTGATAACGCGGGGCCCCCATCCCCGGGGAGTGCAGGATAACCTCCCATCTCAGGGTCCTCAATCAAAATCAAAGGACGTGGGCATCTTTGGGGGCATTATTCTGCCTACTACACTCTTAGACTAATGTTTAAACTGAAAGTTGTGACTCATTAGTGACTCATAAAATCAACAAAATGGTTCGGAACGAGCATTCCCCCCCCAGTTTTTTTGTTTTTGTTTTTGTTTTGTGGTACGCGGGCCTCTCACTGCTGTGGCCTCTCCCGTTGTGGAGCACAGGCTCCGGACGCGCAGGCCCAGCGGCCACGGCTCACAGGCCCAGCAGCTCCGCGGCATGTGAGATCTTCCCACACTGGGGCACGAACCCGTGTCCCCTGCATCGGCAGGCGGACTCTCAACCACTGCGCCACCAGGGAAGCCCTCTTCCCCAGTTTTATTCAAGAATAATTGACATACATCACTGTATAAGTTTAAGGTGTGCCTCATGAGGGTCTGATGTACATGTATTGTGAAATGATTACAATATGGAACCAGTATTTCTAAGTGAAAGCAGAGTACTTTGCTTCTAGTAATGTTAAGTATTGTTTCATGGGCTTCAAATTTTATGTGTGTGTGTGTGTGTTACCTGATGAACAATATAAAAATAACAATATAAGTATATACTTCTTACTGTGAGTTTTGATTTTTTTAAAAAGGAAAGCAACTACAGAACTATCGTAATAGCCTCCTAATTGATCTTTCTGCCCCCAGGCTCTCCAATCCATCCTTGCGCGATGCCGTCAAAAAGTTCTTCCTAAAAATAAACTGGACGTGTCACTGCTTAAAACTCTCTGACGGCTCTCCATAGTGAGCTAGACATTCTGTGCCTATTCTTCCAGACTCACTATCCACTTTCCTACCTGGGGCTGACCTTCATGAACGGCCTCAACCAGGCTCCTATGCTCGGACTTCCACTTGGGTGTGGACAAGGGGAAGCATGGGAAAAAGTCAGAGGGCTGGAAAAGAGACAAGTTTAGGGCACGCTTCCTCTCTGCCAGGCGAGGCCAGCTTCACGGGTGTGTAACCTGTACAGCAGTATGGGCCCCCATGCTCAGAAAAGCCCCACGCTTGGTTTAATGCTCTGCTGTTGCCATCTTGAAATTCTTAATAATTTTTGAACAGGGGTCTTCATTTTCATTTTGCACTGCAAACGTGTCACCAGTTCTGCTCCCAGGCCACACGCTACAGTGGCAACGTTTGTCTACCGGAGGCATGGCTCTTGTCTGACACCCGTCTCCTACCACTACCACTGCTGGGTTCCAGCAAACTTACCCACCTGCCTTAGCATTCGTAGCAGGGATGCCGCTTCCTGCTGCTGCCGACCCTGCGTCATTCACCTTTTGATAGTCCTTCATTAAACTCACTTCACCCCTCTGAGGAGTGCCTGCTTCCTCTCCGGACCCGCACTGATAAACAGACTACAGGATGATATACGAAGTCGTGGCATCACTTCACAGGTTAGCCCTCCTGGTCTCTGTAGCTGGCCCACCATGCTGCCTTGCTCATACTACGACCCGCTCGCTCCAACAGTCCCCTTGTTTCCACAAATACGCTATACCTTTTCAGGTCGTCAGCGTCCTGCAATTGCTAAAGGTTCCCCAGCGTGTTTTCCTCTTCTTCCACAGTGGCAGAATTTTTTAGCTGGGCACCAAGTTATCCACATTATGACAACACATCCCAGCTTCCTCTGTAGGCAGCGTGGCCCTGACACTAAATTCTGGCTAAAGCTACATAAGAAGTGCTTGTCTGCTTGGCAGATTCCAGAAACCTTCTCTAAGAGACCCTGCCGGCTCTTCTTTGTCCCTTCTCCCATCCTGTGGCCTGAGACGTGGGCCGTCTGGCACTATGAGGACGACGAACATGCCCTGGGCGGGCAACATGACAATGTGGGAGGAACCTGCGTCCCTGAAGACTGCATGGAACAAAGCCTCACCAGCTCTGGCCTGAACGCCTAAAGGCCTAAGGGCTTTTAAATAAGGGAGAGCGAAACTCTTTTTAGGCTACTGGTATTTGGGTTTTCTATTCCTTCCTGATGAACCTAACTGATCCTACACCTATCATCATTCACTAAAAAAATACTTCTTGAGAACTCCCGTGTGCCGGCACGTTAGAGGCTCTGGGGACGCAGTTTGGAATAAGCAGGTAGCAACGGCGCCACGTACGGGTGGAGGTGACGCAATCTGAAGTGGTCATGGCTGGAGGGCGTGCACTTGGAGGACAGGTGAGGAGGCCTGGCAAGAGCACAGACAAGACCTCAAGGCAGAGCTTGACAACGACACAGGAGCCAAAGTCCCAGGAACACAAGAGGTTACAACTGGCAAACAATAAAGTCCAACCAGATACTGACCAAAAGGCCCGTTACCAGACCTACCGACTGGGAAATGTGACAGAAATGAACAAAATATGTTTTGCAAATACAAGTAAAAACAGACCAGAAGCTGAATTATTAATACCGAATGAAGACTTCTAAGAGGAATTCTTTTTTTTTTTTTTAAATACATTTATTTATTTTTGGCTGCATTGGGTCTTCGTTGCTGCGTGCGGGCTTTCTCTAGTTGCGGCGAGCGGGGGCTACTCTTCATGGCGGTGCGCGGGCTTCTCACTGCAGTGGCCTCTCTTGTTGCGGAGCACAGGCTCTAGAGCCCGCGAGGCACGACTACTGAAGCCCACGCCCCTAGAGCCTGTGTTCCGCAACGAGAGCCCACGCATAGCAACAAAGACCCAACGCAGCCAAAAATAAAATAAATTTATATATAAAAAAAAGACATCAGGTGGTCCAAGAACGTTCCCCTTTGCTCACCATTCATCTCACTGAGTAATAAGCAGCATTCACGTACCCCTAAGGGGGGGGGAGCGACGGGGGAGAGGTTTCCATGGTCCAGGGGTGCAGAACAGATGCGGCAGCCCAGTCCCACACTAAGTACAGGTGGCTTCACCTGCTTTCTTTGAAGGATGTAAAGCACTAGAGGCAACTACAGTAACAGCAAAGCAACACTTTTAAAGTCCTGAATAAACTGTCCGCCCAGAGCAGCTGGGAGCACCGCTCTAGGCTTTGCAGAGGAAAAGCTTAGCTGAGACTAAGCTGGTCACATGTGCCGTGTCTTCCCTCCTCCTGGACCCGTGGCTACCAGACACGTTCCTCTCCCAGCAACAGCAGAAGCGCCAGAGAGCTGGCCCCATCGCACGAGCACTTTCTATGGTTCTCCTTGCATCGACTCTGTCAACATCCAGTTGGCCAACGTAAGTCACATGGCTGAGCCCGGGCCCAGGAAAGCCCACCTTGCCTCAGGGTGGAGGACACTGGAAAACTATGTAGTTTGACTTTGGTTAATCAGAAGTTGAGGAAGAGAGAGGGAACTGAATTCAGAGATGCCAGGATCTCCTTGGGCTCGGATATTTTAGAACTGAACCATACAGTGCCTCTCCCAAGCGTGGGACAAACAAGAAGTGAGAAGGGTAGAAAGTGAGGATCTCTGGGCTGCCTCAGCCCCACTGCGGTGGTCAGGACGGTCCTGTCAATATCGCATCAGAAGTGCCCCTCAATGGAGGCCTTAATCTCCGCCCAAGGTATCAAAGGAAAAATTCATTATGAATACATACCTATTCCCAGGCTTCTCCATTCAATCACGGTTCAGAGTAATCAGAGTGGCACATTTTAAACCAGGCAGAGGGACATACATAATAAATGCATACATTTTTTAGAAGCCTGCTTCAGTTTCACGGAAGAAAAACCAACATAGCGCCAAGGAACTTAATTGGGAAAGAGCTAAAATTCATAGTCCAGGTCAGAAGATTTAATTCACTGTAGTGTGAATAAGGGAACAATGCAGTCGCTGAAGGTTTCTTGAGTGATTCACAGACTGACTCATTTCAGTGCGTTGCCAGTTACATCAGGGAGGAGCTGAGGTGGCCAGGTGCTGCCTTGTAACATCAGAATGAATGAAATTCACATCACAGATTCTATTAGGAGGCTGCCAGCCTCTGTGGAGCTTTGTGTGCAACCATGAAGGAGACATTTGAGCAGCAGGGAAGGGCGAGGCAGCTTGCTTAGAACGAGGCCTCACACATCTGAAACTGAATATTATGGACTCTAAACATAGGCGCTAAATAACCACTCTGTCAGGAAATGATACATCACAAAGTTAAGCTTTCGCTTATGAAATCTGAAAAGACTTTTCTTTTGCTCTGCTGTGATCTATCTTAAGAAGAAGAAGAAGAAAAAAAAAAGCCCTTCAGAATTTGGAAATGTGAGGACTCAGAATTTAGACATGGGGGATTCTGCACCTTCTCCATCTAGGTCACTTTAAAAAAAAAAAAAATGAAATCGAACTAGTGAGAGTAACCAGACCCTTTAGCTAAGAGTAGAGTCTCTGTTATATTCTTGGACCAGGGTTCTGGGGACTGGATTCCCATGAAGCCAATGCCTTCGGCAAAATACCTGCACCCCATCCTCACCTCATCTTCAACCAGTGCTTTCATCAGATAAGTATTGTAAAATGATTCTTTTGAGTTACAGATGATTCAAACATAAACTACTGCTGACGGTGATGGGAAAGGAAAAAGGCAAGAGCACAGGTAAAAAGATAGGGTGAAGGGAAGTGTTATGGACTGAATTATGTCTCCCCCCCAAACGCTCATGTTGAAGCTCTAACCCCCAGTGTGGCTGTATTTGGAGATAAGGGCTTTACAGAGCTGATTAAGGTTAAATGATGGCATAAGGGTGGGGCCCTAATCCAAGAGGACTACAGGACTGATGACCTTATAAGAAGAGGAAGAGATGCGGGGACCCTCACATAGAGAAGAGGCCACGAGAGGCCACGGCGAGAAGACGGCTGTCTGCAAGCAAAGGAGAGAGGCCTCAGGAGAACCAACCCTGCTGATAACCTTGACCTTGGACTTCCAGCCTCCAGAACTGTAAGAAAATAAATGACGGTTGTTTAGGTCACCTGGTCTGTGGTATTTTGCTATGGCAGTCCTAGTAAACTCATGCAGGAGGAAACATTTATTAATCACCCACTAGGTGGCAAACACAGAGATAAACAGGCCGTTAACTTAATCCTCACAACAACCCAGGAAGTTCGTAATTGTTGAGAGAACTAAGGTTCAGAGAGAGCGGCAGCTTGCTCAAGGTCACGGAATGGTGGCCTCTGAATCTCAACTGTCTGCTTGATTTCAAACTCCAACTGTTTCCACTATATTAGGGTTCTCAGATACTGGTGTGCTTCCGAATGCTCGAGGGAGCTAGATCTCCTGACTGAGCTTGCGGCCTGGCACCTGGGCCTCTGTATTTTGGTTTTTGTTATTGTTTTTGCTGTTGTTGTTTTTGTTTTTTGGGCCTCTGTATTTTTAACAAGCTCCCAGGGGATGTGGATTCACACTACCGTCCTGGCTCATGAGGCTGGTGGTTTTTCACTGTTCCACGGTAGACAAGCATTGTCTTAAGACTAGTAAAACTAATTTAGGATCTTTCTTCACCTCTCAACTTTATCAGAACTCCAGGAGCTATCATTTTCATTAGCTTTTATGGGGGAAATTTCCAACAACATCAATTTAAAATACATTTTGGCACACGATCCTGGGTAATCATATAACCCTGATTGAGAGTCTTTAGTTTCTGAGGGTCTGTCTTGCTCTACATTCTGAGGTATTGACATGTGAATCTCAGAATTTTTAGCACGGAACGCTCTGTAGTCTCTGACCCATTTATTGTTAGCTTCATCCCTTACAACAAAATTTCAGCAGGATAAAAACGCCAATTGGTTTTGGAAGGCTAATGACTACTCTTTACTTCTTAATGTTTTGTAAATTTAGAGTTCTGTTTATTGTATTCTCAGAAAATATGTGCACCCATAGTTATTCCTGACCATTGGATTACCATTTTGGGCAGAGAACCAGGCAAATACCAGATATTCCTTCCTTGACTAGGTTTCCTGAACTTTCTAATTAGTCTCAAGGAGGAAGATACACGCGCATGCCAGCCTATTATTTTCCTGACATCAGGGAATATCCTTCTCAGGGTACGTCCTATCCCCAAAGGCATGGACTGCCGGGCTGCTTCACCATGAAACGGGAACATAACTTGCTTCTGCGTGATCCTTTTGAGGCCCGATGCTTGATTTCTTTTCCACTGTTTTCGGAATGCAATAAATTCAGAAACTCAGTTTGCCTGCAAGGGTTGTTGGCTATTTCCTAACTGTTCCCCTAGGGGAAAAGAGGGAGTCAAAGGAACCGAGACGATGGGAAAAATCGATAGCGTGTGCGTGAGTTAGCTCTCTCCCTGCCTCAGACGTCGCGAGCCTGTGCTCTCAGCACATGGGGAGCCGGTGGGCACGCAGAGCCCCAGCCAACGCGGGACCACAGGCCGCAGGCAGCCACGGCGAAAGGCAGGCCTGCCTTCCTCTCTGCCGGGGGAAACGCACAGGAAGAAGCTGCTCCCCCAAACAGGCTCGACAGAGACTAGCCCGCGGAGGAAGAACTGAAGGAGCCAGTCCACCCCAGGGCCACCAGACCGTCCACTTGAAAAGGGTGAGTTTTTTGGTGTGCGGATCATTATACCCAGTTTAAAGAAGTTGTGCGAGAAGAAAATCCCCACCGAGGGATTCTGGTTTAGATACATGAAGAAGGAAGAGAAAGCAAACGCACTCCCAAAGAGGACCCTGGAAGCACCCAGAGATAGCAGGCCACCACGGTCTGAGGACAGGGCACCTGGCTCTGATATCCCTGTTTGCATGGAGTTTGAGTTCACAGATCTGCTGTCCCAGGTCATGGGTCTCGCTTTAAGAGATTCCCCTTCCCGAGGGGTCAGAGGAGGAAGAGGTTTTGTCCCCAAAGCAGCCACAGAAAGGCAGGCTCCCCAAGATTTGACACTTACACCTCCCACTACTGTCCCTGGGGTAAAGGGGGACCTGTCTCTAGGTTGTGCCATAGGACCACAGCCTTGTCCTTCCTGTGTCATCCATGCTGACCCTTAGCAGCGAGTCACCCAACCCACAGCCCGGGCAGAAACTACTTCATCTCAAGTGTGACCTATCTGTACACGTTGCCTCTTGGGAGTCAGCGTTGGCCCTAAAACCAGCTTCTTTGCTGGGCTTTGTCCTTTTCGTGCCTGGGTCATTCAGGCTCCACCTCTCAGTCACCAGCCCTTGCAGCAAGGGACATGCTGGTGTTCCAGGTCCGCAGCTGGGGACTGTTGCCCCTCAGCTCCCTCGCTCTGAAGGTCTTGGACAAGTCTCTGGGCACACAGTCTAGGGCAAGATTAACAAGCCATGGTTCCCTTCTCTAAGATCATAGCTGTCCCCCTAATCAACTCAAGTTTTCTTCTCCAATACTGCTATCCCTAATTGTATAAAATAATTCTCACTGGAGCCAAAAAGGGTACAATATACTATCGCGATATTTAAGATATGCCAAGGAAAGGAATAAAGAATAATTAAGATGCCCATGTCCTCATCCCCTAGCTTAAGGCATCAAACACTGTCAGTAGAGCAAAAGTGCCCCCCATGACCCTCCCTCCTCACTTCTACTCTGTAATTCCACCAGGAGGCGGCCCTGTGGCCCTGCAGCTGAATGACACCGTTGCTCCCTAAAAGTTGTAAATCAAAAGGAAGAGAGATTGCTAGTGAATGAGATCTTCTGTGTTCTTTTTTATTAGCACGTGAAATTGGGCTTCCTCTAATACATTTTTATGCTCTGCAAACACAAACGTGATGCGTATATCTTGGAAATTAATGACGTAATTTAAGAACCTGTCCTCTCCAGAGCGCTTGCTGGTGGTTACAGGTAAATGTCATCTTTTTTTTCTCAGCAGAGTTGATGAAGCCCAAGTTGATTTTATGTAAATAAACTAAAGGATGCTCACAAAGATTGGATATAAATAAGAATCACAAGTTGAACTTTTTCCCAATGGTGACGATTCCATTTCCGATCATTCCAACCCCTCCCCCTTTTTTTAATCAATTATTGTTTCGAGTTTTTGCTGTTGCTGTTTGTTTGCCTGAAAGAAATGTAATTTAAATAATGCTCAGTATGTCCACTTACCTGCATGTTAGTACCAAGTGATAAGGTTTGCAGCCCCCCTCAATTTAAAAATTGTACCGAGAATATGACACGTACAGTATCTAAAAAAGTACCCAGTGCCCTGCCAATCGGCAGCATCAGCTCCACATGTCAACGTGAAAAGGGTTAGGTGTGAAGGGATGGCATCCTCAGACCACAATAATCCCTCTATGGCTCCACGATTAAAGAGAGGTGCTCACTGGGTCTACCCCATCCATCCACCATAGAGCAGGATAAAGACCAGAAATGGTTCACTGCTCCAAATATCAGAATTAGCCCCATCTGGTTCATCTCTCTCTCTTTAACACCATCCAGAGAGTTCCTCTAACTCAGAAAATTAAAAAAGACCAAAAAATCCATTAAGAACTAAAACGTTATCTATCTATCCATCCAAAATCGTAACATATGATTACATAGATCATAATATGTTATATAATTTACTAGAAGTTAAATTTAACCAAATGTACCGTGAATTTCAAATAAAAGCTATGTTTTCAAAATGCCTTGGCTGCCAGCCTCTCTCCCTGACCTCCCCAGCAAACCCGGCACACGGGGAAACCCTTGGCTGGGGTGGGAATGGGTTTTCTGTCCTGGTTCCAGCCTCCTCTTTCACCATCTTGATTAAGTGTGTCTGATCCATTTCAGTATCAACCTCATCCAGATTTCATGCCGATGTGGTCATGAAATTTGTCCTAACAAATCAGATAATATAGATGAGCCAGAATTATTTTATAAACAGAAAAAAATGAGGTCAGAGAAGCTAGGACTTGCCCAAGATCCTGTTAGTCACTGATGGAGTCAGACCTAGAATCCCACATTCCTAGCCGGCGGTGTACCATGCTTTATCCACAATGCTTTCTGTCTTATAAAGAAAATTGAAAGATGCTAATTAAGAAAATGCTAATTAACCAGTGCACTTCGGGGGAACTCTCAACATTACACGTAGCAAGTTCAAGAGAAAATGTGCACTTCACAGGCCTCATCTTGACATTGTGTGTCTTCTTAGAGACAGTGAAACCATACTCTCAGGTCATTTTTACTCAGAGTTGAGGACTGATGCTTACTTGAAACAACTGTTCCAAAGAATCCCAGAAACCCTGAAGTTCTGTGGATCTCAGCCCCTGCCCTGAAATGCGACACGCACGGATGGCGCTGGCCTTTTCCCTGGCTTTGCAGTGGTGCATACATGTCTTCTGAAGAGGCCTTGATTTACAGATTCCTGTTCCCACTAGGAGTCCACAGTCCTCGTGCAGACAAGGGGTGTTAAATAAACGCCTTGCGTGAGGCAGACAGACCATGTTGTTCTGTGATATCAAAAATAAATCCAGTCGATGGAAAACACTGTTGGAGGTTTCTCAAAAAACTAAAAACAGAGTTGCCATATGATCCAGGAATCCCACCCTTGGGCATTATTGGGGGAAAACTGTAATTCAGAAAGATACATGCACCCCAATGTTCACAGCAACACTATTCACAATAGCCAAGACATGGAAGCAACCTAATGTCCTTTGACAGATAATTGGAAAAAGAATATGTGATATATATATATGTATATATATATATATGCAAATATGTATATATATATATATATATATATATATATATATATATACACACATATATACACGATGGAGTACTACTCAGCCATAAAAAGTGAAATAATGCCATTTGCAGCAACACGGATATACCCAGAGGTTACCATAATAAGCGAAGTAAGCCGGACAAATATCATATGATATCACTTATATGCGGAATGTAAAATATGACACAAATGAACTTATCTACAAAACAGAAACGGACTCACAGACATAGAGAACAGACTTGTGGTTGCCAAGGGGGAGGAGGTTGGGGGAGGGATGTACTGGGAGTTTAGGATCAGCAGATGCAAACTATTATATATAGGATGGATAAACAACAAGATCTTACTGTATAGCACAGGGAACTATATTCAATATCCTGTAATAAACCATAATGGAAAAGAAAATAAAAAAGAATATATATATATATATTCAGTTTTATATATATATACATAACTGAATCACTTTGCTGTACACCAGAAACTAACACAACACTGTAAATTAACTATACGTCAATAATAAATAAATAAATAAATCCAGTCATTTTCAACCCCCAAGATGTACTTCTCACTCGTGCTTGACTTGCACCAAAGTTTGGCTGAAACTGCTGCACACGACCTCCCGTTGGGACCCCGACTGCTATTACAGCCTGGGCTGGGATGGTGACGGTTGTCACAGCAGGAAGAGGACAGGGGAAGAGGACACAGAAAACCTCGCTTTGGCTCTCGGCACTTCTGCTCACGTTTCATTGGCCAAAGCAAGTCAGATGGCCGCGGGGGTTATCTGTAGGGTGGGGATGCATAAGCCTCCCCTAGGCAAGGCTAGCAGATATTTGAGAACAATAAAACTATCAGGCATGCTAATTCAATGCTAGACCCATAATTTTCAACACTTTCAGTTCACAGGCGTTTTGCTAAGACAGAGACCACCACATTTGCCCATTCTTAGTTTCACTAAAACCACCATTTACTTATGCATGGTGTCCTTTGAATCACACTTATCTAGACTAATTTTTTCCTTTACCCTTAATTACATGAAGAATACATAAGTATATTCTTGTTGTGAAATACTTAGATAATAAAAACAAGAACAGTATGGCAGTTGCTCAGAAAGTTAAAAACAGAACTACCATTATGATTCAGCAATCCCACTTCTGGGTATATACCCACAAGAAAGGAAAGCAGGGTCTTGAAGAGATATTTGTACACCCATGTTCACAGCAGCACTATTTACAATAGCCAAATGGTGGAAGCAACCCAAGTGTCCATCTACAGATGAATGAATAAATAAAATGTGGTCTATATAGAGAATGGAATATTATTCAGCCTTAAAGAGGAAAGAAAATCTGACACTTGCTACAATATAAATGAACGCTGAAGACATGCTAAGTGAAATAAGGCAGTCACAAAAAGACAAATACTGTATGACTCCTCATATATGAAGTATCCAAGTACTCAAATTCATAGAGATAGAAGGCAGAATGGTGGGTACCAGGACGGAGTGCAGAGGGAAATGGGCAGCTGTTTAATGGGTACAGAGTTTCAGTTTTGCAAGATAAAAAAGTTCTGGTGATCTGTTACCCAACAATGTGAATACACTTAACACTAACGAACTGTATACTTGAAAACGATTAAGATGCTCAACTTTATGTTATGTGGGTTGTTTTTTTTTTAACCACAAACGAAATTTTTAAAAATTAAAAAACAAAGCAAGAGTCTCTTTGATGACCACTTTTGATCCCATTCACCTCTTTAGAGGTAGCATCTGCTTATTGATCTGGCATGTGTGCTTACATTTTCCCATGTGTTTACATACATACCTATGTAGATAAAGATAGAAATGAACAGTTTGTGCAGATTTTTTATTTAACATATATTACATAGCACTGCATGTATTTTCGGCAACATGCTTTTTTTACTTGACGATGTATGTCTGAGATATTTTAACGCTGGTATATATTGATTTATGTTTCCTTAAAAATTGCTACAATGATCCACAGCATCAAAGTATGATAGATTATTTAACCATTCTGCTTTTAACAAACGCTTAAGTTGGTTTCCAATTTTTCACTGTTACCATCAATATCTCTTTGAGCATATGTGAGAGTATGTCTCTATACTAGATACCTAGAAAGGCATTTTTGACTCAGCAACTATGTATATTTAACATTTTAATTCATGCTGCCATGTTGCTCTCCAAAAGAGCTGAACCACCTTTAATGCAGGAAAATACCATTTCTCCACTTCTTCATCAAGGCTTGCTATTATCAGTCTCTTCAATTTTGCCAAACTGACGGCTGGAGGCGATGTCTCAATCCTGTTTAATTTGCATTTCTCTGATTGCTATTGAAATTGAGGATCTCTTCATTTAGTTGCTGGTCATTGGTATGATTTCCTCTGAAATGTCTTTTCACGTCCTTTGCCCACTTTTCTTTTGCACTTTGCATTACTGGTTTCTAAGAATTACTTGTATATTCTGTCTATTCATCCCTGTCTTTTATTATATGTTGCAAAGACCTTTTTGCATCATTTATTTTCCAACATCATTTAGTAAATTTTTTACTGACTGGTCCAAAGTATAACTTTTGTTATTTACTAAATTCCTATATATACATAGGTCTGTTTGTGGACTCTATATATTATGTTCTATTGATCTGTTTATTCCTTCCCTTTAAGTTACATTTTTAAATTACTATAACTTATAACGTACTTTGATACCCTCATTGGCCTCCTAGTTCAAAGCAGGCTTTGCGGGTCTGGTGCATACTCTCAAAAATTTCAGATGAAGTTTTGAAAACATTTGACATGGGTTGTAAGATTTGGGTTGGGGAAAGGAGTTTTGACTGGTATTCCAACAAATATACAGTTTAATTTGGGAACAGACATTTTAAAAAATGTTGACTTATCTGAACTAGGAATATGGTTAATTCTCCATTTTTTCAGGTTCTTTTTTGTCCTTTAGTAAGTCTTTTTTTTTTTTTGTCCTCATAAGTGTTACATTTCTCTTGTTGGGTTTGTTCCTAGGAGATTTTGTTGGTGTTATGAATGGAATTAGTTTTTTCAATTATATTTCCTAATTGCTTTTGGTTGGCATATAGGGAAGCGATTACTTTTCATATGTGATTTTATACCTGTCCACCCTGATGCACTCTTATTGGTTAACTAGGTCTTCATTTATTCTCTTGGATTTTATGGACGAATAATCGCGTCATCCTAAATCAAAGACATTTTTGTCTTTCCTTCCCAGTATTCATATCTTTTTTCTTTTTCTTATCACTCTGACTAAAGATCTCCGGCACAATGAATGGGACGGGAGCCTTTTCTTGCTCCTTTAATAATAATGCTTCTAATTTTTCATCATTCAGTGTGATATTTGCAGTAGATTTCTGGCATATGCTCCTATAAAATCAGATTCCCAGTAAGAAACTGATGGCATTTTGGAAAAGCATGATCTGAGAAGAATTTGTTTATGATGGAACTAGAATCACTGTTCATGATTCTGTACTTGCAAATTTGCTTACTTGCTAACATTTACTTGTAACCCTAAAATCAGTGCTTGTGGGGCTTCTGCAGTTATTCACAGTCACGAGCAGAGTGGCAAAATATTTGTCACTGACATGCACCTTCACAGCTGAGGATGGACGAGGTGACACTCGGTGGAACACCAGCTCATATCCTCTTCACTGTCTACTCAGTGACACACTTTTCATATTTTTGTGCTTTTGTTGATGTTGCTGTTTAAAATCGCCCCCAAGCATAGCATGAAGTGCTGCCTAGTATCCTAAGCACAGGATGGCCGCGTGCGCCCTACGCTGAAAACACGTGTATCAGAGAAGCTTTGTTCAGGCATGAGTTACAGTGCTGCTGGCCGTGAGCTCAATGTTCATGAACCCTACCCCTTTCCTGTCCTTCCTGGCGGGGTCAGAAACCTGGGCCAGGTTGCAGGCGTGGAGCCATGTAGGGAAGCAGCTGAGAAGCCGCCACCAGGCCAGGCCCAGGGAAAAGATTGACGTAAAATCCACAGTTCTGACTTCTACACAGGGCTGGACACTTTCAATGTTGTGAACAGAAGTGACCAGAGGCTTTTTTTTTTTTTTTTTAATCTAAAAGCAACAGAAAAGGTTATGTAAGCTGCTGGAGACTTTAGCTGGGAACAAGAAAGAAACCATGAAGGAGGGGAGAGAAAATTGCTTTCTGCCTCTGCCCCCTTTGGAGCCTTGCTTCTTCACTGCTGGGGAGAGATGAGTTAATCGAGGCATGAGCATTGCCAGACTGCTTGCCAAAACGAGTCATAGCAACTCACACATCTACCAGCGAACACAGGAACGCTTCTTCATCTGAATCTTTGCCAGTTCTGCTTGTTTTAACTCCTGCAACTCTGCTGAATAAAATTATGTTGTGTTAATTTGCTACCCTCGGGTTCACGAACAAGATCAAGTTCGTCCTGGAAGTTCAGTGTTTGGAAGCTGGACTGGACGTCAGCAATTCCCGCAGCCTCGAGAGACAGAGGACGTGTCAAAACCCCAGAGTGAACTGTGATGATCCTTTGGTAGGACAGTTCTCAGCTCCATGCCATCCGTTGGATGCAAAATTCTTCACGAAAGTTCACCTTTTAAGAGGCAAGATGATCTGCTATGACCCTAAAATTTCTGGCAATACGATCTTATTCTTATCCAGACCATTATATTGGGTGGTTATAGGACTGCCTCTCAAATACTTGGTGCTTGGTGGGCACTAGCATCCAGGTCTATTTAATGGCATCTCACAGACTTCTTCTCATGGGTTTTATTTTTTAGCTTTCCCTATTTTAAAACCTCAAATTGTCCACTTTTCTTTGAGAATCAAGTTAGCCCTGTTTGCGGTTGGACACGTGACAAGCTTTGAGAACAGAATGACCCCCCGAGGTGCATGGCTTTAGAAAAAAGCCAGCTACATGAGAAGCTACCGTCACACTTTCCAGAAACTATTGATATATGTAGCTTAGTGAGTTTTACATCCTCGCGTTGCACGCTTTCAATAGTCCTTCCCCGTGCAGTGGGAGGGGAAGGAGTGGCCCCACTGCCTTCCTCTTTACGTGGATCAGAATATGCTGGCCAATCGCACCAGAGAAACAGCAAGCAGAGAAGATTTTTTCTTTTCTTTTTTTTTTTTTTGCGGTACGTGGGCCTCTCACTGTTGTGGCCTCTCCCGTTGCGGAGCACAGGCTCCGGACGCGCAGGCTCAGCGGCCATGGCTCATGGGCCCAGCCGCTCTGCGGCATGTGGGATCTTCCCGGACCGGGGCACGAACCCGTGTCCCCTGCATCGGCAGGCGGACTCTCAACCACTGCGCCACCAGGGAAGCCCAGAGAAGATTTTTGAAGAGCAAAAAATACAGTAATTTTATTCTTGCTCAAAGGGAATAAGAAGCGGAACACAACAAGAGCTACCATAGGTGTCTCCTTCAGCAAGAGCTTTGGTGGTTCTTAAGTCCCTTGTACATTATGTTTCTCTCCCACAACACAAATTCATCCCAGTTTAGCTGGTTTTAATTCAGCCTGCACCCTGAAGGTTTCTTTATGCATCACAACCACAAGGACTAGAGATTCTGCCCGGGTTTTAGGGACATTTTACACAAACAGCATGCTTCCTGTGCATTTTCTCAGGCCAGTCTTCCTTCAATTCAAATCGTATTATTATCCCACGTGCATTTGTCACATATACATTTTTCTCTTCTCTAATCCTATTCACTCCCTTCTATGGTGAAAGCGAATTCCCAAGTCCTGCTGCAGAAATACAAGATGATAGAGATAAGACAGCCAATTGCTTTGAAGGGTCCTTCATTATGAATCACCTTAGCTAAGGCATGGCCTATGGCCATGGTTTAAAGGACATGTTTCTAACTGAAGAAAACGTTTTTTGGTTTTCACAGAAATACAATTGCTGATAAAGCTGAGGAGCACACGTCTAAAAATGAGAACACGGCCGTGCCCTCTGGTATTTATTCAGGATGTGCTTTGGTCCCTGCTCTTCTGGCTGGACCCCTCCTTTTGCCTCCCTTCACACAGACGGTCAAGCTCAAAATCTCTGTTTCTTCTCCCTCCCGGTCCCCTGCGTCTCTCCCCCACTGCAGGGAGGTGTACACCATGCATGTGGCGCGTCCCCTCCCTGCCCCCCCCCCCGGGGACATCACAGCATGGCTGACCCACGTCCTCTCTCGCCTCTGAGTCACTCCTGTCTCCTCGCGCTTCCCCAGTCTTGAAAACACCACCTCTTCCTTCCTTCCTTCTTTCCTTCTGCTGGAAAGCAACTGGCTTTCTTTCCCCTTCCCTTTATTGACATGTTTTATTTATTTGTTCATTTTTTTTTTAATTTCAAGAGCAGAAAACAAACTTGTAAAAACATCAAACAGAACGGAAGCGTATTGAACGTAAAAGCGCCCCATCCGCCCTCTCCCTGCCTCCCTTTCACTCAGCTGTTAACAGCTGGGTGTGCACCTGTATCAGACGTCTATGACATATAAACAAACACATAGCTATTTCTGTGGGGTTCCTCAACCCTAACTGGAGCATAGTACACAGCTCTGTAGCTTGCTTTTTTCTTTTTCTTTTCTGTTATTTTAAAAAATCACTTGAAAAATGTAAACAATACAGAAGCATATGTTATGAAATTAAAGTCCCTCTTGTGGTATATTTACCCATAAAGCCAAGCTGTCCTGTCATCACTCTGGGTCACCAAAAACAGTTAAAGAAAGAAGTTCGCCATCCAAAATAATTGTGAAGTAATTTGAATCTTTACTGTAGACTCTTTTTCTCTCTGTAACCCCCTTCCCTCTTTTGACACACACACACACCCCACCGACACACACGCCCCACACACACATACCCACACCCCCCCACACACACACCCCACACACATATACACATACCCACACCCATACACTCACACACCCCACACACATATACACACACACCCACCCACCCCCACACACAGAGGAGTGAAGGGCATTCAGGTTCCTAGTTCTGCCACAAACAGTAGGGCAGTGAACAGCCTCACGCAAACACCCCTTTGGGAGCGTGTGAATATTCTGCAGTACATATTCCTAGAGGTGAAAATATTGTATTTGAGTGACGCACATTTAAAATTTTGTTAGAACCTGTCAAATTGCCTCTCCCAAAACAGGTCTACCACTTTGTACTCTTACTAACAGTGAAGGTGAGTATGACTGTGTCTTCACATCCACATTAACATGGTATACGATCAACCTCCTAAAAGCTTTTTCTCTTTGCCAATTTAATTGGTTAAAAACAGGATCCCATTATTTAGTTTTTTCTTTTACATATTTGGTAAGAACTGTCAATCAGCCTGTTGTTTGCCTTTCCTTTCATTTGTGGGGACTTTCACTATGAGGATGTATTTAACTCGTCGATAGTCAAATTTGTCAAGATTTGCCTTTGTTTTCTCATTTTCCTTCGTCCTAAAAAAGTCCTTCCTCACGTTAAGATTATTAACACATTTATCTATCTATCTATCTATATCTTTAAACCATTTGGAATTTATTCCTGTGTAAGGAATGACATAAAGATCTATTATTCTCCTAAATGAACTGCCAATCATTCCAACCTATTTATGGAGTAATTCATCCTTTCCCTACTAATTTAAAGTGCAGCCTATATCATACACAAAGTGTGTGCATGTGTGTTGTGTCTATTTATGGACTTCTTTTCCCATCATGCTATATATTTCTGAATAATGCCACCCTATTATCATTACTGTCATTTTGATGACATAGAAAATTCCACTTTATTGTTCTTCTTGGCCGATTTTAGGAAACAATCTGTCAAAGTCCAGTTTTAAATTCCCAGAAAGTTTTAGTGAATTCTGAGTAAATAGATTATTTGGAAAAAAGTTCACAAGGGACATTTGAAATCTCCTGTATGTTCCTGGGAATCTAAAAGGCCACATGCACGTGCAGGGCTGTGTTCATGCCAAGGGTTGTGCACATGCCCAGGAAAACCTGAGAAGGCTGTAAGTTTTCACCTCTGGTTGACCTTCAGGCTATGTACAAATAAGAAGTGAGAGCTAAGGCAGAGTTGTCAACTTCTCACGGGAGCTTTGAAGGCATGAGGAGCACACACACAGAGCGAAAGGATGGAAACACATTGGTTCAAGGCACGTTAGCTTTAAAGGCATAAAGCATGACATGCCTTTCCAGAAATCCAACCCAATGACTTTCACTTAAATCTCAACGATCTGAACTAGGGGCTATGGCCATATAATTGTAAAGACATCTGGGAGAGTCAGTGTCTTAGCTGGATGGACACATTCACACTCTACAGGAAACCAGTGTTCTGTGTGTGAGAAAGGCAGGCTGAACATCACGAAGGCTGCTAGCAGTGTCTGCCACAACCTGTCGGGTTTTTATTTCTTAGAATTATCGTGTAGATCAATAAATAGTTTTTTGAAAAGTCTATGTAGTTTAAGTTAGTGTGCTACAAAGTTTATGAGTCAATGAAAATGAACTTGCTAATAGTATTTTTATTTTCTCAATCACTGCTGTCAAAAGAAGTTTGATAAAGTCTCTCACCATGATTCTGTATTTCACCTGGCAATACAAGGACCTGAGAATGCTTTATTGATAATCATAGCTCACACTTACAAAGCACTTGCCATGTATCAAGCACTGTTCTAAGTGGTTCACATATATTAACTAATTTAAGCATCCCAGTAACCCTATGAGTGATACTATTACTATCCTCATATTAAGAGAAGTAAATAGACATACAGAGGTGTTAATTAACTTGCCTAAAGCAAGGTAATAGGTACCACCAGATAATTAGTACCGAAGTCAGAATTCAAACCAAAGAAATCTGGATTTAGCATCTCTTAATCACGAAGCACCATTCAAATATGACCACACATCCAGTTGTTCACAATTTTAGTTCTACTCTATTATCCCTACCCCTAAGTTAGACACTACTTTATTTACCTTATACCATCTGTATCTATATTTAGCAATATCTTTGCTCACCATTTCTTCTTGTCCCTCAGACATTCCACCTGAGGTATTTTTTCCACATATTTTTAGTATTTCCTTTAATGAGTGTCTTTTAGAGAAAAACATTCTTAGTTATTAAGTCAGAAAATGTTTTTATTTAACCTTTGTTCTTAAAGATGGTGTCAGTGGGTAGAGAACTGTGGGTAACTTCAGTGTCTCTGAGCACACTGAAAATAATTCACTGGCTCTGATATCATGGTCACTAAAAAATAAGATTTTACTCTCATTGCCATTTCTTCATAGGTAATCTGTCTTTTTTTCTTGGATGCTTTTAAGGTCTTTTGTCTTTCATGTCCTATAGTTTCTCTATGCTGTTTCTAGTTGTGGACTTTTTCCCTTACTTGAAGTTCATTTGGATTCTGATATTTTAGAATTTAAATCTTAGCAATATTTCTGAAAATATCCTAGTCACATATCTTTGAAAATTGTCTCTTTGTATAAGTTAGGACTTATTACTCTTACTTCCTTATTTTCGGTTTTCTATTTTGCATCTCTGTCTTTTTAGATGGTGTTCCAAATAATTCCTTCTGTTCACAATTTTTAAAAAAAATTCAGCTGTGTCTAACCTGCTCTTACAGATTTGTGACAATTCTTTGTCAGTCATATGTATTACAAATACCATCTTCCACTCTTTGGCTTCCATTTTCATTTTCCTAGTGGTGTCTTTGATAGACAGAAGTCCTAATTTTAGTCTAGTAACATTCATCAATCAAGAGACACTGCCAAGCTTTGCAGAGATGATGCTTTCCCTCTCAGTAACCTTGAAGATCAAAGAGAATATGCCTGAGCGCTAGCAGCCTAGCAGCCGCTAGAGGGGGCAGAATGAGTGCAGAGCTCCCAAAAGGGCCGTTCCCAAAGAACTGTCAATATTTGACCTGCCTGACAGCCTGCTGAAAAAGTTCCATTTTCAGAGCATCTCTTTCTTTGATGTGACTTAGAACTCCCTCTGTGAGAACAGCCCTACTGACAGGGTATGTGTCAAAACAATCAGCATTAATTGTTTAACACTGCAGTTGCTTAAGGAAGCATTACAAGTTGAGGCTAACAAAAGGCTATAAAAAAAAAACCTTAAAAGGAAACACTGGACATGTGCTATCCATAGGGTGCTTTCAAAAGTTTCTATATATTCCTGGGAATCTATAAGACCACAAGCACCACACACAGGGCTGTGTGCATACCTAGAGCTGTGTCTATGCCTAAGAAACAACTGAGAAGACCCTAAGCTCTCAATTCTGGCTGACCTTGAGGGTCTGCACAAGCAAGAAGTGTAGGCTAATGCAGAGCTGTAAGCCACCTGCGGGAACTTGGCAAGCATGCCCCAACACGCACACAGAAGCCCCAGAGAAAGGACGAGAGACTTATTGGTTCAAGACATATAAGGAAATCTTAGTGCAATCATTCGCTGAACACTAAGGTAAGTAGCAGAGATTTCAGTGGCTATATATGACAAAGAACACAGACTTTATAAAATTTGTCTAGGAAAGTCACTGAACAAATAAACAGAAAACAGCAAGAACAACAGCAAGAAACCTTGGGAAGGAGAGAATCTTATTTCTAGGATGGGCACATTATTTATCTAGAATGTACAGTTTTAAGCAAAAAATCACAAGACATAAAAAAAAACAACAACAAAACCCAGGAAGAATATCTTTTCACAAGAGAAAAAAGCACACAAAAGAAACTAACATGTGCACAAGAAAGGGCACATGTTAGATTTACTAGACGAAGACTTAAAGTCATCAATCATGTAGGAAACCATGTTGAAAGATCTAAAGTATGAGAATGACATCTCACAAAATAGAATATGTCAATAAAGAGATATAAATTATTTTTTAAATGAAAATTCTGGAGTCGAAAAGTATAAAAACTGTAATGAAAACTTCACTAGAGGGGCTCAACAGAAGATTTGAACAGGCAGACAAAACAACCAATAGACTAATCAAGAATATCCAGTCTGAAGAACAAAAAGAAAAAGAATAAAGAATAACAAACAGAGCCTCAGAAACCTGTGGGACACCATCCAGCATACACATAAGGGGAGTCCAAGAAAGAAAGAAAAGGAAGGAGAAAAAAGAATATTTGAAGAAACAATGGCCCAAAACTTCCTAAGTGATGAAAAACAATCTGCTCACCAAGGAAGCTCAATGAACTGCAAGTAGATCATTTTAAAGAGATCTATACCAAATACATCATAATCAAATTGCTAAAAAGCCAAAGAAAAGGACAGACTGATGAAAGCAGCAAGAGGAAAGCAAACTCATTCTGCACAAAGGATCTCAATGAGGTTAACAGCTAACTTCCCATTAAAAACCATGGTTGGGGCTTCCCTGGTGGCGCAGTGGTTGAGAGTCCGCCTGCCGATGCAGGGGACACGGGTTCGTGCCCCGGTCCGGGAAGATCCCACATGCCGCGGAGCGGCTGGGCCCGTGAGCCACACCTACTGAGCCTGCGCGTCTGGAGCCTGTGCTCCGCAACAAGAAAGGCCGCGATAGTGAGAGGCCTGCGCACCGTGATGAAGAGTGGCCCCCCGCTTGCCACGACTAAAGAAGAAAGCCCTCGCACAGAAACGAAGACCCAACCCAGCAAAAATAAAAAAAAAAAAAAAAAAAAAAAAAAAAATTAATTAAAAACCATGGTTGCCAGCAGGCAGTGGGGTGACATATTCAAAGTACTAAAAGAAAAACACTGTCAACTAAGATCCTACATCTAGGAAATCTGTCCTTCAAAAATGAAGGAGACGAAAAAATGAGAGGCTTCATCACTATCAGACCTGACCTACAAGAAATACTAAACAGAGTCCTCCAGGCTGAAATGATGGGACAGTAACTAAAATCCAAATGAACAATGAAGAACACCAGAGAAGGTCAATACACGGGTTTTACAAAGATAGTACAAATGTGTCTTCATTTGTAGTTTTTTTCTTCTTTTGGATTTAAGGACAACTGTACAAAGCAACAATTATAAAACTATCTTGTTGGGCTTACAGTGTATAAAGATGTAATTTGTATGACAATAAAAGTATAAAGAAAAGGGAGGGAATGGAATATAAAGAAGCAAAAGTTTAGCAGACTATTTAAACTGCTATTAATCCAAACTAGATTGTTCTAAGTTACAATTTCATTTTAATTGCCAGGGCACCCAATAAAAAAAAAATCTCAAAAATATGTAGTAAAGAAACAATAGATAATTTAAATGGTATGCTAGGAAATTTTATCTAACACAAAAGAAGGCAGTAATGAAGAAATAAAGGGAAAAAGACATGACATAAAGAAAAATTTAAATGACATACAAAAGCCCTAACCTACTAGTAATTATGTTAAATGTAAATGGATTAAACATTCCAATTAAGAAGTAGAAATTGGAAGAATGAATTTTAAAAAGTCCAATTATATGCTGTCTACAAGAGAAGAGCAAGCAATGACACAGAATGGCTATTATCAAAGAAAAGAAACTTGTGCACTGTTGGTGGGAATGTAAATTGGTATAGCCACTAAGGAAAATGGTATGGAGATTCCTCAAGAAATCAAAAATAGAGCTACCATATGATCCAGTAATTTCACTTCTGGGTATTTATCCAAAGGAAATGAAATCACTATTTCAAGGGCATATGTGCCTCAGAGACAGGGCAGATGTGCCTGGAGTGGTCGCTGGAGCTGGATGGTGGTAACACACGAAAAACACGTGGTCCAGATGCCTCTAGTATGGGCTGGGGGACATCTGAACGAGCAGGGGAGTGGAAATAGAGAGTGGACACCAGTTTCTTTCTTGTCTCCTCACATTCCTTCCCTGTGGGGACTACTTCTTCCTCTATTTCTGTGATACTAGTGGAACTGCCAATCAACCTCCTCTCTGCACTGTCCTCCTGCCCCACAGAGGTGGGTATGTGACCCAGGCTAGCCCACAAGAGAACACCACTCTGCAGGAATCAGGGAGAGGTATGTAAGCTTGGGCATGCGACCCAAGCAGAGCCTATTGTGGTCCTTTTGTAGGATTGAAATGGATGCTGGAAGGGGTTTCCTTCTTCACTGCACTTCAAAAACCACTGCTTTTACCAATGAGAGATTTGGCAAAGAATACAGCCATCAGGAAAACTGCGAGATAGAGATTGAGATATATTTTGAAAACCTAGCTCCAGACATACGTACATCTGGCAAATCCTAAACTTCGCAGTTATGTAACAATAAATTTAAAAGATTTCCTAGAGTTGTTTGAATCAGGTATGGATTACCTGCAATTGAGTGATTCTTGACTAACACAGAGAAGTCGTTTCTGTTTTTGACCATTTAAAACTATGGTTGGCTGTGACTTGTGGAAACACGAATCTCCAAGGAAGAAGTCAGGGACAGATTAGCCTTGGTCTCCTACTATTTTAGGGAAATGGTTAATAAGAACACAAAGATTTATCTTTGGGAGTATTCAATAAGGTGATGGTTTGATGAGATGATGATAATTAACTAAAATGATGTGCCCAAGAGTACTTCCTTGGAAGTATTCATCTCTCTCCTCTCCTGAATAGAGCCTTATATTATGGGGTTGGGGACCTGGATCTTCAAAAGACTGCAATGATCTCATAGCATCTGTCTCTGAGAAATGAGGAGGATAGGAGACAATGAAACGGGGAGCTGTCTTTGAGGGTAATAAGATTTCCAATCTGTAGCCAGCTGGGGAGGAGCTGAGAAAAGATAGTGGGGCTTTACCCTTCCCATCACTGCTTCATGTAGAATCTCTGCTTCTCATCTGGAATCCCCTCCGGTTATTCATCATTTAACTAATGTGTGAATGCCTCTTCTGTGCAGGCACTCTGCTTAGCATACAGCGGTGCACAGGTAGAAAAGGGCTTTGCCTTTATGGAGTTTCAGCCTAGTGGGGGGAAGACAGACAATTAAACAATTAATTAGGGCTTCCCTGGTGGCGCAGTGGTTGAAAGTCCGCCTGCCGATGCAGGGCACGCAGGTTCGTGCCCCGGTCCGGGAAGATCCCACATGCCGCGGAGTGGCTGGGCCCGTGAGCCATGGCCGCTGAGCCTGCGCATCCGGAGCCTGTGCTCTGCAACCGGAAAGGCCACAACAGCGAGAGGACCGCGTACCGCAAAAAAAAAGAAAAGAAAAGAAATACACCACTTCTGATGATGTATCCTTAGGCTCTGGATTGATGCACGCATACCATGTTTCTCTAGAGGATGGTTTCGGACCTGGGGTCCCAGAGTGCTTGCAGTGGGGATGGCCACCTGTTATTAAAATGAAAGCCATCCAGAACTGTTGCCACTGGCATCTGATCTGTGCCCAGAGGCGTCCTCCAGTACGGGATGAGGGGGAGGGAAACCAACATGTGGGATCTTCCCGGACCGGGGCACGAACCCGTGTCCCCTGCATCGGCAGGTGGACTCTCAACCACTGCGCCACCAGGGAAGCCCTCCCCTATTATTAACATCTTGAATTGTTGTGGTGCATTTGCTATGACTGATGAGGCAATGTGGACACATTATTATTAGCTAAATTCTGTAGTTAATATAAAGGTTTACTGTCTGTGTTGGACATTCTGTGGTTTTTGACAACCGTATAATGACGTGTAGCCCCCTTACAGTATCGTTAAGAGCAGTTTCACTGCCCTAAACATCCCCGTGCGCTACTTATTCATCCCTCCCACTTCTTCCCCCGATAAGCCTCTGGCAACCACTGATCTTTTTAATGTCTTCATAATTTACCTTTTTCCAGAAGTTGGCATCATACAGTATGTTGTTAAAAGAGGACAAACACAATTCCCCTAGGCCAGCAGCTAGCAGGAGGTAGAGTTTAGTCCAAAACCACATCTGTCTGACTCTGATTCTCTACATTTTCTGGACCGCTTCCTGCCTAACGGTGCTGGCCCGGGACTTGGTCTGTCCACCTTCACCCTGGATGGTGCTCCTAGGGCTTAAATTCTAGCATTTCCTTTCCTTAACAGTCTTTGGAATCTTGGATCCGCTGTTCTTTGAGTCTCAGCAGGGTGGCCTGTCACTCATGATCCCTCTGGACCTGCGTGTGGTCCTAACCTGCCCGATTTCCCTTTATTTATAAATCCAGCCAGTTTTTTCAACATTTTCCCCTAACTTTTTGCTCAGGCTTTGAGCACCATTATTCTTCCCCTGGTTCGCACTGAATCTTTTCTGCCAGCAAGTTGCTTGCTTACGGGCCTTGTCATGGAGGGTCTCCTACAGTTTTACTGAAGACGAAGTCTGCTGGGTGAGGCTGCTAAATGGAGCACAGCGCTGACAATTGTCTTGGTTGAGTTCTACCCATACACCCATCAGGGCCTGGAACACTTGCTCTCAGAATTTACAGATACTAACTCTATGATCCGTCTGCTTGTTGCCCAAGCAGAGCATCTCTACAATCCATTAAGTTCTATTTTATACTGCCAAGAGTAAAAAAAAAAAAAAAAAATCCCACAATCATATTTCAAGTACTAAGGGATATTCTGCTAAGAATAAAAGGTTTATAAGCTCCAAACAGAAGTGCAATAGCTTGTGGAAAACCAGAAAGGAATGAAAGAGTAGAATTCAGATTCAAATCCAGATCAAGTGCAAAGGCAAAGCTGGTGGTCCTTGAATCACACCAGGCTTCCCTCTGTGAAATCCTATGATGGCAGTGTCAGCGGGTTAAGGAGGCTGTGTGGGATTCAGGAAGAGCCCCAGCACAGCAGACCTCCTTAATGCAACTTGAGAGCATCCTTTCACCAATGAACGGTTGAAACTGAAATTTTGTTTTAAAACAACGTGTATGTCGTCACTGATTATGATACCAAACACTCCAAAGTGCCTTGCAAATACTAGCCCATTGCTATGTGTTCACGAAAACGCTTCTGAAGCTAGTAGCACCCTGCAGTTATATGCTTTATAAATTGCTAGTGTAATTCCAAGAGTATCGCACCCTGTGGCTGATAATGAGGCCCCATCACTGACCAAGGACATTGCGGGGGGAGGGGGGTTGGGTAGGAAGCGTGGAAAGGACTCAAAGGCCGTGGACACCGTGCTATCGTTTTTCCTGTTTTCCTGCAAAGTTAGAGAGGAGGCTGGCGGGGTTAATCTATGACCTACTTACCTCTCTCATGTCACAGGTTACTGGATCTCTATAGACTGTGGCTTCTGCTTGGTTTTGGGCGCCAAGAGGGAGCCTGTGAGGTGAGCGCGGTAGGACCCGGTGCTAGTATCTGCCATCTCCGGGAGAGTAGCTCCGGAAGTAGCCGCGGAGACAGGCCCGCCGGCCAGGTGCTCGTCCTACCGCCAGGGGCACAGGCAGATTCAGGCTTCCGGCCCTTCCGGACAAGGGGGCGAGGATACATTATTTGTTGAAAGTAAGGGAACAGCAATAAAATATTCCAATGACAAAGAAATGAAGGTTTATCATAATTAAAAAAAAAAACCAACCTTGAAGTGCCTCTCCAATCTTCTCATTTTGGGGGAGGCAAACTAGCCGCGAGCGCGGTGTCCGCTCGCCGGGGTCCGCTCGTCGGGGCCTGCGGTCGGGTGGACAGTCCGGCGGCCGCGCCAGTCGGGCCCGCGCGGGGGGCTGCGGGGCCCCGAGGATGCAGGCGGGCTCCCACTGCCCGAGGGATGGCCGCACGCGGGCGGGGCGACCACCAGCGCGTCGCCAGGCGCCGCCCACCCGCGGGGGAATCCCAGGTTAGGGCGCGGGGCGCGCGGAGACGCCGCGCCCCGCCCCCCGCCCCGCCCCCGCCGCCGCCCGCTCCCGGAGCCGCCGCCGCGCCGTGCTGCCATTGGTGCCAGGCGGTGACGCTGGCGAGCGGGCCGGACGGCGGGGCGCTGGGGGCGGGCGCAGGGAGCGGGGCGCGGCTGATGAAACCGGCTCCCGATCCCTCCCGCCCTCAACACTCCATTCACTCAGCGCCGGCAGGTGTGAGCGGCAGGTCAGCTGCCGGCGGGGCGCGCGGCCACCCGGCGTCCGTTACCCGAGTCTCCCGCTCCGGCTCCCCGCGCGCCGCGCCTCCGCCCGACCGTCCTTCAGTCCCGCCGAGCCTTGGTCGATCGTCCGTCAGTCCAGCCGCGGTCTTGCCTGCATCCCGCCACCCGCCGGCCCGGTGAGTCCCCGTCCTCCGCCGGCGCCGGGGCAGCTGCCCGGGTCCGGGTCACCTTGGGGGGCTGACCCCGGCGACGCGGGGAGGGGCGCGGAGCCCGCGCGGGGAGCCCTGGCATCCTCCGGGTGGGCGCGGGCAGGGCGGACGGGGGTATACGCGGCCGGTGCCCATGAGGCTGTCTCCGCCACGGAGTCCATTTTGGTTCGCTGAAGGCGCGGCGTGGTGCATGATGCAACACCCCGTGAGAAAGCGTGGGCGACCTGGCGCCTCCGGGGTGCTGGCCCGGCGCTCCTTACGGGGCACCGGGCGCCGGGACGCGCGGGTGGTCGCGGGGGCGTGGGGACGGGGAGCGGGCACTGGGCCCGGCAGGCGTCCCGAGACCTTCCCTTACATGGCGCGGAGCGGAGCACGCCGCCCCGCCGCGAGGTCCACGACGTGTTATCGGCCGCGGGTGGAGAGCCCGCCGGGCGGCGGAGGGTGGTCCCGCGGCAGGTGGCCGGCCGAGGACGGCGTCGCGCACCCGCAAGCTGGCCGCGGCACGCACGTCTCTTCCTCTCTGGAACCCTGCACACTCCCTGGCCCGCCTCCACCTCTCTTCCGGGTCCCCGGAGTTGTTTCGGGGAAGTCCCCCCCGTCGGGGGCTTCCTTGTGACCCAATCTGGCCCGTAGAGGCCGGTGCTCAACGCTTCCAGATGGTTTCGAGCAGGAGGCAGTTCTTCCGGCTTCACCGAGACAACCTATTCTCAGTGTGTTCCTTTCTACGTAGTAGGAAACTTCCCGGGCCAGGCGGGTCCCGCAGTCATTCTAAGACCAGTGTGTACACGGCAGCAGGGCGCTGTAGTACTACTACCTTCCCATTTTCAGTGGCTGTGGGAACCCGAGAGGAGTGGTGCTTGACTTGTGTGATTAGGACAGCCAGACAAGTGCCTTCCGGAAGAAACGGAACACTGCCCAGTACCCGCCCTCAGGCTCTCACGTGTAGAAGTAACCTGGAGTAGGTTTTACTCCAGATTTGTAAACAGAGGAGGGGGTGAGGGTTTCAATCCCAGGTGTATTTCCCTAAATGAGCTCTTAAAACTGTGACCAGGACTGTGTTTTGGCCTCTGGCTGAATTTCCTAATTGTGTTTCATTTGAATTATAATTTACTCGGGATTCATCTTAACGTTTTTTGCCGCTTAGGTTTGGTTCTGATAATAGGAAACCGTGATACCTACAAAAATATCCCCTGATATTTTTAGTTGATCTCAGTGGAAATTATTATTTTTATATGCACACACCCTTCTGTTATTAAAACAAAAAGGTCTTGTTTAAGTCACAGTCAGAATAGAAACTTAGGGGACAAAATCAGCAATGGATTAAAATAGTTTTTAAAGGTTTAGCATATTAAGATCATGTTTAATTATTACAGGTAAAATTTAAAGAGTGCCAAAGGGGTTTTGACTAAAGAAACAGGATGAGAATTAATAGAGATCAGAAATGTACTCAGTTGTTTAAATCTGGATTGAACCACATGGGTGCTCTTATGCATATAATTATTTGCTTTAAAGGAAGAAAGGCTTGAAAGACGAGATTGCTGACCTCGAGGAGCTTGCATTTTAGGACACACGTTAATTGTATTGGGTTCAGGCTTCCATTCTTTGATGGGCTTAAACACATGTTTAGTGACTGTTCTAGTCTGTCGTTTCTTGTCTACTCAGGCCAGTAAAAATATGTAATTACGTTGGAGGGCCCAGCATTATGTCTTATTAAATTAATCCCTTACATTATTAATTATATATTTGAAGGTATTGGTTTATTAATCCCAGAGAGGAATTTGAAACAGGAATGAATGTGTCCTTGTTATGGGGAGAAACATTTTCCTCTGACCCTGGAGGTGTCTGGGCCACAGGCATCTTCTGAGATGGCCATCCTTCCACCTGGGGCCGGGTCCTCACTCCAGGTGGGACCTGCGGACGGGCGGGCCGTGGTGCTCTTCTCCAGCCTGGGGCCCTCACCCCTGTCTGCTCCTGTTGCCGGCAGGCTGTTTCTCTCAGAGAAGCGGGGAGTGCTGGGTGGCTGTCAGGGAGTGGAAGGGCCACTTCAGATCCTGGGTGGAGAAGAGATGGGGGACGGGCAGGCGCAGAAGGGGGGAGGCCAGAGCAGAGACTGGTAACTTAAGTCTGGAAAAAAACCCAAGCCCAGCTTATTTCTGCACGAGAGAGTGTGTCCATATGTCGTTTCTGTGTGAGAGAGAGATGGTGGCAGCTTGGTCGGGGTGGACACGGTAGGAATGTGAGCTGATTGAGTTCTGCTCCGTCTGCAGGCTGGTGTCCTTGCTCTGTGGATTTTAAAGGAAGATTCCATGTGAGGCGCGAAAGGCCGGTTGAGGTTCCACGTAGAGCGGAGCCACTGTGCTAGTGAGGTGGGGAAGGCTGAGGAGAGCGTGTCGGGAAGGACTCGGTAAAAGTCACAACCGGCTTTTTCCAGACGCTTCCATCCTCACGGGCCGGGGCTGAGCCGGAGCTGCCTTGTTGCGCCCACGTGCCGCCGCGGCGTGGGGCCTCCTCCCCCTCTGCCCGGCAAGCCTGCGGCCTCCTTGATCTCCCCTGCGCCCTCCAGTGGGCATCTTGGCCGTGGGTTTGTCCCGTGGCCCGCTTGGGGTCTGCAGCCGTGGGGCGCGCCTGCTTTTTCATTCCTGGCCTTCAGGAGGCCTGCCTGCCGGGGGTTTCTTGGGCCGGAGGCCCCTGGCATTGGACCCCAGGCCAAGGTTGTATCTGCCCAAGGTTTTAGGTCTGTTCCAGTCAAGAGAAGAGTAGCAGCTTTGGTGGCAGGTTATGGGCCCCGTGGTAACTTCAGTGGCTTCTCTTTCTCTGTAATCATGTCCCCACCCCCAACTGCAAAGCAGCTTTGACAGCAACTACCCCTGCACTTGTTCAAAGCAAGTCCCAGTTTATCATGGGGGGGGTTAGTGCATTTGCCACCTGTGCATCTGCTAGAAGGACGGGCAGCACGTTGGTAAGAGGATTTGGTGGACTGTTATCTTCATTTGGCTCCGAAGACGTTCCTTCAGGCCTTTGGCCTCGGCAGAGCAGCGGCTGAAGCTGTTTGCTCCACCCATCGGTCAGGATTCGCTCACCCAGGGGACACAGGCTGCAGGAGAGACATCTCTGCACGTGGGGATAGGTTCCGGCACGCGGTTCCCTCGTCACGCCACACCTGAGTCTTCCATTTGGCTTTTCCTCCGGTTATTGTCATTAGCACTGGGGACCGCCAGGTGGTAGATTTGGTGGACAAACCACGTCAACTGAGGGTAGAGCTGTGTGGAGTTAGAGGCCAGCTTCAGTGCAGCCTGAGGTCATCGCCCTGAAACGCAGACGCTGCTTCTAGGAGCCGGGGCGGGTGGTCCAGTGCCGGGAACGGCGCCATCCGAGGCGTCTTTGGTGCAGGTTTGCTGCCGTCTCTGTGCAGCCTCCAGTATGTCCTTTGGGCTGTCGGAACCCTGCAGACGTGCTCTTGCCCTGCCTGTAGCTTGGGGAAGCCCACCCTCTCAGCCTCATAATGATGAAGCCAATAAACATGAAGTGCAGAATATTCTTTGAAAGAATAAAGGTCAGTCCATTTAGATTCTTTCACAAAATAAGTTCTTTCCATTGCCAGCCTTCTCTTCTGATGAAGGCAACCAGAAATCAAGCTCCGTTCAGCCTTCAAAGGCTACCAAGAGGCGGATTTATACTGAGGAGGGAGAAAGAATGTCCTTCGTCCCGTAGGACAGCGTGTGTTTCCACACCGTCTCCCTTCTTCCTGAGTCACCTTTCCCCTCTGGAGGCAGTTGTTTCTGAAACATTCTGTCTTCCTGCCGTAGTGCTTTCTTCAGAAGACCCATGCAGATAAGGTTCTTGCCTGTGAGAACAGCCAAGTACTTTGCCGCGTGCAGAGGAGTGGGTCCTGATTCTCCGCACGTGCTGGGCGCACAGGGAGCCCCGCATCGCGGAGACCCGCTCGCCGTGCCGACTCCGGGCGGCCCCCAGCTCTCCCTGACGGGCCACGCCCTGCGGGGACGAAGGAGGTGCCGTGGGCCTCCCCCCGCCCCGGAGTGGGCTCCGCTTACAGGATCAGTGCCACGTTTGAATCCTTTTCCATATTGCCTGCATAATAATTGGCTTCTAGTGCCGACCTTACAGGATTGAGAGGATTTAAATGAGGCAATCATCCCGGTTCCGCACTTAACACAGCTTCCGGCGCATACCAGGTGCTTCGTATAAACGTTAGCTGTTTTACTGGAAACAAAGCACAGTTCTTTGATTTTGGCGTGGAGGAGAAGAAAATCTGTAACAACTTTATTTGCCCTCCCATTTTGCCAAGGTGTCAAAAGGTCATCCCTTCTCCTTGGAGTTGTGTCTGCCTTGCAGTGGGTGGCGTGGCACCGGGGTGCTGGGGAGGCCAGTCCCCGCAGGTCTCAGATCCACAGCTTTGGGTTTGTCCCCTCCTCACACCTCTGGGGAGCAGAGCTCACGGTCCCATCCTCAGGGGTGGCCTGCCTGTGTCTGTGTGCACGTGCGTGTGAGTGTGTGCGTCTCTGTGTTTTGGGGGTGTCTGCCCTTGTCCATCCTGACCCCAGACATTTGGTCCAAATTACCCTGAGCGCTTTGGGTTTAAAAACTGGGGCCAAGTCTGTTTCCCACCTTTTTTCATCCCTTCCTTTGAGGGCTGAGGTAGATGCCCCAGTGCATTGGCGTGGGATGGGGGCCCCATCACGGGGGCAGCGGCGAGGGGAAGGGAGCAAACGTCTTACCGGCGTCTCATCACACTGTTGTCACCGTCGTCTTCCTGCCCATGAAGATGCTGGGGGTGACCTTTTAAGGTCGGCTTGGAAATGCTCTCTTCCTCTGTATCTTCTTATCTGCCTACCAAGTACCATTAACCAAGGTCTCTTACACCAAATAGGAAGGAAGGGAGAGGCCCTGGGGCTGAGTAAGATCCAGACTCCAAGCCCTCGTTAGTGCTCACCGTGGGGCTCGCTCCGCACTTTCTTTGTTGTCATTTAATCCTCACAGCCGCCCCCTGAGGTTGGTCCTGCAGTTTGGCTGATGGAGCGATGGAGGCCCTGAGAAGTGACACAAGTTGTCGATGGGCACAGGGGTGGGTCGTAAGTGGCAGAGCTAGGATTTGCACCTGGGGCCTGGCTCCAGGGCCCTAACACTGAGCGTGCTTTGGGCTGTGGGCGTCAGCCTGTGCCTGGGGCTCCGGCTGCTGGCTCTGGGAACCGTGGTCTGGCACGCGTGTGCGTGGGGCCACGCCGGGCCCTGAGATTAGCATACGGACCTGGAGATGCCGGGCTGCCACGTGCCTCTTGGTTCCAAGTAAGTCCTGGAGGCGCAGGAGCCGGTTGTGCCACCACTGGGCGGCAGCCTGCTGTTTCTCTCTAGCTGCCCCGGTTCCTCTGAGCGCAGATCTTTCCTCTCTGAGCCCTGGGCTCCGGGCACAGCTGGAGCTCTGGGGTCCTTGACACAGCTGTGCCGAAGTGTGACAGAGGCTGGGCTGTGTTCCTCCTGGGTCAGTAGTCTGACATTGGCATCGCCGGAGCTGGCTGGACGAGGGGCTTCCTGCCCGGGCCACGGGAGCCCAGCCTCACTGATCTCCATCGGTCGTCTCTGCTCCCCCTCCTCCGCCGCTGGGGGGAGGGCCCTTTGCAGGGGGTCGTCTGGTTTGTAGGGAAAAGTGGCTCCCTTCTCGGTTCTCCCTCCTTCTCAAGGCCAGTGGCGGTAGCCGTTCTCCCAGGATCTTCACTTTGCTGACTTCTGTAGTGTCGGGAGGTGGGAAGGGGTCTTCTTTCTTGGAAGGTGCTTCCTTGACGCCCTCAGGAAGCCGGGGCTGGGGGCTGTCCGAGCCAGGGTAGCAGCAGGCACCGTCTACGCTGGAGAGACTGTGTGCTGGCAGGGCCCCCGTGGCCGTGGCCCCATGGGGAGGCCGTGGGTGCTGGCAGGTGGAGTGGGGAAACTCGTGCCCGTCCCTTCCTGCCTCTCTCCTTTCTTCCTTTGCTCTTTCAACTTTTTGTGGATAGCATTTCAAACTTAAAGAGAAGTTGCAGGGGTTACAAGGAGTGCCTCAATTTTCTCAGATTCACTGGTTGTTTACATTTCATTCGTTCTTTCTGTTTATCTATCAATCAGTTAATCTATCTACACACACGGATGCATTTTTTCCTGAACCATTTGAGAGTAAGTGGAAGACATCATGTCCTTTTATTTACCCCGGCATGCTTCAGTGTGTTTCCTAAGAATAAGGACATTCATTCTCTTACGTGACCACAGTATGACATCAAAATCAGGAAATTTAACATTTGTGACATCATCAAGTCCACAGTCCATATTCAACTTCCAGTTGTCCAAATAATGTCCTTTACATATGCATGTAGGTAGTTGGTTTTTTGTTTTTCGTTTTCTTGGGTTTTTTTTTGTTTTCAGGATAGGCTCTTTCAATGGAACTGTGGTCTAATTTTCTACCTTATAAGCCTCTTTAAGAAAAAAAATGTTCCTAAAAGTTAGAATGTGTATTGTGAAAAATTTGGAAACTACAGAAAAGTAAAATAAAGAGAAAATAAACAGCGTCCACAATTCCGGCAGAGAGGCTGAGCGCCCGGCCAGGGTAGAGGGCTTGCAGGAAGGTGCTTGGTCAGAAGACTTCAGCTCAGGGTGACGTGGTCCCGCAGACCTGCACCCTGAACACACAGGGCGGGGGCCCGGAGCAAGGCCTTGGGCTGCCGGAGCAGCAGGCGCCCTGTCTGGAGCGGATGCCTTTCAAGCCCCTGCCCACCACCTGGCCGTTTGCCCACCTGAGCAGGCAAACATAACCCCCTCGGGGTGGGGAAGGGTGGAGATGATTATTAAATCCCCAGAACTTGTTCAAGCCTTGAAAAGAAACGTGGCAGGCCCTCTCTTGTCTCCTGTGTAGCCCTGGCTTCCCAGACTAAGCAGAGGGTAGGGATGGGCAGGGGCCCTGATGGAGAGGAATGGTCCTGGCCTCCTGGCCTGTAGCTTGCGGTTATTTCATAGGGTTGTTGAGCCTCCCGGCCTCCACGAGCGGGCCAGGGGAGCAATAAGAGGAGAGATTCTAAATGGTGAATTGTGTTCTGTGCTAGCCCAGAAGTTCCTGGGGGAAGGTTCCAGACTGTTGGGTGAGGTGTGGATCTTGCTTCTTTCTGTGTTTCGTTTATCAAAGCCGTCCCCTTTGTCATCACCAGCAGTACCCCCGAGACTCCGCTCTTTTCCCGGCCCTGGAAGGGGCCCTCGCTGGGTGGGGCTGGTTTCTAGAAGGGTTTCGTTCTTAGAACCCGGCTCCCCATGGTTCGTACCTCAGTTTCCCTGAGCTGTGAAACCTACACTGTGTGTGAACAGGGCCTCTGAAAGCCATGATCAAAAGCCCCAAGTATTTTTCCATGTTTGTTTTCTCTTCTCCCGCACCAGACCCTCTCCTTGGAGGAGGTGGCCTGGAGAGGGACTGCGGTGGGCAGCCGCCCAGACTCTGCACACCCTGCTGGGGCCACGGAACTCCTAACCTGGACCGGCCAGCACCGGAGGCTGCTCTTCAAAGAAACCCTTTGAAGTGCAAACATTTCCTTTCCTGAAAAGAAGGGAAATTGAAATGAAAACGTATTGTTCTGTGCAGACAATGTTCTCTTGGATCAAAGAGGGAGTGGGGCTTATAAAAAAGGGAGATTCACAAGTTAGGCCTTAACGTGGCACACGGGGAAGCCGTGACCGTGTACATGTCCACTGCCCGGGGTCCGTGATCGGTAAGGTTGTATCTTCCCTTTTTTCCCCCCTTAAGGTCCTAAATCTGGATCTAACATGCTGTGTTTAACTGTGTCTCTCTCGTTTGTGTTTTTATCCTGTGGTCAGCATTTAGAAATGTCCTTTGGTAAATTATGACACCATCCACGATGGAATACCACGTAGCCAATAAAAGTGATGTTTTCAAGGAACATTTGATCTTAAGGGAAAAACTTTACTGTTAAAAGTGAAAAAAATCTGGACGCAATTTTCCATAATCAGTGTTCTCTTAATGAGATACATGTATTTGTACAGAAAGAAAACACTGAAAATCAGGCTCTGTTTTGTTCACTGCTAGGTGTGTAGCACCTGAACTAGTGCTCAGCAAATATTCGTTGTATGAATTATTTTTATAATTAGTGAAACAGCAGTATAGTTTAAAGGCGGGGTGTCTTTGAGCTAAGTAGTAACATTTTGGCAAGTGGAAAGAACAATAAATTATTTTGAATTTCTGTTGTAATTCTGTCCTGGCATCTCGATTTGGCGTTTATTTTGGAGGGTTTTGGCTACAAACATGTACCACATTTTGTACTTTGATACACATCACCCTATGAATGAGTGACTGTGACGTTTCTACTTTTGGAGTAATCGGGTCTTGTTGAAATTAGGGTATTGGGATAAGTTTTTCCTGGGTTGGCTGCTAGGCTCCTTCACAGATGGGGTAAGGAGACAACTTCTCAGGTGCTCTGTGGCTGATGTACCATTTCACCGGTTTGACCTGTCCTGTTGTTGAGAATTTTGCCTGATTTGCCCAGGGAAAGTTTCTCATTTTCTAGTATCAGTACTACCAAGATATACTAGTAGGCCGTACATCGTCCTGTTTCTGATTCAGAAGTAACACAGCATCTCAGGTTGGCTTTGAGGATGGCCCTGGTCTCAGTGATTGCGTGTCACAGCTGCCCGTGCTTCCCCCTGGTGAGATCGTTTCGTTCCTCCTTCAGAGGGACACAGGCACTTAGGTTTCAGAGCCCGATCTGCACAGGGTTCTGGAAGCGCCTTGGGGAGGCTTCCTTTAGGCTGGGGTAGGGCTGCTGGGGCCCACACCCCGGTTCTCCCGAGGGTGGCGGCTGTCAGCTTCTTTGGCTGCAGTCTGCAAGAGGAAATAAACTGAAACGCTGCTCAGGAGCACACAGAGGGAAGTATGTATTTATGTACAGATTAAAATGAAGCTTCCCACCAAACAGTACTCATTCTCCTACTTGCGCTGAACTCTGATAATTTTTACTCTTTTCTGTTGCATCGCGAAGAATCCTGGTGGCAACTTGCAGTTTGCAGACACTGCTGGGCGTGGGCGTGCTGGCCTCCATGCCCACCCTCCCCTCCTCTGTGGTGTCCTGAGTTTTACACTCACTGGACTAGGGCCTGGGAGGAATTCTCTGTCCACACCGATTTAGACAACGACAGTCAGAGGGTAGAGGTTTTTTCTTTTTGTGGTGATTTAAGGGTTTCTGACCGAAGTGGACATCATTATCTATGATGATTCCCTAGAAGGCAAATAGGGACACAAGGCAAGACCTGTGTGAATTCCCAGTGTGGGTTGCTGCTGATGCAAACCCGGGTAGCTCTGTCCTAAACTGACCTCACACGCTGGTGTTTTGAAGGTGGCCTGGTCAGGCTGTGTGTTTTTTTTCAGGGATGGCCCAAACAGTTGTTAATTTCAGCACTTTGACCTTTTTTTGTGTGTTTACTTTTTTCAGTGTGATTTGAGGCAGAGTCCACCTGAAAGGTGAGCCTTCTCTTTCAGAGTTGAGGATTTGTAGGAAGAAGAGGGAGAAAAGTCACTCTTTCAGAAATATTAATTTTTAGACTCCGAGGTCTGATGGATTAAAATTGAACAGGGCATTGAGATTATAATATTAACAATAGCAATTGTACCATTAAATAGTTCTTCCTGAAAAGGTTGAATGCATTTTGTTCTCTTTTTTGAGAAGCGTTTGAATTTTTTTTTTTGCTTAGAAAATTAATATTCTTTAACTAATAAGTCTTTGTATATAATTCCTAGAACAATTGTAAATCAAGGGAATTGATTCTGTGGAACAAAAGCACAGTGACGACAGAACTAGAACAAGATAAATCACCTGGTTTATTGAAACTGTACAAATATCTGGCCTTGTTTCTTGTAACTTCTTTTATTTGCTGTGCTTCTCAGTAAGTTTATTGTAAGAGTTCAGAGCGCTTAATTTGTAGTCTTTTAAAAATTCATTTATAAATTACAAATATTACCACTGTTGTATTTGAGAAGAATCCTCGTGAACTTGCTTTTATGCTGTTATCTATGTTAATATTACGTGAAATAGGGGATTATCTGCAATTGTAATTGTATAACATGTCCCCCATAAGTGTACAGCCTCACATTTTTAGCAGCAAGTTTGGTTTTTAAAGGAAATCTTCTGTTGGAAGACCTTTCTTTCTCCCTAGAGGGCAACAGTATTCACTAATTCTTTGAGTAATGCACATTGAACTGGGAAGAATGTCTTGCTAGCCTCAGAATTCGATGCAGTCAGAATTTGGAGAATCCCAGCTGTAACTTGTGCTAGGACTCGGGCCTAGTTACTGAAAGGCTCTCGGGTCTGTGGTCTGATGAGTCACGGCAAGGGCTCTGCCACCTTGAATTCCTCAGGCTTCCCCGCAGCTCCTGGCTGCCTGTGAACTGTCCTGCCTCAGCTCTTGCTGAGTTGCCCTGGAGAGCCCCCCCGCCGGTTACTGGGAGATTTGCAGCCTCTTCGGGGGCTGCTGGCTCTGACCCGAGCCCTCACAGGGTGTCTCTTTCCAGCAAGGTGTGTGGCCCTGGCAGCAGGGATAGAGGCAGAAGAGCCCTCCCTCCAGTCCGACGCTGCGTGGGAGCGAGCAGCGCTGTCCCCAGCTCACGAGGGCCAGCTCAGTTCTCCCAGCCCCTCCCCCCGCGCTACACTGCCCCCAGCCAGCAGGACTTCCGGGCGGACTTCATTGTGCGTGTGGCCTGAGGGCCACGGCCCTGCTCGTCTAGACCTCGCCTTAGTACCTGGACCTACAGATGCAAAGTGTGCACTCATAAATACAAAACTGTAAACCGAGGGGCAAGACTAACCATGGCTGGGAAGGTAGCGCACAAAACAGGAGACGCTTCCATGGCACTGTGCATACTGCCTCTTCGTTACGACTGCTACCCCTCCATCCACATCGAAAACGCGCATAGGTAGGATTGGACAGATGTGGCAGCAGGGGCAGGATGGAGAAGAGGAATACATTTTGCATAAGTATGTAAGTTCAATTTGCACGATGTCCTAGTGCCTTTCACATCCTAAAGTCAGACCTCGGGAAACCCATCTCACAGGCTCACAGGTGCCTGCGCACAGATCCCCTCTGGGCATTTCGCCGACCTGCAGATCTGTTTCCGAAGGTCTGGGGCAGAGTTTCTAACCAGCCCCTGGGTTCTCTGGGAGTAGCCGGCATCTGTCAAGCTACTGGCAACTGGATCTCATCAAGGAGACCTCAGCTGCTGTTGGACCACAAGCCCCTTGAGGCCAGGCTCCTGGACCCACCAGTGCCTGGTGTTGAGTAGATGCTCAAAAGATGTCTTTTCAGGAACCCAAGCACTTGCTGTCCCCGGGCCCTTGGGGTGGGAGGGGCGTGGGGCACATTCATCTCTGACCAGCCTGGTTATCTGTTTGCCACCAACTGCAGATAGGGAGTGGAAACTCAGGCTGCAGGGGCAGAGCTCCCGGCAGGGGCAGAGGCGATAGGAATAGCATACCTAGAAGGAGGCACCAGAACTCGGCAGCTCCAGTCTCAGGAGTCCGTGTGTGGGAACACCTGCAGCTCCCAGTTTCCCCATTTGGAAAATGGGGAGAGCTACATTCCCTACGCTGTAGGCTGTGCTGATGATCAGATACGTAAAATGAGTTTAGAACGTGGCCTGGTGTTCAGTAACCGTGAGCTCTAGTTAGGGTTGGTGTGTAAAGGGTTAAGCTTCAGCCTCTGGAGGTTTCTGCCCAGTGAAGAGCCCACCTCAGAGGTGGTGACTGCTGTAATGCAGTAGGTGTGGATTAGCTGCAGAGGCTTCAGAGACTGCGGGGCGGTGGAAGGGGCTAAGGAGAGGTTGCTACTTGTTCTCTCTTGGTCAGGAAGTTCTTAATGGAAGAGGGGGTGTCAGGACCTTTAATTAAAGGGGAGCCGTGTGGAGGGATGGGGCCTGGGGTGCCGGGGTTCCCTGCTTCCAAGACCCTAGACCAGGATGCCGCTTGGTGAGGGAGGGTGTGGGTTTGGGCAGACTTGCAGGTGTTAAGCCCCTTGCGGTTTCCTTCCGTTTGCCTCTGAGGAAGTTTCGGGAACGGTCGGGTGCTCAGGTGTAGGTCCATCCTCCTCCCGCAGCCCGGAGGCCCCAGAGGTGTGGCCTCGGCCCCTGACCTTTGAATTGATCTAAATGTGCCTTGTCACAGGGGAAATAATGAGGGAAGAAGTGATGGGAACGGACCATTACTACGCTCGGTCGTACTTGATTTTTATTTTTGCCGTGTTATCTGGCTCATTCGTTCATATGCTCGTGGGAAGGCTCTCTGTTAAGTAGTATATGGAAACATCATTTATGTTTTTCTTTAAAATCTGGGATTTGTGATCACTTCTGCAAAAACCGTGAGCCAAGACCGGTCGTTCTTGGAGGGCTGTGCACGGCGTTGGTGATGGTGGGGTCTGGGGTCGGGGCGGGGCCTGAGCCTGTCCTTGACTCTGTGGCCTTTGGTAGTGTCTGCATTTTGCCTCCTGCATGCGTTGCTTTATGAAATCCCGCCACGGCATTGTTTCTTGGGGAAAATCAGATTTAATTCATGGCGTCTCGTGCAGAGTGTCTTACGATCACCTTTCGTACACTATTCAGTCTCTAGAGACTTGCACGTTATCTGTCTCACCAGGTGGCAGGATGAGCGGTGTGTTGCATGGGTGAGACCTTGTGGTCGGGCCGTGAGGAATCCCTCAGCTTTTCTGCGCTCGTCACCTTGGCAGAGGGGAAGGCTGTCAGCCGAAGGGGATTAGTCTTGATAGCTCAGCAAAGCGGCCAGTAGGGAAGTTGAGACGTGTGTGTGTGTGTGTGTGTGTGTGTGTGTGTGTGTGTGTGTGTGTGAAGGTGTGGGGAATGTCTGTAAAGGGGAAGGTAGTGCCGTCCAGCCCAGGAGCCGTGCTCCCCGCCTGCTTGTGGGTCGTCTTGAGGCGACAAGGAGTGACTTTCGGAAGAGGGATGCGGTCCCTCCCAGCTCTTGAATGAGCCGGGAGTCAGGCATGGTGGCGTCAGGGGAGCCGGGATGGATGGCCGGGGGCTAGAGCTGGAGTCCTTCATCCCCTGCTGCCCAGCCCTGAGGTCCCCCTGTGGATTCACCACCCCCTCCCCAGCAAGTGCCCCAGGCAGGCCTCTCCGCTCCCCCCCACCCCACCCCACCCCCCGCCGTTAGACTGGCCTGGAAGTCCAGAGACCTCCTTGCTGCCAGCCGAGCCTCAGACCGAGTGACCCTGGGTGGGTCCGAGCCCTCAGGGCCACGCTTTCTGCTTCTGGAGTCCGAAGAGGTGGCACTAGGATACTTGCTTTGGGGCTTCCAGCCCTAAGCAGGAAGTGGGGACATTCTGTGACTATGGAGTCTCCAGAGAGCTCCGTGCAGCAGTTGGGTGTCCAGACTATAAGAATGGATGTTGAGTAGGAACAGTAGAGATCCGAGGTAGTAGAGACCAGAAACTCTGGCGTTAGGACACTGACAGAGATTTTGACTGAGAAGTGTCACTTGGCCTGTATGAGCCCAGAAATGTCGAGTGGTGTGACCTGTTGCAACCAGAAGGAGAAGAGTGGCTGTTATTAAAAAAAAAAAAGCACCTGGTCGCCGGCCTCCACGTGGTCCATCAGATTCGCAACCCCTCCTAGGAGCCCCCCAGAAGAGCCCAGGCTGGTCAGAGCAGTGTGTTTCCTCAGCGCATCTCTGGAAAGAGCGAGCAGCAGCCTTGGACCAAGGATTTCACGGTCTGATGCAGCACTGCCGGCCGCTTACCCGTAGTCCTGGGCAGGGACTTCCTAGCAGGGGCAGCCGGGTGCTGATGTGTGTGGGGGGCGTCTCCTGTGGGTTTTGGAATGTCGGGATAGGCCATGAGAAGTTTCATGTCCAAACTATCTCACCAGAGAGGAAGCTTGAGAGAGGTTATCTTTCAAAAGGATTAGGCGGCCATACACACCAAAATATATACAGGCGCCATCAAAGGAAAAAGAAAGCAAGCTTGCCCTTGTTAACCCACCCAGCTTGAATATGGATGGAGCCATGTCAGCAGCAGAGCCCAGCTGAAGCTCTGGGCCTGGGATTCTAGAAAGAGCTGTCTTTCACTGGAAACACTTCTTTTGGAAAATCCTTCTCAGGGTCCTTGTTTCTGCTTCTTCCCCGCCTCCTCCAAGAGACATACTTCTTGGCAGTGGAATAAAGACAAAGGTGGTCTCAAAGATGTGAGAGAGAACGGAGGCTCCCTGCCTGCCACCAGGCCCCGCAGGCAGAGAAAAGGGCAAACGTGGCTCTTTAAGGTTCGCTGCTTTCGACAGGCTGAGACAGGGAGCCGATGCGGGCGATACTGAAGGGTCACTGCTTTTCTAGCATGGGTGGGTCATCATGGTGCCCTGTCTTCCAGGAAGAAATAGCAGACCAGAGCGGATGTCCCAGGCTTGGGTTTCTCTCTGCATCCAAGCACCCTTCGCTGCATCTGGGGTGGACCAGCCTGGAGACAGACCGAGACACCAGGCGCCTTTCCTGGGCCTCGATTTCAAGGAGCCCCTTAAGGAAGGGCATTCTGCCCAAGGTCCTTTGGGTTTGCCTTAGTGGACAGGATCAGAGATGACAGAGCTTTCCTATTTAGATATGCAGATGTGTGTATAAAGATAACCTGCCCTTGTATTGGGCAGTGCGCACTCAGCTGTGCCACCAAGTTCATGTAAGGGTCAACGGCAGACAGAGGATGGCAAACGGTCAGATCTGCAAGAGAGACTTCGGCTGTACAGCAACGATTCAGATGTCTTACATATCTGCTCTCTGGACAGAAATCCGATAAGGGTTGTATTACAGGAGAGGGGGAGTTTCTAGTCTGCAAATCCCAGTGAAGCCTTGGCTTTTGTTTGGGGATGGAGGAGAGCTCAGCTCGTACAAGGGCCACGTGGAAGGTTTGGGACCCCCCCCGCCCCCAGTCTGGCAGCACCGGCAGAAGGAGATGCGACCCGAGTTTGAAACTCCTGTAGACCACGGCGTGGCGAGCCGCCGATTTCCCCACCAGCCCTGGCGGTCAGCTTGGCCCTGGTCAGGACTGTCAACTCCCTCAGCATAAAGAAAAAGCACATAGTGCTTTCCGCAGCTGGTCAGTGACAGAAACAGAGGAGCAGAGGCGGAAAAGGGAAGTGGACGCAAGAAGGATGGCATTATCCCCGGCTGGCTGGCACGTGGAGCTGGGGTTTATCACGAATCTTTGGAGATGCTATCGTGGGATATGCCTACGTACAAAGTTTGCTTTGTGAGCTTCTCCAAAGACAGGACTCTCGGCCAGAGTAGACCAGGTTTGACCGAGATATAATTTCTTCTGTTCTTGGCTCTCTGAGTATGGCCTGCGTGGCATTTCAGAGGAGCAGTGCGAGCTTGGTGCCTAAGACGCCCATCTGCGTTGTCTTGTTTACACTCTGTGGTCCTTGTGAAGTGAGACAGAGCCCGGGATGGGCACAGCCTTCTCGTCTGAATTAGGAGCCCCCTCTTGGAACCGAATTCTGGAGTATTGCTCTGCCCTCTGCAGGGCGCTCTCCCTCCCGTCCACTCCCCTCCAGCCAGTGCCCCGTCCTCACTTCCCTGGCCATCCCGTGTCCCCCTCAGCCTCTCCCACCCGGTGGGGCACGTTTGGCTCACAGGGGCGGGTTGAGCGGTGCCCTGCTTCTGCAGACCCTGACCCACTTGGGTGGGAGCACGGTGTCAGGGCCAACAGGACGCCGCCAGGAGCAAAGTCAGCCACAGAGAAGGTGGCACAGAGGAGAGGCGCCCGGCGAGGGCGCCTTCAGCCCCGTCTGACTGTCAAGGTCACCGTACCTTAGCCACGTCAGACCCCAGTGACAGCAGACCACATTATGTAGGGAATTGTAGTTGAATTCTAGAATTGGCCTTGTGTTTCTCTGTTGCGAGTTTGTAAAGTTTCATATTGGCATTTAAATGTAGGTAATCGATAATGAAAATCAGCAGCGGAGACGACCAGCCACGGCGAGGGCTCCTCTCACCTGGGCCGCCTGGATGGGAAGTGGGAGCACCAGGTGCCAGACAGACCTGGGTTCCAGCCCAGGGCCTGCATCCTTCAGATGGGCGCTGCCCGCTGGGCCGTCTGGGAACCGAGGGAGCGTGGCCGACCGGGACCCTCAGCCCGGGGCTGCACTCAGCGCTTGGCCAGCGGGTGTTCCTTCCCCTTGTCTGTACTTTTCGTTCTTCCGTTGACTGTTAACGTCGGTAGACACGGCACGTTTGTCGTCTGGAAAGAGCACAGTGCCCTCATCTGACAGGGGTCCTCAGCGGGTGGCCTCAGGTAAGGCCATCGGCACAGGAAGAGCAGGTGACCCGGAACACCTGCCCCACGAAGTCCTGTAGGTCTGATTTGAGATTGGTATTGTTGGTGTCAGCCTTTAGGGCGAATTGGGGTCCCAAGAAACCAAAGATACGGTGCAGTGACCAACCCCCAGTGTTAGGACTGTGTCAGTGGAGTAACTGTCTCCCTGCTGTTAGAACATTGGTGGGTCTCAGCTGAGACAGTCGTGTGGTTCTTTCCACCTGCGGAAAGCACGGTCTTCCTTGACTCTGCCGGTCCTGTGAGTGCTTGCTCTTGTTCACAGGAGCGCTAGGCAACCCTGAGCATTAATGACGTTTGCTGAAAATTAATAATAAAAAGTGTATCTCCAGCACTGAATGGTGAGCTGTGGGTGGGTAGGTCCTTCCTTAGAAGCTGCAAGGCAGCGGCAGATAACCGGAGCTGGCACCAGTGTCCCCCGCATGAGGACAGAGATACATTCCCTTGGGCCAGGTTTGAAAAAAACAAGTACTAAGAACACAGACTCCATTTGAATTTAAACATTTCAGGCATTGGTATGAAAAACCTTTGGTTTAATTTGAGCATTAAACCCGCTTTTAGCTTAGGTTTTTTACTCCATCATAAAATACCTAAACATTTAGCAGCAGAGACGTAGAGCACGTTTGCTTGATGCCGGGTGATACTGTATCCCGAAGCTCAACACAGCGTTCACTTTGTCCAGGCTCGATTTGTTTGTAAATTCTAAATTAGGGGCCTTTTAGCAGAATGGAAAACTTCATAGTAGCAAAGCAAATAAAAGTTCCTTTATAAAAACTCAAAGTATGCTGGGGATTTATCCTAAGTTAGAAGCAATATGCAGTACTCTCTTTTTAAAAATATATGTCGTCCTCTTTTTTTTGAAGTTTTTTGCTTTGATAAGGCGTCCTTGGGATTTCTTCCAGCACAGAGCAAGGGAAATTGGCGTGGAGTTGAATAATACTTTTATGTATAAATAAGAAAATTGTGGTGTTCTTGGATGTTTGTTTGATTAAGCGCTCCCGTAACTATATACCAGCCACGACAGTTACACAAAGGGGCGTAGAAAATAACGGGTTCGGAACTAGAGTGACTTTAGTTTGGGAAGTGGTGGCCTTGCTTCTCGGCTTTGTGCCTGTGAATCTTAACGTGTGCGTCATCGGGTGGAATAGCAGGTGTTCTTGGTTCATTTGTTTGGTTTGGGCCCAGCACAGATGCTCATGACTCGCCCTACAAATAACCCTCAGCCACGACTAGTGAAAGAGCAAAGAACGTTAGCTACCGTGGTGCGTGCCAGGGAACGGAAGATTGACCCTAGACTTCGATTTTCAGTGATTGCGTATGATTTCAAATTTCAGAACAAGTTCTTTGAGAAAGTGTACATTCATTCATTCACACAGCAGCATTGATTGGCTGCCCACAGGCACTTGCCTGAGTTACCCAAGTGCTGGCTGGTCCTTACAGGGCACGTTCTGTGGCATCTCTGCAGGCACCGTGAAGATGCAAGCCGTTGGCTGAGAAGCCATTTCTGTACGATTCAGCTGACTAGAGAGGATGCCAGACTCTTAGCTAGCACCTGTTTTCATCCCTCTGGAAACTAAGCTGCTACTGAAACTGCTCACTTTTAGACAGTCTTTTCTCATTAGACCCTCTAGTGGTCTGTCATCAGCCCGCACCCCCTGTTGTCTCTGAAATGTTTCACACGCTTGGCCATTCCCTTTTTCCCGCAGACTCTCTCCTTTTCTGAGTCTGTGGTGGCAGCTTCCTCCATGCACAGTATGTGTGTGTGTGGGGGGAGGCTCGTTAGATACCGATGTGGCGGGGGGGGGTCTTTACTTGCTGCTTGGTCTGCGGAAAGGCCTTTGCAGAGAGGCCGTCTGTGGAACTCAGGGCTGGTGGTCAGGGGCACGGAGGGTGTGGGTGGAGGTGAGGTGCTCGGGCCTGGGCCGTGGACACCAGGCGAGGGTTCCCAGGTTGAGCAACGAAAAATGCTGGACGGGTGACTAGTTAAATTTGGACATGCAGTTAAATTTGAATTGTAGGTAAGCAATGGATACTTTTTTAGTACAACTTTTTTTATACTGAAAAGATATTTATTGGCAATATTTGGGGCATAATTATGATACACTAAGCCATTATTCGTTGTTCATGTGAAATTCTGATTCAAGTGGGCATCCTGTATTTCATCTGGCCTTGTTTTGGCTCCTGGCTCACGTCGAGAGGTGAGGGTGTGAGCCTCAGGGAGAAACATGGAGCCACACCCCTTTCTCCACTTCAGGAAAGTCCAGCTGCTTTGGACTTTTTGGTTGCACCACACGGCTTGTGGGATCTTAGTTCCCTGACCAGGGATCGAACCCGTGCCTCCTGCATTGGAAGTGCGGAGTCTTAACTGCTGGACCACCAGGCAAGTCCTGCTTTGGACTCTTTGTAAGGTTGCTCTTTCCCCTTCCCTAGAGCGATGCTTCCTCCCTGGGCTCAAAGCGTGGGCCTGCTCCGCACAGGGCTCTCAGCAGCCAGCTTCCCGCCCGAGGCCCTGTCAGCACTGACCCCTGCACAAGCCCCACCTGGAGCCTTTGCTTCAGCCGCTCGCGTGCCCCGCTGTGGCCCCGCTGTGGCCGGCTGTCTGTGCGGCTGAACACAGGGCATTTTGACACACGGTCTGTTCTGAGGATGTTTTGACTCTGTTTGTGAATATAAATACTTTATCAGAAATATCATCACAGATGAATTTTGGATGAAAAAGTTTCCCTGAGTGAACTTCAGTTTAAGTCATTAAGTTTTTAGAGCACAGACAAACCATGCAAATTTTGCTTTTTTCTGAAACTATTCTCATCAGGGTAAATTACATTGCATTCCCATTGCCAGCATTTGTCAGCCATTTGTCCACAGCAGATTCTGGTGAGTTTAGCTTCAGCCACTGTTTCTTTTGTGCCATTTATTCCTTCCGAGTGCAGTTTTTCTAGATCAGGTTTTGCAGATTTGAATTGTTAACGTACTCAGTTGGCCTTTGCCAGTTGTGCGTATGTGTCGCTTGTCTCTAGTTGGTATGTAGGTTAGTTTAGTTCTCTAGCGTGAGCCGGCGCTGGTCTTCCGTGCTGCTAACGCACTGTTTTTGTGAGCCTGGGATCGCTTGTATTTTGTAAACCGGAGCTGAGAGAGTGAGTGGTGGAGTCAGAATGGCAGGTCGCAGCATCTCCTTTGGTCTCACCCTCACCTCGAACTCAGTGCTTCCAAACCTGGACTTGGATTTTGCCCTCCGAATGTGTGTTCTTGACGTTGCCTCTTTACGAGTCCTCAGTCTTCCAGTCTCCCAGGCTCGAGAGCTTAGAGTTACCTTTGACTCGTTCCCATCTCTTGCCTCTACTGTTGTCACTTATTGCATCCTGTCGGTCCTTCCTTCCCCATCTGTCACAGCCATCTTTTGTCCTGTGCAGTAACCTTAGAGGTTTCTTTCAGCTTCCCAACCCTCCACCTTTTGGAAATCCTCTTACATATTCACTCTGTGTTTTTTTTTTAATGTCCTTTCTCCTGTTAAATGACCAACCTCCAGGGCAGGGAGCACGGAGCTTTCTCTGTCACCTACAGTTCCAACAGAGCGTGTGCGTGCGGTGGACGCGCCGTAAGCAGCTCTTGGATGGGGGGTCCTGGGGGTCCGGGCTGGTGAACTGGGCTTCTCCGCTGTGGGCGTGGCCGGCAGTAGGTCAGGGGGTCCAGCCGCGGGCTGTCCCTCCTGCCTTTGGTCCCTGGGTCACACACCCCACAGGTAAGCTCAGCTCTGGGCGCGGGTGCCCCTGGCTGCTGGCCATCTGGCATCGTTCCCGGTGACATTTCACTCTGACCTTTCCTTTGAAGAAGGGTTTTGAAGCAACATTGTACACGTAAAGGTCAACAAAGAAGAGTGGATGATAGGCCGACAGAAACGTAAGTTAAAAGGCAGGAAGTGGGGCTCTTAATATAACCAGGTTGGAGGCGATGAGCGGAAAAAAGATGCCCTTGAATTTCTTCTTTAATCATTTGTCTCTTGAGACGTAGAGTGGGACACAGAAAACAAACATTTCCATTCAATGTATATACAGTTTGGCAAAACAAATAACTGGGCTTTGTGCGCGTCCAGACCTCCTGGCAGGAGGAAAGGGGCCTCTCGACTGGGCATCGCTTTCCGCCAGGGGGTTCGCAGTGGAAGCAGCCGCCCCCGCGGCAGGGCAGGTAAAACAGAGCATTTCATTTCCTAACGTGGCCGGATTTGGCCCGAGAGCCAAACAGGTGAAGAGGCCCCTGGGTGGAGTGGTGTCAGCCCGCAGCCCGCACCGTCTGACCTGCTCGCTTGCGAAGGAGGCTCCCAGAGCAGCCCCCCCGCCCTGGCTCCTAAATGACAGCGGACACCAGGACGGCCACGGTCACCGCCAGCCCCCGACCCACGCACCGCGGAGGACGGCGGACGACGGCGGCTGTCAGCACTACAGAAACCGGGATGTTTACAGATTCAGAAATAAAAATCAGTGGTCAAAAACTCAATATTAGTTGTAATGTGTAGGTCTGTTTCTTTGTACATTTCATATACTTAATATTTTTAACAGTTTTAAGTCAATTTAAGTATTTTGAGGCAGTAGCCCTCAAACCTTCAACCATCTGAACTGGTATGGAAATAAGTCAAACAGTAAGCTTATTTTTATTGGTTTGGCCAAAAAGTTCGTCCGGGTTTTCGCATAAGGTGACAAACTTTTTGGCCAACCCAGTACTTTTTAGACTGTATGCTTGCCTGGTGCACGGTCAGTTACAGGATGCCTTCATATAATTAAACGCAGTTGTGGGAGCACTTTACCTGCTGGTTGTTAGTAAGATCTCTTACAGATTAAGAAACTAGTACTAACCAGTGCTTCCTGTGTGCCAGCTGCTCCTCAGGGCCCCGCACGTGTTAATCCGCCGGGCCCTGCCCCAGACCGGGAGGCAACTATGCAGAGGGAGAGGGAGCCCGGGGAAGGTAAGTCACTTGCCTGCCATATTCTGAATCCGGTTGTGTCTGAGACGTTGACCTCGCTCTTCCCTCTCTGCTCTTTGACCTCCACAGCCGGGAGCAGGCAGGGGTCGGGTGAGGAGGCGTAGGGGAGGCAAGACTCACTACCCGGTTTTCAGGTGGTGAGGCCGAAACGGAGCAGTCTTTCCAACAGAAAACCGGGTAGTGATGCGTGCCCAAGCGCACCCAGCTCGGGGGCACTGGGACTTCTGATAAAATGGGATGTAGGAAAGGTGTGTCCATCTCGCAGGTGCTTGGTTCAACAGATCAGTAACTTGAGCCGAGCTTCCAGCCCCCCCCCTCCCCCGGGTGCCCGGATCCCTGTGGTCTCTTCATGCTGAGGTCAGGGCAGAGGACCTTCAGAAGAGGCACCGCCGGGCACGGTGGCTACTTCATTGTGTGCCATAAGGACCTCGTGACCACACCTGCCCAGGGGTTCACGAACGCTCAGGCAGGAGCTACCAGGTGTTTTCACTCCGTGGGCCAGGCCAGGCAGTGCGAGAATGAGGCTGTGAGAGAGCTTCCGCGTTATGTCAGGAAACCTGCCCCCCGTGCCGACCTCTTCTTTCTATTAACCTACTTTGTGTAATGTGACTGGGACACGTCTGTGACATACCAGCTGCTCAGATTTCATTAAATTGAAGATTTTTAAAAAATGCCTTCTTATAATGCAGTGTGTTGTTATAACGAATCGCTAGACTCTGGGCAGTTTTGAGAGTGAGGGGGGTCTAGGCTGGCCCCGGAGCTGCGCCCTTTAGGAGGAGGAGGGGCCGCCAGAGGCTTCAAGGCCCGTCCAGCTGTGCGGCTCTATAATAGAGGCCTTGTCGGCGGGGTGGCCTGGCTGCCCGCGTTCTTGACGGGACGTCAGCAGCTGCAGACATCCAGAGCTCACTGCCTGCAGGGCCGCAGCCATCGGGGCCCCTGTGGGCAGCAGGGCACTCTCAGACTGGGTCGTGTGAAGTGAGTTTAGTACCTGCTTACAGAGGCGGGGACAGGGCAGGGGTGGTCCGGCGTGTTAGCGGCCTGTCTGGGGTAACCAGGGGGCTGCAGCTGGCGGTGCGGAGGGGTCTTCCATCCCGGGGGTCTCCTCCCTCACCTGCGGGTGCCCGGGTGATCGGGATGCACACAGGTGAGCCTCAGTGCCTGGTGGGAGGGGTGGAGCGGTGGGGGCTGAGGAGGCGGGCGAGAACAGGTGGAAGAATTGTGTCCCGACCCTGCTCCCGCCCCCATCTGGTTTGCTGTAGACGAGACTCACTCCTTATAATGACGTTGAAGTGGTTGGACGGAGGCCTGTTTTGAAAGCGTTTAACTGATGGCCTCTTGGGTGGAATTCCTTTATCAAAAGCCTGAAGACCTGTGTGCGGTGGATCTGAGTCATTGAGCGGAATTGGTCTTGGGTCGCCTCATTGGCAAAGTGGCGGTGTAATGAGAACGAGCTGAAGAGGGCTGGGTAGCAAATCTTTTTGGCTTTTTGGGCTGCATGTGGTCTCTGTCGAATAATGATCTTCGTCTTCCTCTTCCTCTTTTTTAGTTTTTTGTTTTCAACCAACTTAACAGAAACTACTCTGAACTCAGGGTCAACACAAAAATGGGCCCAAGTGCCACAGTTCGCCAGCTCGTGGGCCAGAGCGTGCTGGGTGTGCTCTGCGTGCGAGGTGATTTCAGGGAGAACGCGAACATTTTTATCGTAATAGTGCGTTAAATTCTAACGTCTGTTAGATGCTGACACGCTGGGCGCCCACTACCTGTCAGGCCCTACCCTTCGGGGTCCCCGCAGGAAGCTGACGGCGCTCCCGTGGGATGACGGAGCTGAGTTTCGTATCTGATTTCAGATCTTTTGGTGGTGCTCCATTTATGAGACGAATACAGGTTTTCCGAAAACATTTTAATTATGAAAAGGTGGATTCCTTTGAGGAAGAGTATGAGGCACGCAGATCCAGCAGAGACTCTCGAGGGTGGTGTGCTGGGAGCCTGGTTCGGAATGTTGTAGATCATCTAGTAGTTCCTTCCCAGCGCCGGCCTTCCTGTTTCCTACTTCATGTGCAGTGCGTTGGGACCACTTCACACAGATGAAAATGTTCTCAAGAAGCTCCTCGAGAAGAAATTTTGTGTGAGTTCGGCGGAGAAAACGAGAACAGAGCCATTTGTGACTTGAGTCCCGGCTGATCGATGGCAGGTGTGCGGTGCCCCTCCCGGGGAGCAGGGCCCCCTGAGCGGGAGCCGTTGGGAGGCACCATCCACTCTTTGTAGTTAACGTTTCTCTGCCTGCCTTCGTGTGTAGAATTGCAGTGGCACAGCCAGTGGTTTAGCCCCAGGAGGACAAATTGAGTCTATCGGAGTATAGAAATTCAGAGGCCCAGGCTTGCAAGTGCTTGCCTGATCCCCTTCGGTAACTGCAGGGCTGCACAGGCAGGCTTCTCGTTCCCGGACCCGGGCTGCTCTCCTGGCCACATCCAAGGCTCATTTGTCTTCTCAGGCTTCTCCAGAGCCACCGCGCTGTCAACGGCCACATCGTGGGAGGAGAGGGGCAGGCAGACACCTGCCCGCAGGGAGATGTACCCGGAGCCTGTGAACGCCCAGGAGGGTGGTGTGAACTCACCTGTCAGGTGTGCCTTGGCAGACAGAAGTCTGCGGCTGAGCCTTGGGGGCATTCTGAACATTCGGTACGGGAAGTGCCCCCCCAGAAATCGCCTCCTGTGCATTTTTCCTTGCAGCTTCCCAAGCTGGGCCTGTCTTTCCCCTGCCTCACCGGTGATTTATTCGTCCTGTTAGTGCGCCGTGACGGTCTTAGAAAATACTGTGCTGGTGCTGAGAGACTTCGTTAATTTTGTTAATTTTTTCGCTGCCTGATGATCTTTTCTTCTGTTTCACTTTTCTCTGAGGTCCTGGACCATAGGCACACACGGAGCAAGAGGGATACCCCTCCCCTGGGCCCTGTGTGAGCTAGAAGCTTAAACTAAGTATCATTTAAACCAACACTTGCTGCAGCCTTCCTCGGTTTTATTATTCTGTGCCCTGTCACCGTGAAAATTTAAGCTGTGTATTGAAACTGGAGCCTGTGTTCAGTGTAACGGGACAAAAGCAGAGGCAGTGCGTATAGTTAGGGCTTATTAAACAGGAGCTGATTTCACGTTCGTGAAACTCTCAAAGCAGAAAGACTGTTACGTATATTAAATGGCTTGTGCAGATAGAGTGGAGACTGTCTTATCAGCTGCAGCCAGAGTTATAATTATTGATTGGGTGGGGTGGGGAAGGGCAGAGTTTTGACTTGAAGCAGAATTAAAATATGGGGGACAAAGTGCCGCTTTCGCAGCTGAACTTGGATAGAAGTTGTAGAGTCTGCCTGGGCACCTTTAACAGAAAAGCCGTTACTGGGCAGTTCCTTGCGGGTTGGGTGCCTCTCGGCTTTTTTTTTTTTTTTTTTTTAAACAGCTTTACTGAATATAATTTAATACCATAAAGTTCATCCATTTGAAGTATAAATTCAGTGGTTTTTATTACATCCACAGTTAGGCAACCCATTCCCACAATTTTACAACATTTTCCTCACCCACCCGCCTGCCCAGGCAACCACTCATCTCCTTTCTGTCTCTATTCTGGACATTTCCTATACCTGAACTAACACAGTACATGGTCTTTTGTGACGTTAGCATAATGATTTCAAGGTTCATGCACGCTGTAGCATGAATGAGTACTTCATTCCTTTTTATGGCTGAATAATATTCCCTTGTGTGGATAGACTACATTTTGTTTATCCATTCATCAGTTGATGGGCATTTGGGTGGTTTAACCACTTTGGGGCTATTATGAATAATGCTGCAGTGAACACCTGTATGCAAGTGTTTGTATACAAGTTTTTTTACATTTACCTTGATTATATATCTAGGAGTGGTTGGGTCCTATAGCAATAACTTCAGATTTTTGAGGAATCTTTTTAGTTTTTTTTTTTTTGCGGTACGCGGGCCTCTCACTGCCGTGGCCTCTCCCGTTGCGGAGCACAGGCTCCGGACGCGCAGGCTCAGCAGCCACGGCTCACGGGCCCAGCCGCTCCGCGGCATGTGGGATCTTCCCGGACCGGGGCACGAACCCGTGTCCCCTGCATCGGCAGGTGGACTCTCAACCACTGCGCCACCAGGGAAGCCCTCTTTTTAGTTTCTGAATGTTACTTTTTTATACATATACATAAATTTATTTTATCTATTTATTTTGGCTGCTTTTCTTCTTTGTTGTGGTGCGTGGGCTTCTCATTGCGGTGGCTTCTCTTGTCACGGAGCACGGGCTGTAGGCGCGTGGGCGTCAGTAGTTGTGGCTCGTGGGCTCTAGAGCGCAGGCTCAGTAGTTGTGGCTCGCGGGGTTGGTTGCCCTGCGGCATGCGGGATCTTCCCGGACCGGGCCTCGAACCCGTATCCCCTGCATTGGCAGGCAGATTCTTAACTACTGCGCCACCAGGGAAGCCCTGTTACTTATTTTTTATTGTACATTTTGAAGTATGCACTTCGGTGGCATTAAGTCCATTCACCTTGCCGTGTAATCGTCACATTGCTCTTCATAGACTCTGATGACACAGTAGACACCATCACTCGGGCCCCAGAAAGGGAAAGTGGCTTAGATAGACTTTGACTTGGCAAAGTGGTGGGTTAGTAATGAGCCCACTCACTGCCCTTTGAGAGTGAGAACGGGTGAGGGGTCCTTGGCCCCAGACCATAGGGTCTGTCTCTGCATTGATGCTATGGCTTTAAAAATAGAAAGTGTTGGTTAAGAGGGGCAGGAGGGGGTAACTTGATGAGGCTGCCCAGGAACCAGGAGCAGGGAAATAGAGGGGGGCTGCTGTCTGCCTCCTGGGGGGCGCCCGCTGGGCGTGGCGGCGGGACATCATCCTCTCCGGGCCCACAGACTTATTTGCCTGGTGATCGGCAGATCTGCCTGGGCCCTGGCCGGTGGCCTGAGGGGATCCTGAGCACAAAGGGCCGTGGATTATATTTTCTGAGTCTCAGGAGAATGCATCGGTGTGAGGCCAGAATGTGTGTTTCCAGGGAAACCATCATCGAGCCGGAAGAGATCTTGCAGAAGCTCAGCCTAGACCGTGGGCAGCAGCACCCTGACCTCGGCTCCCTCTGCCGGCCTCCTGGCAGGCTGGGCCCCGCTCTCCTGGGAACGCTGTGCTCCTCCCTGCCCACCCCCCCCCCACCCCCGTCCTGTCCGATGGGCGCCCGCCTTCCTGCCTTAGCCCGGCCACGCCTCCATCTTGACCACTGCCCCCCTGATGATTCCATCCTGAAATTCCCCTAGGCTTCCTCTCTCTGCTGCTGTTTTGGAGAAAACCCTGCAGTTTTTGTGTTGTATTCATATATTTCCTGAGTAGCTCTTTCACCTTCCCAGCAATAGTAACGTCACTTCCTCACTGGCAAAGACTCTCCTTTATTAAACTCTTTGGGTTAAGTCACTGGCAGACAGAAACCTCAAATGTCCACATCCAGGGCAGGCGCCATCGTGGACCCCAGCCACTAGTTCGTGAGACAGTTCTTTTAAAATACTGACGCACCATGTAATTAAGGGCTGACAGTCACAGGTCAAACAATTCTTCACTTAAATGGGAGGATTTCTTTAGATAGCAGCTCCCCTTGGCTGCATGTTATCTGTTGGTGTCGCTCATTAGCTCTTTGGCAGAGAGATTCCAAAATGCCAGCCAGGGGACTTCCTGGCGGTCCGGTGGTTAAGACTCCACGCTCCCAACGCAGGGGGCGCCGGTTCAATCCCTGGTCGGGGAGCTAAGATTCCACATGCCACACGGTGAGGCCAAAAAAACCCCAAAACAAACAAAATGCCAGTCAGGAGCCAGTGCAGTTGGAAACAGTATGAAATGAAGAGAAAGTATTTCTGAAGTTACGTCACTTACTCAGAGAAAGCCTTCAACAATGAAGTGATTTTAAGAAGTGCTTGATGTATTTATAGGCATAATCTCAATTTCCAATGATTTTTAAGCAGTTCTGTGAGTTTGACAGTCGTTTCCTCATTGCAGAAGTGGGGAAATTGGGGTTCAGAGTAATCTGCAAAAGCTCATTCAGGTAGTCAGGGGTTGAAAGGCCAGGTCGTCTTCGGAAAACGATTTCTCCTCATTCCACTGCTTCTGACTGTGCTTGCGAAGTGGGAGGGTCATCCTTGTGTCTAATTAAAGTTTTACTGTAATCACATGGCCTGTTGTCCTCGGGGACCTACTAGAAGCCTCATGTAGAGTTTCAGTAGAGTTTCAGTAGCATGAAAGATAATTCAGGAGCCTCAGAGTGGTTATAGACGCGCTGAGGTTTGAGCCGGGGCTCTGCTTTCTACCTGCTTTAGGAAGCTGCTTTTCCGTAAGAGCAGTGGGTTGTGCTAGCTGTGTAAACGTCAGAGCTCCGTCTGGGCGGACCAAGTAGGCGCCTAGAGTAAACGCCAGCCGCCACGATCGCTGCTGCCGTCCTTGCGGAGACACCTGACGGCAGATGCCTGCCGGTTACTGCTGGACCGGAGGTGGAGTTGGGTGGCCGTGTCGGAGGGAAATGACTGAATGGAAAGTCAGCGTGCCCTCCGTGGCTCCCCCTCCTCTCTCTCCCCACCGCTTTCCTGCCCTGCTCAGTTTTCCCTTTTACAGTCTGCGGCGATTTCTGAGTTAGGTGGCCAGGTGGTCCTGCCCAACTCTTAGAAGGTAAGATTTCGCCTCTCAAATTGTCAGGTGTTAAAAATAGAGGTTGGCTGCTCACTGGCAGGCGGAGAGTTTCTGGGATGGAAGCCGCCATCCTTGCATGCGGACCGCGCCCCCTCTTTGTGCTCCTCCAGAACCGCAGAGTCTGGGCGTCCTCCCCACGCAGACACTGGCACAGCATAACAAGGGCGGCGGTGGAGCCTGACAGCCGCTCGAGGTACTTAACCTGTCCTGAGCCCCGCCCCGCACCTGTGAAGCGTTGACGGGACCGCGTGGCGGGTGCCTGGTTCCTTTCTCGCTCAGGGGGCCCCCGCCGTTGGTCCCGTCCCCACGGACTTTTGAGCATGTCCACGTGACGCAGGGTGAACGAGCTCCCGCAGAACTTCAGGGTCTGCTTCACTCTTAGAACCTGGATTAAGAAGCGCAGCTCGTCTTAGTCCTCGGCACGTTTTCTTCATCTTGTACCTTTTCCTTTGTCTGCTTGCCTCTTAGTAATTCTCAGCCCTGGTTTGGGGACATCGAGGGTTTTCCAGCGACGTGGTGACAACGTTTTGCTTTCTTATGAATACATGTTTAATCGCAGGCATCATTTGTAGGTTTTTTAAGAGTAAAACATTACTTTAAAATATTTTAAAAACCAGTTCACTTATTAAAAAACCACATCTGTGGAGCACTTCGCTCACAGCTCTGCACAGCACGGCAGGTTCCCCCCACCTCGGCGCTCTGCACCCTTCCGTTGGTGGGGACTGTGCTGGCGCTGGAGGATGTCCAGCAGTGTCCCTGGCCTCTGCCCGCTACGTGCCAGCACCACCCTCCGTCAGCTGCGACGACAAAGCTGTCTCCAGACATGGCCAAGTGGTCCTTGGGGGGCAAAATCACCCCCAGTTGAGAACCACTGCCCTACAGCCCCCAGGCTCTCTGGATGCCCCCTCCCTCCTTGAGCCTCCCCGGGAGATTGACGCCCGTGGGCAGCACGGCCTCGCCTGGCCTGCTGCAGCGCACAGCCGAGAAGGATTCAGTGTCCTTGTCGTGGAGTATCTTGTGTCTCAAAGGAAGGACGATCTATCAAATTGTGGTCTTTTCCTTGGTGCAGAACTGGCGGGAGTAATGTTAATTGTTGAAGGGTTGGGAGTGGGATTAATATCTTGCTGTTACTTCTTTGACCACATTTCCTTTAGAGTTTGTAACTTTTTTCCCCCCTAATAAGCATTGTAGAACCACAGGTGGCTATATATATTGTGAGGTCTTTCAAACAGCTTTTATGTTTAAATGTTATTGCTGCCTTAGCGGGTGGACAGAAACTGGTGTTGGTCCCCAGTAAAGGTGGAAACAGGGTGGACAATGGAAATTGCAGGAAGAGGTGATATAGTCATATTCTCAGTGGACGCTGGAATCCATTCTGGGGAACGGATTTAGTAATAGCTGTAAGACCCCCCGTCATCACGAGCCCCCTGTCCTCAGGTGGAAGCCAGTCCTTTCTCACTGAGCACCTGTGAACAAGAGCATGGCCTGCCGTCATAGAGCCCTGGGCGGCAGGAGGTGTGGGTCGCGGGGAAGGCTGGGGACACGATGTGTAAAAGTACTGTGGTTTCTGGTACCGGCCAGGTCGGCCCCTCGTGAGTGTATTTTTTCAGTCTACGACAGTTGGCTCCTTTCTGGATAAATGCCAAATGCAGAGCTTCAAGACTGGAAGGCTCAGGACAGAGGGGATCGCTCCCAGGTCCTGGTGGTCTGGAAGGCCATGTCGGGGTCACCAGCTCTCGGCGCAAGGCAGGAGCAGCTGCCGTGATGTCAGTTCTTGATGCAGCCCCATGGCGCCCGTCCTGCAGGGTCATAACGGAAAGGGGAACCAAGTGCGAGCGTCTCTGAGGACAGTTTTGGATCCTTGGGTGATGCCTGGAGGCCTCTCTCCCCCACTCAGGTTTTGAGTCCATCGTTCCCCTCTTTCCTTGAACAGGAAGGATATTAACTTCTTCGCGGTACTCGTCAGCCTCTGAGTCCATGCTCCCTTTTAACAAACAAAAATCTCGTGCTGAAATTTCAAAACTATTCATACCAAAGAAAAAATTTAATTAAAATATTTGTTTTTTCAAACTACAGATGCCCTCCTTCCAGGCTTCCAACCCCCCATGCATCCCCTTGAGGTCCTTGTCTGTTCCAGGGGCTCGAGGCCAGCCAGGGAGCTCTGTTCTTGCCACAGTGCTTGGTTGCAGTCAGAAGACTTAACAGAATTCCCCTAGCTGCGTTGAACTCTGTTCTTGTAGCTTCGTTCCTTACAATGACCTTCATATCTCACCTTCTCATTGGCTGGAGCATTCGCTCGTATAATGGGGGGGCTCATCTTATTTCTAATAATTTCATGGAATTGCTTTAGGAGCTCAGAAGCGTGCTACCTCCTGTTGATATTTCATGCATCCTTATTTTTCAAAGACGTGTTCCTAGTCGCAGAATGTAAATTGTGCCGAGGCAGCATTTTGGTCTAGCTAGTTCACCGCTGCATCTCTGGTTTCTAGAAGTGTATCTGGCACTCAAAGACATTTGTGGCATGAAGAACAATACACAAACTCATTCAAAGGCAAAGCAGCTATTTAAGCCGCCCCAAAGTTGGGCATTGTGTTTAATAAAGCCGAAAACCTGTTTAGTAGTTGCTATCAATGTACTTGATGGGAAGACCTGATTCCTTTGGAATTATTCAGTGGAAATTATTCAGTGGAAGTACGTTGGCTGACGTTTTCGGGTTATTTTATGTATGTATTTCCCATCAGTGTGTGGGTGTCCCCTGTTACACAGAGCCACGTGGTGTCACGGTCACACCTGTGCAGTGTCTGTGCCCTTGGAGGCCCGGCAAGGGTGGTGTTGGAATGCTGCTTGCTGTACTTATGAAAGGAGTGAAATCACATTCTTTAGGTATGAGGTGGTTGTAGCATTCTCACTACCCTGTTTTTAACAAGTGAAATTTCAAATCCGAAGTAGAACAAATCGGTTGAAACATTCTTGGATTAAAGAAAAGCAGTGCTAATGAGTTTTATTACTATGCATTCCAATCCCACTAATCCTGGTGGGTTCAGCCTGGTTTAATGTACGGCAGGCCTTTCTTTAGCACTTAAGTTTGGCATTAACTGCTTTGATACCATGACAGGGAAATGTGAGCAGGATGAGGCTTCCTCTCAGGCTGCCTCGTCCTGCCTAAGGAAGCAGGAGGGCAGCTCTGCTGACGGGGCCTGGGTCAGCCTGGCTGAGTCCACGCCGTGCGGCATCCCTAAAGCAGCGGTCCTCGAGCTGTTTGATCTCAGGACGCTTTTCACTCTCAAAGATTATTGAGGGGCTTCCCTGGTGGCGCAGTGGTTGAGAGTCCGCCTGCCAGTGCAGGGGACAAGGGTTCGAGCCCTGGTCTGGCAAGATCCCACATGCCGCGGGACAACGAAGCCTGCACTCTTGAGCCCACGTGCGACAGCTACTGAAGCCCAGGCGCCTAGAGTCCCTGCTCCGCAGCAAGAGAAGCCACCGCAATGAGAAGCCCGCGCACCACAACGAAGAGTAGCCCCCGCTCGCCGCAACTAGAGAAAGCCCGCGCGCAGCAACGGAGACCCAACGCAGCAAAAAATAAAATAAATAAATATAAATAAGTATAAAGTGAATAAATTAAAAAAATTTAAAAAGAATTGTTGAGAACTCCACAGAACTTTCGCTTATGTGGGTTGTATGTATCACATTACAAATTAAAATTCAGAACAACTTAAAATACTTACGTATTAGTCCTGCAAAAAGTAACCATAACAATAAACGATTTGACATTAACAAGTAACATTTGTTACGGAAAACATTTTTATGGAAAACAACTAGTTTCCAAAACAAAAAGAGTTTAATAAGAGTGGTGGTGTTTTCCATATTTACAAATCTCTTTAATGTTTGGCTTGACAGAAGGCCACTTTGTTCTTATGTCTGATTATACCTCATTCAGTTTTGATGTATTGTTTTAGTTGAAATACATAAAGAAAATGTGGCCGCAGATCTGTACTTGGAAGAGGAAGAGTACTTTAGTGGCCTTTTCAGGTGATTGTGGAGATTTTTTGGTACCGCACAAAAACTCGACAGGTGGTAGCTGGTACCCCGTGGAGTCTGAAACCATATCCGTGAGCTTTTTGTACTCTGAAATGGGTTTATTTTGTACTTAATCAATCTTTTACCCATCTGTGATTCTGTTTCGGTGGATGTGACTGTTTCACTGAATGATCCAGATCTAAGCGTTGACAGATTTCATCGTATGTGTTTTCTAGAAACACATTTGTTAACATCACCACCGAAGTCTTCAGAAAACTCTAAGTTTGGGGAAGCTGTCGACTGAGATCTTGGTGACAGGTACCGGTTTTCCACAGTTCTAGGATTTTTGCTTGAAAGCTCAAATTCTATCCTTGGCAACAAGCATCGCCAGTTGTTTTCCTTCCGGATTCTGTTCCGTTCATTCTGGGGCTTTCTTCCTAAAATACAGATCCTATCATGGTTCTTGGCAGCTGGACTCGATGACTCGGCCCCAGCCCAGAGCACTTTGACAGTTTCCAGCCTTGTTTCAAGCCTCTACGTGAAAAAAAAAAAAAAAAAAAAAAAAAGGCTTTGAAACAACACAAATTTACTGGGTTGGCCAAAAAGTTCGTTCGGGATGTTCCATTAACACCTTACTTTTTGGCCAACCTAATATTAGTCTTCAGTTCTGCAGGTCAGAAGTCCAGAATAGGTCTCAACTGGGCTCACGTCCAGGTGTTGGGAGGGTGTGTTCCTTTCTTAGGGCTCTCGAGAGAATCCAGTTCCTTGCCTTTGTGGGCTTCTGGAGGCTGCCCGCCCCCTCCCCCACCCTTCAGGGACCCTGGGGATTACATATCAGACCCACCCCGGGAGCGTCTCATCCAAGGTCAGCTGATGAGCACCTTCGTTCCTTCTGCAACCTCCCTGTCATGTAACCTGACGTAGTCACAAGTTCCCAGAGGTAGGCTTTGGACATTTTGGGGTTGGGCGGCACTGTTCTGGCTGTCATATTCTAGCCTCTCCGTTTTTGTGTTCCGTTCCCGCTCTCTGCGTGTGAGTTGGGTAACCTCATCCTCTGAAAAGCCCCAAATTGCAGAGACCTTTCCTGAGGTCTTCAGGTGGAGCCATCACTTTCTCTTCTGCCAAGACAGAGACTCGCGTGTGAGTCAGCTCCCCCTTTGTGCCCAGCTCCCAGGAAGGATCTGTGTGTCCGTCTCCCCCTGGGCTGTGAACCTGGGCCTTAACTCATCTTCGTTTCTCTCACTGCTCTTGTGGTACTTGGCCCATGACAGACAAATGCCAGTATGTTGTTGGTTTTGGACATTTGATCGTGGGCTGTGTTTTAGAAGCTACTGAATGAATATTCGGTTTCTAACAAGTGACGTTACAGTTATGTGGGTGAGTTTCATCCTTGGGAGTTACCAAAGTACTTAGAGGTCGTGTCATATTAGCTATTACAGCTCAGTATCAGATGGTTCGTGAGAAAAGTGTATGTTTACATAACGATAGAGCAGATGTGGCAAAATGTTAAATATTGGCAAATGTAGATGCAGAGTGTGTAAATATGTGCATTAACTTGCATGTAGGTTTGGACATTTTCAAAGTGGGAAGTGGCAAAGACTGAAACATTAGCACAGAATGAATACACAGAAGGTGTTGGTGGGGTGGAACGGTTGGCTGCAGCCGCTGGAAACGTGCTTTGCTGCGTCGAAGTGATGCAGCTTGAGCTGTTGATGAGCATCTTCACGTGAGCTTTTGGCACGGCAATAATCCGCACCTGGGTTCACATCAGGTGCAGAGTCATACGCAGGAAGCTCAGCTAAACCGCTCCAGCTCCTGGGTGGGTGGGTGCATGAGCCTGTGTAGAGTAGGAACGCCGCAGTTGGGAAAACAGAGGACTTTATGTGCCACTCGTCCAGGAGGTTCTTCCTGGATGCCCCTGTGAGGAGTGACCGTCACCGCATTCGTTCCTTCTGGGACTGCAGGCCGCTGCCCCGGCACGTGGTGACAGAGCACGCCCCACGTCACAGCGGTGTGTGGCCCATCGGAAGTCACGGGCGGGCGGCTATGCAGGGCCCGCGAGGGTGGTGTACTAGTGCTGTGTGCTCTGCACTGGTGCCCTGACACTGCACGTGCCAGCAAGGACAGGAGAGTGGCCGATCACAGGTTGGAGCCCCGCGTTTCCTGGAGGACGCAGCTGAGGCTTTCTGCCCCTGCTGACCTCGGCTCTCAATGCCAGCGTCAGGAGAGCACTCGCTCCCCGGGCCGGCCCCTCGCAGGGCCGCAGAGCGCGCACAGCTCCACCTCTGTGTCCTGGATGTGTGGGCGTAGCCTGTCTGGAAGATGCTTTGCTGTCGTCCTTACTTAGATATGACCCCACCCACGTTTGTAGCGGTGGCGGGGTAGAACCTCTGGTTTGGAGGCCGTCTGGTCTGGTTTCCCGTCTTCTCCCTAGCGGTGCTCCCCGCGTGCTGCTCTGTCCCCGTGGTGGGACCTCGTCTGCCTTCTGGATGTTGAGCTAAACAGAATCTTTCCTCCCTGCGATGGCCGCAGGCTTGGAGGTTCTGGGGTCAAAAAAGATGGAGTCTAACGTCTCTTCCTTGCCTCCCAGGAGCCTGCAGCCCTGTCTCGTCCCTCCTGAGACGTCTTCGCTCCAGGACCCAGGGATCCTCGGGTGACAAGGTGACAGTCCTCACGCCATAGTCCAGGTACGGTCTGCCTGTCAGCACCCCGGCAGGGGAGTCTGCTCTTTTTTGCTGGAATGTTACTCATTTAGGGGTTTCGCTGGCCACTGGCTTTTTAAGTTAACTGATAACTAAGCCCTAAGTTGTCTTTTTTTTTTTTTTAATTTATTTATTTATTCATTTTTGACTGTGTTGGATCTTCGTTCCTTTGCGAGGGCTTTCTCTAGTTGTGGCGAGCGGGGGCCACTCTTCACTGCGGTGCGCGGGCCTCTCACTATCTCGGCCTCTCTTGTTGCGGAGCACAGGCTCCAGACGCGCAGGCTCAGTAGTTGTGGCACACGGGCCCGGTTGCTCTGCGGCATGTGGGATCTTCCCGGAGCAGGTCTCGAACCCGTGTCCCCTGCATTGGCAGGCAGACTCTCAACCACTGCGCCACCAGGGAAGCCCCCCTAAGTTGTCTTTTTACTGTCTCACTGCTGCGCCCATCCAGCTCTTCCGTCCCATCGACTCACCAGGAAAGGTTTGTCTTTTCACTCTAATGGGTTCTCAAATTCTTACCTGCACTTCTGCTTCGTACAGACCTCTTAACGTCCTGCAACAGCAAGGCCTTCAGTGCAGGGCTCCGTGGGGAGAGGATGTCCCCTCACTCCGGGCGGCACCTGATCTGCAGCCCTTGGAGGGACTGTGCCCCGTGGGCGGCCACAGAGCCTCGGCCGTGATGCATCCGCTCCGTGTCTGCCTTTGACTCTGGGAGACTTTGCGGTTTCTCAAGGTCAAGGGCCGGTTCCACTTTCCGTTCTGCTCCCAAGGGCCGGTTCCACTTTCCGTTCTGCTCCCAAGCTTCTTGTCTTGCTCCTGTGCCTCTCACTCCTCTGCTTGTCACTCTTGTCCTTAAGAATTCTCCCGTAGCTCGTTCTTGGGTTTAGGGGCTATAACGACCTGCTGTAGGTCGGTGTATTTCGGGCCGGTCCTTGGAGCCCTGGAGTCCTGGGCAGGGCTGGGGCACAGGAGCAGGGCGGGGAAGGTCAAGGCCAGCAGGGGGGCTGCTCACCCCTTGTCCCTTTACATAAGAGCGGGTCCACCTTCCCCTGATGCTTGTATTTGGGTTTAGCATTGGGTGTAGTTTGGGGAAAGGATTCTACTGTAAAAATGCTGGAAAGCTGTTGCTCTGCTTAGGTTTTGGTTAAGAAAACAGGTTCGCTGAGTGTGGAGACAGTCGTTATCGTCACTGTTTCATTTATCACAAGGGGTTTTCAGCTGTGTGTGTGTAAAAGAACTGCACCTGACTCCCCCGCCGCCCTGCAATCTTCCAGTCATTTGGGGCCGTTCATATTGTTACTTCCGAGTATGGAGCCATATTAAGAACGCACACACGATCAGGATCTGCAGCCCTCTGAGTCCTTCATCAGGCGGCTTGGTGGACGTGTAGCCGTGACCTTTGCCACATGGAGGCGCCTCTCAGGGACGCGCGGGGCTCCCCAGCTCCTCCTTCCCGAGAGGTCGATGCTGTGAGTGAGTGAGCACCTTGTTTACGAGGCCGTTGCAGCTTGTGAATGTCAGAAGCACAGGTTCCCGGGCGCACTTCCCCGAAGAGTCAGGTTTGATCCGTGCGGCAGGGAAGTGGGAGCGCGTCCCATCGTGAGCCTTGAGTAGCCTGGTCTCTCCTGCTCCTTTTCAGCACCTGTTTAGTAGAAGTGCTTAAGTGAGAGCTGTTCACGCTGCATCCCCTCCTCTCTGCTGCTCAGCCTCTCCTAGAGCCCCTTCCTCTGTTACCTGGTACCCAGGCTGCGGGGAGTGTTCACATTTGAGTGAAGAGCCTCGGTTGCTGGCTTCTCAGGTCGGCAGGGCCGTGATGAGGTGTCTGGGGAAGCCCTGGATGGTTCCTAGTGCTCGGGCAGGTCCTGAACCGTGTCTGAATCAGGGGACTTCACAGCCCACCGGCCACACCGTGACGGCGCCCTTCCTGAGTGAAGAGGCCAGGTGCCAGGTGGTAGCGGAGGTGACGTGTCTCCGGAGGGCTCGGGTCTCTGCCGCCTGTTTGTGCTCTTTGGTTTGTTGTATTGTCTTCTCCTGCCAGGAGAGCAGGGAACTTGGTTCTTTCCCTGTAGCACAGGGAAGGGAGAGGCATACAGCAGGTGTCCGTCCGATAGATACTTGCTGGATGGATGGATGGCTAATTTGGTCTTTTCTCCCGGCTGCGAGCACCCTGAGAGCAGGGACAGCCTATTGCCTATCTTTGTAGCTCCTGCAAGTCCTAAAAGAGGGGCACAGGGTAGAAACACCATTTTTTAAAAGTGAAATAATAGCTATTTAATGTACACCATTCTTCCAGAAAGAGGAAATTCCTTTCAAATCATTCCGCCTTAACCAAGAAAAAATAGTTTCAGGTGAATTAAAGGTTAACTCCATCACTGAAGCAGAGAAAGTTAAAGAAACGTTGGGCTCTGGTTTTTGGGTCCTTGAAGGTTTAAAGAGAAAGTGAATGCAGACTCACTTGTTACCTCATGGCTGTCTGGACCATGGATTAGTCAGCTGTCACTGCACACACACCGCAGGCTTAGGGGCCTAAGACATCTGTCTTCTCCTGGTTCATCTGGTCGGGAGTCAGAGCGTGGCTTAGCTAGCGAGTCAGGCTGTGGACCAGGACCTGGTTCTCAGCTGAAGGCTCAGCTGGGGATGGGATCTGTGTCCGGGCTTCCTTGGGTTGTTGGCCAAATCCGTGTCCTCGTGGTTTGGGGACTTAGGGCCCCAGTCTCTCGCTGGCTGACTTGGAGGCCCCATTGACTGCCGCTTGGGTTTTCCCAGTGTGGCCACTCACTTCCTCAAGCTGGTAAGACAGAGCCTTAAATAGTGTCACATAATTGTGGGGTGACATCCCTCCCCTTTGCCAGGTTCTGCTGGGAGAGGCAAGCCCCAGCTCCCACCCCACTCCCACCAGGGGGTGTGGGCCACGGGCCACCTTAGACACCGTCCACCGCAGATCACCTTTCCTTGCCCTGAGAGGAGGGATTAAATGTGCTCCCATTTGATATTCATTTTGGTGAAAAATTGTTTTGCTCCTCTCTTTTTTCCACAATGACCCATGACTTTACATCTATTAAAGGATCACAACTTCTACAGGATCCATTTATTCTCCCAACCCACGTCGGTGTCCCTGTGCCCTCACTGACCCCGCTGGGCAGTGGGCAGCTCCAGAGAGCTCGGATGCACTTCAGGAACGTTTCGGGTTAAACTGCTTTTTGTGAGCTGCTTTAGAACCCAGTGGTGGCTTTGTCCCATTTTTGTATAGGAAGATGTGACCCTGAGTCTCAGGTGACTGATGCGGCTGTGAATTTCTAGAAAGAAGGCAGGCGCCCTCTTCGTGGGTCTTTCTGTGCAGTGGGGCACGTAGAGAGCATTATTTGGGGCATAAGTTGCAACTTCTATTTTCAGCCTTTAAGAACTCCTTAAAAATGTTAGGAGAAGTCTGTGCTGTGTTTCCTCGTTCTCTGATGATGTGGGTTCTAAGTGTCATTAAGTGGGGACCAGAGAAGGGAGAATTTCAGTTCACTGTAGTCTGGATATTGAACGTTGGCTTATGGCGAGGCCCTGGGGTCACGTTCGGGTGACATTCTGGAGGGACAGCCTGTCCTTAAGGTTATTGCACTGGAGCGTCCATTACAGCAGAGCTGGGGGCTCTGCCTGTGACATATGGTGTACACACGGTCCATCTGACGTGCAGGAAAACAGCCCCTTCCCACTCAGCGCCACCGGCCAGCTCTGGTCTCGTGTCCAGCGCTCTGGGCTGCTTTCTCTGTCTCGGGCTCAGCCTTATCCTCTGGTCCACTCTCTCCTGGCCTTCGGTCACTCGGTCCTGCATTCCGGTATTCACAGGCCCTCGTGCAACTGGCCCTTTGCTTCCGATGCCTCACAGTGACTTGGGCTAAACGGCATCACGTTCTCTGTAACGGAGGCGTTCTGTTACCACCCGCTGGACGTGTCCTCTAAGTGTGTGATGTGAGAGGAAACCTTGTGGCAGGAAAACAGGTGAGGTGGTGAGCCACGAGGGAGGCCGTGGTGTTTCTTTCAAATTGTAAATGCTCTTCTCTTGGGGGTGAGTGTCTGAAGTTATGGTCACCAGTGAAAGTAGGCTGCCAGTACGCCAGCAAGACCCATCATAAAACATGCATTTCCTACTACGGGTTATTCCTGCAGGGCGCACCCCACCCCGCGCAGATAATCCCCATGGTAACCAGGGCGTGGGTGCTGGGAATAGTTCAGGGCTCTGAGGGGAGAAAACAGGGACGGGGAACAAATGCTGGTACATATGAAAGAATATAGCATTTGCTTGCGCAAAGGGGCTTCATTAGTTGGATTAAAATACCCTGCTCAAAGGCGAACATATCGATTTGCTACCCAAGTACAGAAGGCCGTTACCCTCTAGTCTGTCCTGCACGAGACCTGATTAATCCTCCCGGTGTAGGTTGTTGATGCCCTTCCTCTGCACGAAACTTTTACATCTCGAGTGTGAACCCTTCAGCTGCCCACCCGTGACTTTCCTAGGTGCACGGCCCTGGCCGGTCCAGCTCCCCACACCCCGGCCCAGCCTCACCTGTGCAGTCTGGCCAGGATCACCTGCGGCGCAGTGGGCCTGAGCTTCGTCTCCCAGGCAGGTCAGGGTGTGACCTGCCGAAAGGTGGGAGGTGAACCTTAAAATTCACGTATGTCCTGCACAATGCATAGCACAGAAACACGGAGCTACAAGTTTCTCTCTTCCAGCTTTTGAATCACCTGTGAACCACTTCGTTTTTCCTAAACCTGTGCTGGTTTCTGGTGAGGACGAAATGACCTCGTGTGTGTGTCTGGCGAAGAGCTGGTGTCATGTAGAGCAGTGCTGGTTTCCAGTGGACCCCAGCTCCCCAAGAGTCTCTTCTTCAGCTCAGTTTTGGGAAACTGTCCCTGATTTTTCACACCTTCTTTACTTTTGAACCAGTGCATTTTCTGGAAATTCCGGGTTTTTTCAGAGTTGCTTGTGACGGTGGGAAGACTGGGGGAAGGGAGGAAATTACAGGCGTTTGGGGATTGAGGTAGGCGCAGGCTCACAGGTAAATCGGTGCGCTGCCTGGGTGTGTTAGGGTTTGTTGAGTGAGTAACTGAGTACACGGAAGAATAACGGTCTGACTGTGCGGCGGAATTAGATCAGCCTGGCAGGAACCCCCTGCCTGCTCTGGTTCCAGATGCCAGGTGTCCTGCGGCATTTTGAAAGAGGACGTTTCTAGAAGGAGCCACCGAAAATGAACTGACCTTTCAGGATGCCTTAGAGGCCTAGAGAATTGAAGAGGCAATGTTCTGAGAGTTAGTCTGAGTCCTGTCTTAGGGGAAATGTATTTAAGACATTTCTTTTCCATTTGAGATTGGAGAGCCAGTTTGGTAACGGTCGTCAAGGCCCAGGTGAAGTGCCCACAGTTCACACGCGCACGGCTTGATGAAGCCTCCCCGCTCAGGACCGGGCCCCTGTGGGGCTCAGGTTCGTGGACCCTGCACTGGAGGGCCGAGGTGACGAGTCTCCCCCTGGACCCTCCCCCCAGAGTTTGTACGTCGCTCGGTTTCATGTCGCTGTGAACCAGGGAGAGAACTTTGTTTTCTTTACATCCTGGAGAATAAGTCTGGCTAAGGTATGTGTCAGAGGAGCTCGGAGCTCCTGACGGAACACACATTTCTGTTGTAACGTGTTTCTGCACACAAAACCGGGCATGTGTCCTGATAAAGCGTGGCCTCCCTAGTGATGGAAATGCCGTCCAGAGACGTAAAGACTCTCTAATCACATCCTGCTGGCTTTAGGAGGAAACGTTTCCAGACTGTATCTGGTTTTCATGAAGAAGGACTTACTGGATCTTCCGCTGGCTGCTCGGCTCTTGTCATTCTTGGATTTGGGTCAACAATGTTGGAAAGGTTGTGTGGTTAAGTAGGCAGCATTCACAGTGTCTGGCGAGGTGTCAGTTCATGACTGCCTTGTGACGGGAACGCAGAGCTTCCGGGGAGCGTGTGCCCCCTGCTTCTGTGAGGCAGAGGCGACGGGTAGGTGCTGAGACTGAAAAAGGAAGCAGCGGTGCTGGCTCGGCATTAGAGGGATTTTCTTCCCAGGGTGCTTATCGGTTACCTCATTTAGTCCTCACGAGCTCCTGCACGGGCAGGACCGTAGGGCCACCCCATCTTTCAGATGTGGAAACTGAGGCCCCAGCCACGCGGACTAGTTGAACACAAGGAACCTGAGCCTCACGAAAGCCCTGGGCAGAGGGGACAGGGACTCCAGCTGTCCCCACAGTGGAGCGGGGTGGGCTGGGGAGGGGACACCCCCCATGATGGGAGGGACCGTCCGGAACTATTTCAAGGCTTCATAGACCAGACTATGTCGCTTGGCTTAGATTTTAACCCAACTAGCATCTTCTTGCCTGTGTATTCATTTAGAGAAACAGAACCGAACTCCTTGGTGAATCAAACCTTTAAATATCCACCTAATAAGATCTCCTTTGATGGACAGACCCTCGTTAGTCGTTGATGGTCACGCCGAGTGTATGACCTAAGATGAAGGACAGAAAGACAGCCCGTGTCCTATTAGTTTCCTGAATTTGAGTCAGCGATAGTACTGAGTGTGTGCTGTGGGCACTCTACGTGTTCACGGTCCCGTAAGCACTGCTGGGTGCCTCCTGCGTACTGGGGGGGACGGAGGGTGACTAGATGGGGCCCTGCAGGTGGGACGTGTGGGTGCTCAGCCCCACGATGGGGGGCCGCTCCCCCTGGCCATTAGCTATGCCATCTGTCCCCCCTTCTTTCTTTCTTTTTTTTTTCGGTGCGCGGGCCTCTCACTGTTGTGGCCTCTCCCGTTGTGGAGCACAGGCTCCGGACGCGCAGGCTCAGCGGCCATGGCTCACGGGCCCAGCCGCTCCGCGGCATGGGGGATCTTCCCGGACCGGGGCACGAACCCGCGTCCCCTGCATTGGCAGGCGGACTCTCAACCACTGCGCCACCAGGGAAGCCCCCCCCCCTTCTTTCTTACACAGCCTCTCTCCCCCCCAGCACACCCCCAGGACCCAGGAGATCCTAATTCAGAGGACAGCTCAAAGCTCTGGAGGCAGTAAGATGTGGGTCTGAGCCCCGACTCCATCTTTGATTGGCTTGCCTGCCCTCCACCAGGTGACCTGGGAGAACTTCACAGAAGTCACTTGATCTGCGCTGGGCCGGCATCGTTAGTTTAAAAACTGTCCCCACGGGACTCTGTTGGGCGGCCAGGGTTGGGAATGACTGAGTTCTAGCTTGCCTGGGTCCCCCTATTTCCAGAATGCAAAGTATTGCCTGCTGGAAATGGTGTTGTGAGAATTAAATAAGATCCTTTATGTAAAGGATCTTCCCTTTGGCTGGTGCCCCCAAATGTTAGTTGTTACTGTTGTTTTTTGCAATGCATGATCTGGAAGATAGTCTCAGTTAATATCTTGGTATTTACACCCCACCTCCACTTAATCCCCATCGGGATCATATCATGTAGTTTTTAATTTGACGTTTTCCCACGGTACTAGAACTACTGAAGACGCTTCACTGTCTGCACCCCGTCTGGTAGCAGATCTGCACCTGGACGGTCTCGCTCTAGGTCCCGAGCTGGTGCCACATCCTCGCTCTCAGCCTGGGATTGTTTGCTTGGGCCTCTGCAAGGCGTGAGCGTGGGTGATGGCACCGCTTCAGCCCCCGAGCCCCACGGGGTTCCCTGCCCCTCAGTGGCTTGGTGCCTGGCCCACAGGGGGCGCTGTGCCCGTGGTCAGCGGTTCCAGTTCCCTGTGGCATCCCTGCATTGGAATCTGCCCCTGGAAGCTGCTCTACGGGGTGGGTGCGTGCCTGAGCTGGACCCCAGGGCCGCCCTCCTGGGCCTGGTGGCTGGGAGTTAGGACTGAGATGCAGAACGTACCTGCCGTAGTTTACGGGACCTCAGAGGCCTCTGGCGCGTCCTGCGGTTAGTTCTATTGAATCGGTAGGAAGGGTCAGCCCGGGGGCAGGGGTCCTGGGGGTTGGCTTTCTGGTAAGGCCGGGGATGGTGGGCCTTGTGCCCCCCATGCCGGTGGAGACCACATTACCTATTGGTTGTGGATTTCAGCCAAGCACAAAGTGTCTTCACTGGAAGCAGAGACAGGCCCAGGCGGGCTTTAGGCCTCCATCCTCGCTGCGTGGAGCGGACCTTTTCTTCCCCGTGGAGGCGGTGGTCTTTGAGACGGACCGTTAAGCCTGGTCCCACACGCCTCTTCAGGAGCCCCGTCGCCCCTCGGCCCGGCCCTGACGCTCTGCTTCCTGGGTTGGGACCGGCTTTATGCTTTTCCCTAAACCTGGCCGTGTCAGCACAGGGCATCTTAACAGCTGTGAGATGTGCGAGTTTTGGAGGAATTCAGTTTTATCCTCAGCGTGGCCGTGCTGCCTGGGGTCAGACAAGTGTAGATCTTGAGGGACCTTAAGAGAGACTCCGGGTCCTGGAGGCAGACAGGCTCCTGCTGCCCATTGAGGACGTGGGGTGTGAGCCGGCCCCTGTCACCCACCGCAGACCTTCCCCGCTGTGTTGTCCCCTCCCCGCCCCCGTGCTTTGGGTTCCCTTCTGTTGTTTCCTTCCCTCCTTCCGCGTGCCCACACGCTGGGTCTCCATCAGCATCAGCCGGTCCCCTCCACGCCAGTTTTTTTTTTAACTTTAAGCTCTTGCACCTGGTCCTCCTGACATCTGGGGGATGTGAATCCGGCTTGGAGAAGAACTTCCTTCAACTCAGATTTTGTTCCTTGCCGTGAGTCTCCGTCCCCACGATGGCCCACGTCCCGAAACGCTCTTTTTTTGGACCCCCTTGGACCACATCTGGTTGAGAGGGCCCTGTCGTGGGCCCTCTGCTCCCTTCCTTGTGGAACCTGCATGCGCTCTAGAGCCTTGGGGGCTCCTGGGGGGAGTCCCCCACGTGGCCGTAGGAGAGCCGAAGTGAGTTTGCTGGCTCGTCGGCCCCCCGGTCTGTGTGTCCCACAGGTGAGCGCCCTAGCAAGGACCTACTTTCTCTAGCCCGGGACACGTGTGGACCACGGTGCATCCTTCTCCCACAGGAAGGGCAGATTTTACTCTAGGTGGCTCCCATGTCTGGGACCGTTGTAAAGATCGCTTAAAGGAAAAGCACAAGTATGGGCAATAAAATGTCAATATTGAGACTTTCCCCAAAGGATTTACGAGCTTAGTGTCTACCGCCGCCTACGTCTGACCTCTTCCCCTCCCTCCCACGAGCCATTAAGCGGACTTTTTCGGTGACGGGACTGTCATGACGTTTGTTTGAGAGTAAAAAAAAAAAAAAAAAAAATCATCCAGTTCCCACTTGCCCACCTTTGTCAGACGCCTTGAAAACAGCATCTTTATCTCTGCTGTCTGGACCCACTGGTCACTTTGCTCCTATTGTTATACCGTGATTACCAGAGTAAAACTTGGAGTTAGAAATTCTGTGGGAAAGGGGCAGATTTTCTTTGCTTTTCTGAGAGGATAACACATAAGGTTAAGTGCTCTTTAATAATAAATGAATCGGGAGTAAGACACATCTGAGGCTCTTGCTATGACAGGATTTCTGTCAAAAACTCAAAGTGTAGGTGTCGACTGTTGCACAAATTCCTCCCCACGTGAGAGGGTAACGTAATTTCCAGGTAATCCTTTCAAAGTATTTGGTGACTGTCTGCGTAAATCCCGGCAGCAGGAAGTCCGCATGACCCTGACGTTGCCGGTGTTGACGTGGTTAGATGGGTTTTACACGGAAGTTTCATTTGGTCTCACTGCTGGCTGAGTGCCCACCTTGGGAGTCCAGGCGTGAATGTGAGTCGCGCCGTAATGTGTACGAAATGCTGCCAGGCGATGCCACCCGGAGAACGGTTTTTGCACGGCTCCCAAGGAGACAGAAAGGACGTTGCTTTAAAATAAACCTGAACAAGGTTAGCGAGCATCTCATTTTCTCCCGCCCTGGAAAGTAGAAACAGACAGCGCACTTGCATTTTCCTCCTTCTCGGCGCTGGGCCTCAGCAGCTGCGTTTCTGTCCCAGTGGCTTCCAGAGGAGTTGGGTTTGCCCTTTCCCCAGACAGCAGGGAGCACCGAGGAAGTAACCAAGGTGAAACTAACGGGCCCTCCTGTGCTCCTGTCCACTGGCACCCGGAGCACTTCCCTCCGGCTCCTGTGAGGGAGGAACAGCCCAGGACCCTTGGTGAGAAACGGGGGCGCTGTGTCCCTGCTTAGAAGTCCACTGCCTCCCTGGAGTCTCGGTTTGTGGTCTCAACCAAGAAGTCCCTTTCACATACGGTTGAAAACCTGTGTCTAAAATCTGTATCTAAGTTTGCAGAATTTGATGCCCCGCCCCCTTTATTTTGAAGATGGTGCGCGGCCCCCAGGGTTAGTGAGTGGGTTCTTGGAGAGGGTGTCCGCCTGTGCCGGTGATGCCACCCAGGGGCATGTGGTACGCACACTGCAGCTGCACGCCCAGGGGGGTCATTCCGGCCTAAAGGGTCATTTCCCGAGAGGTCACCAGGCTCTCGGGAAAGTGTCCCCAGGCTCCAGTGTGCCCCTCGCCAGGCGCCCCCGTCGGGTCACTCCAGCCGCTCTTGCTTCTGCTCCAGACGGCAGCACATCTGGAAAGGCGTGTGCGCTGTGGACCCAGCCCTTGCAAAGAGCCCAGGGCACCGTGTGTCTGGTGGTTCAGAGGAAGGCAGGTGCCTCCTGGGCCCTGGGGTTACTTTCCTCTGTGAAGCTGAGGGTAAAAAACGCTATTTAACTGCATTGTCTTTGCTTTGCACTTGGTTTAGGGGAGAGAATCCGTCTGTTATGAACCTACAGCTACATCTAGGAGAGGACGCGAGCAGGTCAGCGCTCTCTCTAAATGTCAGTCCCATTTACCAGCCAAGTTAGAAACAACACCAGTGATTGGGAGCTTTCACACCCCGCTTCCCTTGAAGGTTCCTGGCTGCTTAAAATACTCCCCTCCCTCCCCAAAACGATGCTGAGAAGTTATGTGCTGCATCTTCACACATTCCTCTGCTAAGGGTTGTGCTGAAACGGTGTATCTGCCCTTTTGACTTGTTATCCAAGCGGTGGTTTATCAAAGGCTTTGCTGTGGTTCACAGCCTGACCTGAATGAATCCAGGTAAATCCTGGGAGGAAGAAAGAGAAAGGCAGGCCCTGGAGGACTCGCACCCTGGGCTCCCCGGACAGCGCCGGAGCCCCCGCCAGGTCCTCACTGCCTGACCGAGCATCGGCAGCTGGCCAGTGCGTGGCCGGAAACACCCCGGGCGCCATTGCTCCTTTGCGTGTCTCCTGGTCTGTCCCTGCCCTCTCAGCTCTTATCAGCCCCTGTGTCTGATTTTCCTGCTCCACTGCTGTTCCACTAACAAGGTCTTCTTCCCTCATTTCCTCCCACTTCCTCCCCACCTCACTGACGGTGATATCATTTCCGCCCCCCGCCCCCCGCCGCCAACGCCAGACCCAGACGTGGAGCCACCCCCCGCACCTTCCGAGCTCGTGACCCTGTCTGACACTGGGTGTCTGAGCTGTTTTCCCTCGTCTTTACGAGAAGGAGGTCGGATCGGATGAGTTTATTGCCCACTCTAGCTAAAAACTGAGTCTTGAGAAACTCTCTCTCCTCTTGGCCTGGCAGAGAGGACCATCCACTGGTCCCCCTGTGACCGGGAGCTGGCCAGTGACAGACCCACGGGGGCCTGGCCTGAGGCTGGGAGGGGGCGGGGCCACAAGGGTGTGGGCGGGCGGTCCAGGGCGCCAGGTGGTTGGGTGTGGACTTGGCTGGACCTGCCGTCTCCATTTAGACCGTTTTGCTTTCCAGTGACTTGCTTACAGCAAAGGTAGGTCAGTAAATACCAGTGGATCATAAAGATGAAATTTTAGTAGCTAAAGTCATGGTGATAGCTTATCTCTGCACATGCTGTTGTCTGAAAACTATCTTAGCACACGTTTATAGATTTATAGGAAAGCCGTGAAGCTCGTACAGAGTGCGCCCACGTGCCCCGCACCCACTTTTCTCTCTGGTTAACATCTTACACTACTGTGGTATTTTAGTTATGATTAACGAGCCGATATGGATACAGCGGAAGTCCACACTTTATTCAGACCGCCTTAGTTTTCCCTGCCATCCTCCTTCTGTTCCGGGATCCCATCCCCTCCCACGTGACGTGTGGCATCCTGTCTCCTTGGGCTCCCCCTGCTCGAGACGGTTCTCCGACCTTCCTTGTTTTTGATGACTCCTGACGATTGGTCAGGTGTTTCGAAGAGAGTTCCTCGCCTGTGATCTGTCTGATCTTTTTCTCAGGATTAGCCTGGGCTTATGGGTTTGGGGAGGAGGCTGTCAGAGGTTAAGGCCCTTCTTATCACATCATACGGTCAACTACTTGTCACTGTTGATGTCGACCTTGGCCACCTGGCCGGGGCCGTGTCTGTCAGCGTTTAAATCACCGTCCTGGGATGCTGGCCTAGGATGCTGTTCACGGTGTGGGTGGCATCCTGGGACCCCCACTGGGTGTGTCCCGTGTGAAAGTCGGAGGCCGGGAGCCGTATGTGCCCGGGGGCCCCCTCTTGGCATGTGATCAGGAGTGCATCACACAGCACTTCGGGCCAGCATTTTGGTCCAGAGAAGTGCTTTCCCGAGTAGTGACGGTTACAAGGAGCCCTAACTTGTTAGTGATTCAATGCTTTTCTGCTCTGGACCTAACTCTGTGTTAAAGTGGAGACGGCTTGACCCCTGCCGTCTCAGATGATCCCAGGAAGGTCTCTAAAAGGCATTGTCATTGCTATTCAAGGCCTCTGGGTCCTAATAATTAAATTAAAATGTGGTTTGGTTTTCTTTCCCCAGCAGCCCACTTGGAATGGCGTCTTGCTTTTCCTGGCAAATCGCACGATTATTGAGGGCAGGAACGACATCCTTAATGTGTACCTCTCGTGCTCTTTCTGCCCGTAGAAGGCTCTTGGTTAAGAACTGAAATCAGTGTGGAGGCTCAGAGACCAGAGTCCAGTCGGCCGGCGCGTGGGCCTCCGGGTGTTTCTCCCGCTGGTTAAGCCTGAGACTGGGAAGCCGTGGGAGGGTGTTGTGACCGTGGGTCGTGGAATCGTGACGTGCGAGGCCTTAGCTGTAGATGACGACACGGGAGCGCCTCGCCGTCCGTGCTGCGATGAAGGGGGTTAATGGTGAGAGCGGGGCGATGCTGAAGCACACACTTTGTTCTTTCTCTCGGCAGGTTTGAGCCGCAGGATGGGGTGCAAGGTGCTGGTGGGCGTCGGTCAGCAGATGCTACGGCGGAAGGTGGTGGACTGCAGCTGGGAGGAGAGCCGGCTGTCCCGCTGCCTCAACACGTTCGACCTGGTGGCGCTGGGGGTGGGCAGCACGCTGGGGGCCGGCGTCTACGTGCTGGCCGGGGCCGTGGCCCGGGAGAACGCGGGGCCCGCCATCGTCATCTCCTTCCTGGTGGCCGCGCTGGCTTCCGTGCTGGCCGGCCTCTGCTACGGCGAGTTTGGTGCTCGGGTCCCCAAGACAGGCTCGGCCTACCTCTACAGCTACGTCACCGTGGGTGAGCTCTGGGCTTTCATCACCGGCTGGAACCTCATCCTCTCCTACATCATCGGTAGGTCCGGGAGGCCCGGAGCCCGCCCCCTGCCGCCTCGGTTGTTCCCACCCCAGCCATGGGCCGCGCCCCGCTTGGCTCCCTAGACACACAGAGTCTGGCGCCTCCCCGGCACCTGCGCCTCGCTGAACTGCTACACAGTTTCCCTTTTCCTCTAACGCAAGGCGGAGGCCACCCTCGGGCATCACTGCCCTTGCTTTTTAATGATCAAGTACATGGGATGACCTTAGTGGGGACAAGCCAGGCCAACAAGGAGGCCAGTCCTGTTAGCACGACAGACACAGAATCAGTAGGGTGTTTGTATCTAGTTAAAAAGGACGTAGTCTCTTTCAGTATTTTTTTTCTGATTACTTGAGTAAATACATCACTGATACAGAAAACTTTAGGAAATGTAGGAGAGCGCAAAGAAGAAAGTAGAAATCACCCACTCTGACAACCTGGAGAAATCAATTCTCTTATCATTCATCCTTTCAGCGAACGTTTATCAGGTACCTCCTCTGTGCCCGGCATCCCGCTCAACGTTAGACCCCGTGGGGGAGCAGGGTGACCTCCGTTCACAGAGTTTAGGGATGTAACACGGTTAATATTTCCGTGAACCTGAATGTATATTTTTCTGTCTAGCGTGTCTCTGTACTTGTAAAACAATATATAGTGTACATTTTTCATAGCATTAGTTATTTTTCCATAGTAATATTCTTTTTTTTTCTTTCTGTAAGTTTATTTTATTTTTGGCTGTGTTGGGTCTTCACTGCTGTGCGCAGGCTTCAGTAGTTGTGTCACGCGGGCTCAGTAGTTGTGGCTCGCGGGCTCAGTAGTTGTGGCTCGCGGGTTCTAGAGCACAGGCTCGGTAGTTGTGGCGCACAGGCTTAGTTGCTCCGCGGCATGTGGGATCGTCCCGGACCAGGGCTCGAACCCGTGTCCCCTGCCTTGACAGGTGGATTCTTAACCACTGTGCCACCAGGGAAGCCCCACAGTAATACTCTTGATGATGTACCATTATATAGATTTATATACAGATAATTGATTGGGTGCCTTTGTGGGGTATTTAGATTGTTTCCAGCTGTGTTGTTATAAATAGTAAATTACTTAATGACTTTGGCATAAGAAAGAAAAAGCTGTGCTTTTTCCTTTAAAATGGTCTAAGAAGCAGAATGTCTGGGTCAGTGGGCCTGCGTATCTTCAAGGCCCGTGTTGCCTGCGATCCTCCTGACGGCCAAGGGCCCCTTTTCCTCACGTCCTTGCCGACTCTGGACTTGGCGTCAGCGTTAGAAACAACCAACCAACAAACGAAAACACCAGAAACATAGTCTTTTCTGTTCGATAGGTTTCAGCGTTACTCTCTTTATATTACTTGTATTTTGATTACAGCCAAAGCGGAATACATCCACTTAAAAGAAACAAACGCGTGAATGTCAGAATAACTGAAGGATACGAGTGGCCGGTTCGCAAACAGAAATAATACAAATGGCCACTAACTGTTCCAGTTCTGCTTTAGCTCTTTGAAGTAATATCAGAAAACCGGGGCGTGGGATGAGTTGAACCCCGTGGGCCCCGCTGGCTCCCACGCCCGTCCTCTGGGAAGCCGTGTGTGGTGCTGGGCCTCCGCCTGGGCTCCACCAGGCTCCCTGGGCGACACCCTCCCTTTCTTTCCAGCACCTGCCGAGAGCTTACTCTTCTGGGTTGGGAAATAAAATTCCTAATCACGTTTTTCTCAGTGCAGCACCAAAACTTGCAACCATACACGTCCTTACAAGCTGCAGCCTCTCGGTGGGAATGCAGCTATTTTAAAGGGGCCGTTATGTTTCCAGAGGATTTACCTGCGAATGAAACAGAATGGTGAACGTGAAGTGCCTGCAGCTTCTGGACCAGCAGGTGACGACGGGGTCTTGGCCGGAGTGGTATTGTCGTGTGAGACGCACCCCCGTGCTACTGCAGGCGGCTCTCGGCCTCACCTCCTGAGCAAGGGCAGCTTTTCTATCAAATGTGTTTCTTTTAAAAGCCACGATTCAAGGGTGGGGAGGGGTAGGCTGGCAGGAAAAGCTGGGCAGCCCTGTTGGCAGCGAGCTGGCCTCCGGGGCAGGAGAGGTAGTGACCTGTTTCTTCACTGGGTTGTGGCCTCGAAGGACCGAACTCATCATAGGCGGGATGAAGAAATGTGGTTTCCTTTCTGAGTTGTTGGAAGAACACTTAGCATGAGACCAGACGGTGAAATGGAGTCCTGCAGGTCACTCTGGCCAAGTTCTGTGGAAGATCCAGACCACGGTCACCAGCAGGGCCCCCTTTGAAGATAAAGAAACTTTTTGTGGATATTGGAACTTTAGCGACATTTCCCGAGAAGCATGGCTGGAAAAGCAGTGCCGTTACTCAGATTCTTAAGAGACAGAGAGAGCAGTCAGCTGCTCTTGGCCTTTGGGGTGCTGGACGCCGCATCCAGCGCGTCGGGCAGACCCTCGGGGCCACGGCCCGCGTCAGGTGGTGCCCGCCCGGGCCCGGAGCAGCAGAGGCAGCGGTGAGCAGGGACTTTGCTGCTGACGTGGAGCCAGCCCCGAGCCGCCGTCCTTAGTCCCCCGCAGCGGGAGGCAGGCCTGTCAGCTCTGCTGCTGGGGTCTTAGGGGAGGCGCTTCCTGAGGAGCATGGCCCCTGCTCACTGCAGCCCAGGAGTGGGTCGTGAAGTCACCTGAACGGTTCGCGCTCAGGAGTTCTTGTCGGATGAGATCAAATAAGTAGAACTCAGTACTGTCAGAGTGCCTCTCTGTGCTCAGGGTAACATTAGTTTGTTAGACTTTTATTGTAATTGAGTTACATGTACGTTCGAAACGCATGCTATACACGTCGTATTGATAGTGATGGAAAACGGGTTTCTTGCCAGGCTCCACTTCTCACGTCTCTGCAAACACTAACTGACCCTCACTTCCGAGTCAGCACATCCCGGGGTCTGGCGGCTGCCGCTGGACCCCCGTGCGCCGGCTGCGATCCCTACGTGAGTGCCGCCGGTGCCGAGCTTGGTGACAGGTGCTCCGTTAACTGTTTCCCTTCAGTTTCGTCTGACGGTGTGTTTTGTGGCAGGTACTTCGAGCGTAGCCAGAGCCTGGAGCGCAACGTTTGACGAGCTGATTGGCAAACCCATCGGGGAGTTCTCACGGACGCACATGGCCCTGAATGCGCCCGGGGTGCTGGCCAAAAACCCGGACATATTTGCCGTGATCATAATTCTCATCTTAACAGGTAAAGCCACACACCGGAAGGCACTGGGTTGGAGCGAGGGGTCCAAGGTGTAGGACAGGCTCCCAATAAGTTGCTTTCTTCCTTTTCTCTTTCTCCCATCCCCCCATTTTCTTCTCCTTTTTGTGACTGATACAGACATCTTTTTTGTCAGAATGGCTGCTTAGAGATTCACGTAGGATTGACCTCTTGAATCGGTCGAGTTACGTGTCATTTAATTAAAAGAGAATCCCAGGTGTTTGCGTAACTGTGGAATAAGATTTTGTTAACGCTGCAGGCTTTTTGATACAGAAATACAAATTCTTTGCAGTCAGCGGATGACTACTTGGAAAAGGAAAGTTGGCGTTTCTCAGCCAGGGCGATGTGGAGGAATGAGGGCCTCAGTGTTGGCGGAGGCTCGGGTGGTTTACACCCAACGGCCGGCAAAACACCCTTTAAATAAATAAGCTTCACCACGAAGTTGCTGGTACGGAATTTTTAAATCGCAGACATGGCTTGAACACAGCTGATGGCAGCTTCTTAGTGACACTTATCCGAGTCTCAGCCACTAGGATGGGAGTTTTGTTTATATAAACATTAAGCTGAAATGCAGATAAATTCTCCTTTGAGGTTAGAAAATCTTGGATGGGTTTTAAAAACAACGCGCCGCATTTTACACACCACATAATTGAAATCGTCCCGCACAGGCCAGTCTCAGCAGTACTTCTGGTCCAGCTGGCAGGAACGTGTATCAGAAATTAAGTCTGCACGAGTGAGATTTTCATAAACACGAGAGGGAGGGACGCTGAAGAACAAGCACAGTGGAGAAGCGCTCCCTGTGATGAATTGCTCAATTCTGTCCTAATGCCTGTTTTTCAGAATTCAGTCTATTACGTAGAGCGTCTTTTGTTTTAAAACGTATGAGAGACCTACACGGCAGGGCAGTAGTTTCCAATCAGGTCAGGGGTCACGTGTCACCAGGCACCTTCCCTGCCTCTTTTCTTGCCCAGCCGAGAGTTCACTACAGAAGCGTGCCCTGCGGCAGTGGTGCCGTGTGGCTCCCGTGGGTTTTTTATCATTCGGTGTCTTCTTTATCCGGAGTTTACAAGCTGGCACTAGTCTAGCTTTTATACGTTGTTCTCCGTGCGCTGAGTCCCAGGAGGACCCGTACGTGGCAGGGGTCCCACAGCCCAGGTGGCTGTCACTGCTGGCGCCCCCTAGCAGTGAGTGCATGACTCCTCTTCTGGGAAACTCTCACCCTCCCGAGAATCCGAGCAAAGTGTCTCTTGGAGGAAATGAAATCCTGCCCCCGAGGGTGGCTCTGGGGGATGGAGGTTCAGGAAGAGGGAGGGCTCTCTTCCTCCTGGGGGAGGGAGGGCCTTGCTCTCGGGGGGCCGTTGGCTGACACGTCGCTGCCTCTGCCGGTGCCCCTGGCCTGGCGTCTCGAGTCCAGAGGGGATCTGGAAGGCCAGCCTTGGTGGCTTTGTTCAGCACCCCCTCAGACCCTGGTTATTTTGATCCCTGCCTCTAGAATGAGAATTAATTCAGCCCCATTTCCTCCTCGGAGGTCTGACGCTGCTTGGATTCTTTCTAAGTCACCCTCTTGTCCCCGTCCCCGTCCCCATCCCAGAAGGACGTGCCTGGTACGAGGTTCACACTGAGAGAGAGTTTCTGTTGACGCGCTTTTACAGGACTTCTAACCCTGGGCGTGAAGGAGTCAGCCATGGTCAACAAGATATTCACGTGTATCAACGTTCTGGTCCTGGGCTTCATCATGGTGTCGGGATTTGTGAAAGGATCCATTAAAAACTGGCAGCTCACGGAGGAGGATTTCCAGAACACATCTGGCCACCTCTGCCTGAACAAGTGAGTGTTGCTGTCTCTGGGTGCGCGACGGTCACGAGGCTGGTGATGCCGTCGGCCGTGACGATACGAGTCTTTTTTTTTAGTGTAATTTGAACTTAGAATGTTTTGTTATTATTTAGTTGTTTCTTTGGCAGTCAGGTAGCTGCGGGTGTTTGATTTGTTTGAAGTCTGGGTTAAGTTTTCTTTCCTTGTACTTGACGTACACTGTGTGACTGAGGAAGGTGTCGGGGAAGCAGCGTCCTCGTTCTAATTCCAGAATTGTGCGTGGTTGGGGCTCATTGTCAGACTCACTCAGGAATCCCTTTTCCCTCATGTTTCCCTCATGATCAAGCTCTGAGTTTTGCTTTCAGAAAAGATCTTCTCTGCAGCACCGTGGTGGGAGCCACTTTCTTCTGAAATGCCTTCCTATTTGATACCCTAGAACAAAGAAGTAATATGTGGAACTTTTCTCACAGGCTGTTTTCAGAGGTTTTCAGAATTACTGAAGGATCAGAATGCGATTATGATAATCTCTCTCACTCGCACTCAGCTTGTGTTGCGTCGGCCCTGAGAGACCGTGGCCCCATCTCCCTTCCGTATCTGGGGCTCAGGACACCCAGGGCTGGAGGCAGGTGCCTGGCCAGCTCCCCAGGCCTCTGGGTGCACCCTTACCGACAGGCTCATCTTATCCAGGAAACAAAAGCCAAACGTCGCAACGGGCCTTTCTGATCTCTTTTGTCAGATTTTTGGGTAAATTTTAGGGTCCTAGGATGGAGAGTGGGGAGTTTTCATTTTGTTTTAATTGTGGCTAAAGGTTAAACTGCTCTGATGAAGAGACCTTCCTAACAGTGCGGTGGCTTTAAAATGATGTCTCGGGTCCTGGAATGAACAGTCGGGGCGGGGGGGTGGGACTGGCCGGCGAGACCACACGCTGGCTTTCAGGGACCAGATCGTCTGCCCGGCTGTCCCGTCAGCCTTGAGGACGCCGTCTTCGCGCGCCTGGTTGCATCTGGGCTGTGGGCACAGGCATGGCCCAGCTCTCCCACGAGGGGACAGAGCGTGAGGGCAGTGCACTGAGATCCGGAAGACCTGCCCCACCCGCACGGGCACCCGCGCCGTTCACCTGGCGCACGGGAGGCAGGGGCGGCTTTTCTCCACCGAAACAGTTCACCCTTTCTAACCGCGGCATCTCTGGAAATGCTTGTTTTCAGACATGAGCCGCTGGTAAACGTGCAAGACTTTGCATTTTGGCCCCGGGCGGGCGGGGACCGCCGCGCCTGGCGGGCAGCTGAGCCATGCTCTGGGGGTCAGGAGAGGAGAGGCTGCGGTCGCCGGTTCCTCCCCTTCCTGACGGGCACCCTGCCTTGCGGTCCCTGCCCCACACAAATCAGTATTTAGCCGGGGCGTCTGGAAAGGGCTTGGTGGCCCCTTGCAGCCCTGGCCGTGAAAAGCAGGGAGGCCCGTCGCCCAGGAGTGTGGTGGCTGTGACAGCTGTCCCAGGACTGTTCACCACGGGTGGGGGGCCCGGCCGCAGCGGGGACAGCTGGGATGGCTCCTGTTGGGGACCACGGAGCGGGCGCTGGCCTCTTGACTGTGGCTCTCTCTTCCAGTGACACGGAGGAGGGGAGACCTGGTGTCGGGGGGTTCATGCCCTTCGGGTTCTCCGGTGTCCTGTCGGGGGCAGCCACCTGCTTCTACGCGTTCGTGGGCTTCGACTGCATCGCCACCACAGGTATGCCCGCCACCCTCGGCCCACCCGGGCCCGCCCGGCCAGGTCGCTGCTTCCTTCCCTGGGTGCGCGTGTGTGCCCGTTGCCGCTCTCTCCCTCCTGAGTACCGTGTGCGTGCGCACCTTCCTGCTAATCTTCCGCTCCACCGCTCCCCGAGTGGCAGGCCTGACGGGAAGCGGCACCCTGAACGAGACCGCCAGTCCCCTGCGGGCCGGGAGGACGGCATAGCTGCGGCTGATTGCAGACCTGTGCGCCCTCTGGGAGAAACAGGGCCGCTAAAAACACCGTCGTCCTGGTGACCGAACAGGCCGGGCTCCCGGGCCTCCCGCGTGTTCCTTGCCGACCATCAGTGTAAAGGCCGAGAACACTGTCCCTGGGCTTGTGGGTGTCGTGGTCTGTGGTGCTGGGGGAAGACCCTGGTCCCCACAGGGCCGCGTGCCATGGGGTGGTCCCGAGCCCCCCGGCTGACCCCTTGCTCCTCGCAGGGGAGGAGGTCAAGAACCCCCAGAAGGCCATCCCCGTGGGCATCGTCGCGTCCCTCCTGATCTGCTTCGTCGCCTACTTCGGGGTGTCGGCCGCCCTCACACTCATGATGCCCTACTTCTGCCTGGACAAGGACAGCCCCCTGCCAGACGCCTTCAAGCACGTGGGCTGGGAGGGCGCCAAGTACGCAGTGGCCATCGGCTCCCTCTGTGCCCTTTCCACCAGGTGAGGGAGTGGAAACTCTCGGGAAGGCGGGTCTGCTGTGAATATTCCTCTCGTCCCTTGAAATAGAGCCAAACCCCAGCCCTGATTGTGTGGCTTCTCCCCTCGTGCTGCTGTCGGTCACCCCAAGGGCTGTTTGTGTTACTGACGTTTCATCTCGAAGAACCTGAAGCCCACATTTTAGCACTGTCTACTCAGCAAGGTCCTGGTTCTCTGTCCCCATCTGTGGCCACGGGACCAGGCCGCCTCTGTGAACGCTGTCTTTTGGCCCTTAGTTTGGCCATAAAGCAGAGGCTGCCTTGAAAAGGGGAGCACGTGCCTTTTAACGAGCAACACTTTGCTCTGATGTTTTCTGCTGGCCTGGACACACAGGAAGCATTTGCTAAAAACGGACTGACCACAGAGAAATCCCTCATGAATGCAGTGATGCTTTTATTTTCTCTTTGATTCAGCTAGAAATGATCACGGGAATAAATACAAAATTTTTCTTCCATAAAACTATGTCGAGCTGCCACGCTAGTTTACGTTACACATCTCCCGTTCCTGTTAGACTTTGCAGTAAGTGCTTTTCCGGGGGTTGGTGCGTTGAGTCCCTGTCTTTTAGGTGCGGGCTTCACAGTTTGGAGACAGCTGCCTCTCCTCGGTGGTAAACATGCATGGTGCGTTACGGTGCCTTTATTCCCATAAGATATTTTATGGATGCATTTTGCTTTTCCTCTCATCTAGCCTTTTAGGGTCCATGTTTCCCATGCCTCGAGTTATCTACGCCATGGCTGAAGATGGGCTGCTGTTTAAATTTTTGGCCCAGATCAACGACAGGACCAAAACACCAATAATCGCCACGTTAACCTCAGGTGCCATTGCTGGTAAGAACCGGGATTTCCCATGCCAATATTTCAGCAGTGGAGTCATTATTCCCTAGGGAAACATCTTGAATTGTGCTGGTCTGAGAGACACTGTAACTAGTCTTTTTCAACTTTGGGTTTTTACTCTTGTACCTGGTTTATTTCAAGGTAACTAAGTGCCTTTTTGACAAAAGGCAGAAGCCAGTTTTACAGAGGATGTGATGGAATTCTCAAACAATTTGAATTTTTTAATTGTTACCGTTTCATTGGACAGAGCTTAGAATACACGCTGTTCCTTCAAAGCCCGGTGTCCTTCCCCTCTTCTGAATGTCCCTGAGCAGACCTTGGTGGGACGACATTTTACACGGTACAAACCAAGTGACTTTTTGTTGGTACTGGAAATTCACCATCCGTGTGTCTTAGCTTGTGAATTCTCTGGGAAGTGAGAAGCCCTTATGATCGATGCTTTATAACGCGTGTCACCTGTTCCCCAGGGGACGTTGAGGGTGTGGCTGGTGAAGCCATTCGCCCTGAGTTTGTAAACAATGGCAGGTCCAGAGGAGGCCGACATGACCGCATATTGGGTCCCTCGCCAAGAGGACAGTTCCGAGAGCTGAGAGCCGGGGGCTAGAGAACCCTTGGAGCTCTGTGTGTGCCGTGAAAGCCATGGCAGCCCCGCAAGGAGACTGTGCTTTTTTTTTATGTTTCCTCCTTGAATTGCGTTGCATAGCCCAGGAGGCAGGTGCACACAGATGAGAAGCGGAGGCTCAGAGAGGCGAAGTGAGGCTGCTGTCGCCCGGTGAGCGCAGAGCTCGCCTCTTGGTTCCTGGTTTGTTTTGGGGCCAGAATGGCTGGTTCCTTCCAGCCCATGAGTAGAGCAGTGGGTCTTCTTGGTGAATGATGACACATGGTACCAGTCACAGTTGTATCACAGGAACTTGTCAAATAGCCGTGAGTGAGGCGTGTGACCATCTTAAAGAGTGAATTGCTGTTAGTAGCATTTACGCCCTTAGCAACGTGTGCGTATAGTTTTCTGGATTAACATTATATAATGAAGGAAAGCCAGTTTTTCTTATTTTACACGTTTGTTGTGTGAGTCTGCATTCTTGAGGGTGATGGCAGTGGGCAGATTAAGGGGCACCGTGTGTCAAAATGTGACCAGTATGTTTTAAGGGATTAAGGAATTGGAAATAGTGTTTTTTCAGTGTTCACTTGTAATTTGATTGTATTGAAGACTGGCCTTAGTTTCTTTCCTGTGCTGATTAAGGGACATCAAACTATAATGTTTAAAGTGACTGTAGAGTACTCACATAGCCAAACCAGGGGTTTGCTTTTTCTTTTTGTTTGGCAGGGGTGGTAAATAAGTATTTAGTTTTCTAAAATCACCTCACGTGGAAGAAGTTTGGCTCGAGTTCCTCTGAGTGGGAGCGTAGGCATTTGTAGCACACACAGGGGGATCCTCTTCTAATTATCCAGAAGGGCCTCACTGCTCTTTAATTCTGTTTTTTAGCCTCAATTTGAATTTGTTTTAGTTGCAGTGGTCTGTGTGGGCTTGAGAAATATTTGTGGAAAAGTTACGGCTTAGTGTTTATGTTTCAACTTGTGTTGATTGCATGTGATTTGAAAATATCCCAAAGTAGATCCAGCCAAGTTATTTTTTAAATGGGAAACTTGACACATATACCCACATAAATAGACATGCATATTCTCATAAAAATCTACAAAAGATTTTCAAAGAAGCATGCATGTTTTGTTTTGCTTGAAGTGGGGTCATGGTGAAGGGACTGTATTGTCTGGGAATAACACTGCTTTCCACGCCCATCTTCTGGGTTAGAATCCTCTGTTGAGGGCAGTGGACTTGCCCCCAGCCGCCTCCTCACCACTGTTGCCTGCTGATGCGAGTCTCCGGTGAATGCTTGGGGAGGCCAGCGGCTGTCTGGTCTGCCTTGTTCAATGGCACATACCTAGCACCCAGTGACTGGCATGCTCACGAGTGCCATTGGATGAGGGATGAGGGATGAATGGGTGGATGACAGATGGATGATGGATGGATGGATGATGGATGGATGGATGGATGATGGGTAGATGATGGATGGATGGATGGATGGATGGATGATGGATGGGTGGTGTATGGGTGGATGATGGATGGATGGATGATGAATGGATGGATGGGTGGATGGGTGGATGGATGGATGGATGGGTGGATGATGGGTGGATGGGTGGTGTATGGGTGGAGGATGGATGGATGGATGGGTGGATGATGGGTGGATGGGTGGAGGATGGATGGATGGATGGATTGTGCATGGGTAGATGATGTATGATGGATGGATGGATGATGGATGGATGGGTGGATGGGTCATGGGTGGATGGTGTATGGCTGGATGATGGAGGGGTGGATGATGGGTGGATAGTTGATGGATGGATGATGGGTGGGTAGATGATGGGTAGATGATGGATGGATGGATGGTGGATGGGTGGTGGATGGGTGGGTGGTGGATGGGGGGATGGATAGATATACATGTCTGTCTGTGCGTCTGTATGGTGTAGGGGAAGACACATTGGACTCAGAGCCATAAGAAGCTAGCTTAGAGCCTGACTCTTCCACTTAATAGCTGTGTGACCTTAGGTAAGTCTCTCAACATGTCTGAACTTCACTTTCTCCATTTGTAGTGTAGGGATGGCTGGCAAAATTGCCATGAGGGTCAGAAGGGATCCTGTTGATGGAAGTGCTCTCCATATAAATGTTAATTGTTACTACTGTCTGTTGAGAGCTGCGTACATGGTTAATCCTGAGCTTTTCTCCTCCCCTTTAAGCAAAGTCACAGTGTTTTTCCACGGAAAGGGCCGGGGAGAGCGAGGGGGAAAGTAGAAGCAGCACGCCTCACACAGCCTGGGTCGCAGGTGGGTTGTGGTTCTGGCTGGCTGTGGAGGGCCATGCTCGGTCCTGACGTTCGTTTCCTCCCCAGGTGTGATGGCCTTCCTCTTCGACCTGAAGGACTTGGTGGATCTCATGTCCATTGGCACTCTCCTGGCCTACTCTTTGGTGGCTGCCTGTGTGTTGGTCTTACGGTAGGTACGGCTTTCTGGGTTCCAGGACAGGCACCCTGCCAGCCTTCTTTTTAATAGTTTGTGTCAGTGGTTTATACAGTGTAAACTTTAGGCTGCGGACAGCTCCTTTGGGACCCACCTGGGAGAGGGTGGCATCTGGTGGTTGAAAGCCTGGTTACAGAGAATATCCCTGAAGAGTCCGGGGTGGCCCCACCTGTCTCTCTCATGGGCCCTGATTTTCCTGGCTAGATGTTGGGAGGGTAGAGACAGGTTATCAACCCGACTGTTGGGCCTGGATCCTTGGATCAGAATTTTTGAAGGCTTAGGGTAACGATTTCAATTTGGTCCAGGTTCTGGGACAGAGAGGACTGGGGTCAGGCCCTGGTGGGAATTGGGAGAATCCAAGACCTGTGAAACGTGGGTCAGTGTGATGCTTCCGTGGCAGCAGTGCACCGGCCCCAGAGGAGTGAGTGCCGTTACAGGCCCCGGAGTAGCCAACAATGTTCAGGAAGACTCTCCCGGTTCTGGCTTGGAGTCCTGTCTGGACCGGGCCAGCCCCGTGGAGGGCCCTAATAAAGCAGTTCTGGGCCGAGGCTTGGTGTCCTGGGGTCCTCCGCTGCCTCGGTGCCCCTCCTTTCAAGCACACCCCTGCTCCAGTTTCCCTTTGCTCTGGGAGACAGGGCTCTGCTTTCTCACTGGCAGGAACGACCCCAGGTAAGGGCACATGATGAGAACAGATGCCCGTGCAGGTGCTCAGTGTGTCACCTGGGGAGAGCCCCCCCCCACTTTCTCAGGGCACTGATTCCATCCCTAACGTGCTCCACAGCTAATTACCTGGCTTGAGCCTCAGTAGTGGCTCTGCAGAGTCAGCTAGAGCTAGTTGGCTAGTTTCCCACCCCTTCTTCCTTCCCAGGAGCTCAGTGCTAAAATCTGAGTTCCACCCCACTGTCTTAACAGACCGAATGGTATTGTATGAGTGAGTCAGTGAAAAAAGTGGTTAAATATCTTATATTGGCTCTTAGATTATATGCAGAATAATTCGTAGAGCGCTCCGTTTTGCAAAGCGGGTGGGAAGGATCCGATCTTTGATCATCTTGGCTGGGAAGATACGGAGCCTCATTTAAAATGAGTGTTTCACTTGCGGGAGGCTTGTGTCTTGAAAATCATGGTCCTTCACCCAGCTCTACAGAGTTATTTATTCCAAGGCACTTGGAGTTTTAAAATAAATTGATCCAGTTAAGTCTTGCAAACAGCGTTTCTCGAATTCATCAGACTGCAGACACAGTTCTCTGGCTCTCTGCACCAGATAGGGTCCTAACGTAATTGCTTTCTATTTCTGTCTGTGCTGTTAGCCCCCTTACAGCCATAGTTTTGTTGGAAGTGGCCTAATATCTTAAGCATCCAAGGGCCAGTGCTACTTTTCAGAGCAAGAGACACTCTCGGGACCTTCCTCTGGGCTGGTTCATGGTGGAGGTCAAGTTGCCTCATAACAGAGACACCGAGGGAGGGTGTTGCCCAGAGAGGTGGGAGCAGAAGGTGAGGCCTGGGTCTCCTCCTCTCTTTCTGTTTGCGGGAAAATGTATCATTCTGATCACCCTCTTCCCGTTTTAGGCCCTGTGTCCTGGGCAGCTTACCTCTGAAGGCTTACTAAGAACTTGAGTTGGTGTGTGTCCTTTTGCTTGTTAATTAAAGCACATTACGACGGTCAAGCAAACTGCCGCTTCACAGGTACCAACCGGAGCAGCCTAACATGGTATACCAGATGGCCAGGACTAGTGACGAGCTCGACCCCGTCTACCAGAATGAGCTGGGGAGCACCAGCGATTCCCAGACGGGCTTTTTACCAGAAGCAGAGACATTTTCTCTGAAAACCGTACTCTCACCGCAAAATACAGAGCCTTCCAAATTCTCTGGGCTAATTGTGAACATCTCAACCAGCCTCATAGGTAAGAGCCTGCCCTCCCCTGTGCGGTGTTCGGGGTCTTGCTTATCCACGGGGGTGGGCAAGAGCCGCACTTGCCCTGGACCGTGACGTCAGTTATTCTGTCCTAACTGGGGTGGGTGCCTGCAGAAATGGAGCCTCCCTCTCCATGGGTTCTGGGGAGAACTGAGGATATCTGTGTGTGGGAACTTGGGAAATGACTGAAGTGCATTTCTCTCTCTCCCTCTTAGCCCTGCTGGTCATCACCTTCTGCATGGTGGCTGTACTTGGCAACGGGGCCCTGGTAAATGGGGAGCTGTGGGCAGTCTTCGTGCTCGTGGGCTCCGCCTTCCTCTGCTGTGTGGTCACAGCCATCATCTGGCGGCAGCCCGAGAGCAAGACCAAGCTCTCGTTCAAGGTGAGCAGCTCGGCCTGACCGGGCTGGAGGGAACCCCCCGGGAGGCCGTGAGCCTGGCGCTCCTGCCGGGAGGCCGCCCTGCCTGCCTGGGCTCTGCGAGGCCTGGGTGGGCGGAGGGAGGTGCTCGCTGGCCGGCCTCGAGGGATGTGAGCCTGGGGCTCCCGGGCACAGACGGCGCCTGCTGAGAGAGGCCGGGCCCTGGCTCTCAGGTGGGGTAGCGCCCTGCGTCCTCTGGGCTTCTCATAAATAAACGTTGGCCCTGGTGGATCGCATGTCATCACCAAGCCTTGGGGATGACCAGGGCTTCTGCATTTTTAGATTCTACACGTAATAAGGTAGTTCAGCCTTAGAAATAAAGCAGAAGCCCCTCTTCCGGCCCCTTCAGGGGAAGAGTAAGAGGGGAAGTTAGACAGACGACAGCTCACTTTGGCGATTAGTAGCGTAGAACAAACTCCCACCTACTAGGATTTGCCTGCGGGGGTATATTTGTGGGGTGCTGGGGGGATAGGAGTGTGTGCTGGGAGACGGGGTGTGGGTACGGGACTGGGGACTGGCACTCAGCCCCTCGCCACGTAGACCTGGCCGTCTGTATCAGCCTCGGGTGCGCTCCTTTCTTGGGTAGTTTCGCTAAATGAGTGGAGCAGATGCCGTCTGTCTCGCCCTCTCCGTCTTGTCAGACCTGACGCTCCGCCTCCTGTCTCCGCAGGTGCCCTTCTTGCCGGTCCTCCCAGTCCTGAGCATCTTCGTGAACGTCTATCTCATGATGCAGCTGGACCGAGGCACGTGGGTCCGGTTTGCAGTGTGGATGCTGATAGGTACGTGACTTGTGGGTTTCGAGGTGACCAGCACGTGATGTCCCAGTGGCTCTTGGAGGCCCCCAGCCCCGCCAGCCTATGCTGAGCTGCTCATTCGTCCTCCCTGCCACTGGCTGATGGCTTGTGCCCTCCAGCCGCCCCCGTTTCAGATTTCAAAACACGTGTAGTCAGCGGTTTCCTCTCTTGACAGTGAGGAACTCCTGGTAGGCTGTGGGTCCTCCCTTCCCTTTTAGATAACTTGAAAGCCTTTGTCTGAACTAGTTATCTCGGGCCAGAGCTTGACATTCTCAGAATGAGCCCGTGAGTCTGCTGTCCATCCCAAACACTGGGCCGCGGGGACTGGCTGGGCCTGTGGGAAGCAGGGGGGTCACCCTTTGGGTACTGGCCCCATTTAGCACCGACCGTGGCCCCTCTCTGGGCCTCTGACAGCAGGCGCTGCAGAGATGGACCCGGGTTCCTTGTGTAGTGTCAGAGGCCGGGGGCCGATGCCCGGGAGACTGGCCTTGACCGGTCGGGGCCACTGACAAGAGCAGTGACCTCCAGGCTGTGTTGCGGCCAAACCTCCCAACCCCAGTGACTGCGGGAGTGGAGGTGGCAGAGGTGGAGGATTCCCGACACTCTCCTGGGTCCCAGGGCTTTTGGTGGCTGGGTCCTTCCTTCAGGGCCTGCTCTCCTGTGTCACTGGCACAAAGGTGGCCCCGGGGTGGGAGGACAGTGAGGAGCACGGACCTCTGTGGCCCCTGACACTCACCGGAATGACTAAATTCACGGGTTGCACGCAGTCCCAGGCTACCTGAATGTCTAAGTCACTCAGGTAGGGAGAACGAGGGCTGTACAGACGGCACGAAGAGCCTGGGGAGCCCTAGCGCCCTTGGAAGTCCACCGTGACGGGGACGGCGTGACTCCTACAGGGTCTGTCCTGGTCCCCCCCCTCCCCCCCGCCCAGCGGCCGCGGGGCACCCCGCCAGGTGGGCAGCGGATGAGGCTGTGGAACCAGCGCGCACCCCCGCCCCCGGGGCCCCGAAGCCAGCCGCTCCCCCGGCCTGAGGCTGCCCAGAAGGACGCGCCTTTGCTGAGCGTAGAGGCGGCCCTGCACGATGCGTCGCGCCCTCCTCCACGGGGCCCTGCCTGGGGCCGTCACCTGCGGAGGCTGCCGCGGGGACTGCTTCCCGGGACCCGGCGGTGCCCACTCACACCCGGTCTCTGCCCTCGGCCCGCAGGCTTCTTCATCTACTTTGGCTATGGTCTCTGGCACAGCGAGGAGGCGTCCCTGGCCGCTGACCCAGCAAGGACTCCTGACGGTCACTTGGACCATTGCAAGTGACGCACAGCCCTGCCCCCAAGGCCCCGGCAGCACCTCGCTCCCCCTGCGCATGCACGGGACCCGCCCGCACCCAGAGAGCACGGTGCCGCGACGGGGCGGCCCGCTGGGCCCGTCACCTGGCAGCTCCCAGCTGGGGCCACGGGGCCGAGGCTGCCCACCTGCCTCTGAGCCTCTCTCTGAGCAAGACAGACAGCAGCCCTTCTCCTCGCCGGCCGGGCGCCCCTGCTGCTGCGGCCTTGGGCAGAATGGAGGTCACCTCCTCTCATCACCTGAGCGGTCCGGCCTCCCTTCCAGGGACTGTGCTGGACACTCCAGTCCCCGCCTCCCCGCCCAGCCCCGAACAGCCGCCCCAGATGCCAGCCGAGCACCGCGACACGGTCTGTCCCCAGCTGTGCCGCCCCCAGCCTGAGGAGAGCGGTGTGGTTTACTTAGGAAGGAAAACTAGACGGTCTCCTTCTCCTGCTTCTGCTGAGCTGCCTCCGGAGGGGCCTGAGGACTGTGACCCCCCCCCACCTCCTTCCAGGCAGGGGCTCCGGCCCCCCTCGCACACTGCACACTCGGGCCACGGGACCGGGCTCTGCGCGGGGCCAGGGTGGTGGCCACTCCCCCCGGACTTCCTGCGGCCACCAGCCGTCCAGGCCCCGGGCCGGTTCCTGCTGCTCAGCGCTGGCCGAGTCCTGAGTAACTGGAACGTGACACGGTTTCTGTAGGACCCGCCTCTAGTGAGCCGAGCGGAGAACAGCACCTTCTGTGGTCCTGGCCCCTCCCTGAGCCCTCTGCCGCTCGCAGGTCGGTTTCTAGGGTCTCAAGGTCTCCGAGGCCGGCGTCCGCTCGTCCTGAGTGACGGCGTGGCCCTCCAGCTGCTTCTGGCCCCTCTCGTGTCTTACGCTCACGTGGAGTCCTCCTGTCTGCCGCTGTGAATCAGTCACTCCGCCGCATTCAGCAGGCGCTTAACAGTGGCGCGGCACACGGCCGCCAATTACCCCGAATTGTCCAGGGTGCGGGGTCTGCACGTGACATGGTTTGGGGTCACGTCACTGTGCCTCTCGTGTGGCGTCCAGACGCTGCGGGTTTGTGTGCGGGTCGGTGACCCTGCCCCGCACCCCTGCCTCGGTGTCCGTGTGTCCCTGTGCACACGGCGCTCCCTCCCGAGGCCCTGGGGACACTTCTGGTAGCCGGGCCAAGTCTTCCTTCCCGAGAGAGTGTAGTTCAGTAGACGGAAGGGCCTGTGTTGGCAGGTGAGGGGCAGGCGTGTTGGACTCCACGGGAAGTGTAAACGCTGCTCTTGAAGCTTCGCTCCCCATATCCTCTCCCTCTGGCCTTTGTCACAGACCTGGTAGAAAGAAGCCTGATGAACTGATGGCACTTGGCTTTTCTCCCTCTGCCCCAGAAAGTTCTTGGAGGAAAATGCAAGAATGAGTGAAGCAGCCAGTTGGCAGGGTCGGCCTTCGTTCTAGGCTCTGGTGGCCACTCTGGTCGCTCGTGGAAGCTTTATTCTCAGTGTCACTTGTGAATCTTCCCGCGGGAGGATTGTAAGAGCCCGAAGCTTGGATTTCCAAAGAAAGGTATTTAATTTATGGAGCTTGGTGCTTAGTCCAACATTGTGATAAACAGTAACGTATTTTGTGGGGTTTGGTGTCTGCCGTCCTCTGGGGCCTCTTAGCCGTTGGTTTGCACGACGTGTCTGCTGTTTTTCCACAGAGGCAGAGAGCGCGAGGGAGAGAGGGTGTCCCGGAAAGGTGGCAGGTTGAGGTGTCCTCTCTCTTTTTCGTTCTGGCTGACATTTCCCCGTGTGACGCCCCCCAGCAGACTGCACGACTGACGTTTCAGCCAGCAGCGCTCGTGGCTCTCAAGCCAAGAAGGTGTGTCTCAGCATCTCACGGGGCGAGCGCGTCCTGACACGTGGTCCCCTTCCTCACCCAGAGCCGCGAGGCGCCGCGCAGAAGGGCAGTGGCTGCCTTGAGAAGCCCCCCGCTCTCCCTCCCGGAAAGAGCACCTGGGGTCCCAGGACGGGCGGGGCCTGTCGAGAGCGGGTCTTTATGCCGTTGCCGAGGGTTTTCTCTTCTGTGCGTGGGGCGGTGCTGCCAGGAATGGTGTTTGGCGGCGCCTCCGAAGTCAGTGGGCCTTCGGATCACACCCCTCCTTCCTGGCCCTGAGCTGGAAACGCGCACGAACACGTACACACAGAGACCTGCCAGACAGACACACGGACACAGACACACGGCCAAAAGTAACTGCCGGAAGTGCCCGACGGTTTCACATCCCAGCCCCTCCCGCACTCGGTTCCACGGCTTGGCTACGTTTTCCTGCAGAGTCAGAAGTTCCACATTTCCAGTGACGCGCCCTTCGGGGATACCGTGTCTCCTTTTATCTGTGCACCAGCCCCAAACGGTCACACTGGAAAGACCCGCTTGTGATGGGGAAGCGCCCCTTCCTGCCGCCCGCGGCCCTCTCTCTGCGTGTCCACCGCCTTGTGAAAACCCACGCGGGGTCCCCGGGACCTGTGCCAAAGAGTGAGGGGTGCGGGGTCTCCGGAGAGGCAGTGGGCCCCGAGCCACCCCCCGCCCTGGGGGCGGGGGGGGGGGCCGTTGGGGGCCTCGGGCAGGAGCTCAAGCCTCCGCACGGCCCCCGGCTCACCTGCTCACATCTCCTCTGCCCGACTTTGGGCCGGCTTTGCTTTTACAAACCCAGAGGGCCGCGGGACGGAGCATCTTTCCAGGCCGACTTGGAGAAGCTGCAGAGTTTACACTGTCGTCAGTGTCACTTGCGTCTCCCCCACGCTGGGTTTTGTTCCGTTGAGTCCGTGTCCATCAGGTGGTCGGCTTCCTGGTTCCGTGTAGTTTGGACACCACAGGCCTTGCCCTGCCGTGTCCACTGGCAACTGCAGCACTGCAGAGGCTTCTGGGCCCACCCGGAGCCCCCGGGCCTGCGGCACTCCCTTCTCCACCTCTGACACATCTGTTCACATCTGGGAGGGGCGCGGGCCCAGCAGGAGCCTCGCTACGTGTTTGCTGTGCTTTGTGCATGGCGTCAGGGGGGCGGGCGGCGGGGGCGGGGGGGGGGGGGGGAACCGGGCTGTACCTGGCCTCCTCTCCTCCACCTCGTCCTCCAGACAGGCAGGGTGAGTTGACAGGTCTTGCTGTCCCGCCTAGGATGGCGTCTAGCCTGACGTTGTAGGCAGAGCTGTCAGCATCGGGTGTGTGGACATGTCTCCTAACGGCCCCACCCTGACTGTCGGCGAGCCCACGGGCATTTGAGGGGGCCTCGTTGCTGGAGAAAAGCTGCCTGGCTTCATGCTGGGACCTGTCTTTCCTGACCTGGATGCCCCGCTTTGACACATGAAGAACCAGCCGCTTGTTCTGTTGGCACCCGAGAACCAGCCCCGTGGAGACAGGAGGGAGGGGACTTGGTGCCAGGCCCGGTGGCCCGAGTGTTGTAGGATGGATGGAGAGGCATGGCCGGCATGACCACACTCTGGGCGCAGGCGTGTGACGCTTGTGTGAGTTAACTTCAGACAGAACTAAATATATGTTGTGCATAATTGTTAGGTGTAATTTAAAATGCATCTGTTTGCCTTGGTAATGAGAGTATTGTATGTAAGGCTCCTTAGGGAGAGCAAGATGTACATTTTATCAGACTCTTGTGGACTTTTTTGGGTAATGAAATGCTTTATTGGTCCAGTGGTGCAAGAAGCTACATACATTCTGTATCTCGTCATCGTAGTTACAATACCTAATGAGAGGTTAAGGCAGAAAAAAAGAGTCAACTGACCTTCCCGTTCATCACTATGGCCCAGTCTTTCTGTGCCCGCTGCTTCGCTGGGTGGCAGTGCTCTTCCAAGAGGGGCGTGGACTGGCCAAGGGTCTCGGGGCGCAGTTCTCCGGAGCCCCCCTGGCCCACCCTGTAAATGTGTTGAACTGCTGAAACCCCCCGTGAGATAAAAGACCTTGGCTTGAAGTCCAAGTGGGATTTCTCCAGAGTCAGGGAGGAGGGCTGGGGAGATGCATTCAGACTTTGTTAAATTATTAACAAGGTATATGATTTTGTGTTTCTTGATGACAAACTTTTTAAGTTTGGGACTTATTTTCCCATTGGAGAAGTTACATATTTAAGTTTCCTGCTTACGTCGTGCCTTTCAGCATTGATGGGTCTAAGGAGCACAAAGGGTGATGGTCTTCTTGAGGGTTGGTTTATAATCAAACCTGAAGAGCTGTGGTTTCTTCAGTACCCTCTTTCTTCTACTGAATGTGGAGCCATTATTAAGAGAATTGTGTGTTTTTTATTATGTAAATTGTATAATATTTTTGCTTGTTTGATGTTCTATTTTTCTAATAGTTTTCTTATAGTTTCTTATAATTGTGATACTAGATTTAGATTCTGACACTAACTGCAAATCAGATTGGCCTCTGCTGGTCCCCCCCCGCCCCGTTTTTCTTTTAAGGACAAGAGTAGATGTTGTCCATCTCCTTTAAAAAATGTGAACCTCTGCTCTGTATCCCAGTTTTGCTGGACAACGCTGTGCATTGATACCGTACTTCATGTGGTAAAGTCAGGCTATTTTGTGGTACATCCTCTCATGCTTCCGCAAATCCTAATAAATTCCGTCTATGGCCTGGGCGTGCTCAGTGTGATCTCGAATTCCGGCAGCTCTGGGGGGCGGAGGGGGTGGGTGCCCCGGGGTGGGTGCCCCGCAGGGAGTTCAGATCCTGCTCTTTGCTTCTTGAGAATCTGCCTGCTTCCCCACAACCGGAAGGATGTCGCGTTGCCTCGTTCTCCTTCAGCCGTTTGGTGGAAATCCTCATTCCGGCTTTAGCGCCTCGGCCAGGGAACCCCTCGACCCTCATTTAGGATCCTCTGATGCTGTCTCCCTACCTTGCACTCTTTCCGGACTTGGCTTGGGTTTGGGCCCAGAGGTCTTCCTGCCAGTGGGTCTGCGCGGCATGACGCTGCTCGTTCGCGGAAGGACTTGGGTGTCAGTGCAGCAAACCCCTCTGCCTTGGGCACTGGCCCTGTGTTGCCCGCCACCCAGCTGGACGGTGGGGTCCGCGCAGGAGCGGGAGGGTATGGGGAGGGCTGTAGCTCTTCTCATAATCCTTGATCTCTCACCACCCCCCGCCCCGCTTGAGAAAGGGAGCGCTTTCTTACACAGGAGGCACACTCAGTCAAGGGGGCCTGAATTCCCAGGCCCTGAGGCTTGGCGTGATCACGCTGGGAGGGCTGCTGCCTGAGAGCAGCGCAGGGGCTGCTGCCGGCCCCGCACGCTCAGCATCAGGGACGTGAGGGGCATCTGTCGGCCGCGCGGTGAACCACCCACCAGGCCTGGACCGCGTGGACGCTTTCCCTCCTTTTCCCCAGGGCTCTGCGGGGACGAACGCAGGCAGGGTGCCCCTTCCTGCCCTCAGCCGTCCCGCCCTCCCCCGCCCCCAAGGCGATCTGTGACAACTGTCAGGCGCCCGTGAGCCCAGACCCCGACTTGTAGACGGGCCGGCTTCCCCGAGCGCCCCCGAGCAAGTCTTCCCGGGAGCCCGCCTCGGCGCGGTGCGGCCAGTCCCGTGGCGCCACACTGCCACCTAGCGGCCGGGCGCCTGAAGCGCCCCCGCCAGGCTTCCGGGCAGTTTCCTAGGAAACCCTGACGGGGGGGGGGGGGCGGGGGGCGGAGGCCTGGGGGTGGGGAGTTACCTGGAGCACAAGTTGGTGATGAAACACGTCTGGTGAGTCAGACGGACAGCCCAGCCTCTGCAGCGGGGAGGAATCTCACGGACTCCTCGGGGGGTGCTGTTCAGCCACCAGACGGCCGGGAGGGCGGGGACACCTCCCCGGGGTAGCCCTGTCCGCCCCTCTTCCAAGGGGCATCGTATAAGCCTGTCCACCAAGCCATAAATACGGTCAGAAAAAATGCGATGTGAGAGAGGCTTCGGGAATAAAGCAGGTGGTACGTCCGCTGATGACGTGAGCTCTGGCCTCCTCCTGATCACCGATCCGCGGGCACTCAGGACTGAGGTGCGGAGCCGCGAGAAGCTGCGCGGTCGGACTTTCCCACGGACGCTTTACATCTTTCCTCCTTGAAGCCGTGCGGTTACTTGTTGAGCGTCTGCTAACGCAGCCCCTGCTACGTGGGTTTGGGTGCAGTTGAAGCAGCAGCAGCTGAGGCTGTCCGGGTTGTCTGTGGGGCGGGACCCGGGCATCCCGCAGGGACGGGAGGGCCCAGCTGAGGCTGCACAGCACTTTATCCCGCGTGGTGCTGTCTCTGGAAAACTCGCCCAGACTTGGTGAGGGAGGCAAATTCGCCTGCATGTCCCCCATGCTGAGGGGGAAGGAACGGAGCTGGGCGTTCAAGAAACCCCAGGTGTCCTGCTTTTGTTTTTAAAGAGGTTTGAGAAAAGCAGACAGGTTCAAAAAAATAAAAAATTTAGCAAACTTAAGCGAATGAGCTCTAGCCTGTGATGGTGGTGGTGATTGTTTAGAGCATTTGACCCAAACTCCCCAGCGGGCAGGACCCTGCCTCTTGCCTACAAGGGATGCAGGGATGCGATGCGAGGGTGCCCGTTCCCGGATGCAGCCACGGAGTGAGAACAGCCTCCAGCAGCGGGTGGGACGCCCTGCCCCCCCCCCCCCCGACTTCTACCTGAGCTTCGCTCTCCTCACTCCTTCCAGCCTCGCAGGCAGGGAGAGCCGGCCGTGGCCTCCCTTGGCACAGCGGGGACCGAGCGCTGACTTCAAAAGGCTCTCTGCCACGGCGAGACAGCTGTGCGGGACACAGCTCTCCACGGATGCGAGGCCCCTCCACCCTGGTTTCCTCCGTGGGCTGGGCGCCAGCGCCCCTCTGTTAAGCGGCTGTGCTGACGGGGAGGACAATGCAGGGTGGGTATGATAAAAGGTGGTGGCACAAGACGCCAGAAGAAACGAACAGGTTGGGACGGGTTGACAAGCAGATCATGAATAGCAGCCATCGCCAATCACCTGGACACGTGGGTGACCCAGGGGGTCCGGCAGTGGTGCTGGCGGGTCCGGAGTAACTCAAGGGGCTTTATCACCTGCCAAGGGGCTCCTGTCCGGCAGTGGTTCGGGAGGGCAGAGTGGCTGGAGTCTCCGGAGGTCCCTCCAAACCCCACAGGGAACCAGCCTGCAACCCCAGGCAGGGCAGGCCCCGAGGCTGAAGGCCCTGGTGGGGGAAGTGAGCGTGTTTAGGTTCAGGGAGTGGCCTGGCCCCCGAGAACCCCGAGGGCATGAGAAAGCGTGTGACAAGGCAGTGCTGTGACCACTGGCCCCCAAGCCGGGTGGGCCTTTTCCCAGTGCTCTGAGAGGAGAGCTCTGTGACCAGCCAGGTGCAAAGGGACGGGCTTGAGGACAGACCGAGCTCACTCTGGGGTAGAAGCAATAGGTCCACGTCTGAATTCGACGTTGACGGTGAGGGGACTGGCCTCAATCTCGTGTCCTTTTTCCAACCTCCTCCAACCCACCCGGGCCTCCCCAGGACGGGGGAGACGGAGCAGAGCCGCTGAGCCCCCAAAGCCTGGGCAAGGCTGCTGAAGGATCCGGGCTGGAAGACGGGTGCAGGGATCCTGAGTCTGCCGAGTCGGGGGAGAGACTCAGTGACGGCCAGCCGGCGCACACACAAGGTGGGGGGAGACTCAGTGACGGCCAGCCGGCGCACACACAAGGCGGGGGGAGACTCAGTGATGGCCAGCCGGCGCGCACACAACGCGGGAGCCCGGCCTTCTGACCTCCCTGCCTGACCCCACCGGACCTCCTGCAGCCTGGGAGGGCCAGGCCAACGGTCACATCAAGTGCATGTCACAGAGGTCCCTCAGGTTCATTTTAATATGCTTCAAACGCAAATCGGCAACACAGAACCCTCAGGGGCCGAAAGAGGAACGAGCGACCCCATTCAGATGGCCACCAGGTGTCCCACCCCGCCAGAACCTCGCCGGGTGTGTGCTGGGCGGCGGGAGGGCAGGGCGCCGACGGGGTCCCACGCGCCAGGAAGAGGTTGGTGCGGTTTCGCGGGTCTGTGAGTGGCAGGCGGGGAGGCTGCGGCATCTCCGTGTGGCAGCAGCTCTGGCCTGGGAGGTGGACGCCAGGGAGACAGAGGTCCAAGTCCTAACAGTGTGGGGGCTGGAGAGGCACAGAAGGGGCCCGGTGGCCGCCACCCCTCGTGTTCTGGGATAGGAGCCGTATATGATGGGCGTCCAAGACAGGGAAATGAAGCCAGGGCAAGGTGGGAATTAGCTCAAGTACCCAAGGTCAGGGCTGGTTAGAGCCACGCTCTAGTCACCTGGTGAGGGATTACTTCGTTCTAACACCACTACAACTTTGACTGCGACAGGCTAACACACTGGACCACATTCTAACGTAACACTGATACCTGTATTGCTGCGTGACTGCATTTAGCAAGTGCCGTTAGGGAAGCAGTCCCTGATTCAGAGGGCTGAGCTACTGTGTCTGCGGGTGGTGCCTGCTAAAAGAATAAATACTTGTGTGTTTCGTCAACGTGGCATGATCTACGCTAATGGGAGGCCCGACTCAACATCCCAGCGTCACGCAGAGCCACTACAGGAAAAGAATGTTTCTTCAGTGGCTACTCCTGTGTATGTCCCCAGGACGGGCGACACCTGGAGGTCTGCTAGAAACGAGATGTACACGAGGCCAGGAAGCCCCACCTTGACTCACGCAAGGAACACAGACCAGGTCTGTCTTTACGCCGGCCACGTACTCACAGAGCAGACAGGGCTCTGGGCCAGCCAAGCCCTTCCGTGGGCCGTTTCTTCCCTGCTCTGTGGCTCTGGCCCACGAAGCAACCCTCCATGAGGCCGCCCGCCTCGGGTATGCTCAGAGCCAGTCCCGTGCTCAGGACCATTTTGAGGGGCCTCAGGGAGAGAAGTGCAGGGTCTTCGTCACGAACAGTGAACAAAGGCATCATTACCATCACCGTATCAACTGCTGAAACCGCTTCTTTCTTTTGTGTGTATTGCTTCTAATCGTCCACAGCACTACAGGAATACCTCTCAGGTTCTAATTCTACCGTTTCAGAGCCAAACGCCAGTCCAGAAGCCAGCCACCGCTGGCTGGCTGTTTCCCGGGCTCCTTCCTCTGTTTGGAAGAACCTCCTGGGCCAGAGATGGGACCTCTGTCAGCTGTGGCACTGCTCGATCACCCGGCAGAAAATGCACCTGGGTTTCTGGGAGGCCATGTGATGGTCTAGCACAGCTTGGAACTGATCCCCCAGGATTTTTGGAAGCCCCTGCTGGAAGCCCTGAGCTTCTCAATGTACAGGAATGAGGTTGGGTTACGGAACCAGACCGAAGGGGGGTGCCAGTGAAGTGGGGCTGAGGGTCATATTTTGGTGAGTTGCCCATTTTCAGCATCACATCAGAGTAAAGCAAATAGGATGGCAGAGTATGTGCTTTCCTACCCTACGCTTAGTCAGAACACAGACCCTATTAGCGGTCTTCCTTCTTGAGGACGGAGCGTGAATGGTCTTGGCCAACTCCAAGGTCACTCTCACCCTCGTCCTATAAGGTCACGTGCTTCCATATTTTCCCGAAGATGAAAGAGCTTAATGATGGATTCCAAGATGCCATTTAGGAAAAAAAAAGCAGAACTTGTGTTTACGAGACTATAGATGATCCACTGTCATGAGTGACATCTGCAAAACTCCTCACCCCCTCAGGGTTTCCCACTGCTGCCCCTTACCCGCTCATGACAGAAGTATTAATGATTAAAACTCGCGGATGGAGTAACAGTGACCTCACATCGTGTGGACTAAGAAGCTGATTGTCCCAAAGGCAGCTACCGTTCATGAACGGCTGGTGCTTGCGTTAAACAGAGTACCACGTGGTGGCAGGTCGGAAGGCGCTTCTTCTCTGTATCTTTTTTTTTTTTTCCTTTTTCTATTTTGGGTAGAAATATTCCTGGGAAGGTAGATAGAAATGCATTTTCATTTCCCAATAATTCTTAGGCACGAGTTAGAAAACTGCTGACCTTCACCAAAATATGTCAGCACTTCATGTTATAAAAAATGCAATTCAGAACTGCTGCATGTGTATATACGTATATCTAAATATACACACATATTGGTGCAGTACACAATGATTATTCAGTGGATATTCAAAACTGAGCTATTTGTAACTAACCTGATATTCTGCAGTGAAAGTTCATTGCTCAAGAACAGTTGGCGTTTCTTTCTTTTGGCTCTAACTACGGTCAAACGTTTGCACATCAGACACTACCATTTACACTTTCCGAAGTGCCAGTACCAGGACAGTCTTACACGAGGATCAGAAAAGGACTCTGCCTAGGATGCAGCTATGCAGCTACTGGGCATGCGCGCAGGGTCAGTCGGGCCGGTCCATGGTCACCACTCCCTCGAGGCGGAAACCCTTGTGGACCAGGCGCCGCAGCTCGACCCGCAGCGTGGTGGCGTCATCTGGGCGTCATGCTGACTCTGGCGGGAGAGGAGGGCCCGGAGGAGGAGCCTCGGTAAACGGGGGACGTGGGGGACAGTTTAATCGGGCTGGTTGGGTCCCCCGTTTGCAGCTTCCAAAGCAGCTCTTCGTTGGTCCGGCTCAGTCTTTTCTTCTCCTGTGTTTCTTTCTCCACGTGTTCCTGGAGGTTAGCATTCTCCTCTGACAGCTGTCTGCACGGGGAGAACAAGCAACTGTCGAAGGCAGTCACGCCGGAAGGCACTTAGCCTGAGGTCTGCAAGGCCGAGGGTTGCAGGGAACGGGGGTCCCTGCAAGGTGGGTGCCCGCGGGGAGAACAGGGTCCTACCAGACCCCAGGGACCAAGAAGCGGGGTTGAAACGTGATTGCTACTCATCCCACCCACACATCCATTCCCAGAGACCCTCCGCCAACACCCGATCTGCCCACAGCCCCTCTGCCCGGGTCAGGGGAGGCGCTGGGGGCCAGGGGAGAGAGCAGAAGCCGCCGGAAGAGAGAGAGGGAAGTGCGGCTTGGTGTGGGACGCCCTGCCCCTGGCTCAGGCCTCCCTGGCAGCCATCACCTCTGGTCTGTGCATCTGGCCGCCTGCTGGACCGGGAGCCCTGGAGAACAGGCCCCAGAGCGGTCCTCCTCGAGTGCCCGGCACCCAGTCTGAGGCCTGGTGCGTAATGGATGCTTAGTTGATGTTTGCGGCTAATGGATGCTAAATGAAAAAGGAACCGAGGCATTCTGTGCCTCTGTCGTGACAGCAGTGGGTCTGCCCCCCCACCTCCCTTCCTGGGGCCCTCCGAGCAAGGAAGGCAGCACCAAGATGGAAGCAGTGTCCCTGGGGAGCAGCTGCATTGGCGCCTCCCCTCCCTGCTGCCCTTTGGCCAGGCCAGCTCTCCTCTGCCGTGACCAGCTGGCCCAGCACTGCTGCAGTGCGGCAGGCCCCAGTGATGGAGCTCGGCGTCGGCTCACACGGTGGTTCTCTTTAGCCTAGGAACCCCCAGCTGGCAGCCTCTCCAAAACCCCCTCCAGAAATATCCCCGTCACCCCCCAGCTGTGCCCCAGGCTTTGGCTAGTGTCACTCATTTCCACCAAGGTGGGACCCACCGCTCTGCGGAGCCCGGGCATCGGCTGGGTGCTCAGAGCGGTGTGTTCTATGCTTCCCTCGGCGCGGGGAGTGCCAAGAGCCTGTGTGGGGAAGCCTCAGGGCTCGGAGGAGTGAGGATAAAAGCAGAGCGCTCCAAGGTCAAGAGCAAAGCCATCCTGTTGGCGACACATGCTTTGGAAGCTCCGACGCCCAGGCCCACCTACCTCGTGACGACGGTGTTCTGGTCAATCCTGGCTTTGAGGTCTTCATTCTGCTGTTGGAGAACTTGGATCTTTTCCTCCAGGATAATGTTCTTTTCTGCCTGTAAAAGATGCAGTGTCAAGAGCTTCTCAGCAAGGCCCTATGGATAGATGGCAGACCAATGCCCTTGGCTTCTGGGCTTTGGAACATTATCAAGAACAGTGTTTTCCAAACCGCAGTTTGCAATGCATTAGTCGGTTGTAAAATCAGGTTAGAGGGACGTGACCAGCATTTCTTTTTTAAACAAAACAGAATAGAAAATAGCAGAGTGCACCGTGTGTAGTAAAAGTATTGTTGTATATATTTTAGATACAGTATACATTTCCCTTTTAAATATATTATGTGTGTGTATATATTAGTGTATATAGTGGGTTGTATGTATTGTATATATACAACTTACGTGTGTGACTATACTGGATTCCCATGTAGAATATATTTCTCATAGAGTGTCCCCAGACCCCTGCCATTGTCAGAAATGAGCCGTGAGCACCACCTGGACCCCGTTTGGCTGATGGGGCCCCCGGTTCTTCCCATCAGGCCGTCTGCCCTGCACTGGCATCTCTGAGGCCCGTGTGCATTCTACGACATTCTGAATTAATGGAGGGCTGGAAATGCAAACAGCATGGACACACTCTTTTCCTTCTGAGGCTCTGGGCAGCCGGGAACGTGCACCTCGAGCCCAGCATGGCACATGATCAGAAGAGAACATCCTCTGTGGTTGCCACTGCTCTGCAACTTACGCCCCGCTCTCTCTGTCGGTGTGTCCCCAGGGCCTGAGACCTAGCCGAAGTAGAACGCCATTCTAAGATGCACTGAGAAATAAATGCTAGAGTAATCTTTAAAGAAAACCGCCACTTCTCCATGACTCAGGCTTAGGCATCAGAGCCAAAGGACTGGGCTCTGCCCCTGCCCTTCAGCAAGGCCCTCCCAGGAAATGGGAAGTGATCAAATCAGTTCTTCCCCCCACCCCTACCCACCCCTCTGCCTGGAAAGATTTCTGGAATGAGAACTCTTGCGTACCTGCAGAAGGCCTGGAGCATGGCTAAATACAGCCAAAGAGGCCCGGAGGCTTGTGGCTGACCAGATAACAATGCAGGTGGCCCTGCCTGGAGGAGGAGGGCTGCAGGGCTGAGACGGGAGGACTCTGTTCGCGAGGCCCCCGCTGGCCTTAGCTCTGGCCTTGCTGGGAAGCTCTGGGCTGCTGGAGGGTGCCAGGACGCCAGCATTGCCTCTGATGCTGGCAACAGGCACTCACACCCCCGTCTGCCCTTATCCTGACTGACAGGCGTCCGTGCAGTGAGAGATGTCCCCTCAGAGGGATGGTGCTAGATCAGGAGAGGGGACGTGCCGACTGAATGCAACAGGTGGTCTGGGACCAGCTCCTGGTTTGGACATAGCGGCTTCAAGGACATTTCCGAGACATACGGAGAACTTGGAAAGTTACAGGAGGTGATCAGTTACTGAGATGGTAAGCTGAGGGTTTGCTAACTGAAAGAAAGCAGGATACAGAACACTCATATGTATGTGTGGGTCGTATATTAGGGTGTGTACACTTGTACAGAAGAAAGGCTCTGGAAATATTAACAGTGTAGAAATATGTCATTTTAATTTTCTTATCTATATCTTATAATTTCCTTTTAGAGGAAATTATATTTCCTTTTAGAGTATCAAAAATTTATTTTAAATATAATAAAAAAGAAAAAATCTACCTGCGACCCTTGGGCCAACCTTCCCCTCAGAATGGCATCTCCCTGGAGGCAGGCTTCTCTGCTGCTGACTCCGGATGACTGTCTCAGCTTCAGCCCTCGCACCCACAGGGGCGGGGAGTGAACTCTGGCTGCTCTACTCCCCCAAAGGGGTGCCCTTTGCTAGCTCTGCGGGAGCCAGGCTGAAAGGCGAGGCAGAGCGTGTGCTGAAAGCCGGGGCCTGGAGCTCTGGCCCAGGGCTCACGCCTGGGCTGGACCACTGTTTGGCCCTGGGTGAGACATGACCTCGTCCTAAGCCTCCGTCTCCGCATCTGTGAAAGGAGGCTCCTGACAGCACCTACTCAGTGGACTGCTGTCAGAGTGTCTGCGTCGTGCCTGGCGCACAACAGCGATGCTCCACAGATGCAGGCTCACCGCACACCTTCCCCGGGCTGGGGAGGAACTGGCATCCCCAGTGGTGGATGGGGAGCCAGGCGGGGCATCAGACGGCCTCCGGGTTTCTACAAATGAGGCCACCTCTGAGATTTCTGAACTCCTGGCTTCCTAAGAAAGGCGGTTTCTGCTCACTTGTGAGCACCGGACATGTAAGGGCCCCCACCTGGATGGGGCCATGGATGCTGTTAATATTGACATCCACTGTGGCAGCAGGGATATCATGCAGGTTACTGGGGCCTCCCAAGGTTAAGAGGCCAACTCACCAGCTTTTCCAGCTCAATAATCTTCTTTTCCTGCTGGTGTATTTGCTGATTCTTCATCTCTAATACCTGCTTCAGACTCTTCATGTCTTCTTCCAAGTGCTGATAAGGAGCCAGTGCAATCTACAGGGGCAGAGAGCAAGGAGCTATTTACCAGGCACCCCGGCGAAGCCCAGTATTCACCAGCACCATGAATTCAGCGAAATCTAGTCATCCGTTAACAAGCTTCCTAACAGGCACTGGAGAATGAGAGCGAGAGGGCGAGAGGGAGACAACGCTCACAGCCTTCCTGAAAACGATGCCCACGAGTTTCCACTGGGGGAGCTCCTAAAAATCCAGCTCCTTGGGGAGCAGGAGAGATGAAGCCATCATTCCCTGAAACGTCGGATCCTGGGGTGGCCGGATACTACCAGCCTATCGCCCCAAGGGAATTTAGCGGGCAAAAACAGTACATTCAACATTGGCTTTTAACATTCACGCAGACTACTTGATTCAACAGACAGGTGGGGATTGAAAGGTCCCATCCGTGCCCATGGAGGGCCCCGCCCCCCGCCATGCATAGGAAATGAGCAAAGTGGTTTAGAAGCAGAAAAGGCTGTTGTAGAAAAGTAAATGTGAGAATAAGGTTTCCAGATGTGACAAATAAAAAGACAGGATGTTCAGTTATGTTGGAATTTCACGTAAGTGTTGCATGAGACACACTTGTTACTAAGAAACTCCCTTATCTGTAATTCACATGTAACTGGGTGTTGTGTATTTTGCCTCGTGTATTTTATCTGACCTTACATCAGAGGGAAGGAATTGTGCCAGCCTGAGGAAAAACCCCTCACCCTACCAACTGGGGCTTCAGGGATGCCTCCCTTGCAGGCGGCACTGGGAGGGAACGGGACGTGGGGCTGGGATGGGGCCTGGCCAGGGTGGGGTGCTTCCAGGCCCAGCTCGTCACAGCAGCCCAGGGACAGGGGCTGGGGAGCCGTGTGCAATGAGGCAAGAGTAACACTTAGATGGAGAACCCAGGGCCGGATTCCCGACTCAGCACAGGTGCTGACAGGCACATGCTTAAAATCCCGGGAGGCCCTGACCGCTGTCGCTCTGGCGTCCTATCGGCACAGGGGCCCTGCCTTCGGGGCGACTGCTGGGGGAGCCCCAGGTGTCCTGGAGTCCAACGGAACTGCCTTGCAAGGGCCCTGTGGGTGCTGGGAGACCGGAAACGCATGATACCTCCAGCTGCTCCTCAGTGTTTTTCCTCAAAGCTTCCTCGAAGCGTCTGGCTCGGTCCCGCAGAGACTGGCTCTGGAAGGTCAGCGTGTCCACCTGGTCCTGCAGGTAACACACGAAACGTCCAGCCCGGTCCCCTGCAGACGTGGCACCTGGGAGGCGGTGATGACGGCCACCACCCTGCCCTGGGGGCTCTTCCCAGGGCGTCCAGATCAGAGGTCTCCCCCACCGGGCTCCACCAAAAGGCCTTCGCATGCAGCAGGGAGAGGCCCCCAGTCTCCCTGCCTCCGTGCCTTGTCCAGAATGGACCACAGAACACTGACAGATGCATGTTTCTGTCGCACGGAAAGTGCACGCATGCTGGCGGGGCACTCGAAGCAGGTGGCCCGACTCAGTGCCTCCTGAGATCAGACAGCTGTCCTCGCCCCCCCACCCCCAGGAAAGCAAGAAGCTTGCAGAGCGGAGGCGTTTAATAATTTATCATTTGACTTCACAAAAGCAGCCCATCAGCAGAGAGGCATCTTGGTCTGTGGGGGGGCTCTGGCCCCCGCTTCGCGAAGGACGGTTAGTCCATCTCAGAGAACAACTGCTCTCATCTGTTAAGTTCAAGCCAGAAGCTGTCGAACCAACCTTGACTTCTGGCTCTGCCCGAGCCCCTCCCCCACGCTAAACACAGCAATGGCAGGGCCCGGAGGATGCGGCCTCCCGGGGTCACATTCCCGGATCCACAAACACTGATCCTGCCCCCTCCACCGGCTGGAGCCACTCGCTGACTTTGTCCCGGACCCGGCAACTCGTGTGCCCTCAAGGGGGAGTCAGGGTCGGGGCGCGGGCGAGGGGGAGTTTTCTAAAGCGCAAGCCTGAGCCCCTCACCCCCCTACGTAAAACCCAGTGCCCTCGGGACCAAGTGACGCTGACGCAGCGTCTGCATCCTCCGCATCCGCCTTTCTCGTCTCGCTGCCCCCAACCCACCTTACATCCGCTCCTCCCCCACAGCCAGCTCTCGCTCACCCCCGGCCCTCTTCTGGCCTCCGCTCGGTGCCCCAGCGTGGCGGGCCCCTGGCCTGAGCTGCCACGTGAGTGAAATCTGTCCCGTTCAGACGCTCCTCCCCACCCCCCGCCCCAGAGGGCCCTCCTGACCCCCATCCCAGCACGTGCCCACCACGGGGCTGCTCTGTGTGTGAAGGTGGAGAGAATGGAGGCGTGTGTGGGGAGGCCCGGGGCCCCAGCCCTGCTGCCAGCGCAGGTGCCACCACGCTGAGCCCTCTCCCCGCAGCCCCGGCCCCGACCGATGGCGGGCAGCAGAGGGAGCCGGGCAGAGCCTTGACGCCCAAGCAGAGGGAAAAGACGGTGCCTTGCTGGTGCCACGTATTCCAAAATTCTCCACCCCCATCACCACTTCTGTAACATTAAAACCCAGGGACTGAGGTCTTCCCGTGAACACTTCTGGCAAGAGAGATGGCCCCGCTCACCACACGTGAGCAGCTGGGTGCGGTCAACGATGGAACGGCACACGAGAGCACTGCCACATAGCACGTGCTGGCTCGACCGCTTTCTTGGCATCACAGAGAACCCAGTTTTGCAAACCATCCTTGGCGGGTTCCTTTTCCTTCTCTCCTTTTTTGTTTCCAGTTACTTCCGTTTCATTTCTAAGAAATAAAAGCCCCCCACGGTGCCATTAAGTGTGCATGCTGCTGCATGAGGGCAGGACAGTGTCAGTGGGAGCTGGAAGGCACATGAGCCAGTGTAAATCAGGGCTCAGGACAGCCGGCTGGGCCCCAGCACGCATGCGTAGAACGTGACTATAAAATGACTGGAGCGCTCCGTAGTTTAACCACTGTGTCCAGGTTTCCCCATCTGTAAAATGGGTACGATAATACCTAACCCAGAGGATGGTGGTGAGCTAATACTTAGAACAGTACCTGGCATACAGTAAGTGCTCAATAAATATTAGATATTATTTTATTGCAAAAATTTAAATGACTGGAGTGCTGCCCACCTCCTATACAAGCCTCGTCAGAGCAAGCATTCCTCTCGAGCCTCTTGTCCTCCGTTAAAAAGTGAAACAGTGAAACACTCAGGCAAGTACCATCTAGGTGGCATCTAAACGATCACACTGTGGTTTTTCTGCTTTCTTCGCCATCATTCAAAACAGATCCTCAGGCGCACAATGGTGCCCCAGCAATCAGACAGGACGTGCTGTTCTTCAACTTGGATTGGCTACTTTATGCCAAGGTAAGAGCACCAAGACCCAGCTGGTGACCTGGCCCGGCATGGACCACTTGGAGTTAACCAACGGCCCCATAATAATGATGATGATGGCAAACGTAACAACGCCTGAAACTATTATAATAGCACCAGCTGCTGCCTAGTGCTCTATGCCCTTTACACATGATGAAATCAATTTATTTTTAAGGCAGGACCAGAAAATTTTTAAACAGAAAATTCTCTCTCTGCCCATCTGGGCCACTACCCCTCTTCAGTGTGCACGGTGCGTCTGCATTATACATTAACTAGATCCCCTTAGAAGACACAGGAATGCCTGCTCACCGGAAGAAAAAGCAATTTTCTCCTGGCGCCAGCAAGGTAACTCCTTAGGAGATAACATTCCTTTCTCAATCCTGTAAGGGGTCACGATGACCCACTACCTGCCCTGTTGGACTACGTACACTGTCAATATGTTACTTTGATGTAAGACCCTTTGTCTCAAAAATTGATATAACTGTGCATTGACCTCTAAGGGACAGTCCTTAGCGCTTTGTCTTTTAATCTTTAAAAAAAATTTAATACAATTTTTAAAGGTTACTATTTACAGTTATTACAAAATATTCCCCGTGTTGTACAACACATCCTTGAGCCTATTTACACCCAGCAATTTGTACCTCCCCTCCCCCATCCCTACGTGCCCTCCCCCCACTGGTAACCACTAGTTTGTTCTCTGTATCTGTGAGTCTGCTTCTTTTATGTTACATTCACTAGTTTGTTGTGTTTTTTATATTCCACATATAAGTGACATCATACAGTATTTGTCTTTCTCTGACGTATTTCACTTAGCAGAATGCCCTCCAAGTCTATCCATGTTGCTTCAAATGGCAAAATTTCATTCTTTTCTATGGCTGAGTAGTATTCCATTGTAAACCACATAAAGACTGTCTCCCTTTGGTTCTAATCCTCAGGTTGGCTCAAATAAAATTCTCCATTTCTTTCTTGGATTGACTATTGATTAATGTTTTCATTGACACATATATTTCCCTTAAGCTGCTCACACTTTGAGGAAGGAATTGGCATTATCCCCATTTTACAGATGGGTAAACTAAGCTTATGTAGCTGTCCAAGATTTCAAAGCTATTAAGAGAAGGTACAGTGGGAATTTAAACCTCAAACTCAAATCTTTTACCCCAAATCTGTTTCTCTAGCTGCCAGTAGCCCAAGGAGACTGGCCTAAGCAACTGTACCCACCTCACACCAGAAAATCTCCAGCTCAAATGGATTCTGCCCATGAGTTACCACTAAAATGTGCACAATTCATGACTGTGTGATGTGAGTGGCAAAGTGAAGACTCACGGATGAAGCAGAACTCTCCCTTCTTTTGGTTTTGGACTGTTTGGGGGTTTCTGATACATCACAGTATGGCTGTTACCTTCCTGGTTTGTGTTCCTTAAGGGTAATATATCTGGGTGGTGTGGGATGTGGGGTACACAAAGAAGTTTGGGGTTAATCTGCCAAGGATAAGCCACGCAGGGAGCACGTGGGCATCCACGGACCGATGGACCGGGGGTGGGTTTGCAGCAGGTGGTTTTTCCCATTTAAACCTTTGTGAATAGTACACTCAATAGTGTGACACTCCATAACCCTAGATTCTTTTCTCGGCAGGGCAGGCTCTGTGCAAGAAACACTGCCTGGGGAAAGTGAGCCATTGAAGAAACAAAACTCCTGCTCTTTGTACTAGAATTATGGTAATCACCTCCCAAATTTCCAGGTGTGAATGTCCCTAATATTTAAAAGGTAATCTTTCTATGAATGGGACGTCCACAGCTGGCAATGGAAGCAGGGCCACCAGCCTCCCCCTGGCTTCCCAGGCAGCCCCACTCTAGGGCTGGGGGCGGCCAACATCTTTTCACAGAAGCAGCTGATTGGGGTCTCTGGAAGGCAGAGACCTCCATTCTCCCCTTCGAGATCAGAAGGAAGCCAGGGAGCGCCCCTGGCATCTGAGACCCACACTCTGTGTAGGTTTCAAGCGGGACGCCAAGAAGCTTCATTACATCTCCAGAGGATTGAAGTTGCTTTTACAATTCCCAGAACATGTCCTGTGATTTCTGCCCTACATGAGTCTCCTTACTCCGTTACCCCTGCCTAGAATGCTCTGCTCCCTAATCCTCCCCTTTCCCCAAACATGACTCTGACCGCAAGCACATGGGGAGCCGTCTCTCGGAACCCCTGTGGCGCTAACGGTATTATTCATTCTGTGCAAGTATGTGTTACCTTCCGTGCTGGTCTGTCACTATTTGTATCACAGCTCTGAGTAGACAGAAAACTCCTTAAGGGCAGGGAGTAGGTCTTATTTACCCCCATATTCCAACGCTTAGTACAGGATCCAGTACATGGTAGGTGCTGGATAAATGTCTGCGGACAGGAATAACAATGCTGCCATTATCTTGATGCTGGAGTTAAGGAAACACTGACCTGTAATGACAGCCGCAGCTTTTCAAAATTTTCTTCCAATTCTTTCTTTTCAAGCTCGTGGGTAGATATCAGTTCTGGAGAGAAGACATCAAATTGTTAAGTTGATCTTTCTTTTGAAAAGGGATCAAACAAGATTCTTTTGCCAGGCTAAGACTAGTGACGTAGGTGAGTAAGGGACACCAGTATATAGCAGACTTAAGCCTAAAGAGACCTCTCCATTAGTTTGAAATTGTATGCAATGTTATTTAGGAGAGAGGGAGAAAGGATGAGGAAGGAAATAGGAGAAAGGGCGAGGGTTAAGAAGAAAGAAAGGAGGGAGGGACGCAAACAGAGCACAAGCACACACACGCACACACACACACACACACACACACACTCACTTTTATACCCAGCTCTACCAACACCCTGGCCAAGTCAGATTCTCCATTCACAGCACTCACTGAATTCTCCAACTATTCCTAATGGTAAAACCACTAGGTAATTAATGTTAAATCTCCCTTTTCTTCCCTCCCAGGATCACTCTTCTTTTCTACCACGAAGCCGCAATCTCGGGCTGAAGCAGGGACCTTTCCAAGGAGAGCGGAGCATGGGCTTGCTGGAGAATGGACAGGTGAATGGGACCACTGCTGTGCCTGCAAAGTCACCTTGGCGGCCTCTGGGCCACACTCTGGAAACCACAGATGCTAGGATTTGCTTAAGCAAAGAGTCGATGTTAAGCCACTCAGAAGGAAGGACTCATTGGACTGGTTCCTCTTGGGGAGTTTGGAGCAATTCTATTCCGTGAAAAGTGTCATTCCAGTGATAATTTGCAAGATAGGCAGCAAGAGATGTCATGTAAGAGTTATTAAGCAAATGGATTCTGTTTTCCTCCAGATGGGAACAGTCTTATTAGCTGGGTGAAGCCCGTCTCATTCTAGCTACACAAGCGATTTGTTTTCATGTTATAACTGGAGAGAGGAAAGGTCTCATTAATCAACCTGGATCATGTGCTGAGCACAGGAGAGTACTGGAGACCAATAATTGTCATTCCGGCTGGCATAGGCTGCAATTAAGAAAAACTCTGTGGTTTCCATTGACCCAAATCTTTTAACTAATGATGGTTAAAGGTCTCTTAGATATCCACTTGTTATAGCTGAAATTTACATTTGGGAAAAAAGAAAAAAGTTTGTGCTTGTCTTATTGACATAAAATCAGGTGGGTTTCTGGTCTACCTGCCTTTGTCTGAATGATTACTTTTAATAGTCATTGACAGCATCATCCATAATAATGAAGTTTTTAGCTACCATTACATACGCCTACATTGTCTTCGCATTATATGTAAGTCAAAGGCCCTGGATGTGGCATCTAAGCGAGTCTTCATTAGTCAGAAAAATCTACCAAGTCTATTTGTACGAAAATCCGGAAACAAAAGGCGACACTCATTGTAACATTTCCGTTCCTGTTCCCTTTCCTGAGACCATCTTCCTACAGTGTAGTGATGGGCTTTAGGGCATCTTCAGAGACCCTATACCTCACATGCAAAGAAAAGTCAGTATCTATTAGGTGGCATAAACCATGGCGACTATCTATGCACTCATAATGTGTTTCATTATTTTAAGGTCCTGACACTCTGTCCCATGCTTAAGACTGTGCTCTAAGAGAGTGCTTCTCCAATTCCGCTACATATTAGAATCACCTGGGGAGCTTTAAAAAATCCCGATGCCTGGCCTGCACCCCAGAGCAATTAAACCGGAACCTCTGTAATGGGAGCTACACTGCAGTATTTTTTAAAAAACTCTCCAGGTGGTTCCAATGTGCACCCAAGGGTGGGAGCTGGTACTCTAAGCATGAGACACGCTCTCAGGAACAGGAAGTACATTTAACTAGTTCTCAGGAAATTCCTCTCCCTTGCGTCCAGCTTGGACTTTTCCACGTACGGGTAGTTCCCAGAGGCGGCGGGGTTGGTGCTCGAGGGGGCAATCACATGAGCATTGGTTATTGCACAGTGGGCCTTGTTGTTTACAAAGAACATTTAAAAATAATTTTAAAACTCTGATATTCATTCTCAAAATTTTAGAATTTATTAATCTATTGTTAAATTAATTGTTTTTCATATACTTTAACAATCAGCTGACTGGGGAGGAAAAAATGAGGAAAGGGGAAATTGAAAAACAAATTCTCTATATAACGTTAATGCACGTTAACGTGTAAAAAGCTTCTTTCAAAGAGTCAAAATCTTAGTAGTACCTAGTTAAATGTTGTTGTTATTGTTACAACCCACATAAAATCCTACGTAACCAAAGATAATTCAAAGTTATAAAAAATGTAAAAAGAAAGATCCTGAGAGTCCACTTACATCCATGGTGAATGTGGTCTGAGTGCAAGGTGTGGAGAGCCAGGCCCAGTCAGATGCTGGCGTGGCCCTGACAACACCACACCTGTGGGACGGTTATAAGGCCACAAAACAAGACAAAGCCCCGGATTTCTACACTTACTGTAGAACAGTGGGTCTCAAGCTTGGCTACCTGTTACATTCACCTATGAGCCTTAACAAGCCCAGGCTATAACCCAGACCAGCTACCAAATCCTGCTCTGGGACCAAGGCTCCCAGGGATTCCAGTATTCAGGCAGGGTTGAGAGGATCGGCTTCAGAGGAAAGTACAGTAGTAAGTCCCCTACAAAAGAACCTTCAAGCTGCGAACTTTCAAAGATGCGAATGTGCATTCCATCAACGTCAGGCGTGAGTGACACTGCAGCTGGCCCTCCGTCCGCTACTGCTGACGACTCTTCAGCTCTACCATCTCCCACCTCCTCTCTCCCCTCCAGTCAGTAACTCTTCTTGCCTGTTCGGGCAATGCCGGCCCCTGGATGCCAGCTGTTGTACTGGACTACTGTACTTTTCAAGGTACTGTACTGGAAGATTAAAAATGTTTTCTTTACTTTTGTGTTTGTTTTTTATGTATTACTTGTGTGAAAAGTATTATGAACCTATTACAGGACAGTACTATATAGCTGATTGTGTTAGTTGGGTACCTAGGCTAACTTTGTTGGACTTATGAACGAATTGGACATACGAACGCGCTCTCGGAACGGAACTCATTCATATGTAGGGGACTTACTGTAGTTACCGGGTCCTGGATTTCTGTCTTTTCTTAACCCAAGAAGCAACACAAAGGACAAACCAGGAAGGAAAGGAAGGAAGAAGGGAAAGGGAAGCAAGAGGGAAAGGGAGGGCTTCCCGTGTCTGCATCCGGAGAGGATCAGTGCGCACAGCCCACCCTGCCCGCCCACTGCGCGCACCAAGCCTCGTAGCTACCTTGCACCTTGTGGTCGTGGTCATCCTGCAGGAGCGAGACGGCAACCGTGTGACTGTTTTCCATTTCTAGGAGAGCAGCCTCATGGCTGGCGGTGATGTCTTCCACCTGCAGGAGATCACAGCTCGGGTTACACAGAGAGCCGGGGACCGGGGGCTCCAATGGCCTCGCGGCTTGGAGGACCGAGGTGGACTGCAACGAGGGGAAATGTCAGTGGCCCAAACGTCAAGGGCAGGACACTCTGCTGTGATGGCGGCCACCCTCAGCCTTGTGCCGAGGCAGCAGAGCCAGGATCTGCTGGTGACGCGGGAGTCCCGGAGTCAGGGGCGGCGGGGCAGGGGATGTCACAGGGAAGTCACTGCCACAGCCCTGCCGCTCATGCAACGGGAAGCAGCTCCCCGGGTGGGGTGGGTAGCTGCCGAAGCCACCTCTTTACTGCCCTGGGCCCCCTCTGGACCATTTCCTTCCACCCCATTCCTTCCCCTTCCACCAAGCATTCCGTGAGGTAATAAGGGACAGAAGAGGGTCCTCCCCTACCAGATGGTCTGTTCTGCTTCCTGGCAGCAGGTGGGAGCTACAGCACGCGAGGTATCTGGAGGGAGCTAACATTTATTAAGCTACCCACTCTCGGCTTCTCCACTCAAGCCTCACAGCAATATGATAAAGTAAATGTTTTCATGTTCATTTCCCAGACGAGGAAACTGAGGCTCAGAGAGGCTTGAGGTGTTTTGCCCAAAGGCTAGTAAATGGCAGAGCCAGCAGTCAGCCCAGGGCTGTCTGACATCCACGGCGAAGCTCTGAAACATACTGCCCTTGCCTCCCCCCACAAGACCAGGAACCAGTGCCCAGGGACCCTCTCACCAGCCCCAAGGCAAGTGGGCAGGTGTGTGTGTGTGCTCACCACCCCTGTTCCCAGCCGTGAACCTGCCCCCTGGATCACGGTGCAGACCTCCCCCTGCCCAGGCTGTGGGACCTGCTCCCAAGAAGCTGCTGTTTCTCTGGCTGATGGTACATTTCCAGGAGTTTAATCACAGGTAGTGCAGCCAGCCAGGATTTTTTTTTTTTGACTTTTGTTTTTCATTATATATATATATTTTAAACATCTTTATTGGAGTATAATTGCTTTAGAGTGGCGTGTTAGTTTCTGCTTTATAACAAAGTGAATAAGTTATACATATACACATATCCCCATATCTCTTCCCTCTTGCATCTCCCTCTCTCCCACCCTCCCTATCCACCGCCCCACCCAGGTGGTCACAAAGCACCGAGCTGATCTCCCTGTGCTACGCCAGCCCAGGATTTTTTATTTTCCCCCTTCCTGATCTCTGGCCCCACCACACACCTTCTAACTTTACTGCTTTTGTTACTTTTGTTGTTGCAGCTGTTATTTTAACTTCAAATGTATGACTTACAGGAGTCATGGCATAAGACGACCTCTCCCTGTGATAGCAAACCGGAACAATGTTTCTCCAAATTCTCTGTCGGTGACCCATTGTAAAAACACCATTGTACATTGTTACACACACACACATGCATACGCAGGGCGTGTGTGTGAAACCAAAGTTTCACAAAAGGACACTTTCCCCTCTTACCTGCAGTAATCTCGTTTTTAAATTTTTATTCTATGTTCCTTTGTTGTTTTTCAAAATGCAGTTACAAACCACTAAATTCATTTCACAATGTACTAAGGTGTCAAAACCTAGCATTTGAACAACACTGAACCAGCGCACCTGCCCATGCCCTGAAGCTCTGCGGCGGACCGGCTCAGAACACTGTCCAGCCACCTCTCAGAGGGTCTCATTTCTCTGGGGATAATTCACAGGCTGATCTTTGATCTGTAAAAGGAGGAAGAACTCTTCACAAGAAAGGAAGCCCGCTTGTGAAGGGGACGCATGGGAGTGTTTGTATTTTAAAATGGGATAGATTCCCATTCTGGATACCATCATTGCTTGGGAAAGTTGGCCCGACTTCTCTCTCCTATGGTAAAAGGAAGTGTCATCCACTAAAACAGAAATATCACTGCCAAGACCAACAACGAACTTGACAGAGTTCGGAAAGCTGCATTACGCCATGAAAATGGACATGGTATGCGATGATTCACTTTTATCTACTGGCCATTCTTGAATAAACAATACTTCACTCGAGGCTCAGAGCTATGAATCCACTCAGCAGAAAGGCCGATTACCGCAGTTTTTAATTGTCCAAATCCTGTTTATATGAAGGTTTTTTTTATGGAATCTTTGTCCGAAGACTTTCAGTCTCTTGGAAAAACAAATCATTGGTTAAAAAAAATGGAACTGGTTTTCCTTACGCTCCACTGGTGACTTCCGTTAGAAACAAGTACCCACACCTTGTTTGGAGGTATGTTAGTTCAGTATAAAGAAGAACCCTTCATCAGTCCTTAGTATGATTCTAATTTATTGGGTTCTTACCCAAATTGCCACGGGTGGTTTCAGAAAAGAGATGGATGCCGGGACTACGTTCCAGAAGAGTCCCTTTCGTCCTGGCGGTGGATCTGCTCTGATCAGCAAGGGTGGTGCTTCATCGCATGCCCTCCTGGCTTGGTGGAGTCAGGTCTTTGATTTAGTGGTGATGGAATACCACACCCAATATACCAAGGATGATGTAAGGGTGTGATCTGTCTGTTACAGCCTCTCAGAGGGGCTTTTGGGGATGAAATACTGATCCCCCAATTCCTCCACATGCAATGAGAGGAAAGCCCAGGATGTTCTGAAGGAAACCAGTGAGAGTCAGTGAGCCAAAATCTGGGCATCATGGTCCTTACTCTCGAGTGATTTAGGTTTCTAGACATGCGTATGGTTTTTAAAGACTGTTCCCTCTACAAGGAAGAGGCCGTGCACTGTTGGCCATCCCCTTTCTTATCCCAGTTTCAATCCCCATGGCTTCTCCTCTATGGCTCTAGGCTTCTTTCCAGAGCACGGGGCAGCAGCCCGTCCGAGCTCTCAGCCTGAGAAGACCTCCAGGTCGGCAGGCACTTGAGGGGATTCAGACAAGTTGACCCAAGGGACACAGAAGATATGTTTTGCGTTGTAGATCACCAAAAATGAGACAGAGGCGCTAAACCATTACCCGGCCACAGCAAACTTATGCTGGGTGAAGCTTCATTTTCTTCCTTTTAGAACCTTGGGTGCCCCCGTCCCCCCAAAATCTCTGCTGGGCCAGCCTCCTCCCTCTTCCAGGAGGACAAAGTTCTGAGCTGGCTGCGGAGGTCTGTCCATGTGCCCATCAAGTAGTCCCAGGGGTACAGAGCAGCAGCTGGTCCCTGCACCAGGCTCTGTTCCTGCAGCTGTTTGCTGTTTAGCTGAGTTCCAGCAAAGCAAAGGGCTGGGAAGCCGCCCTCTCCGATGGGTAAGAATAGAGCTGTGGGCTTACTTCATTCAGCCATTTGCAAAATGCAATTATGGGAGCCTTCGGCAATTCACTGAGAGAAGACTTCCATTTAGAATGAAGACGCATGGGCTTTACATTATCTTGGCTTTCCTCATTAAAGAAAACCAGATTAAACTCCCATTCGCCCCCACCTGTGACGTGTCTTCCTATCTGATGAGACAGAGGGAGCTGCCCCTGCCTTTTCTCTCCAGGGCTCTCTGAACGACTCTCCTTCCGGATAACGAGACGACTCACCATCCCTTCTGTCCCTGCATCCCTGCTACATCATCCTGGGTACCGACTCGGAGCAGGCAGCCAGCCCTGCCAGAGCTCCTGGGCTGACTTCATGCCCCTCCGGGCTGTGCCTTTGCCCCTTTGCCGCCCACTACGTGGGCAGGTGTTCACAGAGGCTTCTATCTACCCGGCTCTGCCTCTTTCCAGTGTCCAGAGGCTCTGGGCTGCGATGGGCGGGGCTCTGGCGCCGGAAGACAGAGGGGCCCTCGGGACCTCATTCTATTTGATTAGAGAGTGTGGTTTCGCTGATGGCAGCTGTGCACCTGCTGTGCGGGACGAATATGGGACAGAATGCGAGATGATGGCCGAAGTGGCCTCTGCACGGTCTGATTAAGCGTGGGCACGCTGGGCCTCCCAGTTAAGTCTAAAAGGATGATTTCTTTAGGAAAGGTTACAAAATGTGTCCCGGATGTGAGACAAAGCCAACGTAAACGCCAAAGGCTGAACACCACTGCTCCTCTGGAAAGGAGTCTGCTCAAAATGCAGAATCCAGAATGCCTTTAGGAACCAGGGGGCCCTGCATGAGGGGCTTCCGGGCCGGGTCAGGGAGAGAGACAAACTGCCACAGGGTCTTGGAGGGAGAGGGTCAAAGGTCACAAGTCTGATCACTAAACACCAGGCTCCGTGGGCGGGCGAGTACATTTGGAGCAGAAAAGGAAAAGCATTTGTGTTTACCTTGAAAAATCTGTTTCGTGTGTCCTGAGATAGGGAAGCTTGGGAAATCTGGCTTCTGTTAATGTGCGGCTAGCTCTAGAATGAGCACTGATTTGATGAAACACCTTTATAATCCGACTTTTAAGATAAGAGTCCTAGCATATCTTTAAAGGCACGTAAGAAAGCCAGGAGGCCAGGCCACGCCCCTGCTCACACCCTAACTTGTCTGCAGGGCTAAAGAAGGAGGCCCTGCACATCCCCCGACACCAGACAGCTGCAGCTCTGGGCCCTGGGAAGCCCCAGTCCGTGACTCTGATTCCATTAGCGCGGGGTGCAGGCAGGAGGAGTGCTTTGCCAGAAGCTCCCCAGTGACTCCCATGTGGAGACAGAGAGAGAAAGACGGTCTCTGCCGCTCGAGGCAAGTGGACGGCTGGATCTTCCTAGGGGCATCCTGCGGTAAGGTCAGAGGTCAGCCGGCCTTCTAGAGGGAGTTCCTGATCAGAGGAAAGCCTCAGAAAATCCTGCGTCAGAACGGAAGCAGCCTCCGCGCTGCCGGCCAGGGCACCGGGGCGCCAGGAGAGGCCCCACTGGTGAACTTGAGTTTTAAGGCTCGAGATGGCAGGATCTATGGGTCAGCCTTGCCGAACGCGACTGTCCCCCACAAAGAGGCCCTGAGTGTGGAGGGTCGGCACAGATTGCTGGAACCACAGACCTTCCAGATCCCCACTGCGGCCAGGCACCGAGCCCCCCCTCCTGGACCAAATACATGAGCATTTACTCTACCTGGAAATTAGAATATGGCTTGATGTGCATTTCACCTTCTTCCTGGTTGCCTGCGCGCTCCCTGCTGGAGAAGCTGAAGGTCAAGACAACAGCCAACATCCAGCAGCAGGAGCAGAATCAGGGGCCTGAATGCTACGTAGATTTCAGCCATCCATCCCTCCCCCTGCTCCCGACCAGTGGGTTTCTATAGGAAAGATGTACTCGGATGTAAAGCGTGCTGATGCTCTTCCCACCATAAAGCTTTCCCTCATCCTCCCATCTGCAAGGACACTCTCAGTTCCTAAACACAGAATCTGTATTTCCCACTCAGTATTACAGTTTCTGGAGAAACTGCCTCAGAACTTCCCTGGATCTGTAACCCGAGGCTACGGAACAAGCAAGTCCACATTTTATAAATGTTGGCACCTCTTGCAGTGTGCCGTCATGAGGCCGTGTGTGCGGCGGGCCTTCACTGACTATTCTTTGCTTAGATGGATGAATAACCAAATGAATCACTTTAGCTGTAAAGGATCAGGGAGAACAGGACTCAGAGCTCTCACGAGACAGAGCACTTTAAAAATATACATAAGCAGCTCATGTAACTCACTCTCAAGTGGAAAAGTCAGGGCCTCCAATCTCTCCCAGTATGAAATCTTTAAAAGGCCGCTGTCCCAGCTCCAAGGCAGATGAGGCCACACCCCCCAGCACATGCTCCTGCACCGACAAAACGTAGCGAGGTTCTGCCCCGGCTCCCTCCACTGGCGGACGGGCTCCGCTCGGCAGTGGCCCTGGCTTCCCGGTTTCCCACACACGACACCCCAGCATGAGCGTTTGTTCAGAGGCTCATCCTTCTGCCAGGGGACCACCTCCTGCCCTTCCTTCCATCTCTTGGCATCTTCTCAACCAACCCAGAACTTTGGACCAAAAGTCAGTGAATATGGGTATAAATACATTCTTTGTGTAAAACTGGGAATGAATAGCCCCAGGATACAGGGCACAGAACAAGCCAATATCTGCACCAGGTCTGAGCTGTATCAAGGGACCACGAAGCAGGTAAGACTAAAGACGGCAGCCGTGCAAATGTCCACTTAAAGCCAGCTGAGAAGCCAAGATGCTGAAGGTTCCACCTCTAATCTTAGCCCAGCAGGTAACCTTAGCTGTAACCTATCTGTCTCCCAGCCTCTAAGTCTGTACCACCTCAAGCAGGCAGATGCGTCTGGTTTCCACGGGCCTCTAGAAAAAGGAGCACGACTAACCCAAGATGCTGAATAGAAGAAAGTGTTGTCAAATAGGAGATCGTTTATTCCAACAATAGCACTTATTATTACTCTGAGATTTCTCCCATGCCCGCTATGATCCACAAGCCTCTGGGGACCAGCGCCATCCAGATCACCTACCGGAGAGGCAGCCCAAACGTTCATGATAGTGAAGGGCCACTCGGCACCAGCCTGAGATGTAAAGTGAGCTCTTCACAAATGCCAGTTTACCTTAGGGATACCATGAGCAGACTAGGGGTAACGATACACAATTAGAAGGTGGGCATTAAGGCGTCAGAGCCTTGGAGACTTAGGAGGAAGAGAAGAGGGAGGGGCATACGAGCTCTCTCGGAAGCAGAGTGGTCTCGTCTTCACCTGCCTGTCACACCGGCGCCAACACGGTAACGGACACGGCAGCTGGCCGTGGGGATGGGCACGCCAGGCTCCTACCTGCTTGCAGGCTGACAGACTCCCTGGGAATTCTTCCCCAGCTATGCCAGGATGAATGACCCTCTCCAGGAAGACTGCTGGGCTAAGGAGCGGAACCCTTCTTTCATTCAGCAAATACACACTGAAGACTCGCGCTGTGCAGGCAGGCAGTCCTGTGCCAGAGATTTAGCAGTAAACCCGGCAGAAAGCTCTAGTTCAGTGCTCGAGAGCACGGACCCTGGGATCAGACTGGGTCCAACCCTGGCTCTTTCATGAGCGTGAATGCTGGCAGGTTATTTAACCTCCGGGTCTCAGTTTTCTCACCTGTAAAATGGGGACAATAATGGTACTCCCTCTAAGAGTTATCGTGGGGGTTAAATGAGTTAGTACATGTAAAGAGGGAAGAGCAGGGCCTGGCACACAGCACGTGCTAGATACACATGTGTCTGTCATCATCACTGTCCTTGTGGAATACGCAGAAGATCAACAGGGTACAAAGTAAAAGTTCTCATACATTAGGTAGTAGTAAGTGACAAGGAAAAACTAAACAGGAAGAGTGTGCACAACGTGGGGAAGGAGCTGTGATTTTGGATCAGGAAAGGCCTCACTGAGAAAAGTCTGCAAGGGAGGGAGAGAGGGAGCCATGGGGTTTCTAGAGGGAGAGCATTCCAGGCAGAGGGCACAGCGAGCAAAAGCCCGGAGGTGGGAGTGTGCCTGGGAGCACAAGGCAGGGAGACCAGAGTGGCTGCCGGGGACGACGGGAGGGGACAGAGGAGAGAAACGAGGTGAGGGGAGCAGGCTTGACCGGAAGCTCACCTGCTTGCTGCACGGACTCCTGGTCCAAGCGGCTCCCCTCCACCTCCCACCCACGTCTCCCGACGACGACGACGACGACGACGACGACGACGACGGCAGGGACAGGGCCCGGGCCGGGGCACAGACTGACCTGCCGCTGGTGCTGACACCCAATCCGCAGCAGCTGTGTGCGGTGCTCCTCCTGGAGCTGGGCCACCTCGGTCTCGAACTGCAGCTGCAGCCGCCGCTCCAGGTCACGCAGCTCGGCCTGCTGCCGCCAGCCCAGCCTGCGCACCTCATCCTCACAGCGCCGCTCCAGCTCCGCCTTCTCTCTCTGCAGCTTCTCGCACTTCGCCGCATGGAAGGCTGGGGACAGGGAGAGCGACGCTTAAAAAACTGGCCAGGATGCACCGAAAGCGCTGCAGCCCCCACGAGTACCACATCAAGGTGGACGTAAGGACCAAGGCCAGGTCCCCATCCTTCTGCAGAGCTTCACCGTTTGTCAAGTGCTTTCCTCCCTACCACATTTGATCCCCAACACAGACCCTGGATGCTGGGGTGAACCTGGGCCCTGGGGAGCTCCGGCAACCGGCCCAAGGTCCCACTCAGCGTGTGAAGCATGAGCTGCGAAGGCAAATCTGGGCTTTCTGACCACAAGCCGCATGTTTCTGCCACTGGATCAGGGCTCGCTGAGGGTCCACAGACCATGGGCATCACAGATACTGGGTGCTTGTTACAAATGCACGCTCCTAGGCACACCCTGGTGGATCAGAAACCCCAGACAGGAGCCCAGCACGTCAACTCTTCACAAGGGCCACGGTGACTCTTACACCCATCAAGGCTTGAGACCTGGGCACGCCCGGAGGCTGGAGACAAGACGGGATGCACGGGATTCTCTCCAGGCTGACATGCTGAATGGGACAATGGCAGAGGAAGTGTGCGTGTGGGTCCTTTCAGTGACCGAGACCTCACCAGCAGCATCCTTCCCCACTGGAGGAAGGACGGGTAACCACTCAACGCCCCTTTGCACGGGTGGGTCGCCCTGCCGCAGTTCTGGTTTGCTTCGCGGGGAGGGGCTGCGATAGCACTTAGAGTTCGTGCCTCCCCTGGGCCAGAGCTGACTGCTCTCGTTTCAAAGTCTCTTCCTCAACTGCAAACTGCTTCCAAGAAGGAGAAAGCCTTCCTTGACAATCTAGTCTGTTTAGGTCCCGTGGAGGCGATGGTGCACACGCACGCAGACATCAAAGTGGACGGACACCTCACTTACTCCACAGAGACTGGGGCCTCCACGCTCCCTGCTCTGTGCCGCAGTCTGGGGAGGCGTGTCGTTTACCCTGAAGTTGAGTGAGCAGTATCTGTACTGGCTCAGGATAATCTGCACACTAGGGGTGGCTGTTACGATCAGGACCATCCATCCGAGGTAGTTACCTGGCATTTGAAACACCCTAACCAGAAGGCCCACCCTAAAGGCGCAGCTAATTCAAGGCTTTCTTTGCCACACTCGGCTCTCAGGGAGTTTGTTAATTAGCACAGGGGATGTTTAAAAACATTTGTTCCCTGGCGAAATGAGCTGTGGACGGGCTGGATCTTGCCCTGTGTGCACAGCGTGTAAGAGTCTGGCCAGCCCAGCAGCCTAACACTGTCCCCAAAGGCCTTCTTGATCCAGGGCTTCAACTGGCCCTGTGTCCTGTGTCCCATCATTTTTTGGAGGATTCTGACACACAACCGTGAAGAGTTGTTAGGACGTGCCAGTGAAATCAGGGTGTACTGAGGGTGGGTGGTGGGCCCCCCCATAGAGGACACACCGTCTGCAGGGAATTTTAAAGCAATAACCACACTGACTTGAAAAGCCCTCTGCTTTTGGTGTCACCTGTGCCAGCAACTCTAAAGCATGTTGGTGAAAAAATACTCCTCCAAAGTTTTTGGTTGGTCTACATTCTAAGCAACTGCTACAATTACCGTCGAGGTTTTTAAAAGCAATTTTTGTATTTAGAAAAAAATCACAAACAGAGAAAAGTCGGAAGTACGGTACAAGGACATTATTGTCCAAATGACGTTTTCCCCCTGAACCATTTGAGAATCAGAGGCTGACTGCTGTCTCATCAACCCCGAATCCCTTAGTATATATTCCCTACAAACAAGGACATTCTCCTACGTAACCACAATGCAGTCATCAAAGTCAGGAATCAACACTGATCCAACAGTGCCCTCCAATGCTCAGACCCATTAAAATTTCACCAGCTGTCCTAATAATGTCCTTTCTAGAAAAAGGATCTCGTTCTGAATCATGAGCTGCATTTAACTATCCTCACTCTCCTTTTGTCTGGGATACTTCCTCAGTCTTCCCTGGATTTTCAGGACCTGGACACTTTTGAAGATGACAGGCCAGTCTTCCCATTTGGCCTCTCTGAGCTTTCCTCATTATGACATTCAGGTCAGGTAGGTCTGGCAGGAATATCACAGACTTGGCACTATGTGCTTCTCATTTGAATATCAATCAAATCATCTTTAAATTGAAATTTCTTTTTTCTAATTGTTTATAGAGTGAGTCAGGAAAATTAGGCTTATGACTGATTATCACAACGTTATCCTGAAAATGATTTTGTGGTATAGAGGAGGGAGTGACACAAATGCTGGGTGTCAAATATGCTAGGGATTCCCTTGAACATATACCTTATTGTCACACCTGCTGTGAGTAAATCTTTCCGGTCAGGTATAGGTACCTCAGGACAAATGGTTGGGCGTGCACCGGGCTTCCCACCACAAGTAGTGAAAGAGCGTTTTGCTCGATCGCTAACAAACACAGCAGGAACAGCAGACTGGGGCTGAGGCTTTCTGGTCCCTGGTAGTGAGGTCACGGGAGGCTACAGTCCCCACAGAAAGAACCTACCAGGAGCTAAAGGTCACAGTGGCTCAGGCCTGGAGGTGGTGGTGAGGAATCACCTGTTCCCAGGAGTCTGAGCCCAGGCTGAAACAGAGCTCCAGCTTTCCCCAAAGACCCTCCAACTTGGGGAAGTTATTAGAATTTCACCAGGGACCCTAGCTAGTGAAAAAGCTATCAGGATCCACAGACTAGGGAAGAGGTGTACATATAAAGACAGGTTTATCCTAGGGTGACTGGGTTTTAACAGAACAAAGACCATGGAACGTCCATTAAAAAACAGTGTTTCATGGATTGAGACAAAGCCAGATTGAGGCCAACGGAGAAGCACTTAGTTACACACACAGACACTCTTTTTCCTATTCGTTTCCATCATGGTTTATCACAGGAGACTGGATATAGTTCCCTGTGCTCTGCCCATCCTATATGTAATGGTTCGCATCTACTAACCCCAAACTCCCAGCCCATCCCTCCCCCGCCCCGTCAAGGAGCAATTATTTTACCTACATTGGGGGAGGGTGGAGTGTCATCCAAAACACAAGAATGGCGGGGGGTGGGCACAGGGTAATGATGGGTGAGTCCTGGGCAACGAGCCCCGGGGCGGGTTTCTGGGTGCATGGGGGACCTCTTTGGAGGGTGCTCTTGTTTCCGTAGAACTAACTTCCTAGCAGTCTCTGCCCCATGCATCCTGCCCCGGTGGATGGGATCAAAATGAAGCAGTGACAACATGTTTGTTTGTGTTTAAAATAGGTCCACAAAGCAGTGCAGAGATGAAGCATAAACAACAGCCAAGAAGCATGAGAACAGATGGCCGGCACCATTCACGAGTCACATGCAGATCGAAGCAGGAGGTGTTTTCCACCTATGAGGCTGATCAAAATGAAATACTTTGATAATACAGGGAGGGTATGAGGAAACTGGCCTTCGAGGGACCGATGGTGGGGTATAACTGAGAAGCTGTTCCAGAGGGCACAAGTACCTTTCAAAATTTAAAAGCTAGGGATGGGAGCTTGAGAAGGGTGACAGCTAAAGGATTTCTTTTTGGGGTGATGAAAATGTTCTAAAACAGATTATAGTTCCAGTTGCATAACTCTGTGAATATACTAAAAACCACTGAATTATTTTCAGTTCACATTTTAAATGAGTGAATTTTACGGTACGTGAATTATACCTCAATAAAGTTCCTACCAAATATGGAAAGAAAATCTGCAAAATAACATGACAGGAAAAATATCTCAGAGGATAAATTTAGATGTTTTTGTAGAGGAAAAGTTCATGTTTGGATTTTGAGATTCTGTGTAACAATGATGAAGATGTTTGCTGACAAAATAAAAATTCCACCACTACACTGTTTTATACGTGCACACACACGCACACACGGATATCTGTGGAGGCTAAGGGAACCTGAGAACCACTCTTACTGTTTCTTAACTAGAAACAGCACCTAAGACTCAAACGAAGATAATAAAAAATGCTCATCATGTATTTTTCTTTAACAAGCACAATTTTGTATGGGAAAAATGTATTTGTCATATACTAATATCAGTATCTTTAGGAAATCAGAACAGTAAGTTGACTATATAGATCGCATAGATGGAATAAAACAGACAAAAAGGTAAAGAAATGAATAATAACAAATCAGTTACACTGGAGGGAAAATTAAATGACACATATCTTTTAACCTAACAATTTCACAAGGGCACAAAAAATTTGGTCAAGGATGACTACTACAGCACGATTTGCCTTCAGGAAATAGTGGGGGGCTAGTTAAATAAATGATGATAAATCCACTATTCACATAGGACAAATTCCTACGCGCGATGGGATATGGGTAACCAGTAAAAAAATAAGGTGACTCTTCATGTTATCGTGGAATGATCTGTAACACACCGTTAAACAAAAAAGGCAAGATGCAGAAAGAGCATGACAGCGTACTTCTACTTGGAATGGAAACGCGTCTGCATTTCTGACCCTCCCTTAGAGGTTGTGCGTTTAAGTTACAGGGCTCACTGCCCAACAAACACCTGCAACAGTATGTATTTAAGAAAATCCTATTATGTGTTTTCATATTTTATGAGTTAAAACATTTCTTAAAATTACTACCGTGACTAAGGAGAAGACTAGGTTTTAAAAGGTTATGTAGCCTGTGGTCAGAAAGGATAGGACTTTTCCATCTAATTTGCGATTTTATTTATGTTCGTGGCAGGATGATTCATGGGCCTGGCACGCTCTTGAGGGGTCAGAAATGACTGATTTTCATCCTAGAGCTGTCCCTGAACTGTACTGTTGCCTTAAATAAATCATGAGCTTTGCAGGCCTCAGTTTTGCTGTCTATGAAGTGGCAAAGTAATCACTTTCCCACATATAGCACCAACCCCCCATTCCCAATCGCTATTATATACGAGAGGTGACCCTTCTATTCCTGAAATGACCCCATGTCGTAAGCCCCAGGCCTGCAGAAGATACTGGATAAGAAGCACAGCTGAGGCACCAGGGATAGAGCTCCACTAACAGAGTCCCTAAAGAAATAAACATCCTCTTGCCTCTGGTAAATCTTCAAAAATGTATCTATTGGGGCAGATAGGGATTAACGTAGGCTAATTTAATGGGTAACATCTGGAGTCTTGCTTTCATTATTTCTATTCATGAGAAAACATTTGGTACTTTATAGTGTGAGAGGCAAACACCACAATGATAAATCCCTAGAACCTAAGAAGCTGAGAAAATAATTTCTGAAAGAACAGGATTATGACAGGTCAAGAGTATTATGACATTTCTAATTCAAAAGCATGAGTCGGAAAAGCAAAAACAAGATTATTAGAGTCTGTTGTACAGTTTTAAATCATGGAACATATATATGTATGTATGAATATATAGAGTGTGTGTGTACCCAGTATATACATATATACCACAGTTCTCAAATCAAATGAGAGAGAAAAACCCAGTGAGGAAGATCAATTTTCTTTAAACAACTGCCCCAAATGTCCCTTGAATAATTACAACTTGTTATTGGTTTACCAAAGAGGTAGCAAACATTAGTAATTACAGCACTAGACTTAAACTGGAGAAAATTATCTGGCTCTAACTCATGATAAAGCGTAAGGAATGACACTATACTGCCTTTTATGTCACAGGAAGTGCTTTAGATATAACGATCATAAAATAAGCCATCTAAATATGAAGAAATGATACTGTATATAAACACGTGGTACTATTATAACAGTCACTGTTATGGGCTCAACTGTGTGCCCCCAGAATTTATATGTTGAAGTCCTAACCGCCAGTACCTTGGAATGTGACCATGTTTGGAGACAGGATTTTTACAGAGGTAATTAAGTTAAAATGAGGTCACTAGGGTCAGCCCTAATCCAATATGACTGGAGTCTACAGGACACAGACACCTGTAGAGGGAAGGCAAGGTAGCCATCTATAAGCCAAGAGGAGAAGCCTCAGAAGAAACTAACCCTGCTGGCATCTTGATCTCAATTTCCAGCCTCCAGAACTATGAGAAAATTAATTTCTGTTGTTTAAGTCCCCCAGCCTGCAGTACTTTGTACAGTAACCCTAGTAAAATAATACAGTCAGTATCGTTACATATTGACAGGACATCTCACAGTAGATAAAATATTAAGTTGTTTCTTTGAGAGATGGGGAGTAACTGAAAAGACAAAATAACTTTCAAGGAAAAAATGTAATTTAAAAATTACCTGTAACTCACTACACAAAGAAAATGAAATTTTCCCTTTGTGTAGTCCCTTCATAGCTGTTGCAGTGGTATGACTTCTGAATATTCTGTTAGGAAGTTTTCATGTCTTCCTACTTAATATTTTTATGGCTACCTTGTACTTTCATGTGGATGCACCGTAATTTATATGCCCTTATTGTCGGACATTTGTTTTGTGTCACTCATATACTGTTCTGCTTTGTTCATCAGGACAAATTTCTAGGAGTAGAGTTACGTGGGGTTAAAGATTGTGAATGTCTTTGTGAAGTTTTTTCGGTTTTTTTTTTTTTTGATGGCAGTGATCCTGTAACAAATCAGTGCCCACCAGGGGGAGCTATAGTGCCTGGGAAAGCCCTCTGGTGGCGAAGGCCGCTGTCCACACTTGTCAAATCACAATGACACACAGGAGGCCGCAGGCTCAGTCCATGAAACGCGCTGCCTGAGATCCTGGCCACACTGCCCTCTACTGCCCCGCTCTCTTTCTTTAGGACCTTCTTTTTGATGAAAATGTCAACGAGAGAAAAGGAGGGGCTGAGATGGAGGAAAGGTTCAGGGACTAGGAGTAGAAATGGGAGTGAAAGAGCCAGGGGGAGAGTCCTGGGTCTCCTGGCATCTTTGCAGGTCCGTGCGGTATCCCCAGGGCCCAGTCAGAGAGGCAGGTGGAACATCAGTAGACAATATTTGAATTTACTGAGCACCTGCTACGGGTCACGCCCCGTCCCATGGTGAATCAGACACGCTGTCAGGTGAGCAAAGACAGACGCGGGCAAAAATTTTAAACGGCAAAATGTTAGATCGTGAAAACCTGAAAACCTGAGATAACTGCAGTGAAGGACGTTAAATGAGAGCAACGTTAGGGAAGGGCTAGGGCCGGGGTTAGATGCCGGCGTTCGGCGGATGAAGGAGGTGCCGGAGAAAACACCACGCAGGTGGATGTGAACGACGGGGAAGGGGCGGCGTGTAGAGGGCTAGAGGTAGGGGTTTTGAGGCGCAGGAACCGCCAGAGCAAAGGTCCGGAGGTGGGAACATTCGGCTCACTTAAGGAACAGGAAGACAACACGGGGCTCGAGGACCCGTAATGGAGTCAGTGGGGGTAGGTGAAGATGGAGAGAGGCGGGGTCAGATCACGCGGGGCCCGTGGTCTCCGGAGAGGGGTGGGGATTGTAGTCCTCTAACTGGAAGACCGCCCTCCCCCGCCCCCGCCAGTCTTAAACGGGGGAAAACAAGAGCTCATGAAGCTTTTACAAGAGCCCCCTGGTGGTTGCATGGAGAATTGCCCGACAGAGGCAAGGAAAGCCGCGCGGAGGACATTTCTGGGGTCCAGGCGGATATAACGGTGCCCGGAACTGGGGATGCAGCCTGGTGAGGGCTGGATGGGTGTGCGAGGCATCTGGGAGGCAAAGCCACCTTCATCTGCTCCTGGATTGGACGAGGGAGGTGAGGGAAAGCCAGGAATCGGCATTGAGGATGACTCAGGCTATTCGTCTGAGCGACTGGGGACGGTGGTGCCGTTTAAGGAGAGGCAAACATCAGAGGAGGAGTCGAACTGGGGAGAAAAGCACACATTAGGCACCAAATAAATCTCTACTGAACTAATAGCCAGATTCATGTACATATAAGGGCCCATGGTTCACAAACGTTATGGTGGAATTCACCTCTGGTTCGCAGTACTCAAGAAGGAGGGCCCTTCTGGATACTGTCAATTAGTATGAAAAATGTGAAATTCAGGACTGCTGAATTTTGACAAGCCTTGCGACACTTCAATCATTAACGATAATACTTCATTTCACGTGGACATATGCTGTGGCCTATTTTATAAGTGTTGACGTCTTAAAAGCATGAGACCTCAGGATAAACTCTCATTATTAAATCTCCCCCAGTGAGGCGGGCAGAGGTTGACAGATGTGCTTCCCTACCTGAGGGTGTGTAAATGGTTCGGGGGAGAATACGAAAGGCACGGGATGCAGTAAGATGAAGGGCATTTTCTAGCTGCTAGGCGTTTCCAATGCTATGGAACAAATACGGAAAGGTTTCTCATCAAGGTGGCTTTTTAGAGTGCATTAACATTTACCTGTGGGTCAAATTTGGGGAACACGGCCTCCAAACTGGATGACTATATACATAGAAGCCTCAATATCCCCAAATATGTGTCCTGAAGTGCCCACTTACATCCCATCCCCTTACAACTTAAACTTCCACACAGAATGACAGTAAATAACCCTTCCTGCACACTGAATCCAGCCTGTCAGAGTTTCCAACAGATTAGAAGGGGTGGGGAGGGGTTGGGGAGTGAGAGCCCAGGACAGAAGTGGTCAGGGGACACCCAGAAGGGACAGGAGACAAAGGCAAGACTCAGTAAGGCGGGGGAGGCAGAAGGAGCCCTGGTCTCCAGGCCAGCCTCTGTCCCAGGCTCTGCAGACACGAGCTGTGGGAATTTTGGCAACCCACTCAACCTCTCTGGGTCTCCACATCCTTATCCATAAAATGAGGAGATCAGGCACTGTTACAGGCTGAAGTGTATTCGCCTTAGAGTCACATGTTGAAGCCCCAATCCCCAGGACCTCAGAGTGCAACCCTATTTGGAGATGGGGTCTTTGAAGAGGTGATTAAGTTAGAATGAGGCCATTACAGTGGGGCCCTAGTCCAACATGACTGGTGTCCATACAAGAAGAAAAGCCACCAGGGATGTCTCAGAGGCCAGGTGAGGACACAGGCGGAAGATGTCCTCCCAAAGGCCAAGGACAGAGGCTGCAGCAGAAACCAGCCAGCCCCTGATCTGGACTTCAGCCTCCAGAACTGTGGGAAAACAAATGTCTGTTGTTTAAGCCACCCAACGTATGGTATTTTGTTATAGCAGCCCGCGTGGATTAAGATAGGCACCTTTAGTGTTAAGCCCCCTTCTGCCCTGGCATGCTAGAATTCTATGGATATTGTAATGGTGACCAAAGGGTCATCAAGAAGAGTTTATATTTACCCACTGTCCTCTCTTGAAGAAGACAGGGAAGGGTATACCATTTTTATGATGATCTCCCTCCAAAATGGAGCCCTAAAGAGAGAAGCTTCACGTGCAGAGGAAATGTGCTTTGCAGAAAGACTCAACGCCCAGCGACAGGAGACATTAGTAGCAATATCAACGACTGACGTTTCTGTGTCTTCATTTATGAAGTTCTTTAACACACAATATTAACTTGTTTAAATCGTTGCAACAAAGTTCAAAGCTGGGGGAAGCCAGCATTTTTGCTCTGATTTTATACAAGAGAAAATGGAGGCTCAGAGGGGTTAAATCACTTGTCCAAGCTGACACAGCGAGAACTCGGGAGCTGGAAGTCCCTCCAGGTGCTCTGAATCTCAGCAGTGCTCTTTCGAGAGTAATAGTAATACTGCTCTTCTGCCTTATGTTTTGGGAGAATGGAAACAAAGAAATATAAGGAGAAACAGATACAAAAATCCCAATTAGTTTAAGGTGCTTTTCGAGTCATAAATTACTTTGTGCCATTTTTATGTGTTCCTTAAGATAAAGGATGAGCCTTTCAACAAATGGATAATGACCGATCCTGTGTGTGAATGTAATTGCAATGCTTAGAAGTAACCTTCTTGGTCTGAGAGGAGAAAAATGCAAGTATGGGGGCAAAGGAGGAAAGAGGAAATGGATGTAAGAGGATGGTTATAATGATGAGTTTTGAAAAGAGAAACCAATGCCATCTACCTAAGAACTAATAACACCACTGCCCATAAACAGGAAGCGGCTTTCTGGGGAGATGATTCTGCACAGAATCTGCTCTTTCCTCTCCTCCAGGTTAATTTGGGCTGCAAAGCCGGTGCCGGCTCATCTAACACACCATGGGAGCCGCTCTGACGGCTGGCTTTGAACAGGCCAGATAGTGCGTCCAGTGAGCATTTACTGCTTTTAATATTTTTTTTGTCCTGTCCAAAATGGTACTGAAAAATGACCCTTTAATTTTACCTCAAATTAATATTTGTTACATAAATTGAACAGTAAACATTATCTCTAGGTTGGACATCCTTTTTAGAAGGAGCTTTCAATAACTTCCTGAAAAATGTTTAAACAGAAGCTTCAGTTGAGATTTTGGACCCCTTTTCACTGGCTAGAACCCACCCTACAGGGTTCTAACCAGTGAACTCCTGTGACCCTGTCCCTTCCTTAGCTTCCTAGCTGGCAGGGATTCCACGGCATGTTGCTGACCTCCACCCTCTATCCCAGTTTGGGTGGCCCCATTCCCCTTACTTGCTTTTGGAGGGGATGGAGACCAAGGGGCTGCTAGATAATAAATTTTAGTCCATTTGATGGTGGTAAGTTTAAATACTGTCATTCCTTCCTTTAGGATGTCAAATGCATGGCCTGGATATTCTGTGTTCTCCATGGGATTTGGGACATTTTCTCGGAGGTTTTCCCAGACTTATGACTCTTTACTTGTTGTTCGAGGGTTTATCGCTTTTAGTTTTGCACAGGAATGAAGGGTTGATGTTTGAAATCTGTAGAATCTAATTTTTACAGAGGTGTGCATTTCCCCAAGAACTCTTCCCATCCTTTTGCTATACTACTTCCAAATACATCAAATCAACTCCAAGGAACAAAATGGACCGCCTCGAATTATTTCTACCCACCAGTTTTAAGCACAGACACAGAAGAAGTTAAATTTTTAGGCAATTAATAATAGCTCAAGAGTATGTTTATGATGAGCATTAATACTTGTCTATTACTCTAGCTAGACCCCGTGCAGCCTTCCTCTATGGACGCCCATCTCAGCACAATGCCAGGCCCGGGCAGATTTCCATAAATACATGCTGGCTTGAAGAGTACCAGGGGATCACTTCCCTCAGAGGAGACAGCGGCCTGGGCAAGCCACACCCCTTTTGAGTTACCCAGGGCCTTCTCCAGTTGCAGCGAGCAGGGGCTACTGTTCGTTGCCGTGTGCAGGTTTCTCATTGCGGTGGCTTCTCTTGCTGCAGAGCACGGGCTCTAGAGCACGGGCTCAGTAGCTGTGGCACATGGGCTTAGTTGCTCCGCAGCATGTGGGATCTTCCTGGACCAGGGCTCGAACCCATGTCCCTTGCATTGGCAGGCAGATTCTTAACCACTGTGCCACCAGGGAAGCCCATGACTGTCTCTTTATGCTAGGTCCCACCCTAGCATTCATGAAGGGTGGAAAATATTCTTACTGTAATATTTCAGTGATTCTATGTACCCCCCCCCTCAAAAACAATAAACAGCTAATAATAGAGGCCAGGCACGATAATTCAGAGTAAGTGCTGAGCCTGGCACTTACTCTGAATTATCCCATTTCAACCTCACACTAGAAGCTGGGAGCTAAGTCTTAGTGCAACCCCCATTTCACAGATGAGGAAACTGAGGCTAAGAGGGCTTAATCTCCTACACAGGAGCATTGACTAAGACCAAGTCTGCTGGACCTGCAGCCCATGCTCCTGCCACAGCACTTGGAGGAAGGAGGGCTTTAACTCAGCACTGTGTAAAGACAGTAACAGGATTGACCAAGAATGACTGAACCTCTTCTGAAATAACCGAGGATTTTACGTAACTGAAATACGTTATAACCTTTCTTAAAAGCTGTAACATGGACCTCTGATATGGTCCCCAGATGTCCCCTACTGGGGACACCCACAGTCTTACTCAGGCCAGTCTAGATTGCCAACCCCCACCAGCACAGCCGGGATCCTGCTGGTCCAGAGCCAAGCCCAACCTCTCCATACTCATGCCTGTATGTGCGGGGACTCTCCCTCTCTTACAGGGTCTCACCTCCATCTGACAGCTGCCTCCCACCCCAGCCTGTCATGTACAGTAAGCACTGCCCGCCTGGTTCCTTATTTATTGCTGGAGATCGTAAGCTCTTTGTGTCTCCATCACCCAGGAGCCTTTTGTACACCGGAAACTAACAACACTGTAAATCAACTATGCTTCAATGCTTTAAAAAGCCAAAAAAAAAAAAAAAAAGAAGAATACAGAGGCAGACATGAAAACAGAACCAAACAAAAACGCTGTCTCAGAGTAGGTCTGAGAGGCATGTTAGACACTCTAGCTAGAGGCAAGTGCTGTTTTTGTCACAAGCATTTCTGGTTACTGATGGTTTTTAATCGGGGAAGTGACAGGGGACGGACGCTAGGGGCAGGAAGGAAAGGAAGGGAATGAGTGAGAAGGCGTTTGCAAAAGGAGAGATGAGGTCACTACAGGAATGAAAAGGAGAGGACAGAAGTAGGACGGACCTCCGAGCTAGAACCAACAGAACCTGGGACTTCCTGGACATCAAGCATGAAGCAGACACAGAGGCAGTGTCGGCGATGCCCCCCACTTCCTGTACCGGTTTCCTCTGCAAACTGTGGTGTCAGTAACTGAGCTTCAAACTGTGGTTGAGCCTACCTATCCCCCATCTCCCTTTCTTTCTTTTATTCAAAATACTCTCTAAGTGTTAGCGGAAACGGATGCCCTGCTGGACACGCCACCTTCCAGCCTCCCTTGCAGCTCCATGGGGCCACGTGACTGTCCTTGGGTCAAGGGATGTGAAGAAGTGATGTGGCAACTTCTAGACCAGATTCTTATGAGGGAGCTGCTTTGCCCTCGACTTTCCCTCCTTCTCCTTCCCTCAGGCTGAAACCTGGGGCTTCTTGTCTGCGGACAATTACACGAGAGAAAAATACCCCTCTTTCTTATTTATTCATTGAATTTGGGTGCCTTTTTGTTACAGCAGCTTAGCTTGTACCTGAAATAAATTAGAACTGTAACAGGAGAAGTGGCGATTTGGTTCTGCTTTGAAGTGGGGAGCGTGGGGTAGGTGGAGACGAAATTAATTGCTCCTGAAGAGCTGTACTGCCTGTGGTTCACCAAGAGGTGACCTCAGGAGAGACCAGGGCTGGAGCCATGGTCTCGGGAGGGCACTGCTTAGGGGGTAGTTGAAGCCATAGGGGTAGATGAGATTACCAGGGAGATCACGGAGAGTGAGGAAAGGGGGCTTAGGACAGCATCAGGGACAAAAAGGGATTTTTAAGGAGAGAGCCACTAACTTTATTTCATGCTATAATCATTCACTGCCATGTCTGCTTTTCCAACTAGTTACAAACTCTTTGAGTTCTTGGATTATAGCTTACTGATCTCGGGACAAAACACCGAGAACACTTTTATGCAGAATGGGCATTCAAACTGATCTTAAGAACGACACTTAAAATGCTTCACATTTCAGGAGTACATTTGCTTTCTCTTCTTGATATCCGAGGCTGCAGACTTAGGCCATCCTGAGTCAGTCTTTAAGTGCTGGGAATCAGAAGACCGATCATGAGCACGATGAGGGTGGGCCAGGTGGGAGTGTGGCAGCCTTGAGAGCACCTGCGTGCCCAGGTGAAGGGGGCGTCTGCCCTTCAGCAAAAAGACAAACCGCGCAAGAAAAAGTGGGCGACAGACGGCTCGTGGAAGACATCCAATAGCTAATTAGCACATAAAAGTGCTCAGCTTCCTTAGTGATCAGGGAAATGCAAATTAAAACCACGATGAGATACTGTTCACACCTGCTCTAACAGACAAACCAACAACAACCTAACTGACAACACCGAATGTTGGCAAGCATGTGGAGAGACTGGAACCCTCAAACGCTCTTGGGGACGGCGCAAGAATGGAACAGCCATTTCCAGAACTGTATGGAAGTTTCTCCTAACGTAAAACTCACATCTGTCCTATGAGCCAGTCATTTCTCGTGTAGGAATTTAACTGAGAGAAATGAAAAACATCTCTGTCCACAAGAAGACTTGTGCGAGGATATTCATAACAGCCTTATTTATAACAGCAAAATGTGGACACAACCCAAATGTCCATTAGCGGAAGAGTGGATAATTCATGTTGGCATATGCATGCCAATGGAACACGACTCAATGAAAAGGAAAAAACTACTGATATGCTCAGCGACGTGGATGAATCTCTCATGCAGGGCAAAAGCACCCAGACACCCAGACGCAAAAGACCGTATACTGTCTGATCCCATTTGTAGGAAATCCAAGACCAGGCAAAACTAATCTATGGTGACAGAAATACGGAAGTGGTGGCTTCAGAGGTAGGGAGGGGGTGGAAATGACTGGAAAAAGAGGCCTGGGGGAACCTTCGGGAGTGACATAAACGTCTTACTTGGGTGGTGATTATATGGATGTATTCATAGACAAAGATCATCAAGCTGAACACTTAAAATAAAATGAATAATCAGGGCTTCCCTGGTGGCGCAGTGGTCGAGGGTTCGCCTGCCGGTGCAGGGGACGTGGGTTTGTGCCTTGGTCCGGGAAGATCCCACACGCCGCGGAGCGGCTGGGCCCGTGAGCCATGGCCGCTGGGCCTGCGCATCCAGAGCCTGTGCTCCGCAAGGGGAGAGGCCACAACAGTGAGAGGCCCGCGTACCGCAAAAAAAAAAAAAAAAAGAATAATCATCTTAAAACAAAATGAGTAATCTTTTATATTTATCCACACATTTACCATTTTGACAATCTTATTTCTTTCCTATAATTCCAAGTTTCTATCATTTTTAAAAGATGTTTTCTCTGGATACTGACTTCTGCTTTTGTTTTTTTTATTATTCTTTAAGCAGTTCAAACATGTCATTCCACTGCCTCGGTCTGTTTCTGGCGAGGTTAACTGTCACTCACAGCCCTGTCCTCTGTATGTGATGTGTGTCTTTAGCTAGGCTGTCTTTGGTGTGATGTGTGTATTTGCATTTATCCTGTTTGGGGTTCACTGCTTCTTGGGTCTGCAGGTTGCTCTTTAAAAAAACCAAATTTGGGATGTCTTTGCACATCATTTTTTCCAAAAAGATTTCCCCCAATCACTCGCTCTTCTCCTTCTGACAAGCCAATTACACATCTCTTACACTGCCACAGGTCCCTGACACTCTGTTCATTTTCTTTTAATCTTTTTTTTCTCTCTGTTCTTTAGATTGGATAGTATCAGTTGATTGTCTCCAATTCACTGACCCCTTTTCCTGCGGTCTCCAACCTGCTGTAGAGCCCAGCCAGTGAATCTTTCATTTCAGAGATTCAACTCTTGGGCTCTAACATTTCCGTTTGGTTCTTTTGTAGTTTCTGTTTCTCTGTTGTGCTTCCCCACCTGGTTACTCACTATATTCCTCTGTTTCTGGAAGTGCTTGAACATGTTTATGACAGTTTTTAAAAATTTCACATCTGCTAGTTCCAACATCTGGGTTATTTCAACACGCATGTCTATTGACTACTTTTCCCCTTGATTAAGGGCCCTGCTTTTTGTAGGTCTAAGTTTTAAAAATAAGTGTTCAACATCATGGATGGTATACTGTAGGAAGCGTGTATTACTTTGTCTTCCTTTAGCAGGTGTTGAGTTTTGTAGGCAGGCAGGTAAATTACTGGATGCCTCTGACTCCACCACACTTGGTTTTAGTCTTTGTTAGGGTGGGTCCACTTGAGTTTCCTAGAGAGACCCTTACTCGGTCATGGTCCTTACTCCTCAAGCCTGGCCTTTCTCAGGTCTTGTCTCGAGGTGCTCAGTGAGGTCTCTCCACCCTGGCTGGGCTGGAATCCAACGTCTCCCAGCACGATGCAGCCTCTGTTGCCCTCACCCATGTCAGTCCTGCAGCAGCTGCCCTCTGCCAGGCCTCCCGGGGCATGTGATGCCCATGCTTCATCTAAGACCACCCGGGAACCCCCCGTGCAAACTCCTGGGGCCTCCTCTGCACAGGTTACTGCTCTCCACTGCTCGGCCCCATGATTTCTTTCTTTTTTTAAAAAAATTTTTTGGCCACGTGGCATGTGGGATCTTAGTTCCCCGACCAGGGATTGAACCGGCGCCCCCTGCACTGGAAGCACGGACTCTTAACCACTGGACCGCCAGGGAAGTCCCAATGGCCTCACGATTTTTAGCTGCTTTAATCACCTGGATCTCTGGTAACTGCTTCTTCAGCTCAGCAACATCGTGGTCACTGCTGGAGCACCTCTCTGTGCTGTGGTCTGGTAAGTGACTCCAGGCAGAAAGCTGGGGCCAACAGGGGACTCAGTGTGATCCCTTTTCTTCAAGGATCACGGGCCTGTGGTGTCTATTGCTTGGAAACAGCTGCCTTATACATTTTGTGTCTTATAGCTGTGTACAGTGGGATGTTAAGTCCAGTACTACTCTATAATAGCTGGAAGCAGGGCAGGCATGGGTACTTGGTAGAAGCTCCCAGGTGATTCTAACAGGCTTCCATCTCCTCCCATGGGGATCCCTGGCTAAGAACTGAGGTCCCAGGAACAAAAGAGGTATGCAGATGGCTGCCCAAGGCTATCTCAGTGAGATGCCATTATTATTATAGCACATGATTGATTCTGGTCCACTAAGCTGTCTTCTGATTACAATTTTAGCTTTCTAGGTAGATGTGCCTATAAGGAGACATATCATTACTTATTGTAAATTAATAAATTGGGATTTTCGTTTTCTATATCAGGCTCTAGTAAACTTACTTAAAAGGCGTTTCCTTGAAAGTCAGAGCCATTCTTGGTGCACTAACAATGCCCACACTTAGGTGCCAGCCTGGTCTCTCCATCTGGAACCACCATTCTGATTAGCTAAATTCTGACCAAATTCTTCATCACTAGCTTTTCCTTTTTTTTTTAAGAAAATAGCTGTGTTAAGGAGCCCTGAGATCAGAATCAGATTCATTATCACCAAAACCTAGTAAGTCTTTACACGGTTCCTTGCAATGCAGAGTTGGTCTAGTTATCATCTTCACCAGAATTAACCTCCTGAAGACCTGACATTTGGCTGAAAAACTGCAATTTTAATCAAAAAGAGTGATCTGAATATAACATAAGCATATACTGCAATTTATATATTACTTTATTCAAATTAACTGCCAAATTAAGGAAATAGATTGACAGTACTCTTGAAGCTGGACCTGGTGGTATCTGTGGTTACTTGAATGAGTGAGAGTAATTTCATAATGGCATTAGACAAGAAAAACCAAACGTCTAAAAAATCTATGAAGAGAGATTCATTGGAGTCTAACATCCCAAACACTGCCCTGCTTTGTATGCAAGCAGTTTAAAGAGTTTCACAGATAAATTCATTTGCCCTATTCTTCTGGTTTAGGGGTCACCCCATGGAAAACCAGTCTTTACTATTTTTCCCATCTCCCAAAGGAGAAATTGAGTCAATGACGTCATTAACGCTGTTGATACAATTGCTCAAGTGTAGAAGAACCACTTCCTCAATGACTCCTCCATTTCCTTAAAGCTCAGCTGTTTTACCCCTAAAAGCCCTTCCTGGACCCCTGACTGGGTTACAGACCATCCTCTGAACTCCCAGACCTCCAGCACCTTACTCAGTACCCTGGGTTTTAAGTACCTGCTTCTGCATCTGCCTCCCCAGTGCCCAGGTGTCCCCTGAAGTCAGAGACCATGTCGCATCCATCTTCCACTCCTGGTACACTAACAGGTGCATCTCCTGGGTTCAGTCAAGTTTATACAATGAAGCAATGAATGGTTCCCATTTAATGCGCTAAGCCCTGGGATGGGGCTCAAGATACAAGGAAAAATAAGAGGGATCCAAGTGCACGGGAAACTCACAAGTGGGCGGTGATTACATTTGCATAATTTGTATGTGATTGTCATTTAAAGCACTGTGTTTTGCAAGATGCTCTTCAGCAATTTTCAGGTTAAATCTATATAGCAGGTCACGTCTTTTTCTGCTTTTTCTTATCTTCCCCAAGACTGAAATCTTACAACACAAAGGCAGCATGCTATGGTCATGCTGGAACAAGATAAGGACCCAGCTCCATTATCCTTAGTAGTTATGTGATTTGGGGTTTGCTTTCAATTCTCTATAGCCACAATTTAGTCACCTTTAAAACGGTGGTGGTATCATCTACCTTACCTGTCTGTCTCCTAGGGTTGTTGTCAGGATTAAATGAAATAATATGTGAAAGAGCTTTGTAAACCATACACAGCTGTAGATATTGGATTTATTATGAAGTCACAATTGTATGGAAGCTGCTGACGCCAAGTTTCAAGAAACTGCTTGTCCACAGGGTAGTTTACGGGCAGCCCTTGGTATCCTGACTTATTTTTTTCGGTCAATTCTGGTTAAGGATTAAACTCACAGATTTAAAAATATTAACATTATTCATAAAGGAGTAAATATTTTAGAGGATCACAAAACAGACATCTCCATATAAAATAACTAAAAGGTGCTATACCTATAGACTTCAAAGAATTTTATAAATATCAAAAAATGTGTTGCTGCCAATTGGAATAAATCATTGTCTCAAAGAAAGTAGCAGCTTTGTGGAACTGTAGCTGATGATGTATTTTCCATGGCAACCAAACCCAGTCTCTGGTACATCTAAGGGAGTTTGTGGTTTTGATATTACTGTGCATGGGTAAGCACCTGTTTGAGATAGAAACTAAAATGACTTTTAAAGATTACATTTACTGGGATAAAATCTAATCATGGCAGCTGACATCACTGGTTTGAATTTTTCCCAGCTCAGAACATCATCTTCCTATAGCAGGGGCAGGTAACTCCCAGGCCTCGTCACGCTGAGTGGTCCATCTTGCAAAGAAAGCAGTATATTTGAATCTCTACTGTCACACTCAAAGTTCTGACAGCAGACCAAACCTTCTAGATCAAATCTTCTAAATAACACTATTTGCACCCCACCATAGAACCTAGGACAGTGAGAGTTAAATAGTAAATATGTATTTGGGTCCCCCCTGCCAAAGTTGTTGAGAAGATTCAACTCCACTGATCAGAGAGAATTTCGCATTCCAGAGATGTTGTGTTTTTTTTTCATTCAATTCAACATAAAATTCTAATTTACTTTGTGGTTTTCTCTTTGACCCATGTGTTAGTTGTGTGTTGTTTAATTTCCAGGTATTTTTGTGCTACTGATGTATAGTCAGATTCTGTTACAGTCCAAAACAGTTTGTATGGTTCAATTCTTTCATATTTGTTGAGGTTCGTTTTATGGCTCAGCATATGGTCCATGTAGGTCAATGTTCCACGTGTATTTGAAAAGGATGTACATTCTGCTTGTTGGATGCAATCTTCTATGAATGTCAATTAGGTCCTATTGGTTGATACTGTTGTTTGGGTCTTTTAAATCCAACTGATTTTCTGCCTGTTCGTTCTCTCAGTACTGAGAGAGGAGGGCTGAAGTCTCCAACTGCAATAGTGGAATTGTCTATTTCTCCTTTCAGTTCCACCAGTTTTCGCTTCATGTGACTTGAAGCTCTATTTTTAGGCACACGGATATTTAGTATTGTTGTGTCTTTTTGGTGAACTGACTCCTTGATCATTATGTAATGGCCATCTTCATCCTTAGTAGCACTGCTGGTCTGAAGTTTACTCTGTGTGATATTAACATAGACACTTCAATTTTCTTTGGATTGGTGGTAGCATAGTATATCTTTTTTCCATCCTTTTACTTTTAAATATCTATATCTTTTTTTTTTTTTTTTTTTTTAAACATCTTTATTGGGGTATAATTGCTTTACAATGGTGTGTTAGTTTCTGCTCTACAACAAAGCGAATCAGCCATACATATACATATGTTCCCATATGTCTTCCCTCTTGCGTCTCCCTCCCTCCCACTCTCCCCATCCCACCCTTCCAGGCTGTCACAAAGCACCGAGCTAATATCCCTGTGCCTTGCGGCTGCTTCCCCCCAGCTATCTACCTTACTACGTTTGTTAGTGTGTATATGTCCATGACTCTCTCTCGCCCTGTCAAAACTCACCCTTCCCCCTCCCCATATCCTCAAGTCCGTTCTCCAGTAGGTCTGCGTCTTTATTCCTATCTTACCCCTAGGTTCTTCATGACATTTTTTTCCCTTAAATTCCATATATATGTGTTAGCATACGGTATTTGTCTTTTTCTTTCTGACTTACTTCACTCTGTATGACAGATTCTAGGTCTATCCATCTCATTACAAATAGCTCAATTTCATTTCTTTTTAAGGCTGAGTAATATTCCATTGTGTATATGTGCCACATCTTCTTTATCCATTCATCCGATGATGGGCGCTTAGGTTGTTTCCATGTCCTGGCTATTGTAAATAGAGCTGCAATGAACATTTTGGTACATGACTCTCTTTGAATTTTGGTTTTCTCAGGGTATATGCCAAGTAGTGGGATTGCTGGGTCATATGGTAATTCTATTTGTAGTTTTTTAAGGAACCTCCATACTGTTCTCCACAGTGGCTGAACCAATTCACATTCCCACCAGCAGTGCAAGAGTGTCCCCTTTTCTCCACACCCTCTCCAGCATTTATTGTTTCTAGATTTTTTGATGATGGCCATTCTGACTGGTGTGAGATGATATCTCATTGTAGTTTTGATTTGCATTTCTCTAATGATTAATGATGTTGAGCATTCTTTCATGTGTTTGTTGGCATTCTGTATATCTTCTTTGGAGAAATGTCTATTTAGGTCTTCTGCCCATTTTTGGATGGGGTTGTTTGTTTTTTTGTTATTGAGCTGCATGAGCTGCTTGTAAATTTTGGAGATTAATCCTTTGTCAGTTGCTTCATTTGCAAATGTTTTCTCCCATTCTGAGGGTTGTCTTTTGGTCTTGGTTATGGTTTCCTTTGCTGTGCAAAAGCGAAATATCTATATCTTTATATGTGAAGTGGATTTCTCTTCGGCAGCCCACAGCTGCATCTTGCTTTTTTATCCAATCTGGCAAACTGTCTTTTAATTGGTGTGCTTCGAAGAGATATTTTTATAAATCAGAAAATGTACATTATTTTTGTGATCCCAAGATTAGTTATTTTTTCTGAGGTGTCCTCTTGGGTTTTGCATTTTAACTCATCTTTTTTAAAGCTGTGAGGGGAAGGAATACAACAGAATCTAATCTGAAACTTAAGGGAATTGGCATATACTGTGCCCTCAATTTTCTGCCAGACATTCTGCTAGATCCTTTGCTCTCATTCAGCTCGTGTGACAGGACTATTCCCTCCATCTTACTGACGGAGGCAAGTGAGGCTCCCCACACAGTTCTCCCCTTCCTCCATAGTAACAAAATATCTGGGCAAGGTCACCAAGAAAAAAGAGCACATTTCCCAGTCCCCTTGTGACTAGGTTTGCCCTGTGACTTAGATCTGGCCAAGGAGATATAAGTTCCAGGATACTTTTCCCCAAGGGGAGCTGACCCACTGTTTCTGCTTCTTTGTTCGTTCCCTCCTCCATCCTACCACTGGACTAGAGATATGATGACCACGTGGCACCCAGTGCTGACCACTGCCACCCGGGACCACGAGGAGAAGTACCAGTGTCTTGGGGATGGGTGAACGCTGAGCTGTTGGAAGCCTCGGCCCCCTGTGGACTCTGTGAAACAGAACCACACCTGCTTCTGGGTGCTTTTACCTCCTGACTTTTACATAAGGGAGGAATAAACATCTAGCTTGATTAAGCTACCACTGTTTAGGGAGTTTGTTATTTGTTCCTGAATCCCATCTTAATGGTTATAGCCTAGGGATGAATTAACATAACACTGTTACATAATTATACTCTAATCATCCTAATGGCTATAGCCTAGGGATGAATTAACATAACACTGTTACATAATTATACTCTAATCTACGTTTGGACAGATTCATACGAGCATCTACCATGGTTTTGGGTGGGAGTCATAGAGAACTGGGATACAAAACTATTTCATTTTGTTTATCTGATTTTTCAATCTATTAAATTAAAAGTTACCCAAAAACGGTGGTGGGGGAGCTGGGGATGCCGTGGTAAAGTTACGCATGATGTGTAAAGTTACGCACAATGTGTAAAGTTACATACGATGTGTAGAAGAATTCTAGACTTGGGTTAAGACCTGACTCTGCCCCATCCCAGCTGTATGCTCTTATGGAAGTCACTTAACCTTTCTGAGCCTCAATTTCCTGTAAAAGACACCAGCACCTACTTCACAGAGCTGTCAGAATGAATAAATAAAACATATCATGTGACAGAGCTTGGTAAGTACTAAGTGCTTTGTAAATACAAGAGATTATGATCATAAATTGGAAGACACATTTTATGCATAAACCCTGGAAGGTAAAATCATCTCACAGATACACTTACAGTGGCATGTGTAAATATATTTAGGTTGCTAGTTATAAATGAGAATAAGTTGAAAAGTTCATTCTATTTAGTAACTTAAGAACGTAATAAATAAGTCAGTGTTTACTGTCATAAACTAAGATTTCTATCGTACCTTTATATCAAAGCTCTCAGAGGTCATGACTTTATTTCATGTTGTAGAAAACATTCAGGTATTGTTTGTTTGTTTTATTTCAATAAGCTAACTTTAATCTAAATGTGGATTTAACCATTTAGCTTCCTGTACAATACCTGAGAAACTTTAACAGAAGGATTGCTTTGTTAATTACTGCTTTCTGTTTTAAAACTATATTTCATGTTAAGTGTTTTTTTTAAAGTTTTCAGTAGAGACGGAAAAGCAAAGTCCATCTTAAGTCTGAGGCTGGCAGAAAGCTAAAAACCCATGGCCTTGGCTTCGGAAGAGCCAGAGCAGAGGTAACAAGTTCAAGAGAGGAGGGGGTGACAGAGCCACACGTGGGTGCAGAGAGAAGCTTTGTCCATCAGCAGGGGGGGCCGGGGCAGTGGCAGGTAAAGAAGGCCAGGAGGAGGGCGGCTGGGTGACTGAGAGCTTCAAAGATGAGAGGCAATTTCACAGCACATTCAGACAGTCACAGTTCTGAGCAGCCTCGAGGAAGGAATCTGGTGGCAGATGTGCAGCGCTCTTAGTGTTGGTCCAACTTGTGTCTGCATGTACGTCTCAGCAGGGCTCTGGTCTGCCTGTGAGAGCACTGGGGCTAAGTAAGGAGTGTGAGCCAGAGGCCCCATTTGAACCTAGCTATTTATTGCATGTTTTTCTGTGGAGTTCATCTAATTCATATTTTTTTAATTCGTATTTCTTATAGCTCAGGTTTTCTAATAAGGCAGCTTTGCTGGAGAGAAGACCATAAATATCTACCTGATGGTGGTCAACAACCTGAAGCATAACGTCTCAAAAGGAAGTAATCTGCTTCCGGGAAGAACATCTTACAAATCTATTTCAGCATCTACAAATGTAAAGGATGAATCTTCAAGGATCCAGTATTTGACTTCCAAATTTGGAGAATGCCACTTTATCCAAAAATCAGGGCTTAAACTTTAAGAACTGTACTTTTTGGGAAATTTTAAGGTGTGATTAAAAAAATCATATATTAAATATGTTTCTAGCATCTTTACTCCTCCTTCCCTGGATGTGATGCTGGATTCTGGTTTCCTGGAGATCCGAAATGCCCTTTCATCCCACAACCAACATAGCTAGAGGAAGGCTTTTCCAAGGATAGACCCAATTCAGACCAACTCCAAAGACAAGGCAAGAGCCATCAACCCTGGAGGGTGACCTGAGATGAGAAGCTTTCAGGAGGATGACTAGAGATCCCTGTCTTCATAGGAGATACAAATACCATAGATGGCAGAAATTTCAGCCACTCCACGGGGACTCTACCCTTGGACCACAAAAGGCTCCATCCCAAACTACATCTTGGTATATGTCTGGCAATTATGTGTCCCTTCTCAGGTGTGTGTGAGAGAGAGGGAGGGAGGAAGGGGGGGAGGGGGAGGGGGAGGGGAGGGGGGGGGGAGGGGGAGGGGGGAGGGGGAGGGGGAGGGGGGAGGAGGGGAGGGGGAGGGGGAGGGGGGAGGAGGGGAGGGGGAGGGGGAGGGGAGGGGAGGGGGAGGGGAGGGGGGAGGGGGGAGGGGCGGGGGAGGGGCGGGGGAGGGGAGGGGCGGGGGAGGGGAGGGGGAGCGGGAGAGAGAGAAATTGATATAATTCCCTTCTTATAAGGCAACCCTAGCTACACTGAGATTAAATCCACCATAATCTTGCACAGTGATTTACAGAATAAATATCCAGGACACTGCACATATAGATGAGTTTAAATCAAACGTGAAATCCTACCCAAATTATTGGTCCACACTTTTGAGATTATATTCCAAGAAAGTAACACAAGAGGAGAAAAGTAATTTGCAAACAGTACACTCATTGTAGCATAATAGCAAAAAGTGGTAAAACCCCAAACACTGAAAGGGGTGTTTTATAATCAGGGTGTAGCTGATTCTAGTTTATGACAGAGTGTTTTATAACTCTTAAGTGACAAGTGCGAAAAGTGTTTTTAATCCATGGAAGGAGGAATGGGTTTTCCTTTCCAAAGGTACGCAGGATGGGTAATGCCCCCAAATGGTCATGGTGCCTACAGATCCAGGGCACATTCACTGGGGGCAGCAGGCATAGCTCGTGCTCAATAATTGTGCTCTTTCCCTTTCCACGTGCATCTACCCGAGTCTCAGTCACTGTACAGGCCCATCTCAGATAGCCCCTCCTGCACGGAGTCTTGGATCGTAAGCTCCTCGAGGACATGAGCTGTGTCTTATCCACCACTGACTTGTCCGTATATGGCACCAGGTCATAGCTAGTCCACATGGTGCCTTTGTGAAAATTAGAAAAAAAGACCCCTTCCTGTGGGTGGCAGCAACCCCAGGCTGGGGTCCAGGGCTTGGTGAGCTGCTGCAATGTGGGTGCATTTCAGCCCCCACTCAGAGGGGCGCCCTCTGCAAGGTATGACTGCTTCACCATCCATGGTGACCCTGCCTAGCCTGTGCCTGGCACATACTAGGCGCCTAATAAATATTTGTTGAATGAATGAATGGACTGAGATTAAGGAGAACTAAGGTTTTCTTATTGGTACTTCTTACAGACGTTCCAACTTTAGCCAAGATCTTTGACCATGTCTCAGTTTACCGATCTCACAAATGTGGTGAACAGACTATAGTCATTAAGACCTGGATCACCTCTGAAATGCTATGAAGCTGCCTGCTACATAAAGGTGCTCAGAAGCTTGTTAAATGAAGGAACCATTCTCCATAACTGGGCAGAGCCTTGGCTAGGTACCTTGGCTAGGTGTGGTAGAACAATACATTGCTTTTTGTCCCTGGAGCTCCTAAAACCCTTTGGATTTCCTGAGTGACAGGAGTGCCTTTTTATTTATGATGAGCTCCTTCTCTGAGTTTATGCTAACAAGGTAACTTACTGGGGGGCCCCTAGAGAGCCTCAGGATGGGGCTGGTCACAGGACAGACCAGGTGATTAGAGGGATGGAATTTTCAGCCCCACTCACCAACCTCTAGGGAGAGGAGACGCTAGAGAAGGGGTTATAAAATCTCTTGATTCAGAGAGCTCCCAGGTCAGTGAACACAGCTAGCTCCTGGGGGAGGGACCTGTCCTGGGAGGGTGTGGAAGCTCCGTACCTCCCCCTCCCCCCAAATACCTTGTCCTGTGCGTCTCTTCCATTTGGCTGTTCCTGAGTTGTATCCTTTATGATGAACTGGTAAACGTAAGTAAAGTGTTTTCCTGAGTTGTACAAGTCATTCTAGCGAATTACTGACTATGCGGAGGGGGTGTGGGAACCCCTGAATTTATAGCCAGTTGGTCAGAAGTATAAGAGGCTCCTGGGACTTAGGACTGGCACCTGCAGTCTAGTGGGACTGGCCCTTCACCTGTGGGGTCTGCACTCACTCTGAGAGTTAGTGTCAAAACTGAACTGAATTGTTGAACACCCAGCAAGTGTTCTCCATGTGGAAAAATCTCCTACACACCTGATGCCCGAAGTGGGATCAGAAAACACCACTTGGCCTTCCCTGGTGGTACAGTGGTTAAGAATCCGCCTACCAATGCAAGGGACATGAGTTTGAGCCCTGGTCCGGGAAGATCACACACGCCGCAGAGCAACTCAGCCTGTGCGCTACAACTACTGAGCCTGCGCTTTAGAGCCCGCGAGCCACAACTACTGAGCCCACGAGCCACAACTACTGAGGCCCACATGCCTAGAGCCCGTGCTCCGCAACAAGAGAAGCCACCACAATGAGAAGGCTGCGCACCACAACGAAGAGTAGCCCCCGCTCGCCGCAACTAGAGACAGTCCATGCGCAGCAACAGAGACCCGACGCAGCCAAAAATAAATAAAAATAAATTAATTTAAAAAAAGACACACCACTTATTTGGAGATGTCCTCAAAGTTTACTTGTAAGTCAATTGCCAGAAATTTCCTACTTAAAAACTATTATGGTCAGAGATTCCATCATTGTGGGATGACACATCTCAAAATCTCTGAGATGGATTCTAAGTACACGCCTGCTAGAAGATTCTGTGGTAGCTCCCCCAGAGAAGTCACAGATGGAAATGTATTGTCAATGTGAAGCGTGTCAGCGAACACACCAGGGGGTTACTTTTTGTGTTTAGTTCCCGGAAGCTCATCTAATCCAGATGGGAGCGGACTCAGAGGATGGACACCCAGCCTGACCCGCAAAGGCAAGGGAAGGAGGATGAGAAGGGAGGGGGACCTCCCTCCCCTTTCCCGGGAGCCAGGCCAACCCTAAGGGTGAGATCAAAGCAGGTGGAATCTGTCTTCTTTCGGCACCCTCCCTCACCCGCCTGGCTCCTCTGCCTGGGCCCCTCCCGCTGCCCGGAGCCCCGGCCTGCGGGAACCTCCCACTCCCCGGCCTTGTCCCTGATCCAAATCAAAACCCCTGTTCCTTCAATGCAATTCAGGGATTCTCAAAGTGCACCTAAGAAACACCTGGGGAATGAAGCAGTGCCTCAGCCTCACCCTCAAAGGTTTTGATTCTGGTGCCCTAGGGAAGGTCCCAGGAACTGATGTTCTAAAAAGCATTCCAGGTGATTCGAACACGCACCAGGGCTGGGAACCACCAGCAAAGCTGATTCTGGCTGGAGGCTGAAGGCCTTTGATTGAATTTCTTCACCTCAAGGGTGCAGAAAGCTGATGGGTATTTACGAGCAGGTATCGGTAGAATTTAGGGCAGCATTTTAACGGTCGTGAAGAATTTTAAGCAGCGATTCTTGAATGTGGGGGACAGGCCAGCCCTGTTCTGGGATCTGTAGAAGTGCCCCTAAAGGATTCTGACTTTTCGCAGCTTCTCTTTTTTCTTCTATGTCAAATTTACAATCTTTAGAAATTCCATCTCCCCCTCAGAACCGCACCCCTGGCCCCTCCCCTCCAGTGACCCCGCCCCCCAGACTCAGCTGATAAGAGGTCCAAATAAGGCTGGGGGGTAACAAGACAGGACTGATCATCTGTCTACAGGATCACTGGGAAGTCTGGTTTGTAAGCTCAATACCCCTTTCCCTTCAAGGGAATACCCTGCAGGTCAAGACACTAGAATTTATGACTTTACGGTTAACAGACGATCCTGATATTCCCGTCTTTCCCTCTCACAAATGCAGCCTCTCCAGTGGTTCAGGAACTCGCTGCTAACGTGTCCTCTGGGGCCGCATGCTGGGCTGAAGGGCCCAGGCCGTGGTGCTGCCTTCCCCTCCCCCCACGGCTTTTTCATTTGGCAGGTGAATTCTTGTTCTATTCTTAGCACTAATGCAGAAATCAAGTAAGGCTTAAACACAAAATCCCAGCGTGATCCCCGTGTGGTTCCTGCTGCACTCAGAAGCTTCGGGAAAGCACAGAGGGAGGGGCGCTGGTTACCACATCCCAGGCTCTGGGGATCTTCCTGTCATTGGCAAGGTGTCCTGCGGTTCAGCCAGAACTACACCATCGTATCAGACAAAGAGAAGGAGTTTTAACATGAACCCTAGCATTTTCTAAGCCATCCAGATTCGTGTTCTAGATCACAGAGTATTTCACGGCAGGGTGTACAGTGGCAGGAAGCAAGTTACAGGGAGCACCTAAGTTACCCACCAAAGCTGAGCTGCTTCTGCTGGAGCTGTGTCTGTCCAGGGGTGGGGCGTGACATGGAGGGGTGCTTGTCACCCCACACAAGGCAGACAGACAGATGTGCTGCCATCTGGGAGGAGCAGACTCAAGCCCGATTAGTTCCACCGTGAACTGTTAGGAAGCTGCCCGTATAACAGCGGAGACATGACATAGAAATCACAGCTCCCCGCAAGGCTACAAGAACCCACCACTGTGCTGGGGATGGTACTTCCTTTTGTCCAGGCAGGTGTGCTCTGGTTATTACCTGAGACATAACTGCTTTTGTTATACATTCACAGATAGCAGAAAAAGACACTTTTTACGTTCCTCATTGTCAATGCCCTACTTACCAACTTCATCCCTGATGTTTGCAAGTTCGATTGACAGCTCTTTTTCTTTCACAAGGGCACTTTCATTCTGAAAAAACAAAATGGATACCGAGAGTCCCCTCGTTTTAGGCTAAAGAAGCACGTTCACATGTTCAATTGATGAATCATATTAAGCCAATACTTATAAGTTGAGCCCTTCAGGAGAGAATCTTCTCATTATACAAGCATATAAAACACGTACAAAGCCAAGTCTGACTCACTCATCTGTATCACATTCAAATCGCAAAGCTTGCCGTGTAATATTAATAATATTAATAATACCCACGTATTATCTCTGCACTCTGTATACCTCAACCTACAGTAACTCTCTGCATGTCTATGTCCTACACATTAACCTGCTGTTATATATTGTTATATATTTTTAATTATTGTCACTATTACGAGGTTTTTGACCATGAAAATACCATATTTCTCTGAGGGACAGATGCTTATTTTCCCGGCTGTCCCCTTAAACTTACCCTTTGGTCCATACATGCACTGTTACCTACCTAATGAATAATGGGCAGAAAACCTAACATGAAACATTTCTCTTTGTAATAAGACCAACACCAAAACTTAAGTTTCCAAGGTGTTTTGTTCCATTCTCTGCATCGGTAGAAGGAAGACGAAGAAAACTCACACTCAAAGTGTTACTTACTGTGAAGAACGCCATTTGTCACTAAGTGATTGCTTAGTTGTTTTCAAATCAAATACATACTACGACATAAAATAGATGAGTTGAAGGCATGAGTCAGCACCGGTATTTACATTTGTTTTGATTTTTATTACTACTAAAAATAACTAGGAAAGATGTGGTACATAAATTCTCTTCAAGTGACAGATGCCAAAAGTACAGGCCCTCAAGGAAAGGCTCCTTCATCACGCAGAATGTACTCCCAAAGCAAACACTTCCAAAGAGGAGATTTCGGCCAAAATGGGTACCAAATATCTAGCACAGACATCCTCAGGGCCTCGTGAATGCTCTTCCTTTCCTAAACCTGCTTTGACTTCGATGTCAGCACCTCCGGACAACCTGTGCCGAATGGGAACAGACGGCTGTCACGATCTTGTCTCTGTGTCTGCTGCGCTTAGACCCCGGTGCCACGTGTGCTACTTTCGCTTGATGGCAGGGTCTCAGGTTATCCAAAGGGCATTTCCTAAGCAACGTTAGAATGTCATGCCTAGGTAAAACTCTACTTGCATAATAAGCTGCGAGCTATTCTAGTCACAGGCATTAACAATGATGAAGTCATGCTTCTCTTAAGACTAATGCAGCAACCATACACTATGTGAGGGACAGTGGACCCCCATCCCACTCGTGAAGCTCCCTCCTCACCCCAGCCCATACAGTCCTCGCCTTCCCCGAATTTGAAGGCTGGAAATCACCCCTGAAAGTGTACGTTCTCCTAATCACTACGTGACACTGCCTCGATGCCACGCTCACAGCACAGGGTTGTCCTGAGGGTTAAATAAATTAACGTCCGTGAAGCAGTTAGAACGGGTGCCTGGCACTTACAAGCTCTACACGAGTGTTAGCTGTTACTACAACTCTGTTGTTTCCTTTGATTTTGTTTGCCACTGGATGACATCCTATAGATGACAGGTGCTTTTCCACATTGAGTGCCTGAATGTGTTTAGAGTTGGCATATGTCTTGTTCTCTGCTTTTTTTTTTTCTTTTTAAAGCACCTTCCTGACTCTGTCTTGATTCTACTCTAAGTTCAAAGACTAGAGAACTCAGAACAGGCAAAAGTGTCTAGTCAGACTCATCACAGGCATAGGTGCTTGGTCTAACAGCAGCGTAATACAGCCGGCTGACTTGTTACTACAAATTAAGAAAACTTGGTATTCCTGAGAGGGTAAATTTCAGTATTTACCCTGAAATAATCTCAAACTAGTGAAAAAACTAACTTGTTTCTACTATCAAGAATAATTCTGGGGCTTCCCTGGTGGCACAGTGGTTGAGAATCTGCCTGCCAATGCAGGGGACACGGGTTCGAGCCCTGGTCTGGGAAGATCCCACATGCCACGGAGCAACTAGGCCCATGAGCCACAATTACTGAGCCTGCGCGTCTGGAGCCTGTGCTCCGCAACAAGAGAGGCCGTGATAGTGAGAGGCCCATGCACTGCGATGAAGAGTGGCCCCCACTCGCCCCAACTAGAGAAAGCCCTCGCACAGAAACGAAGACCCAACACAGCCATAAATAAATAAATAAATAAAATTTAAAATAAATAAATAAAAGAATAATTCTGAACGCTCCTATCCTCAATTTCCAAAGCACAGCCAGAGAATTGAAATATTGTCCTCATTGGTCCAGAAATAGCATCACCAAGGATTCACTCTTGGGCCGCTGAGAGTTGCAAAGACTTAGACGAGGTTAGGCAGGGATCGACTAGAATGTAACAAAAAACAACAAACTGACTCTAATCTTTCACCCAAAGCCAATGTTTCCCTCAGAGCCTGCAGAAGCCCTGGGACGAAGCCCTGGGTGGATGTTACCCGTGCAGAGGGATCCTGCGTCACAACCCATCACACCCCGCTTCCCAGCCATGGAAGAATCAGGCATTTGGGGACGGAGTGGCTTGAAGGTCCAGCGAGGAGGACAGGCCTCAGCTGGAGATGGTAATGATGAAGATCTTCAGACTTGAGTCACTTAGATCAAAAGCCACCACTGGTATCTGTGGCCAGGCCTGCCCACCCATCTTTGCTTTAGGAGAAACGTAAGTGAGAGAATGAAAGAGAAGACGCAAGAGAGGAAAGGGAAGAGGATGGGAAGGGAGAAGAGATGCAGGGGAAACAGGAGGGAAACCACGGAGGTGAGAGACCCTGCACCTTCTCCCTTTTGAGAGGCAGAGAGGAAGACAATCCATGAAGACCCAGACCCCCCTCACCCCCAACCTTCTGCAGGCACAGATGACAAAACCAACTGATCTCAGAGTCATCAAATAGACAAAGACAAGCAACAAACCTGGTGGCTAAAATGTCAAGGAAAACGAGCTTGGGTAAGGTCTGCTGATCACTACGTCAGTATTAACACCAACCTTGACCAAACACTTCCTAGATGCCAAGGCACAGCGCTGGGTAAGCCCTTTTGCTCACTTACTCCCCCAAATACTGTCAAGCAGGTCCTGGGTTTTATTTCCCATTCTGGAGGACGGGACTGGGGTTCTGTGGTTAGGTAACTGGCCAAGTAACCTGCACAACCAGCCAGGAAGTGGCCAAGCAGGAGTTTTCACCCAGGCTCCACACTCTTTATCAAACAGTAACACGAGGAGATGCTCCCCTCTGTCCCGTGCTTACCTAGACCCAACACCGAGATCCCAATTGCGCCCATCCTCAGCTTGGATCCGAGCTCTCATTACCACGAAGCCTTCCCCGTCTAACTGGAGGAGAGGCAGCGCCACCCCCATGACTGCTCCAATGGAAGTGTTGCCTGGCTGCATTCACACCCCACCCGCCCCAGGCCTTCGCTGTGTTTGTCCTTGGTGTGGATTCGTCAGTTGCACTTCATTTCCATTCTAGCCTCTGTGTGGCGGTAACATCGGATAGGGCAGCTACTTCACTTTTCCTCAGTCAGCTTTCTCAAGCCCTTCCCGATGGCCTCCCAACGTGCTCCTCCTGCAGGCGCTGGCACGGCTCTGCTCACGGAGGCCAGCCGGAGCAGTCTGGCTGCAGCCCTTCCTTAAGTGCTTGATTTTGAAATGATATCAACTCTTCTAATCTGTGAATTCTCTGCATCAATCACGTTACATTTTGTTTCCTGCAAACCAAACCAGAATGATGCGATGCAACGGAATGAGTCAACAACTGAGACTTCAGGGACACTGCTCCTTAGGCAAGAAAGGGACCTAAAGGGAACTTCCACTCTCCACTCCCTGCCTCAGAGAGTCATCTTTCCAGCCACTGTGGCTCAACGGAGCCCAGCAGCCTTCCTGCCGGGCCCTGAGGTTCTGCTCAACGTCTGGAGTGAGGCTGCCCCAGAGGCTCCCTTCCGAGGGCTCTCATGCACCATCCCCCTCCCCCACCCTAAGCCAGGTCCGGAGTCATGATGCAGTGGGAGGGCTGAAATACAAGCAGGGCCTCCTCGAGGCCTCAGCGTCAGATCAGTGCTCCCCTACATGGGGAATGAGTGGAAAATTCCTCGCTGGTGCCAAGCACATGAGCCCCTGCGTTCAGCCCGATGGGCTAAAAATAGAACTCAGCATTAGGCATCCCAACTACCCTAGTGATACAGTCCAGAAACTGTCAAGTCGAAGAAGCCCGTTTCTCTAAAATTACTGTTTACTCTAGGACGGGCTTAACTAGAAACGGACACTTGGAGAACATTCATCTCGGCCCCTCACCAGCAGCTGTGTTTCTTAGCCGCCTCTTTTATGTTGTCACGCACCTCTCCTTTGCAGTCCGAGTCCTCTAGTGTCTCTGGCGTGGTCCGCTGCGCTCACAGACGGAATCCCAGATGTGCTCTCCCCACGGAACATCCGAGTCTCCCCTCCACCTCTTGTCCTACCAGGTCTGCTGCAGCGAAGCCCGCATTTCTTCTTAGACATGGCGCTGCAGACTCTGGAGAAACGCTGCCTTTGATCTTTCCTAGCTACAGAAGCCTGGCAAAGCGTACAACCTGCTCATCAGCCCATTAACGTCAAGCAACCGGATGTGTGGCCAAGCCCCAAGCAAGCCTGCCACACTCTGTCATCCTAGCATGCTTGGTCAACCGGGGGCTGTCTGTTCTGGGGGCTGGTGCCGCCTGTGTGATTGGTGGTGGCGGGAAGTGAAAACGCCCATCTGTGTTATCATCATCCATGTGACCCTACTTAGGCATCAGCCACCTAAGCCCCTCCCCCAATTAGAAATCGACAGGACAGCCTGGTTTTGATTAAAATTGAACAGATCTGTTTTGAATGATAATCAACACATAAAACGCTGCGTGAATCTGAGGTGCTTTCACCCCAAATGATCCAGAAACAGGAATGTATCCAACACTACACATATTTACTTAGTGTCTACTATGTGGCAGGCAGACAGGCCAGGCAGGATACTTCTGCCTTCAAGAAGCTTAAGAGTCTCCCAAAGAGTCAGTAAATAAATAAGCAATTACAAAACAATGTGATACAACTCAACCAGGCAGGGCTGGCCTGGAGATTTCCTGAGACCAGAGGATGCGTAAGCAGGGGGCCCAGGAAGGGAGCAGCCCAGGCAAAGGCCAGAAGGGCCATCGACACAAGACAGCACCTGGGGCTATTTCTGGGAACCTCTGTCACCCCCATCAGAGGGGCCCTTTGCCTTTTCTTGCCAAGTGTCTGCTTCTGGTCTCTGACTGTCCCTGAAAGAATGCTTGATCAGCTACAAGCGTACTGATGACAACTTCATAAAATTCACTTAGTTCTGAGTGTTTTTTATCAGCTCCCTCTTCCCCATTTGATTTTTGTTTTTGTTTTTGCGGTACGCGGGGCCTCTCACTGTTGTGGCCTCTCCCGTCGCGGAGCAAAGGCCCCGGACGCGCAGGCTCAGCGGCCATGGCTCACGGGCCTAGCCGCTCCGCAGCATGTGGGATCTTCCCAGACCGGGCCACGAACCCATATCCCCTGCATCCGCAGGTGGACTCTCAACCACTGCGCCACCAGGGAAGCCCTGATGTATTTTTTTAAAGAGGGACATATGTATGTACATTAAAAAAATCTATATATATATATGTAAGCTTAAAGACTCCCAACTAATCTTTCCTATCTTTTTAGCCTGCCCTGAAATCGGTGCAGATCAGGAAAATTCAATCATGTGAGCTGGGCCACTTTTTCCCAGGCTAAACAAAAGAACCCTAACGAGGAGTGAAAAATTAAAATATCTACAGAATTCTGGTATTTGAGGAAACATCCAGATCCTTTTTATTATGAATTTTTGAAATCCTAAGTCATATACTACACATGAAATGACAAAGAGGTTAAGGGATTTCTTTCATTCTTCCCAGAAACAATATTGCTTCTCACTCATGAGTTCACAGCTGAGGGTTTAATTCTACACGGCAGAAGTTGTCTTAATAGGGAAACATTTTCTTTTGTATTTCAAAACGAACCAGCCACCAGGTGACATCAACAGAACACCTAAGTCTTCAGTGTTGTCCTCTTTTCACCCTTTGTGAATACTGCATTCATTTTCAATATTAGTATTACTGTGAAGACTGGCCAGATTCATAATACAGCTCTGTGGAAAATTCCTTTGGGAGGTGAACTGACCTTTTATTCATTTCAGTTATTATGGCTTTAAGGCAGCATTGATGCCATGCTTTGACTTAATCAATAAGTATTATTTCTTTCACATATAATTAACACAGCCCACTGTATTTTATGTCTGCTTTTCTACTCGGAAATGAAATCTAATATAGACTGGTCAAAGGGAAAGCATCATTCACATTTAATATTCTTAAATATGTGTCAGTGTCTGGTCGCGTGGAAAATGAGCAAAGCCATATCTGGTTTCAAGAGAAACCAGACTAAATTTTAAGATGCATCATTCCAGCCTTTGCCTTTGTGCATGCTTGGGTGTTGATGACCGCAAAACATCTAGCTTACCTAAGAGGCGGTAGTTAATAGGGGGGCATCAGAACAAACCTGGATTACCTAGGAACATTTAGGAAGGGCGGAGACTTGTGGGGCCCAAGGAGAAGAAATGTGAATCAAAAGAAGTAAGGCTGGAAAATTCTGGATCCCAGAGCAAGCAAAAGAAAGGAAAATTAGCCAGAACCATGATTTTTAATCCACCTATGTCTCACTGAAGAAGTCTCTTGACCTTTCTGGATTCTATCGTCTTTGAGTGACCTTCCCAAATTTATTACTGTCCCATCCCCCGTGCATACCTGGGAGAAGCAGTGAGGTGCCTTCCCCCAACTCACACCCCTACCAAGAATTTAGAGAAAAGGTAAGTAAGATTAGCCTCTGAGATGACAAGCAACACAGAAGAGGTCAGGGTAGAGATATGCAAAGTAACCCCTAAGGGGAAGGACCGGCCCTAAAGCAGTAAGACAAGAGCGGGTCATAGAAATGGAAGCAAAGCAAAGGGAGACTGGAAGAGGCAGTCACCAGGGCGAGTAACAATCGCACAGCCTCCCACATGATTTCAGGCTGGAGTGGGGATGGGACATGAGGTCACTGGATGCCTAAATAACATTCCATCCTCATCAAAGCTTCTTATGAGGCTAGACTTTGACTCTAAAAAGAAATCCCACGTTTATCGGGTTTGTAATCATTCTCTTGCTGGTCAGGTGTATTACTCATTGTTAAAAAACAAGTTGGCGTTCTAATTGTACATCTACTTGATTTCTCTTAGTACCTCAACGTTCCTCAGAGTGACCAACTCTGGCAAGTGTCTGCATGTGCAGAGCTGCTGGCTTGAGCCTGGACCACACTGAGCCTGCTGGTGAATGGACTCTTGGGGATCCATCTGGGTGTCCCAGGGGCCTTCCTGGGTCATACTTGTCCCTTTCAAATCCCTGTAGAGAATGAGTCTTCCTACGGACCGCCTCTCAAATCCCAAGATGGATCCCTACTTCTTCTTAACTCAAGTTAAAAAACCTGGGTCTGGTTTTCAGCCCAGAAAACATCTCCCCACGCTCCCTATGTGCTTCTGTATCCCGATGCTGACTCTCATCTTTCACCAAAGTGGGCTAAAACATCTTCACCCCTGAACTCTTTGCTTAGAGGTACAGTCCTTCTCAAAACTCTACCCTGTTCCTCAACGTGCAAGTCAGGATCCACTCCTTCCAAGAAACCTCGCCTTATATTCCAGCACTGACTTCTCCTTTCACTGGATGCCAGAAACAGGTAGGATCAGTACCACATGACTTTCACTTAATGATACTCCAGTCTTGTACTAATGCTTGAATTGCCCTGTATGTGTTACTGTTGCCTACCTCACTTGCAATTTCTCTGGAAAAGGTGGAAATACAACCAAACAAATAACTGGTAAACTCCATAGGACGGGCTGTGCCTTTTAGGAATTCTTTGCTAGTCCCCATAATAACTGGGCACAGAGCAAACGAGTAAGAAATACCATCGATGTTTTTACAGGTATTTTTAACGTTAAAATGCCTAGGCACGATCAGCTTTTAAAAACTATTTGTTCACTTAACAACTTTTTATGCATTTTATACTCTAGGTAAGATTCCTTACTTTCCGCCCCCCCACCCAATAAACTCATGTTAAAGAAGCATCTTAAGACTAACATTTCTTGGGGCTTCCCTGGTGGCGCAGTGGTTGAGAGTCCGCCTGCCGATGCAGAGGACACGGGTTCGTGCCCCGGTCTGGGAAGACCCCACATGCCGCGGAGCTGCTGGGCCCGTGAGCCATGGCTGCTGGGCCTGCACGTCCGGAGCCTGTGCTCCGTGACAGGAGAGGCTGCGGCAGTGAGAGGCCTGTGTACCGCAAAAAAAAAAAAAAAAAAGACTAATATTTCTTGGCGCATCTCTGAACTGATGACTTATCTACAATCGTCTCCCCATTCTTTTCAAAACATCTTCAGCTGCACTACGATCAAACTGTTAAAGACATTTTTACTTCACAAAATAAAGTTTTCTATTTTGTATCTATACAGAGTTCGGAGGGAATGTTTCCTTTCTTTTTTTATGGTTTATTAAAATGGGCTAAAGTAATCAGAAACAACTTCATTGACCATTTTATCAGGTCTCTTTCAAACCAGGTTGATGCTGGGATTGTCAGAGCTGATCAGCAAACTGAAGGCTTTTATTGTGGGACTTAAAGAGTAAACTGATTTCCAGAGTTTGGAATGGAATCCCATAATAGTCCTAGTAGACCATGCCTGGCCCAATAGGTAACTATTGAATAAACAAATGATTTTGGCATACTGCCTGCGAAGTTATGCTGAAAGGTGGGTAACTAAATAAAACAACAAATTTTTTAATGAAAAAAGGAAAGCCCTTAATCCCTAAAATGAGCACCTATGAACATACATCTATAAAACCGCCAGTGGGAATACCATTCTAAAATACAGCAAAGAAACATCAAGAAATGTGGGTGTAAACTTAATGAGAAAGTTTATAAATGCTGTGTAAGCTTTTAAGTTTTCATCAGGAAAGAATAATTTGCCTTAAGGTTGAAGTTTCAAAGCTAAAACATTTGCAAGTCACTTAAACATCACACTGCGATGAAATAACATTTAATTATCTTCCTAAAATCTCCAATTTAAAGATTGACACAGGGATAATAGTTTTCAACAACCTGATTTGAAACAAAAGAGGAGGATGGATTCACTTCAAAATATATTTTCTCTAAAAAGACCTTTAATCAGCTACTATTTCGAAAACTTCTGTACCAGAGCTTAGAAATATGAACATTATAATATTGTTGTACTTGTAGCAAATCCTTCCCTTTTATAATAATTACTGTTACAAGGCTTCCTTCAACACCTTTTGGTGACCATTTCTCTTGAAAAAAGGGCTTAATCACTTCCATGTTGGATGTGCAGATAACTGAGTGCAAAGGTTGCATACTTCTATTTGTCAAAAGCACATAAATGTGTACATAAATACCTCAGTTCTTAGTCACGGTAGCAAAAGCCAATCCCACTGAGATAGTTATTTCTACTGGAAGAGAAGGACCAGGGGACTTGTAAGGCATCAGTTTAACTTTCCCAGGTGGTACGTAACCCTCCTTTAGGTCAAGGTTCATAAACACAACTGATAACTAAGATGTTCCCAAGTGACCTCCTCGTAATGTGTTTTATATTAAGCCATTCATTTCCCTGCACCTGGTCACATACTATACCTCAAGCCATACAGCTGACGCCCATGAGTAGAAAGGAGGGAACTTCAACCTCTCGTTAAACTCCATTTCATGCATTTTGAGAAATCCAAATGTGTGTGATAATAAAATATACCACAGAGACAAGAGTGGTATATTTTATTTTATATCACTACTAGAAATGCCAGCACATTTCTAACAGTGAAATTAAAAGCATATCTTAATCCCTCTGCAAGCTCACAGGCAAATGTCAAAAGCAAAGAGGCTTTGTGTTGGAATTGTCATACAATGCTTGCTCACACTCTGTTCTCCATTCCCTGGCTGTGAATTTTCCTTCCAGTGAAAACTGGAACACACCCTCAGGCTCTCCAGCTTCTTAAGTTTTCACCTCTATGTTCTTCACCCCTACGTGAGGCAAACACGTACAGAGAGAATAACTGGACCAGTGCTTGCTTCTCTGACCTTAAGAACAGAAATTACAAGGATGGATGCTGTTTGTCAAAAAGGGTGGCAAACTTTCAAAGTTACCAGTTGGCCAAGGGAAACACGTCTAGCTAATCTAAATTCCCCACTGGACCGTCTTAGATTTCGCAGGTACATTAAAATGCAGTAAGAATATTCCAAGGATTTCTTGGCAGTTTGAATTTCAAGATGTTGGAGCAGAGCCCTCCTGTTTCAGGAGAATGCAACAGTTACATCTGAGACTGCAGGAAGGCAATTATGTAAGGCACTGCAGAGTATGGGAGACCCTGGTGTTTCTGCCAACACCGCTCCCATTCGGCACCGGGAGCCAGTCAGGGCGGCCTCATGCTCACCCACAAGACAAGTGCACACGCATGCCGGGGACAGGGACAGAGGCGCTGGCTCTGGCCTTCTCTCTGCCCTTTGGAAGGAGGAGGGGAGGGAGAGAGAGACAGGGAAGGCAAAGTACCGTCTTGTCCAGGCACTGAAGGCAGTTATAAGGCTTGCAGCAGCAGTGGCCCATCTCGGCAGGCTGGCTGGCAAGGGGACCTCCTTCATTCAGTGTGTCGGCGGGTAATCGCTAAGGCGAGGTGATGGCTCCAGCGAGAGGGGCGCGCCGCTGGGAGCTGTCACAACTTCCATGTGGTCCCCTCGGCTACCTTATTTCTCCTAATAACTTCTGGAATCCGGGAACCAGAGGAAGGAGAGAAGGAGGAGGAACGCGGGGCGGCCGCGTTGGGTTCCCGCTGCGGGGAGAGGCAGGGCGGGAGCCAGGAAGGGAGGGGACAGTTGGAGGGAGGGTCACTTTGCCACTGGAATCCTCAGAGTGAGGCAAATCAATCGTCGCGTAACAATCGAGCATCTACCGATGCCACCTCCCGGAGGGGACAGCCGGCGCGCCGCTCCCAGCCCTCCCCCTCGCGCGGTCGCGCCCCGGCGCGACGCAGCCACGCCTGGAGAGGACGCAGGAAACACAAAAGGGCTGGTCTTCCAGGGATGCTTGGGCTGAGGACCACGGAGAGGACTGCGAGAGACGTGGCTCTGCTCAAATACTGGCTTTCTATTTTCCCGAGAAGTAAAGACGCTTATAAACGTGATGCATAATACACGGCCTTTCCTCCATGTAACCCGCCTCTCAGGGCATCGTTGCCTGGGCGGAGCGGGGCGGCGCGGAGGGGACCACCCATTGCTCCTTTTCAAATTTGTGTGCCACGAACAGTTTTGCCCCATTGGAGGAAATCTTTATATTTGAAATACAATCGTGAAATCGCTTGTCTTATTTGACAGACCAAACCATTCAAGTGGCTTAAGTAATTAAAATTGGGGTGTGGGCAGCTATATCTCGTGGGCATATCAGCATAAAAGTCTTAGCGGACTGGATCTTTCTGGACGATTTGTAATTTTTCAAAGAGTTCAAAATCAAAAAGGGACAGGGGTGGGAGCGAAGGTTTTTTTTTTTTAATTTCAAAAGAAACGTGGTATTTAAAAATATGTTTGTGTAATCCTGAGAGAGATGCAAATATTTATGAAATTAACTTTATACTTCCTGATATCTCAGGGGAGAAATCCTGAAATGTACAGTCTGCAGAAGTATACAATTTTGCCCATTAAATTTACCTAAGACTGGAAGCAGACAATAGTTAAAATTAGATAATCTTACTAACTTGAGATTTTTCCAAGACGATTTTAATTAAGTAGCACAGGCGACTTAGATTTGCTTGTAGAGAGGTCAAGGATATTTGGTGATTAAATAACAACAGACCAGAATGTTTGTCGTCAACTTGAAAGAATAAACTCAAATCTTTCTTTAGCACTAACAGGTAAACTGGTATAATTCTTTAGGCTGTTTCTATTAAAATTTTAAATGTACATACACTGACCCAACAGATCGACTTCTATCCTACAGTAACACATATATACGAGAGTGTATGCATAAGGATATTCAGTTTAGCGTCATTTGTAACAGCATAAAAACGGGAACACCCTCCATATCTAGCCCCTTTCCAGTGTATGGAAATTTTTATGAAAAATGAAGCAGAACTATACACACATATGCGTTTGTATACGTCTACAATAAATCTGTTGGAAAAAATCCCACCGTTCATCCAACAGCAGCTGATCCTTGGGGAATGGAAAATAGGGGTGAGGGAGTGAATTTCCACTGTTTACCATCTTGCCAGAATGTATTACTTTTATTGTTTTCAGACAAAGTGTATCAGGGGAAGGCAGTGACCACCGCCTGGGCTCTTTGATGTCAGGAGGTACACAGGTGCCTCCCTCTCACACAGGCTTGCCCTCTCTGGCAGTGAGCTCAGGCAGACCTCTCGGAGAGAGAAGAGCTGACAGGACCTTGAGCTTCAACCTGGTCTAAGAGCTGTTGCTGGAGGCTTTTGACACCATGGGAGAAAAACCTGATATTGCAAGAAGCGATGCCTTGGTACACCCATGTTCATAGCAGCACTGATCACAAACCAAGACACTTGGGAAGCAACCCAAGTGTCCATCGATGGATGAATGGATAAACAAAATGTACCCATCCATACAACGCAATATTATTCTGCCTTAAAAAGGAAGGAAATCCTGTCACGTGCTACAACGGATGAACCTTGAAGACCTTACGCTATGTGAAATAAGCCAGTCACAAAAAGACAAATACGGTATGATCCTACTTACATGAGGTCCCTAGAGTCGTCGGATTCCTAGACACAGAACGGTGGAGATACTTAATGGGGACAGAGCTTCAGTTTTGCAAGATGGAAAGAGCTCTAGAGGCTGGAGCCTCATAATGTGACTGCACTGAATGGTACTGAACTGTACACTTAAGTGGCTGAAGTGGTAAATGTTATGTCATGTGCATTTTACGACAGATAAAAATAAAGAAGTGGTGGCGTGCATTCCCCTGGGCGTAGGCGGTCCTTGCACAGTAAGTTTCTGATCAAGTGAAGACAGAGCAAAGCCTCTCTTGTGGGTGGAGCAGCAGGGCAGGGGGGCTCTAAGAAGCTGGCGTCTCCCAGCGCCATGTGCAGAAGGCTTTCTTCGGGCAGAACTGCGTTTCTGCACCTGAGGACACGGTTTCCTTCTAAATTAGGACTTAGATTGCACCATCCTAGAAAATGACTGCTTGTTCTTGTGAGAGGTCTGAGCATGCTTGCTCCCGCTGCTGCCCACAGGAGAGAGGGTGAGAGGCGAGGCTTCCCAAAGAAAGACGGATTCAGCTTCTCTTCCTGTGCACAGAGGGCGCCAAGGGGCCCGGGACAGGCTGTGCTCAAATCGCACACATGGTGAGATCTCAGAGCAAACAACCCAGATTTTGAGAAATGTACCAGTGTCCTAGAGTTACGCCGTCTTTATTTGGTCAGTGAAAAAACTTCAAATGTACTCAAAAACAGAGGGATAAATATGAAGGACCTTCATATACCCAGTTTCAACAGTTACCAAGATTTTGGCACATATGTTACATCTATCCCTTTTTTATTTAAACTTTTTTTTTTCATATGTCCATCACCCAGATTCAGCAATTATCAAGATTTGAAACTTTATTTTCACTTGTCCCTTTTTTCTTTTTTTGTTTGTTAAAGTATTTTAAAGTCAAGCCCTACATATTTTAGTATGCATTGCTGAAAATTCTGAGCATTTTTACATAATCACAATGCTGTTAAAACCGCGAACAAAATTTACAATATATCCTTGCATCTAACACTTAGTCTGTAATAACATTTCCCTGGCTTCTCTGAAACAAAATTATTTTACAGTTGGTTTTCTTGAGCCAAACTAGGTTCACATATTACATTAGGTGTTAAGTCTCCTAGGCCTCTTTTATCAACCAGTAGGGCCCACCCTCCCCTTCCTATCTCCCTGCCGCCATTGATTTGTTCAGAAACTGGGTTGGTTGGCTTATAGAATGTCCCACATTCTGGACTTGCCTCTTTGCTTCCTTGTAATGTCATTTCCCTTGTTCCTACAACCCTGTAAATAAAATTTAGTTCTTGAGGCTGGATGAGATTCGAGGTTGAATGTACCTGGGCAACAATACCTCGGATGTGATACTGTGGGCATGACCCTGCAACCCATCGGGAAGCACACAATGACTGGGGGTTCCATCGTCAGTGATGCTACAGTGAATCAGACGTGATGGCTTCATCTCTTCCATTATGAAGTTCCCCATCATCAGCTCATCTAATGCTTTTGTTAATGATTATTACCTGAATCGACTATTTCATTAGGAGTTACGACATGATGTTCTGACTCTATCATCCTTTTGCATTTCTTGGCTAGACCTTTTATACAAGAAAAGAAGTTTTCTGTATCAACTAGGGCGATTTCAATTCCCAGCAATACAGGTTGTACAGGAAAGATGGGATAAATGCTCACTCCTTTCCCTTTAAGTGCCAATTTTCTTAATAAAGACTTGGGGTTGTAATGGTACCCAATGAGGTTATTTGCTTTCTCTCACTTCTTCTAAACATCATTATAAATTCATGTTTTTATGTTAATATACACAATGTGTTTTAATCGATTGCATTTATTACCCTTTTTAGATGCTCAGTTTAATCTCATCTCGGACCAATGGGAGCACCTTCTTAATGGCCCCTGTGTCCTTTTGACACAACTCATTCGTCTCCCTTTCTTGCTTTCTGACATAACACAGTATCTTAGGCTCACCTGGGATGTTTCCTGCTACAGATCTGGGACCAGCCATCCCACCCCTCCAGGTGCCCTGGTTCCTTCTAGTTGGGGGTGGGAGTTACACATCACAAATCCCATGTTGTTCATTGTCTTTTGAGGGCCACCTGTTTGGACCGAGATTTCCCTTGAAGGAAGTGGTCCTTCCCTCAGACAAAACGTCCTTGGAAGATGTCACGAAGAAATCAGGATGGGGCCTTAGGATGGAATGAGACAGTAACAGCTCCTTCTCTTGGGGCCTTTAGATGAGAAAAAGTGCTCAATGAAACTCACTTTGGGGGAGATCAACTGGCCTATACAACATGCCCAAGCCAAGGGCCGGCATAGGAATTTTCTAAAGAGTCCCCCAAATGCATGGATATCTGAAGAAAAGGCTAAACTTCTTGAAGGCATAGAGAATGGGGGATTAGACTACTGTAATTTAGCACAAAGGAAGCTGTGACCTCGCAGCCTGATGAAATCTGGGACATTTTAGTTCCTAATATTTAAAAAAAGCTTGAGATGAATTTTATTCCTGGTATATTTTTTTTTTGCATGGGAGTAGGAACAAACATTCAGAAAAGTTATAAGAAGGTCTATTGGGATACCTCTTCAGAGAAAACCTCATAAACACGTGATGTTTTAGAGCAATAAATAATGATGAACGTTAACTGATCATTAGCAGATGCCAGGCACTGTGCTTAGGGCTCACATGCAAACAGCTCATGTAACCCTCACAGAGCAACGCGAAATCAGCCCTATTATCGTCTTCATTTCGCAGATGAGGAAAATGAGGCTCAGAGATCGGACATCCTGCCGTGCAAACATCAAGCAAGGAAAAGATGGAGTGGGGTCCTGAACTCAGATCTGACTCAGAAGCTGTGTCTTTACCACTGTGCTTTTATCTGTAAGGCCTACATAATTATAAGTCTGTGTTATAATCTGGATGAGGGATGTGAGTATATAAAAATATAAAAGAAATTCAAACATACTTATGAAATTGCCCCACATTTTCAGAATCTGGAGCAAGAGCCTCTACTGTAGTGTGTGTTTTTTTTTTTTAAGGTACATTTACAAACCAATGTACGAATAACTTCAAACTGACACAGTAGAAACCTTGGGCATAAGTCAACGTTAAAATAGTCAGTTTTATGATTCTTGTTTCTCTGTCTTCCTTGAACTTGGAGTTCCTGACCTATCCCCCAGCCCCAATCACCCATCAGACACAAGGCTCCCTCGGCTCAAACCCGACTGCGCTGTCCCATCAGTGCCACTTCACCTCTTCTGCCTGATCCTTCCACTGGAGTGAATTTTCTCCTTCTCTCTGATTTCACGTCATTGTGTGTACTTGCTGTTGCTCATGACATTCTGCTCCATGTAATCGTAATTGTTTACATGTGCCTTCCCCAAAATATCCCGCCCCCTTGCTGTGCCTCCCTCAGTTCACACCCACGGCACCAGCAGTCTGCCTTGGGACTTGGTCTCCGTGACCACTGCCTCAAGTGACGCAGGAAGGACCTCGCAGGAGTGGAGCTCAGTGATGGTGGCTTCCTGGCAGAAGCGTTTTGTTGTTTCGTGCAGTTTGTCAGCCATGGGCCATGTGCAGGAGGTCAACGAGATCAGAACTGTATGTCTGTCTCACTACTTATTTCAAAAGAAAAACCATGAAAAACGATCATGAGAGAGCCTCTTACAGACTGTCAAGGCAACCATCTGTTTATTGTGGTTCCGCCGTCCATGCCCCTCCTGTCTCCATGCATCTAAAATATGGGCTGCAGCTCTTGCACTGGATTTCAGCAAAGGGGATGCCAGGAAAATATGCACAGCATTTACCAGACACAAGCCATCTAGAGATTTTAATGAGGTGGGAACGGGCTGGAAAGGGAAAATATGAAACAGAAATTTTGAAACTGGAAGTAATTGATGGTTACGATCATTTGCATACAGACAATAGATGCTCTGAAACACCTTTGATGTAATAACCAGGATCTAGAATATTAAGGGTATTAAAAAAAAAGAAACAAATGACATATATACTATTCTGTTCTTAGATACTTGTCAAAAGAGCTGTCACTTTTCTGTAATACCCAAGTAGGAAGGCTGCTATTTAGGTATGACAATCTTTTTTGTTTTTAATCTGTTAGTCTTTGACAGTACCTTTATTTTTTTTCCTTTTAAGTCAGTGACTAGGATGACTGCAGGAGAGGTATCCTCCTTAAGTTTCCACATTATATTCAGAAGAGCTGTCTACTCTTGTAAGAGCCGTGAAATTCAAAATGACCTTTACTAGCTGGATAAATAGGCTGGACAAGACTGGATAACTGATAGAATCAGATACAGAGATGGGCAACAGTTGGCAAAGCTGCAAAGTGCATCTGTCTATCTGACATACATTAGATAAGAAGGGTGGTCACTGTGGACCACAAGCCGAATATCAGTCAGCAGTGCGACTGACTGGCCATTATAAAGAAAGGGTGAAAGGACGTGGACACTGGAGTGGTGTCTGTGACCAATCTAGGTGTCTATCCCAGTGCCCTAACCCTCCTGACTATACCATGATGAAGCAGTAGCCTCTCCAAGAACAGACGGGGTCACTGCAGGAATGGGAATGATGTGTAACTCACTGAACTCGGCATATGGCTTCTTACTTTTGTTAAGACTAGTCCCCGGCACCTCAGCTAGGTGAAGGTTTTCCCAGAAACCTCTACTCTTCCTTTGTAGCACCTCTGACCATGGCGATCCAACAGTTCTCTGACCTGTCTGCCTTCCTGTATAAGGTCACCAGCTCTGAGAGAGCCTCTAAGGACATGACAGCGTCCTTATCACTCAGCACAGTACCAGGCACACAGTAAGTACCGGGACATGTGGAATAAATACATTAAACGTTGAGCAGACTCATCCTAGCTAAAGGCGGAGAACTTCAAGACATAGAGACCTGCTAACAGGGAACAACACAGCTGTTGCTCTAATGTTTGGTGGGGGGTGTTCACGACCCCGGCAGAACATTAATCCTCGGGCCCAACTGCATAGATATCATCAAGCAAAGACAGAGAAACCGCTCTGACATCCGCCCGGACCTTTCTTTCCATTTGCAGCTCTGAAGAAGTACAAGACATTAAGCGTGCCACTGTGCGTTGTTATCTTTACTACCTAAGCGTGGGAGAAAGCTGACTCTCCCAACCGCCCTACTATTTTCCTCTTTCTCTTTTTCCACTGATGAGAAGACCCTGGCCATTTATCTGTGTAGGTCTGTCGCTAAACGTTACCAGCAATGCTCACTGTAGATCGCCACATGGCCTCCAACCAACGGCTCCATAGCTTCTACTCTACATCATATGCCCAGATTCTCAAATATGCTACCACTTCAGGGAAGGAAATGGTAGGTGCCTCACAACTAGTGATTATACCTGATGTTTGCAAAAAGTCTGCACTTGCAGTGAAGGTGACCACAATTCTTTGAAAATAATGTAATGAACTCTAATCCTACATACAGTCCAGCAGCAAATCCTGTCAGCTCTCCCTGAAAAATAGCCCAAGAATCTGACCACCTCTTACACCTCTGCTATTGATTGAATTTTGAAATGGAAGAAAAAGACAGTGATCTCAAAAATGAAGATTAAATTACAAAGTACTCAAAGCAAGATAAATTAAAATGAAAATTTAATAAAAGGCACTTTAAAAGGCAGAAAAGCAAACAAGAAAATAAAAATGAGAAAAAGAAAGAATTAAAAAAGGGCCATGGAGAAAATACGGGAAATGAAAAACAGATAAAGAGGGATTAATACTCATATTATTAGACTCCTGAAGAGAAAAAACAAAATAATGGAACAGGTATGATACTTAAAAAACATACTGTAGGACACGAATAAAGATGCAGATGTAGAGAATGGACTTGAGGACACAGGGAGGGGGAAGGGTAAGCTGAGACAAAATGAGAGAGTGGCATGGACATATATACACTACCGAATGTAAAATAGATAGCTAGTGGGAAGCAGCCTCATAGCACAGGGAGATCAGCTTGGTGCTTTGTGACCACCTAGAGGGGTGGGATAGGGAGGGTGGGAGGGAGACACAAGAGGGAGGAGATATATGTATACGTACAGCTGATTCCCTTTGTTATAAAGCAGAAACAAACACACCACTGTAAAGCAATTATACTCCAATAAAGATGTTAAAAAAAATACTGTAAGAAAGCTTTTCAGAGAATTGAATCTTCATTTTGAAAAAACACACTGGGTACCTGGGAAAAGTAACCCAGATTTAAACAACACTAAGATGTTTAACTTCTACTAAGTCTGTTAGAATTTAGAGATTAGAAAAAAAATCATGATCTCTAGGCAAAAATATCACCTAATTACAAGGGCAGAAATGTTAGATATTCAAAGTAAGACAACAATGGAGCAGTATTTAAAGACGAACAAAGAACAACTTAATGAAAGAACATATAAAACAAGGACTTTCTAAAAAGTCAAGCTCCCCAAGTATCAAGGCTATAGAGAAAGTTTAAAACACAAGGACATAGGGAATTTTGTACCTATGAGTCTTTCTGAAGGAATAGCCTAGAGTTTGTGTGTCATTCAACTGAGAGATGACTGGGAAATTTTCATCAAAAGGACTGACGGATTTATGCACAGAATTGTAGATCTAAGACAAAACCAAATGTGAGTACGAGGATGGAAGACTAATGTACAAATTCTATATGTCATGACAACTAAAAAGAAATAATGCAACTAAAAAACTAGTAAGAAAGAAAACTAGGAAGAGGAAAACTAGAAAATAGGAAGAGGATAAAGAAAGTAAGTTAAGCTCCTTGGCTGCTGTGAAGGCAATAGGTAGGAGTTAAAGGATACAATTAAAAACTGGCAAACCAGATGGTCAAAGGTTAGATAAGAAAACAGGACTGGGAACACTGAAAAAGGTGTAAGTGTAAAGGTAACCACTAAAATAAAAATAAAATGTTCCTAAATTTCATTCTTTAACATTAAAGGGCAAAGAATATACAGCTTTAGAAAAAGAAACACATCAATAGAACATAATAGATGTAATTATAAAACATTATGATAGGATTGAGACCAAACATATCAGCCATATCAATGCGTGTAATGGGCTAATTTCACCAATTATAAGAAAAAGATTCTCAATTCAGCTCACAACGTAAGACCCAACTATATGCTATATTCATGTGATATATAAAACAAAATGATATAGCAAGGCAAAATATAGATGGATGGATAAAGGTATTCCAGGAAAATGAAAACAATAAGAAAGCAGAAGCAGCAATCTTGATATCTAACAAATAAGAATTCAAGCCTAAAAGTGTTAAACACAGCAAAGAAGGGCACCTTTTAATGCTAAAAGCCAAATTTACAATGAAAATAAAATACTTATGAATATCTATGCTCCAAATAACAAAGTAACCAACTTTATGAAGCAGATTTACCACTCTCAGTTCAAGACAGATCAAGTGGATAAACAAAGCACAGCAGAATCAATTAGGTAGGCCTTTTGGATATATACTGAACTTTATATTTTGATAATTTAAGCAAATATATCTTGTCAAGAGCCTTTGAACCATGCATAAAAACTGATCATAAAGAAACATCAGTAAGTTCCATGAATGAGAAATATTACAAGCAATACTCTGATCACAGTGCAATAAAAGTAGAGATTATTAACCAATGAAATGAAAAGAGAAATCATTAATCAAAACTAAAAACAGGGCTTCTCTGGGGGCGCAGTGGTTGAGAGTCCGCCTGCCAATGCAGGGGACATGGGTTTGTGCCCCAGTCCGGGAAATCCGACATGCCACAGAGCGGCTGGGCCCATTAGCCATGGCCACTGAGCCTGCGCATCCGGAGCCTGTGCTCCACAACGGAAGAGGCCACAACAGTGAGAGGCCCATGTACCGCAAAAAAAAAAAACCCCAAACTAAAAACAATCCCATTAAACAACTCTTGGGTGAAAGAGAAAATACAAACTGAAATTTTTTAAAGTTTTAAAAACCACTAAAAACAAACCACCAAACCCCTAACACATGGGATACATTTAAAGCAGTTATGAGAGGACAACTCATAGCTGGAAATGCTTTCATAAGTGAAAAATGAAAGGATGCAAATAAATGACTTATATACCTAGCTGAAAAAACTGGAAAACAACAACAAAGTAAACCAAAAGAAAGCACTGGGAATGAAAGAGTAAAGGCAAAAGCAGAAATTAATGAAGTAGAGAATAGGAAACCAGTAGATTTAATTGAAAGAAGTTAACAAAATTGCAAGCCACTAGCTAACTTGAGCAAGGAAAAAGAGAGAATGTACAAACAAAATAAGAAATGACAAGAAGAAAACAGAAACAAGAATTAAAAGTTGTAACAGTTCGCTATACAAATAAATTTGAAATCCTTTATTAAAGGGATACTTTTCTAAAGAAATATAGATAACCAGAATTGAGCCCATCAAGAAAAGTTTAAACAGAGCAAATTTCCACAGATTAAAGAACTACCACACACACAAAAACAACAGGCCTAGATATTTTCACCGTGGTCTTCTATCAAACCTTCAAAGATCTGACTGTTCTGGTGTTCTATAAATTGATCTAGAGCACTGAAAATTGTGGCAGGCAGAATAATGCCTCCCTTCGCCAGAAAGATGTCTATGTCAGAATCCCCAGAACTTATGACTATGTTATGCTCCATGGCAAGGAGGAATTAAAGTTGCAGGCAGAATTAAGGTTGCTAATCAGCTGACCTTAAAATAGGGAGATTATCCTGGATTATCCAGAAGACCCAAAGTAATCACAGGCACTTCTAAAGGTGGGAGAGGGAGGTAGGAGAGTCAATGTCAGAGAAACGTGATAAGAGAAAAACCACTGCTGGCTCTGAAGGTGGAAGACCGTGAACTGAGGATTAGAGGCAGCCTCTAGAAGTTGGTACAGGCAAGAAAGTGGATTTTCCTTTAGAACCCCCAGAAATGAATGCAGCCTGCATTCAATCTTAGCTCGGGGGACCTACTCTGGACTTCTGACTTTTACAACAATTAGATAACAAATCTGTTTTATTTTAAAGCACTAAGTTTGTGGTGATCTGTTACAGCAGCAAATAGAAAACTGGCGCAAAATACTGATGCAAAAATAAAGGAAAATTTCCTAATTCTTTTAATAAATTGAGTATTTTGACACCTAAACCTGATGAAGACTCCAAAGAAAGTAGATAAAAACTTGTCGATCATCGTCACTCATGAATATTGATACAAAAGGATTGAAAAAAAATATTAGCAAACAGAATCCAATAGCATATAAAGAAAATAATACACCATGACCAGTTGAGATTTATTCCAATAATTTAAGGTCATTTCAATATTAGGAAATCAATATTGATAGATCAAAGGGAAAAAATATAATTATCTCCACAGATGCTGAAAGAAACCTTTGACAAAAATTCAATACCCATTCCTGTTAACAGCACTCAAGAAAATAGGAATTGAAGGACCCTTTCTTGACATGATAAAACACCTTAACACGGGCTTCCCTGGTGGCGCAGCGGTTGAGAGTCCGCCTGCCGATGCAGGGGACACGGGTTCGTGCCCCGGTCTGGGAAGATCCCACATGCTGCGGAGCGGCTGGGCCCATGAGCCACAGCCGCTGAGCCTGCGCGTCCGGAGCCTGTGCTCCGCAACGGGAGAGACCACAGCGGTGAGAGGCCCGCGTACCGCAAAAAAAACCCCAAAAAACAAAACTTAGATAACGAGCACATACTTGTCATTAAATAATTCCTTATACTTTCCTGTATGTTTGGAGTACTTCACATGCGTAAGAACCTCACTTGTAGCAAGACATTCTCCAGTGTCATGGCAAACCTGCAGAGGTGACGATTCTGCTCTCTCACTACTAAATATGCCAAGTCTTTTCTGAAAGGTTTTATAAGTCACTTATACTCTGCAGGATTAAAATACAGAACCTCAGAAGCTAACTTTTTTGGGTGGGCTGTGCTATGTAATTTGGGTTTCTGTTCCAATAAATAAGAAACAGTATTAAACTGGACACTTTCATTTAAAAATTTCTGATGCTTATAAAATTTCTAAAAGCCCTTACCCTCAGGACTTCCCTGGTGGCACAGTGGATAAGACTCCGTGCTCCCAATGCAGGGTACCCGGGTTCGATCCCTGGTCAGGGAACTAGATCCCACACACATGCTGCAACTAAGAGTTCGCATGCCACAACTAAGGAGGCTGCGGGCTGCAACCAGGACCTGGCCCAACCGAACAAATAAATAAATAAATAAATATTAAAAGCCCTCACCCTCATATTTGGATAATAAAGTCAAGAACAGGTTGTCAATATGATTTAAAGCTGAAAAAATCTGTCGGGATTCTGATAAGATTATTTAAGAAGCAAATCAAAATGCTTAAGCCATAGCTATTTAACATGATTATAAGTGCTGATTACTCAAATGAAATTAATCACAAATTCCCCCAAGAACATTAAACTACTCCTCAGTGGCAAAAAAAACAGGCACTTTTCCTCCGTCATTGACTATAGGCTGGATTATTTTATTTTCCTGAAAATATGAAAAACAATTGAAGATTTACTGGTCAGTATTTAAAAAAGATAAAAAATTTAGTTCCACAATCAATACAGCAATGGTGAACAACAAGAAAAGCTTCTTGAAGCTTAGTAACTCAACGTAACATTTAAAAAACAAAACTTGCTATTACTGAATCTCCAGTGACCTCTTATTTGGAGTTAAGTAAGGATTCCAGGAGACTGGGCAGAAAGATTTCAGGAAGGCAGAAGGAAACCCAGATTTCGCGTTTATCAGAAGTTTAGCTACAGGCACAACTTTGAGCACATCTCCCTTTTGGTGACCGGACAGCTATTTGCTTTGCACATTCTGATTTGTCATGAGGACAAGTCCCAAGGGAAAAAGAATGAAGCACATCTTTTTTCTACCCAACCTCTTCCCCTTCCTCATTCTGTCCATGATGTAGGTTTAAAGTCTAGAGGTGGTTCAGGGAGTCTGATAGGACACGGGGCTGACTCAGGCATTAGCACAGAATTGAATCTATCAGTTCGGTGGTCTCTGTCTGGGGTAAGTAAGCCAGGGAAGCCTCCTGTGGCTCCAAGGACAATGTTAAAATGGGATTTCTGTGGAAAGAAAGAAAGCCAGGGAGGCAGGCAGGGGACAGGTAATGGCCTAGACTCTCAAATCAAGGAGCTTGGCTCTATTTTGTTGACCCTGTGACCCTGGAGGGCTGCTGGAAGGTTCTTAATAGGGAAGTGACATGGTGACTGGTATTTCAGGTAGCTCCTTCTCAAGCAATCAAGACTTGAGACAGGTGAAGTACTAGATAGACTGACTGTGGATGGAGTGTCCTGGAGAGACAAGATAAATAGATGTAAGAAAAGTATATAGATGTAAGCATACATATTCATGAGAAAAAACTGGAGAGAATAAGGCAAGGAGGGTGTATCAGTCCAGGTTCTCCAGAGAAAAAGAACCAATAGATATATACATATCTCCAATTACATATCCTATATATATGCATCTGCAGTTACATAGGAAATGTATGATATGTATATGTATATACGTGTGTATATACATATGCATATGTATATATACATATGTTTTAAATATAAGAAGAGATTTATTTTGAGGAATTGGTTGATGCAGTCGTGGAGGCTGAGAAGTCTCACAGTCAGCTGCCTGCAAGCTGGAGTCCCAGGAGAGCAGATGGTGTAGCTCCCAATCTGAGTTCAAAGGCCTGAGCCAGTGGTGCAGGTCCAGTTGGAAAGCGGGCTTACTCAAGACCAAGGAATAGCCCATGTTTCAGATCGAGTCTGAAGGCACGAAAAAGCCAATGTGCCAGCTTGAAGGCAGTTAGGCAAAAGAATGCTCTCTTACTCAGCCTTTTTGAGTAAAAGTCTGTTCTGGATCAACTGATTGGATGTGGCCCACCCTTAGCGGACAGGGCAATCTGCTGTATTCAGTCTACCATTTCAAATGTTAATCTCATCCATAAACATCCTCACACATACACCAAGATAATGTTTGAACAAATGCCTGGGCACCCCATGGCCTAGTCAAGGTGACACATGGAATTAACCAACAGAGAAGACTACCAGTTTCCTAGTTTAGGTGATGGTGGTGCCAAAATGAAATAGAGTGAACAAGGGTAGGAGAAGGTATTACGGGAAGCCCAGGAACACTGTTTGAGATCTGCTGAATTGACGTTCTTGGCAGCTGGGCGGAAACAAGCAGGAAGCTGGATGTACACATTGGGATGCTCAGGGCTAGAGTCTGGGCAGCCCTTAGTAGTAACCTAGTAACCAGGACAGGATTATCTAGGGATGGGATAAAAAAGAAGAGCTCAGTTTAAAAAGAAAGAGAGAGAAGAAATGGTAAGAAGTGGCAGAAAACAAGGAAAATCAGAAGAGTGTGATATCAGAGGCTAAGGAAGTGAAGTTTCTAGAATTAAGGCACAACCAAAATGATCAGCAAAGAGAGTCAAGTTGGGGATTGAAAAATACCCTTTACCACCGGCAACTCGGACATCATTGGGGATGCCCTCCCACAGGAAGCTGATTAAGATGGGTGAAGGAGCAGAAAGATTACACCACAGATAGAGAGGGGGCGTGACAGGAGCTGTACCTTAGGGAGAAGAGCATGTTTATAGGGTGAGAGGGGTCAGGAAGGAAGGAGGAACTAAAGAAATAAGTAGGGAGGGTGGTTGATGAGCAAAGCCCCCAGAGTACAGGCCAGGGATTATAATCAAGAGCACAAGCCTGTGTGCATGGGGTCAAGAGGTGGGGGGAGAAGACACCGAACTTGAATCAGACGAAGGGGCTACTCATCCTGAGACTGGTGAGAAACAAGGGAGGAGTAATAGAGAGGTACGTTTGCAGGAGAGCAGGGGTGGGAGAAAGTGAGGGAGAGCGTGCTTACTAGTCTTATTCTTCATGACGAAGAAGGTTTTCTGCTAAGAAGGAGAAATAGGTTTTTCATTTAAGATGGTAGCTTGAGGACATGCATCTAACTCCCTGCCCTCCCTCCCAAAGCTGAGCTTTAAGTTTATGGGCATTTATTGGAAAGAAATACAGAGAAGTGAAAAACAATATCACAGACCAACTTCATAGAAGACTGGAATACACAGGAGACAAAACAGCTCTGGGTGGCTCGATAATACGACTATTCAAGGGGCTGCCCCAGTGATCGTCTCATCCTTCAGTAACAGGTGTTCCCTGCTTCCCACACTTGCAACTCTGCCATACGCATGATTCAGCTCTTCCTATATTTTGTATTTGCTTTACTGCAGCTGATGCCCACTCTTACCTCTAAGTGCTTTTCTTTATCACGTGCTTTATGCTTACTCATACTGCCTCTTGGCTTTTGCTCACTGCTTTCTCCTTTTCAGCTTCTTGCCTCCACTACCCTGTGGATTCTATTGCTATATCTCAAAACAAAATCCCTAAGAGACAGGCTCTGACTGGTTCAAGCAGACACTCTCCAGGACAAAACATGCCACTGGGCAGAGTTCTTGTCTGTTGATGGTCAAATTTGTCGGGGCCAAGGTGCTGGGGTTTGGGTACCCAGCACAGTGACATAATCAAAAGGCACTCGCATATCATTGGTGATTCTTATATAGGTGGTTGTGTGCGGAAAGTTAAAAGGAGGAACAAACCCATGCACACATTTCATATTCAGAAATGTACAGTACCAATACGAAAAACGTATGGATATTGACACAGACATATGTGCGTGTGTGCACACGTGCGCACACACACACACACACACACACACAACTTAATTCCTGAATAAATGAGGTAATACCTTTTTTGCTCTTGATTAAATGATCCTATATTGTAAAGATGTCAATTCTTTTCCAATTAATCTCCAAATCCGGGGCAATTAAAATTTTAATCCCAATGAGCCTTTTTTTCTTTTAAACTTGACAAGTTGTTTTAATAATTCAACTGAAAGAGAAAAATGCCTGAGAATAGCCATGAAATTTTTTTTTAAATAATGATGAGGAAATGCTTGATATCTCTATCTCTATCAACTAAACTACAGTAATTAAAACAGTTTGGTCTGGCCCAGGTAAGTTGATCAATGGAACAAAAGGAGGCAGAAACAGAACAATGTACCTTTTGGAACTCATAATAAAGGTGGCATTTCAAATCCATGGGAAGGAACGGAGTATCCATCAGTGGTGTTAAGACAATAGACTACTTATGTGGAAAAACAAAAAGGTGAACCCACTACCTCAAATCACATACCAAAGCAAATTTCATATGGATTTAAGATCTAAAGATTGAAATTAAAACTATCACGGTATTGGTGGCAAATATATATGAGTATCATTATCATCTTGGGGATGGAAGGTCTTCCTAAGTATGAAATCAAACCCATAAGACATAAAGGGAATAGTCATAGACTTGACTACAGAGCAAAGCAATCTTATATATGTTAAAAGACAGCATAACCAAGTAAAAAGAAATCTACAGATCAAAGAAAATTTTTGCAATGCTTATGATAGATAAAATGCTAACGTCTCTAATATATAATTTATCATAAATCAACATGCAAAAGACAAACAACCAAAGGGAAAAAAAGGTAAGTAGGAGATGTGGAACGTGGGCTTGTCCCAACTCTTCTGAGTAATAGCAAAGAGCATAAGATTTGAAATTTTACAAATGATACCCAGGCCCACTCTGCTAAAGCACCAGGTGCACCTCTGAACTGCTATGCATACTATATCCTAGGGAGAGGGTTTGTTTAACTCGTAGGAATGAATCACTAATGATGATGTTTCAGCATTAACTCTGGCCACTGTTGACAAAGGGCCATCCTACAACCCTCTGTTCAGTCCATGGACGAAAAAAGGCCAGATTTCAGAGATTCCAGGAGAGATCACTATCTTCTCTGATTAGAGATTAGGTCTTTTCAGTTTCTTAAACATATGCCGCAGTAATAACATCACACAATCTCCTGTTTTCCAGAACCTTGGGTCTTTATCATTTCATCATTTCTGTACCACTCAGAGATGTTCTTAAGGTCTCAATCAATTCATAAGCTCTTCCAAGGCAGTCTGTATCCTTATTTCTTCTTTATTGCCTCCCACTGTTTTACTGGGGTTCTTCCTTCATTCCTCATTAAGTGCTGACTGCTTGTAACACATCCATTTCCAGACATAACATCTCTTCTTCCAAATCAGACCTTCTTTCTGAGATTATTTTTTCTCATTTTTGTTATTTGTAAGTTCCTTTAATGAGAGTCTGTAGGCGGGTAAATCTTTTTTTTTTTTTTTTTAACACTTTTACTGGAGTATAATTCCTTTACAATGTGTGTTAGTCTCTGCTGTACAACAAAGTGAATCAGCTATATGCATACGTATATCCCCATATCCCCTCCCTCTTGTATTTCCCTTCCAACCTGCCTATCCCACACCTCCAGGGGGTCACAAAGCACCGAGCTGATCTCCCTGTGCTATGCTGCTGCTTCCCACTAGCTACCCATTATACATTTGGTAGTGTATGTATGTCAATGCCACTCTCTCACTTCTTCCCAGCTTACCCTTCCCTCTCCCCGTGTCCTCAAGTCCATTCTCCACATCTGCGTCTTTATTCCTGTCCTGCCCCTAGGTTCATCAGAACCATTTTTTCTTTAAGATTCCATATATACGTGTTAGCATACGGTATTTGTTTTTCTCTTTCTGACTTACTTCACTCTGTATGACAGACTCTAGGTCCATCCAACTCACTACAAACAACTCAATTTCGTTTCTTTTTATGGCTGAGTAATATTCCATTGTATATATGTGCCACATCTTCTTTACCCATTCATCTGTCGATGGATACTCAGGATGCTTCCATGTCCTGGCTATTGTAAATTGTGCTGCAATGAACATTGTGGTACATGTCTCTTTTTGAATTATGGTTTTCTCAGGGTATATGCCCAGCAGTGGGATTGCTGGGTCATATGGTAGTTCTACCTTTAGTTTTTTAAGGGACCTCCATACCGTTCTCCACAGTGGCTGTATCAATATACATTCCCACCAATAGCACAAGAGAGTTCCCTTTTCTCCACACCCTCTCCAGCATTTATTGTTTTTCTAAAAACATCTTTATTAGAGTATAGTTGCTTTACATTGTTGTGTTAGTTTCTGCTTTATAACAAAGTGAATCAGCCATAAACATACATACATCCCCATGTCCCCTCCCTCTTGCATCTCTCTCCCACCCTCCCTATCCCACCCCTCTAGGTGGTCACAAAGCACTGAGCTGATCTCCCTGTGCTATGCGGCTGCTTCCCACTAGCTATCTAATTTACATTTGGTAGTGTATGTATGTCAATGCCACTCTCTCACTTTTTCCCAGCTTATCCTTCCCTCTCCCCATGTCCTCAAGTCTATTCTCTACATCTGCGTCTTTATTCCTTTCCTGCCCCTAGGTTTTTCAGAACTATTTTTTAGATTCCATATATACATGTTAGCATACGGTATTTGTTTTTCTCTTTCTGACTTACTTCACTCTGTATGACAGACTCTAGGGCCATCCACCTCACTACAAATAACTCAATTTCATTTCTTTTCATGGCTGAGTAATATTCCATGGTATATATGTGCCACATCTTCTTTATCCATTCATCTGTCAATGGACACTCAGGTTGCTTCCATGTCCTGGCTTTTGTAAACAGAGCTGCAATGAACACTGTGGTACATGACTCTTTTTGAATTATGTTTTTCTCTGGGTATATGCCCAGCAGTGGGATTGCTGGGTCATACGGTAGTTCTAATTTTAGTTTTTTAAGGAACCTCCATCCCGTTCTCCATAGTGCCCGTATCAATTTACATTCCCACCAACAGTGCAAGAGGGTGCCCTTTCTCCATACCTTCTCCAGCATTTACTCTTTGTAGATTTTTTGATGATGGCCATTCTGACTGGTGTGAGGTGATACCTCATTGTAGTTCTGATTTGCATTTCTCTAATGATTAGTGATGTTGAGCATCCTTTCATGTGTTTGTTGGCAATCTGTATATCTTCTTTGGAGAAATGTCTATTTAGGTCTTCTGCCCATTTGTGGATTGGGTTGTTTGTTTTTTTGATATTGAGCTGCATGAGCTGCTTGTATATTTTGGAGATTAAACCTATGTCAGTTGCTTGGCTTGCAAATATTTTCTCCCATTCTGAGGGCTGTCTAATTTCATTCTTTTACAGGGAGCTGTCCAGTTTTCCCAGCAACACTTATTGAAGAGGCTGTGTTTTCTCCATTGTATATACTCTTGCCTCTTTTATCAAAGATAAGGTGACCATATATGCGTAGGTTTATCTCTGGGCTTTCTATCCTGTTCCATTGATCTATATTTCTGTTTTTGTGCCAGTACCATACTGTCTTGATTACTGTAGATTTGTAGCATAGTCTGAAGTCAGGGAGCCTGACTCCTCCAGCTCCATTTTTCTTTCTCAAGATTGCTTTGGCTATTCGGTGTCTTTTGTGTTTCCATACAAATTGTGAAATTCTTTGCTCTTGTTCTGTGAAAAATGCCATTGGTTCTTTGATTGGGATCGCACTGAATCTGTAGATTGCTTTGGGTAGTATAGTCATTTTCACAATGTTGATTCTTCCAATCCAAGAACATGGTATATCTCTCCATCTGTTTGTATTTCTTCAGTGTCTTATAGTTTTATGCATACAGGTCTTTTTTCTCCTTAGGTAGGTTTATTCCTAGGTATTTTATTCTTTTTGTTGCAATGGTAAATGGGAGTGTTTCCTTAATTTCTCTTTCAGATTTTTCGTTATTAGTGTATAGGAATGCAAGAGACTTCTGTGCATTAATTTTGTATCCTACTACTCTACCAAATTAATTGATTAGCTCTAGTAGTCTTCTGGTAGCATCTTTAGGATTCTCTATGTATAGTATCATGTCATCTGCAAACAGTGACAGTTTTACTTCTTCTTTTCCAATTTGTATTCCTTTTATTTATTTTTCTCCTCTGACTGCTGTGACTAAAACTTCCAAAACTATGTTGAATAATAGTAGTGAGAATGGGCAACCTTGTCTTGTTCCTGATCTTAGAGGAAATGCTTTCAGTTTTTCACCACTGAGAATGATGTTGGCTGTGGGCTTATCACATACGACCTTTATTATGTTGAGGTAGGTTCTCTCTATGCCTACTTTCTGGAGGGTTGTTATCATAAATGGGTGTTGAATTTTGTCAAAAGCTTTTTCTGCATCTACTGAGATTATCATATGGTTTTTCTCCTTCAGTTTGTTAATATGGTATATCACATTGATTGATTTGCATATATTGAAGAATCCTTGCATTCCTGGGATAAAGTCCACTTGATCATGGTGTATGATCCTTTTAATGTGCTGTTGGATTCTGTTTGCTTGTATTTTGTTGATGATTTTTGCATCTAGGTTCATCAGAGATATTGGCCTGTAGTTTTCTTTTTTTGTGACATCTTTGTCTGGTTTTGGTATCAGGGTGATGGGGGCTTCGTAGAATGAGCTTGGGAGTGTTCCTCCCTCTGCTCTATTTTGGAAGAGTTTGAGAAGGATAAGTGTTAGCTCTTCTCTAAATGTTTGATAGAATTCGCCTGTGAAGCCATCTGGTCCTGGGCTTTTGTTTGTTGCAAGATTTTTAATCACAGTTTCAATTTCAGTGCTTGTGATTGGTCTGTTTATATTTTCTATTTCTTCCTGGTTCAGTCTCAGAAGGTGGTGCATTTCTAAGAATTTGTCCATTTCTTCCAGGTTGTCTATTTTATTGGCATAGAGTTGCTTGCAGTAATCTCTCATGATCCTTTGTGTTTCTGCAGTGTCAGTTGTTAGTTCTCCTCTTTCATTTCTAATTCCGTTGATTTGAGTCGTCTCCCTTTTTTTCTTGATGAGTCTGGCTAATGGTTTATCAATTTTATTTATCTTCTCAGAGAACCAGCTTTTAGTTTTATTGATCTTTGCTACTGTTTCCTTCATTTCTTTTTCATTTATTTCTGATCTGATCTTTATGATTTCTTTCCTTCTGCTAACTTTGGGGTTTTTTTGTTGTTGTTGTCCTTCGTTCTCTAATTGCTTTAGGTGTAAGGTCAGGTTGTTTATTTGAGTTGTTTCTTGTTTCTTAAGGTAGGATTGAATTGTTATAAACTTCTCTCTTAGAACTGCTTCTGCTGCATCCCGTAGGTTTTGGGTCGTCGTGTGTTCATTGTCATTTGTTTCTAGGTATTTTTAAATTTCCTCTTCAGTGATCTCCTGGTTATTTAGTAGTGTATTGCTTAGCCTCCATATGTTTGTATTTTTTACAGTAATTGATTTTTTACAGTAACTGATATCTAGTCTCATAGTGCTGTGGTTGGAGAAGATTCTTGATATGATTTCAATTTTCTTAAATTTACCAAGGCTTGATTTGTGACCCAAGATATGGTCTACCCTGGAGAATGTTCCATGTGCACTTGAGAAGAAGGTGTATTCTGTTGTTTTTGGATGGAATGTCCTATAAATATCAATGAAGTCCATCTTGTTTAATGTGTCATTTAAAGCTTGTGTTTCCTTATTTATTTTCATTTTGGTTGTTCTGTCCATTGGTGAAAGTGGGGTGTTAAAGTCCCCTCCTATGATTGTGTTACTGTCGATTTCCCCTTTTATGGCTGGTAGCATTTGCCTTATGTATTGAGGTGCTCCTATGTTGGGTGCAAAAATAGTTACATTTGTTATATCTTCTTCTTGGATCGATCCCTTGATCATTATGTAGTGTCCTTCTTTGTCTCCTGTGATAGTCTTTATTTTAAAGTCTATTTTGTCTGATATGAGAATTGCTACTCCAGCTTTCTTTGGTTTCCATTTGCATGGAATATCTTTTTCCATCCCCTCACTTTCAGTCTGTATGTGTCCCTAGGTCTGAAGTGGGTCTCTTGTAGACAGAGTATTTATGGGCCTTGTTTTTGTATCCATTCAGCCAGTCTATGTCTTTTGTTTGGAGCATTTAATCCATTTACATTTAAGGTAATTATCAATATGTATGTTCCTATTATCATTTTCTTAATTGTTTTGGGTTTGTTTTTGTAGGTCTTTTGCTTCTCTTGTGTTTCCTGCCTAGAGAAGTTAAGGTTTTAATTTCTTCGTTGAACCTGAATAAGATCCTTGCTGGGTAATCTTGCTTGTAGGTTTTTCCCTTTCATCAGTTTAAATATGTCCTTCCACTCCCTTCTGGCTTGCAGTTTCTGCTGAAACATCAGCTGTTAACCTTATGGGGATTCCCTTGTATGTTATTTGTTGCTTTTACCTTGCTACTTTTGATATTTTTTTTGTATTTAATTTTTGATCATTCGATTAATATATGTCTCGGTGTTTCTGTTTGGGTTTATCCTGTATGGGACTCTCTGCACTTCCTGGACTTGATTGACTATTTCCTTTCCCATGTTAGGGAAGTTTTTGTCTATAATCTCTTCAAATATTTTCTCAGACCCTTTCTTATTCTCTTCTTCTTCTGGGACCCCTATGATTCGAATGCTGGTGTGTTTAATGTTGTCCCAGAGTCTCTGAGACTGTCCTCAATTCTTTTCACTCTTTGTTCTTTATTCTGCTCCCTGGCACTTATTTCTACCATTCTATCTTCCAGCTCACTTATCCATTCTTCTGCCTCCGTTATTCTTCTATTGATTCCCTCTAGAGTATTTTTAATTTCAGTTATTGTGTTGTTCATCACTGTTTGTTTGCTCTTTTAGTTCTTCTAGATCCTTGTTAAATGTTTCTTGTATTTTCTCCATTCTGTTTCCGAGATTTTGGATCTTCTTTACTACCATTACTCTGAATTCTTTTTCAGGTAGGTTGCCTATTTCGTCTTCATTTATTTGGTCTTCTAGGTTTTACCTTGCTCCCTCGTCTGTAACATATTTTTTTGTTTGTTTTTGATGGCTGGGGCTGTATTCCTGTCTTACTGGTTGTTTGGCCTGAGGCATCCAGCACTGGCATTTGCAGGCAGTTGGATAGAGCCAGGTCTTGGTCCTGAGATGAGGACCTCTGGGAGGCCTCACTCTGATTAATCTTCCCTGAGGTCTGAGGTTCTCTGTTAGTCCAGTGGTTTGGACTTGGAGCTCCCACCACAGGAGCTCAGGCCCAACATCCAGCCTGGGAACCAAGATCCCGCAAACTGGTCACTGGGGGTTCCTTCTGTCACCTTAGGTGTCCGTGGTGCCCCACTGGTGCCTGGTAGGGGCCCTAGCTGTGCGGAGACACGAATTCCATGTCCTCCTAGTCTGCCATCTTGAGTCCGCCCCCCCGGTAAATCTTGTTTGTTTAAAAATGTCCTTATTTTCTCCAAATTTGGGGAGTAAGTTTTATTAACATGGAATGCCAGTTATTTCTTCCCAGAGCTTTATTCCACTGTTTTCTCTCCATTCTTGTTGCTATGGAGGTACTCCCCAGTTTGTGTTGCTCCTTTTGTAGATACTCCTTTTTTTTTTTTTTTTTTGGTCCCTATGATTGCTATAAAAATCTTCTGTTTGTTTTTTGTGTTCTGCAATTATACCACACAGTATGTGCGTGTGAATTTCTTTTTATTTATTTTGATTCATTGTTCTTTTTAAGTCTGAGGGTTCGTGTCATTTATTAATTCTGAAAAAAGTCTTGGTCATGATAGTTTTTAATGATGATTCTTCTAATTCTCTCTCTTCTTTCTTTCTGGAAGTCTCATTACATATGTCGGCCTATTTCATTCTTACCCCCACCACCCCATGTCTCTTAACCTTTGCTATTTTCCATTTCTTTGTCTTTGTCTTCCTGGGCTACATGCTGTAATTTCTTCAAATCTTCAATTTCATGAATTATCTCTTCTGTAGCTGAACCATAAAGTTTTAAATTTCAATTAATTATTTTTCAAGTTCGAGAATTTCTACTTGATTCTTTGGTGATATTTTACAGTCCTTGAGTCATACTTTGGATTGACTCTCTTCTAAAACCACGTGTTGCTTGTAGACCTTTTGAGGATGGCCATTCTGACTGGTGTGAGGCGATATCGCATTGTAGTTTTGATTTGCATTTCTCTAATAATTAGCGAAGTTGAGCATCCTTTCATGTGCCTCTTGCCCATCTGTATGTCTTCTTTGGAGAAGTATCTATTTAGGTCTTCTGCTCATTTTTTGATTGGGTTGTTTTTTTGATATTGTGCCACGAGCTATTTGTAAATTTTGGAGATTAATCCCTTGTTGGTCTCATTGTTTGCAAATACTTTCTCCCATTCTGTGGGTTATCTTTTCATTTTGTTTATGGTTTCCTTTGCTGTGCAAAAGCCTTTGAGTTTGATTAGGTCCCATTTGTTTATTTTTGTTTTTATTTCCATTATTCTAGGAGGTGGATCCAAAAAGATACTGCTGTGATTTATGTCAAAGAGTGTTCTGCTTATATTTTCCTCTAAGAGTTTCATAGAGTCTGGCCTTACATTTAGGTCTTTGATCTATTTTGAGTTGAGTTTTGTGTATGGTGTTAAAGAATGTTCTAATTTCACTGTGTTACATGTGGCTGTCCAGTTTTCCCAGCACCAGAATGGCCATCATCAAAAAGTCTACAAACAATAAATGCTGGAGAGGGTATGGAGAAAAGGGAACCCTCCTACACTGTTGGTGGGAATGTAAGTTGGTACAGCCACTAGGGAGAACAGTATGGAGGTTCCTTAAGAAACTAAAAACAGAGTTAACATATGATCCAGCAATCCCACTCCTGGGCATATAACTGGAGAAGAACACGGTTTGAAAGGATACATGCACCCCAATGTTCATTGCAGCGCTGTTTACAATAGCCAAGACCTGGAAGCAACCTAAATGTCCATCAACAGATGAATGGATAAAGAAGATGTGGTACATATATACAATGGAATATTACTCAACCATTAAAAAGAATGAAATAATGCCATTTGAAGCAGCAGGGACAGACCTGGAGATTATCATACTAAGTGAAGTAAGTCAGACAGAAAAAGACAAATATCATATGATATTGCTTATATGTGAAATCTAAAAAAAAAAAATGATACAAATGAACTTATTTACAAAACAGAAACAGACTCACAGACTTAGAGAATGAACTTACGGTTACCAGTGGGGAAGGGTGGGAGGGGATAGATTGGGAGTTTGTGATTGACATGTACACACTGCTATATTTAAAACAGATAACCAACAAGGACCTACTGTATAGTACAGGGAACTCTGCTCTATACTCTGTAATAACCTAAATGGGAAAAGAATTTGAAAAAGAACAGATACGTGTATATCTATAACTAAATCACTCTGCTGTGTACCTGAAACTAACACAAAAATAAAAATTTTAAAGTCCCACATATTACGCACACTCTTTTTTGTAAGCAGACTTTTTTTTTTTAATTGGAGTAAAGTTGCTTTACAATGTTGTGTTAGTTTCTCCTGTACAATGAAGTTAATCAGCTATATGTATACCTATATCCCCTCCTTCTTGGACTTCCCTCTATGCATGCTTTTTTTTTTGAACAGTGTTTATGATAATTTTAATAATGAAATCTTCTGTATGTGGTTCTCTTGTTTGTTGTTTTCTGCTGGCTCTAACATGGGACTTTTTGTGTGCATGCTTTGTGATTTTTTAAAAAATTGTGTGCTCCTCTTTTTGGAACTCTGCAAGAATTCTTTGAGGCCTGGGTTGAGAATGCATTCCTCTCAGGAGATTTTTCTTTTATTCAGACACAAGGTCATTTCAAATTTAAATTCTTGGTTTGCAGTTTTTCTGATTAGGCAAAGGGTATAATGAGAGACATGTGGGCTGGCCAGTGTACATATTATCAAGGGAAACTTTTAAATTTCTCTTTGCACCAGCCTGATCTTTAAATTTCCTTTGAAAATATAAAACATCAAACTCACAGAGAAGTACAGTAATAGAACAGATATCTGCAACGGTAACACAATCAAACAGGTGGTTTTTGTTCCACTTGTTTACTCTTTTTTTCTTTCTAATTCCTAATTGTTCCACAGTTCTCTTTCTTTCTTGGAAAAAATTTGTATTAACAAAATATAACAATTACATTCAAAGAGATTAAAAACATGAGCAAATATTTTACTCTAATACATATTAAACAAAACTAGTTTAATTTATAAAGAGTCGGGGTTTGAATCAGGGCTTGAAGGAAATGGTAAGCATTTGGAAAAGCTGTTGAGAGAAACTGCAGATGACAAAAACAAACAAAAGGGTTGATAAACAACAGCCCTGACAGCTCCACCGTGATTGGAGGCACAGATCAGCCATGGCTCGTAACTGGGAGTATCCACACTGCAGTGCCCTCGTGGGACCGGAGCTCTGCTTGGTGGATCTGGCAGAAGGACAACAGCTAGGGAGCCCACAGGCGGAGCAGCTTCCGGAAGTGCTGCTTAGACTGACTGTGCATACAGGTCACCTGGGCATCTCGTCAAAATGCAGATTCTGATTCAGGGGGTCTGGGACGGGGCCGGAGACTAAACATTTCCAAAGTTCCCAGGCGTTGTTAATGCTGCTGGTCTAGGGACTCACCTTTCAGCCAAGGGGTCCTGGGTCACGGAGGGAATGGAGATAAGAAGGGTCCTGACACAGTGGAAGAAACCAGATGGCCCTAGCAATTGGAGGGAGGTCTTTGTGTGTTGAAGAAGAGGATGAGCAGGAGTGAGAGATGAGAGCTGGGCAGAGAAAGCAGACTGGTCAGAATGAGATATGACCATTTAGGGTATAAAGTGGATCTGGCTAAAGGCAGAATCCAGGACCTATTCATGGAGCAGATAGCTGAAGTGGAATTGTAAAGGTATCGGGAGTTAAGAAGGTCCAAGAACTGGAGGTTTAGTTGTTAGCTGTTGGTAAAACCTACAGTAATCGTGGGAGGAGTCGGGGTAGCAAAGACGGGGAGACTGCCTGACGGTCTTTGATGAATGGGGCTTGATGGGGTGGTCATGAGAGCATTTGAGAAGTTGGTAGCTGAGCCTGGCAAGGAGGGGTAGCACGCAGACAGCCTCAGACTAGGATGAAGTTTGAGGTTTGGGTGGGAAACACAAGAAATAGTTGGTATGTGCACAGTTAAAAGCCTTAGTTAAGGCAAGGAAATGGAGAGAACATTTTAGAAGAAGGTCAGTGTGGTTGTCCTCAAGCTCTTTACCTCTGGACAGGACAACGCTGGGGGCAATTTACGTCCTTGAGGCTCTTTGTGGATCAGGCGTGACTAGACCTCACCCAGGCCACGCCCTTGCTCAGCTGCTTCCCTTTTCTTGCGCTGCTTCCCTAATGGCTTTTTCCTGAAGATTACACCCTCAATAAATCCCAAGCACCTGAGTCTCTATCTCAGCTCTGCTTCTGGGGAGCCTGATGTAAGGCAGGTGGTCCCAGAAGTAGTGCTGGGAAGCAGACCCTAAGGATGGATTCTGGAGGTGAATCATCCACCTGCCCCTGGCGATGATGGGGCAGGAGGAGTAGTGATGGTCCCTGGAATTCTACAGCACGTGTGCTGAACTGGGAAAGGACGCGTGGGGGGAAGGACACACTGGCTCGTGCGTTGTCTCTGGCTTTGTGAGATCTGAAGGGATACAGGGATTTGGGGGACCACGAAACTGGGTGGCTCCTGCTGATGCTTTGATGCTTTGAAGAGAAAAGGACAGACTGGGGCAACGAAGCATCAACTGAAGCTAAGGATGAGAGCCAGAGGTCTCCATGGCAGCACATAAGGAACCCTTCATCCCCACCAACTAGGCTCAGGATCTAATCTAAGAGTAGAGGCACGTCCTTTCAGAGAAGGAAGACTCTCAGCTCTGGTAAGTCTCCTACATCACAGGCAAAGCCCTGAGGGGGAAGGGGCGGGACCTCGACACTCAGTATGGAGATATCTGGGTAGATGCGCTCCTATTTCCCTAAACGCTGCGGGCTGCAGAAGGGATTATCCCCGCTTTGTTGGTGAACAGAACTGCCCCCCGCCACCTCTCCCAAACGAAGTGGGTGCCTTAGAGGACCACACTTGTCCTCTTCAGTTCTGCCCCACCTCCACTGGTAGCGACCACACTAATAACTAGGGTCAGATCTCAGCAGGAGCCAACCAGAAAGTCCTGGGCCTGCAGAGGGAGGAGAGAGATTAAAAACCAAAGGACCGGCAGGAACTGGTTAAGGTTTCACGGCAGGAACAGGAGAATATGCCTGGGAGTGGATCCCAAGGGTGTGGGTCCAGGGGAAGAGCAGAGTGTGAAGCTGGATGATGGGGAGACTGTTGATATGGCACTCTCCATGACAAAGATTTCATTCCCTGGCAAGGGTTTGGGATCTGGCCCAGAAAAGCCTGGAAAAAGCGAGAGCCACAAGAAATGAAGAAGGGACCTCAGAATTGCCACAGCAGCCCACGGAGGAAGGGACACAAAGCTGGAGAAGTGGGCAAGCTGGGAGACTGGAAGACCCACCCGCTGACCATGGTCCTCAGGAGGACCTTTTACTAAGGTGACAGGGGTTACACCACTGTCACCAAGAAGCTCAGCAGAGGCTCTCCTCTGTAAGCCCCAGCTGATAGCAGGAGATGCTGTCACAGAACAGGACTTTCCAGTATCCATGGGAATAAGAGGATCCCAGGATGCCCAAGGCCATGTGGCAGCACTCAGCCATCAGCCAGACTCTGAGGACAGTATGCTGGGTGAGCTGCAAGACCTACAGAAGAGAACACTGTTCCTGGAGACAAGACATATGGGCACCCAACAGGGCACTGCCTGACATACAACCAAAAGAAACCAGGCGTGGGCAAGCCAAAGACTGAGGTGAGTCACCCCAGTGGCAAGCCAGGATGCCTTGTCCAGCTTCCAGACCGAGATCAGTTCTCAGACATAAAAGCCATTTACTGAAGAAGAAACTGGGTCCCAAGACTCTGAAACACCATGACACACATATGTATAGTGATTCCTCTAGTCCTTCAGCAAAGGAACTTACGGTCTTGACTAGGCTAACTGTGTACTGTAGAAAGGGGAACACCCACACCTTCTGGAGGATGTTGGATCCAGGGCCGTGGCAGACACTGGCACCCAGTGGCCTGGTACCGAGCACTATCAGGCACCCCTGCCAGAATAGGCGCACGTGGGACCCAGGTAACTGACGGAGTCCTAGGCCAGGTTCAAGTCATGGGGTATCCATCAAGTCCATGGACCTCAGGGATTATTTCCTTAATTCCTAAATATATGATCAGAATAGACATTCTTAGCAGAACCCTCACATTGGTTGCTTGAATTACGGAGTAAGAACTATTGTAATAGGAAAGTCAAAGCAGCAGTCCATGAAACCGTTCCCTCGCATCCCAGGTAAGACAGGACATTATAAGCACGACTGTATCCTAGAAGGCATGGCAGACGTTAGTGCCGCTTCCAAAGGCTTAACAGATGCAGGGCTGGTGGTCCTCATCGTACCCCACTCATTCACTAGCCTGGCCCCTAGAAAAACCCAGATGGATCATGGTGAGAGATACAGCTCCACCACAAACCTAACCCACCAGCTTCAACGTGCCTGATGTGGTAATACTTTCTAGAGCAGGTGAACACGGACCCTGGTGTGTGGTTTGTGGCTACTGAGTTGGCAGATGCATCCTCCACCCCGATCAAAACAGAGGATCTGAAGCAGCTAACGCCACAGGGAATGACCATTACTCATGGAAGCCTCGTCCCAGGGCTGGGTTAATTCTTCTGCTCTCTGTCACAGTAAAGTCTGAAAGGACTTAGGCCATCTGAACATTTGCAGAAGATCACACTGGTCCAGGACATTGATGAAACTGTGTTAATCCACTTGGGTGAGCAAAGAATGACAAGTATCTTGAAGGTCTTGCTCAGAATCATGTGCTCCCGAAGGTAAGGGAAGAACTCTTCAAATACAGGGGCCAGCACGTCAATCAAGTTTTTAGGAGTCCGGTAGTCTGTGGCAAGGGAGAACATTTCCTCCAAAGTAAAGGACCAACTACTGTACTTTGAACTTCCTGACACCAGGAGAGAAACATGGCCTTGGAGGCTGCCGTGCATCGAGGGGGCAGCATATCCCTCTCTCGGAAACACTGCTGTGGCCCATTCATCAGGTTTCAGCATGATCCTAGCAGCCCTGCCATTTCCCTACCCTGACTCTCTCATGGGTGTTCTTAGAGCACAATTCCTGTAACTCATGGGCACCAAGATCCCTGTCTCAAACTCTGCTTCTAGGAAACTGAACGGAAGACAAGTTCTTAAAAGGGATGAGGTAGTCATGGATGAGGGAGCAAGGGCTGGCTTTTATGTGATGGCTAAGGAGTACAAGGATGAAAACAAACCATAATTAAGTGTGATCGGCCTCAAGTATCCTAACTGGATGTGGGTCCCAGACAGAGGCTGCCCCCTGGGCAGTGAGTGAACAAGAATGAAAACCTTGCTCCACTCCCTCGTCACTGGCCTAGCATCTCCCCAGAAGTGTTTGATTTGGGGAATTGCAGACATGTGGTTCCTATGTCCCATTTCTCCAGACATATTTGGAGAAAATATTTTGACGAGCGGCGCTACAAGCAAGCCCCCCAAACCCACTAAGAACGTGGCTGACTTGGATTCCTTCTTTGGATTCCGTGCAGGCATGATGGTAGCTACACAGGAAATCCTTCCTGAATTTAATTTTATTAAAAAAGTAAATCTGTACCAAGCACTGTGATAGTCACAATCTTCATTCCTAACATTACATTTTTAAAGGTATGTTACAAATTGTATGGCACTTTGTAATAATTCTTTTCATGTCACTATTTCATTCAGCAAATATGACTGATGGATCTAAAGATTATCATACTAAGTGAAGTAAGCCAGACAGAGAAAGATAAGTATCGTATGGTATCACTTATATGTGGAATGTAAAAAAAAAAAAAAAAGATACAAATGAACTTATTTCCAAAATAAAGAGAGATTCACAGACATAGAAAACAAACTTATGGTTACCAAGGGGGAGAGGGGGCTGGAGGGAGGGATAAATTAGTAGGTTGGGATTAACATATATACACTACTATATATAAAATAGATAACCAGCAAGGACCTACTGTATAATAGCATAGGGAACTATACTCTATATTTTGTAATAAACTATAAGGGAAAAGAATCTGAAAAAGAATATATATATAAGATATATACATAATATATATATTTTATATATATATAAAACTGAATTGCTATGTTGTACACTGAAACTAACATGATATTGTAAATCAACTATACTTCAATTAAAACAAATTTAATTTTTTTAATTTAAAAAAATTTAAAAAAACCCCACAAATATGACTGAATGCTTACTATATACCAGGCATTATTCTAGGCTAAGCTAATAGTGACTCTGGGATTTTTTTTCAACACATCATTTACCTATATAGATTCAAATGCCAGAGAACTGAAACATATAGACCAGGACTTATTACATACTCATTATAGGTTCCCTTTGTTTGTGTTTTCTGGTGTTTTGAGATGTGGTCCTCTTTCATTGGATTACAAGCTTCTAAGTGACGCAGACTATGTGACTGTTCTTTTAAAGAGTCATCAATGATTGGCAGTATTCTCCCACAGGGTGTGACTGAGTGAAATCCTTCCCACAGCTGAGCACAAGCCCACAAAAATACAAGTTCATTAGTCCACAAACAACTGTAACTAGTTTCATGAAGCTTGGAAAGCAAGACCCCCAAACTGTGTCAGTGCAGGAGTCCTGGCTGGGTGTTATGTACTTCAATTCTGACAGCATGAGAGACAGACCAGGACTTTTGCTCCTTTTCTCAGTGTACTGCTGATCAATTTTGCAGGACAGCAATTTTAAAACAATCCAAAAGACATTATATTTTGGAAACATGACATGACAGTGTTCCCACAACATAATGAATATATTAATGAATTCTGACAAAAAGAGTTATATTCTGGTCTTTTTTTTTTTAACCTGCATGCTATTTATTTCCATTAGAAAAATATTATCTATATAAAATTTGGTCAGTTTCTTCTCCACCATTCAAACTTAAATGCTTTAATTTTACTCAAGTAAAAGCAGAATCATGTATCTGACACGAGAACTAAATATTTCACACCATTAAGTTAATACGGTTTAATTGAATTAGGTGTGCTCTTTAGTATTTCTCAGGAATAGTAACTCATCTTTCCTACATGCTATCTCCCTTTACTTTTATTTTTCTGAGTAACTATGTAATGCGTGTCTCTTTTCCCACATCCAGTAATATGAGTGTTATAGAGGTGTAATTTATAACATCAGTAACTAGATTCCTCATTAATCTTCAAGTCACATTCAATTCCCCTTATTACATGGTATTTCCAAAATAACTTCAGATATTTCAGTCAACCTTACCCTTCCAACAAAGACTGTAAAAATTAAGATGTTAATTTAAAAACATTATTAAGATTCCAGACTAAATAACACTGGGCCCACTCAGAGTGATGCTGTCACGAGAGGTCCTTGCACAGCTACTGCTACAGTCTCAACACTTTGCCCTCCTGTGGGCAAAGCAGCAACCTGAGCAGCTCTCGCGGGAAAACTACTCTGGAAATACTGCTTGTAGATGTCACTGACAGTATTGAAGTCGTTTATGTCAGCCGGCAAAACAGCTGTTCTCACCACATTCGTGAAGTCACAGCCCGCTGCTTTCAGGATTTCACCCATGTTTGTAAGAGCTTGTTTAGTCTCTTCTGCCACCCCTCCTGGCACAAGCTATCCACTTGCAGGATCCACGGCTAGATGTCCTGAAATGTAAATGGTCCCATCGACTAACACAGCCTGACTGTAGGGACCAACAGCCGCTGGGGCTTTCGCGGTGCTGATCACCTTTCTGATCAAAGACCACATGGCTAATGCTTTTCCCTTGGAGACAACTACCCCGTATACTGCTCCTACACGCGTCTCATGGGTCTGTTCTGGTCTTCTTAAAATTGCCATTTAAGCAAAACACGTAGCATCCCCAGAAGGGTTTGTTAAGTGGCAGTACAGCACAGCCTAGTGAACCGATGATAAACATGGATTTTAGGCATTCTAATTAATAATCTTGGCCCTGCTGTGCATAAACGCTATGGATTTTCTTTTTTTCTTTTTTTTGCGGTATGTGGGCCTCTCCCGTTGTGGAGCACAGGCTCCGGACGCGCAGGTTCAGCGGCCATGGCTCACGGGCCCAGCCACTCCGTGGCATGTGGGATCTTCCCAGACCGGGGCACGAACCCATGTCCCCTGCCTCGGCAGGCGGACTCTCAACCACTGTGCCACCAGGGACGCCCTATGGATTTTCTTAATAAGGCAAAACTCAGCCTGACTCTCTACGTGCCCCCCCACCTTTTCAACGGCATCATTTGCAGTGACTCTGCTCCCAGCCAATGCCTCTTTCAGTTCCAAACATCTTTTCAGGTTCAATGTAAATGCATCTTACAAACCCACTGTTTGTCCAACGCATCAATTGATTTGATTCATAAGCCACTCTTGACCCTCTTGTACATCCCTCTCCTACAAATAATCTGGGCCTCATGCTTCCTTACTCTTCCTTCCTTCCACTAGTTTCTCTTTATTTAAAAAAAAAAAAAAGATTATTGTCAAAACAACCTTTGGTTTCTCCTTTCTGTCAGTAAAAGGAAACAATGATTGAAACAGCTGTGCCCAGGAGCACACAGCCATCCAGAATGTAACAGCGTCTAGGAGATGTTGACAAGCGTAATTTACAGATCATCACGTTATGAGAAAAAGAAGGGATGGATAAACAAATGCGAATGGCACTTTGTGATGGCAGTTCCACTAGGACAGATGGTTGGGGGCAAGACAACAGCCTTGGGCAAGATATATACAGTGAGACACGAAGTATGAACCTGTCTTTTCAGTTCAGGTGGAGACAAAAGGCGAAAACGTGCCCGTCAAAAATCATATACTAACAGAGTCAAACTCAAATTCTACTCAGAGGTGATAATCCGATATAAGTCATTCACAGACCATGTGTCATAGGGCATTTCCCTCATTTTTAGCCCAATTTGCAACGCCTGCAAAGGTGGCTTAATTATTTCTCAGTTTGAAGATAAAATGATGTGTAGTAGGAAAGTCAAAATTGACTTGATTACTATAAGCTATGAACGTGGCTTTTAGCTGTCTTGATAGCTAGGAAGCCAAAATAAAGAATTAAATCCAAGCTCTGCGTGTGTAGACAGAAGCCGGACTTTGGATCCTAGAGAACCAAGTTTAGTCTGAGTATTCTTTCCGTTTGGGGAGATGGCAGAGGACTCTTCTGCTTAGAAAGCTCGGTGTGCTGCATTTTATCAAATGGCACTTCATTTACCCACAAAATGAATCAGGGAAACCGTAAAAGATAAAGAGGACAAACCCAGCCTTCTGGGTCGCATCTTGATTCTTCCACTGTTGAGATCCGCAGCTCCCCAGGAGCCTGGCACCGGCGGACTGAATGCCAACCCTGGGCATATATGCTGGGCTTGAGAGCAGACTGAAGGCCAATCCCGGGGACACGCTGGGGTTGTGAGCAGGGCCGGGATGTGCCGTAGCCCCCTCATCCTGGTCGCTGCCCAACCACGGGGTGATTTCTTGTAGGCTGGTAGAGCTGGGGACAACCCACCTTGGCTCTGGGGCAGGGGCTGTGCTGGGTCCTCAGAGCCACACAGCTGTGATTTCACAGGCCAGCACGACAAAGTTCTGAGCTCCAGCAAACGGTGCACAGGGTGAAGCGCTGCCACCACCATACATGCACTGGATTTCCTTCTTTCTTTCTTTTTTTTTTTTTTGATTATTTTACTTGAAGTATAGTTGATTTACAATGTTGTGTTAATTTCTGCTGTACAGCAAAGTGTATCAGTTATACATATACATATATCCACTCTTTTTTAGATTCTTTTCCATTGTGGTTTATCATAGGATATGGAATATAGTTCCCTGTGCTATACAAGAGGACCTTGTTGTTTATCTATTCTATATCTCATAGTTTGCACCTGCTAATCCCAAACTCCTAGTCCATCCCTCCCCCTCCCCCTTGGCAACCACAAGTCTGTTCTCTATATCCATGAGTCCGTTTCTGTTTTGTAAATATGTTCATTTGTGTCATATCTTAGATTCCACATATAAGTGATACCATGTGGTATTTGTCTTTCTCTTTCTGACTTACTTCACTTAGTATGATCATCTCTAGTTGCATCCATGTTGCTGAAAATGGCATTATTTCATTCTTTTTTATGGCTGAGTAGTAGTCCATCGTATATAGGTACCACATCTTCTTTTTCCATACATCTGTCGATGGACATTTAGGTTGTCTCCAAGCGTTGGCTATTATGAATAGTGCTGCTACAAACATAGGGGTTATGTGCTCTATTTCTGGGTGGGACAGGCTATCGGAGCTTCTAGTTTTTATAATGACAGCTGTAAATATCACTAAGAGGATTTAAAATGCTAACCGCCACTGATAGGACCTCAGTTCCTTAGATTGTGGAAGGTACCACATCAGTCTCAGCAAAATGGCATCACTGTCCACCCAGCTAAGCAACTGGAAGCCAAGCTCTCCCTAAACACCTTTCCTAAGCACCCCACACCTCACAGCCAACCCTTCACCCACTCCTACTGGTTTACCTTTCCCAGTATGGGAAGATGCAAGGAAAGGTTTGATCAGAAAGCTAAAATAATCATGTCTTTCTCCCAGTGGGTGAGAATCTTTCTCCTCTTCTGGCAAACAAGAAAATGTCTCACTTCAGTTCACGTCCGGATGAGATGGTGGTGTAGGTGCTGGTGATTCTGTCACTGACTGACTTGACACACGGCCGCTCCATCCTGCTGTTCATCTGCCCCTAAGCCGGGCTGACAGGACAGATGGCCACCAGTGGAGGGAGGGCACCGGTAATGCCAGGCAGTAGGACACCTGCACTAAAGACTTCAGTGCTGGGGAACACCGGGGCCCCTGCCCAGTGTGGGTGTGATGGGGCAGGGGGCTAAAGGAATTCTCTACCCCCCTTTTCTGATGGGGAGCGCAAGACCAGTAAAGAAAAGGCTCTGGAAGGAAGCAACTGGGACCTTCTTGGCTGTCTCTGCCTGGGCATTTGGGCAACAAGGGCGGGCAACTCAGTGATCTGTGGGTGTGGGGTGCCCAGCACCCAGGGCTGCTCCAAGCATCGCTCCTCAGAGAACAGGGACAGGCTGAAAGAGTTACTCTCGGCACCACTGGGACAATGAAACCAGAAATGATCTGGTCAGACCATAAAAGAACATGTGCTGGGAGAGTATTTTGGTAGAATCATCCTGTATTTCTTACAAATGATGACACATTTTCAGCCTGCCTTACGACGCTGCTCATACCTTACCTCACGCTCACCCACTGTAGCCCGGAAGTCAGGGTGCCTCTTGTTCCCTGAGGGACCCTGGGGACCCAGCAGCATGGCTGGCACACCGGAGACCCAGAAGAAAAATGAAATGAATGGATGAATCTAACTGGGATTGGAATTAAAATTTGGTCCCAACACTAGTGTTATAAACTGATATGGTGGTTCCCCCTAATCATATTTTGAAAACTGTAGTTAGATGTTTTCAGGTCACCAGTACTATTTGAGCAGCAGCTGTGGTCTGTTTTCAGCTGGGAATAACTGTCTCAGGTGAAGGGGCTTAAATTAAGGCAGTCTGGACACAGGAGTGGGGTGGGGACATTGCTGCCTGGGGCTGCCACGTTCGAATGATTCCCAGGCTGTACTTGTGGCGGCACTGGCTGTCTGCAGTGTGTGGCCCGGAGTGAGGTCGGCAGCTGTGGCTGCACAGCTCTCATGTATCCGAGCTGTTGTCAGGACCGAAGGTAAGAGAAACAAACCACACAGAATACGAGCCTCAGCGATCACAAGTAGCAGAGGCCTTTGTTTCAGTCCTGTTGCTCTCCAGGGGCCCAGACTGTTAAAGGATGTGGGAATTCTATAGTTTGGGCCGAGCCCTTCTCCTGGACTGTTTGGATTCCCACCCTACGTGCTGAAAGAGCACCCAGAGCATGAACACACATGCTTCTGCATCTGAAACTACTTTCTTCTGGACAGAACGTAACAGATCAGACCCTGGACTGCAGAAAGCTGGTATTTTTATTGAGTGGGAGCATAAATCCTGACTATATCAGAAGTTTCGGATAATATCAAGAGTCCAATGAACACAGGATCTCCACTGGACTTGGACAAGTAAATGGAATGAACCCATCAGGACTTTGTTTCATTATAAAAAAGTCTCGGGCTTCCCTGGTGGCACAGTGGTTGAGAGTCCGCCTGCCGATGCAGGGGACGCGGGTTCGTGCCCCGGTCCGGGAGGATCCCACATGCCGCGGAGCGGCTGGGCCTGTGACCCATGGCCGCTGGGCCTGCGCGTCCGGAGCCTGTGCTCCGCAACGGGAGAGGCCGCAACAGTGAGAGGCCCGCGTACCACAAAAAAAAAAAAAAAAAAAAGTCTCTTCCAACGGAAGAGAAGATCATCCTTTTGGCTGTGATATTTCCCCTTGCTGTCTTCCTCTCACAAAATATATTCATCCAAAGAGGATGTTTTATAAATACACACAGATATTTTTTCTCCCTTTCTTTGGGGATTCTGCTGTGGTGCACTGAAAAAGGATAAATCAGCTTAAGAGAATTTTTCAAAATGCAATCCCACTCCAGGTTTAATTATAGACAATATAGGTCAAGTTATTTTAAATAGGCCCCAAAGTGGTTGTCCCTGAACTACTTTGTATGTTTCACGAGTCAGTTTCCCTATTACTGAAAAAAGTGGACAGTCAGAAGTTAGACAAACGCCTCCTCTCTGTAAGTAGCCTGTGGATGGGCTCCCTGGACAGTAATAAGCAGATGGAACTAGAAGATGCTGATGTTACGGTCACTGGGTCTCCTTTCCTAGCACATCAGGAGGGCGAGCCCACACCCTCGGCTGCCCTCTCCTATGCTCCCGTGTGAACACTTTCTGATGGGCTCTGAAATCACAGGGGCTGGTTCCCACTCCCAAAAGAGGTGAGGGGAGACGGCAGGCCTGGCGTGGCAGCAACGCAAAGCCCAAAGCCTGGGAAGAGACATTCTCCCTGTGCCGACATGTTTTTATTCAAATCAGAAGACATTTTTCCAGGTGAACCAAAATTCGAGAACAGTCATTTACTCCATTTCTGGCTTGGCTCTCCAGAGCTGTCCATTCCCTCTCCAGTGCAGGGCCCCCCCCAGGTTTGATTACAGGTCACCCAGCTGCCCCCAATAGTTGAGATCAGGAGTGGAAATAGACATCATTTTCTTGAGGCCCTCACATCTATTTTAAAGTATCATTTTCACTAAGCTGGCTATTAGATACTGCCTAAAGCTTTGCGTGAGGGTGGGAAAGAAACACACGTACATAAACGCGCACGCACACACACACTCAATTTTCACGTCATTTGAACTTGGGTTTGCCGTTTGCCATGACTGATCTGTCTTTTAACAAGACCAGAAGCCACTGAAATAGAAAAGTCACAATTCCAAGAATACAAGTCTCATCTTCAAATACATCTCTGTGTTAAGCGGCTGGACGCCGTGACCCAATGTCTTATGTATACGCTGCAATCTTCAGTCGGCCTCCCACCTCACTCCCGCTGCCCCTGTCCCAGCACAGAGCTGTGTTTATTCTCTCTTCTGCTCACGTCGGTGTATCGCTATCTTCCCTCCCACCTGTCCCTCAGCCTGCCAGGTGTGTCCCGTGTGAGTATCAGTTTCTCCAGGAAGCCTCTGCACTCACTTCCAGCACACCCCGAGCTCTGCTCATCAGTCACACACTGACTTATAATTTCTCATTGTGTCACGTGGTCATCTGATCTCACAAACGAGGCCAACTCCGGAAGGAAAGGCACTGTGTTTTATACCAAAGAAGAAGCTCTTTGGACCCAGACCATGAAGGCCCCCAGAAGCTGCTCTGCCACTTCCTCTTAAAAGTCAGACAACACGTACCAGCTACTGGTGTCATGAGCACCAGTTCTATTTAGCCTACTGGAGATCTTCAGTGGATGTCTTCATGTCTGAGAACTCAGTCCATGAACCTCCGCAGAGCCCACCCATCACATCTTCCGTCTCAGTGAGTGGTACCCCATTCATGTGGTTCCCCAGCCAGAGACCTTGACCTCAGCCCTGGCGGCTACCTTTTCCTCACCCCTTATTCCAACACATCACCACTCTTACCCGACATACCTCCCAACATCTCTCCCACCACCATGGACATCTCTCCATCTCCACATCCATCACGCTGGTCCAAGCCACCACCATCCACGCCCGTGTGGACCACAGCCTTAGCTTCCCATTTGGTCTCCCTGCCCGTCTGTTCTGGAAATGTGAGTCTGCTCAGATCACCCTTCCACACAGAGTCTTCCTTTTGCTCCTCCGTAAGGAGCGGGCTCCCCCTCACTGTTTAGGAGGCCCTGCAAGGTCGGGCCTGTCAACCAGCTCCCCAGCCTAGGGCTCTGTCGGCGCCCCCTCAACTCCATGGACACGCACGTCCCCTCCCCTCCGCAGTGATTTTCCACACAGGACCCTCTCCCCGCCACACCTGCTGCCATCGTGTCCCCTGACCTCTCCACCTCTTTCTTCCATCTCAGAGCCTGCACCCTGGAGCTCCCAGACGAGGCTGCACCCTCCAATACCGTTTCTTCTATTTAAAGACGTGCTCTATCCCTCCACCAAGCTCCACGAGGGCACAGAGCACGTCTGCTTTGCCCTCTGTTGTATTCCCAGTCCCAAGCACAGTTGCACAGAGCACGTCTGCTTTGCCCTCTGTTGTATTCCCAGTCCCGAGCACAGCTGCTGGTCCAGAGCAGGCACTTGACTTGAGGATTATTTCCTGATTACACAGTCATCGTCACCAAGTGGTAGCATCTCCCAACCACTTTCGTGGACACTAGCTCGGTTCACCCTCAGAACGGTCTCCTTTTACAGATGAGGAAAGTGAAACAGACAGAGGGTCTGTGGACTTTCCAGACCGCAGTGCTGACAAGGATCGGGCTGGATCCATTTTCTGATGCCCAGTTCTGTTGCGTTTTCTCACTTTATTGTACCAAGTATGAATGTAGTAATGAAGTCTGAAGGACCTTTGCCCTTGGGTCAGACTCCAGCCTGGCTCTGCGTCACTGTGTGACTTCAGGCAAAGTGACCCTTCTCTCTAGGTCCCAACAGTGCCCACCACAGGGCTGTGGAGAGAATTAAACGGGACAAGGGGCGGTGAGCCCCAGCCAAGGGCTTGGTCCGCAGTAAGATACATAAATGTTAGCTGATAACAAGGAGGGATAAGCAGTCTTACTTCCAGCACCTCTACGTAATTCCCCTATGCTAGCAGGTTACTTTCTACACTGTAACTACGCTAAATGCCATAAGCACTACAGCTTCTGGTTATATAGCATCAAACCCTTTTGCTTCGTTGTGGTAGGAATTTTAGCCCTTCTTTGCCTGCTACAGATGCAAACTTTCTCCTCACTCTGGCTAGTCTACTTTATATGCCCCAGAGCTTCCCCTCTCTTCCTCAACTCCGGGACCACCTGTATCTGGGCAGAAGCCCAGAAATCTGCCCCTTTAGGCCCCCGGCTATAGACTCCCAGGGGCGGGAGGATTCTAGCCAGCCACAGATTCTAATCTGGGTTGTTCTACCTCCTTCTTCCTTGGCTATGCCCAGTCCTCCTAAAATCAGTGTAGATTTTCCTAGAGGGGAATGCAAAAGCAGGCGGTCATGGCTGTTCCCGGGCAGGCATTTGCTCTGTGGCAGCCTAAGCTGACCTGCTTCTGCTTTGCTGAGAAGTGTACTCTGTGCGTCCATCTCAGGTGCATTCCTTCTTCTAGCAGAACAACTTAACTATTGCAAATAGAGGTTAATGACTGAGACTACCAACACGGGACAGCTCACTGGCTACGCCAAATCCACCCCACAGAGAAATGAGTGGGGTGGGGGAAGCCCCCTGTCTCCTGGGAACTCCCCACTTTAAACCCTGTTATCTTTAAAGCAAGCGCTAATATGTGTTACTTGAAGTAACAATACAAACTCACGGAGTACGGGTGAGTTCACGGTCTGAGACTGTTCTCCGGGGTCAGCTGAGATTCACAGCTGCCCAATGTCAGGACTGATGATGGCCACTCTGATGCCAGCATGACTGTGTCCCCTAAGCCTCTCTATGTCCCCGGCTATGGGACAGGGATACCCTGGGATCTGAACGACTGGTTACCCTTGTGTTTCTTCCTGTTGTGAGAGGCTTGTGAAACACCAGGGAAATAGGACAGGTTGAGAGTCAGATGCCTTCAAATCCTGGCTGTGCTGTGCAGCCTTTGCGACTTAGCCTCTCTGAGCTCCAGTGTTCCATCTGAAAAAAGAGACTGTCTCGTGTATAGTCTCTGGGTGGTTGTTATAGCCCTGGGGGGCCTCATCTGGCGGCTAGAACATATTACCAGGTCAAAACACACGACTTCCACCATTCCTCCCTATTTTCAGTTATAACAATTCTTTAAAGGTATGTTATATATATGAACTTCAAAAATTCAAGTACTCCCAAGTATAGTTTTCTTTTTCTCTGACTGCCCGTAATCTCCACCTCAAGCCTCTGATCTTCCTCAGTTTGGGGAAAGGTAGTCTAGTTGCTTTTAGGTGAAAGTTAAATCGCATAATTTCTCAATTTAGATTGACAGATATCAGCCACTTTCCAGTTCGAAGCCCCCCTCTCCTGGGTTTTCTTCTCTCCTACACCACCCTGGCTTGATTCCAAGTGGGTCCTGGCGTGGGCAGGGGCGGGCGGCCTCTGTTTCTCCTTCCATCATGCTCCTGGGCTGGCAGCCTTTGAGCTGTGACTCATCTGGAAAGATTCTGAGTATCGTCTTTCACATCACACCCACTGCTGTGTATAACCATGCCTTAAGGGCTGTGATCCCTGGCTCTGTCCTCACAACGTCCTCACTGTGGCCTCTGGTTGTCATGTCCACGCCCATCCCCTGTTCCACCTCATGTTGGTGGTGTTCTCCATCCTTTGAAGCTCTCGGGGGTCTTATTCTGCCCTCCCCGCTCTCCACCCACCTCTGCTCTGTCACCCTCAATCCACTGCAGCTCGAGGGAGGTCAGGGAGGTCTGTCACCACCAGGAGTCCAAGTGAGATGAACAAGGCAAAGCTCCCCATCACCCTGGGATCCCCCAAATTACGGGGGTTCCACTGGGTTTTCATCTCTCCTCTTGGGCTTATCCTGAGGCAGGTGCATACAGACTAAGACTGCATCTTGAGATTCTTCTGGAACACTCTTCCCCCTTCCCAGCTTGGATAATTTCCCTCTAATTGAGGAAGAGTGGGAGGCTGGAGATTAACAGCTGCCCAGATTAACGGCCCTCTTCAAATCTTCTGGCTCTCAGGCTTTTCAGGGTGAAGCTGAGAATCTGAGTCCTTGTTGAACTACGAGGCTGTACTGTTTCGAGTGGTACCTTGTCAGAGGCCAACCAAGTTAGAGGCTGGGCCAGAGCACATCGATGAATGCTTGAAGATGACTCACCACAAACTGACACTTTACACACTGTCCTGCTATAGATGTAACGTATTGCCGTGAAGAAGTGAGAACCTGTCTCACCAAACACTAAATCTATTTGCCTTTCCTATAAGCTTCAAAAGAATAAGACCCAAAGGATAAGAAAATGACCATATGGATTGTGACTTTTTCTTTTCAAAAAAATTTACTTAAAAAATTAAAAAATAGTAACAGTGACTGTGTTGTGTGTGGGGGGGAGACTTTTTTGTGTACGGTTCTATGAATTTAAAAACATGTATAGATTTATGTAACTACCACCACAACCAGAATATAGAACAGCTACACTACTCCAAAAATCTACCTTTGCACACCCCACATCCCTGAACCCTGGCAACTACCAATCTGTTCTCCATCACTATGGTTTTGCCTTTTGGAAAGTATCATATATATAGAACCAGAGAGTGTATGCAAATTCTCGAGTGTAGCTTCTTCAACTCAGCATAACGCCTTTGAGAAGCACGCAAAGTGTTATGTGTATCAATAGCTCATTCCTTTTTAATAGCTGTGGGGTCTGTGGAGATTTCCCCTTTCATTCCTGATGCTGGTAAGTTTGTCTTTTTGTTTGTCAGACTTACAACAGGTTTATCGATTTTACTGACTGTCTCAAAGAACCAGCTTTCAGTTTCATTGATTCTATTATGTTTCTGTTTTCAATTTCATTGATTTTTCCTCCTATCTTTATTATTTCCTTTCTTTTGCTTGCTTTGGTGTTATTTTTGTGCTATACTGTACCCTATGATACATGCTACAAGCAGACATTCTTTTTCTAGTGTCTTGAGGTAGAAGCTTAGATCATTGATTCAGACTTTTTGTCTTTTCTGAGTTTCTAATACTATAAATATCATCCTAGGCACTATGTTAGCCATGTTCCACAAATTTCTAAATGTTGTAATTTTATTTTCCTTCAGTTTAAGGTATTTTCTAATTTCCCTTGAAACTGCTTTTTGATACACAGGTTATTTGGTAGTATGTTATTTAATTTCCAAATGTTTAAAGATTTTCCTGTTATCTTTCTCCTACTGATTTTTGTCTAATTTCATCAAGGTCAGACAACATATTTTGTATGATTCTAATTATTTATTTAATTTTTATTTATTTTTTTTTGCAGTACGCGGGCCTCTCACTGTTGCGGCCTCTCCTGTCGCGGAGCACAGGCTCCAGACGCGCAGGCTCAGCAGCCATGGCTCACGGGCCCAGCCGCTCCGCGGCATGTGGGATCTTCCCGGACCGGGGCACGAACCCGTGTCCCCTGCATCGGCAGGCGGACTCTCAACCACTGCGCCACCAGGGAAGCCCCATGCTTTTATGTCTTTTGGAGAACTGACCCCTTTATACATAATGCAGTGTCCTCTTTATCTCTGATGATCTGCTTTGTTCCAAAGTCTGCTTTGTCTAAAATTAATATTGCTACTCCAACTTTCTTTGGATTAGAGTTAGCATGGTATATCTTTCTCCATCCCTTTACTTTTGTGAGCATCTTTATTTTTATTTATTTTTCTTTTTTTTTAATTGGAGTATAGTTGATTTACAATATTGTGCTAGTTTCAGGTATGCAGGAGAGTCTTTATATTTAAATCAGGTTTCTTGTGGACAATATATAGTTGGGTTAAAAAACATCCTTTCTATCTCTGTCTTTTAATTAGTGTGTTTAGACCACTCACATTTAATGTGATTATTATTCTAGTGGATTAATATCTTTGTAACTTTTCTAATCATTGCATTTATTCTTCGTTTCTTTTTTCCCCTCTTCTTTGGCCTCCTTTATGCCTGTAAAATAGATATAAAATTCTGGCCCTGCATTTCTTTCAAACTGAAAAAATAATGGGGAAATACTGTTGCAGAAAAGTTTGAGAAATGATATCACTTCCTATTTATTTTGTCAGCACAGTTTGCATGTTGTCTCTGTTTTCAAGAGGGTACTGCCATGTCATAGAGTCTCAGTACATTTGAATTTTAAATGTTTCTTCCTCTGTTCCTGGTAAAGCAGATGTCATGGGCCTTCACGCTCTCCAGGGACTGAATTACAGATATAGATTGTTTGACTCTCCGGTTTGTGCAATAATTGCTTTTAAGAATTATCTCATAGGGAAGCTGCTTGCAGTGTGTGACATCAATCTTATTCTTGCTTAGTACTTTGATACTCAGGAATAAAATGAAAAATGAAAGCAGTTGTGTGATTTTAATATCAAACCTAATTTCAATTACATCTGTGGAACAGGCAGGTCTGCAGTTCGCACTTCAGTGAACAAGGGGCGGAGAGTGGCACCTGCTTTTTGTAAAACGCCCTGGAATTTAAGGTAATATTTGGCAAGCACTCTTCTGGGGGCACAGATTTCATTTCCAGCCAATGCCCTGTAGATGTCACCATTGCCACTTCTCACAGGGAAACGTTCACCGCGGGCTGACAGAGGCCAAACTTGCTAAACCATTTGGTTGTCAAGGAACCAGGAGAATCTGGTCGTCCTCACCTGTTCACAGATACTCCTGTGAGAGTGCCAAACTCTGGGAAATTTCCTCATTCTGTGTCATTTTCATCCACTGTCTGGTACCTGGTATTACAAATCACTCCAACCTACAGAAACTCCTCCCTCGTTTGGCTTATTTGAGGTGGGACTTCTCCTGTTTTCAACAGCCTTTCTCACCATCTCCTGCGTTTCCTTTCTTTCCTGCTCCTCTTTGGGCTGAGGGGCTGTCCTGTGTCTGCCTCCCTCTTCTGTACACATGCTCTTGTCAATCTCCTCCCTCTATAATGTCACTTCTATACAAATGTCTCCCAAGTCTACTTTTCTACAGCTTCCTTTTTCCTCCCCTGACATCTAAACCCATGTTTAACTCCCTAATGGAGCTCCCAGCATCACAAAGCACAAAGAATCTTGGAAACCAACAAAGGGGAGCCACACCAGGTAGGCAGGGATGCTGCATGTGGGATGGCAGGAATCCATAAGCTGAGCTAATTTAAGAGAAGCAGAAATTCAGAGCCACAAGTAACTATAAAAAACTAAGCTCATCCCACCTGAAATTCCTGAGAGGATGCGAGATAAGGAGGATACTCCTGGAATGTGGGATGGCTTCCATAACTGACACCCCAGGCCAGGGATTCTTATTACTTCAAAGAGCTGCTTGGCATAGCTGGGGCGGGGAGGGGGTATTCCATCCCTTGATATTGGGAATATTTTGATATTTGGGGGTTACGCTAAGCATTTCCTTAAGCTCAAGTCCTAAGGGTAAGAGCTAACACTCCTGGTTCTCCCAGCAAAGGACTGTGGTCACAATGACTTTTGGGACACAAAAGTTCTTTTAGAACAACAATTGTTGGAATAGCCAATTTACTATTTCATCAACATTCCCATCAGGTCATATGCTGAACTGTCAGAAATGCCAACCTAGGTGCTCACTTTTTCTCTAAGCCTTTAGTTATTCAAGGTAAAATTAAGGAAAAAAAGATAAACACAGGGCACTGTTTCTAAGCGGGAGAAGCACAAAATAATATATTTAAATGGACATTTTTAGGATTTAGGGAGCAACAGAGAGCGTACGGTTTTCAGGTTTTTTTTTTTTTTTTTGGCTGCATTGGGTCTTCGTTACCGTGTGCAGGCTTCCTCTAGTTGTGGCGAGCGGGGGCTGCTCTTCGTTGCGGTGCACAGGCGTCTCACTGCGGTGGCCTCTCTTGTTGCGGAGCACAGGCTCTAGGCGCACAGGCTTCAGTAGTTGTGGCATGTGGGCTCGGTAGTTGTGGCTCATGGGCTCTAGAGCGCAGGCTCAGTAGTTGTGGCACATGGGCTTAGTTGCTCCGCGGCACGCGGGATCTTCCCGGACCAGGGCTCGAACCCGTGCCCCCTGCATTGGCAGGTGGATTCTTAACCACTGTGCCACCAGGAAAGCCCCTCGGTTTTCAGTTTTGATCAGGTGTAATCACTGCCCTGAAGCTCCCGTCGGTGGGAAAGTGTCCTGACACATGAACTCCCTTGGCAGCTGGATACAACAGCTTCTCTGCTGCTTTGGGGCCCTAGGGCAGACTGTCATCTGATGATCCATGCAAATGTATCAAATGGCAAAAGCAAGCAAGCATGCATTTATTCTCCAAAAGGATTCTACACAGCCTGCTTGGATGGAAGCAGACGCTGTGGAGCAGGGAAGGTGAATCTGGGCCACCTTCACCAAGAGGAACTGCCGTCTGTCACAGAGGAACCTTTGCACTTCCAAAAACAGTTCCGAGTCCCTGGATCTCCATCCTCAAATCATTAACTAATCTACCCTGGGCTTCAAGATAAGGAGGGGCCACCACTCTGCAGACAACCAGGTTGGACTGTCCTCTGCCCATACACACGCTCCCCCTCCTCTTTACTCACAATAATCCCACCCAGCTCTCCATCCCGGCCCCTGCCAGTCTCCTTCCCAGGGCGTCCCTTCCCACTCACAGTGCTGGGCTTCTACCAGAACATACACCATTTTTGTTTGTGGCTTCAGGTTGACTATTACCTTAGATCATTTTCTCTAAGCATCCTCTACATGTGTTTAACTTTTAGATTATTGTTTCACATTTTGTTCTTCCCCCTTAACTACATCAAAACTTTGAAGGCTGGGTGTAGAGAGAGAGAAACGACCACAATATTGTGGGAAAAATATGGGGTGGATACGGGATGACCTGCATTTGTATTGTGGCTCCATCGCTTTCCAATTCTGTTGTCTTTGGAAGGCTATATAACCTCCCTGAGCCTCGGTCTCCTCGACTGTCACATGAGAATAACGTCCACACCAGGGTGGGTTAAAATACTACATGTAAAGTGTCTAGGACATAGGAGATGGTCAATAAACAGGAGCGATATTGTTATTAAGGTGCTTTGCCTTCTACTTTTTTGAACCCTCCACAGAACCTTTCATATGGTCGGGGCAGGGTTGATAAAAATCTACTAACATAAGTGAATTAAAGATGAAAAGTTAAGTATATGAACTATATTTAAAAATAGGTATCCCTCACTAACAACAAAAACATAGATAAAATGGGACTAAAGCTGCAACTAAAGAGCTGGCGAGATGCAACTAAGGAGCCTGCATGCCACAGCTAAGACCCAGCACGACCAAATAAAGAAATAAATAAGTAAATATTTAAAAAAACATAGATAAAGTGAATACGGAAACATATCATTAAGTATTAAACCTAAATGATGAATATTTAGGTGTTATTCTTTCCACACTTCTCCACACTTATTCAATATATTTTTGTGATAAAAAGTCAAAGAGTAAAAGAAAAAATATACATTCATACATATACACTTTAGGGGGAAGGAAGCTGATGCATTATTAATTTTGATTAAGCTTAGAAAGTACACAAATGCTTGACATAAATTTTCATGCCTTGTAGGCCTAAACTGTTTAATAATAAATAAAAAATAGTTAAAAGCCATCATCTATCACATTCATAAAGTTAATGATAAAAATGACACAAACCAATATGAAAAAATATCGAATAAATGTAATAAATCTGATTAAAACTAAAATGAAAATAAATACACCCTCAGACGTAACCTGTGTAAAATGTGATGCTACAGGGCGAGGCACACCACTTAATACAGGACCATCTCCTGGATTAGCCGCCAGGGGCTGCCAAAGAGTAGCGTTCCCGGGAACCATGCAGCAAAAGATAAAAGTCTTTCAACTTGACCCTGAGAAGTGAGAGTCCCTGAGAATCACACTTATTAGTACAGCCCCCCCAGAGGTCTGGGACCACGGATTTCAGCACAGCTGTCTGGCCTGTGGTGAGGACCGTGCCTCGTTAGGGGGAACAGAGCTGCCTGGAACGAGCACAAGCGTGAGGTAGGTGTTGGCACCTAAATGTGGCATCTTAGCATCCCTGGACGCTGGGCTCAGGCTGTACCACAGCTGACAACTTTCACAGCCGCCCTACCAGGAGCTGTGAAACATGGGGCAGAAATGAAAGATCCCTATCCAGGCTCCGAATTCCTTTTTCTAGTGACCTCCCATACTTAATAGCATCAGCACATTCTGGAAAAAATATACAGCAGCAGCAGCTGAACAGCTGGACTAGAAGATTATTTCTATTCTTGAAGTTCACCCCAAGCCAAATCCTTTATATACATAAAATGAAATAAGAGGGGTGTGGTCTGTGCTTCAGCTTTACATTCCTCACATATGTCTTATTCAACCTGCTGGAGAGTAAAATATTTGTCACATTTTCCTTGTCCTCAAAAAGAATGTTTTATTGAATATTTGTTCAAAGCACCTTTGCCCATTAATTCACTCCATTCTCACAATAACCTTGTAAAGAGTTATTATCAAACCTATTTGAAACTGAGGAAACTGAGAGTCAAAGATAACTCTCATCAGAGGTGATTCTGCAGCGGGAAGCCGAGGGGAGCAAGGATGTATTCCCGTTGGTGATGCTGTCACGGCTCAAAGAGGGGCCGCAACTCGCTCAAGGTCTCATGCAAGATGGAGGTGGAGGTGGGACCGGCTCCTTGCTGGCACGGCCCCCTCTCTCCACTATGCCTGCTTTGTAGACGAATATGCTACAGCGTAGAAAAGATACAGGTGTAGAGTTCCAGCAGGGTCTTCTAAGCAGAAGAGCAAAGAGATACTGCTTTTTCAGGCTGGCTATGGAGGTCACGCCCTGCACAGCTGCCATGCTGGGCTGTGACCATTGCCCCATATATAACAATAATAATAATAATGCATTGGCTTCCCCCAAGAGGGACACGGGTCATGAGAGCATCTCAGGATCATGAGCCCTTGTAGTAGGGGCCCCATCATCAGAATTCCCAGGTTGCCTGGCCTCCACTTCCCCGCGTGCTCCACTCTGGTCACACCCCCTGGTCTAGTCTGGTATTCCTGGCAGACTCTCCAATCAATCATCTTAAACCATGTAGAACACATGCCAGCCTGAGTGGAAGCCACTTAAGTTCAACTGCAGACTTTAAAAATGGCCATTTTTCCTTCTGAGGGGTCTCTGGAGAAAGAGTTGAGATCAGAAGGACGGAAAGAAGAACACACTGTGTGGGAAGTGAAATGCCATGGCCATTGGGGAGGCCTGTCTGGAGCTGCTGGCTGTGACTTACTGCAAAGAAAATGAAATTCATGCCCACCATCCGTCTTGCTGAAATGTCATGCCGAGTGCGGCTCCAGCCAGCAGGGGGGTCTGATGGAGATGGCTACAAATCACCTGCCCTTGGGTCTCTGCTTGAAGAGCCATGTTTATGCTGCAGTGAAATAAAACTCGTGGTCCATGGGCCAAAACGAATTTTCCTGGGGCCTAGAAATGCATTACTATAGGGAACCGACCCTTATTCAACACAGGAACTCTCTTCTCTGCCATGATGCCATAAATGGGGTCCAAAAGTCCCAACTTGAAAACGCAGCACATATTACCAATGTGTTAATTCGATGTCTGCTGGCATATCTATCCACACAAAACCTTTATCAAGGATTTGTCATGAAGCCGGATGACGCATGGAAGATGCAATCCCAGAGCGGGCAGAGTTACAAAGTAAATGTTATCACTGAACTGCAACGAACAACGCTGTTTTCCTCTCTTTATTAAAGACTTCACAGTCAGTGGAAAATACACATCCAGCTGAAGAACGGGAAACACGTCACTCTTTGTCTAATAAGAAAAATGCTCAATATTTACCACGCCAAGTCTGGCCCCTTTGGCACCTCAAAAATGTGTTTGTAACTTTAATTCTTACAGGGGTGAGAACACAGCAACTGCAGCTCTTTAAGGTTGACCCCAATGGTACTAGACCAGAAGGGAAGACATAAAATTCAAATTGGCCATTTACTGCTGGTGTTAACACTTTGATCAGGGAAGAGGCAGAAACTACTGGTAAAACTGAAACCTGTTTGTCTTGTCTTTCATCACAACAATAACTTGGTAATTAGCTCTTTGGGCCAAAAGCTTTAAGCAAAAAAAGAAACAACAGAACAGGTCAGCTCAGGCTTCTACACTGTAGGGCAAGAGAGGCTGCAGGCTATCATCAAAGGTCAGAGAGCCCTCCACACTTCACGGTACAGATAATAAAGAAAACCAGCGGACATGGTGCTGGTTAATATTCTTCTGATTTTCTTCTTTAAATTAGTTAGAAATTTAGTTAGTGCATTTTCTTAGTTGGGGGGCATTTATATAGCATTTTTACTTTCATTTACAGATACTGGAAGGTCCATACATGAAACTAATGCCTTATGGGTTACTGATGTGCTAACTCATAATGTTTAAACCTCAAAGGTAAATGTTCAAGTTCTCCCCCAAACAGGGCTTGGCCACCTCAGGGTGGAGCACGAACGCACAAAGTCAGACAGACCCGCACTCCCACCACTGCCTTTTCACATTCAGAGGCAGGAAAGCCAAACTACACCATTGCTGGTAACAAACTCGGAGTTCAGATGGCCCAGGAGCCTCTGGACACTCAGGCTGAGGAAACCAAGCCTCTCTGCATTGTCAGAAGAACCGAGGGGGCAGGGAGGATGCCCCTACCCTATGCTGTCCCTCACGCATTGTGAGCGTGGCCCCGAGGAGAGGCCCCAGCCCGGCACCTTCCAGGTCCCCTCAACAGCCAAAGTGGCACCGCTCTGTGGCCCTGGCTCCCTCTGTACTGAAAGGTGTAGACATTTCAGACCCTGGCCGTCTCGGGTCTAAAATGCAAACAATCACATGCTCCATTCTCTTCCAAGACCTCACCTTCAAAACGTTCATTTACACCCTTTCCCTTCTTTTTTACACAATTTTCCCTTCTGCAGTCCAGGTTATAGATCCTTCCTCCCAGACTAATGTCTTCCATGCTCAAGTCTAAACTGGGTACCCAAAACATTACGCGGTGCTGGCGGAGATGCTGTATGACCTGAAAATCAAACTGGTCTCTAACCCCAAACTCGAACTGAAACACACACACACAACAACCGTCACCACCGCCATCCTCCCCGCAAACCGTAAGCCCTTCAACATTCACCAGATGTGGACTCACCTTCCTGAAGAAAAGCTGAGTGGACACGGCGAGTGCCTCAAAGCCCCGGACGGCCTTCCTCAGCTCCCCCTGCACGAGGCCCAGCTGCCGCGCCTGCTGTTCGTACCGCTCCTTCAGCCGCTGCACCAGCTGCCGCTCGGCCTCTCGGGCCTGCGGGTCTGGCTTGGGGGAAGCCCCGTTGCGGGGGGCCGTGGGCCTCTGCTTGGGGTATCCTAGAAAGAAAAACAGTCACCTGTGAGAAAACATTCAGCCCGAATGTGACAACCGCTCCTTATGACCGAAGGATTCCATCAAGTAGCTGACAAGGAATTGCCCATCATTTGTCATTTTAGGTGTTACAAATTAAAAACAGGGACTTTAAATATGGCTCTGTTGATGTGGTCTGAAGTGCAAGGTTTCAGGCTTGGGAAAAAGAGAAACAGACAAAATGGCCCAATTCCTTCTAGCTGCCTGCATTTCTTCCAGGTCTGCTTAGAGAGACTGGAGCAGTTGTGTTTTTTGTTTTTGTTTTTGTTTTCTTCAAGGGGATTCCTCTTTGAAAATGTCTAATGGGAAATCACTCAGTCAATCCAGGTCGAAGTCAGAGTTAACACCTAGCAACTCTTTCACTGGGCATCGGGGAGTAATGCCTACACGCCCTTCCCTCCCTTCAACCCTTTCTTTAATGTCAGGTTCAAGTCACGTGTCTGATGACCTCTGCTGCAGGGATTTCTGGCTTTAACTTCCTACAGCACCCATGCCCTGCATGTGAGCATTCACACCACCTCCATGGCTGAAGGTCCAGTCCCAGCCACCATAACCTCTCACCTTCTAACGGGAGCCCTGCTTCTTCTCATCTTTCACTGCATAGCTGCCAGAATGATCTCTATAAACAGAAAAGAGCCCACGGCCCGCGTGGACCCCTCCCTCCACTCCTCACGCTCCGCTGCAGTAGGAAGAAAGCGCTCGCTCCTTACATGGCCCCCAAAGCCTCTGAGACCCGGTTCCTGCCGCGCAAATGTTAGGGGCATACGTTGAGGAGGCTGCACAGAGGATAGAAGCAGAAGTTCTGCCTGGGGTTGGGGAGGCTTTAAGATTATTAGGCTGAAGCATTAAGGCGTAAAGGCCCAGGAAAGAGCTCAGAGACAAGCACTGCATCACGGTCCCAGACCCTCGGGTAAGCAAGCGTCTTCCTCGGATCGGCTGTACTTCTAGCGTGAGGCTCAGACAGACCTGACACCCCCAGAGAGCCCCTGCAGTGGCCAGTGGACTTACGTTCCCAAGAATATTCTTTCCTTGGCTCCAACAGATCACGTCCTAGAGGACATGACAGGGACACGGACCACACAATCATGAATAAACTTTTAATGTTTCCACAGTTCTTTCGTCTCCCCACTCTGCCTCCAAAACATCAGGGAGTAACATACAGAACAAATCACAAAGCAGTGGCCTCTTCAGTACCTGACACCTTGAGTTGCAGCAGTCATGGGCCTGAGAACACACAATGGCCTCATCTTTTAAGGGGAAAAGATTGTTAATTGATCTAAATACTTCTGATTGTTAATTTAATGGTAACCATACTAACTTTAATCAAATCTTCCTCCTTTTAAGAAATCATCAGAGGGCTTCCCTGGTGGCGCAGTGGTTAGGAGTCTGCCTGCCAATGCAGGGGACATGGGTTTGAGTCCTAGTCTGGGAAGATCCCACATGCTGCGGAGCAGCGAAGCCCGTGCGCCACAACTACTGGGCCTGCGCTCTAGAGCCCATGAGCCACAACTACTGAAGCCTGCGTGCTGCAGCTACTGAAGCCCATACGCCTAGAGCCCGTGCTCCGCAACAAGGGAAGCCACCGCAATGAGAAGCCCGCGCACCGCAACGAAGAGTAGCCCTCCTCACCACAACTAGAGAAAGCTCGCATGCAGCAACGAGGACCCAATGCAGCCAAAAAAAAATTAATTAATTAATTATAAAAAAGAGAAAATCATCAGAGACTGGAATATGACATATCTTCAATTAATATGGCTCAATGGAATAGCAGAATGTGAAATTATTGCTTCTTTAAAACTGCCTTTGCGGCATAAGAGTATACAACATTCCAGAAGGCAAATCAATCTTAATATATACTTAATCCCAACATTCTCAATACTGAAAACAAAAGAAAAATAACCACTGACAAAGTGTGAGAAATTTCACTGCCTGCATTAAATTTTAAGACACAGTCTAAGACCCAAGGCAGACTTTCTTCAGGATTACCGTTTGCCGTTTTATTGCTGTGGCTGGTGATTTTATAAAACACTCCAGTGATTTTTAATGTGTTGAGGTACCAGGTGCCTGACACCATTACAATAGAAAGCACTTCTTTTAGAAATCTAAAGAAATAGTAAAACATACTTCCAGCTCAGTCAATTAAAGCTAACTGCAATCTATAGCATATAGAGTTACCTCTGAACTTGTGGATATTAGTAAATGTTCATGTTGTCCTGTGTTTCTGGCTGTCAGATTTATCCTCTGTTATTATTACCATCATCATCATTATTTTTAGGTTAGCAATTATATTGTAAACAGCTGATATGAAAGGATTTGGTGAAATCCTATTCTTGATGTTTACTTTGATACTGGTGTTGTTATTAAACTGGTTTTATTCACACACTCAATATTTGAGGGTTCTACTGAACACCGGTATACTCAGTCCATATTTCTACTCCTGGGCCCACCAAACCGATGTTCTGAGCCAGGACATTGGCTCCCCTGCGAACATCAGCTTTTGGTATGAACATATCAAGCCAATGTTTAGCCTTACTGTGACATCACACCACCTGATGAAACCAGTCCTTGCATGGCACTCCAGGTTGGCTGCACTTCACAGCACAGACCAATGCTCAGGCCTCAGTGCTAAGACTATTGGAAGGAAACATGGAGAAACAAGGTTGCATGTGAAGTTCTCTATCACTTTTAGTTGAAAAGGGAACTGCCATCTTTTTAAATATTGGGTTGGCCAAAAAGTTCATTTGGATTTTTCTGTAAGATGTTATAGAAAAACCCAAATGGGGGCTTCCCTGGTGGCACAGTGGTTGAGAGCCCGCCTGCCGATGCAGGGGACACGGGTTCGTGCCCCGGTCCGGGAAGATCCCACATGCCGCGGAGTGGCTAGGCCCACGAGCTATGGCCGCTGAGCCTGCGCGTCCGGAGCCTGTGCCCCGCAACGGGAGAGGCCACAACAGTGAGAGGCCCGCATACCGAAAATAAAAAAGAAAAAAAAAAAAAAGAAAAACCCAAATGAACTTTTTGGCCAACCCAACATATCAAATATAACTTTGCCTGTGACTAATGATCATTTGACTGCCGTCAGCATTGCTCCGATCCTCGCTAAAAACAGCATTCTTTTCCTGTGCTGTGGATTTTGTCAAATATGTCTACAGTTATTCCCTGAAGTATCATTCTGTCACTCACTTTCCTGTCCTCCCATATGTCCGACCATCCCCAGGACGGTACGGAAAGATGGCCTCACAGTCTCACCCACGGTCCTGGGGAGACAGAGCTTATGTTGAAAGAAGGTGAATGACACTCAGCCAGCTTCACGTGGTTCATTAAAAATTAAAAAGGGTCTTGCTTCCTTCTGCTGTCTTTTCTTAAAAGCCAGCACATGATGAGGTTTAAATACAAACCTATTTAGAAGTAAAGGGCAAACGGGAACACGGGACAGAAGAGTTGTGAGCCAGTGATCACAGGCAGCTCATGGAGCACACGGTCGGCACTGGAATGACTGTGATGACGGTGACCCACTTCTGACCTCTTACACCCAAACTTCTCTGGAAAAGCCACCATACACGCTTCAAATGAGGGCCATGCCACATCCCCTGAGGACCTTTCCATGCGCTGGAAGATTTTATTACCTCCTTCCCTGTTCTTTGTGGTACTTATATTGCTTCTGGGGAGGTCAAATGTTCAAGGCAGGCAGACATGCCACTGACCTCTGTCTGCAGCCAGGTAGAGTCAAGTTACGTGTGTTTAGTCTCTTTCCAAAAAAAATCAAAACTCTGGTCGCCTAGAATATTCTGATTTCCATCCAGTTAAACTAGGAAACTGAGATAGCCTCATCCACCAGAGGGCAGGCAGCAGAAGCAAGAAGAACTACAATCCTGCAGCCTGGGGAACGAAAACCACATTCACAGAAAGATAGACAAGATGAAAAGGCAGAGGACTGTGTACCAGATGAAGGAACAAGATAAAACCTAAGAAAAACAGCTAAATGAAGTGGAGATAGGCAACCTTCCAGAAAAAGAATTCAGAATAATGATAGTGAAGATGATCCAGGAGCTCGGAAAAAGAATGGAGGCAAAGATTGAGAAGATGCAAGAAATGTTTAACAGAGACCTAGAAGAATTAAAGAACAAACACCTAGAAGAATTAAAGAAAAAACAGACAGAGATGAACGATACAATAACTGAAATGAAAAACACACTAGAAGGAATCAATAGCAGGATAACTAAGGGAGAAGAACGGATAAGTGACTTGGAAGACAGAATGATGGAATTCACTGCCACAGAATAGAAAAAAGGAAAAAAAATGAAAAGAAATGAAGACAGCCTAAGAGACCTCTGGGACAACACTAAACACACCAACATTCGCATTATAGGGGTCCCAGAAAGAGAAGAGAGAGAGAAAGGACTGGAGAAAATATTTAAAGAGATTATAGTCGAAAACTTCCCTAACATAGGAAAGGAAATAGCCACCTAAGTCCAGAAGCACAGAGAGTCCCAGGCAGGATAAACCCAAGAAGAAACACACCGAGACACATAGTAATCAAACTGACAAAAGTTAAAGACAAAGAAAAATTATTAAAAGCAACAAGGGAAAAACGACAAATAACATACAAGGCAACTCCCATACGGTAAACAGCTGATTTCTCAGCAGAAACTCTATAAGCCAGAAGGGAGGGGCATGATATATTTAAAGTGCTGAAAGGGAAGAACCTACAACCAAGATTACTCTACCTGGCAAGGATCTCATTCAGATTCAATGGAGAAATCAAAAGCTTTACAGACAAGCAAAAGCTAAGAGAATTCAGCACCACCAAACCAGCTCTACAACAAATGCTAAAGGAACTTCTCTAAGTGGGAAACACAAGACAAGAAAAGGACCTACAAAAACAAACACAAAACAGTTAAGAAAATGGTAGTAGGAACATACATATCGATAATCACCTTAAATGTGAATGGATTAAATGCTCCAACCAGAAAACACAGGCTCGCTGAATGGATACAAAAACAAGACCCGTATATATGCTGTCTTCAAGAGACTGACTTCAAACCTAGGGACACATACAGATTGAAAGTGAGGGGATGGAAAAAGATATTCCATGCAAATGGAAATCAAAAGAAACCTGTGGCAGCAATACACATACCAGATAAGATCGACTTTAAAATAAAGAATGTTACAAGAGACAAGGAAGGACACTACATAATGATCAAGGGATCAATCCAAGAAGAAGATATAACAATTATAAATACATATGCACCCAACATAGGAGCACCTCAATAAATACGGCAAATGCTAACAGCGATAAAAGAAGAAATCGACAGTAAGACAATAATAGTGGGGGACTTAACACCTCACTTACACCAATGGACAGATCATCCAAACAGAAAATTAATAAGGAAACACAAGCTTTAATGACACAATAGACCAAATAGATTTAATTGATATTTATAGGACTTTCCATCTGAAAACAGCTGATTACACTTTCTTCTCAAGTGCACATGGAACATTCTCCAGGATAGATCACATCTTGGGTCACAAATCAAGCCTTGGTAAATTTAAGAAAACTGAAATCATATCAAGCATCTTTTCTGACCACAATGCTATGAGATTAGAAATGAATTACAGGGAAAAAAATCGTAAAAAACAAACACGTGGAGGCTAAACAATACGTTACTAAATAACCAAGAGATCACTGAAGAATTCAAGGAGGAAAGCAAAAAATACCTAGAGACAAATGACAATGAAAACACAATGATCCAAAACTTATGGGATGCAGCAAAGGCAGTTCTAAGAGGGAAGTTTATAGCAATACAATCCTACCTCAAGAAACAAGAAAAATCTCAAATAAACAATCTAACCTTACACCTAAAGGAAGAAGAGAAAGAAGAGCAAACAAAACCCAAAGTTAGTAGAAGGAAAGAAACCATAAAGATCAGAGCAGAAATAAATGAAATAGAAACAAAGAAAACAATAGCAAAGATCAATAAAACTAAAAGCTGGTTCTCTGAGAAGATTGATAAACCTTTTGCCAAACTCATCAAGAAAAAGAGGGAGAGGACTCAAATCAGTAAAATTAGAAATGAAAAAGGAGAAGTTACAATGGATACCACAGAAATACAAAGTATCATAAGAGACTACTACAAGCAACTCTATGCCAATAAAATGGACAACCTGGAAGAAGTGGACAAATTCTTAGAAAGGTATAACCTTCCAAGACTGAACCAGGAAGAAATAGAAAATATGAACAAAGCAATCACAAGTAATCTGTGATTTAAAATCTTCCAAAAAACAAAAGTCCAGGGCCAGATGGCTTCACAAGTGAATTCTATCAAACATTTAGAGAATAGCTAACACCCATCCTTCTCAAACTCTTCCAAAAAACTGCAGAGGAAGGAAAACTCACAAACTCATTCTACAAAGTCACCATCACCCTGATTTCAAAACCAGAACAGATACTACAAAAAAAAAATAAAGTTACACACAAATATCACTGATGAATATAGATGCAAAAGTCCTCAACAAAATACTAGCAAACAGAATCCAACAACACATTAAAAGGATCATACACCATGATCAAGTGGGATTTATCCCAGGGATGCAAGGATTCTTCAGTATATGCAGATCAATGAATGTGATACACCATATTACCAAATTGAAGAATAAAAACCATATGATCATCTCAATAGATGCAGAAAAAGCTTTTGACAAAATTCAACACCCATTTATGATAAAAACTCTCCAGAAAGTGAACATAGAGAGAAACTACCTCAACATAATAAAGGCCATATATGACAAACCCACGGCCAACATCATTTTCAATGGTGAAAAAATCAAAGCACTCTAAGATAGGAAAAAGACAAGGATGTCCACTCTCGCCACTATTATTCAACACAGTTTTGGAAGTTCTTCTCTAGAACTAGAGAAATAAAAGGAATACAAATTGGAAAAGAAAAAGTAAAACTGTCACTGTTTGCAGATGACATGATACTATACACAGATAATCCTAAAGATGCCAGCAGAAAACTACTAAAGCTAATCAATGAATTTGGTAAAGTTGCAGGATACAAAATTTAATGCACAGAAATCTCATGCATTCCTATACACTAACAACAAAAGATCAGAAAGAGAAATTAAGGAAACAATCCCATTCACCACTGCAACAAAAAGAATAACATACCTAGGAATAAACCTACCTAAGGAGATAAAAGACCTGTACTCAGAAAACTATAAGACACTAATGAAAGGAATCAAAGATGACACAAACAGATGGAAAGATATACCATGTTCTTGGATTGGAAGAATCAATATTGTGAAAATGACTATACTACCCAAAACAATCTACAGATTCAATGCAATCTCCATCAAATTACCAATGACATTTTTCATAAAACTAGAACAAAAAATCTTAAAATTTGTATGGAGACACAAAAGACCCTGAGTAGCCAAAGCAGTCTTGAGGGAAAGAAACGGAGCTGGAGGAATCAGACACCCTGACTTCAGACTATACTACAAGGCTACAGTAATCAAGACAGTATGGTACTAGCACAAAAACAGAAATATAAATCAATGGAACAGGATAGAAAGCCCATAGATAAACCCACGCCTAATCTATGGTCACCTAATCTGTGACAAAGGAGGCAAGGATATACAATAGAGAAAAGACAGCCTCTTCAATAAGTGGTGCTGGGAAAACTAGACCGCTATATGTAAAAGAATGAAATTAGAACACTCCCTAACACCAAACACAAAAATAAACTCAAAATGGATTAAAGACCTAAATGTAACACCAGATACTATAAAACTCTTAGAGGAAAACGTAGGAAGAACACTGTTTGACATAAGTCACAGCAAGATCTTTTTTGACCCACCTCCTAGAGTAATGAAAAAAACCCCAAAAATAAACAAATGGGATCTAATCAAACTTAAAAGCTTTTGCGCAGCAAAGGAAACTATAAACAGGATGAAAAGACAACCCTCAGATTGGGATAAAATATTTGCAAACGAATCAACGGACAAAGGATCAATCTCCAAAATATATAAACAGCTCATGCAGCTCAATATTAAAAAAACAAACAACCCAATCCAAAAATGGGCAGAAGACCTAAATAGACATTTTGTCAAAGAAGACATACAGATGGCCAAGAGGCACATGAAAAGCTGCTCAACATCACTAATTATTAGAGAAATGCAAGTCAAAACTACAATGAGGTATCACCTCACACCAGTTAGAATGGCCATCATCAGAAAATCTACAAACAACACATGCTGGAGAGGGTGTGGAGAAAAGCGAACCCTCTTACCCTGTTGGTGGGAATGTAAATTGATACAGCCACTATGGAGAACAGTATGGGGGTTCCTTAAAAAACTAAAAATAGAATTACCATATGACCCAGCAATCCCACTGCTGGGCATATACCCAGAGAAAACCATAATTCAAAAACACACATGCACTTCAATGTTCATTGCAGCACTATTTACAGTAGCCAGGCCATGGAAGCAACCTAAATGCCCATAGACAGACGAATGGATAAAGAAGATGTGGTACATATATACAATGGAATATTACTCAGCCATAAAAAGGAATGAAATTGGGTCATTTGTAGAGACGTGGATGGACCTAGAGACTGTCATACAAAGTGAAGTAAGTCAGAAAGAGAAAAACAAATATCAAATATTAACACATATATTTGGAATCTAGAAAAATGGCACAGATGAACCAGTTTGCAAGGCAGAAATAGAGACACAGATGTAGAGAACAAACATATGGACACCAAGGGAGGAAGTGGGGGGGGCTGGGGGGATGAATTGGAAGATTGGGATTGACATATACACACTAATATGTATAAAATAGATAACTAATAAGAACCTATTTTATAAAAAAATAAATAAAATTCAAAAAACAAACAAAACAACAACAAAACAAACACAGACCTTCAAAATGGGGCTTAGTGATGGTTTGGGAGTCGTTAAATGAAAGAGTAAAAGTACTAGTTTTTTACTCTCTGACCCTTGTAAACTTCCCAACTGTTAATGAGGCTTATCCCCAATGCAAGTGTTCGATGTGAAATATATGAACAGAAATACCTAGACCAGTGTCTTGCGGTGACCTTCAGACAGACGATTTCACATGTGCACTTCATGTCATGTGTTTTGTGGGGACCAAACTATCTGACGACTTTTACCGAGCACCTGCTCTGTGAATGACACATGCATGGCCCAGTGGATATGCAAAGGAATGAGGTCCTGCCCTTGCTGGTAAGCAAGCGTCAGGAGGGGCCCGGCCGCGTCTGGGTTTCTAGTATTGATTCCTCACCGGGGCTCTCACCACTCAAGCGCACTGCTGATCCACTCTGCAACATCTCTGACAGATCTCACGGGTTTTGGGGGGCATACCCTAAATCTAGAACATTCTCCCATTATCTCGGTCTTGCCCCAGTCACATCCTACTCGTTGCATTACTCTGATTAGGGGCAGAGAGAATCTACAATGGTCCCAGTGACAGCTGACAGCCCAGAGGAAAGAGCTAGTAAACTTATATTGTTACAAAGGTGAATGCAAACAGTTTGCGTGCAAAGGCTGAGCGCCAGCAAGAACACGACCCTTCAAAGTGGAAAGAGAACATTAAAAATTCATCTGCAGTCATCTGGTCACTATCCAGAGGATTCTAATGGATGGAAAAGCCTGGTTTAATTTTAAAGCTGGAAGCTTAACTGACATTATAACAAGCAAGCTGTGCAGCACTGGGACCTGCATATTTATAATCTCAGAGAAGGCCCCGGATCTTATTACTTGTAAACGAGAAAGAAAAGAATGAAAGGACACAACTTTGATAGCCCTCCAGCTTAAGGAAAAGCACTTCATAAGTTTGGTCCACATCCTAACAGAGAGGGGGTCTGTTTCTTGCAGGCTAGCACCAGCATGACACCCCGGGGAGCACCCCAGGCCAAATTCTTTGTGGTCCTGGACAGGCTTTATTTTTCTTAAACTGATCTAAATTTACTTCAGAAAAATCTGCCCAGCGGCACACTCCCTTCTACTTAGCACTGGCACTCGTTTGCCTGCACGTGGTTAGTGGTGGGGAAAGGTGAAGGGCAGACGGCATCACGGCAGGAAATTTCCTTCCGGCCAGTTCCGAGCACGGGTGAGGGCAGGAATTACTAAATTGGGCAGCGCCCGGCCGTATAGTAAGTACCCTAGAAAGAAGAGGTTTACCTTTCCCACTCCAACGAAAGAGCAGACTTTTCTATTTTGATGTATAGAAAAAGAGAGAGAAAAAAAAAGGATGTTACAAGCAGAGTTTCCAAAGACAACTATGAAAAATCTGTTACTATAATCCACACTCTAGACAAAAATTGATGTAAAATAGTCTCATCTTCAGGAAATTTCTTATTATTTACCAGAAGTACAAGTGCTATTTATGAAGGTAAATCTGATTGCCTCCTTTCTTTGAGGGTGAAAAATCATGGTTTAATAGTATTATAGCAATTGCTTAGTTTTTATATTAAAAATTATAGCTACTTCTGGCCAAGATGAAGTAAGGATGGGATTTCCCTTCTCATCTGAAACTACCCAAAACACCCGAACAAAATATATAAGTCAGTGGATTTCAAGACATTAAATATTAGGAAATGAAGCACAGTGATCCCCAGAGTCAGAAAACAAATGAGGTGCCCCCCACAATCCCTACAATCACCTGACCCTATGGCCTGGGTGGCCTTCCAGGCCATGGCACAGAGAGTCAGGAAACCCACGGGGAGCCTGGTGGCTTCCCCAAGTCGGGAAGGTGGAGGCTGGGGGCTCGGGAAGTTCAGAGGTTACCAGTCAGAGTAGTCAAGAGGACAGAGACAGACAGAGACACACAGAGGGACCCCTCGAGTATCTGGACAAGTCTGATCAGTGCAGCCTGTGAGGACAGTGTCCAAGGCCAGGCAAAGCATTCCAAGCAGGATTAGAGGGAACACTCCCAAGAGCTCACAGGAGGCCAGGATTAGTTCTTGTTCCCACTGGTAGAGTGGAAGACCTCACAATTCCCGGGGCATCTGAACACCTGGGAGGGTCATGCCCTGGTGCTGTGATCAAATCAGCCTTAGAGTGATGGCTAGTCGGGACCATGCAACAAGGCTGATGAGAAAGACCCAAGATGCTCAAACTCTTTCCAAGTCACATAGTTTCACCCAAGAACAAAGCTTAAGAATATTTACAGGATTAAAAAAATCCAGTACCCAAAAAGGAAAAATTCACAATGTCTGTCAGCTAAAAAAATTTTCAGGCATGCAAATGTGCAACCCATAATTGGGAGGAAATGCAATCAATTGAAGCCTGCCAAGAAATGACACCTATGATTAACAGTTATTGTAACTATATGCCATATATCAAGAAGCTGGAGGAACGATTGAACATGTCAAGCAGAAACAAATAAGACAAAAAAAAAAAAGACCTAAATAAAAATTCTAGAGATTAAAACCTCAAATGTCTGAGATGAAAAATACACTGGATGGGATTAAGAGTAGATTACACACTGCATAAGAAAAGTTTAATGACATGGATTTTCATAGCAGCATTACCCATAGTAGCCAAATGTTGGAAACAACTCAAATGCCCATCAACCGATGAGTCGATAAACAAAATATGATATATCCATGTAACGGAATATTATTTAGACAAAATCAGGAATGAAATATTGATCCACGTTTTGACATGCATGAACCTCGAAAACATGCTAAATGAAAGAAACTGACAGAAAAGGGCACATACTGTATGATTCCACTTATATGAAATGTCCAGAATAGGCAAATCCCTGAAACACAGAGGAGAGACCAGTGGTTGTCAGGGGCTGGGGAAAGCAGCGGGTGGGGAGTGACTGCTGAGGGGTGTGGGTTTCTTTTGGGGGTAAATGCTCTGGAAGTAGTGGTGACAGCGGCACAATTCTGTGAGTATACTAAAAACCACTGAATTGTACACTTTAAAAAGGTGAAATGTACAGTACGTGAACTACAGTTCAGCTAACAAAAAAACTCAATCAGAATGTTCTGATAGACCCATCTGGACATGGGGACTCGGGGCGTTTTGCTGCCATTTTATCAAAATGCCAGGGTCAAAACAGCTGCCTCAGAATGTCCTGTGTCCCTTTAAAATATGCTTTCTGTTATCAAGAAGCTTAGAGTCACGGAAGGGTAATAGGTCTGATATGCTGGTGCTTTACATGTGTTATCACTCACCTTCCCCATGACCTGCAGCACAGACATAATTCCTATTTTACCAAAGAAGCAGCTGAGACTCAGAGAAGTTATGTTATTTGTCCAAAGTCATATATCACGTGAGCTACCGAGCCAGGATTTGAACCTGGTTCAGTCTATTCTTTTGGGCCAAGCAACCTGGCAACCTTTAGAATTTGCAGAAGAGTTTCTAGGGAAGGCAACTCAGTGTAAGCATTTTCAGATGCAGGAAGAGAGCCAGTAGGAATTGGTGTCACAGAGTTGGAGGAAGGAAAGTTTCAGGAAGGGAGTGATCAATAATGCCAAATGCCACAGAGATATGATAAGGAACAGGACATGTCCACTTAGACTTAATAACCAGGAGGTCACTTGTGGCCTTTGCAGGGCAGTGGAATGGGCGGGGTGGGGTGGGGTGTGGCGCTAGCCGGCAGCGAGGGGAGGAGTCCCTTGTAAGCAAAGGGACAAAGACGGGGATCATGGAAGACTCTTTCCCAAGCCTGGCTACAAAGGTGGGGAGAGAAGTGGGTCAGGGGAATTTTGTTGTTATGGCTTGTTTTGTTTCGGGGATGGGACTGATGACATAAAATACAGTGACTGTCCTCAGCCAATCTACAGATCAGCAGGGGAGGGAAGCACACCTCAACTTCACCAGCCACTCCTCACCCAGATGACAGTAGAAGGTTCAAGGCCTGATACAGTTATCCCTGTTCCAGTTCACCTTCTTCTTTGGTATCCAGTAATCTGAAGAAAGGAGAGTCACCCTCAGAGAGGGATGAAGGAAGGAAGGAGGCGAGGCTGGAACCGAAATACTATGCCCCCAGGTCTGTCCACTATCCATTACATAGGTTTCTATTCACCACAGCTGGCTTGAAATTCCCCTGTGGTAATCTGGACTTGTGTTTCTGCACCCTTGCATACATATCCTGCTGTTTTGAACTGAATGTTTGGGTTCTCCCAAAATTCATATGTTAAATCTCTAATCACCAATGTGATGGTATTTGGAGGTGGTGCTTCTGGGAAGTAATTAGGTCATGAGGGTGAAGCCTTCATGAATGGGATTAGTGGTCTTAAGAGAAGAGACACGAGAGAGATGACCTCTTTCCCCCACATGATGACACAGCAAGAAGGCATCCATCTGAAAACCAGAAGAGGGTCCTCACCAGTAGCCAAATCAGCCACTACTTTGATCTTGGACCTCCCAGGCTCCAGAATCATGAGAAATACATTTCTGTTGTTTAAGCCACCAGTATGGTATTTGTTATAGCACCCTGAGCTGACTAAGACACCTGCAAAACGCCCTTGAGTGTGAGTGGAATCTGTGAATATGACAATTACGTAACATTATAAACAAAGGGGGAGATTATCCTTGGTGAGCCTGACCTAATCAGGTAAGCCTGTTAAAAGCAGAGTTTTCTCCAACTGGTTGCAGAGTGGGAAGTCAGAGATTTGAGGCCTGAGAAGCATTCAACACACCATTACTGCTTCGAAGATAGAGGGAGCTGCATGGCAAGGAATGAGGGGGCCCTAAGAGCTAAAAGTGCCCCTACAGACAGCCAGCAAGGAAACAGAGACCTCAGTCCCACAACTACAATGAAGTGGTTCTACCAGTAACTTGAATGCACTTGAAAGTGGATTTTTGTCCAGAGCCTCTATTCAAGAACTCAGCCTAGCCGATACCATGATTTCAACCTTGCGATACGCTGAACAGAGAACCCAATGAAGCCACACCTGGATGTCTGACCTGTGGAACTGTGACCTATAGAACTAATAATTGGGTGTTATTTTTAAATTTTATTTATTTATTTTTATATTTATTTTTAGCTGTGCTGGGTCTTCGTTTCTGTGCGAGGGCTTTCTCTAGTTGCGGCAAGTGGGGGCCACTCTTCATCGCGGTGCGCGGGCCTCTCACTATCGCGGCCTCTCTTGTTGCAGAGCACAGGTTCCAGACGCGCAGGCTCAGTAGTTGTGGCTCACGGGCCTAGTTGCTCCGCGGCATGTGGGATCTTCCCAGACCAGGGCTCGAACCCATGTCCCCTGCATTGGCAGGCGGATTCTCAACCACTGCGCCAGCAGGGAAGCCCGGATGTTATTTTTTCAAAAGAAAAGGGAAAGGAAAAGATTAGCAAACATATAGCAGGAGAAACTAGCCAAAATTAAACACACAGAGAAAAAAGACAGAAAGAAATGAACAGAGTATCAGTTTGGACAGGAGTGGGGCAACTACCAGGGGCCTAACATATACATAATTGGAGTCCCTGGAGATAAGGCTGTTAGGGTGGAAAATTTCTGAAGAAATAATGGGCAAAATTTTTCAAATGTGATGAAACCTACATACCCACAGATCAAAGAATCTCAAGAAAATTCGAGCACACACACAAAAAATCCCACAAAGAAAATGACACCAAGCTATAGTGTAATCAATTTGCTCCAAACCAGTGATAAAGAGAACATCTTTTTTTTTTTTTTTTTTTTTTTTTTTTTGTGGTACGCAGGCCTCTCACTGCTGTGGCCTCTCCCGTTGCGGAGCACAGGCTCCGGACGCGCAGGCTCAGCGGCCATGGCTCACGGGCCCAGGCGCTCCGCGGCATGTGGGATCTTCCCGGACCGGGGCACGAACCCGCGTCCCCTGCATTGGCAGGCGGACTCTCAACCACTGTGCCACCAGGGAAGCCCAAGAGAACATCTTTAAAGCAGTCAGAGAAGAAAAAGACACAGAGGCACAGCGAAATAAAGATCAGGATGACAGTCCATTTTAAATTGGGAACCATTCAAACCAAAAGACAGTGGAACAACATCTTTAAATACCTCAAGAAAAATATAATGCCAACTTGAATTCTGAACAAAATAAAAGTATCTCTCAAAAATGAAGGTAAACAAAAACAGGAAGATTTTATCACCAGGAAACCTCCACTATAAGAAATTCTAAAGGAAATCCTTCGGGCAGAAGAAAGATGATACCAGATAGAAATCTGGATCCACATAAAGGAATGAAGAGCACCAGCAGTGAGAACTAATTGAGTAGATCTAAAAGACTTTTGCTTAAGAAGAAAACTGAGTGCTGATAATCAAAAATAACAATGTAGTGTGGGTTTATACACAGAACATACGTAGAAGGAAGATGTTTGCTAACAGTAGCACAAATGCCAGGAGGAGAGAGATGCCAGCATACTGCTGTAACTCTTATACTATATGTGAAGCGATATAATACCACTTGAAGCTAGAATGTGTAAAGTTAAAGATGTAGACTCTGAACCTTAAAACCACCACTAAAATAACACGACAAGATATAGGTAGCTAATACATCAACCAAGGGGAGGAACGGAATCATAAAAAATAAGTAATGTAAAAGAAGGCAGTAAAATCGGGGGAAAAAAGAACATGTGGGATAAATAGAAAATAATAGCAAGATGGTAGATTTACTCCCAATCAAACCAATAACATTAAATGTACATCAAAGGTAGAGATTTAAGACTGGATAAAAATGGAAGAGCCAATGACAAACTGCCTATAAAAAACCAAGTTAAATACAAAGAGAAATAGATGAAAAGGAGAAGTATGGAAAGAGGTATTCCATGCTGAAATGAATAGAAACCTGAGTGGCACTATTAATATTGAATAAAGTAGACTTCAGGGAAAAGAATATCACCAGGGATAGAGGGTCATTTCATAACGATAGTGGAAAATTCATCAAAATGATAAACAACCCTAAACATTTATGTACCTAATAACAGAGCTTCAAACTACACAAAGCAAAAGGATGATAGAGCTGAAAGGAGAAAGACAAGTCCCCAATTATACTCTGAGATTTCAATAACCTTCTCTCAATTACTGATAGAACAGTAGACAGAAAATCAGTAAGGCTATAGCATACTTGAACAATGCTATCAACAAACTTGAACTATGACACTGTAGAATATTCCACACAGAAACGGCAGAAAAGGCATTCTTTTTAAGCACATATGAGAGATTCACCAAGACAGCCCTTGGTGTGGGTCATAAGACAAAGTCTCAATAAATTTGAAAGGATTGAAGCCATCCGAAGTATGTTCTCCAACCACAATGGAATTAAATTAGAAATAAAATCAGAAAGATCTCTGGAAAGCCCCAAATATTTGCAAACTAAAAAAACACATTTCCAAATAATCAAGGGGACATAAAAAAATCAAAAAGGGAAACTTGAAAATACTGTGAACTCAATGAAGATGAAAACCCAATATATCAAAATTTGTAAATTATATATCTAAAAGCAGTATATAGAGGAAAATTTACTGTACTAAGTGCACACCAGAAAAGCAGAAAGACTTCAGATTAATGACATTAACTAATTAAATCCAGTGTAAGCAGAAGAGAAATAATAATGGTCAGAGTAGAAATCAATTGTATATCCTTCTGCAAAAAGAGAGTCAAGCCATACCTCACACTATATACAAAAATTAAATTAAATGGATCATAGACTTAAATATAAAACCTACAACTATAAATCTTTTTAGAATAAAATGTAGGAGAGAATCTTTGTGACCTTGGGTTATGCAAAGATTTTTTAGATAACACTCACAATATGGTCCATAAAAGAAAAAAAATATGAATTGGACTTCATGAAAATTAAGAACATCTAATCTTCAAAAGACATTGTTAAGAGAAGCAAAACAAGCCACAAATTGTGGAGAAAAAACTGCAAATCACATAGCTGAAAAAACTGCATCCAGAATATAGAAAAACTCTCAAAATTCAATAAAAAGAAGACCAAAAAACCCCAAATGGCAAAAGACTGGAATATATATTTCATCAAAGAATATACACAGATGTCAAATAAACAAGAAGATGCTCAACATTATAACATCATTAGTTATTAGGGAAATGCAAATTAAAACCACAAGATACCACTGTGTACCTACTATAATGTATACTATTAAAAAAACTGACCATACCAAGGGTTGGCAAGGATGTGGAGAAACTGGATCTCTAAGACACCACCGATGGGAATAAAAAATGGTAAAACCACTTTGGAAAACAGTTTGGAAAACTTTTAAACAGTTTTAAAAAGTTAAACACATAGCTACCATATGACTCAGGCATTCCACTCCTAGCTATTTGCCGAGAGGAGTAAAAGCAGAAGGCCATACCAAACAAGACTTGTACAAATGTGCATAGTAGCTTCATTTATAACAGCCAAATCCTTGGGGAAAAACCCCCGAAGTCTCTCAATAGGTAAATGGATAAACTGTGGTATTTACACAGTGGAATTCTATTTACCAATAAAAAGGAATGGACTATTGCCACGTGGATAGATCTCAAAAAAGCCATGCTGAGTAAAGAAGCCAGATAAAAGTAGAGTATATATGATTCCATCTATATCAACCTTTAGCAAATACAAACTAATCTTTAGGGACAGAGTGGGGATTGGGGTGTGGGTGCAAAGGGCTAGGTGGAGAGGATAGCAAAGGGGCACCAGGAAACTCCAGGGGATGGTGGACATGTTTGCCATCTTGACTGTGGTGATGGTTCCACATGTGCATACATATGTCGAAACTCACCAAACTGTACACTTTCAGTATGTGTAGTTTAATCTTTATTAATTATATCAAATAAAGATGTTTCAATACAAAATACCACACACTTTTTTTTGCTTCGTATTTTCTTGGCATAAATATTTCAGTCCTTTTATTTTCAACCTTTTAGGATTTTTTTTTTTTTTTGGCCATGTGTCATGAGGGATCTTAGTTCCCCGACCAGGGATTGAACCCGTTGAGGAACTAAGATCCCTGCAATGGAAGTGTGGAGCCCTAACCACTGGACCACCAGGGAATTCCCTAGTATTCTTATATTTTAGGTGTGTACTTTGTAAAACAGTCTAAAGCTAGATTTTACGTCATACAATGTGCACTTAATAAATACTTGTGACTGTTCAATAAATGAATCCAGTCTGGTAATCTAAATCTGTGATTTAGTCTCAGAGTTTAGTTCATGTTCATTCATTATGACATCTTTAAATTCATTTCTTTTTTTAAAAAAATTAATTATTTTTGCTGTGTTGCTGCGCGCGGGCTTTCTCTAGTTGCGGCGGGCAGCAGCTCGGCTACTCTTCGTTGTGGTGTGTGGGCTTCTCATTGCAGTGGCTTCTCTTGCTGCGGAGCACGGGCTCTAGGCACGCAGGCTTCAGTAGTGTGGACACGGGCTCAGTAGTTGTGGCGCACAGGCTTAGATGCTCTGCGGCATGTGGGATCTTCCCAGACCAGGGCTGGAACCCGTGTCCCCTGCACTGGCAGGCAGATTCTTAACCACTGCGCCACCAGGGAAGTCCCTGAATTCATTTCTAATACCTTATTTTATTCTTTCAATTTCTTCCATATCCCTACCTCCTCCCTTCCTTCTTTCCTCTCTTTCCCTCTCCCTGTTTTCTTTTTCCTTTCTCCCTCTCTTGCCTTCATTTATATAGATTTAAATTTTTCTTAACCCCTCTTTTCAACTTTTCCCCTTACTGGTTCAGAACTCTATTTTATTGGTAATTCTAAAAATGTTAACATGTATAGTTTAACTTAACCAAGCCTGAAATTACACAATGTAAAACATCTTTACTCTCTTATTGGTGCATAGAATTCCACTGTATGAATACCACAATTTATCCATTTACTTACCATATAAGGACCTCACTCACAGTGGCTTATTTCCTTGTGTGTGTAGCAGTTTGACATTTTATTCACCAAGTGGACACAAGTACTGTAGCATTTTAAGTTGAATTTTCAGACTGTAGTGGTAGCAGGCATTCCAGCTCCCTGATTGAGGCAGGGCTGATTGAGGTGAGGATTTCCTAAAGGAGGACTGGTTCCCTTCCCACCTTCTCTCAGAGCCAGAGCACAATAGGCCAGACTCCTCCCGCAGGGTGAGCTTTTTTCCCTTCCTAATTTGTCTAGTGACGGTGTTGCCCTTCAGAAATTCCAGATTTATGAAGGTTCTCCGATCTCATCTCCCACCCTCCTTAGGCACTGGGCTTGTAATAGGGAAGAACAAATCTGACTCCATATTGGATCTGTTTCTTTTGCTTTGCTGCCTGTGCTTAGCCATGCTGGCTCTGCACCTTTTGTAAAGGAATGTTGCCTATAGCCTGAACTATACAGGATAGCCTGTTCTCAAGGCGCTGCTCTTTAAGAAGGTCATTCTTATAAAGAAAAAATGTTGCAGAACAGAGAAGAGCATCTGTCTTGTTGGAGGTTTACAGGAACAGCCTGACCTGACCGACACGCACAGCTGCAAGAACCAAGGATTTCGAACCAAGAAGTCTGCGACAACTAACCGCGCCCCTCCCTTACCTTGCCTTTAAAAATGCTTTGCTGAAACCGTTTGAGCAGTTGGGGGTTTTGTGGGCACAAGCCACCCACCTCCTTGCATGGCCCTGCAATAAACCTTTCTCTACTCCAAACTCCGAAATGTCCGTGTTTGGCCTCACTGTGCAGCGTGCACACGAACTTTCGATCGGTGACAGGTTTTGTCTCCTGACCCTCTCGTGTGTGGCTTTGGATTACTTCCTATACATTTTTAATTTACCAGAAATATTAAAAAGTTCACTACTCTCCAAGCTTTCTGGTTAACAGTGTGGTAACTAAGAGTGCAGTTTTGGGATTCAGAGTGTCTGCATTCACACCAATACTCTACTACTTATTTCCTGGGGCTCTGGGCAAATTAACAAAAATCTCTGTACCTCACTTTCCTCACGTGTAAAGGGAGAGGCAATAATAGCACCTGTCTCCCAGTTATTGTGGGCCTTAAATGCATGGATATATCTAAAGAGCTTAGGACTGTACGTGGTGTACAGTAAGAACTCAAACACTAGCTGCTATTACTGCTACTACTTGTGTGCTTAAAGAAAACGTCCTGAGGGTATAGGGCACTCTGTTCTACAAAGGGGTTGATACCTTACAGCATGAGTTTTCTTAATAAACCATTTTCAGCTTTCATGTGACATTACGTAGCTTATTCATCTCAGGATGTAAATAAACGAAATAACAAGTATTTGATATCTACCATTTATTTCTCTGTTTTTCTTCTTTTGGGGAAATATTCTCTCTTGAAGTTAGATCTCCAAAGTCTATTTTTCAATTATAAATTATTTTATATTCTGTTGGAATAGCAGATACTCCTACACAGAGAAGATTCTACCACTTAAACGTAGCATAACATTCTGTGTTTTAAGACAAAATGATGCCAACAGCTGGTTCATTTCAGCTAGAGTCAGAACACATCCATACGTTTATGTCAAGCCCTGGAACCATCACTCATACCACATGGGCTGGCACTGCTCCACTAATGACATTTGAACACAATAAACTCCAAGTTCAAGTCTCCGCAGATAACACAGTTCACGTTTTTTAAATACCTGGCGAATGAAGCTTGGCGGCTGAAGCCGACATTCTCTTAGGAGATGAAACTGCAGGTTTATTAGCATCTTGATCTTTCTGTACTTCTTTCTTCGTTCCTATATACAGTTTAAAAGGAGAAAAAGAAACAAAGAGAGCTCATTACAATTGAAACAAACACAGATTGTTTGTGCAAAGGGAGGCTTAACAAAAGGCACAGAGAACAAAATAATATTTGGGTGATTTGTTGCTATGGTCACCACCCCCTGTGCTTCAGGAATGACACACTTGTTTATAGCAGAGGGAATTTCGTTTTGAGTGGTCAGAGGAATAAGTACACTGCTGTCTCTGATTTGATGAAAACCACCCCTATCTCTGGAGGTCACCGCACCCCAAAGACCCTGACAAACTATCTGGGAATTAAAATTGTGCTGTCCTCAGTCTGCCTGCCTCCTTCTGCCAAAACAAATTTTCATGACATGGAGAAGGAAGCTGTAGCCGAATCTAACTGCTAACGACTCCAGCATTATGAGAGCCGAGCCGCGGGGGACACAGTCTGCCTCTAATTAACTTCCACGCAGCTCGTCCACCGAGGTGACCTGGACAGCCTCTGAGCTCTCTCTCTGCTGCAGCTGAGCCTTTGTAGAACCTGCTGGCAGAGCCGGCTGCAGCAGCACGGGACAGCCTGAGCTCGGGCCATGTCTAAGACCAGGCACTCAGGACACAGCACCGTTTCTCCCTTGTGTGCTGGGCACAGACCCTCCCTGTCACATCCCCTTCATCACAAAGTCCAAGAATGATGGATGGAAAATCAGGAATAACGCCGACCTGGGTGTACCTAAACCCGTCTCCACCTCAGCACAGTTTATTATGCCGTTTCAGAAATAAACCCTCGTGATGGTGATGGCTCCTTAGAAGCGGAACACAAACTTCCCACTTTGCCCCACGCCCTGCACCCTTACTCCTCTTCCAGAGGTAACCAGCTAGCAATTTGGCGTTTACGCTTCCAAACCTTCTTCTAGGTATTTCTAAGTATATCTACCCAAATATAAATACAGCTATTAATTAGCTAAATGCATCCCATACTGCAATTTCTTTTTACATATCCACACTTTTGAAGATCTTTTTCATATCAGTGCATTCATAGGTCTTTAAAAAAATGCCACATCATATTAATGGGCAAAGATGTACCATAATTTACCCATCCTCCTGTTGACGAACGTTTAGGCTGTTTGCACATGTTAGCTATTAAAATACCTAAATGTGCTATAATAAACATACTTCTACTTGTTTCTTTGTACGCATGTACCAGTATCTTTACAGGATGAATGCACACATACACTTTTGCTGGATTAAGATCCTGCCCATTTGCAATGCTACCAGACGCAGCCCAACTGCCCTCCACGAAAAGCTACTAAATTTACATTCCCAACCAAGTGTGCGAGGCCAGTTCTTCCTACACGCCCCATGCCCTACCGGCACTGAAGTCTCATCATTTCAATTTTTGCCAGACACTTGGAATCTTTTCAAATTGGTCATGGGCATTTCTTTATTTGAAAATTGCCTAATCAAACCCTCTGCCCATTTTTCTTACTGGTGTGTAGGAACTCTTCATTTCTGCTGGATATTAATCCCTTGCCTGCTATACAAATTATATTTTCCAGCCTTTCACTTCTTACAACTTATTTAGAGTACCTTTCCTTGTACCGTAGTTTTAAAATATTTAAATGTTCAAATATGTCAACTTTTCCCTCACAGCTTTAAAAGCACTATTACAGATCATTTATACGGATGTGTGCGTGCAAGTGTGTGTGCGTGTGTGTGTGTGTGGATGACTGGGAAGAGATCATTTCCAGGCTTTGGAGAGGGAGGCAGGTATCTGGAGCCAACCTCTCTGTCCCTGTCTCCTTTTCTGGCCACCTGACTGGGCTACTGCTTCTCCCGACACCATCGGACCTGCCTCACCCCTCTCTATCCTTGTCCACCTGTCTCCTGCGGTTCTTCCCACACACCTGTGAGCACCTCCTCTGTTTTACCGCCTTTGGACAAACGGTTTCAGTCTTGTTGGTTTACCTCTTCTAAGGTCTGAGCTCCCTTTTGCATGTCTAGCCACTACTTTTTTTCTTCCTACTCTCAAAAAAGGTGCTTCACGCATTTAGTGAACATACCCCAAGCCTCTCCCATCTCAGCAAATGGCTCCACCCTTCACTCACTGTGCTCAGGCCGAACACACAAGGAGTCACCTTGTTTGGCTCCCAGCCCCCATTCAGTCCATCAGCAAAGCTTGCTGGATCTCCTCGGTGAACATCTCCCAGGTCTGACCACTTCTTCCCCCTCCCCACTGCCCCTGCAGAGCCCAGGTCACCATCGCCCCTTCCTCCTTCTTCAAGGCCTCCCACCGGCTCTGCTGCCACCACCTCCGCCCCTCTACTGCATATGCCCCCAGGGCAGCAGGTGAATTAACTTCAACCCAACTTAGAGCAAGTCATCCCCAATCTCAAGACCCTCCTCTCACCTCCCAAGCTACTCAGAGTGAAATGCAGACTCCTCGCCACACTAACAAGGCCCTACAGACCAGCGCTACCCAACGGAAATACAATGTGAGACACTTATGTAATTTCAAATTTTCTACCAACAACATGTAAAATGTACAAAGTCCAGTGCAACTACCTGTAATAATATGTTTTATTTAAACCAACATGCTGAACATCACTTCAGTGTCCAGCACTGGTCATATTTCAAGGGCTCACTGACTGACTGTGGGCCAATGAACAGCAGAGCCCAGAACTGCTGGTCCCTAGGCTACATCAGACACCTGTGCGAGTTCATTTTATGTGTCAACCTGATGGGGCTACGGTTGCCCAGACATTTGGTCATACCTTATTCTAGATGAGAGTAACATTTGAACTGGTAGACTGAGTAAAGCAGACTGTTCTCCCCAGTGTGAGGGGGCCTCATACTATCTGTTGAAGGCCTGAGTAGAACAGAAGGTTGGGTAAGAAGGAACTTCAGCTACCTGACTGGTTGATCTGGGACATCAGTCTTCTCCTGCCCTTGGACTGGAACCTACACCATGGGCTCACTGACTGCATGTCTTGAGACTTCTCAGCCTCCATAATCATATGAGCCAATTCCTCACAATAAATCTCTTTTTATATATATGTATTCTATATTCTATAATATATATAATATATACTATACTATACTATATATGTACTCTATACTATATTCTATAATTATATATATACTATATATGAGTATATGTATAGACATAATTACATATTTAAAATATATAATTTTTATATATATATATATATATTTATAAATATATTAAAATATATATTTTAAAAATATATTTATATATTTATAATTATATATTAAAATATATTACATAAAGTATATATGTAATAGTATATATGTTATTCATAATAAATATAATAGGATATTCTGTATTATAAATGTATTAATACATAAATATATATTATTTTCCTATATAAAATATGCTATGTATGTACGTATGTATCTCCTACTGGTTCTGTGTCTCTGGAGAACCCTAGCTAATACACACACACACACACACACACACACACACCCCTCTGCACCTGCTCACACACTCCAGCCACACTGCCAGCCTTGCTGGTGCTCAGACTTGTTGTACTTCCTCCCATTCTGGTCACGTTAGCTTGAGCTCCTTCTGCGTGGAATATGCTTCCCCGAGACCTTAGGCTTGGTTCACTCATCTGCTCATTCAGGTCTCTGCACAGATGGCAATCTTCAGGGAGACTGTGCCTGACACTCCAGGTAAAACAGCCCTCCTGCCACCTGCCACTCTGCCCCTCACCTGCTTCATTCTTCTTCACAGCACTTGTCACCGCCCAAAACATCCACACATCTGTTTGTTTACTGTCCACCTTACCCACTAGGACATAAACTTCAAGCAGAGGACACACCCTGCCCCGGACAGCGTGGCCATTCAGTCTATGCCCCACTGTCCGCCCATCTCCTACCGGGCTCTTTTCAAGGCAGGCCATGTCCAGGCATTTGGGGGTTACAGAAGGCTGGACCGGCGGGGTCCTGAAAGCCCAGCCCTGACTCCACTCCACTGAAGCCACGCCCACTCTGCAGAGTATCCCACTTATGGATCATCTCACTCTTCTATTGCCTCCCTCTGCTCAGATTTTAGGTTTCAACGAACACAGAAAGTCAGCCAGACTCCTAGGAACTCAGAAGGGAAGAGTTAAAGGCCAAAGTGTGTGCTAAACACAACACTTTAAGGGGTAACTAAACGTAAGTATTTATTCAGAGTCTCAATAGTTTCCATCCAGCCTTCATGGAGTGATATCTGGCAGCTTCCATCAAAAATTTAAACATTGATAGACTTGACCCAGCAATTCTGCTTCTACAGATCTCTCTTTGGAATACTTCTACAAGTGTGAAAAGATGTACATTTAAAGACATTTCATACATTATTCACAACAATAGAGATGTATAAATAACCAAAAATGCACACAGGGGAATGATTAAATAAACTACTGTATAACCATATGATGTAGCACTATGCCACCATTAAAAAGAATGAGGTTGTTCTGTATTATACTGGCATGGAAAGACGTCCATGAGAAATAAATTAAAAAGCTAGCTGTTGAAGAGTATGCACGGTATTATCCCATTTTTATGACGCAAAAATGTTACCTGTATTATAGTTGTAAATATATAAAAATAACTGAAAGGCCATTTACTAGTTTTTTTTTCATTTACTAGTTTTTAAATGTTTTTAATAATGGTTACTTCTGAGAAGCAGGATCAAGGGAATTTTACTTTTTATTTTATATGCTTCTGCATTATCTCCACTTTTAATCATGAGCACACACATTACTTTTATAATAAAAAATAAAAGGCATGAAACCAAAACCAAAATGAAAATAATTTATCAGCTCTCTGAAAGGATAAGGAAGGAAACCAGCCTAGTGCAACCAATTCTACAAGAATAACTTTGAGCGGAAGTTTCACGACCCTTCCCCCTGGGAACAGAGTGCTGCCTGGAGAATCCCATGTGGTTCTGGGGCTCTTGATGGCACAGAAAATTAAGGCAATTAGTCAAGACTTACAGTTGTTCTTTTAGTTTTCTTGCAATCTGGACTCAGCTTAAATGTTTTTTGAGTATACCGTCAGCTTTCGTTTTACTCTGTTAAGATCCCAGAGTACCTAGCAATGCCAGTTTTGGTCTCACGGTTTTCCTGCTGCCCCTCTGGCCACTCTCCCTTAGTCCTTTCCCTACGCCTAGTAAAGCTGCCCCAGGATTCTGCCTCGACCTTCTCCAGGCCACTCTTCTGGATGAGCCTGTCCATTCAGCATGCTTATACCACTGAATTATACCCACTGATGACTATAGAAATCTGTTATTTCCAATCCAGATGGGCCCAGACACCTCTCCTGAGATCCAGACCCGTTTCAAGGTGTCAACTAGACATGACCACTTACCTACTGGGTGACCAGATCATCACACCCTAAACGGAGCTAATTATCTTCCTCTCCAATCCACTCCTCTTCCAATATCTGCTTTCCTGGCCACCTGTCCCCCTAGTCACTGAGACCAGAAGCTAGTGAGTCCTCGGCCTCATCCTCCCAAATCTAATCGGTTACTAAGTCTCTCTAATTCTGCCCCTTTATCCACCCTCCCGGTGTCCCGTAGCTAAGTCCTCCTCATTTCTTGCTGGGACAACTAGGAAAGTCTCCTAAGTGATTTCTCAGTCTGTGTCTCACATTCATCTTTAGTCAATTCACCCTCCTTACAGCTGCCAGAATGACCTTTCAAATTACGTGATTTTACTTTGAAACGCTTTCCAGGGGCTTCCCTGGTGGCGCAGTGGTTGAGAGTCTGCCTGCTAATGCAGGGGACACGGGTTTGAGCCCTGGTCTGGGAGGATCCCACATGCCGCGGAGCAACTGGGCCCATGAGCCACAACTGCTGGGCCTGCGCATCTGGAGCCTGTGCTCCGCAACGGGAGGGGCCGTGATAATGGGAGGCCCGCGCACTGCGATGAAGGGTGGCCCCCACTCGCCGTGGCTGGAGAAGGCCCTCGCACAGAAGCAAAGACCCAACACAGCAAAAATAAATAAATAAAATAAAAGCTTTCCAAAGCTTTCCCTGGTCTTCAGTAGGAAGCCCCAATTCTGTGTTGTGGAACAAGCAAGCTCCAGGGTCGCACTTCCTCTGCTGCGTGTCCCCTGCTGCGACACCGTGGTCCCCTACGATGCTCTGTGCTCCCACTGTGCTGTCTCGTAGTCTGGAGGGCTCAGTCTCTCCCTCAGCTGCTTGGCCCACCTCATCATCCTCAAATTCAGCTCATCCCCTCTCTTAGGCCCTTCTGTATGGGTTACTGGTTTGCCACTGGAACAAACTACCATGATCTCGGTGGTTGAAAACAACACACATTTATTCTCTTACAGCTCTGGGGTGGGGGGTTGTCAGAAGTATGAAATCAGTCTCACTGGGCTACTGTCAAGTAGCAGGGCTGGTTCCTTCTGGAGGTTCTGGTGGAGAATCCGCTTCCTTGCCTTTTTCCGCTTCCAGTCTTCCTCGGCTGTGGTCCTTCCTCCACCTTCAAGGCACTTCACTCCGGGCTCTGCTTCCAGCATTACATCTCCTTCTCCTCCAACTCCTCCCTCCTTCCTCTTATAAGGACCCTTGTGATTACACTGGGTCTATCTGGATCACTCAGCACGCTGTCCCCATCTCAAGAGCCTTAACTTAATCGCATCAGCAAAGTCCCTGTGGCCATGCAACGTAACATTCATAGGTTCCAGTGACTAGTACATGGACGTATTTGGGGGCCATTATTCAGCCTATCACACCTTCTCTGTCTACCTGAATGAAAAAATGAAGAAACTCTTTTTGTTCACCAAAAAGGTACTCAGTACTTGGCCTATATTAGCACCCTGAATCCCTGTCACTTATTTATGAAGCTTTTCCTAATTTCATCAACGCCTCTTGAATAGCAGTCTTTCCTCAGAGCCCATTCAGCTTTCCCTGTTTTCTTTCACCCAGCATAGACTGTATGCCTCTAGTGGATGGATGTCTCTTATCTGGCCTGACCAGCTTCTATTTACTGAACCCATTGCTGACCTTTGGGGAACCGACCCTTCCCTGCTCTTGGTCCATGTGGTTGGGTGGGGCTGACCTGCCTGGATCTGGAGGTGGGCATGTGACCTAGGCCTGGCCAATCAGAGCTCTGCATCACACCAGTGTGACAGAGCATCTTGGCTTAGGAATAAAAAAATCCAACCTGGGATAATGAGAACCCTACCTTGAAAATTTTGCTGGAATTACTAGAAAAGAATTCTTTTTCTGATAGATACCTAGGCTGGTGGGACGTAAATCTGAACTGCCTTTGACCATCTTTGACCAAAGGGGAGAGCCTTTGTGAACAAGAAGCTAACCAAGGGGAAAGAAGGGCCAAGAGCTGGAAAACATTGATGATGACCTTGTTTAAGTACCGTGTACAGCCTCACCTTACATTAGCATCATCTCCTGAACTTTTCAGTTATATGAGCATGAGCCAAAATCTCTCTGATCTTTTGCTTTCTTTTTTGCTAAGGCAGTTTGAATTGGGTTTCTGTAACTTGCAACCAAACAAGACCTGAATTACAGGATGCCAGCCAGTGGAAATAGCTGCTTAATGAATACATATACACACTCATCTCTCATGGGGCTGTATATTGGCCAAAACTACTCCTTGTGTACCTTACACAGGCTGAGATTCAGAGCTATATAAACGAATGTGTATATACAAGACCCAGAGCCGTATCATCGGAGCTTCTGGGGTGGAAGGAAGAAGGTGGCAGGTGGGGAAAGAAATGCCAGCCTCACTCTGGTCTCAGAGAAGGAGTCATAGAGTTTCATTTGAAACATGGTCACAGATGGTGGTCACCCATTTCCAGACAATCCCTACACATCCAAATGGCCCTAAAGCGTTTCACCATAAATAGAGCAGCAGAACGCCGCCCTAAGGCCTAAGTTGGAAGGTGCTCCCTGGCAAAGCGTACAGAGCTCCTTGGAAGAGGGAAGAGTAGCATGCGAGCTCAGCTTCTCATGCGGACAAGGTCTTCCACGGTGATCTGAGTGATTCTGACAAGTGTTTGTGTTTTATTCCAAGACCCACCTTGTGTTTTATTACAACCTGTTCGTCACGATGCTTAACGCCAAGCCCACCTGTGTGGGAGCCGTGAGAATGTGACTAAAGCTGCCCAATCAGGAGCGATGGATGAGCACGAGGCTGTCCTCTTAAAAAAATATGACGGGCTTCCTGGTGGCGCAGTGGTTGGGAGTCCGCCTGCCGATGCAGGGGACGCGGGTTCGTGCCCCAGTCCGGGAAGATCCCACATGCCACGGAGCGGCTGGGCCCGTGAGCCATGGCCGCTGAGCCTGCGCGTCTGGAGCCTGTGCTCCGCAACAGGAGAGGACACAGCAGTGAGAGGCCCGCGTACCGCAAAAAAAAAAAAAAAAAAAAATGATGACAAATGTCAATGGCTAAGTCAGGATCCTCACTGAGCACATCAAAATGGAAAGAAAATTTCAATTTAAGATAACGGTTAGAAGAATGCTATATACTTTTTTTTATAAAACGCAATACGCACATCAAAAAAAAATCAAAGGGAATTTGCAGAGGCTCTTAACCTCACCCACAATAGGCCACAAATCCCTGCAAATCAATCTTGGTAGAAGTAAGAAAAGATAAGAAAAAAAGGATAAAGAAATATGCACAATAACTGACTTTATCCCCCAACCGTCTAACCTTCTCACTCCATCCACCTGTGAAAGCACAGGTAACGGGGCTAATTCTTCCCCCAGACCTACAGACCCCACCCAGACAACATGAAAAGCCATGTTAGGAAGATGAAGGGGAACAAGAAGAAAAATGAAAGGTCAGCGTGGCAACAATGAGTGCTATGAGCATCAGGAAGGGAACTGGAGGAGGTGATAAGGAAAAAATGAACGATGTCATCAGGAAGTAGGGATTCTGATGTCACCTATGAGACAAACAGAATGAGGGAACATGTCAAGGGAAGATTTATAGGGGTTGAATAGGATGAAGAAAGGAAATGTTATCTAGATACGAATACATCAAATAAAAGAGGAACCTGGATGAGGTATAAATGAGAGACAGAGTGCGTAAGAGAGGATTCAGGAGGGCTTGCAGGGATAAAAGAAGGAAACAGGTTTTAGCTGCTTTTAAAAAAAATCAACAGGAATATCTGATGTTGGTGGAGAATGGAGTTAATGAGGGAGCAATCTGAATACACTCGAGAAAATGCTGGATTTAACCTGTTTAAGGTTCATTCCATGTCAACTCCATTTATTGCATGCACGAGGGCAGACCTTGTAGCTGGAAATTTAAAGTAAAATAAAGGAAGTCTCTGTCCTCAGATAGAGACCTACAAAAAAATCAGACTCACAACAGAGACCTAATTACTTCCTGGGATAAAAGCAGGGATGATTTAATTCTGAAGATTGTTTTGAAAAGGTAAGGATAAAAGAATGAAGAAGTGGGTTTGGGGGGAAAATATTATATCTGTTTAAAAGCTTTGTAATCCCCCAAGTATATTCTTATTCACGCACTATTAAGCACCAAGTAGGCACCAAGCACTGTCCCAGTGAAAGAGAAGGTGAGAGCTGTCACGGAAGTCACGTTTCAAGGAGCGTGTTTATTATCACAAGCATTTATAAATGCTGGGCAGCACCCCGCAGTTGCTTCTATGTATATCACCTCACTTTAACCCTCTCTCATCTCTGTTGGTGTTACTATTGGTATTACTACTTTGTAAATGAAGAAACGGAAGGTGTGGACGTAGAGACATGTCCCCACTTACCAGGAGGAGGCTAAGCAAGATCTAAACTTGCGCCTCGCTGCCCTCATTTTAGCTCGCATTTCACTGCCCCACAAAGGCCGCGGTGCGTCCTGAACGTAATGAGCCCTACTGCCTGCCTGCAGTACGAAACACAATGAATCCAGGTGAGTCTGACTCCACAGGAAGGTTTAAAGGGAAGCAGGAGGGTGTATGGGGGAGAATGCTCGGAGCAGGGGAACATAGATGCTGAAGGTCTTCTGTTTGGGGGTGTGACCAGGAGACCAGGGAATGCTCAAGCTATTTGTTCTCTAAAGCTGGAGGTCAATGAATCCCAGCATTCTTTCCATCCCTGGCCCCAACGTTCCTCTCTTTCACTCAGTCTGCACTGTGTGGAACGACTTACTCCTTTGGTAAATAACCTCCCTCTCCCACTTCCATCCTTAAACTTCCAGAGAAAAGCTTCTCAAATGGTCCCCATCCTGCTCATCCAACTTATCTTCAAGTCAGGAGATTTCTTTCAAACTATCCAATACCACAGCAGAACTTGAAGGCCCCATGCTCGCGTGAAACTCCTTTCCCCTTGAGGTTCCAAACTTCTGGCTCATGTGTTGTAACACTGCTCCCTGCTGTCACCTCCATTATAGTCACCGTCCCTCACTTACCCTTAGGCGTGGTCTTCCTCTTACCCCAGGTCCTGCCACCATCCGGGTAAACTTCGATGACCCCTGCATAACTCATCTGACATCCCAGCCTTTCAGTACTTAGACATTTGCTACTCTTGCCAGGCACCTTTAATCAGGACACCTGGGTATCACCCTGGACCGTGTCATCACCTAGAACTTCACCTCTGAAAATCACACACCACACCTTCTGAGCACAACCTTGTATCCTCCAGCTGTGTTACTGCCACTCCATCAGTTCATGAATCTAGACAACAAATCCCTTTACCCCAAACTGGCAGGCTCCTCCTGTCTTTGCCTCCTTTCTTATCCAACCTGAAGTTGCCCCCAGTGTCCTTCACCTCTACTATCCTCGTCTACACTCTTGCTCTAATATCACAGAGGCAGCAGAAGCACTTGGTCACAACCGTCTGCAGAATCCAACCCTCCCTTAACCCAGCTGTCACCCTCCCCTAGTCCAGCTGAGCACACGACAACACAGATGAAGGCACCAAGTTTACAGTCGATAGCCGTAACTGCGGCCACAACCCAGTCCAGCAATTCTCCTATTGTTTTCTTTTCATCTTTTGCATTCTTTTTTTTAACCTATTTTTTTAAAATCATAGTTCTACATCTGTACCTTTCTAAAAGATTATTCCACGTGGCAAAACAAAAAAGAGCAGTATCTTGTCCCACCCTCCATATGCCCAATTCATAATCATCACTTTCAACTTTTTAAGCTGTTTTTCCTAGTATTTATCTCCATACACATAAGTAACATGTCTATACTGCTAGTTTTTTTTAAATAAGTTTATTCATTTTATTTATTTATTTTTGGCTGCACTGGGTCTTCGTTGCTGCGTGAGGGCTTTCTCTAGTTGTGGCAAGCGGGGGTTACTCTTCATTGCAGTGCGTGGGCTTCTCGTTGCGGTGGCTTCTCTTGTTATGGAGCACAGGCTCTAGGCATGTGGGCTTCAGTAGTTCTGGCACGCGGGCTCAGTAGTTGTGGCTCACAGGCTCTAGAGCGCAGGCTTAGTAGTTGTGGCGCACGGGCCCAGTTGCTCCACAGCATGTGGGATCTTCCCGCGCCAGGGATCAAACCCGTGTTCCCTGCACTGGCAGGTGGATTATTAACCACTGTGCCACCAGGGATGTCCCATATACTACTAGTTCTTGATACTTACATTTTAGACATTTTAATAGCTCTCTACGACAGAAAATGACAAATTTTCTCTCTATAGGCACTACCTCCCTCTTCAATACAGGTGTATGATAACTTTTAAGTCAAAATTCATTGTTCATTTTGTTACAATTACATAAATATTATTCACAACTGAGCAATTTCCTTACTTGTATGACTTTTTGTTTTCCTTGGATTTAATAGTTGCCTTGGTTGTTGTTTGTTTAGATTGTTTATATCTATGCATTTTGCTAATTCTCCCCAGAACTCTTTATCAGTCACAACTCCCCTCTCACAATTATGTAAAAGGTTTCATTTTTGTTTCCCCGGAGGCTTCAATTCTCCATTTTCTTCTGGACTCATAACTTCTTGCACTGTTGCACAGCTGTCATCCCAGAATCTCCCTTCGTCATCATTCTGCGTAATACCTTTGTCTCTTTCCCATACTGGATCCCTTTTTCCTGGACCTCTCATGTATTCCTTTTTCTTGGTCTGCTTCCTTATTTCAGTAGAGTACTTTTTTTTTTTGAGTTTCCAGAGAAATGTACATGAGAAATAAATTATTTGACAACTTCCATGGCTGAAAATTTCTTCTTACAGTTGACTGTTTGGCTTCACATAGAATTCCGATGTGGCAATCATTTCCCCCAGAACTGTGAAGGCACTTCTCTCTTAGCTTCCAGGTTTAATACTGAGAACTCCAATGCCACTCTAAATTTTAACCTTTTGTATGTGATCTGTTTACTCTCTTGGTACCTCTTTTTTTCCCCAGTGTTGTGAAATTTCGTGATGTGCCTTGTGTGGGTCTTTTTTCATTCATTATGCTGGGCATCTGGCAGGCTCTTCTAGTCCTACAGTTCTGGGAAATTTTCTTGAAAGGTTGCTTTGATGATTTCCTCCCCTCTGATTTCTCTGTTTTGTTTTTATGGAACTCCTATTATTTGTGTGTGTATATTTATATATACAACCTATATATAAATATCTCTTTTTGGATCTCTCCTGGTGCACATGACACTCAGTATTCCCAACAATGAACTCTGTCACCTAACGAAACTTCCTCTCAGTCCTATTTTCGCTGTTCCGGTAGATGTGTCTTTTGCCTGAGCCAGTAATGTTGATCGCATCCTTATCCCCTCCCTCATTCTTACTTCTTATATGCAATAAGATGCCAAATCCTATGAAACACACATCTTGTATCTCTCTTAAATTTAGTCCACCTCTTTTTTTCGTAGTCACTGCAACTCCTTAATTCAGATCACTGTCACTTCTCTTGCAGAACTGCACACCACCTCCTACCTTCTCTTCTCTCCAGTGAACTCTGCTCCAACTCATCCTCCAGACCTCAACCTAGAGGTCTCTGGATACTGCTAATATGCTCTGTGGCTACAAGCTTATTGCACTATAGGTTGAAAGCCCTTCACCTGTCCGTGTTCCCCATTAGACAATGCATCACATGAAAATCGCCCACTCAGTACATATTTGTAAATAAATAGAGCTGGTTATCATTACTAACTAATCATGTTCTTCCTTTGTGGAAAATGAAGTCAACCTTGAGATTAGGTAAATTCCTGATATTTTGAAACCTCCTGTTATTTTCTTTCTCTTTTTCATTTCTTCTGCAGTACCTCTCTCTCCCCACCTAATAAACAGGCACATCCTAAGTGAGTAATGAGAAATCACCTTACACACTCTTAGAAGAAAAATAAGTAAAGCTCTGCCTATGATGGATCTGTGGGTGGAAAATAATCTAGTTCTGGGGAATGAAGACACTGCGTGATCTATTAGGCACTGAGAAAATGAGAATAAGTAAGTCGTGGTGCAAAAAGTACTTTGTATTTTTGAAACTACCCAAATAGACACTGGGGCTTTATTCATTGTGGCAGTTTTAGTTAAGGTAAGCCCAAATGAAAGAAATGGTCTGGGATTATTTGCCTCATTCCATCCAATAATTTACTTTCACATTAATTCAAGAACACAATAAAATTGTGCTTTTCACAGCTAACGTTTTCCCCATATAAATATGGTCTACTTAGTATTAAATAAGTGCCCACACGTTAGTTCCCTGTAGTTTTATTCCAAAGGCTGCATCATCCCTTTCTTATTTTCTGAACTATTCATTCCTTGAAAAATCCAAAGCATTCCCTTATTCATTTGTTCATCATGTATTTATTGGGTGGGTCCACCATACTTGATGGGGTGTTAGCTGTTGGAGAGTCCAAGGTGAAAGACAAAATCCTTTATGTCCAGAAATTCACTAACTAGTGGGACATGTACCTAAGTAGTGACAAGACGATGCATCAGGTGCCAGCCCAGTGGTCTGGCTGAAGATTTCTCAGGGAGCTCAGAGGAAGAGTCAGGTAGGGCTTCACCGAAGAATGTGATGTTTGAGCTGAGGTGTGAACTATGCAGGACAATCACCAAGAAGGACAGGACACAACCGGCGTGGGACCGTGTGCAAAGGTACAGCACGTTCAGGGGCAGCAGGGTGGGGTATGAGACGTGAGGGTTTGCTCGAGTCCCAGCTTCCTGGTCTCTAGCCCTCTACGATCTCCAGCTGCACCAGGCAAATATTAAAAATGCTTAGCATACTGCCAGGCACCTACAAACATGGTACTTATTAACAATATTAACTTAATTATTATAAATATTTGTTTAGAACCTATGGATTATAAGTGCAGTGCTAGTGTATTAAATCATTCCTGAATCAGGGTGACAAAAATTACACATTCTTCTTTTTCCAACAAGGAATCAAAGGTTAGAGAAGTCAAGTAACTGAATTAAAGTCACTCAGCTGTTGCTGGGTCTAACTTCAAAGCTCACTCCCTGTCTCCTCTGCCATCCGAAGTCTGTGTCATAGAAACTCTCAACTAACAGTGGCTTACTAAAAAGTTATTCCACTCATTGGAACAAAAATCATGTGGAGACAGAAATATGTCCAAGGTATCTTTGTTTTCTTAAACCTAAAAAGATGTAGCCAATGAATAAGAAAAGGGTCCTGTAACCTTGCTGTTATATTTTCCCAGGTCATGGGCACAGAAGCACTGCAGGCTGGCAGCCCAAGCCGGTGGGTTCTCTGCTGGGTGATGTTGGTCACAGCAGCTGTGTGAAGAGGCCCGTCACTGTCAGGGCTACAGAAAGGGCACCGGCACCGGGTGCAAGTACGGGCTTTGCCGATGGATGCCGGGGCTTACTTACACCCAACCCGTAAATCTCGTTTTGTTATCCTGGGAAAACTACTTGATCTCTCTAATCCCCAGTTTCCTAATCTATAAAATAGTCTTAAGAATAGTACCTACACATCATAAGGTTTTTAAGTGAGGATGAAATGAAATGGTGGGTACGACTAAGCATACAGTAAGCACTCAATAAATGCTGGCTATTATTATTATTATTATAGTTGCTCTTCAATGAACCATCACATCTGTTTGTCCTGTTTAATATTTATCTCATTGTCCCAGCTCGGACACACAGCGTGGTACTGTCACATCACTTAAAGCTGCATATACTTAATGAGTGAGGCATTCGGCTTTCATTCATTCCCCATCTACCTGCCATGTGGACTGTTCAACAATCAGAGCTACTGCTAGGCTGGGGGACTCTGTATTTCAGGGTCCTGCATCTGGTGGTCGTGTGCAGGCTTCTCATTTTCAGCATGGGCTTTAGACTCCTAGCAGTGAGACTGCTTTGGGGCCCAAAGCAGTTCTCAACACAAATATGCTGATTGATGGATTAAAGACGGACAATATGAAGACTCTGCAATGTCCAAGAAACGTGTTATTCTTTGCCACTTATCTTAGAAAACGGATGGCTGGCATTTGTCTCTTTCTTATTACATTTGCATTTATTCTAGCTCCCCCCATCCCTGCCCGAAGACAGTACTTAGTATTTGGTATTTCATCAGTGTAAGGTAGCTAGTAAAACATATAAATCTGGAACGAATTGGAAAGTTTTAAACACTGACATGTAATTAAAAGTTCCATGATCATCAGGCTAAGAGATGGGGCTACATCATGGTAGCACTTTGCATAACAATGCATTTATAGTACAGGAGGCAGAGTTCTGAAGCATATAAATGTCAGAAATCACAATGGAAAACCGGCTCTCCAGGACCATTTGCATTAATTACTTCTGGACCAGCTCCCATAGCTCTTTGAGGCTGACAAGCAGAGTGGGCAAAATACCAGGCGTGTAACCTCTGAGATGCAGTACGTGCATATACTCTTAAGTGAGAGCTAGGATTTTGTGCCTTACCTTGGAGGGGCCACCACACAATAAAAGGTTTCACACCAGCCTGCAGGGGGCCTAACAGCAAGGAGGGTCACGGCATTTTATAAATTCTCTCTGGCAACTTCGACTGACCCGTCAGGTCTCTGCCTACGCGCTTTTTGCGCACTACAGTAGGTCTGTACGATACGCCTCTGCTGTGCACTCAAGCATAACTGTAATTAAACAATTACGTGTGCAAGTACAAGATTTATGTTCCTCTCTCCTGTTACACCATGGGCTCTGTAGCAACAGAGACTGTTTCTGTCTCATTCATCATGATTTCCCCAAGCATCCAGCACGGAGCTCAACTCAAAGAAGGTGCCCTGTAACATCCGTGGGATGCCCGTCACTCCCCGGGGTGACTGAGCTGGACCCTGGGGTCACAGCGTGTGACTCACAGCACCTCCTGGCCGCTGCGAGGAACCTCCCCACTGCTGGCCAGAAAGAACAGCAAACAGACCTTCCAGGACACCCATGAATGCCACCCTCTGAACGATGAAATGGACAGTCACTCCATCATCCCGCCATATTTTCCTGTCTCTATGACCTCATGCAAAGGAATGGGTCTCAAATGTATCGATTTTTCTCCCACAAAAGTTCTTTCTAACACTTCTACTCTCCTCTATCCCCAACCCATTGCAGGTTCCCCTTTGGCTTCACAATGACAAATGAGCTAAAGTTGGGCTAGCCACGGGAACCCAACCTCAGGGAGAACACAGCCAACACCAAGTGATAACACCATCTGCACTGAAAAGCCCAGCACAGCCTAACTGCTCTGAACTTGCCTCCTTCAGGTCCCACTCCCGGGTCAACGCGGGCTTCCACATTGTGAGGTGCCATGATTCCCTCACTGTCAGAAAAATGATAGGCTCTTAGAGCTGTTTATGTTAAAAGTGCATACGCTATGGCAAGGAGAACCTCTCAAACCATCCAGACCCAAGATTCCAGTGGCAAAGTGATCCCTTTACCTGTCCTGTCCTTTCCTAGAGCAGAATATTTTATTTCAGCAAGCTCTTACTCAATCTCTTCATTGAAGATGTGCCCAGAGAGGGGAGATGATGCTTGGCCAAACTGAAGAGAGGCAGGGGAGAACGTGCTGGAGCAGCTGTTTCCAGAAGCCTGCCCCTTAAAGTACTCGGTAAACACATTCTGGTGGTGTTGACAAGCTACTTGACTTTTTAAATTATAGTATGCCCAGAAATACCTAAACTTGTGGAATTTAATGCAGAAATAATAATCCCCTGTTCAAGAAGTAAAATTAAGTTTTATGATACAAGTGGAGTTTCTGTAGCCCATAAAATAACAGCCTCATTACTTCTAGAGAATATTTTCCTTAGGGCGAGAGGAACCCAAACAATAAGACATCAGCTGTTCATCTTCTATATAACCATGGGAAATCCTTCTACAGCTTAGTATGATTAAAGGAATTTTATTTTCTGTTATACATCATGTCAACATGACAGTGCCAGAAGGCATATTGACCTAGAAGTAGTCTATCACCAGATCAATACTTCAACTGAAAATATTTTCCCTTTTGCTACAACAACTGAAAACCAGTTGGAAAAGTCAATTGGTAAAGCCTGATTATTTGTGTAAAACTATACGGATCAAAACCCTGGTGAAATTTTGTATTTGACATACGAACAACAGAACAACTTTTCATGACAATTCTGAGAAAAAGAGTCACCAAAAGATCAAGGTTATGTTTCTAGAATTCTTCCCTTTACACAGTCACAGAGAGGATGTTCAGTACTTTTTTTTAAACCATTAGCACTAAATCCACGGCACTTTCCTTTGTCGTCACACTGATGTCAAGAAGGCAATGGGGCTTCCCTGGTGGCCCAGTGGTTGAGAGTCCGCCTGCCGATGCAGGGGATGCGGGTTCATGCCCTGGTCTGGGAAGATCCCACATGCCGCGGAGCGGCTGGGCCCGTGAGCCATGGCCACTGAGCCTGTGCTCCGCAATGGGAGAGGCCACAACAGTGAGAGGCCCGCGTACCACAAAAAAAAAAAAGGCAATAAAAAAATAATAATAATAAATAAATAAAGGGAATTCCCTGGCAGTCCAGTAGTTAGGACTCCGCGCTTCCACTGCGGGGGGCATGGGTTCAATCCCTGGTCGGTCGGGGAACTAAAGTCCCACAAGCCGAGGGGTGTGGCCAAATAAATAAATAAATAAGAAGGCAATGATCGTTATTAACTTACAGGAAGATGATACTACAGGAGTGGATCATGCTTAGCACAGTGCATTAGTTCTCAACCTATGTCTGGAAACCTGGGGAAAGAGGGGCATGGACAGAATACAGAATTATTATAGGGGTTCTGGGCGCTGTATGTGCAGTAACTAGCATTGTCCCAGAAAGAAGATTCAACCTCTAAGCTGTATTTTTCAATGATAGTTATTTCAATAAAACGTAACTAACTGGCCTCCATCTGTGTAAGAATCTGTAAGCAGCACAGCACAAAGGTTACGTATGTGCCTTTTAAAGTCGGACAGATCAGCTTGATCCACGTCCTGCTGCACAGAAGCTGTATGACCCTGGGTGGGAGGGGCTTTACTTAATTTCTCTAAACCCCAGTTTCCTCTAGAGCTAGATTAGGTAGAATATAGAAATCCCCAAGCATACTGCATGGTACACAGAGAATGCTCAGTAAACGTATCTTTGAAAAGAAGAAAAGAAAAAAGGAAAAGACCTGAACAAAATGGTTTTGTTATTTATATTCCTGATATCTAAAACATTTAAGCATCCTTCCAATTATCCAACATAGAATATTACACTTAAGACAAATTAATATTGACTTATTTGCCATCATAAACTGAACTAAGACAACTCTTACTTTAGAGGGACAGCTGAAAACACATGCCAATCATTTCCTTCTAAGGGTCCTCTAAACTCTCGATTATAGAGTTAAATTTCATAAAGGATGTACTCCTAGATGGCACTTTAGCTCCAGAAAAATCTCTCTCCAAACAACTCATTTAATATTGTTTCCTTGATTTAGTTGATTTATGGCTATAAGAAATAGCTACAAAATATGTCTGTGTTATTTGTAAAGCCGTATTTCAATGTGACTCCATATTTCTGCCTTTAGGAATCCATCATAAAAACACCCTGCATTGCTCAAGCCCTGCCCATTCCCAGGAAGGGCTTGTTTTCCTGGCTGGCCTTTGGCCAGCTCCTGGAAGCTGAGCTTCTGGCATGTTCTGACTGAGGAAAGCGTTCTGCCTACCTGAGGTCTTGGGTCACATGGTACCAGATTGCCTAGACAGTCCAGCAGGTGCTATATGCCAATGTAACTGACCCATAATAAAAGCTCTGGACAGCCAGACTCAGGTGATGTGCTGTTGCATATCGTTGCTGAAGGAATTAAGCACACCTGTATGACTCCACTGGGAGGGGACCCTTGGGACCCGGTGTCTGGTTTTCTCTGAACTTCGCCCCGTGAGCTTTCTTCCTTTGACTTTTTACTCTGGATTCTTCCACTTTCACAAACTGTAATGATGAATATAACAATTCTGAGTCCTGTGAGTACTTCTAGGGAAATCATCAAGCCTGAGGGTAGTCTGGACAACCCCAGCAAAATAGGTTTTTGCAAAATAAGCTTATTGCAATTCCTTGTTTTGTGGTAATGAAACACTGCAAACAACCTAAATGCTGAACAAGGGATAAAGAGTCCTACAAATTGGGGTAAATCAATATGAAGTTATTACGACAGGACTAAAAGTTAAATTTTCACGTTTATCATGACATTGGAAAATGCTTAGGATATAATGTTAAGTGGAAAAGCAAGGTACAGAAGTATCTATAAAGCATCAGCTCAATTATGGGGAAAAAAATCCATACCTGTTTAGAAAAAAGAGTGAAAGGAAATATGCCAACATATATTATTAGTAGCTATTCATGGACTGAGATTATGAGATATTTTATTGTTTCATTTTTTTCTATATTCTTCATGCATTTTTCTGGGAGCAAATTATTATCCCATTTTTTACTGAGTTGTTTTTATGTATTTCATTGTAAAAACTGAAACATTTGGAAAAATTCTAACTATAGAAGGAATACAAAACTTAAAAATGAAAGTTCTTTTTCCTAATCACAACTTTTCTCCAATTGGACACCACACTGATAATAGCTATTAACTATTTAAATGATACTTTCCACCTTTTTCCTATAAATATACAAAAAGGTATACGTTAAAAAAAGATTTATTTTCATTTCGGGTTTTGAAAAAATGGGATCATGTTCTGCAGCTTTTCTTGCTTTAACAATGCATTATGGACAGTTTCTGAATAATTCATATCGATCTAGCTCAATCTTTTCAATAACTAAATAAGCGTCTATTGAATGGATGTACATTGTAACCTATTTAAATATGTCCATACTGATGGATATTTAGATTGTTTCTAATTGTTTAGTATTATAATCAGTGTTGCAAAGAATGTTCCTATACATACATCATTGCTGCTTGAGCAAGTATTTTTGTAAAAGAGAGTCCCAGATGTAGAAATACTGGGTTACACGTCAAAGACAGTTACATTTTCATAGATATTAACAAACTGCCCTCCAAAAGACTGTCCCAATTTACATTCCCACTAATGCTACAAGAGTGTTTTCTTGCCATGTTCTTACCAACACCGGCTGTAATAAACCTTTTTATTTTTTCTAATCCGATATGAAAAAGATGGTATCTTATGGAAAAAACTGAACGTATTTAGTCATTAGTGAATTCGAACATCTCTTCATACGTTTATGGCCACTGACCTCTTTGTACTTCTATTGTATAAGTCACCCATTCATATATTTTACCTACTTTTCAAATGAAGTTGTACTTTTTCTATTGATTTTCATAATAACACTTTGTTGAAGCATTTTCATTCAGTTTATCATCCTTCTGACCTCTAGGATGTCCTTTATTGCAGACAATTTAAAATTTGTATGTAGTTAAATCTATCATTTTTTAAAGGTTTCCAGGTTTCACATCATGTTTAGAAAGGCCTTCCCTATTCCAAAATTTTAAAATATTATCCAATTATTTTCCTATCAGAAAAGATATGTTTAAACTATACAATTAAAATTACTGTCCATTATGTTGTTCAATATAATTTTTTTTAATTCAGAGAGTTAAAATTTTACACATTTGTGCTAAAAAATAAGTTTCTCTCTTCTGATAAAGTGGCACACTCTTTTTTTTTTTATCCCCTGATTGTGTTTCTTCTTTTGCCCTTGCAGTCAGGAAGCTCTGAGCCCAGTTTTATCAGGCTCTTCTCTTTTTTATTATTTGGATTTTTATCCTTGTATCTCTATTATTCTGTGCCCTTTACTACATGCTGCCTTGTATCTTTTCTGAAATCAGAAAGTGAAAACATAACACATAAATTAGAAAATGATTAAACAAATAATAAATAGAAAGTGATTAAATAATTTTAAAAGCCTATTATATTTAATTTAAACTTTTTCAGGTCATTTGTTTCTTAATCCATCTTACTGAATTCCTGGTCTGCTAGAATTAACTGGCAGCCAGTTGATAAGATTATAGATCTCTTGCTCTCACTCTAATTATCAGTGTACAAATCTGTTTACCTTATTTTGAGCCCCTCAAGGTTAAGGACTGTTCTAATTATTCTTGAATCCAAGTCACCTGGAATCACCAAGGGAAACAAGCAAAGCATCACAGTTTAGAAATGTTTCCAACAGCATGCCCTTAAAACAAGGGTTGGTGTTACCTAAGTAATTAAAATAACCCAAACACCTCACAGTCCCAAGAAATACAATTATTTGGAATTTAACTGTAATTTGCATGCTTGCCTTCTGCTTTTTAATTAGCCTGATGACAGAACAAGGTGATGTGAAAGCTGATTTGGTAGTAGGAACTAGATTTTATTTAAATGAAAAATTCATAGCAGTGGAACAAATGCAAACCTAAAATTCGGTAATAAAATTTATCTTTTAACCACAATTTTATACTTGTTGTTAAATTAGGTGTTGGAGTGGGATGAAAGTTAGAAGAGAACATCCTGAAATCTATCAAGGGAGCTTTCTGCTTCATTTTCCCAATCCATGCCTTCCCCTGATGACTGCGTGTCACAGGGGTCACAGCCATAGTCTACACAGTGGCTGGTCTGGGGTCCTCCGTCTAGTAAAGGGTGGTGCTTAATCCTCGTTCTAAAACACCCTTGGGACATCCTTGGCAGTCCAATGCCTTCCAATGCAGGGGGTGCAGGTTCAATCCCCGGTCGGAGGGCTAAGATCCCACATGTCTCACGGCCAAAAAACCAAAACATAGAAAACAGAAGCAATATTGTAACAAATTCAATAAAGGCTTTAAAAATGGTCCACATCCAAAAAATAAATCTTAAAAAACAAAACCCTAGCACCTCCTCCTTATGTCAATGATGGGAAAATATCTAAGAAGTTTTATGTCTTTGGAAAAGTCGAACACAGAGCCTTAGGGTGTCATTGAAATAGGCTTCCGAGCAGACCTCGAGTAAGGCTCGGGAGCTCTGTCCACTGCCTGTCTCACCCAGTCCACCAGAGTCTGGGGCTGCCCCCTCTTCCCCCCACTCCCACCCCTGCGGACCCTGGAGAAGGAGGCTGCAAGTAACAGAGCAAGGCTGGCAGAGCTCACAGTTACAGAGAGGAAAAACTGGGGGAGAGAGAGAAGGAAAAGAGAGACGTGACTGGGGGCAGCTGCCAACTGTTTCTACCAGGCGGGGCCTGTGGAATTTGCCATCAGAGCCTAAGAAGCTGACCTCGGGGCAGTTGCATAAGGGATGTGAAACAGGTGGGAGTCTCCGAGCATCTGCTGGAGCCTGTTCTAGGACACGGGGAAAGGCAGGACTCTCACTTGTCCTCAGGAACTGGTCTATTGCTTCATTATGTAACAACCTGCCCAAGTCACAAGTACTTTCTGAGCACTCGGCATGGAAACTGGTAACATCATGGTGACCCTTTCTCTGCCGGGAACATCCCTTACCCCCCATGAAGGTGCAATCCCTCCTCACACAGTATCATTCCTTCCCCTCTCTTCCCTCTGGTTAAACACCTATTTTTCGCGGCATCACCAACCAAATTCTAACCAAGACGTCTCAAGGAGAGCCTGGCCTGAGGCAAGGAATCCTGTGTACCATTTCTGTTTACCACCATCCCCAGTTCACACATGTGAAATCTAATGGTAATGGGGGACCACAGATGGAATTCTTATACTCCACAGCTGGATGTTTATATTATTGTGGAAAAAGCACAGGACACATACACAACCTATGTGATTTCCTGATGCCACCACATGACTCGGGGCAAGTCATTTCACCTCTGAATCTTGATTTCCCATCTGCAAAATAATACTTTCCTTGTCCACCACTCTAGGTTTTTGTGAGGACCAAATCATATTTAGCACATTAAAGTGTTTTATAAAGTAATACAAAGTGGAAGAGAATTCTTGTTATCAGGATCACATGGCTTTCCAAAATCCTCTACAGAGCAGAAGTATTTGAAAAAATAATGAAATGTTTATGGTCTTAAACGCCGTTGCTGCCTTGCCCTCTATTCTTCACACCTGAAATACCTTATTTCCATTTAGCTCTACCTCCACTAAAACAGCTAAAACAGCCACTCTCTCTGCACAGTTTTCAATGGAACACTTTAAACATGTACTGAAGCAGAGAGACTAGTCTAATTAACTATGTATTCTATCACCCAACTTCAACAACAAGCAATACCCATGTTTCATCTTCTGTAACATGTTGACTCCACGTGCCACCATCCTGGGTTATTCTGAAGCAAATCCCAGAAAGCGTATCACTTCATATTTGTGCGTTTCTAAAAGACGGCTTTTTAAGAAAACACACCCACAGGGAGGGATAAATGAGGAGTTCGGGATTAGCATACACACACTACTATATATAAAACAGGCAACCAACAAGGACCTACTGTATAGCACAGGGAACTCTACTCAGTATTTTGTAATAACCTCTAAAGGAAAAGAATCTGAAAAAGAATAGAATATATGTATATGTACAAATGAATCACTTTGCTGTACACCTGAAATTAACACAACATTGTAAAGCAACTAGACTTCGATTAAACAGAAACAAAAACATAACCACAAATACTACCATCATACTCAGAATAATAGTTTCTTAATGTCATCTAAGAGCCAATGTTGGTTCACATTTCCTCAGTTATCTTTAAAAAAAATTTTTTTTGGTGTGTATGTTTGAATTGGGATACAAAACAAGATCCGTACTTTGCAACTGGATGATAAGTCTAAGTTTTTTTATAATCTACAGGTTCCCCCTCTATATCCTTTGTCCCCCTCCCAGAATGTTTGTTTATCTGCCTTTTTTTTTGGCAATTTTTGTTGTTGTTTCTACTGTTGAGTAAGTTGGATGGTTTGTTTTATAGAGTTTTTCAGTCTGGTTGGTTGATTTTATTCCCATGGTGTTATTTAATATGCTTCTTTGTCCTTTCTACTTCTAGTAAATTAGTAAATCTAAAGGCTAGGGCAGATTCATTTTTCCCCCAAGACTAATTCACATGTAATGTTGTGTATCAGTTTAGTTCGAAACGTCTGGTTTTCCCTTTCCATTGATGATCATTGCCTTTACCTACTGATTCACTAAAGCTTTGAAAAGGTGATATTCTATCATACCTTATTTATTAACTAGAATGCTTTTAAACACTAAAAGAGAACTTTCCCCTCACCAACTATTTGGTTATCATGAGATACAGACTGAATAGGAGAAGTGGCTAAAATATTTTATTCTTTTCTTTCTTTACCAAATTTCAAAAACAGTTTCTTAGCATCAACCAAAGTGACTAGTTTTTATTTTATTTTGGATCATTATGACCTCATGGATACACATATATTTTCATTTGATGAATATTATTCTACTGCAATTATGAATCTTACTAATAATTCAATCCCTTCCTTCCTTCCTTCCTTCCTCCCTCCCTCCCTCCCTCCTTCCTTCCTTCCTTCCTTCCTCTCCCTGCCTCCCTCCCTCCCTCTCCCCTCCTTCCCTCCCTCTCTCCGTCTCTCTCTCTTTCTTCCAGTAGGAGCTTATTCAGTCTGACTCTTGAGTTGATAGAATCCTAGTAGTCTTTGAATTCCTCTTGGCTGTCTGTTCTGGGGTCTACAGTTCCTGCCCTAAACCTGGAACCAGCCATTTCTTCAAAGACCCTTATCTCCTGTTAATGCAAAATGTATTGAGAGATCAGTCTGGGCACTGGGGGTACTCTATGCTATTGGTCTAGTCACTGTTTATAACTTTTCAGTAGACAGAGCTGGCAATACTTTTTTTTTTTGCGGTACACGGGCCTCTCACTGTTGTGGCCTCTCACCGTTGTGGAGTACAGGCTCCGGACGCGCAGGCCCAGCGGCCATGGCTCAGGGGCCCAGCCGCTCTGCGGCATGGGGAATCTTCCCGGACCGGGGCACAAACCCGTGTCCCCTGCATCAGCAGGCAGACTCCCAACCACTGCGCCACCAGGGAAGCCCGGCAATACTGTTTAATGATAAATTTCAGATAAGTTCATACTTTATCCCATAATGCCCATATCCTATTTTTCCCATAATACACACATTCAGAATAACAGCAGATTTGGAATCGCAACAGCCACGCTACCACCAATAATGTAATTACTAAAAACAGTTTAAGATTTTTTTTGCAACTCTTTTTGAACACAGAGTACATATTATTAGGGCGGAACAACCAAATTACTCTTTTAAAGTCACCTGGAATAAGTCTTCTTATTCCATGGATGTATGACAATCCATTCAGCTGGTCCCCTATGGATGGACAGCTGAGTTGTTTCAGTATTTTGCCATTTCAAATAGCACTGCAATGAATCACTTTGTGCATTCTGCTTTTGCCAGTCTACCTTTGGGAAAGATTTCTGGAGGTGGGACTGCTAAGTCAAAGAAAAAATGCACATGTGATTTTATTATTAGATATTGCCCATTTCCTTTCATAGGAGTTGAGCTATTTTATATTCCAGCCAGTACACGTACGAGAATGCCTCTTTTCCTGCAGATTCACGACAGTGTATGTTTTCAAACATCTGGATGTTTGCCCATCTCACAGGTAAGATACTATAGTCTATTGCAGTTTTACTTTATGTTTTTCTTATTATGAGCGACGCTGATTATCTTTTCATATGGCTAGGAGCTACGCGCATTTCTTTTTCTAAGAACTGTCTGTTCAAATTCCTAGTCCATTTTTCTGTAACAGTGGTTTCACAAGTGTGACCTCTAGACCAGCAGGATCTGAGGCGCCACCTGGGAATCATTAGAAGTGCAAATTCTCAGGCCCCACCTCAGACCTACTAATGAGATGCTAGGATGAGGCCCAGTAATCAGTGTTTTAACAACAACTTTAGGGGATTCTGATGCACTGAAATTTGACAAACACTGGTCTACAGGATTGATTCAACAACTGTATTTTAACTCAGTGCAGGCTTGTCTAGTTATTTTCTATTTAAACCAAGGCCAAACTGTTAAACTGGAACCAAGAGTCAAAGGCCGTGTGACATTCATTCATTGATTCGTTGATGTATCCAACCATTAACAAATAGATGCTAAATAGCCACTGCGTGTCAGTCACTGGGGACACTGCAGCAGCGGGGATACTGCACTCAATAAAATGGACAAGTCACTCCCCAGGAGCTTTTCCTCCACTGAGGAAGAGCAAAACCAAACAAGTCAATTTAAGTCTTACCAAAGGGGATTACAAGGTGGTACTCCATTGAAGGGCAAGTGGTCAGGGAAATGCAAATTTAAAATAACACTTCCACCAAATGGACAAAAAAATTTTTAAATGCTATCTATTCTTAGCAGGGATATGGGTGGAAAGGTGAAGCACTGCAGCCTCTTTGAAAAGGAATCTAATCATATCTATTAATGCATCAAACACAGCCATCCCACTGCTGGGGATCAATACTGTAGGAAGAATGCCACCAAGGACACGTACTGCAGCATTGTTTATAGCAGCAAACACCAGTTACAAAGTGAATGTCCACCAGTGGGGGAATGGTTCAATAGATCATGGTATATCCACACCAGGCAGCCATTGAAAAATGAGCCGTACACTGACTTGAGGGCAGCTCTATGACATACTCTGAGTAAGGAAAGTAACATGTAGAAAAATGGGTACAATCCAATCTTACTTTTAGGAACTCACGCAAGCCCATCTGCGTGTATATGTATATGCACTGGACATAAGTGCAAGAGCACAGAAGAATAACCTGGAGCAATGAATGGCCACACGGGTGAGCCATCTACTGTGCATTCAGGCTCAACATCCAAGCTTCCTTCCTCTTAGTGTGTCTTCCTACAGCGCGGAAGATGGAAAGCTAAGCCACATGCTTGGCGGGTTGCTTGGACATCCCGCGGGCAAACGTGCACGCTTGCGATCTGGGAGGAGGAGGCGGGGCGGGGGCCGCACCGGGCTGCTGACCAGCACCTTCATTTGTCACACCTTTGCGTCAGCTGAACTCCCTGTGTCCCTCACTAGCTTCCTGGGTGTGGAGACGCAGGGCTCGGGGCGTCGGCTTTGCTGGTCTGGATAGAGCAGACACGGCGTGAGCTCGGGAGCAAGGCTTTCTGCGGTAGCCGCTGATCCCTGCATTACAGCATGGGTGGTGCGGGCCTGGGACCAGCAGGGGGATGGAGCCCCTGAATCCCTGTAGAGGCAGCAGTTGCCCCCAGGGATCAGGGACCCACTCCCGGGGGCACAGTCTGCAGCTCACTCCTACTGGCCTTCCAGTGATTTCACCAGCGCCTGCTTCCCTGAACCAAATTTGCCTAAAACAGCTTGATCCTTTTTTCTTTGCAATGAAAACTGTGTGGTCTGATGGGTTACCAGTCACAGAGAGGAGTGAGAGGGAGTTGTGAGAATTTAAACATAGGAATATATGGAAGTGCCTTGAAAATTGTGGTAGTATTATTATTGTTAATTTTAAATGCCATCTGAAACTCATCTGTCATCCCATCTAAACAACTGATTTACCCAAGGACTTGCAAAAGACTTTAGTGCAGAAGAGGCTCTCCACTGCGGAGCTTCTCCACAGCGCAAGTCTTACCCGCCGGTGTGGTCGTGGATTTTGGCGCCGGAAGCAAACTCCTGCGAGGTGTTGTCACACTGGAGGATGCTGGAGGGGCCACCCGGGCAGCCCCTTTGGGTGTGTCTTTGGAAGGCAGAGCTGCCTTCAGAGCCGGCTGGTCTTCAGTCCCAAAGGTTGAACCTGTGGAAGCATACAAGTTCATGAAAAATGGATGGACCCCCTTGCCGTGTGCCACTGCCGACCATCCTACCGCTGCCACCTGCTTTAGAACTTGACCCGACTCCTAGTGAGTGGCCTTGAAAACCATTTCTCTGGGACCAGATGTGGAAAACAGCTCCCTTTTGCCACCGCAGGGAAGTCTGTCATTCAAATCCCCATGCCAGGGGCTCCACAAAAGCCAAGAGCAGCCTCACTTCTCTGAAGATTTTACACGTGTGCTCATGCACACACAATTTGCTTGTGTGGATGTGTAGTTGCAGACGCATATGGTAAGCATTTATGTTGTGACTCACAGAGGATGAGCAACAGTGAGAAACAGTGTGAGTGACCCAGGGGAGACGAGAGTAGGAATGCACATGTGCACCAGTGGTCCAGGAAGTGTATTCGGTGCTCCCTGAAACCCAGCTGATTTTACCTTGAGAAGAAGAGGCTTGGGATGAAGGTAGATGGGTGAGAATATGGAGACAGAGAATCCCTTTGAAACTCATGAAGCTTTTCGTCTGAAAAGCTGAGGCCTCATCAAACTAAGAGGACCTTGCATTAGAGTCCAGTCTACTGCAAAGGCAGGTATTTATTCATCATTTCAGTTTCCTATTCAACACAGAACAGGCTCTGCGTCTATAGGACAGCTTGTTTACAATGGACTGCTCTGAAGATAGGGCATCCTGGGATTTGTGTCAGATTTAAATGCCCGGAATGGCCGTGGCCTAATCTTTTCCTCTATATCTTTTCAAACCTATTATGGTTTATACATTTGTAATCTCTTAAAGACAATGACACCACCATCTATTCCTATTAAAGGGTAAATCTTCTAAATGTACCTTTGGGTACAGCTGCAAGGACTAATCTACTAAATTAAACAGAGAGCCTGAATACACTGAGATTACCGCTTGTTGGGGATAAAACTATCCAGTTAGGAACATGACCATCTACTGTGGAAAACAGGCAATGACAGCTGGAAGAAGTATACAGAATTTTAGTGAAAGATTAAATTGTTTTGTTTTCATCATTTTAAAAGGATAGTCATAACATTCTATTTAGATAGGGCCTGCATCAAAATGATAACATTATTAAGTGGCTTTAGTGTTAAAATACTCAGGAGTTTTATTCAACCCCTTAGAGTAAGAGATGGCTGCTCTCCTCCCTCTGAAAGTCTGTTTAAAATGGGTAAGATTTGTTTGGTTTCTAAAGAAAAGTGTACTTAGGAAGGAAAACTAAAGAACGTGTGATTTCCTAACAGAGAACCTATGCCCTATAGTTCTTTGAAGGTCTCGTGCAAGGTTTTAAATAGTTTTAAACAGGGCTAGGAGAATGCATTTGATAAACACAAACAGAATAAAAATGATGAAACTCCACTGAAAGGATGTACACTGTATCCTGAATTTCAGATTAAAAAGCAAGCACAGGGGCTTCCCTGGTGGCGCAGTGGTTGAGAGTCCGCCTGCCGATGCAGGGGACATGGGTTCGTACCCCGGTCCGGGAGGATCCCACATGCCGTGGAACGGCTGGGCCCTTGAGCCATGGCCGCTGAGCCTGCGCTCTGCAGTGGGAGAGGCCACAGCAGTGAGAGGCCCACGTACCGCAAAAAAAAAAAAAAAAAAAGCAAGCACAGGACAGCCATATGCAGAAAAATGAAACGACCGCTATCTCACACAGTGCACAGAAATTAACTCAAAATGGATTAGAGACTTGAATGTAAGACCTGAAACCATAAAACTCCTAGAAGAAAACATAGGCAGTACACTCTTTGACATTGGTCTTAGCAGTATCTTTCTAGATGTGTCTCTTCAGGCAAAGGAAGCAAAAGCAAACATAAACAAGCGGGATTATAGAAAACTAAAAAGCTTCTGTATAGCAAAGGAAACCATCGACAAAATCAGGGGACAACCTGCCAAATGGGAGGAGATGTTTGCAAATAATATATCTGATAATGGGTTAACATCCAAAATATATAAAGAACTCACACAACTTAACAAAAACCCAAACAACCATATTAAAGAAAGGGCAGAGGAGCTAAATTGACATTTTTCCAAATAAGACATACAGATGGCCAACAGGCACATGAAAAGATGTCCAACATCACTAAATTATTAGGGAAATGCAAATTAAAACCACGAGACATCACCTCACAACTGTCAGAATGGCTGTTATCAATAAGACAAGAGGTAACAAGTGTTGGGGAGGAAGTGGAGAAAAGGGGGCCGTCAGGCACCGTTGGTGGGACCGGAAATCGAGGCAGCTACTACGGAAGATAGTATGGAGGTTCCTCAAAAAATTAATGATAGAGCTACCATTTGATCCAGCAACTCCACTTCTGGGTATTTGTCCAAAGAAAACAAAAACACTAATCCAAAAAGATACCCGCACCCCCATGTTCACTGTAGCACTATTCACAATAACCAAGATATGGAAACAACCTAAATGCCCATCAGTGGATGAATGGACAAAGAAGATGTGCTACATAAACACATACCTACACACACACCATGTAATACTACCCAGCCATAAAAAAGATTAAATCTTGCCATTTGAGACAACATGGATATACCTCAAGGGGATTACGCTAAGTGAAATAAGTCAAACGAAGAATAATACTGTATGATTTCACTCATATGTGAAATTATAAAAAGCAAATACCCCCCAAGCCAAAATAAATGAAAAAACTAAACCAAGCAAACACACAGATACGGAGAACAGCGGTTCCCATAGGAGAGGGCTCCGGGTTGGGGGCTGGCGGCAGGAGGGCGAAATGGGTAAAAGGGATCAACCGTATGGTAATGGATGGAAATGAAAATTTTGGTGGTGAGCATATTGTAGGGTATACAGAGGTAGAAATATAATGGTGCACACATGAAACCTATATGTTATAAATCAATGTTACCTCAACAGACAAATAAAGTAAGCACGTGTTTGACTGAAACCTCATCAAGAAAAGGGACACCGGGCACCTGCAGAACAGTGAGTCTTAGCTTCTGAATCACAGCACAGGCTCACCAGTCCCATCCTAGGACTCAGAGAATCTCTGAGGGTTGTAGGACATTTTGAGGGGGGATGGCAATGGCTTGACCACTAGAAATATTTCACATGGAATTATCTAATGTTCAGCCTCCTGCTGACATACTGCCAAAATAATCTATTCACTGAAATGTGTAGTGGAAGTTGAATTGAACATAAAATCTTCCACACAGAGCCTTTTATTTACCTATTAAAGTTTCTTAAGAAGGGGAATATTTTGTATCATTTGTGGAGTTCAAATGCCCTTTTATCAAATGCTCTTGTGCCTGGCATTATTCTCTTACATGAAATTTATAATTCAGTGAACATGTCAATTTGGAGATCCGGCTGCTCTCCAGGCTGGGAAGTAATTCATCTGTTTGAAGTAGGAAGCATCAAGGAAGCTCTGTACTCCCCTCTGAGAGAGGTCTTGAATTACCAAAAAGTAAAACAAAACAAAATAATACAATACAATAAAATAAAATTGAACCCTGCTCTTGTCCCTTATTGTGGGAGACAGCTTGGCAGTGAACAGTACCCCTCATTGAAAACCAGCTTAAGTCAGCCAGTACTTAAAGACACATGATTCAGTAAATGACAAGTACTCTGAATTTGGAAACGGCTGCTGAATTCTGTAACTGCTCGGGGACTTCACAACAATGCAGACAACGTCAAACCACTGCATGGTAAGAGGAAAAAACAACCGGAAATAAACCATGCCTGTGTGAGCCAGAAAGATGCTCTGGAGGATACAGCTAGTGAGAGTGGTCCACGCATCTGAAGAGTCATCCCATTCCCAACCACCAGAACCTACTGTGTCCCGAACCATCCACATGATAAATGGTGCAGACTCGGGGGAAAGACAACCAGGCCTCCTCTCCCTCCCACCCCCTGCTCCTCGTTTCTTCATCTGCAAGAGACGATAACGATAACTGACTCCACAGAGCTGCTGTGAGAGTTAAAAGAGCTAATGCAAGTGGATTTTTAAAAAGGTGATGCAAGAGTTAGTTAAAAAAAAAACACAAACATTTAGAGTGGTGTCTGGTGCATGGTATGCTCTTATGTGTTAGTTATGAACACTTACAGGCTAGCAACACAGCAAATGAGCTTTTCATAGGAACTTGGAAAGTATTCAAGGATTAATATCAGATGTCACATCATCATCACCAAAGTATGAAGGGATTCCTCTGCTCATATTAACCAAAGGACTACAGCGTCCTGCTTCACTGCTGGATAGGGGCCATCTTTTGTAGATATCCAAATCATCATATCATTGACTTGCTATTTGGAAAGTAAGATCTCCTTCATTAGAGTGAGAATTTGCAAGGCCTATATTCTGCATGGTTATAGAATTCAGCTGGGTCCACTTCTATACATAAACCTGATCTCTCTACCTTTTTCTCTTCAAACTGTCAGGACAACGATGCTTGTTCAGCACCAAATCCTAGGAGAAAACCAGCTTCTTACTCTTCCTCCAGGAACAGCTCCTACGGTTCATTCCCCACATGCCTGAACACCCTGAGCTGATCAATTGAGTCTTTCAAATTTTCACTGGCGGTCCAGTGGTTAGGACTGGTATTCAAGTGGTTGGCGCTTTCACTGCCATGGCCCCGGGTTCAATCCCTGGTCAGGGAACTAAGATCCTGAAAGCCGTGTGGTGCAGAAGAAGAAAAAAACTTCATGAAGTCATGAATTTCAGACCATATTCAAAAACTAATTAAAGGGCTTCCCTGGTGGCACAGTGGTTGAGAGTCCGCCTGCCGATGCAGGGGACACGGGTTCGTGCCCCGGTCCGGGAAGATCCCACATGCCGCGGAGCGGCTGGGCCCGTGAGCCATGGCCGCTGAGCCTGCGCGTTCGGAGCCTGTGCTCCGCAACGGGAGAGGCCACAACAGTGAGAGGCCCGCATACCGCAAAAAACAAACAAACAAAAAACTAATTAAAAATGAATCAAAGACATAAATGGAAGGACTGAAATTATAAAACTCTTAGAAGAAAACTTAGATTATGGTTTCTCAGATATGACACCTAAAGCACAAGTAACTAAAGAGAAAAACAGATAAATTAGACTTCATCAAAATAAAAACATTTGTCCTTCAGAGGGCACTATTAATAAAGTGCAAAGACAACTGACAGAATAGAAGAAAATATTTACAAATCATATATCTGATAAGGGTCTAGTATCCAGAATACATAAAGAATTTTATAGCTCAACAATAAAAAGACAAATGACCCAATTAAAAATGAATGCAGGATTTGAATAGACATTTCTCCAAAGAGAGATACTGATACAAATGGCCAATAAGCACATGAAAAGATGCCAACGTCACTAGTCACTAGGGAAATGCAAATGAAAGCCATTAAATACCACTTTCAACCCACTAGGATGGGTATAATTAAAACACAGACAGTAAGAAGTGTTGGTAGAGATGTGGAAAAATTGGAATCTTCATACATTGCTGGTGGGATTGTAATACAGAGTTGTCTCTTTGGAAAACAGTTTGGCAGTTCCTCAAAATGTTAAACACAGAGTTACAATATGACCTAGTGGTACTACTCTTGGGTATATGCCCAAGAGACTTGAAAACATATGTCCACACAAAGCCTTGTACACAAATATTCATAGCAGCATTATGTATAATAATTTAAAAGGGAGAACAGCCCAAATGTCCATCAAGAGATGAACGGTACATAAAATGTGGTTTACTCATACAACAGAATATTACTCAGCCATAACAAGGAACGAATTATTGATAGAAGCCACAACACAGATGAACCTTGAAAATGTTATGCTAAATAAAAGAAGCCAGGCATGAAAGGCGACGTATTATACAATTCCATTTATATGGAATGTCCAGAATAGACAAAGCACAGAAGCAAGAGTAGATTAGAGACTGTCAGAGGCGAGGGGGCCAGGGGAGAGAGGACTGACTGCCAATGGGTAAAGGGTTTCTTTCCGGGGGTAATGAAAATGTTCTGGCATTAGGAGTGATGGTGTATAACCTCGTGAATATACTAACAACTACCAGATTTATGCATACAAGGGTGAATCTTATGGTATTTGAATTATCTACAAAATCAATCAATCAATTAAAAAATTCTCATACATCAGTTTTCTTTCCTGGATCCCCTGGTTGGAACAGGTTCCTCGAAATGGGATTCAGCTCTCACCTCTCCCCTGAGAACTCCTGTTCTCACGCAGGAGTGATTATTCCTACTTCCCATCCAGCGTCCCTGCATTGTGGCTACAGCAGATCCCAACCCGTCCGTCCCAGGGTGCTTCTGTCTCCTGGTGGCACACTCTTGAATAACACAAAAAAGAACACCCCTGGAACCCACTACTGCATCCCATCCACTACAGCAGAAGGACCAAGCTCCCAAGTGAGAAGGATGGCATCGCTAACTCCTTCACTTTTCTCATCTACTCCCACCAAATTAGGTGTGGGTCTCAGCGGCTCTGGTCCTACGCCACAGACAGAGGAGGCCACGTGCAAATTCAGGCCAGACAAGGCTGCACTAAAGGAATGAAAGTCCCTCACAGGACCTGAGGCACTGGGCGGAGGAAGTGTAGATTTATAGGAGCCCTGATAGCCCCCTACAAAGCGATGAGTGGTATCTACCCAACCTGCTCGAAAGGATCATTCTGACCAAGACTGCAGTCAGGATGAGACGTTAGGGTTTGTGATGCACATCCCAATGCTCTTGTTACCACTTCATTTATTGGGAAGGCCAATAACTAAGACTGAACTTTATTATTTTTTTTTGTAAGTATACACAGAGGTTTTATTTATTCTTTTTTTTAACATCTTTATTGGAGTATAATTGCTTTACAATGGTGTGTTAGTTTCTGCTTTATACCAAAGTGAATCAGCTATACATATACATACATCCCCATGTCCACTCCCACCCTCCCTATCCCACCCCTCTAGGTGGTCACAAAGCACCGAGCTGATCTCCCTGTGCTATGCAGCTGCTTCCCACTAGCTATCTATTTTATGTTTGGTAGTGTATATATGTCCATGCCACTCTCTCACTTCGACCCAGCTTACCCTTCCCCCTCCCCGTGTCCTCAAGTCCATTCTCTATGTGAGACTGAATTTTAAAAGAAGAAAGAATGACAAGGAGGAATGAACACTAACCAGACCAGGATGAGGCTCTTAAGGGGAAGGTTGCAGAAGAAAAGCAAATCAGTTATTAATACTGTGAAGGCATTACAGCCAAACTGGAAGAAACATGTTTTCCTGATTCTGAGTATTTATCCATATTACAATGGTTAAACTAGTCTCTTCACTGATTTTTTAAAACAATCCCGGGCAATCAAGTTGTATAATGTTCTGGCTGCGTGACTGCCTAATTGATGCATATTTCATTGATTTAGCAGCATTTATCACCTGGCAGCAAAATTTAGTTTAATTATTAAGGTACCAACTAGATGTTTTATTTACCACCTCCTGCATATTTTAATCCAGGTGGATGCTTTATTTCTCACTAAAGAGCTAAAGTAAACCTGCTAGCTTACCATTTCGGCAAAGAAATATCTTTGTCAAAATGAAGGAGACTAAGCCTTCTCTGTGCCACGCTCTGCCCCGGGCAGGAGGCACAGGACAGATGTGGTCCTGTCTTCACAGCACTTACATTCCAGTGGGGGGACACCTGGAGCACAGACAGGGACGGACAAAATCATCTCAAACTGCGGCCAATTACAAAAGAAACACAGGAGCAGGACAAACTCAAGGGTGAAAGGGGTACTTTAAGTGGAGAGGTTGGGGAAAAGGTAGCGTCTAAAGCAAACATTTCTCTCAGCTGTACACTGCCCCGCCCTCCTTTATTCTTGATTATTAGCGACCATCATTGTTCTGGAAACTCAGAATTAAAGCGTCAGAATCCTCCTGACTCTCCCTTCTGTCGACCAGTGCAAGTCAGTGGGCTTCCACTTCCGTTACAGACTCCAAATTTAAATCCCTGTCTGCTCCTGCGGGCACCCAGGTCAGCCCCTTAGCACCTGTCGGGGACACCATGGCATAGACCCCACTCTTCCCCCGTCCTCCCCTATTCCCTCATTCAGTGAATCCGCCTCCCTATACCTCTGTGTGGTCTTCCACATGAACTCCAAACTCTTCTTTGTGGCCCTCGAATTCTTGCATTATCTGGCCCAACGTATTTTTCCCACCTCAATTCCCACCATCACATCAAGAGCCGTACAAACTCCAGGCAGGCAGGATTCTACCCTGTGAATTCCTGCCCCGCCATAAACAAGGCTACGCTTCAGAAGTATCTGCTGTATGAACGAAGTACTGAGTGCAAACCTGTCCCATGGGGTCAGTGCTTCCTTTCATAGTCAACTCTTCTTCTCAGTTTCTGAGCCCAGAGACACTAAAAGCTTCACACTTTCCTCAACAGCTCCCACGAATGCAGTCACTGAGCACGGCCAAGGTGGGGCATCGGTTGCCTAAAAGGTGAGGACTGTCTATGGTAGTGCGGTGGTTTTCAAACATTTTTAAAAACAATACACAGAAAGATAAACAGAATTGAATGGTTTGGGGGTCTTTTTGCCCAAGCACCCTTACCCCTCTCCCCAAGAGAGGATACCATTCACCTAATACTTTTCCTCTATATCATTTCAGTACTTGCTTTAGTCTCATCTTACACATTCATCTCTGGGTTTCATAAAGTTTAAGAGGGTAACAGTTAAGTGGTTAAGACTGCCTGGGTTCAAGTCCTGGACAAGTTGTTCATTCTCTCTGTGCCTCATTTCTTCAACTGTAAAATGGGGATAACAGTGGTATCTACGCATTAGAGTTGTTGTATTAAAAGGGTTATTACACGTTTAGAATAAAGTGCTTAGGACAGTATGAGGCACCTATAAGCCCTTAGTAAAGGCAACGTTGACCTTACGCCCACTAACCCAACACTGAGCCTCATTCAAAGCCCATCAGCCTTATCAGCCTATTGTCTCTTGTCTTTTCTTCCAACCACCAACATCTCACGGCTTCACATCTTTCCAAGGCAGTAACTGGAGTCTGGCTCTGAAGAGGCAGCTCTAAAGAATCATGGTTCTTCCTCTATCACCTTTCCCCAGTAGCCTAAGTCCTAGTGAAAGGAGGAGAAACACATGGCATGCATTTCACTACTCCCACTTCACCTAGAGTGAATGTTAACTTCTCACTAATCCAGGGCTGGCCTTAGCATCTTCCTCAACACAGTGCTCTGGGAATCTGGTAAATGATCCCAGCCCTGGACCAGAGGACATCATGGCATCCTAATCAGGCAGCAGGACACACTTCTCCAGGTCAGGTACTGGGTAGAAGAGGGCTCCTCTAGCTCCACGGAAACTCTCTGGATTCCTGCTGCAGGCCTCCCCTCCTGCACTCTGCTGGCTGGACTTTAACAGCAAGGTCTTAAGAATAATAATAGTTATAGGGCCATATAGTAGAGTCACAGACACCACAGGCTCTGCCTAAATTCAATACCTGATGTGAAACCTACTAGTAATATTCTCTTTAAAGAGTTAATTAATTAAGCCTCTTTTATGAAATGGCTTATTTATTTACCCTCTGTCATTAGGTTAACCTGAGAATTATGTTCTTTTTTTCAGTTGTTTTTCGTTTTGTTTTGTTTTGGCTGTGCCACGCGGCATGCGGGATTTTCGTTCCCCAACTAGCGATCGAACCTGTACCCCTTGCAGTGGAAGCACGGAGCCCTAACCATTGGACCACCAGGGAATTCCCAACCTGAGAATTAAATGAGAAAATACATATAGATCACTTTGCAAAGTGCCTGGTACTCAATAAATGTTAGCTGTCATCACAAGTATCATCAGCTGTCATGTTGTCAAGTGCCCCATCTGTCCCACGTGACTCCTAATGGCACCTTGTTTTATGAAATCCTGTCCCATGCAAGCCCTACGGAAATACCCTCAAGACATCCCTAACTCCACCAGATCAATAAGGGAAGCAGATTAGCAGACGCCGACACTGACAGCCATCTCTACCTTCACAAGTTCCCACTGCTTCAATAGGTAGTTTTAGCAGTGCCCCAGGGCTAGGCATACTTTCCCAAAATTTCCTTCTTTTAACAATGATCACAATTAAATCATCACAGAGGATTAGAAAAAAAACCCCACCTTTGTTCCCCTACTCTCTACCCACCCCTCCCCATCCAGACTCTCCAGAAAAGCTTCCTCATCTCTTCCTGGAGTTCATTCTAATTTTTTTTTTTTATGTCTGCTCAGGAAACAGGGGGAATATGGGTGCAGTTGAACTGGTAAGGTGAGATTCACAGTCCAGGAACACAAAGGTTAAAGGGAGAGTGGGCCTGTATGAGCGGTGCCCTTCCCTCCCATCTGTGACATCCTGCAACGTGGGCAGGTCTTCCGGTCTTTCGTAAATGCCATCATTAAATGCCATCTTCTCTATAACATCTTCTCTTAATTCCCCTCTAGGGAACAGAGCTACTGTAAGAAAAACCAAGCTGGTTAACAAAGAGAGCAAAGGCCAGGGGTGATCATACCATCTCTCTTAAAATCATAGATGTAATCATGGAAGATATAAGCCAGCGTCACCCAGCCCAGGACATTTGAACTCCCAGCACATAAGTGACTTAAAGCTTCTTTTTGACTTGAGAAATTCTCTTTAATATTTACCAAGTCACATTCCCAAAGGAGAGAACATGGTCAAATACTGATGCAGGTTAGTGACTTAAAAGACCAAGGGCTAACACAGTATTTCAAGAGACTTTTGAGTAATCAAAAGCAACTTACCATTCCTCTTTTATATCAATTAGACCAGTTGTAATAAATCCCTTTTCCTTATCTGAAGTACTTAAAAGCTTGAGGCCTCATCCATGAATACTCTGGTTCATCACTGTGTGAATCTTTTAGTAGTTAATACCTTGGGGAAAATAGTTAAACTGGAGCATTTTAATTATATGCTTAATATGGGAGTTGTTAAAAGATAAGAGCAACTGATCTGAACTCAATTTAAATTCTGCTGAAGTTATTAATAAGGTATAAGAAATTACAGAAATGATCAAGGGCTTATCTACTGGCTTTTATTAATAGAGCAATAAGAAAGGTTAGGTGTTCCACTTCCATAGCTTGGATTTGGGGCTCTAATATAGTTTGCTATTTGTGTCACAGATCTGTTTAATTAATTGTTTTGAAGCATCCGAGGAATGCATGAGTTACTCCACATCAAACACTGCTTCTGTAAGCCACAGTCTGGCAGCAAACCAAGTCCAAATCCTGAGAAACCAAGTCAAATGTTGAAAAGTGGGTCGTTGCAACTGAGCCCTAACCTTCTTTCCTATATATTTATAAACCCTTCAGGGGCTGCTAGAAGAAGTCAGAATTGTACCTCTAGCCGGGATTTCTTGCCCTCTGAAAAAGAACCCTTTCTACTTAGTAGTTTCTGGAGAATATGAAACCTTTAAGGGAGAAGAAACTGAACAGCCTGTTAAAAAATGAACAGCCAGGCTTCCCTGGTGGAGCAGTAGTTGAGAGTCTGCCTGTCGATGCAGGGGACGCGGGTTCGTGCCCCAGGTCCGGAGTCTCTGCTCCACAACGGGAGAGGCCACAGCACTGAGAGGCCCGCGTACCACAAAAAAGAAAAAAAAAGAACAGCCTATTGGCTTTAGGAGGTTCGCCAACTTGTAAATCCAAATAATATTCATCCCTTGAACTCTAAGAATTTTCTCTCCCCTCCAGGGAGCTAGAAAACTCTCCCTTTTCCTTTAGGGTCCGAGAGGGTAGTCATCTTCCGTTTTGTTTTGTTTTGTTTTTTTTCTCTCTTTCAACATAGTATTGGTTTTGTTCCTCAATGACAACTTCATTATTTTTTCCCTTTGGCCCAGAGTTTTCCAGCAGGGCACTATCCACATCTTGGACTGGATAAGTCTTTGCTGTGGAGGCTGCCCTGAGCATTGTAGGATGTTTAGCAGCATCCCTGGCGGCCTCTACCCAGTGGATGCCGGTAGCACCCTCTTTCCCTGCCCATCCCCAATCTGATTTGTTGTGACAATCAAAAAATGTCTCCAGATATTGTCACATGCCCTCTACGGGCAAAAACCAGCTCCAGTGAGAACCACTGCTCTAGTTGAATGAAAGACTGAAAGATTTAGTGAAAAGACAGTACTTACTTGTCTTAGTGGAAAACGAGACTGGTAACATCTAAAATTCTTCTGGGTTAGCTTTATAGCTAATTCTTTAATAATTCTTGACAGCTAACTTTTGGTTACTTCTTTAGCTAAACTAGGGCTCTACAAAAATATACCTTCACTATTCAACAATGCTTTAATGCCTGTCAAGTAATGGACTTTTCCTGCTTTCCATATGTAACACCCTCATCTGTCTCAATCAGAAACTGGGAAAAGGTACTGAAATCCTCCTGATTCTGACAGCCTTGGTCCAAAACCATGAACCCCCAGGAGCTGTACTAATGTCCAAATAACATAAATAGCAACTGTTTTCAACTGAAATTGTATGGGGAAAACCTCAGTAGAAAACAGATGGTAAGCTCTTCAAGCAGTTTAAGTCATCATGGTTTAATGGCAAATACGTCATTCCTTGGAAGAATCCTAGGGTTATAGAGAGAAATAAACAGTTTTTAAAGCATTATAATTACTGGACTTATGAATCAAAACAAAACAAAGAGAATCCTTTGCTTTGCTTTGGCTGTGCCTTTCTGGCTCCAGTAAAAGAGCACTGTGGTCGCTGAGGCCCATGGTAAGCGCTGAGCACTGAGAACACGGCAACCCTGCGACAGTCACTAACTTTTCTTCCCCTGCATCTTCATTTGTAACATTAGAGGAGCAAGCACCGCTGGGACCACAAAATCATGTCTAGAGCATCTCATATGCAGTAAGCACTAAATAAATGGTAGGCTCCCCTCTCCTGGCCTCTGAAAACCATTTGCTCTTCCTTAGTTTATGGACACAATCCTTCTCCTCAAAGTCCTTCCCAATATAAATTTCAAAATCGAAATCCCTATTTCCATTCATTGTTATGGGTAAAGGTATGACTGGTACCTGCTGTTCAACCATCATCTATGCAAAATAAAATCACAAATATTGAAAAACCTATCATAAAATCACTCAGGCAAACATTATTCAAACTGGCTTTTGCAAATTATCATCAACAGACTCGTAAATGAACCTTACAACCCCTTTAAATGCTTCAGATTTCATGATATGTGAGCAAAGGCTTCAGTTGACCGCTTCCCTTAGGGAAATTTCTCAAGGATGCTGCTAGCAGCCTCCACACTAAGCCTGAAGCAGTGAAGCCAGGCCTGTCTCTTGGCTTCTGGATTTTAGGAATCTCTGATCCCAAGCTCATGCTTGTGAGTTTCAACTCTTCTGCATCTCCTCTCTCCAAGGGCTTTCTTCTCCATTCCTCCAACAATGGCGATGTCTTATGCTGGGTAACCATGAGGTGCAAACCAGGCACGGGTGAACACCTGGGGTCACCCTGCAACCCCAAAGAGCAGGGAGTCCCATGTCTGCACTGGGCCATGTTCAGCATCTGTTCCTGCCTGCTCTCCCACAAACTGAGGAACTGACGGCTCATGAATTCTCTTTCGTTTTTGTCGTTGTTAGAAATTCATAAAGTTGAAAAATGTTTGTAAATAAAAAATAAGTATAAATGCTACTCATAGAGCTGAAAATTCATAAATTAAGGTTTATAAGCAGAAGCATTTCAATCAGTAGCAGAATCTGAATTCTGCATTAGTCAGAACATGTGTCTGAAGGGCACAGAATTCCAAGACAGCTTCGCCTTAACTAAGTGGCAGTAGCTTTGGGCCAGGTAGGTACAGGGAATGGGGACTGGAACCTTCTTTGTGTTCGGCCGTGAACACGGCACCTAAGGCTGTGCGCACAGAAAGCAAAGAATGGGCCAGCCTGCTGCCTAGGGGCTTAAGCAGAAGTGGAATAAATTGTTTCCTAAAATATCAATGAAATGGAACATCTGCTAAGGTCTCCTTCCCTAAGGGGACTTCTGGCAAAGTGTTAGGCAGCAGATAGGAACGAAACCCTGGGCTATTCCAAGGAGGAAAATTTTTATTTTAAATAAAGGCAAATTCTAAACATAAGTGTAATCAAGATATGTGTGTGAGCTGGATGCTAAAATGTCTTCCAAGAGCCCTGTTCCCCAGTGTACATGCCCTGCATAATCCGGAGGAAGGTGAATCTGAGGGATTTGACTCCAGTGAGTAAGTTGCATTATACAGCACATTGGATATTAGGAAAGGGAGTTATCTGGGTGTGCCTGACCTAATCACACTAGACTTTTTTTTTTTTTTTTTTTTTTTTGCGGTACGCAGGCCTCTCACTGTCGTGGCCTCTCCTGTTGCGGAGCACAGGCTCCGGACGCGCAGGCTCAGCAGCCATGGCTCACGGGCCCAGCCGCTCTGCGGCATGTGGGATCTTCCCGGGCCGGGGCACGAACCCGTGTCCCCTGCATCGGCAGGTGGACTCTCAACCGCTGCGCCACCAGGGAAGCCCCACACTAGCCTTTTAGAAGCACAGCATTTTCTCTGGCTGGAGGCAGAAGAGCAAGTCAGAGATTGAAAGCACTCGAGGGATTCAATGCCCCATCCCCAGCTTGCAGGTTGAGGGGACCAGCAGCAGGGAGTGTGGACAGCCTCTGGTTGCTGAGGGTAGTTCCCCCCTGACAGCTGGAAAGAAAAGGGGACCTCAGTCCTACAACCACAAGGAAGTAAATTCTGCCAACAGCTGAATGAGCTAGGAAGTGGATTCTTCCCCAGAGCCTGGAGGGGAGAATTTCAGCCCAACCAACACCTTGACTTCAGCCTTTGAGACCTTGAGCAGAGAACTCAGCTCTGCCACATGCGAGCAAATAAACAGGTATTGTTTTAAGTGGATAAGTTGGTGGTAGTTTGTCAGGTGACAGTAGCAAACTCCCACAGACTACTAAGCTAGCGCATCAGCCAAGTAGACGTGACGAGCTGGTCCAGCATGGTGCTGCATGGAGATGGGCCCCAGGGCAAGGGAGGCTGCAGCAGAGGCAAGGACAAGCCAGGACACTCCAGCTGTTGCCCTGATCCCCTGAGCTGGCTACCCTAGTGGAAAGCACATGGATTCACCACATATAAGCTGGAGTGATTCAGAAAAAAGGCTGAGTCCTTCTGAATCTACATTTTCTCATCTATAAAATGGGTTCTGGTGCAAATCAGAAGAAATAACCTAGACGAAGCATCTAGCAGGGTTCCTGACACACAGGAGATATTCACTGAATGTTACCTTCTTTCTCCAGTCTCTTTCACATCCTCCTCTTTCTCAAAAACTAATTATTTTCAACGATCCCTTACTTCATCTTTTTTTAATTTAATTGTTTTTTTATACAGCAGGCTCTTATTAGTCATCCATTTTATACACATCAGTGTATACATGTCAATCCCAGTCTCCCAATTCATCCCACCACCACCCCCACCACCCCCGCCGCTTTCCCTTACTTCTTATAAAGTAAATCCAAGCTCCTTAGTAGACCAAGGAAGGCCACTCCCTCCCTGGATCTTAAAGTCTGATGTTAGACTATTTATCATGCTATGAATATACCATGATGTTTTTTGCTTTGGTGCCTTTAAGCATGTGGTTCTCTCTATCTGGAATGCCTTTCCCATTCCCCTCCTGCCAGGTGATCTCTGTTTCATCCTTTAAAACTCAGCTTAAGTGTTACAACCATAGTAAACTCTTCTGGGAAGGTTGAAGATAATGGTAATAACATTTTGCTCTGAGGTTCCCAAGTCCTCTGCATGTACATCTACTTGCCCCATGGTAGCATGAAGGAGTTTGGACTTGATCCTGAAGGCAACAAAAGGCCACCGGGGGGTTTCAATAAGGAATGACATGGTCATGTATACATTTTAGAAAGATGGCCATGGCTGTGGAACGGGGAAAATGGATCAGAATGGGGCAAGGCTGGAAACAAAGACGCAATCCAAAGCTGTTTTAGTAGATCAATAAGACAAAGTAAGGGTCCTATGTAATATGTATTGTAAACAGTACTGGGTACATCAACTGTTCTGCAACAGTGAAGGTCTGACCAGAAGAAGGCAACTTCAGAGGAAGCATTTAGAAACAGGGGAGGGGCCAATATTACTGTTGGTGAGCCATCACTGGGTTGAGAATACCTGCTTGGACAAGTCTTTAATGAGCTAAGATGTGCTAATGAGCCCTGATTTGGACCAACTCCAAGCCTGGTAGGGTCCTGAATGAGGTGTGAGGAAAGTTCATTCCAAAGCAGATAAAGCTGGTTTATGATCAATTAAGAGTGAGAAAAGTCATGGTGATTACAAACCACTTAAGAGTCCCACAGTAGTAGAGATGCTGCTTGTTTCTTGCAAAATGTCAAATATTTTTAAACACCAGAATTAAGTCTTCTGTTTCTTTCCTTCCCTGTTTTTAGGAAGTGAAATACCCGTCTATTCTGTTGACAATTGTTCTCAAAGCCATATGTATTTGCAGACCTTAAAGAAACAGGACATGAAAATACAGTGATAACAATAAGATATAATGATGCCCTCTCCCCTTTGTTGGTGCTTTGCCTTCCTCGCCCCTCTGTCCAGGCTCGGCCCATGCCCCTCACTGTGGCCCTTCCTGCCCTGAACAGTGAGCCCTGAACAGTCAGCACGGGGGCTCAGGCTCACCAATCTCCCTATAGGAGGTGGCAACGGGGCCCATTTCAATGCCAGGACAAGCTGTCCAGTGTTGGCCACCAGATTCCTGCTCCCCAAGTTGCTATCCGGCAGACACCGTGATACACCCGTGCTGGGCACGGGGCTCCCCCCTGGCTCACTGCCCTGTCATTTTACAAACCACAGCCTCACAGCTGGAATCCCCAACAAGGACCTTTGCCTCTGATTTACTGCTCGATATGACGCTAATGCTCCAAACCCCTCCCAGGAGCAGACCCCTGTCACTGCCCAGGCCTGCAGGAAACGGAAACTAACATTGGCGGAGGGCTAATACCAGACAAATGACTTTTCCTAAACACCTACACAGATGCACTCATTTAATCTGTGCAATCTGCTGCTCATTTTGCAAAAGCAGAAACTAAGGCTGAGTAATTTGAGCCAGGACAGATTACAAAGGCAATAAATGCATAGTCAGCATTCAAATTCGAGTCTGATTCCAAAATCCAAGTCCTTTCAACAATTCAGCACAGCCTGCCCAGAAACTGAAGGCTGTTCCCGAACTTCAGCTGTCTGGCGGCCTGGAGGGGTGAGTGATTCCTGGGGATCGATCCATCTTCTAGAAATCAGTGTCCCTGCACCTGGAGCGCCTTCTACCCCGCCGCCCCCAGGCTCTGGCTGACAGCTCTGCTTCACACAGCAGTTAGGAGTCCATGAACTACAGAACTGCGCTCTCCTGGCTTCCTCAAATCCCAAAGGGTAGAGCCTGGGATTTTCAAAGTGTGGTCCTAAGAGAAGTCTTTAATCTGGTATATTTCTGACACTGTTAGTCTTTGATGGCATTTTCTAGACAAATGTAAAACCATCACAGAACAAGGTTCCCAAATGAGCCAAAAGAAATTTAGAACCAATAGTGAATATGGGTGAGATCCTTTACCTTTGTGTATAAATAGTCAGAATTTTAATTCTGGGGTAATGACAGTTTGACAGATGGACCAGAGGGGGCTGCAAGCAATCCTAACAGAAAAATCACCTAACAGAGGAAGAGATCCTCACTTAATCTCATCTGAAATGGAAAAGCACCAGGATTGGTCTCAAAAACAAAGCCCAAGGCTGATCCGCCTCCCTTGCCCCACCCTCATCTGGATGCTTCCATCCCTACTCCCTGAGCCAGTTCTGCTCACACGTGCCTCCAGCTACATGGGGTGCAATTACAGTGGCTGCAGTCGTAAAATATTCACCTGGGAATGACTTCGTGCTGATGCAAGTGTGCACCGTGGGCAAAACTCATTTTGCTTGTGAGCTAGGGGATACTCAGAACTTGGCATCTTTCAGAAAAAAATCACAGGGCACATTTAGTTCAAGTCAGCAATTTTGTGAAGAAAAATTTAAGTGGTGGCACGGGTAGTGTAACTTTAAAACTACCGAACAGCGGAGAGGGAGGGAGAGAGAGGAGAGCAAGGCAGCAAGTGGTCTGTGATTATATAGTCCGACTACTAGCTCAGCTGGTAGTTACGTGTTTCCAGATCAAGAGTACAAAGAGCTGAGAACGTGCAGAACGAGGGAGGTGGAGGATCTGAGCTGACAGTGTTTTCATATTTCTATCAAGTGCTACTCGATTTTCCTGTCACAGGGAAGGAATCACTGGGGCACAAGGAGAAAGCTAAATGGACTGGAAGCTTAGCAAAGGCAAAAGACACTTTTAAACTGAGGTGGGGTTCTTCCTTGAGTGACCTGAAGTTGTGTTTCTTGGAATGGAGACCCCACTGCTATGCAAGTGAAGCACTGAGAAGGCTAAGCTCGTTGGACATGTCCAGCTGCCCTAAAGCAGCAGCTCATGGTCACATGGCACCAATCTTCCCAGTAAGTAACCTCCATGCCAGTAAGACGCACTGCTGCCCTGCACTAGGGCATGTCCAGTCAACCCGGTGGCCAAACACCACTGCCTGCTCTTGCGTGAAGTATTTCTTAAAATCTACTCTTCCATTCCTATGCCAGTGCCTGGGTCCAGGCCCAGGCCATTCTTTTCTCTGTCTTCACATTTCTTTGTTCACTCATTCACTTATCCATTCACTCATCTCATTCAAAAGACCCTCCTCTGTGCCTGGAGAAGACTACACCATGTAAGCCCCAGTGGAATGAAACATTTAGCAAGGAAGACATTAAGCATATAATCACACTTGGGACTTCCCTGGTGGTCCAGTGGTTAAGAATCCGTCTTCCAATGCAGGAGACTTGGGTTCAACCCCTGGTCGGAGAACTAAGATCCCACATGCCACGGGGTAACTAAACCCGCGTGCCGCAACTACTGAGCCCACGCACTTTGGAGCCCGCGCACCACAACTAGAGAACCCCACGCGCCTCAACGAAAGATCCCGCATGCCGCAACTAAGAGCCTACGCAGGCATAAACAAACAAACAAACAAATAAATATTTTAAAAGAAATAATAAAGTCATTTGAAATCTTTAAAAAAAGAAAAGCATATATAACACTTAAAATTATCCACAGTTAGACATAATGGCAACCAAATCCCCCACCATCATTGTTGCCCAACTTTCCAACTTGCTCTCTTTTTTTTCCAGAGCCCAGGTCACCTTCTAATAAACTATCCCATTTCTGGGTTTATTATGTTTGTTTATTTATTTAGTCTCATCTGTTAGAATGTAAGTCTACAGGGATTTTGTCTCTTTTGTCCACTGATATATCCCAACACCTACGAGCGCCTGGCTCAGAGAAGCTATCTGATAGATATCTGTTTAGTGGATGGATGAATATCCTCAAGCCTACCGAAGAAAAGTACAAGAAAAGAATAAGTTCTAACTTAATCTGGGGGTGGGGAAGGTCTGGAAAGACTCATCCACAAAGTCATATGTAAACTAAAACCTGAAGGATGAGGTTAGTTAGGTGAATGGTGTGGGGAGTGTTTGGGGAAATGGAGCGGCACGTGCAAAGGCCCTGAGATGGGAAGGAAGGTTGAACTTGGTGGTCTGAAGGATGGTGAAGTCAAGAAACAGGGGCACAAAGGGTGGCGGTGATGCTGGGTGAATCTGAATCCGGTAAGAAGGTGGAGCCTGGATCACATATCCGGCTTTTAACCAAAGAGCTACTGGAAGTCACTAAAAGGCCCTCACAGGGGAGCTCATGATCTGATGTACTTTTTTCAAAGATCCCTCTGGCTGCAGTGAGGAGACAGCAAGAGTGGTTATCGAGTAAGGGGTATGCTTTTGTGGTAGTCCAGGCATGAGATGACAGAGATGGTGGTAAAGACAGACAGGAGGACAGATTCAGGAAATACACAGTGGGTAAAATGGACAGGAGTTGGTGGTTGACTGGAAGCGGTGGCAGAGGAAGTTCTTACAGATGACTCCCAGGAGGAGGATGGTAGCATCACTTACTTTGATTCTAGAATATTCTAGAGCAGGGACAGATTGCAGGGAAAGGAGGCAGGTCATGAATTCAGCTTTGGGCAAACTGAGTTTCAGAGCTTGGTGTCATCCAGATAGAGATGTTGAACAGACATCAGATGTTAGCTCTCAGGGACAGCTGGACCATCCTACTGAAGCATCCTCCCTGCACTGTCATCTCCACTTCCACATCAACATCCGAGAACAAGGACCACATCTGCATCTAGACCAGCATCTAGAATACTGCCTGGCCCATAGTGAGGACTCCATAAAATCTGCTGAATAAATAAAGAAGCCCAGAACAGACACTAGGCTGGAGGTGGAAAACGGGGAGTGGACAGGGTAAACTGTGAAGCCACTGGATGGATGTGATTGTTGGAGGGAGAAGAGAAAAGGACTTAGGGTGAAGCCTTCAGAAGAAAGGGAAAAAACTCAAAATGTAAAATGAGGTGTTAAAGACAGGAAAGTCCCAAAGAAGCACATTTAGTATAAATATCCAATTCTCTCTCTAGGTTGCCCTTCTGGCAGAATGTTCTTCCTGCTTTATCTCATCAAGAAACGTCCTTGTGACATCTAAAATTTTCTCCCATTTTAAACCAATGTGTCCCCTCCAGCCACTTACCTTTTCTCAACACACAGTCCCCACACATCCCTTGCTCAGTGTGGCCAGGACACTCTTATCCTGGCTCCTAGAAAGGGCTAGTTAACAGGACGAGTCCCAAAGGTATACATTATTATTATCGTTTGGTTACCTTATGTTTTAGCTAGACCTAGTTTAAGAACTCAGTCAGAAAAGACAATGTGTCCATGGGAACAAGTTATGTCATGCCCTAACTAGAGCCCTCGCTTGGAAGTACTTCCCCACTGATTTGGAGAAAGGGGATTACTTCACCTGTAAAATTAGTTTGGACAAGAGGTGGGACCCTAGAGCCTGAAGGACAAACCAGTTTTATTTCCATTCCAAGCTTGAACTGCCAGGTTCAGAGGATTCCAAATGCTTGGTTCTAACTTCTCATTAAAACTTCAAAACGGTATGGTGGTTCCTCAAAAATTTAAACATAAAATTACCGTATGATCCAGTAATCCACCTGGGTGTATATACCCAATTGAATTAAAAGTAGGGAGCTAAACAGATATTGGTACACCCATGTTCATAGCAGTGTTATTCGTAATAGCCAAATGTGTGAACACCCCAAACACCCATGGACAGATGAACGGATAAACAACATATGGTCTATACTGTACAACACAACATTATCCTACCACAAAAAGTAACGGCAATTTGATATGTGCCACAGCATGGATGAACCTTGAAGTCATTTTGCTAAGTGAAATAAGTCAGACACGAAAGAAAACAGGGAGTATAACTGTACTTATGTGAAGTGTCTGGAATAGTCAAATTCACCGAGAATGGGGCTTCCCTGGTAGCGTAGCGGTTGAGGCTCCGCCTGCCGATGCAGGGGACATGGGTTCGTGCCCCGGTCCGGGAGGATCCCACGTGCCGTGGAGCGGCTGGGCCCGTGAGCCATGGCCGCTGAGCCTGCGCGTCCGGAGCCTGTGCTCCGCAACGGGAGAGGCCACGGCGGTGAGAGGCCCGTGTACCGCAAAAAAAAAAAAAAAAAATTCACCAAGACTGAAAGGAGAAACCCTGGTGATTGCCCGGGGCTGGAGGGAGGAACAAATGAGGAGTTACTGTTTACTGGGTGCAGAGTTTCAGTTTGGGAAGATAAAAATGTTCTGGAGGTGGATGGTGGTGATGGTTGTAGAACAATGTGAATGTACTTAATTCTACTGACCTGTACTCTCAAAAAAGGCTAAATTGGTAAGTTCTATGTTAATGCATATTTTACCACAATTAAAGACAAACAAGCAAGCAAGCAAACCAAAAGCCCTCCTAACACCCCAGATGCCAGGCATTCTATCCCAACCTCACAGGCAAGGAAGGCGAGGCTGACTGATATTACCTGAGTAAGTACAGAACTTGGCTCTTAATTCATGCTAAATAGTGTTGCTCATACGAACTTGGGTGGAACATCTTATGTTCCTTCTCCAATTTCCACCACAGCCTCACTCACAACTTTAAATCTGAAATCAGCATCTAGTCACCTCCTTCTTCTTCTTCACTTTGAATTGTCACTGCAAAGAGGGAAGCTTTCATGACGTTCAAGAGAGTCGGTGACTGGATGAAGAAAACACAGCCTGAGTGACAGGATGACCAGGCATCCCTGCTGCCCTGGGTTTAAAGCTCGGTCGGCACAGATCTGTAGGAATCTCACATCTTCTGAGCACTGAAGATCATTTTTGTTTTCCCCACACAGGTGTTCAAACTGGAATTTATGGGCAATAAAACACTGGAAATTCTTGGTACTTAGCTAAGAAATTTTCCAACATATATTAAACCTGTAGTTTATCGGAAGAGCTGATCAATATCTTTTCAAATTGAGAAGACCTATTTGAACTAAATTTAAACTGAAATTTCTGAAAGCCTAAAATCCAAATCCTTCCCTCCTCTCTGTGAAAGCATGAGGAAAAGTGAGACCCTTCATGTCACAGTGACAATAAATGTCTTCATTCTCTCCCTCCACGTGCTTCCCTGGGGAGCGGGGCTCAGAGATGATCTAGCATGGAGAACTCAGCCGTGCAGGAGAGAATGCATTATTTCCGAAGATGGATTAGGACAACAGAGCAACTCTTCATTTTTCAAGGGAACGAGAAGCGTACTGTCCTGAGCAGCTGTAATCAATAGTGCTGTTCTGAGGCCATTAAGAAGAGATGCTGACATTGAAGCTCATTAATTTTCCTGTCCAAAATCCCACAACCAAATTCTTTGGGACTCTGGTGACAGAATGAAATGTTCTCCGCTCATAGCAGAACTGTAAGAGCCAATGTCTCCACAACATAATCCAAACACTTCAACGTAGATATTTTATTTTCCTCCTTGTTCACTGGAGTACTAGCTCGCCAGCCGTTTCCCCCTATCCACTTCTATAAAAACCTCTTAATGTTGCCTTTGCCTGATTTCATTGCCTAAAAGCCCAAGCGCCCTTCAGCAACACTTGCTTAGAACCTTGGTCCTAGTGGAGTAAGAGCTGGGGTGGAGGGAGGGGGGATGAGGAAGCCCAAGCAGGGGCTCTTTGGGTTCATCTGGTTGTATCTGAGGCTCTCTACAGTTTCAATAGGGACCTTCACAGTGAACACAAGGGACGCTTGCTCGCTTGCTGCTGGGGAGCACAGACGGGAAAAGGATGCCCTGGATTGGCCATCCCTCTGCCTTGTTTCTGGTCTCATGTCTGGCGGCAGTGTGAGATCTGAACTGGAGGAGCTCTGGGGGTCTCTCTGGTTCTGGAGACTCTTTGGGGGACTCTGGAGGATCGGAATGATCTAGAACTCTGCCAGGTCAGTCTCAGGGTGCCCCCATGTCAGGTCCTTTTCTCTTCCCACAGTTTTCATTCTCAGCCTCTTGCCTCTGCCACTATTGCCCTCCCTTCCAAATTCTCCCCCTGCATCTTGTCCTTCACAACCTGTCCACTGGGTCAATACCTCCAAAGCCTCGGTCATTCCTGTACCACCTTGGCTATTCTTGCCACATTTGCTCACCACTCTGCTATTATTTACTGAATATTTAGAAAATGAACTCTTTTTTAAAAAAACTTTAAAACGTTTTAAATAATGGATTTTATATCAAACATAAACACACCAGTAACATTTTCCGTAAATACAAGGTAACTATTCAATGAAATGCCCGCAAGACCATATTAAAATCTAGCTCTACATCTGAGGCCACTCTCTCTCTGGGGAAAAGAAAGATGAGCAAGTGTTAGAGGGTCTTTAAAGATTTTCTCCTTGGTGAGTGATAGGATGGAAGGGGAACTGAATCAAGTTCTCACGTGGCGAGTCCCCAGGACCTGACACGGGTGCCCCAACTCAATGTCAGGCTTTGAGAAACTCTTCCTTTCCACACCAGCCTCTGCTTGGAACACACTCTGGACTTCCTTGCCTCCCCCAAACTGATCTCTTCCAAGGCTTCCTTTTCCCCTGCACCCTTCTCCAGACCAAATTCTTATTCTTCCATGGGCCAAATACTATGGAGTAGAGTTGGAAGGAAGTTTTCCCATCTCTGCTGGCCTCATTCCCACCGAAACCATTAATCAGTCACCACATTCCTGTGAAACTTTCCCGTTGTTTGAGGCTCATGACTGAGGCTTGACCTCCCCTTGTCCCCATAATCCTGTTCCAGTACCATGATTATTCCCTCTTATTCATCAAAATCCTTGGCATCTGGCTCATGTTTTTACAATCCCATTGAAGCCCTTACCAGGATGTTGTCAACATCCAAATGAATGATACATCCAACACTCTCGCCTAATAATTCCTTTACACCTTCAATTCAACTGCCTTTTACTTTCCATCCACCTCATTCAACCTTAACCATAGCCAAGCACCGCACTTTGGAGCCGATCTACATTCGACACCATAAACTCCCATATCATGGCCAGGCACGAGTCCCCATCCTGTCAGTTTTCTCACACCCCTGACCTCACTGGCACTTCCCTTGGACCTCAGGCGGCCATTCAGTCTCCATATCCTTCCTTTGCTCCTAATCAGCTTCCTCCTGCTTTCACTTGCTTCTTACTCATCCTGAAATTTTCCATCAGTAGGGTCTCCCATATGCACTACCCCTTCCTTACTGAGCCCCTTCTTGGCAAAATCCCAGCCCCGCGTCAGGAATCCAGTTCTCGCTCTCTGCTCTCAGGCTGGCAGAGGAAATGGCCTTCCGTGTTTGTATTTGCACCAGGACCGCGTTAGCGCCGCGCGTCTCTAACTACTGATAGGCCAGCAGCGCCCAGCGGACCGCTGTCGTCTGCCACTCCCGGTCCCTTCCACAGGTATTCCAAAGTTTTACCTTTTTCTCAAGCCATCTAGCCTCAGCTCCTCTCATCTTACTATTAGCCTCACACTTTAATTGAGAAAGTTGAGGTCAACAGGCAGATACTACTTTATCTTCCTACTTCCACATCTGTAAACCCATCTACGAATATACCTGTCCTTGACTCTTCCTCTTAGTCTAGGCCGACTCTCCCATGTTGTATTAATCCCATCTCCTCTGGAATACCATTCCATCGATTATTCCAGTGCTTTCTCAACCCTGGCTATACATCAGGATCATCTAGGGAGCTAAAAAGTATTTTATGAGTGTCTGAGCCCCACTACCAGGTCAACCAAATGAGAGTTTCCGTTCTTCTTAAGTAGCATCCCTCCCCACTGCCCTCAACCCGGATGGTTCTATTGATAATGTGCAGCCAGGGTTGAGGACCACAGAATTGTTCCCTTATTCTTACGTCTTCAAAACTTCCTTTCTTGGTTCCCTGCCTCACGCTTATAAACAGTCTCAAGGCTGTGATATTGAAAAGACAATCTTCCCTTGATGCTCTGAGCCTTCAAGGCTTTAGTTCTTGAATGTCTTCAAAGAGCAGCCACCAGTGTGACCCCACTAATCATGGCCCTTTGATATCAAAAGCCACTGCTAACTGGCTTCCAAGCTCTCCAATGCCCTGGAAGCAGATGTAATCAATAGCCTCCACATTCCCATATCAGGAGACACTTCTGGTCTCATCTTCCTGGGTCTTCCAGCTGCACTTGCTGCCTTGACAGTCCGCCCATGGGCTTCTGTGGCTCCATCCTTTTTTAGTCCCTCCTCCCGCATCCATCAAGGTTTCCCCCTAGTGCAGAGCTGCCTGCCTCTTGCTGCCCCCCTGCACAGTGGTGCTCCCCAAGATTCAGCTAAGGCTCTTCTCAAACTACACATTCTCCCAGGGTGACCTCATCCCTCTCATGATTTCACCTCCTCTTACACGCTGATGATACCCGATTTCCATCTCTAGCCTTGATTCCCTGCTGCACCGTTACACGAGTACATACAAATACTTGGTGGACAACTCTCCTTGAGTGCCTCAAATTCAAACTATCTCAAACTTTTCTGGTTTTGCCCCCACTAAGTGTTCCTCTTTCTGCATTTCCAATCTCAGTTACAGGCACTACCATCTAGCCAGTCTCCTAAGCCAGAGCAAGTTACTTAACCTCTCTGGGCCCAGTTTCACATACAAAAGGAGAATGATAAGGATACTCTCCTCCTCAGATATTACAGCAAGGATTTAATAAGACAATACACGTAATGTACTCAGAACCATCTCCAGCAATAGTAGATGCTCAATTAACGTTAGCTGTTATTGTTAGACTGTAAGGTCTTCAAAGGCAGGGATGATGTCTTACATGTTTCTGCATCTTCAGGGTCTAGCACAAGGGTGCTCAGTACATGTTGATATGAACAGAAGTTGAACCAGTATGGCTTCCAAGGGTTCTCTACCCAGGAAACCACACATAGACAGGTTGGCCTATAGCCAGGGTAATGATATCATCCTAACACACAATTCAGAGGGGAAAGGGGGCACTAAAATAATTAAATTATACAATTTTTGAAATACATATTATCAAAATATTGGTTTTAAATGATAATACAGTTCTATTAAGCAGATAGATAAAATGAGTTGCATCCATAAATTTGAATACTATTCAGCAAAAAAAAAAGGAATGAACTACCAATACAAGATATGATATGGATGAACCTCAATCCTTATTGAAAGAAGACAGACACAAGAGACCATATGCTGCATGGTTTCATTTATGTGAAATTTCCAGAAAAGGAAAACTTATAGACAGAAAGTAGATTACTGGCTGGGAGTAAAAGTGGGTGTGAGGGATCTTATTGGGGTGATGAAAATGTCCTAAAGCTGGACATGGTGATGGATGAACCACTCAGTAAATGTACTAAAAATCACTGACTTTACACTTGAAATGGGTGATTCTATGCTATGTAAAAAGCTATTAAAATTATACAGAGCTATTAAAATTAATAGCTATTAATTTTAGTAGCTAACAAAGCTATTAAAATTATACAAATTTATATTTATAAAAAATAAATTATAATACAGCTTTATTTAAAACTACATTCAAAATGAAAATTATTTCTTAAACATCAAAATAACATACATCTGACATGACTACTAAACTGAATGGGACGCTGGGGTAAGCAGACCTGAAATGGGGCTGGTACAAGCGAGGCAGGATGGACAGTAATCCCAGCCACAGCACACCTCTCACACCAACATATCCCCTGCTAACCCAGAAATGGGCTCGTTTCTGGGGCTAAAAGGACAGAGTGCCAGAGAATAAGTCAATTTGCCTACTGTGCTAGGCCAACACCCACATGTTACCGTTTTTCATCCACCTAAAAATTAAGCATCTACTATATACTGGGCACCATCCTAGATGCCAGGAATAAGAAGATGAGTGAGAAAGGATCCTTGTCTTACAGAGGTTAAATGACTTGCAGGAAGAAAGAGACTTAAAACAAATGCAGTTAAATGTATGACGTGCTTTTATTTTTCAGAAATAAGTACTGGGTAGGTGGGCGTTTGAAGAGAGACTGAGTGTTAATTCCACCTATCAGGGAGAAGGCAGAGCAGTAAAGGCTTCCAAGGGGATGTGACTCTAGAAGAAGGAGAGGGTCGGCTAGCATATGCCAGGCACTGTGTTAGGTACTGGGCATGTAAATCCCTGTCCGCATGAAGGTAAAAGGTAACACACAAGAAAACAACAAATTAATACATCTTAACAAATAAGACAATTGCTAAGACAGGAAAAGATTAAAGTGTTGGGGGGGTGTCCTAATACTGAGCTATTAGGCATTTGATTTTCATTTAAAGTCACTCTAGGGGGCTTCCCTGGTGGTGCAGTGGTTAAGAATCCACCTGCCAATGCAGGGGACACAGGTTTGAGCCCTGGTCTGGGAAGATCTCACATGCCGCGGAGCAACGAAGCCCGTGAGCCACAGCTACTGAGCCTGCACTCTAGAGCCCGCGAGCCACAACTACTGAGCCCGTGCTCCACAACAAGAGAAGCCACCACAATGAGAAGCCCACGCACCGCAACGAAGAATAGCCCCTGCTCGCCGCAACTAGAGAAAGCCCGCACACAGCAACGAAGACCCAACACAGCCAAAAATAAATAAATAAGTTTATTTTAAAAAATAATAAAAGTTAAAAAAAATAAAGTTACTCTAGAAATATGTCAATTTTATAGACAAGAAAAGAGAAACTGACACAGGGAAGTGGTCTGTTCAAGGTCACACAGAAAGTGGCAAGGTCAGAGCTGGGAACAGCCCCTAGATATTCTTTTTTTTTTTTTTGGATTTTTTTAAACTTTTTATTTTATATTGGAGTATAGCCGATTAACAATGTTGTGTTAGTTTCAGGTATACAGCAAAGTGATTCAGTTATACATATACATGTATCTACTCTTTTTCAAATTATTTTCCTATTTAGCTTGTTACATAATATTGAGCAGAGTTCCCTGTGGTATACGGTAGGTTCTTGTTGGTTATCCATTTTATTTATTTATTTATTTTTATAAACATCTTTATTGGGGTATAATTGCTTTACAATGGTGTGTTAGTTTCTGCTTTACAACAAAGTGAATCAGCTATACATATACATATGTTCCCATATGTCTTCCCTCTTGCGTCTCCCTCCCTCCCACTCTCCCCATCCCACCCTTCCAGGCTGTCACAAAGCACCGAGCTAATATCCCTGTGCCTTGCGGCTGCTTCCCCCCAGCTATCTACCTTACTACGTTTGTTAGTGTGTATATGTCCATGACTCTCTCTCGCCCTGTCAAAACTCACCCTTCCCCCTCCCCATATCCTTAAGTCCGTTCTCCAGTAGGTCTGCGTCTTTATTCCTATCTTACCCCTAGGTTCTTCATGACATTTTTTTTTTTCCCTTAAATTCCATATATATGTGTTAGCATATGGTATTTGTCTTTTTCTTTCTGACTTACTTCACTCTGTATGACAGACTCTAGGTCTATCCATCTCATTACAAATAGCTCAATTTCATTTCTTTTTAAGGCTGAGTAATATTCCATTGTGTATATGTGCCACATCTTCTTTATCCATTCATCCGATGATGGGCGCTTAGGTTGTTTCCATGTCCTGGCTATTGTAAATAGAGCTGCAATGAACATTTTGGTACATGACTCTCTTTGAATTTTGGTTTTCTCAGGGTATATGCCAAGTAGTGGGATTGCTGGGTCATATGGTAATTCTATTTGTAGTTTTTTAAGGAACCTCCATACTGTTCTCCACAGTGGCTGAACCAATTCACATTCCCACCAGCAGTGCAAGAGTGTCCCCTTTTCTCCACACCCTCTCCAGCATTTATTGTTTCTAGATTTTTTGATGATGGCCATTCTGACTGGTGTGAGATGATATCTCATTGTAGTTTTGATTTGCACTTCTCTAATGATTAATGATGTTGAGCATTCTTTCATGTGTTTGTTGGCATTCTGTATATCTTCTTTGGAGAAATGTCTATTTAGGTCTTCTGCCCATTTTTGGATGGGGTTGTTTGTTTTTTTGTTATTGAGCTGCATGAGCTGCTTGTAAATTTTGGAGATTAATCCTTTGTCAGTTGCTTCATTTGCAAATGTTTTCTCCCATTCTGAGGGTTGTCTTTTGGTCTTGGTTATGGTTTCCTTTGCTGTGCAAAAGCTTTGAAGTTTCATTAGGTCCCATTTGTTTATTTTTGTTTTTATTTCCATTACTCTAGGAGGTGGGTCAGAAAGGATCTTGCTGTGATTTATGTCATAGAGTGTTCTTCCTATGTTTTCTTCTAAGAGTTTGATAGTTTCTGGCCTTACATTTAGGTCTTTAATCCATTTTGAGCTTATTTTTGTGTATGGTGTTAGGGAGTGATCTAATCTCATACTTTTACAAGTACCTGTCCAGTTTTCCCAGCACCATTTATTGAAGAGGCTGTCCTTTCTCCACTGTACATTCCTGCCTCCTTTATCAAAGATAAGGTGTCCATGTGTGCAAGGGTTTATCTCTGGGCTTTCTATCCTGTTCCACTGATCTATCTTTCTGTTTTTGTGCCAGTACCATACTGTCTTGATTACTGTTGCTTTGTAATATAGTCTGAAGTCAGGGAGCCTTATTCCTCCAGCTCCTTTTTCCGTTCTCAAGATTGCTTTGGCTATTCGGGGTCTTTTGTGTTTCCATACAAATTGCGAAATTTTTTGTTCTAGTTCTGTGAAAAATGCCAGTGGTAGTTTGATAGGGATTGCATTGAATCTGTAGATTGCTTTGGGTAGTAGAGTCATTTTCACAATGTTGATTCTTCCCATCCAAGAACATGGTATATCTCTCCATCTATTTGTATCATCTTTAATTTCTTTCATCAGTGTCTTATAATTTTCTGCATACAGGTCTTTCGTATCCTTAGGTAGGTTTATTCCTAGATATTTTATTCTTTTTGTTGCAATGGTAAAACGGAGTGTTTTCTTGATTTCACTTTCAGATTTTTCATCATTAGTATATAGGAATGCCAGAGATTTCTGTGCATTAATTTTGTATCCTGCTACTTTACCAAATTCATTGATTAGCTCTAGTAGTTTTCTGGTAGCATCTTTAGGATTCTCTATGTATAGTATCATGTCATCTGCAAACAGTGACAGCTTTACTTCTTCTTTTCCAATTTGGATTCCTTTTATTTCCTTTTCTTCTCTGATTGCTGTGGCTAAAACTTCCAAAACTATGTTGAATAAGAGTGGTGAGAGTGGGCAACCTTGTCTTGTTCCTGATCTTAGTGGAAATGCTTTCAGTTTTTCACCATTGAGGATGATGTTTGCTGTGGGCTTGTCATATATGGCTTTTGTTATGTTGAGGAAAGTTCCCTCTATGCCTACTTTCTGGAGGGTTTTTATCATAAATGGGTGTTGAATTTTGTCGAAAGCTTTCTCTGCATCTATTGAGATGATCATATGGTTTTTCTCCTTCGATTTGTTAATATGGTTTATCACATTGATAGATTTGCGTATATTGAAGAATCCTTGCATTCCTGGAATAAACCCCACTTGATCATGGTGTATGATCCTTTTAATGTGCTGTTGGATTCTGTTTGCTAGTATTTTGTTGAGGATTTTTGCATCTATGTTCATCAGTGATATTGGCCTGTAGTTTTCTTTCTTTGTGACATCCTTGTCTGGTTTTGGTATCAAGGTGATGGTGGCTTCGTAGAAGGAATTTGGGAGTGTTCCTCCCTCTGCTATATTTTGGAAGAGTTTGAGAAGGATAGGTGTTAGCTCTTCTCTAAACGTTTGATAGAATTCACCTGTGAAGCCATCTGGTCCTGGGCTTTTGTTTGTTGGAAGGTTTTTAATCACAGTTTCAATTTCAGTGCTTGTGATTGGTCTGTTCATATTTTCTATTTCTTCCTGATTCAGTCTTGGCAGGTTGCGCATTTCTAAGAATTTGTCCATTTCTTCCAGGTTGTCCATTTTATTGGCATAGAGTTGCTTGTAGTAATCTCTCATGATTTTTTTTATTTCTGCAGTGTCAGTTGTTACTTCTCCTTTTTCATTTCTAATTCTATTGATTTGAGTCTTCTCCCTTTTTTTCTTGATGAGTCTGGCTAGTGGTTTATCTATTTTGTTTATCTTCTCAAAGAACCAGCTTTTAGTTTTATTGATCTTTGCTATTGTTTCCTTCATTTCTTTTTCATTTATTTGTGATCTGATTTTTATGATTTCTTTCCTTCTGCTAGCTTTGGGGTTTTTTTGTTCTTCTTTCTCTAATTGCTTGAGGTGCAAGGTTAGGTTGTTTATTCGAGATGTTTCCTGCTTCTTAAGGTGGGCTTGTATTGCTATAAACTTCCCCCTTAAAACTGCTTTTGCTGCATCCCATAGGTTTTGGGTCGTTGTGTCTCCATTGTCATTTGTTTCTAGGTATTTTTTAATTTCCTCTTTGATTTCTTCAGTGATCACTTCATTATTAAGTAGTGTATTGTTTAGCCTCCATGTGTTTGTATTTTTTACAGATCTTTTCCTGTAATTGATATCTAGTCTCATGGCGTTGTGGTCGGAAAAGATACTTGAAACAATTTCAGTTTTCTTAAATTTACCAAGGCTTGATTTGTGACCCAAGATATGATCTATCCTGGAGAATGTTCCATGAGCACTTGAGAAAAATGTGTATTCTGTTGTTTTTGGATGGAGTGTCCTATAAATATCAATTAAGTCCATCTTGTTTAATGTATCATTTAAAGCTTGTGTTTCCTTATTTATTTTCATTTTGGATGATCTGTCCATGGGTGAAAGTGGGGTGTTAAAGTCCCCTACTATGAATGTGTTACTGTTGATCTCCCCTTTTATGGTTGTTAGTATTTGCCTTATGTATTGAGGTGCTCCTATGTTGGGTGCATAAATATTTACAATTGTTATATCTTCTTCTTGGATCGATCCCTTGATCATTATGTAGTGTCCTTCTTTGTCCCTTTTAATAGTCCTTATTTTAAAGTCTATTTTGTCTGATATGAGAATTGCTACTCCAGCTTTCTTTTGGTTTCCATTTGCATGGAATATCTTTTTCCATCCCCTTACTTTCAGTCTGTATGTGTCTCTAGTTCTGAAGTGGGTCTCTTGTAGACAGCATATATAAGGGTCTTGTTTTTGTATCCATTCAGCCAATCTGTGTCTTTTGGTGGGAGCATTTAGTCCATTTACATTTAAGGTAATTATCGATATGTATGTTCCTATTTCCATTTTATATATTGTTTTGGGTTCGCTACTATAGGTCATTTCCTTCTCTTGTGTTTCGTGTCTAGAGAAGTTCCTTTAGCATTTGTTGTAAAGCTGGTTTGGTGGTGCTGAACTCTCTCAGCTTTTGCTTGTCTGTAAAGGTTTTAATGTCTCCATCAAATGTGAATGAGATCCTTGCTGGGTAGAGTAGTCTTGGTTGCAGGCTATTCTCCTTCATCACTTTCAGTATGTCCTGCCACTCCCTTCTGGCTTGTAGGGTTTCTGCTGAGAGATCAGCTGTTAACCTTATGGGGATTCCCTTGTGTGTTATTTGTTGTTTTTCCCTTGCTGCTTTTAATATGCTTTCTTTGTATTTAATTTTTGACAGTTTGATTAATATGTGTCTTGGCGTGTTTCTCCTTGTATTTATCCTGTATGGGACCCTCTGTGCTTCCTGGACTTGATTAACTATTTCCTTTCCCATATTAGGGAAGTTTTCAACTATAATCTCTTCAAATATTTTCTCAGTCCCTTTCTTTCTTTCTTCTTCTTCTGGAACCCCTATAATTCGAATGTTGGTGTGTTTCATGTTGTCCCAGAGGTCTCTGAGACTGTCCTCAGTTCTTTTCATTCTTTTTTCTTTATTCTGCTCTGCAGTAGTTATTTCCACTACTTTATCTTCCAGGTCACTTATCCGTTCTTCTGCCTCAGTTATTCTGCTATTGATCCTATCTAGAGTGATTTTAATTTCATTTATTGCATTGTTCATCGTTGCTTGTTTCATCTTTAGTTCTTGTAGGTCCTTGTTAACTGTTTCTTGCATTTTGTCCATTCTACTTCCAAGATTTCGGATCATCCTTACTATCATTATTCTGAATTCTTTTTCAGGTAGATTGCCTATTTCCTCTTCATTTGTTAGGTCTGGTGGGTTTTTATCTTGCTCCTTCATCTGCTGTGTGTTTTTCTGTCTTCTCATTTTGCTTATCTTACTGTGTTTGGGGTCTCCTTTTTGCAGGCTGCACTTTCGTAGTTCCCGTTGTTTTTGATGTCTGTCTCCAGTGGCTAAGGTTGTTTCAGTGGGTTGTGTAGGCTTCCTGGTGGAGGGGACTACTGCCTGTGTTGTGCTGGATGAGGCTGGATCTTGTCTCTCTAGTGGGCAGGTTCACGTCTGGTGGTGTGTTTTGGGGTGTCTGTGGCCTTATTATGATTTTAGGCAGCCTCTCTGCTAATGGGTGGGGTTGTGTTCCTGTTTTGCTAGTTGTTTGGCATAGGTTGTCCAGCACTGTGGCTTGCTGGTCGTTGAGTGAAGCTGGGTGCTGGTGTTAAGATGGAGGTCTCTGGGATATTTCCACCGTTTAATATTATGTGGAGCTGGGAGGTCTCTTGTTGACCAGTGTCCTGAAGTTGGCTCTCCTACCTCAGAGGCAGAGCCCTGACTCCTGGCTGGAGCACCAAGAGCCTTTCATCCACACAGCTCAGAATAAAAGGGAGAAAAAGTAGGGAGAATTAGTAGAAGTATGAGTAAAGAAAGAAGGAAAGGAGGAAAGGAAGGAAGGAAGAAAGAAGGAAAGAAAGGAGGGAGGGAGGGAGGGAGGGAGGAAGGAAGGAAGGAGGGAAAGAAGGAAAAAAAGACAGAAAGAAAGATGATACAGTAAAAATAAAATAAAGTATAATATAGTTATTGAATTAAAAAATATTTAGAAAAGAAAAAAAAAAAAAAAGGGACGGATAGAACCTTAGGACAAATGTTGGAAGCAAAGCTATACAGAGAAAATCTTACACAGAAGCATACACATACACCTTCACAAGAAGAGGTAAAGGGGGAAAAATCATAAATCCTGCTCCCTGAGACCACCTCCTCAATTTGGGGTGATTCGTTGTCTAAAGGAGGGAAGGAAGGAAGGAAAGAAAGAAAGAACGAAGGTAAAGTATAATAAAGTTATTACAATTAAACTTAATTATTAAGAAAAAGATTTTTAAAAAAAAGTCATGGACGGATAGAGCCCTAGGACAGATGGTGGAAGCTAGAGTATACAGACCAGATGTCACACAGAAGCATACACGTACACCTTCACAAAAAGAGGAAAAGGGAAAAAAATCATAGATCTCGCTCCTAAATTCCACCTCTTCAATTTGGGATCATTCCTTGTCTATTCAGGTATTCCACAGATGCAGGGTATATCAAGTTGATTGTGGAGCTTTAATCCGCTGCTTCTGTGGCTGCTGGGAGAGATTTCCCTTTCTCTTCTTTGTTCTCACAGCTCACAGGAGCTCAGCTTTGGATTTGGCCCTGCCTCTGCGTGTAGGTCGCTGGAGGGCGTCTGTTTTTTCGCTCAGACAGGACGGGGTTAAAGGAGCCGCTGATTCGGGGCCTCCGGCTCACTCAGGCCGGGGGTTGGGGGATGGCGGAAGGAGGGGCACTGCGTGCGGGGCGGGCCTGCGGCGGCAGAGGCAGCGTGACGTTGCGGCAGAGGCCGGCGTGACGTTGCACCAGCCTGAGGCCCGCCGTGCGCTGTCCCGGGGAAGTTGTTCCTGGATCCCGGGAACCTGGCAGTGGCGGGCTGCACAGGCTCCGCGGAAGAGGGGTGTGGAGAGTGACCTGTGCTCGCACACAGGCCCCTTGGTGGCGGCAGCAGCAGCCTTAGCGTCTCCCGCCCGTCTCTGGGGTCCGCGGTTTTAGCCGCGGCTCGCGCCCGTCTCTGGGGCTCGCGCTTCCCGCCGCGGCTCGCGCCCGTCTCTGGGGCTCGCGCTTTTAGCCGCGGCTCGCGCCCGTCTCTGGAGTTCCTTTAAGCAGCGCTCTTAAACCCCTCTCCTCGCGCACCAGGAAACAAAGAGGGAAGAAGAAGTCTGTTGCCTCTTCGGCCGGTGCAGGCTTTTCCCCGAACTCCCTCCCGGCTAGTCGTGGTGCACTAACCCCTTCAGGCTATGTTCAAGCCGCCAACCCCAGTCCTCTCCCTGAGCTCCGTCCAAAACCAAAACCCGAGCCTCAGCTCGCAGCCCCGCCCGCCCCGGCGGGTGAGCAGCAAGCCTCTCGGGTTGGTGAGTGCTGGTCGGCACCGATCGTCTGTGCAGGAATCTCCCCGCTTTGCCCTCCGCACCCGTCGCTGTGCACTACTCCATGGTCCCGAAACTCCCCCCTCTGCCTCCCGCAGTCTCCGCCCGCGGAGGGGCTTCCTAGTGTGTGGAAACTTTTCCTCCTTCACAGCTCCCTCCCACTGGTGCAGGTGCCGTCCTTATTCTTTTGTCTCTGTTTTTTCTTTTGCCCTACCCAGTTACGTGGGGAGTTTCTTGCCTTTTGGGAGGTCTGAGGTCTTCTGCCAGCCTTCAGTAGGAGTTCTGTAGGAGTTGTTCCACGTGTGGATGTATTTCTGGTGTATCCGTGGGGAGGAAGGCGATCTCCGCGTCTTACTCTTCCGCCATCTTCAAGGTCCCCCCCGCCCCTAGATATTCTAACCCAGGTCTGGGGCTCTTCAAACTATGTTCAAAGTTCTTTTCCTCTTCGTAATTTCAGATTAGAGCAACCTGCATTTGATTCATGCTAAATTTAAAATATATTTGAGCTTTTTCTTCTCTCCTTTATCAATAATTACAATATAAAAACAAATATATAACATCTTTAAAGAAGCTGGTAGGTAGAATGAAAGAATGAGGCATCTTTGGTCATTTAGAAGAATTATAATTTTTCTTTTCTGTAAGGTTGGATTTTATGTCTAAAGTTTTCATGAAACTGTCATACCTACAAACTCAAAAAAAATGCAAATCAAAGGTAAAAGGATAGATTCGAGATAAAAACAAATGCAGTTCATGGAAAATACTCTTCATAACATAAAATTCTAAGAAAGGTAAAAATTGCATTTGTTTGCTGAGAACGTTCATCCCACAATCAGAACTTCCCCACACCTGGGGATTTTAATCATATGAGGTCACTCAGAACCAAATCATCTACAGATGATAATGCAGGGAAATGTTCACTGTGCATCGAGAATCCCACTGAAGACAAATTAATATTTTATTTATTTTTACCTTACACTGGCAAAAGCTCATGTTTCTAGCATTACATTTGTGATTCATGCAGTGCAAAGGCAACTGAAAGATAGCAAAAGCGGGAGGAAGTGTCCTCGACTTGGCAAACAAAGATCAGACATTCGATCTCACACTAAGAGTGTTTCCAACATCATTACAACAGCAGTAAATCTGCCGATGGCCACTACCACGGCACATCAGGTAGTTGGGATTTTATATGCTAGGATTCTTACAGTTAGAAGATGGCTAATTAGGCCAGAGTTGTCAGCACACTCTCCCGTGCGGGCACTGAGTTTTTAAACATCTCCATAGCTTGTTAGGGATAATGCTGGTGATCGTATTAGACAGCACTAGGAATAATAACGTACATCCTGATGAAACACTGGCCACATTATCTGCAGTTCTCATAGCATCTGTGGTCTCTGTTTACTGACTGCGGGGCTGAAACAAAATTACTTCTCTTTCCCGAAAGACTTACGATGGAAACCCGAGCAGCTTTGTCTTACATTGACTTCAGCAGTTTCTAACCCTATGAGGTCTTACAGAGTGGCTACTGGAACCCAGAAACCATGTGCAAAATGAATATTTTTCTGAGAACAAGGTCCATAGGTATTTTTTTTTCAGATTTTCAAAGGAGTCTGAGCTCCTCCCAAATGTAAGAACTTCTTGGACTGTTCCCACATCTGTCTACTCTGGTGAGATCTACCCCCAGAATCCAACAAGTAGCCTGACCCCTGAGGTACCCCAAGCACCACAGAAGAAAATGCAAGTTCCATCCATTCCATGCTCTGTCTGTCCCTCCTACTGGACGATGAATCACTGGTGATTAAGACTACTTCTGTCTTGTACAGCACCCAACACAGTAACTACCCTGTAATAGCTTCTCAGTGAGTATTCGCTGAGTTTAATTGAAGTGAATTAATTGAAGAAGGAGATGTGTACAGGCCATATAACTATATAAATTGAGGCCCCTAACTGCACCACTAAGCGTGGTCAGTGTAATCATCACTCCAGATTCCCAGGCAATGGTGTGCACACAATTGGCACACAGGGATCCTTTTCTACCTTTGGCCCTTTGTTTCTCATGGGAAAATTCTGGATAAAACAGAGCCAGATAATTTTTAATTGCATAGTTGAGCTGAAACCAAGAAAGGGAAATAAATCACCAGCTATAAAAAGTCAAGAAGGAATCAAAGTCACAGAAGTAGGAGTCGAAGCCAAATGACTCCCTGGACGTTCCCTGAACATCCAGGGTCCTGACAGCCCTGTGGGCACCGAGTTCAGACCATGAACCACAGGGAGCTGGAGACTGAGCTACTTGCCCCAAATCATGACATTCAGGGACCAGAGTATTCCGCCTTTGGCCTGGAGAAGTAGCAAAGAAGCTCCCCACTTGCCTGGGGACTGGTACAGAGTCACCCAAAGAAATGGGAGCCTCCTTGGCCTGAGATGGGATGGATATTAGGGCACAGGAAACCCAGGCTGAGAAATGACCATAAAATGGACACAGGGGCTTCCCTGGTGGCGCAGTGGTTAAGAATCCGCCTGCCAATGCAGGGGACATGGGTTGGAGCCCTGGTCCGGGAAGATCCCACATGCCACAGAGCAACTAAGCCCGTGAGCCACAGCTACTGAGCCTGCGCTCTAGAGCCCACGAGCCACAACTACTGAGCCCACATGCCACAACTACTGAACCCGCGGCACCTAGAGCCGGTGCTCCGCAACAAGAGAAGCCACCGCAATGAGAAGGCCGCACACTGCAAAGAAGAGTAGCCCCCGCTCGCTGCAACTAGAGGATGGCCACGTGCAGCAATCAAGAGCCAACGCAGACAAAGATAAATAAATAAATTTATTTAAAAAAAAAAAAAAGGACCCAGAACTGGTGCAAGCCCCTGGGCCCTGTTAGAGACACAAAATCATCTAAAGGATGCTTCTACGACCCAGAGCACACAGGACTGCCCTGGAAAGCCACAGCACAGAACATGAGCTCACAGTCAATCAATTCCAAAATGTTAAAAACCTTTAAAATCACTTCCAGTGCTCACAGTTCTATATAACTCAACGTGAATACCTAAAACAGAAGCAAACCAGATCCACTGGAAATTTTTTTAAATGGTTTTTTTTAAACAAGTCTTGGATCAAATAAGGTATCAAAGTCACAATGGCAGAAAGTCACAAAAATTCAAAGGATACAAATGAAAACAGTTGGCCTCTAGGGATAAGCTTATTTCCTGTGTGTGTGTTCATCTTTCTACCTTCCTCCTGGGTCTTCACAACAAAGAATAAGAATTGGCAACTGGTCACATTCCAGGACCTGATGGGGACAAATATGCTAGCAACCAATAGTGAAAACAGAGCCTAGGTGTGACTGCTCTGCACCTCCCTTTCCGAAAGCTGGGGTGATGACACAGCACCTGCTCCTGCATGAGACGAGGAAGGAACATCTGGTTCTCTCTCTCCTCTTCCTCCATTGTATAGGTGCTGCCATGGCCCAGACCAGTCCAACACCAGACATTCTGAGCTAATGTGCCTCTTCTGGCTCAACAATGTCTTCCTCTATTTCCCTTTCTCATTATGCTGATGATCATGGACGATGCTTTTCTAACACTATATTGAGTTTGGGCTTGCATACTGAAAGCGATGGAATAGAACAAGTCTCTAGAAACTAGTGCTATTTATCAGAAGCTATTTAAGTCTATTCTGGCTAGGAAAAATTAAGTGTTTTACACTGTTCATCCCAGCTTTCTAGGTTCTGTATACTGGGGCTTAAGTCTTAGGGACCTTATGGGAAAAGGTGAATGAATGAGGTCAGGATTCTGTATCCTTGTAGTTCCAGCCAATAATATAATCAAATAGGACCAATCTCACCCTAGTTATTTAATAAAACCTTCAGAATACAGTCAGGTGTATATTCAGAGTAAATACACCTTCTGTGCTAATACAAAATAAAATAAATGAAGTAAGTAATCAATGGAAGAGGTTATAAAAAATACAAATAAATATGCCCATGGAAAGGCAAAAGATTGTCCTAAAGATTTTAAAAAGTAATAAATTAGGAAAAAGAAGTCACGGTAGATAAATAAATTAGGAATTGTATTTTGAGACAACAACCTCAATATACCACACAAACCTCTACCTAGTCAAAAATTAGGTAAATATATAATAGTGGATATAAGAGGGGAAGACAGAGATACAAGTAAAACTTAAAGAACTATATGCTAATGTTTTAGGAAATTGGGGAGAGTGGATAGTTTTGCAGGAAAACATGTTACAGAAATTAACTGGAACACCTAAATAGGCCAAAAAACAAAGAAATCACTGAGAAAGTTGCCAATTACTGATTTATAATAAGCTCCAGGCCAAAATGGTTTCATGAATGAATTAGTATGCCAATTAATTAGTTCCAGAGTACAGAGAAAATAACTCAGTATCAGAAAAATCTAAGTAACTGAGTGTATCAAAAACTCAAGGAGGAAAATCACAGGAGTCTGTTGATTATTGATTTAAACAATGACAAAACTGACCATCTATTCCTGATTGAAAAAAAACGACTCAATAAAAATAGAATAGAGATAATTCCTTAAAATGTTAAAAGCATGTATTTCACACCATCAGCTGAACCACTAAGATTAACAAACACTAGGAACACTCCCAACAAAGCCCCAAATGAGATAAAAGTATTCATTAACACCATTATTATTTAATATTATTTAAAAACTGCATCTAAACAAGAGAGTAAAAGCAAAGTTTTAACATTATAAATGAAAAATAATCATCATCATTTGAATTCTTTGTTAGTATATCATTACTGACATACCTGGTAAAAATATATCAACTGAAAATACAATCAGTAAGCGTTCAATCAAAGGACCAGTTAAAAGTATAAACAGCAAGAGTTTCACTGGTTTAAGGAAGCACACAAAAGATCCCATTCAAATTATTGACAAATCAATTAAAAACTTATATACAAACTTACCTGAAAATGTGTGAGGCTAATAATAAAAAGAAGTACTAACTCCTATTTTGTGGGGAGGTGATCTTGAAAAAATGACTTTGAAAGGCCACCCTGAAGAATGAATTTGTGAGACTAGCTGGAGGTGTAAGAAACAGAAAAGGAATAAGTAAAGAGGTTTTAACACTCACCAGAGATAAACGCTATACAAATACCAGCGCTAATGCTATAGAATTACACGGTGTGAAACAGACGAATCCATAAATGGAGAGTCCAGAAGGAAATCCCAGCCAGTGATAAAGGTGGTATTTATAACAGTTTAAAAAAAAAAAAAAAAGGAGCTATTTTCTGAGTGTTTGTACAACTGGCTAGATGATGTTTGGCTACAAATCAAGCTTGACCCCATTCTCAGGCTTTCCATGAAAACCCATTCCAGGTGAACCAAAGATACATATTTTAAAGACTAGAGGAAAATATGGCTGAGCAAAATCCAAGACCAAAATCAAAATAAACAACCGAATACGTCAGGAATGGGGAAAATCTTTGTTAGAAACATTAAAAACAAGAACAACAGAATTAACAGTAAAGGTATACACACTTCTTTAAAAAAGTAAAAAACTTAACAAAAATCCTATTATGAAGTTAAACATATAAACAACATACATGTGGAAAAAACATTTACAAAATATAAGATAGACAAAAGTTTACTAACTTAAAGTAAACTTTTTATTAATTGATAGGAAAAAGATGAACATCCACACAGAGAAACTGATGAAACACACACAGGTAATTAACAAAAGAAGCAATACAAGAGACCAGTATATGTGAGAAGATAGACTTACGGTGAAAAAAAATGCAGGTAAAACTAGAAGACCTCTCTTTCTGCTTATCTAACTGGCAAGGATACAGAAGTCTGGCAATAGTCAATGTTGGTGAGAGTCTGTGGAAGCAGGCAAAGTCATCCATGCTGCTGGGAGTAGAGTGATTTCACCATAAGGAAATTTGGCCCAATACACATCAAATAGTATTTTGTATAACCTTCAATCCACTTTGAAGAGTCAGTCTACAGAAGGCAACTTGTCATATATGTAAGGTTGCAGTATTGCTAATAATTGTGCAAAACAAAAACAAAAACACTCAGCCCACATACACACAAAATCAAAAAAATGCTAAATTAAACACAGACTTACAGACTTCAGTTTCTAGTCCGGAATGTAAGAAACTTAGAAGTCATCACTCACACCCACACAGTAAGAAAAAAGCTCAAAAACTTAAAATCAGCAAATCTTCTTAGAGCCATCAGAAAACTGAGGACACAGGGCAAACTGCTGCGCCCAAAGTTGGAGAGAAAGACAGACAGGCAGACACAGAGAATCACAACTTCCTGGAGAAACCCACAGGCAGAAATCTCTGCAGGAACCAGTACTGGGGGCATGAAAACCTAATTGTAATTGAGGAGCTGCTAGGGGCTCAGTAGGGGCATTTCTGAAAGTTAAAAACTCTAGGGGGGCCCAGTCTTACTGGGTGACTCACACTTTCGTTGAGTATTGCCTCCAGATGCCCGACCAGCTTCCACAGTGAAGATCAGAGAAAAATCCCATGCTTCCGGCAGAGGGAGGGGAAAAGTGGGCATTCTGAAGTAAGTCCAGTGCCCATTCTGTTCTCAAAGAGGCCTGCCCTTAAGAGAAACTATCTCACCAGAGACTCACCAACTGTTGCTAGAAATATGAACGTTAAGGGCGCTTCTGGTAGGTCTCAGATGGAAACGAGGAACATGTTATTAGAAAGTGGAGGAAAAATGATGCTTGCTAAAAAGTGACAGAGAACTTGGCTGAATTGCATTCTGCTGTGCTGTGGAAAGTAGAACTTGTAAGTAATGAACCTGGATATTTAGTTGAGGTGATTTCTAAGCAAAGTGTTGAACGTGAGGCCTGGTTTCTCTTTGCTGCTTATAGTAAAATGCAAGAGGACAGAGATAAAGTAAATTAGATATAGGAGTGATGTGTCTGCAAAACAAAGAAAGTACCAAAGACTGTCAGCAAACCACCCAAAGCTAGGGGAACGGCATGGGATGGATTCTTGCTCTCAGAGCCCTCAGAAGGAGCCAACCCTGCTGACACCTGGATCTCAGACATCTAGCCTTCAAAACTATGAACAGTATATTTATGTTAAGTCACTCATTGTGGCACTTTAAGGTAGTACCCCTAGAAATCTAATTTAACAATCAAGTGGGATTTATTCAAGTTATACAAGGCTGGTCCAACATTAGAAAAATCAGTCAATTAATGGAGCCTATTGCTTAACATACTAACAAAGAAAAATCATATGCTCGTATCCATAAATTCAGAAAAGCGTTTGACAAAATCCAACACCCATTCATAATAAAAACTCTCAGCAAACTAAAAATAAAGAGAAGCTTCCTCAATTCAATAAAGAACATATACAAAAAACTACAGCTAACATCATACTTAATGCAGAGAAAACAGGTGCTTTCCTAATAAGATCAGGAACACAGTAAGATGTCCACTTTCACCACTCTTGTCCAACACCATACTGGAAGTCCTAGCCAATGCAATAAGTCAGGAAAAGGAATAAAAGATATAGAGATTGGAAAGAAAAAAGTGAAGCTGTCTTTGTTCACAGATGACGTAGAAAATCCCAAAGAATCAACAAAAAACTCCTGGAAATCCTGGAATAAGTGTTTATATCAAAGTTGCAGGATACAATGCTAATATACAAAAGTCAATTGCTTTATTATATACCACCAATGAACAACTAGAATTTGAAGTGGAAAACATAATACCATTTATATTGGCACCCCAAAAGTGAAATATTTTGATATAAATCTAACCAAAAAATGTACAAGATCTATAATGAGGAAAATGTAAAACACTGATGAAAGAAATCAAAGAAGATCTAAAAAAAACACAGAGAGGCATTCTATAAATATGGATAGGAAGGCTCAATGTTGTCAAAATGCCAGTTCTTGTCAACTTGATCTATATATTCAATGCAATACCAACCAAAACCCCAGCAAGTTATTTTGTGGATATTGACAAACTGATCTTGAAGCTTACATGAAACAGCTAAAGATCCAGAAGTCATCCCAATATTACAGGAGAAAAAGAGATGACTGACATTACTCCACTTTAAGACATACTCTAATACTACAGTAATCAAGACAGTGTGGTACTGGAGAAAGAATAGACAATACAACACAGAGCCCAGTAACAGACCTACATAAATATAGTCATCTGATCTTTGACAAAAGAGCAAGGCCAACTCATCAGAGAAAGGAGAGTCTTTTCAGCAAATGATGCTGGAACAACTGGACATTCACATGCAAAAAACTGAATCTAGACACAGGCCTTCCATCTTAAAAAAAAAATTAATCCAAAATGGATCATAAACCTAAATGTAAAGTGTGAAACTCTAAAATTCCTAGATGGTGACATAGGATAAAGGTTAACAATCAGGTGATCTTGGGTTTGGCAATGACATTTTTGATCTAACACCAAAATCAAAATATGTGAATGAAAAAATTAATAAGTTGTTTTCATCAAAATTTAAAATATATGCTCAGGGACTTCCCTGGTGGTTCAGTGGTAAAGAATCTGCCTTCCAGTGCAGGGGATGTGGGTTCGATCCCTGGCCAGGGAACTAAGATCCCACATGCCGCAGGGCAATTAAGCCCACACACCACAACTACTGAGCTCACTCACCTAAACGAGAGAGCCCGCATGCTGTAAACTACAGAACCCACGTGCTCTGGAGCCTGTGTGCCACAACTAGAGAGAGAAAACCCACATGCCACAACTAGAGAGAAGCCCGCACACCATGACTAGAGAGAAGACCGCGTGCCACAATGAAAGATCCCACATGCCTCAAAGAAGATCCTGCATGAAACAACTAAGACCCAATGCAACCAAAAATAAAATAAAACAAACAAAATGTATGCTCTATGAAAGACAATGTTCACAGAATAAAAGAACAAGCTATAGCCTGGGAGAAAATATATATTTCATAAAGTACTGGTATCCAAAATATACAAAGAACTCTTAAAACTCAACAGTAAGAGAACAAACAACCCAACTTAAAAATGGGCATGAGATCTAAACAGACACCTTACCAAAGAAGATACACAGATGACAAATAAGCATATGAAAAGATGTTCAACATCATATGTCATTAGGGAATTGCAAGTTAAAACAACAATGAGATGCCACTACAAATCTATTGAAACGGGAAAAATTCAAAACACTGACAACACCAAATGCTAAAGAGGATGTGGAACAACAGGAACTCTCACTCATCACTGGTGAGAATGCAAAATGGTACAGCCATTTTGGAAGAGAGAGTTTGACAGTTTCTTTCAAAATTAAACATACTCTTAAAATACACACACACACACACACACACACGATCCAGCAATCATGCTCCTTGTCATTTATCCAAATGAGTCGAAAACTTACATCTACACAAAAAGCTGCACGTGGATGTTTAAAGCAAATTATTCACAATTGCTAAAACTTGTAAGCAATCAAGATGTCTTTCAATAAGTGAAGGGATAAACAAACTGTGGTACATCCATACAATGGAATATTGTTGTGCAATGAAAAGAAATGAGATTTTTAAGGTAAAAAAAAGGGGGGGGAACTTAAATGCATATTCCTAATTTAAAGAAGCCAATCTGAAAAGGTTACATAATGTATGTTTCCAACTGTTTGGCACACTGGAAAAAGCAAAATTATGAAGACAGCAATAAGTTCAGTGGTTGCCAGTTGTTCAGGTGTCGGGGAGGAGAGAGGGAGGAACAGTTGGAGCACAGGGGATTTTTAGGGCAGTGAAACTACTCTGTATGACACTGTAACAGTGGACACTTGTCATTATACATTTTGCAAAATCCAAACAGTATACAGCACAAAGAGTGAACCCTAATGCAAACTACTGAATTTAATTAATAATAATCTGTCAATATTGGCTTATCAACTGTAACCAGCGTATCACACTCATACCAGATGTTTTACCCTATTATTAATAGAGTAAACTGGGACAAGGGTAAAGGGGTATATGGGAACTGTCTGTACTTTCTGCTCATTTTTCTGTAAACCCAGATCTGTTAAAAAATAAAACCTATTAATTTAAAAAAATAGCAAAAAAAAATAAATTAAATAACTCTAGAAACAATCTAAATGTTTTTCAGTAGGAGATGTTTTACTTAAGTAATGGTGGAAACACAGAACTGAACACTATACAGTCTTTAAAGAGTGCGATACAGTTATGTAGTCCTCAGTAATGAATCGTCGTTTACAGTAGATCACATTATGCAGAACTACTCACGTCGTACGAGATGATCTCTTACAAAATGATCCATCAACAATATGCATGTATATCAAGCAATGTCTGGAAGAACCATTTCCAGTGGAACACTCAGGCCGTGGTGAGAAGGGGCAAGAACTGTGCCTGTCTGAATACTGATGAATCCCCAGCACCCAACCTGCACACAGTAGGTATTCAACAGATACTTCTGAAGTGAGAAATTGAAATCAATTCTTTTGTGTGGTTTTCTCTATTGCCTGAATTTTTTCTTCACATGAAACCATACTATCATCATAACGGGACAGAGACTGGAAGCTATTTTCACTCTAGAAAAGTCCATCTACTTTATGGCAAAAATCATGCTGGGTTCTTGACACTGTTTGAAATTCATTGAATAACTGCTCAATTCCCCATTTTATCTTATGAAGGTCGGCCCAGTCCTACATAGCTTTTCCTATGAGAAGAACCTACAAAAATAATTGCCTATTACTTCTCTTCAATATGTGAGGCACAGCAGTGGCAATATTCCATTTCAACCTCTCAAATGTCTTTCTCAGATGAGAATAACCTTCTGAAATGGGAATGCCTAAAATGGCTCGTTTTTTTTCCTCTTTCCAAAAAGCATTAAAAAAAAGTTGTTTTCCTTCTTTTCCTATCAACCTCCAGGCGATATGGCAGATTTACCTCTCCCTTTCCAAATCATGGCAGAAATGTTTCCCTGGAAATAGCAACTTCTTAGAACTAAAAAGCTGAGATTGGATCACTGCAAATACAAAATGTCTGTGGGTGGGTGGAAGAACAAAGTTACGTCTCTCCCAGCACACTCTGAATTACGGCTTGTCATGGCATACCAGCTGATGGCTGTTAACCGTTGGTGGTAATAAAACTGTTTAGTTTTGTGCTTCAGATGATCAAACTTACATAAAAAGAAGTCTAAAATAATATCCACATTGACTGCAATTTGACCTATTACACTTCTGGGTAAATTTATGCCAGCACACTCACTGACTCGGTCCCAAGAAGCCAGTGGGCTCAGCGTCACTGTCCCCCTAGGGGCATCTTGTCTGTCCTCCTCTGTCCTGCCTGAGCAGAGTTCACATCTTGGTTACCTACCCCCCACCATGCCAGGCTCAGGGTGTTTCCACATCGCCAAAAACTTTTTTAAACATACTTATAGTTACCAAGGGGGAAAGGGGAGGGGGGAGATAAACTGGGACACTGGGATTGACGTATACACACTACTATATATAAAATAGATAACTCATAAGGACCTACTGTAGAGCACAGGGAACTCTACTCAATACTCTATAATGACCTATGTGGAAATAGAAACTAAAAAAGAGTGGATAAATGTATCTGTATAACTGATTCACTTTACTGTACAGCGGAAACTAACACAACATTGTAAAGCAACTCTACTCCAATGAAAAAAACACTGTACTCCAATAAAAATTAACTTTAAAAAAAGAAGGAAATCCTGCCATTTACTACAACATGGATGAACCTGGAGGATATTATGCAAGTGAAATAAACCAGACACACATGAACACACACAAAACGCAAAAGCCAAAACCCTCAATAAATGGCCCCAGACAATGGTGGAACCACATCACAATTGGAAGGAATAGGGTGGAAAGAAAGGTGAAAACTTGTTAACGTAGATTCTAAAAAGGTAACAGCAAGGCCAGCATGTGACTGAGCCCACATTTCATACGGTGTTTATTCAAAGTAATTGTGATGTTCTTTTTCTTCATACCCAAGCCCAATGCTTTCATGTCGCCTCTGGACAGGAGACTGAACTTTTAGAGACATTCACTGTCAAATATATACACTACCAAACGTAAAATAGATAGCTAGTGGGAAGCAGCCGCATAGCACAGGGAGATCAGCTCAGTGCTTTGTGACCACCTAGAGGGGTATACGTACAGCTGATTCCCTTTGTTATAAAGCAGAAACTAATACACCATTGTAAAGCAATTATACTCCAATAAAGATGTTAAAAAAAAAATCCTTTCTAGTTTGGTTTAAAAAAAAAAAGCAACCCTAAATTCAAACACTTTAACTCTTGTGAGGAATGCTTTCACTCCCACAGCATTTAATATGGACATTTCTTGTGGAATAGTGAATACCCAATGTTGTGAAAGAAGAATTTTCTACCTACTTGAAAGAAAATAGAAGCATATTAATTAATTCTGAGTCACAGATAATGTGGAGAAACCCAGACAATACTAATTCCCTCCTGCCCCCACCATCATATCTATTGAGGTAAAAATCAGAAAAACATGGATGGAATTGCTCAGTTAATTCAGGTCAAAACAAGGAAATTTATAACCCACCAACCACCCACCACTCCCTGAACTCTTTCTGCTTTGACTACCTGGTTATAGCAGGGTTTCACAGTAACAGTGCAGATCAAAAACTCAACAGATTAGAAACCTGCAGTGCCCTGAAATGGGAGTCAGGAGTCTGGGTTCTGAATTCTTCCCCCTCAACAGCAGTTTATTTTTGATACGCTCTAAAGTTTCTTCCAGCTCTAACATTCTTGGAGTCTATGAGGATATAAAGCAGAGATTCCAAACGGACACCTGCAAGCCAAGACAGCTCAACAGACACAATGTTTGGCCCACACGTTGTTTTTGGAAATCATGGAATTCATAATATTCAAAATGGAGGGATTTCACCAAAAATATGAATTTCTGCTTTAATTAAAAAAAAAATCAGAAGATATGGAAATATACTAAATGACACCTGGCTGGAGTTGGGTAGTGGCTTCCACCTTCAGACAGGGCACTGACTCTTCAGTTTGCCATAGTCTCCACTGTTCTCTAATGTCTACCCAACTCCAACATCCACCCAACTCTAACACACAATGTCAGCCGCCATCAGTCACCAAGCTGTGCCACTGTTTCTCTTACACTTGAATGGAAGTAAGTGAAATATTTCTTCATCCATATTAAGAGCAGGAAAACACAAGACAGATCCAAAAAGCTGAATGTGCCATAAAAAACATGAGAAAGTAATATCCTTCACTTCCACAGAGGAATATGCTAGGTGTTTAATATGCAAACATGCGTGTCTGCACTGAAAGAATACGGCATAAGATGCCATTTTTAAATAAGCCACAATAAATGCTGGCATAAGGAAAGATTTGTAAGAAAAACTTAATAAAATGAGGGGAAAATTCTACTTTGTTTCTATTAAAAACTATCAGATTTGTTTCTAATAGAAACAAAGTGAATGAAATAGCTGCAACTGTGAAATAACCAATTAAGTGAAACAACTGCTGAGCAGTCAACCTTTTAGGGATGGTGAGTTTATAAAAATGCTAATTGAACACAGCTGTAACTATGTATCCTGACCAGACAGAAATAGCCTTGTGGAAATCTAAGTGTGACTGGAAACACTGTTGTTCAGGGTGTTGAGGAATTAATGGAAAACTTGCAGGAGAAGTTGCATGAAAAAGATAAATTGCCACATTTTCTCTTGCAGCTGATGAGAGCATTGTAAACTACATCTACTTGTGGGTTGAAGAGAACATTGGTGGGATTGAAGAAGTGTTGGACATGGTGCCCATGAGATAGACAGCAGCAGGAAATTATTTATATTGATGGGTTGGGAAAAGCATTTAAGTGGGTTTTGGGATTTTTTTTTGTAATTTAATGTAGTAATAAGCATGTCTAAAGATAGTCCTCCCATGTGTGGTAAAATCACACATGATATAAAATATAACACGTTCGTGTTATGTTACATAACATTCAACAACAACATGTATAAGAATAATGTGAGTCAGTTCATTGAATCATTCACCAAGAAAGGCTTTGCACTGAAAAGTTAAAAACAGAACATCATAAAATTATGAACTAGATACACTCCTACAGCTTGAACCACAGCAATTCAAAGCTTGGCTGGATGGACCAGATGTATACTATGGTATTTAGCAATACTGTATAAAGTCAGGTGGTGGTGCTGAAGGTATTTTTGTGTGTTGAGAAGTAAATTCGTCCTCATCATGCAAGCAGAATCCTGAGGGTAAAAAAGTGGATCAAAGACTTGGCATCCTTGGATGATGCTGCAACCCATCTAGATAATTTGGATCCTCTTTTGTTGAGATACTCACAAGCAGTACACAAATATAGGAACTATTAGTGAAGTCATATGCATGAATAATTCAACTCGTTTTCCTATACTTAAATTAGTCTCTAGAAATGAAAATGAAGGCCCAAATTCTAGTCCCCAGATTGTGGAGCTAAAACCTCAATTCCTCCAAAATGTTATCTGATTTTAAAGTTTATGAAACTAAATTACCCATGTTTAACTGACACTTTTCATTATCATGTATGTTCAGTCTGCTTCTGACTATGAAGGAATAGCTTGTAGTACATCAACCTTCCTACAGAAAATAGTGACAACCACCCACACACAAAAATACAAAATTTAGCCGCTTGAAGACATCAGAGAGCAACCAAAGCAGCCAACATACCAGCACGAAGCAAAACATAGTAAGATGTGAGCCAGACCTTCCCTCTGCTTTCTCCCTGAAGCTTTCAGTGACTTGCAGTGCAGGGCACTATGCAGAGTAGGAAGCAGCAATCTAACCTTCCAGCATCTCACAAGGTGATGTTATCAGGGTTTTTTCCTCTTGGTTTTCAGTTATTTGGTCCTCTCTTCTGGGATGCCTGGTAATTTTTGCCATAATGCTACTCATTGTGTATGGAACATTTTAGAGGCTCGTGATGATGTTATCATCAGCAAGAAAGAATCCGATTTTCACCTGGCTGCCAGTAAGAGTACAGAAAGATCTCTGGTCAGATTCAAATTTAATATAACTAAGGAAGAAATGCCCACAGATGAAAATGAGTTACCTCTGGAGACAGTGAGTGTCTTATAGTGACAGGAAAATGTTTAGAAATTTGGCCAAACTCTCTGTGGAGATGCTTTAGAAAGTATTATTGTACTTGAAGTATGGTTAGATTAGATGACCTTTAAGATTCCCTTCCAGATATTAGCTCGGTGCTTTGTGACAGCCTGGAGGGGTGGGATGGGGAGAGTGGGAGGGAGGGAGACGCAAGAGGGAAGACATATGGGAACATATGTATATGTAAAGCTGATTCACTTTGTTATAAAGCAGAAACTAACACACCATTGTAAAGCAATTATACCCCAATAAAGATGTTTAAAAAAAAAAAAAAAGATTCCCTTCCAAAAAGATCCCATGCATCTGTTTTCAAGGCAAAGAAACTAGTAAGCTAAAATGAGCCAGAGGCCAACCCAAACATCCAAATTCACCTATAGGATTCATGCTTTTAAAGCAACATGAACAGATCCACCTGACTCTCTGCTGTTATCAATAACACAGTTGTTCCAGAATGTTCCATGAAAAGTCAATGAAAGGAAATAACACTTAATATAGTATATCTTAAAACTATCCTTGGGCTTCCCTGGTGGCGCAGTGCTTGGGAGTCCGCCTGCCGATGCAGGGGACACGGGTTCGTGCCCTGGTCCGGGAGGATCCCACATGCCGCAGAGCGGCTGGGCCCGTGAGCCATGGCCGCTGGGCCTGCGCGTCTGGAGCCTGTGCTCCGCGACTGGAGAGGCTGCAGCAGTGAGAGGCCCGCGTACCGGAAAAAAAAAAAAAAAAAAAGAAGAGAATGAAGGAAAAAGGGAATAAAGTACTTTATAGTAAAGGGATGGTTCAAATGTAGACATTACATGAAAGTTAGAGGTCAAAACAAGAGCAAAGCCTATAACCAAAGGTGGGACCAGAGAAACAACCAGGAATCACTGCAGAAAGCTAGAGGTCAAATCAGATGATGACTTAAAGGCTTGAAGAGCCAGCAGAAATCAGGCCTCAGAATCAAGGTACCAATGTCTAGGGAACCTTAAAAATGTCCACAGCCTGCCTCAGTCAGGAAGCCCCTTCACGTTCACGTCATGACAGGACCAACAGAACCTCCCCAGAGGGCAGGCACTCCAACAGATGGAGGCAGCATGGTGGCTTATGCCTCTCAGACCTTCGCACTACGGATGTTGTCAGGTCATGTATCTCAAGTGAGAACATCACTGGTCCCAGGGCTATGTTGTGATGAGACAGGGAGAGGGCAAAGCCACTTAGCATGAGCCTGTCGGCTTCCGAATTTACAAGAGAGGAGCAATTTGTTTGTTTAAAATTTGTATTGCACAGATCACACATACATATCTAACTTCACATGATTATATAAATGCAATATTTTCTTTTCCCCTCCCTCCTCCTTCTTTCATCCCTCCTACCACAGGTAACCTGGTGAGCTACCTATTTCCTCATGCTAATATTATTTACAAAACATATAGAAACATATACAGTTATTCTGGCATTGTTTTATAAACATGGGCTCTTAGATGTATTCCTTGCATTTTGCTTTACTCGCAGAAATCCCTTCAAGTCGCCCAGCAGAATTCCAGTTCATCCTCTTTACTGGCAGCACAATTCCACAACGTGGTGGCTCCACAATTTATATTCAATGACTTCCCTGTTGAGTGCCATTCATTTTACTCCAATTTTTGCCATGACATGTGGTCATATGTATCGTTATACATGTATCTTGATGTACTGATGCTTTTATTTCTATGAGACCGATTCCCAGAAGGTTGCTGAGTGAAAGGGTACATGTATCTTTAATGTTAACAGATATTGCCAAATTGCATTTCAAAAAGGCTGTAATAATTCACAAAAGTGACACTATAATTCTATTAATGTAAAACTGGATATATTTTGGAATAAGATGCAAAGTTCGCACGATTTTTTGGAAAACACATAAGGCTTCAATGAAACATGAGACCTTCAGCTATCTACACTCTAATATTCTCTAGGCTGTGGGTTTTCTCTTCTCTGCCAAGTTTGAGATGTCCTAGAGCACATGAGAGAAGCAGTACGTAACCTATAGGAATAGTGCGTAACTGTTACCTGGTGGAGTTACAACAGCAAAGCCTGACACCAGTTCATTCCAAGGATAAAGTAACTTCCCTCCCAGAGGCTATTAGAGTATCAGCCTGACTGTAATTTTATCCTCCTCTGTTTTTCACAGAAGGAAAGCATCCCAGCCCAAGTGGCAATACAGTGTTCTCAGAGTCTCCTCAGCATGCCGGAGAGGACGCTGTCTAGGGACAGCCTGAAGAAGTTGACGTGATGGGCTTCTTGGTTCCTCCCCAGCTAGAAGAGAAGCCACCAAGCTCGGTCTCTTGCTACAGCTCCAGGAAATGGGCCTTGGGTCACATGCCCCCAGGTTACAGAGCCATCCATCACGGCAAGGAGACCTTCAATGATGGCCGACACCCCCAGCCAGAGGCGGGTCTCTCTCAATTTTTCATGACCTAACAGGGGTTTTTCTGTGTGAGATGGGGCCACCTCTCTCACCTCCAGATTAGGGTTCCAGGCACAGTGCAGAAAAGAAAGAAGACCCAGGAATCCTGCTGTCATTCTAAAATCTGTAATCTTCTTGAAACAATTCTAAAATCAAACATCATCTTCACAATGGTTTAACTGTGGCACTTAAGTGAAGCTTTATAAGTCACAAAGCTTATCTGTGTGGTTATCTCTAGTTATACGAATTTCTTTCTTTGGATAAAAAGGCATAAAGAGATCCCCTTTCCTCAGCAAAGATTTTAATATTAAAAAGGCTCCAGGGGCTTCCCTGGTGGTACAGTGGTTAAGAATCCGCCTGCCAATGCAGGGGACACGGGTTCGAGCCCTGGTCCGGGAAGATCCCACATGCCGCAGAGCAACGAAGGCCGTGCGCCACAACTACTGAGCCTGCGCTCTACAGCCTGTGAGCCACAACTACTGAGCCCGTCGTGTGCTGGAACTACTGAAGCCCGCGCTAGAGCCTGTGCTCTACAGCAAGAGAAGCCACCGCAACGAGAAGCCCGCGTGCAACGAAGAGGAACGCGCGCACTGCAACGAAGAGTAGCTCCCGCTCGCCACTAGAGAAAGCCCGCGCGCAGCAAGGAAGACCCAATGCAGCCTAAAATAAATAAATTTATTTAAAAACCAATTTAAAAGGTTCCAAGTGTAAATAAAAGCAATTCAAGTTTTTAAGAATTTATTTCCACATTCTATGGATTTTGATGATCCCTACTGAATTCCATAGTCTTAAAGATTTGTAGGGGAAAAAATGTTTATGTCACGTTTAACATTTAAAGAATGAATCTCGGGCTTCCCTGGTGGTGCAGTGGTTGAGAGTCCGCCTGCCAATGCAGGGGACACGGGTTCGTGCCCCGGTCCGGGAAGATCCCACATGCCGCGGAGCGGCTGGGCCCGTGAGCCATGGCCGCTGAGCCTGCGCGTCCGGAGCCTGTACTCCGCGACGGGAGAGGCCACAACAGTGAGAGGCCCGCGTACGGCAAAAAAAAAAAAAAAAAAGAATGAATCTCGGTCTTGTTTTGGGAATTCAAATGGAGTTTCCACAAAGTATCAAGTGATGTGGCCTCTGATGGAGCAAGGGTGTCCAGCTCTCTGAATTCTTCACATGAAAAGCTCTGCTATTACAAACATTTAAAATCTAATGCCGGGACTTCCCCAGAGGTCCAGTGGTTAGGACTCCACGCTTCCCCTGCAAGGGGCGCATGTTCCATCCCTGGTCAGGGAACTAAGATCCCTCATGCTGCATGGTGTGGCCAAATAAATAAATAAACAAATGACCGATACTGACAGGGTTTTTTAAAAAAATCTAACGCCAATCAATCAATACATAAAAACAAACCAAAAAAGTTAATGAATGAAAGTTTACATACAATATAAACACATTAATCATTTGTTAAATGAATAATTTTTTATAATATGTCCAAAATTGTCATGTCTCGATTACAGCAAAAACACTACTTAAAAAAAAATCTAATGCCAACATCTTCTCTCCATAGTGTAAATGAGAACATAAAAAGCCACTTAGACGCTGAGCGTTAAATTTGGCCATAATGTCAAATATTATTTGGCAGAACCAACAATGAACTATCCCGCGAGTACATTATACCATTTTCATTTTAATTTGAGATAAAAATGAGGGCAAATCTGAAAGGTCCACTTAGAATCTGTAATGTTATCTTTTCAATCTGAGGGAGGTTGCTTCATTAGCACGTTCTAAGATTGATGGCTGAAGAAGATGAGATACAGGCTAATATTAACTCCGTGCAACACTGGAAAAATACGGCCGGCACTAACTTAAATTTAATATGGCATCTTGGGAAACACAGCCCTAATTCTACAGGACATTGTATGCTAGAAGCATGAAGTAATGAACAGAGAGAGTTTATTAAAGAGGAGGCACAATTTCTTATTTACTTAGACTGCTGACAAATTGTTGAAAAAATTACACAGAGTATGGTACATCCCAGAACAATATTACTGTTGTATTATCATTCTTGTTCCAAAAGGGAAACTGGGTATTTTAGGGATAGAAAGTATTCTTTCAGTCAGCACACGAACAGTGATAATTTATGACCAACAAAGCAGTTAGACTTTCTGACACTGCCTTACCTAAACTGGTAAAAACATTTTGATGCTAATTGGGTAAGACAAGAAAACTAAAGAGAATTCATTGCAGTTATTTAAATCCTGTCACTGATGTCCATGCCTTATGTCTCAGATAAAACTATTCAGATGTCTCTTTCTAATCATGTTTTCTGAATTAATCTTTCAGCTGGTGGATCATGATATGATTCACTGAAAGAATGTCACCCTCAATTCTATGATCATAAAGACTGATGGGAGCAGGGACTGAAAGGATGCAGAATTGTGATAGGCAAATGTGACGGTAACACCACACCCCTCTGCAAATTATCTTTTCTAAAATCAGGTTTGGGGACTAGTCAAGATGGCAAAATATGATCACATCTTGATGTATATCCTCCGCTCCAAACATACGCCCATGACAGATTTAAAATATAAATAGAAGTAACCATGGTCGTCTTCCAAACGGAGATAGATTTGTGAATCCGGATTGGAACAGAACATGAAGCCGTGGGAAGGGTCCACGAGGCTCCCAGTCTGGAGACAGATTCCCATGGGGGCAGGGATACACTGCACTGCACTGCCCAGAGTGGCCATCAGAGATGGTGGCCAGCCTTGTGAAGGACGCTGAACAAGTCTGCTGTTCACTGCAGACCTAGCAAGGTTAAAAGAAGCAGACACAGCCTGGTGACGGGAACCGTGGCAGCCTCCGCCTGCCTCTCCCCGCCCCCCCCCCCCGCACCGTCCCACCTCCCACTACATCCCACTGCACTGGACTGGATCAGAGTCATCATGGCACAGGAGCTCAAGTCACCTATGAGGACCTCGTTTTGACTGGACAACTCAGGGCCTGGCAGACACAAGGCAGGGAAGGCAAACGTGGAGGGGGAAAAAGAGAAACAGTAATAACAAAATGAGTAAGCCAAAGCCTCAAAATATTAATACAGCTAATGCTAAGAAACACAGCTAGCAAAATCTACATGAATTTACCATGAATGAATTCATTTCATGGACTAGTCTGACAAAGATTTTAAAATAAGTATGTTTAGGATACTCAGAGAAATAAAATACACCCATTAAAAAAAAACAAACCACCAAGACCTTATGGAATGAAAACAGGAAGAAATGTAACAACATATAGATCCAGAAGAGAAATAACTAGAATGTCTGGAAATGGAAGACACAGTCATTTAAATAAATAAAAACAGTTCAGGTGGGATGAACTCTAGACTGGATGGTGGAAGCAAGATTTAGTGAATTAGAAGAGGGCTCTGCAGAATTCACCCACAAAGCAGCAACGTAAGATGAACAGTTAAGCGACCCAGGAGATAGATGAAGAGCAGGAGAAACTTTTTTTTTTTTTTTTTTGTGGTACGCGGGCCTCTCACTGCTGTGGCCTCTCCCTTTGCGAAGCACAGGCTCCAGACGCGCAAGCTCAGCGGCCATGGCTCACGGGCCCAGCCGCTCCGCGGCACGTGGGATCCTCCCGGACCGGGGCACGAACCCGTGTCCCCTGCATCGGCAGGCGGACTCTCAACCACTGCACCACCAGGGAAGCCCCAGGAGAAACATTTGAAGAGATAACAGCTAGGAAGTTACAAGGCACCCAGGACTAAATCATACAGAAGACGTGACGGGTCTTTTTGAAGTATCAATAAATTATGAAGTGCTACTGAGAGACACAAAAGAACACCTGAATATATGCAAAGATAGAGCATATTCATGAAAAGAAAACAATACTATAAATATTAGTTCTCCCCAAATTATTCTATTAACTCAAAGAATAATTATAATAAAAAATCCTAAGAATTTTACTTTTTAGCTAAACAAACTGACTTTAGACTTCATATGTAAGAGCAAAGGTCCAAGAATAGGCAAGATAATGACAGAGAGAAATTTCCCTGCCACATCTCAAAACGTAGGGTAAAGCTAATGTAATTAAGACAGTGCAGTGCTGACACAGAGACAAACAGAATTCAGCAGAGCAGAGAGCTCAGAAACAATCCTAGACACATTGAAAAGCAAGGAGATGGGGGTGAACCCTGGCCATGTGCAAAGACTGTTTAATAAGTAGTTCCTGGGCCCCTGGTTATCTCTGAAGAACAAAATGAAATGAGACCTCTACCTCATGCTACACATAAAAATCAACTGATCAGGGGCTTCCCTGGTGGTGCAGTAGTTGAGAGTCCACCTGCCGATGCAGGGGACGCAGGTTCGTGCCCCGGTCCGGGAAGATCCCACATGCCGCGGAGCGGCTGGGCCCGTGAGCCATGGCCGCTGAGCCTGCGCGTCCGGAGCCTGTGCTCCGCAACGGGAGAGGCCACGACAGTGAGAGGCCCGCGTACCTCCCCCCCCAAAAAAAAATCAACTGATCAGTTGCAGGAGGAATAAAAACTATAGTATGAAAAGTGAATTTTTAAATCTTTAGAGAAATATACTGGGGGAAAAGCATGGGTAGGAAAGAATTTCTCATGAAACACAAAGAGCACAAACCATAAAGGAAAAGATTGATAAATCTGTTTAAAATTAAATTAAAGTGAAAAACCTGTGTCCAAAACAGATGCCATAAGTAAATTTAAAATATATCTGATATTCGTATAATGAACCAAGGATTGGTAACCAGAATGTATAAGAATAAAATAAGTAAGGAAAAGGTAATACCTGAATAGAAAAATGGAAAGCATATAAATCAGCAATTAGTAGAAGAAATCTAGTCACAAAAATTATATTCAAAAAAGGTGCTCACACAGACTAATAATTAGGAAAACAAAAATTAAAACGTTACAATACTATTAATGCCCCTCAGTTGGCAAAGACAGAAAAATCTGACAGCAACAACTATTGGCAAAGATGGGGAACAGTCTTTTTATACAGCGAATTGGAGCATCACTTTGAAGGGCCTCTGCCCACACCTGGTTGAAAGAAGAACTGTGCACATACCTTATGACACACCCAGCAATTCTACTCAGAGATTTTCTCAACAAGTGGTTCTCATCTGAACCGTAATGACTGGAGGATTATCTTCTCAAAACTCCCAAGGAGCGGTCCAGTGGTTAAGACTCCACGCTTCCATTGCTGGGGGCACAGGTTACTTAACTAGCACAGTTCTAGATGCGTAGGCAAGAAATTAATGCATACAAATAATGGGTGATCTGGGGCATTAGGGCTTAATTCTCCAGGGGACCCTCGGTGAGATAGGCTGTGACAGCTGCTCAGAGCCCGCTGCTAGAAATAGTCTGAAGTGAAATAAACAATGTGTTCATCAACAGTACAAATATACACATTGTAGTATACACCACAACACTGTATAATAGTTGTCAGGAAAAGCTCAAGCTAAATGATGTATCAACATGGATATATTTAAAAGATAATGGCAGTGAAGTAAGTCAGACAGAGAAAGACAAATATCGTATGATATCAGTTGTATGTAGAATCTAGAAAACTGATACTAATGAACTTATTTATTAAACAGAAATAGACTCACAGACATAGAAGACAAACTGATGGTTCCCAAAGTGGAAAGGGGGAAGGGATAAAATAGGAGTTTGGGATTAACACATACACACTACTACATATAAAACAGATAACCAACAAGGGTCTATGTATATCACAGGGAACTATATTCAATATCTTGTAATAATCTATAAAGGAAAAGAATCTGAAATAGAATAGATTTATATATATGTGTGTGTGTGTAACTGAATCACTTTGCTGTACACCTGAAACTAACACAACACTGTAAATCAACTAAACTTCAATTAAAAATAAGTAAATAAAGGGGGAAAAAATCATCATGCTGTACACCGTAAACTTAAAAAAAAAAGGAGAATGGAAAAAGTTATGGAATATTACATATAGTTTGATAACATTGACGTAAAAATGTAAGATATGTAAAAAAAATACTGTATTTTAGGTGTAGGTACAAATATGTGTAGCAAAATATAAAACACACGCAAGGGAATAATAAGTACCAAATTCATATGAGGAGGACACAGACTGAGGAGAGGTTCACAGGAAAATCTAACTAAACTGTAATGTTTTATCTCCTTATCAAATTACGTTAAATATTAATACCTGTTAAACCTTTGTGGTTGGAAGATGGATGTTTGTGTTACTTCCTATGCTTTTCTCCGTGTTTATAACAGCTCTTACTTTAAAAAAAAAAATAGACTAGGGACTTCCCTAATGGTCCAGTGGTTAAGAATCCGCCCTCCAGTGCAGGGGACACAGGTTCGATCCCTGGTCGGGAACTAAGATCCTGCATGCTGCAGGGCAACTAAGCCCGTGAGCCACAACTACTGAGCCCGTGTGCCTCAACTAGAGAGCTCATGCATGGCAACTACAGAGCCCACATGCTCTGAAGCCCACGTGTGCCATAACTAGAGAGAGAGGAGCCCAAACAAGACCCCACACAGCCAAAATAAATAAAGAAAGAAATATTTTTTAAAAATAGACTAAAGAAATCCACAAAATGTAGGTGTGCACATCTTTCTGTAACATCTGCAGGACTTGAAGCCTGCGTCATCTCAGCTTGGTTATCTGGACAGCCTCTGTGATTCTCAAATTCATCTTCCTCCCTTCCCTGCTGCCAGAGCCATCTCTGGAAAACACCCATCTGTTCACGTCAGTCACCTTCAAAGGTGCCACCTTCAGACTCCGGAGCAAGTGCACAGGCCTTCCTTGATGCAGCCCAGGAATCCATTGCCAGGCCTACCTCTCAGTGCCCCACCCCCTTTGATGCTTCCAAAATACGCATTTCTTTTAGTTCCTTGAACACATCACACTGCTTTTTGCTTCTGTTTTTTTTTTTTTTTTTTTGCTTAGGTTGCTTCCCCTCATGAAGCACTCCCCCGACAACTGCGCAGGCCCCACCTTCACCGGGATGACCCTCCTGACCGGGCCAGGCTGAGCTGAGACCCCTTCCATAGGGCTTTCCCCCCCATAGGGCTTTCAACTCTCCTCTTTTGGAAGATGACACTCTGTGTATCTTTCAACACCAATCCAAGAGCTGTGACCTATTAACGATTGTACCTCTTAAGACTTAATACAATGCCCGGCCCAGAAGTGCTTAACGGAATTGAATGGTGAGCTCTACTACTTTCCCCCTTTCTAGTTTTCCCTGACTCAGTACTCCACATCACTGCCTGAGAAAACAAGAATTATACCCAAGGAGTATCAGTCTCCTATCAGCTCCTGCATTGTTTAGCAACCGCAAAGAGATCTCTGCTGACCTGTAACAAACTGACTGCCAGATCTCTCTAGAGCAAAGATGGGTTTATTCAGGATCAGAAGAGAATTGCAATTCAGGGTCTGTAACCATGGCGAGTCATGTGCAAGTCCCCACATGGCAAGGGAAGGAGAAGAATTTTATAGAGGGGAAAGGAAATTGGGAGGGCTAAAGTCAAACAGTCCATGGCTTTTCGTTGGCTGAAAAGGGAAAAGGAAAGCAGAGGAGCTTCACGGGTCCTGAGAGCTCCCTCTTCTGGGCCCCCAGCTCCATTTAATTGAGGTTTCTGTTTATTAATTTTTTACATCTTCAAGTTATATTAACATGACTTCTGCAGTCAGAAGGCTGGAAATAATCCATTTTCAATGTTCTGCTCATTGGTCTAATACGTAAACTTATGCTATTGATTCAGTCTCCCCAGTGAATTAATCCCGGATGAAAATACGAAATGCATCTTTTGGTTATATCTTCTCCTCCAGTACTTCCATGATATCTTCTCCCCCACCTCTTCCTCTCACACCGAAGGCATCCTACCGTCTGTCTTACATCTTAATTTACCATGTCTGCTTTTCAACCACTCTGGGATTAATAAATTTAAAACACAGAGTGCCGTTCCTAAGTGTTCTGTAGGCAGCTTGACTGTGGCCTCAGAGATAATGCACCAGTTTGGGTTTAAAAACAAACGACTGAAATTTCAAGTGGAGTATGGGAAATGAGACATGGCTAGCTTTTTTAACAAGCAGGTTTCATGCCTTGAACACAATTACACACCTATTATTCCGTATACTTACTAACCTCGACCTTTTCCCAAGCATGATCTCACTAAATCCCAGTCTCAGAAAACCTGAACAAAACATTTAAGACCTAGATGAAGTTTATGAGCATATACACACAAACTGTAATCACTTAATTTGACTGATTTACTACTCATTAAATTTTGCCCAAGTACCATCAATAAAATATTTTGACACAAAGCAAATTTTGAGAGTTATGACATCCTTATGGACTTGCAGGCTGTTAACAGCTCTTCCCAGCTTTATTTACCACTTGGGAAATAACTCACTGCATTATACTCACCACGTCACTGACATATTTCTTTGCAGATGCCGTACAAAGTCCTACTCTGCAAGGTCCTGGAGACTTCGCTATGGTAAAGGGGCCGGTACAAGAAACTGATGATTATGTGATTTCACAGTCATTACTGTACAACCACACCCATTCAAAAAAGTCAGAGAGACACTCAGGGAAAATGTACCCTGAGCTATTGCTCTTTCTTTTCAGGTCTGAATATGAAGGCTCTTGTGATCAGGGAGCAGTAGGCTGACACTTAGCCCCACCCCCAAGATTTCCCAGGGTCATCATCCGCTGAGTGGTCTGATGTTCAGTGCTGGCTCAGTCCAGCTGTGGTCTCTTGGGCACAGCAGCCCAGATACCCCACAGTCCTCAGCCCACCATTTGCACATTAGTTAGCCTTCTTCACAAACACTGCAAAAGAGCTTCCAGAAGCATAGAGAACACAGGCTCATTCCCTAGCTGCCAGGATGTCAAAATCTCAGTTATGCTGGGACCCAGGGAGACAAGAGTTAATTATCACCTTTCTCCTTAACAAGTGCTTCTCATCACTCTTCTTTCTTTTTATTGTTTTTTGTGGGTTTTTTTTGCGGTACGTGGGCCTCTCACTGTTGTGGCCTCTCCCGTTGCGGAGCACAGGCTCCGGACGCGCAGGCTCAGCGGCCATGGCTCACGGGCCCAGCCGCTCCGCGGCACGTGGGATCTTCCCGGACCGGGGCATGAACCCGTGTCCCCTGCATCGGCAGGCGGACTCTCAACCACTGCGCCACCAGGGAAGCCCTCATCACTGTTCTTATACCTGTACTTCTCCTCATAAATCAGATTCCCTCTGAGCCAATTATGCAAACGAGGCAAAAACAAAAACACATTGATATCTTGGAAATCCTAGTGCCAGCCATGGAATGTTGAAGCCAGCAAGAGATTGAGATTCCCTGTGACGTTTTCCCATTTCCTACTGCTCATCACTGTCTAAAGAGTCACCCTCAAACTCGGACTGGATTTCTGAACCTCCAACAACAGTACGATTAACAATGATTACGACCTGGACAAGCTGAGGCACCCTGAGACTCCGGAGCAATGGGTCTGAGGATGCCCAGGACCAAGACCTCTAGGCCCCGACATCCGGCCACGTGGCAGCTGTAGATGATGCTCCCCGCGTCTCTGCACAGGGTTCCAGAGAGCCCTTCTGTAATGACATGGCTATGCCGATGTATTCTCAGAGCAAATCACTCACACCTGGCTGTTTGAATTAAAAGGGGAAAACACGTAGTCACCAGAGTCCACTATGGTGATGATGTAAATGCCCCCAGGCTAACTGTGGGCAAGGTTTCACAGTCCAGAAATGCCTGGGAAGCAGCCCTTGGCTGATAGAGTGCCACGACACTGTTACTCTGATAACCTCCAAAGTGCTGGAATGACAAGGCACTAAGTTACACACACGAAGTGCTCTAGCTTGAGAATGAGAGCACAGTTAACTAGGAAAAAATGCCAAGCAAGTTCATCCTCTCTATCCAGCAGCACTGATCTGCTGCGTCCAATCAATGCAGCTTCTCATGCTCGCCTGCGCCTACTACCCACAGGCCCCTGAGCTCTCCTGGGAGTCTGTCAAGGCCACAGTGAGGTCAAACCAATTCCAAGACACATGAGTGTTCCGACCACCTCCACAGCCTGGGGCTTAGCAGAGGTGGCCGAGCATGTGGACCATGGATTCTGGAGCCAGATGACCTGGGTTTGAATCCCAACTCTACCACTTGCTAGCTTTATAAATCTGGGCATTTTTCTTTGCCTTGGTTTTCCCACCTGAATAATGGGGTTCAAATAGTATTTAACTCAATAGATAAACAACAAGAGTTTACTGTATAGCACAGGGAACTATATTCAATACCTTGTAGTAACCTATAATGGAAAAGCATAGAAGAAAAAGAATATAGATATATAGATACACACACACACACACACACACACACACACATATATATGTATCACCAAATCACTTTGCTGTACACCTGAAACTAACACAATATTATAAATCAACTATCCTTCAATTTTAAAAGAAGTACTTAACTCATAGGTGGCATAAACATTGAGTTAATATGTGAAAAGCACATATTAACGTAAGTGCCATATTGTGTCAGCCGTCACAATGTTACTTTTATTATTACTAGAGCACATGGGAGAAGAAAAAATAGGTGGACCCTCGAGGATTAATCACTGAAGACACTGTCCCCTCCTTCCATAAGAGCGACTGCTTGGGGTCCACTTGAGCTGTGAGATGGTGCTTCCCAGCTTAATCCAATGGGCAATAAATTATATTTTAAGTGTAATAAAGGAAAACAAACAAAAAGACATGTGGTTGGGCTACATAAAAGAGCAAAAGATTAATCAAGTAAATTGGCAAGTTAAGTAATTACAGGAGAAAAAAAACTCTCTTTTTTTTTTCTCCCTCCAGTGAATTTCTTTAAGGGTCCCCTTGCCTGGGCTAGAGAAAATGATTTTTATCCTAAGTGGGTATTGCCAGTTTTAATGACTTAACTAAAACAAAGATAGCTTTATAGCCTTAATATTGTGAAGATAACATGAAGAACTGTTATGAGAATTTAACACATGGGAGGCTGTCTCTCCACGGAGTGAGATAAATACTAAAAATTGTAATCGTCTCTTCCTTAGGAACAAAAAAGATCTCTGTAACAAAACAAATTACTTTTGGCTTTCTATCTTCTGAAGAAGTTTCTAAGAAGTTCCCAATGATGAACTTCTTGAACCTAACGCTTGTGAAAGTCCTGAACGTTCCTTCCCGTGATCCCGAGTGCCACACCTTCTAGAGATGAGGTGAACCTGTAATTGACAAGTCAGCAGAGCACCCCAGGCTGGTGTGAGGGCCCCTGGGGACTCCAGGACCTCCACACTACCCGCATCCCAAGCAGGATCCTGAGTTCCGGGCTGCCGGACTCAGGTGCTTCCCAGGCTCAGAGCTGACCTGCATCTGATCTGGCCAGCGGTGCTTCTCTTTCTAACGTTTTCTGACTTCCAGAATCTACATGTTGTCTGTTTACCCCCACGGTGCCTGTGTAGGGGATTCGAGGAATTTCAGGGCTGAGCAAGGAAAGATATGACCACAGGTGGCAGTAGCACACATAAGCGTTACTGGATGATGCTTTGACGGCTTGCGTGCAGGGGAAGTCCCTCACAGCCTAGGCTGGTCCAGAGGCTACCACACTGGCTTGCTACTCAGAAGGAAAGGAAGGCCAGGGGACTCCTGGGGGAGAGAGGAACAGGAGAGGACACTTGGTGACGTTGCTCAGCAGTGTGGCAGGAGTCTCTGGGTCTGAGTGCTCCGAAGGGCAGCAGCAGCTTGGGGTCCTTAGAGCCCATGGCTTATCTTACCTGTGGCTTGCAGATGCTGGGCCCAGCTTTATCGTGTATGGAAAGCAGGCAGGCTATAAATGGCTAAAAGTCTGCTTATCTGGGCTATGTTTAAAACAGTTGGAGGTATAAAAACTTGAGTATGGCGTTCGTGGGCTTGTGAGCTCGTAAGTCTCAGCCTAGGGGTCCGGCCTCAGGAGGAGAAGCCCTCAGAGCATTTGGCTTTGAAGGCCAGCGGGGCTCGATCACAGCTACTGCACAGGACTAGGGGAAACGAGACTCCACTCTCGGAGGGCGCACACAAGGTCTCACAGGCACCAGGACCCAGGGCAAAAGCAGTGACTCCACGGGAGCCTGGGCCAGACCTACCTGCTGGTCTTGGAGGGTCTCCTGGGGAGGTGGGGGGCAGCTTTGGCGCTCTCTGGGGTCATAAAGCTGGTGCTGGACATACTGGGGAGTGTCCATCTAGAGGTGAGTGAACTCAGGCTGGAGGCAGACAGCTTGGGTCCTTGGCGCTGAGACCTGGCCCCGCCGAACAGCCTGCAGGCTCCAGCACGGGGACACCTCAGGCCAAGCAACCCACAGGGCGGGAACACAGCCCCACGCATCAACAGACAGACTGCCTAGAGACTTCCCGAGCCCACAGTCACCTCCAGACATGCCCTGTGGCACGGCACTGCCCACGAGAGGGCCAAGACCCAGCTCCACCCACCAGTGGGCAGGCACCAGCCCCTCCCACCAGGAAGCCTGCACAAGCCTCTAGACCAGCCTCACCCACCACGGGGCAGACACCAGAAGCAAGAAACCGACGATGCTGCAGCCTGTGGAACTGAGTCTCCAAACACAGGTCAGAACCTACCCTGGTCCAAAAATTAAACTAAATTACATTAATTTTGGTAACAGGTAAAGTAATCTGCAATGGAAAGTGAGGTATCTTTACGGAAATGTTTCTGAATTTATGACATTAAGGATGGATAGGAATGAATAAGTCTATGTGTTTAACAGTAACATCTATTTAGCAATAACTATCAGCCAATACCTATAATAATAGCTCTACAAACATCCCATTTAATGCTCAAAGCAGTTTTATTTCTAGGAATGTGTCCCTTTCATCCACATCATCTAATTTCTTGGTCTACAATTGGTCATAGTATCCCCTTATAAACCTTTTTATTTCTCTAAAGTTGATAGTAATGTCCCTCCCCTCTTTCATTACTGACTTTAGTAATTTGAGTCTTCTCTCTTTTTTCTTTTCAATTTTGTTGATTTTTTAAGAACTTGTGGTTTCATTGATTTTCTTTATTATTTTTCTGTTCTCTATTTATTTACTTCCTCTCTAATCTTGTTTCCTTCCTTATGCTTGCATTGGGTTTTGTCTCATCTTCTTTTTCTAATTTCTAAGCATGGAAGATTCCTGATTTGAGATCTCTCATATAATTTAACATATGCATCCACAGCTATAAATTTCCATCTAGGCACCACTTTAGTTGTATCCCATAAGTTTTGGCATGTTATGTTTTCATTTTCATTCATCTCAAAGTATTTTTCAATTTTTCTCTTGGGATTCTTCTTTGACTCATTGGTTATTGTGGAGTGTGTTTTTTATTTCCCAAATTTCTTTCACTTGTTTATTCCTAATTTTATTCCACAGCCATTGAATAACATAGTTTGTATAATTTCAATCCTTTTAAATTCACTGAGGCTTGTTTTATGGCCTAATATATGGTCTGTCCTGGAGAATGTTTCATGTGCACTTGGGAAGAATGTATGTTCTGCTACTAGTTAGTTGAGTGTCCCACAGAAGTCTATTAGGTCTGGGCTTGCCTGGTGGTGCAGTGGTTGAGAGTCCGCCTGCTGATGCAGGGGACACGGGTTCGTGCCCCGGTCCAGGAAGATCCCACATGCCATGGAGCGGCTGGGCCCGTGAGCCATGGCTGCTGAGCCTGCGCGTCCGGAGCCTGTGCTCCGCAATGGGAGAGGCCACAACAGTGAGAGGCCCATGCACGGCAAAAAAAAAAAAAAAAAAGAAGCCTATTAGGTCTAGTTGATTTATAATATTGTTAAAGTTTTCCATTTTCTTATTGATCTTCTCCCTAGGTGCTCTATATATTATTCAAAGTGGAGTGTTGAAGTTTTTAACTATTATTGTTGAATTCTCTATTTCTCTCTTCAATTCTTTCAATTTTTGCTTCGTGTATTTTGGGTCTCAGTTGTTTGGTGCATATATGTGTATAATTGCTATGTAATCTCAATAGATTAATCTTTTATCATGTTATTCTTCTTTGTTTCTAGTAACAATTTTTATCTTCAAATCTATTTTGTCTGATATTAACGTACAGATTCTAGTTCCCTTTTGTATATTGTTTGTACAGTATGTCTTTTTCCATTCTTTTATTTTCACCTATTTGTGTCTAAATTAAATCTAAAGTGTGTCTCTTGTACATAGCATACAATTGGATACAGTTTTTTTTTTAATCCAGTGTTCACCTCTCTGCCTTTTAATTGGAATGTTTAATTCATTTGATTTAATATGATTATTGATAAGGCAGAATTTGTGTCTGCCATTTTGCTATTTATTTTCTATATTACTTATATCCTTTTTATTCCTTTCTTCCTCCATTACTGACTGCTTTCTTTTGTGTTAAATATATAGCTATTGCCTAGTTTACTATATTAATCCCCTTGTCATTTCTTTTACTAAAGGACTCTTTTTAGTATTTCTTATAGGGAAGATCTGATAGTGATGCTTTTGTTAAGATGGGGATGTTTAATTTCTCCCTCATTATTGGAGGATAGTTTTGCTGGACATAGAATTTTTGGCTTATATTTTTTTTCTTTGAGTACTTTGACTATGTCATCCACTGCTTTCTGGCCTCTACAGTTTTTGATGAGAAATAAGCTGTTAATATTTCTGAGGATCGCTTGAATTTCTGACAACTTTCTTCTCTATTCAAGATTCTCTCTTTATCTTTGGATTTTGACAGTTTAATTCTGATGTGTCTAAGATAATTCTCTTTGAGTTTACCCTACTGGGAGTTTGTTGGGTTTCTTTGATGTGTAGATTCAAACTTTTAATCAAATTTGGGAAGTTTTCAGCCATTATTTCATCAGGTGTTCTTTCTTCCCCTTCTTCTCCTCTCTTTCTGGAACTTCCATTATGCATATGTCATTATGTTTGATGATGTCTCACAGGTTTCTGAGACTCTTCATTTTTTTTCATTCTTTTTTCTCTGTGTTCCTCCAACTGGATGATCTTAATGAACTATCTTCAGGTTATGTGATTCTTCTGCTTGCTCAAATCTGCTGTTGAGCCCCTCTAGTGAATTCTTCATTTCAGTTATTGTACTTTTTCAATTCCAGAATTTCTATTTAATTCTTTTTTGTAACTGCTATCTCTTTTTCGGTATTTTATATTTGGTCAAGGCATTTTTCTCATACTTTATTTATTTAGACATGGTTTCCCTTCATTCTGTGAATATATTTAAAACATCTGCTTTAAAGTTTTTGCTAATATATCCAAGGTATGGGCTTTCTCTGGGACAGTTTCTATTGACTGCCTCTTCCCCTGTGCAGCCCCCTCCATCCTGTGTTTGGCCATACTTTCTTAATTCTTTGTGTATCTCATTAATTTTTGTTGAAAACTGAGCATCTCAAATGATATAATTTGGCAAGTTTGGAAATCAGACTTTCCTCTTTCCACAAGGTTTATTTTTGTTGTTGTTTGTTTAGTGACTTTTCCGAATGAACTCTGTAAAGTCTATATTCATTTGCCAGGTATAGCCACTGAAGTCTCTGGTCTATTATCTTAGCAGACAGCTAATGATTGAACAGAGATTGCCTTAAATGCCTGGAACTAAGAAGTCTCCTGTCTTTGCTGAGTGGCTCTGTGCTGTTGGCACATGCCTTCAATACTCAGCCAGGCAGTTTACACTCCACCTCAGCCTTTGCTTCCTGCTTGCCTAACACCTCAAGTTCAGCAAGAGGTGAGAGCTTAGGGCCTCTTCAGGTCTTCCATGAGCATGCACGCAGCCCTGGGAATACACACAGACCTAAGTATGAGCATGGCCTTCTAGATTACCAGGAACATATCAGAGCTTTTCCAAGCCCCTCATGGATACCTCATTCCCCAACTTTTTAAAACTTTCTGGTTAGCCCATTGTTTGCACAACTGTTACCCTCTGCCTCAAATCACTTTTCCATTTTGGAATCAAAGTGCCTGGAAGATTTTAGGACCTTCCAGATATGGCCTATACAAGAGGGAAGAGAGTTCAATCCTAGGAAAGGTAACAATTTTTTCGAGGAGATACTAAAATGGGTAGGCTTAAAATCAAGTGGATATAAGTAAAGTCTCTTTTCAATCAGGCTCACAAGTCCTGTTATGAATATCTGTATATTGAGGAGAACATCATTTATGGAAAATTATACTTTTATCAGAAGACCAGGACATGAGTGTACCAATAAGGTCAGAAGACCTACCCTGAGACATCTCACAGGGCACTGTCCCACCAACAGTAGCCAAATCTAATATTATGTGAACAACCCAGTATCCCTGTTCATAATGGACTGAACCAGAGAAGGCCACTGGACTCATGGGAAGCCAGTACACAGGCTGGTCAGTGACCCCTGACCTGGAGCAAAATGATGAGTTGGTATAATCAAAAGCTTAAAGAAAATAGATCATGAACTACTGTGTGAAATGCTGCAGATTTATCTGAAGATACAGACGTATGGCCATGGATACCCGTGCAAGTCCAACCTCTCAGGAAACATTTCAGGCTTCAATTCCAAAGTGAGTGAAATTAAACACCTGCAGACTTACCACAGCAGGGCCACGACTTCATCTGCTTTTAGTGAAACGTAACTTCTGTCTTTGCCCTACATCCCACTTCTCTTTCTTTATCTCAGGGATGTTTTTTTTCCTCTAATACACTAAAATTAATGTTGTGTATGTGTCTGTGTCACTGTGAGCCTCTTCTTATGTGCTCAGTACTGGAGTTCAGTGACCACGGGGTTGTGTGCTTCGTGCGGGTGTAGCCTTGTGAGTAGAGAGATCAATCAGCCATGGCAAAGTGGTTATGAAAAGCTAGCCTTCGAGGAATAACTTCCCTCTCCAATATTAAAGACTCATAAATTATTCAACCCCCTTGGAAGAGGGTTTTACAGAGAAGTATTCAAAGTCATTAAACACCACTTTTCTTTTTAAAAGAACATCTTCATTTGGAAACCAACCAAAGACAAAATAGTTAATAAACCAAATTTAGGACTGAGAAAGATTTCTCTTCATTTAACATATTTTATGTTCCCATTTTTGCATAAAGTATTTTCACCTCACACACCTACACAGTATTGATGCCTAAGAACACAGCAACTGTTGACTAATTTTTAAAGAGTTTCTTTATGGTCCACCCATAAAATTTCTCCTCAGTCTGAGGGAAAAATTCCTACAGGTATTTTCAAAGGAAAGGACCTAGCTGTTTTTATATAACAAGTGAGATAAACCAGAAAATCTGGAAACCTAAATGAAATCAGAAATCATAGGTACAATTTGAAGCAACAATGTACCTACTGGAATCACAGTGCAAATCAAATGTACTTTCAGATTTTCCAAATAAAACTTTTAAAAATAATCATATTTTCAAAGTTTGTTTTTAATTGTTTGAGAAAGATATTTACTTTCTGTGCTTTTTTTCCCCTGGGTTGAGGACGCCTAGCATCACTGTATAATATTTAGTTTGCTGAGAGTAGGTATAAGAATTTTAGGAGACTCAACTGAAAACCCCTTCCTCAGCCATCCAGATGGGTGCTTCTGTCTCTCTCCTCTAAGGAAGAACCTCTCCATGGTTATTACCACAGTTCCTGCTAAGTATTTCCAGTGGCATTGCCTCAAACAGTACCTTTTGACAAAATTCAGGCCAGTAATTGATCTATGAAAATCGTAACCCCCTTTACATTTAAGTTTACAGGTTTCTTTCCACTTCCATACCATTTCTTTGTAACTTACTACATGAGCCCATGTTAAACAATCCCTTGCATTAACATCCCACCCAGGCTTAGAGCCTGTAATGATTTCCTTTAAATTATGATCATTATTTACAGTAGCTTTTCAGGTTTCTTTCCTTCCTTTAAATGAATCCACCTTCTCTCCTCACTTTTCTATCTACATTTACTCTCTTTGTGGTCTTATCCAGGCTCATAGCTGTCAGTATGACCTAAAGGCGAATGACTTCCAAATTCTTATCTAGAGTGCCAGACCTCTCCCCTGAACTCCAGACGTGCATATTCAACTGCCAACTCTACCTGCATGTCTATTAGCATCCCAAATGTAAGATGTTTAAAAGTGAACTTCTGGTTTTCCCCTCAAACCTGCTCCCTGCCCCAACATGGTGGCCATAAGGAGAGTGCGGAAGACATCTGGGCAAATCTTAAGGTGAGAGGACCCATCATGGCTCCCTGCCCAGGTATTTGGGCATGGAAGAGATCTGAAAGTCTTCCCACAATTTAAGGTAAGGTAAGGTAAACAGAAGACAGCTGAGAGTCAAGAGCCACATGCCTACTGGGGACAGCCACGATGCAGGGCATGGGGACCCGTTAGCAGAAGCTCGGAGAGAAAATAAGTAAGGAGGATCTCAGGAAAGCAGTAGTGCCAATGAAAGCTGAGATATGGAGATGGCCCAGCCAACTCGAGAGCTCGCCCAGCCCTGGAAACAGTACTATGTACCACTTGCACCAAGAGAACAGACAATGAATGACACAGTTCAGCTATGGAAAGATGAAGAAAAATATGACTCTCTTCATGACCAAGTTGGGATTGTAAATTGAAACCCACTAAATATATAAAGAGAACATACAAATACATGAGGCTGTTGGGTGAATCTGTCTCTGTTACAGTTGTACCTGAATGTTTACATAAATTGTATATTTAAAATATGTATGATATTTAAGTAAATGCTCATCAGCCACACCAGGATTCAAGCAAATCTCTAAGTTTCAAGAAAAAAACCAAAAGAGCATATTTTTGAGACCCTGCATAATTGAGCTTTGTACTTCCAGACAGCAATTGGTGGCCATGGGCACGTAAAGCCAAAGGTCTATTTCTGTTAGCTACACTCAACTGTCTTGCTCAAAGGCAATCATTAGTGAATTCAATATATCCAGCAATCTAACCAAGCACTCAAAATACTGTAGCCCTCCAAGCCAAAATGCTCCCCAAGGTCATCGACAGTCTGCACACATGACAGATACCTACACAGGCTGCTTCCTTTGTTACCATCCTAAAGCGATTTTTTTTCCAGCACATATATCAAATGGAGAACACACCTTGTCTAATGGCTATTGCAATGGGGTATTGTCATTTTCTCCTCTGTTAACTGCCTATGGAAGTTTCAAGTGGAAATAACTATAATTATGGAGGGAGGGACAGCATATCCACCTCCCCTGGGGGTCAGTGGAATCAAACCCCTTTCCTTTACAATCATCCATAAATAATTATGCTTTACTGTCCATTAGTCTTTGCATCCTGAAAATAAGAGGCATAGTCTTATAATCGGCGTTCACCATTCAAAGAAAGAATTTAGACTTTATCTTTACAATGTATAAGTACTACTGGACTTCAGTGTCAATTTTTCTGTTTCAAATTCTTTTCAGCTTGTAATAAAAGAATGTAAATTTTCTAAAAACAGCACTAAACGACGATATGTTAGGAACCTCAAAAATACGATTCTCAGGTGCTGGATATACATAAAACTTAAACATTCTACTCAGATTCAAACTATCCATTTGATTTATGAACATATTATTGGCTGAAAATATAATTGAGGCATGAAGAGGCTGAATGACTGTCAGCCGAGGAAGAGTGAGCTGCTTCAATTTACGGGCTAGAAAGAGGCTGGCCAGACACAGTTCAGCATTTTACATTTACTCTGCAAATAGTTAATCCTTATAAAACATAAACAGCAGGGAATTTAATTTTCATGAAATACTGACCATAAATAATCACCATCTGCCCCCCTGGGACAAAGGAATCAGCCCTTCAATTTATTCCACCCAAGGTCTGCAATACTAAGCAGAAGGGAAATTCCTGTGCACGTGACCATGGGGGTGTCAGGAGAAAACTGTAATTTGCTGCAAACCAAGTTGGACAACAAAGTCCCTAATCAGTGGAGGGCAATATATTTATTAGGCAAATCGAGAGTAATTTTAGAATGCAAACAGAATGAAGTTTGGCTAATCTTTTATTTGTGTATCACTCCTTTTTACAGTTCAAACCTAACCTTGTTTCCATGGAATGAAATGCTTTCAAATTCCATAATTCAATATGGACAACCATGAAACACTAATGAACAGAGCATGCCAGCTACTGTTCTGCCTCTGATGGCTCACTGGTTATTTTAAATGTTGAGGCTTAAGCAGTGTGAAGGATTTCTCAAGGGTAAAACAGTAAATAGAAATGTGCAAACTACCACTGGACCCTCCTTCATTTGTTGTCAGGAAATTGGTTTCTTGATAAGCTCAGAGGTAAACAGAATACATTAAGAGTGCACCCAAACATGCAAGATGTCACATTATGCAAAATAAATGGTGCAGGCCTATCACTGTATGTCAGGTAGCATGGAAACATCTGGGATCAATGAAGCACATTTTCCAATCAAGTAAAGAAAGCCTCATTTAAGGGGAAAATGACAGTGAAACAACGGTTAACTTGTAAGTGTGATGTTTCCAATTAATATAAAATCAAATAAAATCAGGCTGCCTTTGCAAGGACAACGTCACAGTTTACAGTCTGCCTTAAAGGGAAGGGAGTGCAGAAGGCTGTACTCCTAATCCTAATGGGGGAGAGGTAGAAACATCTCAATTCAAATCTAAGTTTAAGCCTCAGAGGCTAGCACACAGTAATATATGCAAAAGATATGGTTTTTGCAATTTCAATTTCAGGAAATAGACAAAGGGGAGTTTAAGAAGGTTATGTATGTATGTACTTGAGCCACAAAATAAAAGTGGAAAGAGCCATATAATTTCTTTGAATGCAGTACCGATGCAATCATAATCTTCTCAGAAGGTTCCAATAATTCATCATCTTGACCTTCTTTGGGAGAGAATCAATATGCTATTTCCATCCTAATCATTCACGCCGAACTACAACTTTTTCCTAAGGAAATGGAAGACATTTAACACAGTACTGAAGGCCCTAATATCTCCAATTACTAAGTCCTTCCACTCACATGTGAAAATTATAGATAGGCAATAGACCAAAAGCTGGAGCTTTATAAGCAAATAAATTAAAATGTGAGGGTAAAACCAATATGTAAAACATTTAGCATCACACAGGTGCTTAAATTTTAATTTATTTCCTTAAGATCCTTAACATTTAGGCCTAAGGAGAAAACAAAATAAACTCGAAAACTGAAGCAAGTAGCTCAGCTACTTACATATCTTGAGGTTCAAACTTACCAAGGAACAGCATCCTTTCTCGATGTTTATTTGCAAACAGACAAATCCTTACAGTAGAATGGCTGACTCTAAGAAGTAAAGATTGAGGATAGAGAGATACTGATTTTAACACATTCTACCAAATATCAGTAAAGAAAAGACAGATAAGTCATGGAAAAAAATCTGTAATAAAAAATCAACAGGTGCAATTATTTTGCAACCAACACAGACAAAATCCCAGATCAAAGAATGAACTGCCCAGAAGGGTGTCTGGCATACAGTAGGCACAAATTCCACGTATGTTAGAGGAAAGAATGAATGAAAGAATGAGGATGAGAACCTATGAAAAATGTGATTCGACGATTTCTATGATCTTACTTAGGGCTGGGATGGCATTTGCAGCCCCAAAGCAAAATTTTAAACAAGGCCCCTTGTTTCAAAATTATTAAAAATTTCAAGATGGTGACAACAGAACATGAAAGCAAGTGTGAGGCCCTGCTGAGAGCCGGGCTCTGTGTGGCTGCATGGCTCGTTCACCCCCAGAGCTGGCCCTGCTCCTGCCCACGGCATCCTATCCCAGGCTCGCCAATGCTTGCAGGTCACCATTGTTCTGAGTTCAAACACGCTCTTCCCTCTTCCTTGCCCTCAGGTTCTGAGCACACACAAGGGCTTCATTTCCTAATGTGCTCCTTTACGTTTGACCCTTAAATCTCTCACCTTCCCTTCTTGCCCCAGAACATCTCCACCCCACACCTTGTTCATAGCTCACCTACTCCAAAGTGGTGTCTAGCCCCACCTCGCACCTACAGTACCCTTCAGTTCCTAAAGCCAATGGACACTTTCTATTCCTTACTTATATTTGTACACATTCATCTGTTCACTATGCATTCATTCTTTTAGTCAACACATACTTATGAAGGGCTGCAATGACCCCAGTTTTATGCTAGTCACTTTACAGTGTTTACAGTGGTCAACAAAACCATTGTTCACGTGTGTGTGTGCACGCATGTGCGCGCGTGCACGCACACACACACACACACACACACACACGAGGGCTGCTCCTCATAGAGCGACTTCTAAGAAGCACTGATCTCCTGAGTTTCCTCCTACCTGTCAGCTCCTCCCAACCCTCTCCGCTAATTCTTCTCTACCCTAAACGTTGTCATCCTGAGTCCCTAGCCCAGGCCTTCTTCCTAGGTGAGCTCGTGTCCACCACTCATACAGTGATGATTTCGCAACCTACATATTTACCCTGAACTCGACCCCTAAGTTCTCTGCCTGCATATCGACTCCCCTGCTGCACATGTGCACGTGGGTGGCCCACACGCATCCCACACCCAGCCCGCCCCAATCTGAACTCACAACTCTGCTCCCTCCTCCGTTTCCCTCTACCACTTTGTACACAGCTTAACCCGATCTCGTGTGCTTGTGTGGGACCCTGCGCTAGCCTGGAAACGTCCCTAATGCAGTGCCTGGCGGTAGGCAGACACTCAAATTTTTGTTGAGATAAACAATCCCCCTGCCTAGGGTTCTTTTTGTAATTTTATCTCCTTGAACGACTTCAAGCTTGAGTGTGCGGTTGAATCTTATTATAATAAATTAGAATGTTAAATTCCGTCAGAGCCAAGAATCTTACAGCGAAGAGGACGCTGAACCGGACACTGCCAACATTTAATTCCCCGTGAAATATCAGGTCTGACTAATCTTTTAATTCATTACGCTGTTTTGTTCAGTTTATTAAATGCTTTGATTTGCTGGGTGACTTTTCTCTTCACAGGCCAAAGAGCATTCACATGGACAAGAGTAAATCCTTGATGTATTAAACCCTAAATAACTAGAATCGTAAATCACTTTGGCTTGTTTTGACCAAACACTTTCAGGAGGAGAGGAGACAGAGCATGTTTGAGGGGCAGTGACCTTACAGAGCATCAGGTTCTGCACCTATACTTTAAAAATGACAGAGCTGAAGCTCAGTAAAGTCAAGTGGCCCAGCCGTGTCACACAGGGAGGCACTAGCAAAGCAGTCATGAGATTCCAGACACAGATTCCTACTAACGAGTATTGTTTCCATGATACCACAATCATCCATTGTCTCCAAACCTCATGGCAAAGACCGCTGGCTGTCTCCCCATGTGCGTTTCTCCTTCCATCTTAGTACTAGAACCCCATAATTTTAGTGGAGTATGTGGTCACCTGGAAGAAGAAAGACACTTCCCAGCCTCCCTTGTAGCTAGGCAGGACCAAGTAGCTAAATTCTGATGCCTGAAATGTAAGCAGAACTAAAGTGTGCATCTTTCAGAAACTGCTTTGAAAAGAAAGGGACTAGCCTGTGTTTGGCTCCTCTTCCTTCCTACTGACTGGAATGCTGACAGCATGGCTGGATTTCAAGCAGCCTTCTTGGACCATGAGGCAAAAGCATTGAACTGAAGTTGGCAGAGAAATATAGTAGAAGGAGCTTGAGTCCCTAACACCAAGTCATACAGGCCCTCCAGATTTCTCCAGATTCCTTTCACATGAGAGAAAGATTAATTCTGCCTTGTTTAAGTCACAATTATTTTAGATTTTCTGTCATATGCAGGCAAACGTAATCCTGACTGATATAACCCATCTGCCCTATCTTTCCTCCATTTGACTCTCGCCACTTGTAGATCTCACCTCCACTGCTGTGAATATCAGGTCTACTGTGTCTTCCCCATCCCACCCTACAAGTCTCATCACTGCTCACTTAGAAGAGGAAGTTCTCAAACAGATCACACTTCTGCCCAATTACCTGTGCTTTTTATGTCAATAAGATTCTTATTCACTCAACCAGGATTTAATTGTATCCAGTGTTCTATATTTATAAGGCAAAGGAGTACAATGAAACATTGGAGAAAGGTTCTTGCCTAGAACCTGAACAAAAAGAGCTCTACGTTAACCCAAAAATTTAATTCGCTAGAACCCTCCATCCCCACTGACCAAGTCTTGCGGCTAAATGAAGGGACTGTGTTTACAAATTTCCTTGTAAGAATATGTACCACAATCCACAGTTTAAACATGGAGAAGAGGAAACTGGAGAAGGTACAGCAAATTTCTAAAAGTCAAACACCAGTCAGTGAACACCTTATTTCCTGATGCAAAGACGAGTGAGATAGAAAGCCTTGCTCCCTCAAGTGTAAGTCTGGGATGGCTGCCACGTTTTAGAAAGATTTTTCTTTTTAATCAATGGTCTCTAAACATAGAAAGCTGTTTCAAAGAACCACGAACAACAACCACAAGAGACACACACTTAATGGGAAAGAGAACCTCCATCACCGTCTGGGGCTGGAGGACCAACTGGGTTTCACAGCCGTTTCTCCAAGCTGCCCGTCAGCCCTGATACAAGGTGTGAGCCTCACCTAGGCCACCAGGACCTGAGAGCAGATACCCTGCCCCATTTGAGGGACCTCAGGGTGGAGGGGCAGTAAGGAAACCAGATAGGTGGGCTCCGTCGGAAACGCACTTATGTTAGTAAGCATTTGTATCCAGTTTTACGGTGCACGAGCATCTTTATATACAATCCGTCATTTGATTTAAATAATTCAGCCCCAGAGTCTCCTTGGCTCTCCAGGTCTCTTGGAAGTAGAAGCTGATAAGGAGTGGCATGAGTATTAGGGGCGGGGTTGACGAACCTCGAGTGGGAATTCAGCTCCAATTCATTAGTGCTCAATTTTGTTTCCGGTGTCAGTGCTCACGGGAGCAGAGTTAATAGCAATGCAGTAATAATAATAATAGCAATAGGGTAATAATGCAAGCTTCCTTGCTTTTCAGAAGCTCTCATTAAGAAAAGCTCTTTCTGCACTTACGCTAAGATTTCCTCTTCTCAGATTCACTGCATCCTTGTACATTTTCCTCCACCTGGTCTAAATCAGTTGGTCCCTCATACCCGAGCATCTTCCTCCCCTAGGCTCTCTGTCCCTGCTTCCTAGTTTTCACTTCCACAGACAATTCATATCAGGCCTTTACTTCCTTCCTTCTCCACGCCCTTACTAGCCAGTGCTGTACCTCTTCTTTGAACCTCTTCTAATATATCAACATGCTCTTCACAGTGAAGGATCCAGGGGTCTCTTGACAGGGAAACACTCTGAATTGACAGGTCTGGAGGATTTAGCTAGAGGTGAGACAATATGAAAGGCACATGCAAATCATCAAATCTTTGTTTCAGGCACATCTGCAACTTCCTTGTCATCACTTTTACTTTCTGCAGATTTGGCTAGACAGTCCTTGTGATGGAAGAGAACAACCCTTATGTTTATCACATGAGAACTGGCTGGAAATGGTCCTCAGCTGCTGGCCCAAATTCAGGAGAACAATAGAAAATTAAATACTTGTAGAGCAAATAGGTAGATAAAATGAGGATATCTCTAAATTGAGAATGAAATATATAATTATATTTATGTGTATAAAATACATATACATAATTATCTATCAATCTGAAATTTTGCCATGTCCCAGCATAATCTCCTATGTACAATGCAGATACCTAATGCTTCTGACACACATATAAATTAAAAGTCTGCCTTATTCTGATATAAGCTCACTGCTGCAAGCACCCCCTCTTAGTTTCCAATGCAAAAGGATGAATCACACACTCGAAACCATTTTATTTTCCAAATAACAATTTTTATTTTACTTTTAAATGCTTAGAAACTGTGTTACCTAGACACACGCATGCTATCCGTTTCACTCTTTTTTTCCCTGTGAAATGAAAGGCCATTTCACCAAAGGATCTAAAAAGCACCCCATCCTTGGGCTAATATTCCACTTTCCTTTTAAATCCCGCTTTTATAAACGCAAACCACTGTGTTTCACCCTGCAACATCTCTGCAGTTTCATGAGAATTAGTGAGATCTGTTTTAGATTTCACTTGCTGTCTTGCCCCAGCAAGCCTGGGGCACAGAAGTGAGAACTGAGGCAGCTGTCCCACTAAAAGCCGGGGCAGGTCACAAACCTAAAAGGAACGTTACCTCATTGGTGACTACTCCACAGCTAATTCCACTGTTAACATATGGGCAGGACTGACGTGTGCGTGACCTAGAAATGATACACGGTACAACGTGTTCTTTTCACATATACACACGTGGATTCATAAAGCGAAAGGAGTCCTGTGTGATGTCGTAGGCAAAACATTAGCATTATGCACCCCCCGCCCCGAGGCGAGGCTTACATTGCAGAATCAGCATTTCCCAGCTTGACTCCTTCCTCCTGCTTTGAACTTTACTACAGTGATCCTGGAATAATGGTAATAAAGACTCAGGGAGGAATAACGAAGGGGCAATTTGTTCACGAGGATGCAAATAAAATATTCTGGCTGACAGTAGGGTCATATTTGAAGGCCTCGCCCATCTTCCTGCTTGAAAATGAGTGCTCCCTTGTTTGGGTAAAATTAAGTAAGCAAAGGCACAGACAGAGATTTCTGACCTGTGCATTCCGACCCCCGCTCTGGCACTGCCTAGGCGTTGGTAGGTTATTTAATCTGTTCAACTATAAGACGAGGCGAAGGGCAATTACCCTCCTTGCAAGAGTGCTGAGAGAATTCACACAAGAACACTGACTGCTACACTGTCAAATCCAACACGTTTTTTAAGAACAGAGCTATCATCTAATCTAATTTATTGAATGAGGTGCTTTTCTAAGCGCCCATACGCGTGGAGCTCAGCTAAAATCTGAAACATCATCAACGTGTATAACAAGCACAAATCACACTCAGGGCTAACGTGAGTTTGGAAAGTCCACTTGTTTCTTGTTTAATGACCAACAGTCAAGGGCAGTCATTTGGGTAACATAAAAAACATTCAGAATAAACCCTCCTCTAAATTTTCTGGGATTTAGTGAGTTGTTCTGGCTTTTTTCCAAGTTTGCTCATCAATGTCAACTTTATACATCTCACCGTGCCCCTCTGTACTTTGGTTAAAAGAACACAAAAGCATTGGTTTGCTTCCCTCTTTGTTTCTCTGTTCATGTACCCTTTCTATTTCTTTCAGTATTATACATACGTGAATTTGAAAGGGCAAGTATAATATTAATTAGGTTCTTTATTGTGGCTTATTCCTAAAATATATTCTGATTTTAACTTTTCTGGTTAAATAAGACAATTTTAAAAATCTAATTATTTTCTAATGGTCAAATTTAGAAGCCATGAAGATGGTTCTGAGTTATCAATATGGGAAGACTGTATTACAGTTCAACTTACATAAGCACTAAGCTACTTTTACTTAGACAGGAGTTTCTTTTAAAAAATGATTGTATTATTAGAAGTACTTTATTTTTAAAAACCCTAATTGGTTCTAGAGAATACGTGAGAATTAAATCTAAAGAACACAAGAACCTATATGTGACATTAAATGTAAAACATACGGCTTGATAGATGCCCCTGTTCTTCCAAATTACATTGTTGGAAAAACTGAATTAATTACACAGAAGTGTACTGAAAGGCAGTTGAAATTCATTTACTTTCTTTAAATCATCAATTGAGCTGTACTACTTTAAAACTAAATTAAATATTATTGTTAATAATGGTAAGCTACTGACCTGGTAAGCATTTAAATGCCAAATCCTCAAAAAACTTTTTCAGAAGCGAAAGTCTAAAAAGATGTCTGTATAAAATCTATTTGTTTTGAAAATCTATATGTAAATACATATAAAAACCACCACTTCAAAGAGCTACTAGTCTGCATTCCCAAATAAAAACCAATGTATTTAAGTATGTTACAAACACAGAAAAAATAAACCATATCCATTTAAATCCTGGACATTTATTGCTGAGAATTCCTGGAGAATGAAGAAACTTTCAGAAAGGTAGAGGTAGATAACGGGCCTGGAGCAGACACCCATCAACAGTAGCAAGAAGACTCATGGGTTGTTCTGTGTCTAGAAATGGGGGTACAAGGAAGCCCACTTTATATTTAGGAAGAAATGACATCTCAAGAAGGTTTGCTGAAGGGTTCATTTGTTGGAAGAATCCTACAAGAAATTCTACTACAACCTTTTCTGGTTTTCCATGTCAGTCTATTTTTCTCTTCAATTCTATGGATCCATAAAATTGTGTCTCAAAGCTCCTGTAACGTAAGTTTCCAATCCAAAAGTATTGATATTTACAGATAAAAATCCTAGTCCTAGACAAACAGACATTGTACGAAATTTAAAATCCTGTGTCCTCACTCCAATTAGGATGAGTGGGAGGCCATTCTTTTGACAGTAAGAGCAGAGTTCACCTTTCCCCAGTAGCTGTACCCTGACACGAGTGTTTTGGTAAGAAACATGCTTTCTCACTGCATCAGTTTTGTGGAAATTCAACTTCTCATGGCATTTAACTATCCCCCACTGTCCTTAGTAGAAAAGAAAAAATGCTTCAGAACAGCAGGAACTGCATCTCAAACAGTTTGCTTCCGGCCAGAGCACAGTGGACAGGTTAACGTTGTATTGCTAGCAGAAATGTAATGACGGCCAAATAAATATGGAAGAAAGGAATTTGAAATTAGAAGATGAATAAGTTCTGGAGATCTAATGCACAGCATAGTGATTATAGTCAACAATACTGGTTTATATACTTCAGACTGCTTAGAGACTACATCTTAAATGTTCCCACCACAAAAAGAAATGATAGTTCTGTGACCTGATGGAGGTGTTAGCTGTATCAAATCAACACGTTGTACACTTTAAACATACACAACGTTATATGTCAACTATATCTCAAAAGAGATTCTCTGCAACATTGTCTACTCATGAAAACACAAAACTTCTATTGGAAATACAGCAAGCGTTTTAAAAGAAAACTTTTTTAATGTCAAATAAAAGAGCCATTAAAAAGGACCAATCTCACATTGACTGTCTTCTCTTCCTTCCAAAATGTTTATTAAGGCATCAGGGTAGACAGAAGGGATATCACACCAAGCAAAACCAGGCTTAGGTCTCAGCTCTTAAGAACTCACGGGCTATACAGAGGTTGAGGGAGATGATTAAACAACCTTAAATGTAACTATGGAAGTGCAGCTCTGATAAGAGCTATGAAGGAGAGGAATGTGAAGTGGGTATTATGTGTCTGGTTGTGGAGGGTGAGGATTAATGTGGTCAAGAAGGTCAGGACAGGCTCCCCTGAAGATGAGATGCTTTAGCTGAGATCTCTTACTTAGTGTGAAAAAGAAAGGGGAGGACAGGCCCAGGGTGGGAGCAGAATATGAAAAGGTCCTGGGGCAGGAGGAAGTATGCAAGCACCTGAAGGATGGTCAGGGCTGTGTCAGTGGAAAGAGTGAAGGCAGCTTGTGTGTGATGACACCAGAGGGAGGAGAGGGTCATCTCACAGCTCCCGCCGAGCAGTGCAGATTTTATCCTAAGAGCCATGGCAAACCCTAGACTCAAGCTTTCCAACATTTTCCTGATTACAGAGAAATTCACCCCTGTTCCTAAAGTTAAACCTTTAAGAATATTTTTCAATATTTCATAATAATACACTTCTGCCTTAAATGAAATGCCTTTTCCATAATTTCAATGCCTAAGTAGAAAAAACCACATAATTATTTTAATTTGTTTCATTTATGACTAATAGTAGAGCACCTGATTTTAAATTATTTGTACTTAAGGTGGAAAAAATTATTTCCTCTTTGAAATTATTTCATAAGACCAATACATAATTACATGTGGTGTCAGGATTTTCTCAGAAAATTTTTTCATGAAAGCACTCTTTATGCTAAATATTCCATAAAAGGATCTTATCTGCAGTCATTTCTCTTTGTGGGTTCCCACTCCAGTGCAAAAATGCTATGAATTAAGTTCACATATCTGTTATCCCTAGACAAAGGATGGTAATACCTCAAACCATATTACGCAATAGAAAGGCTTTTCTCCAAGAACCCTGTCAATAGCCAATTATAAGGAGATCATCTCTGAGCACTCAGGTGGTTTACAATCACTGACATCATTAAGATTTATGTAAGGCACCTGTCTTCCCACCACAGCGCAGGTTAGCCAAAATTGCTGTAAAAAATATAGGCTCAATGCCCAGGGCTGCTAAATTTAGGACAGAAATAATGGTGCAAATAAAACGAGCAGACAGAAGAAATGTCACCAGATAAAACAATGCTGCATGGAGCCTGGAAGGCAAAGGAAGAAGGGCCTGTGCATTTCAGTCCAGCGCGGGCACAGGGTCACTTCCAATCTGGACCCACAGGGCAGGTGTCTGGGACTGTTCAAGCTGCTCCCCATTTTGTCTGCCACTAATCTTGCCTCACCACCTACAGGCAGATCTGGGTAGATTTTACAGCATCGGGAAGGGGAAATGCTGCCTAACGATTCTTTTTTCGGGATCCTCTGTTCTCTCCGCGACAGTGGGGACTGGCCTGACAGCCTTGCTCTGGCTTTTCTGAGCTTCTTTCAGGGCAGGTAAGAAAGGATGGGAACTGGAGTTTTCAGCAGAGTTCAATCACAGGGCACATGAGAACAAGAAAAAGGTGTCGGAAACAATCTAAGTGCCCATCATCAGATGAATGGATAAAGAAGATGTGGCACATATATACAATGGAATATTACTCAGCCATAAAAAGAAATGAAATTGAGTTATTTGTAATGAGGTGGATAGACCTAGAGTCTGTCATACAGAGTGAAGTGAGTCAGAAAGAGAAAGACAAATACCGTATGCTAACACATATATATGGAATTTAAGAAAAAAAATGTCATGAAGAACCTAGGAGTAAGACAGGAATAAAGACACAGACCTACTAGAGAACGGCCTTGAGGATATGGGGAGGGGGAAGGGTGAGCTGTGACAAAGCGAGAGAGAGGCATGAACATATATACACTACCAAACGTAAGGTAGATAGCTAGTGGGAAGCAGCCGCATAGCACAGGGAGATCAGCTCGGTGCTTTGTGGCCGCCTGAAGGGGTGGGATAGGGAGGGTGGGAGGGAGGGAGACGCAAGAGGGAAGAGATATGGGAACATATGTATAACTGATTCACTTTGTTATAAAGCAGAAACTAACACACCATTGTAAAGCAATTACACCCCAATAAAGATGTTAAAATAAAAAGGTGTCTTCATCCACTTGGGGATTCAGGACTCATGATACCTGGAGTGGAGGAAAGATCACGGAGGCGATTCTGAAATGCTTTCCCTGACGTGTGCCGACATTCATCGTGAAGTTCAGAAATGCCCCACGGGTGGACTACAATGTTGGTTCTGGTAAGCAGGACAGACTGGGCTACACCGTCCTCTGTGGGCTCAGGAACAACCTGGCCCACCCTGGGGTCAGCCTGGCTGGGCCTACCCTTCTAGTGGTGCTGAAATGAAGTCAAACTCTGGGGGCTGTCTTAACTGAATTTGACCAAGCACCACATAACCATCTGTAGCTGTTCTAGAGCCAAACCCTAGAACAGGAATTGAACATACAAACACATCCATGAACAAACATGCATGAACACACATGCAGCCTGGCATGCGACTCATATTGGAGTGTGAGGAAACACTTATTAAAAAATCCTCTACAATAAAAAATGACTGTGTGTGGTACCCACTTTGCTCAATCTGTGCCCACACAATGGTCAACCCTTGTGAACCCATCCAACGGGGACGGAAGGACTGGCCACGTGGACCCAGAACAGATCTCTGGGCTCATGCATGATGATCTAGGGTCATAAAACAAAGTAGCAACAGCCTGTTTTATTTTTAAATTCAGTATTTTGTTTGCTGTGGATTTTGAACATTATTTTTTTAAGAATATTGCGTAAAAATATTATTTACTTTATCGATGAGTTTTTTGGCATCCAAGGTGAAGGCTTCACTCACATCACCCTAATTCTGGTCCTGTGACACACACACCACACACACACCCCAAACATACAAAGGCTGCACTGGACCAGATCTGACTTGTAAGGAGTGGGAGAGACAAGACACAAAGTATTTTCTTCAAGGCCTTCAGAATCCACTCAGCTCTCTACACTCATCCGTGACCCACAGCAGACAAGGATCAAACCCCTGGGCAGCATCAAGAAACAACAGCCAGCCTCAGACCTCAGGGGTCTGATCTGACTCTAGTAACTCCAAGTCCATCAGAAAGCAAGAAAGGAAGCATCTTTCCCTTAAAACACTTTGTTTACAAGTACATATACACTTCGGATCTTATCACCAAGAATCTTATCAAGCAAGAGTGAAATTTTCACTTAAAAAGAGCCAGGCTTCCGGGAAGATGGCGCAAGAGTAAGACGTGGAGATCACCTTCCTCCCCACAGATACATCAGAAATACATCTACACGTGGAACAACTCCTACAGAACACCTACTGAACTCTGGCAGAAGACCTCAGACCTCCAAAAAGGCAAGAAACCCCCACGTACCTGGGTAGGGCAAAAGAAAAATGAATAAACAGAGACAAAAGAACAGGGACGGGACCTGCATCAGTGGGAGGGAGCCGTGAAGGAGGAAAGGTTCCCACACACTAGAAGCCCCTTCGCGGGCGGAGACTGCGGGTGGCGGAGGGGGGGAAGCTTCGGGGCCGCGGAGGAGAGCGCAGCCACAGGGGTGCGGGGGGCAAAGCGGAGAGATTCCCGCACAGAGGATCGTGCCGACCGGCACTCACCAGCCCGAGAGGCTTGTCTGCTCCCCCGCCGGCACCGGCGGGGCTGCGAGCGGAGGCTCAGCTTCGGTCGGAGCGCAGGGAGAGGACTGCGGTTGGCTGCGTGAACACAGCCTGAAGGGGGCTAGTGCACCACGGCTAGCCGGGAGGGAGTCCGGGGAAAAGTCTGGACCTGCCGAAGACGCAAGAGACTTTTTCTTACCTCTTTGTTTCCTGGTGCGCGAGGAGAGGGGATTCAGAGCGCTGCTTAAAGGAGCTCCAGAGACGGGCGCAAGCCCGTGGCTAAAAGCGCGGAACCCAGAGACGGGCGGGAGACGCTAAGGCTGCTGCTGCCGCCGCCAAGAAGCCTGTGTGCGAGCGCAGGTCACTCTCCACACCCCTCTTCCGGGGAGCCTGTGCAGCCCGCCACTAACGGTGATCCAGGGACAACTTTCCCGGAAGGCCGCACGGCGCGCCTCGGGCTGGTGCAACGTCTCGCCGGTGCAACGTCACGCCGGCGCGACATCACGCTGGCCTCTGCCGCCGTAGGCCCGGCCCGCCCTCCATGCCCCTCCCTCCCTGTGGCCTGAGTGAGCCAGAGCCCCCAATCAGCTGCTCCTTTAACTCCATCCTGTCTGAGCGAAGAACAGACGCCCTCCAGCGACCTACACGCAGAGGCGGGGCCAAATCCAAAGCTGAGCCCCTGGGAGCTGTGAGAACAAAGAAGAGAAAGGGAAATCTCTCCCTGCAGCCTCAGAAGCAGCGGATTAAAGCTCCACAATCAACTTGATGTCCCTGCATCGGTGGAATACCCGAATAGACAACCAATCATCCCAAATTAAGCAGGTGGACTTTGAGAGCAAGATTTATGATTTTTTTCCCCTTTTCCATTTTTTGTGAGTGTGTATGTTTCTATGTGAGCTTTTCTCTGTATAGCTTTGTTTCCACCATTTGTCCGAGGGTTCTATACGTCCGTTTTTTGTTTTTTTATCTTAATAATTACTTTTTATTTTAATAACTATTTTATCTTCGTTCTTTCTTTCCTTCCTTCCCTCCTTTAGACAACGAATCATCACAAATTTAGAAGGTGGACTTTGACAGCAAGATTTATGATTTTTTCCCCTTTTCCTCTTTTTGTGAGTGTGTATGTGTAGGCTTCTATGTGATATTTTCTCTGTATAGCTTTGCTTCCACCATTTGTCCTACGGCTCTATCCGTCCTTTTTTTTGTTTTGTTTTGTTTTTTCTCTTAATAATTTTTTTTATTTTAATAACTTTATTATATTTTATCTTACTTTATTTTATTTTACTTTAACTTTCTTTTTTTCTTCCTTCCCTCCTTCCTTCCTTCCTCCCTCCCTCCTTTCTTTCTTTCTTTCTTTTTCTTTCTTTCTTTCTTTCTTCTACTAATTCTTTCTTTCTACTTTTTCTCCCTTTTATTCTGAGCCGTGTGGATGAAAGGCTCTTGGTCCTGCAGCCAGGAGTCACTGCTGTGCCTCTGAGGTGGGAGAGCCAACTTCAGGACACTAGTCCACAAAAGATCTCCCAGCTCCACATAATATCAAACGGCGAAAATCTCCCAGACATCTCCATCTCAACACCAGCACCCAGCTTCACTCAACGACCAGCAAGCTACAGTGCTGGACATCCTATGCCAAACAACTAGCAAGACAGGAACACAACCCCACCCATTAGCAGAGAGGCTGCCTAAAATCATAGTAAGTCCACAGACACCCCAAAACACACCACTAGACATGGACCTGCCCACCAGAAAGACAAGATCCAGCCTCATCCACCAGAACACAGGCACTAGTCCCCTCCACCAGGAAGCCTACACAACTCACTGAACCAACCTTAGCCACTGGGGACAGAAACCAAAAACAACGGGAACTACGAACCTGCAGCCTGCAAAAAGGAGACCCCAAACACAGTAAGATAAGCAAAATGAGAAGACAGAAAAACACACAGCAGATGAAGGAGCAAGATAAAAACCCACCAGACCTAACAAATGAGAAGGAAATAGGTAGTCTACCTGAAAAACAATTCAAAATAATGATAGTAAAGATGATCCAAAATCTTGGAAACAGAATAGACAAAATGCAAGAAACATTTAACAAGGACCTAGAAGAACTAAAGATGAAACGAACAACGATGAACACCACAATAAATGAAATGAAAAATACTCTAGATGGGATCAATAGAATAACTGAGGCAGAAGAACGGATAAGTGACCTGGAAGATAAAATACTGGAAATAACTACTGCAGGGCAGAATAAAGAAAAAAGAATGAAAAGAACTGAGGACAGTCTCAGAGACCTCTGGGACAACATTAAATGCACCAACATTCGAATTATAGGGGTTCCAGAAGACGAAGAGAAAAAGAAAGGGACTGAGAAAATATTTGAAGAGATTATAGTTGAAAACTTCCCTAATATGGGAAAGGAAATAGTTAGTCAACTCCAGGAAGCACAGAGAGTCCCATACAGGATAAATCCAAGGAGAAATATGCCAAGACACATATTAATCAAACTGTCAAAAATTAAATACAAAGAAAACATATTAAAAGCAGCAAGGGAAAAACAACAAATAACACACAAGAGAATCCCCATAAGGTTAACAGCTGATCTTTCAGCAGAAACTCTGCAAGCCAGAAGGACTGGCAGGACATATTTAAAGTGACGAAGGAGAAAAACCTGCAAGCAAGATTACTCTACCCGGCAAGGATCTCATTCAGATTTGATGGAGAAATTAAAACCTTTACAGACAAGCAAAAGCTGAGAGTTCAGCACCACCAAACGAGCTTTACAACGAATGCTAAAGGAACTTCTCTAGGCAAGAAACACAAGAGAAGGAAAAGACCTACAATAACGAACTCAAAACAATTAAGAAAATGGGAATAGGAACATACATATCAATAATTACCTTAAATGTAAATGGACTAAATGCTCCCACCAAAAGACACAGATTGGCTGAATGGATACAAAAACAAGACCCACATATTTGCTGTCTACAAGAGACCCACTTCAGACCTAGAGACACATACAGACTGAAAGTAAGGGGATGGAAAAAGATATTTCATGCAAATGGTAACCAAAAGAAAGCTGGAGTAGTAATTCTCATATCAGACAAAATAGACTTTAAAATAAAGACTATTACAAGAGACAAGGAAGGACACTACATAATGATCAAGGGGTCAATCCAAGATGCAGATATAACAACTGTAAATATTTATGCACCCAACATAGGAGCACCTCAATACATAAGGCAAATACTAACAGCCATAAAAGGGGAAATCGACCGTAAAACATTCATAGTAGGGGACTTTAACACCCCACTTTCACCAATGGACAGATCATCCAAAATGAAAATAAATAAGGAAACACAAGCTTTAAATGACATATTAAACAAGATGGACTTAATTGATATTTATAGGACATTCCATCCAAAAACAACAGAATACATATTTTTCTCAACTGCTCATGGAACATTCTCCAGGATAGATCATATCTTGGGTCACAAATCACGCCTTGGTAAATTTAAGAAAACTGAAATTGTATCAAGTATATTTTCCGACCACAACGCTATGAGACTAGATATCAATTACAGGAAAAGATCCATAAAAAACACAAACACATGGAGGCTAAACAATACACTACTTAATAACGAAATGATCACTGAAGAAATCAAAGAGGAAATTAAAAAATACCTAGAAACAAATGACAATGGAGACACAACGACCCAAAATCTATGGGATGCAGCAAAAGCAGTTCTAAGAGGGAAGTTTATACCAATACAATCCTACCTTAAGAAACAGGAAACATCTCGAATAAACAACCTAACCTTGCACCTGAAGCAATTCGAGAAAGAACAAAAAAACCCCAAAGTTAGCAGAAGGAAAGAAATCATAAAACTCAGATCAGAAATAAATGAAAAAGAAATGAAGGAAACGATAGCAAAGATCAATAAAACTAAAAGCTGGTTCTTGGAGAAGATAAACAAAATGTATAAACCATTAGCCACACTCATCAAGGAAAAAGGGAGGAGACTCAAATCAATAGAATTAGAAATGAAAAAGGAGAAGTAACAAGTGACACTGCAGAAATACAAAAGATCATGAGAGATTACTAAAAGCAACTCTATGCCAATAAAATGGACAACCTGGAAGAAATGGACAAATTCTTAGAAATGCACAACCTGCCAAGACTGAATCAAGAAGAAATAGAAAATATGAACAGACCAATCACAAGCACTGAAATTGAAACTGTGATTAAAAATCTTCCAACAAAAAAAAGCCCAGGACCAGATGGCTTCACAGGCGAATTCCATCAAACATTTACAGAAGAGCTAAAACCTATCCTTCTCAAACTCTTCCAAAATATAGCAGAGGGAGGAACACTCCCAAACTCATTCTACGAGGCCACCATCACCCTGATACCAAAACCAGACAAAGATGTCACAAAGAAAGAAAACTAAAGGCCAATATCACTGATGAACATAGATGCAAAAATTCTCAACAAAATACTAGCAAACAGAATCCAACAGTACATTAAACGGATCATACACCATGATCAAGTGGGGTTTATTCCAGGAATGCAAGGATTCTTCAATATATGCAAATCAATCAACGTGATACACCATATTAACAAATTGAAGGAGAAAAACCATATGATCATCTCAGTAGATGCAGAGAAAGCTTTCGACAAAATTCAACACCCATGTATGATAAAAACCCTGCAGGAAGTAAGCATAGAGGGAACTTTCCTCAACATAATAAAGGCCATATATGACAAACCCACAGCCAACATCGTCCTCAATGGTGAAAAACTGAAAGCATTTCCACTAAGATCGGGAACAAGACAAGGTTGCCCACTCTCACCACTCTTATTCAACATAGTTATGGAAGTTTTAGCCACAGCAATCAGAGAAGAAAAGGAAATAAAAGGAATCCAAATTGGAAAAGAAGAAGTAAAAGCTGTCACTGTTTGCGGATGACATGATACTATACATAGAGAATCCTAAAGATGCTACCAGAAAACTACTAGAGCTAATCAATGAATTTCGTAAAGTAGCAGGATACAAAATTAATGCACAGAAATCTCTGGCATTCCTCTACACTAATGATGAAAAATCCGAAAGTGAAATCAAGAAAACACTCCCATTTACGATTGCAAAAAAAAGAATAAAATATCTAGGAATAAACCTACCTAAGGAGACAAAAGACCTGTATGCAGAAAATTATAAGACACTGATGAAAGAAATTAAAGATGATACAAATAGATGGAGAGATATACCATGTTCTTGGATTGGAAGAATCAACACTGTGAAAATGACTATACTACCCAAAGCAATCTACAGATTCAATGCAATCCCTATCAAACTACCACTGGTATTTTTCACAGAACTAGAACAAAAAATTTCACAATTTGTATGGAAACACAAAAGACCCCGAATAGCCAAAGCAATCTTGAGAACGAAAAATGGATCTAGAGGAATCAGGCTCCCTGACTTCAGACTATGCTACAAAGCTACAGTAATCAAGACAGTATGGTACTGGCACAAAAACAGAAAGATAGATCAATAGAACAGGATAGAAAGCCCAGAGATAAACCCACGCACATATGGTCACCTTATCTTTGATAAAGGAGGCAGGAATGTACAGTGGAGAAACGACAGCCTCTTTAATAAATGGTGCTGGGAAAACTGGACAGCTACATGTAAAAGTATGAGATTAGATCACTCCCTAACACCATACACAAAAATAAGCTCAAAATGGATTAAAGACCTAAATGTAAGGCCAGAAACTATCAAACTCTTAGAAGAAAACATAGGCAGGACACTCTATTACATAAATTACAGCAAGTTCCTTTTTGACCCACCTCCTAGAAAAATGGAAATAAAAACAAAAATAAACAAATGGGACCTAATGAAACTTCAAAGCTTTTGCACAGCAAAGGAAACCATAAACAAGACCAAAAGACAACCCTCAGAATGGGAGAAAATATTTGCAAATGAAGCAACTGACAAAGGATTAATCTCCAAAATTTATAAGCAGCTCATGCAGCTTAATAACAAAAAAACAAACAACCCAATCCAAAAATGGGCAGAAGACCTAAAGAGACATTTCTCCAAAGACGATATACAGACTGCCAACAAACACATGAAAGAATGCTCAACATCACTAATGATTAGAGAAATGCAAACCAAAACTACAATTAGATATCATCTCATAGCAGTCAGAATGGCCATCATCAAAAAATCTAGAAACAATAAATGCTGGAGAGGGTGTGGAGTAAAGGGAACACTCTTGCACTGTTGGTGGGAATGTAAATTGATACAGCCACTGTGGAGAACAGTATGGAGGTTCCTTAAAATACTAAAAATAGAATTACCATATGACCCAGCAATCCCACTAATGGGCATATACCCTGAGAAAACCATAATTCAAAAAGTGTCATGTACCAAAATGTTCATTGCAGCTCTATTTACAATAGCCCAGAGATGGAAACAACCTAAGTGTCCATGATCGGATGAATGGATAAAGAAGATGTGGCACATATATACAATGGAATATTACTCAGCCATAAAAAGAAACGAAATTGAGCTATTTGTAATGAGGTGGATAGCCTTAGAGTCTGTCATACAGAGTGAAGTAAGTCAGAAAGAGAGAGACAAATACCGTATGCTAACACATATATATGGAATTTAAGAAAAAAAAATGTCATGAAGAACCTAGGGGTAAGACAGGAAAAAAGACACAGACCTACTAAAGAATGGACTTGAGGATATGGGGAGGGGGAAAGGGTAAGCTGTGACAAAGCGAGAGAGAGGCATGGACATATATACGCTACCAAATGTAAGGTAGATAGCTAGTGGGAAGCAGCCGCATAGCACAGGGAGATCAGCTCGGTGCTTTGTGATCACCTGGAGGGGTGGGATAGGGAGGGTGGGAGGGAGGGAGACGCAAGAGGGAAGAGATATGGGAACATATGTATATATATAACTGATTCACTTTGTTGTAAAGCAGAAACTAACACACCATTGTAAAGCATTTATACTCCAATAAAGATGTTAAAAAAAAAAAAACCACAATGAGCTATCACCTCACAGAAAATAAATAAATAAAATAAAATGGATATCCAACATGGACCTACTTATAGCACAGGGAACAATTCTGCTCAATACTTTGTAACAACCTAAATGGGAAAAGAATTTGAAAAACAATAGATACATGTATATGTATAACTGAATCACTTTGCTGTACACCTGAAACTAACACAACATTGTTAATAACTCTACTCCCATATAAAATAAAAAGTTAAAATTTTAAAATAAATAAATAATTAATTAAAAAAATAAAGAGCCAGAATTATATGATTTAGAAAACATAACATTTTAAAGGGCCAACTAAGGTCTCTGTTTTAACTCAATCACTTGCTAGTCTGTCTATTTGTTGAATAAACATTTGTCTAGGGGGTTGAATGACATTGCTCATGTGTAGAATACCACAGAAGTGTGTCAGTAAACCCCTGAAGTTCATTCCGTCATATGTAAGGGTACTGTTTAATTTACTGAGATTCTACTCTTTGCTATGAAACATTCTAGGAACTTGGGATACATTCAGAACCAAACAGACAAAAGTCTCTGCCTCTAAGAAAGTTACATTCTAGAACAGGCAGCCACACAATAACAAAATACATCAACTGTATAATCATATGGTACGGGTACTGTTTGAATAGTGTCCTCCCAAATGTATGTCCACCAGGATCCTGGGAAGATGACCTTATTTGGGTCGTGGCAGATGTAATCCAGTTAAGCTGAGGTCACACTGGATTCGTGTGGGCGCTGAATCCAGTATCAGTGGTGTCCTAAGAAGAAGAGGGAATCTGTACACAGAGAGACACACAGAGGAAAGACGGCCACATGGAGACAGAGGCGGAGATTGGAGGTATACTGCCAGAGCCTGAGAATCCAAGGATTTCTGGCAAAAGCACCGGATGCTAGAAGAGTAGGGAAGTCAAGGAAGGATTCTTCCCAAGAGCCTGCAGAGTGCGCACGGCCCTGCTGACACCTTGATTTTGGACTTCCAGTCGCCAAAACTGTGAGAGAGTAGATTTCTGTTGTTCAGTTTGTGGGAACTTGTTACAGCAGTCCTAGGAAACTAATGCAGGAGGTTAAGAGGCGGTTGAGTGTCTTGGAAAGTACTCGGGTAAGGGATTGGGCATGCTAAATGGGGGGAGGGTTTTCACCGTTAAATAGGAGATTCAATGTAGGCTTCACTGGGAAGGTGAGAGTAGAGTGAAGATTTGGAGTTGGGAGAACTGGTGATGTGGATCCTGGGTGAGGAGCCCTCCAGGTAGAAGTGGGAGTGAGCCTGGCAGACCCGAGGAAGAGCAAGGAGGCTCGTGTGGCTGGAACCAGTGAGGGTGGGGAGAGTCCAAGAAGTTTATGGAGTTGACCAGGGACACGGGACCATCACAGTAGATCGGCTGACTGCGTCTCGCGGTGGGTACTCCTACAGTTTTGAGCAGAGGATTGACATCATCTAATCTGGTTCTAAAAGGATCACTGCAGAAGCTCCGGTGACTTTAGGGATAGGTCTACTGGAGAAACCCATTCAGAGACAATGGAGGCTTGGAGCACAGAGGCAGTGATCTAAGTGGAAAGATGTAGTTTAATCCTGAATGTACTTCAAAGGTAGGGTCACCAGGATTTGCCGACAGACTACATGTTGGCGTGTGAGAGAAACAGGAGCCAGAGACAGCCTCAGATGTCAGGGGTTTTGGCCTGAGCAGCTGGAAGAACGAAAATGCAACAGCTGAGAGGGGGAAGCTGTGGGTGCAGAAGGCTCTGTTGTGGCGGGGGTGGGGGGCAGTGCTGGAAGTCAGAGGCTTGGTTTGCCCCCTGCTACATTTTAAGATGCCTGGTAGATATCCAAGTGGAGATGTCAGGCGTGCGGCTGGGTGTATGAATCCACAGTTCAAGAGCAAGGAGTGAGCTGGCGTATAAAACTGAGTCATAGGCACATACATGGAATTTAAAACCATAAACCAGGTGAGATCACCAAGAGCATGCAGGCATTGAAGAGGCCCAGCCACTGATCCCAGGCCACGTCTCTCTAAGGAACCAGGAAGCCACATGCAGAAAGTTGTCAAGGAGGACTTCATCCGGCAGGACAAATGAGGCTGCTGGGTTAAGAGAGGTGGGGACAGGGAAGGAGTCTGCAGTTAACACTGTGTTCAGTATCTTTGGATAAAATGCGTAGGTGAAACCTTAATGAAAACGGGTTTGAAAGAGAATGGGAGAACCGGGTACGATGAGTACCAATAACCCTTTCATAGCGTTTTGCTGAAAAGAGGAGCAAATTATTAATTTTATTTTGCAACGATATATGTATTCCAATTGGTCAAGTTCTTCAGTGATGTATTAGTAATTAATCTATTTCTTATAAATACCAAACTATAATATATATACTACAATGTTATACACAAATAATAATACATGTTATGTAATTATGTAAATGTAAGTCAGAAAGAGAAAAACAAATATTGTATATTAACGCATACACGTGGAATCTAGAAAGATGGTACAGATGAACCTATTTGTAGGGCAGGAATAGAAAGGCAGATGCAGAGAATGGACGTGTGGACATGGGGCGGGGAGGGGAGGGTGGGATGAATTGGGAGATAAGGTTTGACGTAAATACACTACCATGTGTGAAATAGCTAGTGGGAACCTGCTGTATAGCACTGTGCTACACAGCACAGGGAGGTCAGCTCGGTGCTCTGTGATGGCCTAGGTGGGTGGGATCGGGGGCGGTGAGAGAGGTCCAAGATGGAGGCGATGTGTATATGTGTACGGCTGATACACTTTGCTGTGTGGCAGAAACTAACACAACATTGTAAAGCAATTATACTCCAATTTAAAAAAAAAGACAAAATTACTCAGTTGAAAAAAAAATTATATAATGTTGTCAATCAAACTTTTTATTTTGAGATCATTGTAGGCTCACATGCACTCATAAGAAATAACACAGAGAGATCCTGCATACCCTACACCCAGTTTCCCCCAAGAATAATGTCTTGGGAAACTCTAATACAATATAACAACCAGGATACGGACACTGAGACAATCTTGTTCAGATTTCCCTAGTTTTACCTATATTCATTCGTGTGTGTGTGTGTGTGTGTGTGTGAGACCACAGCATCCCTCGTGTTGGCCTCTCATAACCACACCCATCTTCCTCCCACCTCCTCATCTTCCAGCCACAACCCCTTGGACGGTTTACAAATCTGTTCTCCATTTCTATAATTTTGTCTTCTCAAGAAGGTTATACAAATGGAATCATACAATATATAACCTTTTGGGATTGGCTTTTCTCACTCAGCAACACCTCGGAAGATTCACAGGTTGATATGTATTGTATATCAACAATGTGTTCTTTTCAGCTGCTGAGTAGTATTCCACAGTATGGACAGACCAAAGTTATTTAATTGTTTACTGAAGGACTTGCGGGTTGTTTCCAGTTTGTGGCTATTACACAGAAAGCTGCCATGAACGTTCATGTACAGTTTTTTTGTGCGAACATAAAACTTCATTGCTGTGGGATAAATGCCCAGGAGTACAACTGCTGGGTTGTATGGTAACCAAATGGCTAGTTGTACATGAAATTACCAAACTGTTTTCCAGCGTGGCTGTACCATTTTATCTTCCCTCCAGCAAGGTATGAGTTGCCTAGTTTTTCCTGCATTCATCAGTGACCACACTGTTGTTTTAACTTGCATGTTACCTACTTTTTCCTTGATGGACCATGCTTTTGATGTCTAATCTAAAAATTCTTTGCTAAGTCCTAGGTCTTAAAGATTTGTTTCTATTTTTTTCCTAAAAGTTTTATAGTTTTAGGTTTTACATTTAAGTTTGGAGTATGTATGTGTGTACCCATACATGCTCCTTAGGTATATACAGACTACTAAAATCCAAAACTTACTATAAAACTACTCACTAATTTTTGCTATATGTCTGTCCAGTCTTGTTTTTGTGTAAAAAGTTTACATTTATAGATGTGTATTTGAAAGTTTACACACACACACATACAACACATGTATACATAAACTTTTAAAACACAAAATTAGGATTGTATCACCTGAATTTTTCAGTAACAATCACGAACCTTCTCCACGGCAATGCTCTGTAACATCATTTTTAAAGCTATGCAGTATTCCATCACACAATGTTTTTTTTTTTGAATTTTTGAATTGTATTTTATTTTTTATACAGCAGGTTCTTATTAGTTATCAATTTTATACCCATCACTGTATACATGTCAATCCCAATCTCCCAAGTCATCCCACCCCAACGCCCACCCCCCCCCCACTTTCCCCCCTTGGTGTCCATATGTTTGTTCTCTACGTGTGTGTCTCAACTTCTGCCCTGCAAACTGGTTCATCTGTACCATTTTTCTAGATTCCACATATATGCATTAATATACGATATTTGTTTTTCTCTTTCTGACTTACTTCACTCTGTATGACAGTCTCTAGATCCACCCACGTCTCTACAACTGACCCAATTTCGTTCCTTTTTATGGCTGAGTAATATTCCATCGTATATATGTACCACATCTTCTTTATCCATTCGTCTGTCGATGGGCATTTAGGTTGCTTCCATGACCTGGCTATCGTAAATAATGCTGCAATGAACATTGGGGTGCATGTGTCTTTTGAATTATGGTTTTCTCTGGGTATATGCCCAGTAGTGGGATTGCTGGGTCGTATGGTAATTCTATTTTTAGTTTTTTAAGGAACCTCCATACTGTTTGCCATAGTGGCTGTATCAATTTACATTCCCACCAACAGGGTAAGAGGGTTCCCTTTTCTCCACACCCTCTCCAGCATGTGTTGTTTGTAGATTTTCTGATGATGGCCATTCTAACTGGTGTGAGGTGATACCTCATTGTAGTTTTGATCTGCACTTCTCTAATAATTAGTGATGTTGAGCAGCTTCTCATGTGCCTCTTGGCCATCTGTATGTCTTCTTTGGAGAAATGTCTATTTAGGTTTCTGCCCATTTTCGGATTGGGATTTTTTTTTTTTAATATTGAGCCACATGAGCTGTTTGTAAATTTTGTAGATTAATCCTTTGTCCGTTGATTCGTTTGCAAATATTTTCTCCCATTCTGAGGGTTGTCTTTTCGTCTTGTTTGTAGTTTCCTTTGCTGTGCAAAAGCTTTTAAGTTTCGTTAAGTCCCATTTGTTTATTTTTGTTTTTATTTCCATTACTCTAGGAGGTGGGTCAATAAAGATCTTGCTGTTTGACATAAGTCAAACAGTGTTCTTCCTATGTTTTCCTCTAACACTTTTATAGTGTCCAGTCTTACATTTAGGTCTTTAATCCATTTGGAGTTTATTTTTGTGTATGGTGCTAGGGAGTGCTCTAATTTGATTCTTTTACATGTAGCTGTCCAGCTTTCCCAGCACCACTTACTGAAGAGACTCTTTTCTCCATTGTATATCCTTGCCTTCTTTGTCATAGATTAGTTGACCATAGGTGTGTGGGCTTATCTCTGGGCTTTCTATCCTGTTCCATTGATCTATATTTCTGCTTCTGTACCAGTACCATATTGTCTTGATTACTGTAGCTTTGTAGAGTAGTCTGAAGTCAGGGAGCCTGATTCCTCCAGCTCTGTTTTCTTCCCTCAAGACTGTTTTGGCTATTCGGGGTCTTTGGTGTCTCCATACAAATTTTAAGATTTTTTGTTCTAGTTCTGTAAAAAATGCCACTGGTAATTTGATGGGGATTGCATTGAATCTGTAGATTGCTTTGGGTAGTACAGTCATTTTCACAGTGTTGATTCTTCCAATCCAAGAACATGGTATATCTCTCCATCTGTTTGTATCATCTTTAACTTCTTTCATCAGTGTCTTATAGTTTTCTGAGTACAGGTCTTTTACCTCCTTAGGTAGGTTTATTCTTAGGTATTTTATTCTTTTTGTTGCAGTGGTGAATGGGATTGTTTCCTTAATTTCTCTTTTTCATCTTTCATGTTGAGTGTATAGGAATGCAAGAGATTTCTGTGCATTAATTTTGTTTAATACATCTCGTATCATCGGTCATTTTGGTTATTTGCAAACTGCTGCTCTATCAAATGGAGCTTTCCACATTATCTGGGATCTGCTGGTTCCTCTTGTGTCCTCTGGCTAGTGTGTCTCCTCTGGAGGTGGCAGCATGGAAGATGGGCCGGATGCACTGAAGAACAGACCTGGACCCATCGTTCCTTCTCATTACTGCCACCCTTGGACAGTGAGTTTCCTGAGCGTCTTGAAATTTAAAGAATTCAAAAATCGTCTGGTAAAGACCCAGGGCAAAACATGAGGAAGTTTGGGGGTGAGGAGGCCAGGGCAGATTTGGGAGCCAGCCAGCTGGAATGACTTATTTTTCTCTTTGCCCTGCGTCATCCTTTCTCGAGAGGTGGGCACAGTGTGTGTGTGAACCGGTGGACGGACAGAAGTAGAAGACGCAGAAGCTCCCCTCATTTCTTTGAGACTCCCTGAGTGTGACAGAAGCCAAAGAGGTATTTGTTTCTTCTGTGGTTTCCTTGCTTGACAAAAAACAGCTCTCCTGAACTGCTACAGACTTTTCTTTCCTGATCTAGTTGCCTCTGTGGTCCTGATGCTGCCAGGGTATGGAAAGACAGCAGGGATTTCAAGCTTCCCAGATCGACCTAGGCTCAGCCCTGGCTCTGCCATTTCCTGCTTTCTAACTGGCAAAAAGGAAGTAATAACTTACCTTGTGGGACCATCCTGAGGATTAAATAAGAAAATACGTGAAAAGCACCAGTGCCTGGTGTTTAGTAGGTCCTCTAGAATTGGTAACCTTTTGATCCATTTGTAGGGGTCCCTCCCAGGGATCAGTGTCCCGCTTCCTGGGAGCAGAGACATGTGAGGGAGTGAAGGGTTTTGCTTGTGCCTGGGTACTGGCATTTGCTGTCCTCAGCAAGGCAGAGAGGTTAGAATCCACCATGCGGAGGCACTCACGCCATGAGTCAGAGTTCAGTTTCTAAAAGTCAGAGACACTTAACCTGGCTTTTCATGTTTCCTTGGAACTTCTTTCTCTGTTTTTATCTTGTCTCTTAGACCCTTTAACAAACTTTCTGAATTAATGGTGATGGACCTATGTCCAACACTGATCTTTCCTACCTCATTTGAAGAGCAAACCTAGGTGTGAAGATTCACCCCGGGGGTCCGTCGGAAATGCAGATTTCTGCCTCTAACTCTGGTGATTTTGACTAGTGGCCACACACAGTATTTCATGTATTTCTCCTGATCTAGGAAAGTCAGTCCCTCCAGGACTGAAAGAGATGTCTGAAGCCTACAGCACTCATGGCTAGGAGAGACAGTGCAGCTGGGGCTTCCATCAGCCTCAGAACCCAAGGTCGTGGGCACTTGCTATTTTTTCATGGTAGGTATTTAGTTTGGTTACCATAGTTCAATATTGAAACCAAAATATTATCATTTTCTAAATCAAATAAAACCCCAATATTTATTTGTGGACCCATTTTTCACTTCAAGATACTATTAAAATTAAAAAGGGAAAAACACCAAGTATGCGTGAGTATGTGGAGAAACTGGAACTTCTTTTTTTTTTGGCCACACCATGCAGCGTGTGGGATCTCAGTTCCCCGATCAGGGATCGAACCCGGGTCCCCTGCATTAGAAGACTGGAGTCCTAACCACTGGACTGCCAGGGAAGTTCTGACACTGGAACTCTTATACACTGATGAAGGGAGGATGCAAACTGTTAGAACAAGGTATCTGAGGGTATTTTGCTCTAATTTAGTAAGGGTGGAGATACGGAGGTGTGTGTGTGACCGAACAATTCCACCTCCTGAGCTAGAGAGACATTCACACGCGTGCACCAGGACACGTGTGCAGGTACGCTCAGGACAGTATGGGCTACCGTAGCTCTGCACTAGGAATAAGCCCAAACGCCCAAGAGCAGTGGGACAGAGCACACACAGTGGAGTTCAAGGCGGAGTTCCACTGCAGTCATGAAAATGAGCGATGCGGGGCTGTGCGTGTGAACGTGAGTGAATCTCACGGACGATGAGTAAGGCACAGAATGCACAGCAGTTTGATATCATTACCTAGTATTTAAAGACACAATACTTGATGTTCCTCACAGGCACGCGTTATCTCAGGGATGAAAGTCTTAGGAGTGTGTTTGTCAGTATCAGACCCCAGGGTGCCTCGGTGGGGAGGGGAGAGGGGTGTGGATTGGGACTGATTTATTTCTTTCAAAAGCTATCTGAAATTTGGCAAAACTTCAGATTTTCTCATTCTGCGTGCCGAGTAGATGGAGGTTTGTTTTTGTTCTTCTATAGTTTTCTAGGTTCACAGAACTTCAGAATAATTTTTAGAAGATATCAGTACAGATGTTCTGCATCAACTAAATAATAATCCTTCTCATTCCAAACTTGGGAGTTTATGAGACTCTCTGCTTGTGTCATCAGAGTAACCCCAAAGTAGGCAGGGGAAGTGCTGCGTCCATTTGAAGAGAGGGAAGCTCAGAGCGGCCACTGACCAGCTCAACGTCACACAACCAGTAAGAGGTAAAGCCAGGATTCAGACCCAGGTTCCAAATCCGTGCTCTTCCCCTGCCCCGACCCCCCATCATCTGACACCTTTCTAGATCTCTTTATTTGTAATGAGCACTTCAGTGCCCTGTATTGTATAACTCTGAGAGCCTTTTTTCAATAACAGGAATCACTTTCATTTGGTAGACTGAAAAATCAATATAGACAGCTATTTCAAGATATATTAATATATTAAAGCGACATATTCAGGAGCATAGGGTAAAGCAGTGTTGGAACCTATACTGCCACCCATGAACTCCTAATTCATGTAGGATTTATTCTTTTCAGCCACAAACTAAAAACCAAGTTTATAACCGTTTATAATCCAATTCTTATAAATACTTTAACATAATTTGTTCATTGCATGATTATAACATTAAAACATGGTAGCCCCCTAAATTATTAACAGTAGGGCAAGGGCTAGGTAACTGTGGTTAATTCAGTCATTAACGTTTGCGTCGTGAAGACTCTTCAGCAACGGGTAAGAACGGTACTTAGCCAGTGTGCACAGGTCCGGGTGAGTGACTGTTTATGGCTGGTGTCCATTCTGATTAGCTACTGCCCATGACTCCTGTGTCAACGCCTGTGCTGTACCAGTTGTTAAGTATCTTTAATAATGCCCTTCTTACAATGCACCATTAAGTGGGTAATAGCAGAAATCAAGTTATATTACACTATGATTACAATCTTAGAGATATGTATACACAAAAACCCCATATATGCACACACACACATAACCGACTTACGCAGCTAGAATTACTGGTGCGTTTTCCTCTATCACACACGCGTTTTCCACAATTTGATACTGATTTTATAATTTGAAGATCAAATATTGGAATCTTTTCTTACATCTGTCCTGAGTCAGCCACTTTATGACCCTATCCTAGACTTTTCACTCAATTCTGCTCTTCCCACGAGGGCACAGTTTATGTGCCGAGGCAGTGAAGTGTAATTCCTGGCTGAAAGACGAGACACAATGGCTCTGCTTTGTTTTCAGGTAAGATCAAATGCACTGGACTTATTTTATGTGTTTCTATTTTGCCAAGGGTACTACAAATTATACAGACATATGGAAAGACCAAATGCTATCAGCTCCTCTTAATGAAAGTCTGGTCCTCTTAAACCCCACAGTTCTCTCAAGTCTTATTTTTCCTCTTGGGATGTTACAGACACCCACACGTCACTTGCTGAAAACGCATGCTTAGTACTATCAGATAAAGTACAGTTTCATCAAATATTGGTAAACCTTTCAAATCTTATAAACCCTTGTGACGGTATTATATTTTATGTTTCTCAACCTTCCTAACCACGAGAATTCATCCTTACAATTCAGAGGGATGAAACCGGAATTTTAAAAAATAGGTCCAGGTTTTTTGTTACACATCCGTATGTGTTCTGAATGCTCACTCTTGGGATTTCATTCCATCAACAGGAGTTGACGTCAGTTAAACTTACCTTCTTTTCCACTTACCTGATGAAAGGGGCTATTTTAAAGTGACTTACATCTTTATACCAATAGCTACTTTTTCTCTTTTTGAAATGATCAGTTTCTTAAGAAATTATAGATTCAAAATATAAGGGGTAGCCATGAGGTTATGAATCAAGAAGCAGAAACACCAAAACAGCGTAATATTTCACTATATGTAACAGTTAACACATAAAATCCAATCCAGCTCAGCCATATTAAATGATTTCAAGTTGGATGTCAATTAAATATATTATGTAAGCAAAAGCTGTAGCATACGGCAGGATGATAGGTAATTTGAATTCTTTTCATGCACTGCTTTTCCTGCAGAAGTATCTAGCAACATCCCAACACCTGGCTTTTTATCTGGCATTAGCTGTGCAGAAATGCCATTTTGCGCTATCATTGCAAAAGTGTATCACTTATGAAATTGATTCCTGACACATGGTGTCGTAGAAGGTTAATGGTTAATTAATTTAGCCAGTGGTAGGATTTGCTATGTTTAATTATGCATGAGATGATGGCCTTTTAATTCGTTTATATTTCCAGTAAGACTATAAACTTCTGCAATATTATGAGAAAGATATGTAAAATGATTGTACAGATTAGCTCATGTTTTCAAACACTGGAAGCATTTGCAAATTCAACAGTAACCAAACAAATGAGCTCAGATATTTAACAGCCATGTACTTCATGATGGAAATCCATGCTGAAAACTTAGTTCTCCATAAACCTTAAATGCTCACAACTAAGAGTTTATTTTCTATTAAGAGGGTCTACAAAACTCAGTGATATTGTTTCTCCCTAATTTTTCTAGCCAGATCCAGTGAACAATGGGAGAGCAAAGCCAGGGTTGGAAGAAACAATAATAATAATCTGACCTCCAACATCTGAATGTGCCTCTATTTGCCACCCTTCAATGCCTTTTGAATGGGGAAGATTCGATTCTTTTAGGTGCCCATGGCTGGGTCTTCTTCCAGCCACCTTGATACTCTTTTTGCTCTTAAAACTCCTTGGCTGAGCAACCGAGCGTACAGATTGGCATTACAACCTTCTATTTTCCTTCCTACCAAATAAAACCCAGAGCCTCCAAAATGTTAAAAGACACAGTGTCGTCACCTGATCCTTTTCCAACTCAAGTGAAAGGCTGTTAAAGAAAACCAAAAAGGAAGAAGGGGAGGAGGAAGAAGGGGAAGTAAGCGGGAGGGAGAAGTGGGGGGATGGGTGGGCAGGGGGAGACCATGCTCACTCAGCAAGAGCCAGGGGAAAACTAGAGAATGGGCAAGATGGGACCAAGGCCCTGGCATCAGGGCAGCAGTAGAGCTGGAGACAGTGCTGGGACGGAGGGAGCCTAGTGCCCGCCACCTTCCCCTCCAGGAGATGGAAGCCCGCAGTGGGAAAGCGCTGTGCACCGGGAGTCCCCAGATTCCCTTTCAGAGCATTTGCAGTTGTAACGTTGGGCGAGAAGGGGCTCAGGTAGAGAGAGAAGGTGTGCCCGGCAGCCAGGATGGAACCAGGATGGGGTAAGAGTTGAACCGGCTCATTTGTTTCCGAGGGAAATAAACGACTGTGCGTTTGAGGGCAGTTAGTTAAATTTAGCAGTTAGAGTCTGTCATGCAGAACTGGAAATGTGAGCTTTTATTTTATTTTATTTTTTTTACATCTTTATTGGAGTATAACTGCTTTACAATGGTGTGTTAGTTTCTGCTTTGTAACAAAGTGAATCAGTTATACATATACATATGTTCCCATATCTCTTCCGTCTTGCGTCTCCCTCCCTCCCACCCTCCCTATCCCACCCCTCCAGGCGGTCACAAAGCACTGAGCTGATCTCCCTGTGCTATGTGGCTGCTTCCCACTAGCTATCTACCTTACGTTTGGTAGTGTATATATGTCCATGCCTCTCTCTCACTTCATCCCAGCTTACCCTTCCCCCTCCCCGTGTCCTCAAGTCCTTCCTCTATGTCTGTGTCTTTATTCCTGTCCTGCCCCTAGGTTCTTCAGAAACTTTTTTTTTTTTTTAGATTCCATATATATGTGTTAGCATACGGTATTTGTTTTTCTCTTTCTGACTTACTTCACTCTGTATGACACACCCTAGGTCCATCCACCTCACTACAAATAACTCAGAAATGTGAGTTTTTAAACTATGTCTTTAGGCTGTTAATAGGTGAATGGTAATGACATGGCAATGAGCCTGCCCTGTCTAACCAGACAACTGAGCTTCCGTTTGGCCTGCACTACTGCAGTACACTGAAGTGTCAAGACCCACCGGAACTGCCGATTGGTCCAAATCAGCCAACTTAGAAAGAACTTTGGACTATTTAAGGGCAAGGCACTGTGGAGTTCATCTGGTACAACTCACATTTTGTGTGTATAGACTTGAAATGCAGAGGGTTAGGGGATTCTTCCAAGGTCACACAAATGATCAGCCTCCGAAGTATATAAAGTACTTTCCCTTCACACATTAAGGCTCCCAGATAAGAAAAATGAAAGCATCCCGGTCATACTTTTAGGAAACTCCTATCCTAACACCTCAGAAGTTATTTATTCTGTGATGATTATTTAGCACTAGTCTTTAAGGAAGATTCACTGGTGACAACTGAGACACGGTGAATACCAGAATCATGCATATAAAATTCTCCTTTTACAACCAGATGCCCAGGAAGACAGGAAGTGTCTGATTTCAGATTGTGGCTCTGACAGATAACTGTGACTGCAGAAATCACACACAATCAGCTAGCTGGTAGCCTCTATTTTATCAGCTATAGGAGTTCTCCAAGGAGAGGAGTTGATGTCTATTGTAAGGTGACAACCATGACTGCAACCTAAATGATATCACAGGCTTCTTAGATGAACATTACTTCTTTCTTTTTTTCTTTTTTCTTTTTTTTTTTTGCGGTACGCGGGCCTCTCACTGTTGTGGCCTCTCCCGTTGCGGAGCACAGGCTCCAGACGCGCAGGCTCAGCGGCCATGGCCCACGGGCCCAACCGCTCCGCGGCATGTGGGATCTTCCCGGACCGGGGCACGAACCCGTGTCCCCTGCACCGGCAGGCGGACCCCCAACCACCGCGCCACCAGGGAAGCCCACATTACTTCTTTCTTGAATGTACTTCATTGATGGTTAATGAGTGTGGCTTAGAATCAGCTGAGTCATAGATTCAGCTTTGACCTCATGATATATAGGCTTTATTTGGAGTTTTTTAATATATAATAGGTCTTAGAGCCACCTTGCTAAAGTTAACAAGAGTATTCGCAACAACTGTTGTTACCTGCTCGTCCTTGGTTTGCTATCTCATTGGCTTTTCCACCCTGAGTGAAAACTGCCACACAATAATAATTCATCAGGTTATTTGTTCATCCATCCATTCATTCACCAAACATGCATTGCGTACTTGAAATGTCCTATACGCTGCTAGGCACTCTGCATAAATGACCTTTCACCCTTAAAACAATCCTGCAACACAGAGATTTTTGTGTGTCCCATAGTACAGACAGGAGACCAATGAAATCAGGCCTGTGTACAATCAGGGCACTCCAGTCTGCTACCCCAAGAAATGTGAACACGACACGCCAAATACTATTAATCTCCATATGGACACTTAGCCATATTTGCATAGGAGGTAACTAGCCTTTCTTGCTGGATCATTTATTTATCTCAAGTTTCCAAGTAAACATTTTTCTCCTGGCGTGTCTACCAAACCTTAATGGTTCTTGGTTCAGAAATGGCAAACACTGTGCAATTCTAAAACAAAGACAGCTGCTAAGGTTGGATACATGATGGTCTATAATGTGAACTGTCTGGTCATTTCTGTTTTAAAATATCTGTGTAAAGAGCTGAAATCTTTGGATCAAGAAATGGGAGTGTAAATCTGCTTTAAATTATAGTAACCACTTCTCAGAGGTTTAATTCTCAACTTGCACGCCATGGATGTAACTCAAGTGCCAAGAAAAGTGGGTGAATGGGCGTCTGATTACTTTTCGAATGTATTTGTCTCAGATGTGTTCTCTGCTAGGAAGCCTGTAGTGTACTACCTGGCAGACAGGTCCACAGGGGGACCTCACCCCCATACTTCCACCTCCTATTGCTTATGCCCTGTGTAACCCCTTCACCTTTGAGTGCAGGTGGCGCCTGGGACTGGCTTATAAGCCACAGAAGATGGCAGAGGTGATGACATGTCACTTTCAAGATTCGGTTATGTTATGTAAATCTCCATCCTTGACTGGAAGAAGAGATTCTCCTTGATAATTTGAGGAGGTCAGTGGTCATGCTGGACAAGCCCATGTGTCAAGGAAGTGCAGGTGGCATCTAGAAGCTGAAGGCGACCTCCAGACAAGAGCGAGCCGAAAGCTGGGACCCTCATCAAATAGCCCCAGGAAACACATCCTGCCAACAACCTAAGTGAGCGAGGAAATGGATTCTCCCCCCACCCACCCCCAGACGAGGATGCAGCTAGCCAAGACCTGACTCTGAGTCTTGTGCCCAGACTCCCAAGCCATGGAACCTGAGAGAGACGTGTGTTGTTCTAAGTCATTTCTGTGATTAGTTACACAGCAATTTAAAAAACGAACCTAAGTACTCATTTGGTGGTTTAGCAGCCTCATATGTTTACCTTTCCATCCCCCTCACTGGGCTGTGAGCCAGCTTACAGAATGGGGCTGGACTGTGTCTTGGTTTACTTTTGTTCCCCACTCCCCCTGGTGTTTAGCACACTTACGTGACACACAGACAGTCAGGAAGTGTGCACTGAATAATCCAGTGAGCGGACGAATGAATGAATATGGCACCTTAGCATTCGGGGTCTGTATCAACCACACGCCGCTTTTTCCTCTAATATCTCTTGGTTAATCAACGTGCTGAGGAAACTGAAACTATTTCCTTTTCTAAGCAAGTCGTTTGTCTTCATTAAAATGGAGCTGCTGTCCTATTTTCTGGTCATACTGTTTGATTAGACCCTTCTGGAATATTTTGTAGAATTCTCCGTGGTTTTCACTAGCCTACATAATTCTGTGCCACCAGCTACTTCGATGAGCTAGCTAGTTTTCTCCAACTAATTATTTCAAATGCTAGGCACCAATTCCTGAGGCTCCCCATTACCTCCTTTCTATGAAGGGAATCTGCACAAATTTCCTTTCTCTGAACCAATTTAAATCCACACGACGAGAACTTGATCTCTTATTCTGTCGTTAGCAATAATAATTATATTCAGACTTTTAGACGATGAAAGCACTTTAAACCAATTATTTTACCTGTGTTATACCCAGAGGTAGGCTTGCTACGTAATCCCCATTTTTTGGATAAGAAAAGAGAGGCTGAAAATGTGTTTGGAAGTAACCTGTAGGTTATTTATTTTCTCAATCAACAATTTATTAAGCACTGAGAATATGTGGAGAATGGTATTTAGAAAAAATGAAAGGAAGGAAGAAAGGAAGGGAGGGAGGGAGGAAGGAAAGAGGGAAGGAAGGAAGAAAGGAAGGAAGGAAGGGAGGGAGGGAGGGAGGGAGGGAGGAAGATGTGTCTTGCCTGCCTTATTAAATTATAAGTTCTCCATAGTTTCATCTGTGTTTTTTCAATTTTACTTCTTCTACTAGTAATTCCACAAGAAAAGCTGGGCATAAGGCTTCATCACCTTACAGCTAGAAAAATACACCAGACTTCTGCTTGTCTTAGTGCTTCTGGGTTTTCCCAGCCTCTGTTTATCCATCTCAGGATTTGGAGAATATTTTGTTAAGCTCAATCTTATTGCTTCTGAGGTTCCTACAGTGATTTCCTGTGACTAATATTTAAGATACAATCATTCTTGCTTGGTTAAAAACCCTTTTAGACATTTCATTCACCCTTCCTTCCCAATCTAATATCCTCTGTTAATGTCTTCCTTATTTCATAACCAGGAATTCTCTACATCAACTGTGATGACTAGCTTATTGCCCCTTTAAGCAAAACTTCTCCTCCACTTGTTTTCTATACACCATCTCTTCAAGCCAACATGCCCTCCTGGCTCATGCAGGACAACCTGACTTCCCTCTCCTCCTATAAAAGCAGGTACAACATTTACCTCTGATTCACCTTTTCCTCCTCAATTAGGCCTTAATTCTTTGCCTCTCATACACCTGAACTTTTTCATTTTGCTGCATTTATACCAGTGGTCCCTGAACCAGCAGTATTAGCATCACCTAGAAACACACATTCTTGGACCCCACCTCAAATATACTGCATCAGAAGTACTGAGGGCAGATCCCAGAAAACCATTTTAAAAAGCCCTCCATGTGATTCTGATGCCCTTTAAAGTCTGAGAGCAAATGACTGATATGTGTAAATATAAGTAAAAACACATACAAACATAACACGCACACACACACAAATTTCCAAAAGGGTATGTCACTGAAAAAAATTAGATCCCCATTTAGATCGTAAGCTATTTCAGATGGCAGGAAGCATATGATAAAATTTCACTAGTATTATGAGTGTTTTTCTAACACCCATAGCACCTAGAGCAGTATTTTGCACATATTTTGTACTTAACTACATGTTTAGCTAAATGCCACTTGTTCCTTTATCCCACCTTGGCTTATTAACAAAGCATATTCGACCAAAAGGGTACAAAGGGAAGAAAATAAATGAAGCACGTTATTCTTATTAAGTATGTATTTGCAGCTCTGATTAAGTCTAGGAAAACCAAAATTAGTTCTGCACGCAGAGCTCTTGCCCTGGGGCTCCTGTGTACCTTCTATAGCTATACCTTCTTCAAAAGGTTCCAGTCAAACTGAGCTATTTGTGTCTCCCCAGCAGTATCTCTAAGCTGTACCTTCTACCTGGGATGCCCTCTGTTCCTTACCTGCCTGCATAACTCCTCTGTATCCTTCAAGGTTCACCTTCAAGAAGCTTCCTGCCCCCCATTCCATCATAGTGAGACACCCCTCCCTCGTGCTCCCGGGGTACCCTCTATTTATCCCTATCCTGGCACTCACTACACTATATTACAAAATCACCTCCACCTGTCTGTCTGTCTGCTCCACTGCACTGAATAGTAAGCACCTTGAAGACAGACAGGTCTCACGGAGGTATTCTATTCTGCTTGTCATGTAAGTTGTTGACCAGGAAAAAAAAATGGCTAAGATTTGATATTAGATGTAATTCAGTTTTCTATGCTTTAATTTCCTCAACAAGCAAACATGAATGTATTTTATGCCAGCAACCTATGTAGTTCAGAATTAGAATGCAGTTCATGTCTGCTGGTCCCTGAAGGGATCGGGGACCCCCGAGGCAGTTTCGGTTTCCTCCTGATGTCCAGGGGACACTGACACTGCCTTTCTTCAGCAGCTACACCAGCGATCCAGAAGCATAAATGTCAGACTTGGGAGAAGCTCCGGCACAGGTTGTGTTGTATTTTCAAGCACCACCTGCAGCTCCCGCGGGAAAGTTTGCACATGGCTGCTTCCCATGAGGACAGCCTCCTTGACTACGCACTGCATGGGCTCCACTCAAATCTGTGCAGATGATGGGTCACTGCGCTCAGGGGAGGAAAAGCTCCTTTTCTTGTGATTGGTGCTTCCTAATCACCTAACAGGGCACTGGGGCACGCAGAGGAGAAAAGACAAACAAATACCTTTGGGTGATCATCTTCCAGGCCGGTGAACCCCATCCCACTGCTCAGGACAGAGAACAATTTGTTCAGGACACCACCAAGCACTAGCGACTTGGTTGCCTACAAAAGGAAACCATCCCATAATTGCTGCAGCATTTAGAGCTAATTCCTGTTCTCCTTCACAGTCTCTGGTATCCTGTCCTATAGGACACAAGGCTGCAGAGAGGGCAGCCTCATGGCAAAGCCACGTAGGCACGGGACCCCAAGAGCTGTGCGCAGTGCCAGGAAATATAGTGGCGCCGGGAACAGCCCGGAGATTCCTTAGGAACTGTCATCCCTCTGAGAAGATGACCTTCCCATCCTGTGGGCATCTGTCTCCTCATAGCTTGTTCCTAAGCGTCTGAAGATTCCAAATTTAACATTTTTCCTCACGTATTCTTAAATGAAGATATTCTCCTCATTTAAGAAACTGCTTATCTTGATGAAGTCAGGAGAGATTTTCTGCATATATTCATAAACATATTCTGTCTCTCAGTTGTGAGGGGAGGAAAGCTAAAATGAGGGTTTAAAATGGCATCTGGTTAGCAGCCCCCAGTGCAGTTCCTCATCCGTGAAAACTCAGAGGAAGAAGAAAACCCTCCCGGCTGACAACCATGACTACAGGCACCCTAACATTTCAACGGGATGTTTGGGGAAACAGTTGCTAATCACTGGACAGGTGATGCTTGGTGGAGAGAATCCAATGTAGGAAATGCTGGCTGATGGAAGATGGCAGAGGAAGGGGAGGATAGCTACTCCTCTGGCCCCAGACACCTCTGTCTCAGGGACCCAAGACCTGCACAAGTCAGAAATTTAACAGCACAAGAGTGAGGAAGTCATGACCCAAAAGGACTAGAGCTAAGTATCAAAACCAATGAGAATAGATATGAATCTAAATAATGGTTGTACCATTATTTGCAAAATGGGGCAGCTTTCCTTACATGGTAAGGAAAACAAGACCCGTATATATGCTGTCTACAAGAGACCCACTTCAGACCTAGGGACACATACAGACTGAAAGTGAGGGGATGGAAAAAGATATTCCATACAAATGGAAATCAAAAGAAAGTTGGAGTAGCAATTCTTATATCAGACAAAATAGACTTTAAAATAAAGACTATTACAAGAGACAAAGAAGGACACTACGTAATGATCAAGGGATCGATCCAAGAAGAAGATATAACAAATCTAAATATTTATGCACCCAACATAGGAGCACCTCAGTACATAAGGCAAATGCTAACAGCCATAAGTGGAAATCGACAATAACACAGTAATAGTAGGGGACTTCTAACACCCCACTTTCACCAATGGACAGATCATCCAAAATGAAAATAAATAAGCAAACACAAGCTTTAAATGATACATTAAACAAGATGGGCTTCATTGATATTTATAGGACATTCCATCCAGAAACAACAGAATACACTTTCTTCTCAAGTGCTCATGGAACATTCTCCAGGATAGCCCATATCTTGGATCACAAGTCAAGCCTTGGTAAATTTAAGAAAATTGAAATCGAATAAAGCATCTTTTCCGACCACAACGCTGTGAGACAAGATATCAATTACAGGAAAAAATTCTCTAAAAAATACAAACATATGGAGGCTAACCAATACACTACTTAATAACCAAGAGATTCCTGAGGAAACCAAAAAATACCTAGAAACAAATGACAATGAAAACACGAGGACCCTAAACCTATGGGACGCAGCAAAAGCAGTTCAGAGGGAAGTATATAGCAATGCAATCCTACCTCAAAAAAAAAGAATCGTCTCAAATAAACAACATAACCTTACACCTTAAGCAATAAGAGAAAGAAGAACAAAAAAACCCCCCAAAGTTAGCAGAAGGAAAGAAATCATAAGGATCAGATCAGAAATAAATGGAAAAGAAATGAAGGAAACAATAGAAAAGATCAATAAAAGTAAAAGCTGCTTCTTTGAGAAGATAAACAAAATTGATAAACCATTAGCCAGACTCATCAAGAAAAAGAGGAAGGGGACTCAAATCAATAAAATTAGAAATGAAAAAGGAGAAGTTACGACAGACACCACAGAAATACAAAGCATCATAAGAGACAACTACAAGCAACTCTATGCCAATAAAATGGACAATCTGGAAGAAATGGACAAATTCTTAGAAAGGTATAACCTTCCAAGACTGAACCAGGAAGAAACAGAAAATATGAACAGACCAATCACAAGCACTGAAATTGAAACTGTGATTAAAAATCTTCCAACAAAAAAAAGCCCAGGACCAGATGGCTTCACAGGTGAATTCTATCAAACATTTTGAGAAGAGCTAACACGCATCCTTCTCAAACTCTTCCAAGACATTGCAGAGGAAGGAACACTCCCAAACTCATTCTATGAGGCCACCATCACCCTGATACCAAAACGACACAAAGATACTACGAAAATGAAAATTATAGACCAATATCACTGATGAAAATAGATGCAAAAATCCTCAACAAAATACTAGCAAACAGAATCCAACAACACATTAAAAGGATCATACACCATGATCAAGTGGGATTTATCCCAGGGATGCAAGGATTCTTCAATATATGCAAATCAATCAATGTGATACACCATATTAACAAAATGAAGAATAAAAACCATATGATCACCTCAATAGATGCAGAAAAAGCTTTTGACAAAATTCAACACCCATTTATGATAAAAACTCTCCAAGAAGTGGGCAAAGAAGGAACCTACCTCAACATAATAAAGGCCATATATGACAAACCCACGGCCAACATCATTCTCAATGGTGAAAAACTGAAAGCATTTCCTCTAAGATCAGGAATGAGACAAGGATGTCCACTGTCACCACTATTATTCAACATAGTTTTGGAAGTCCTAGCCACAGCAATCAGAGAAGAAAAAGAAATAAAAGAAAATACAAACTGGAAAAGAAGAAGTAAAACTGTCACTGTTTGCTGATTACATGATACTATACACAGAGGATCCTAAAAATGCCACCAGAAAACTACTAGAGCTAATCAATGAATCTGGTAAAGCAGAAGGATACAAAATTAATGCACAGAAATCTCTTGCATTCCTATACACTAATGATGAAAAATCTGAAAGAGAAATTAAGGAAACACTCTCATTTACCACTGCAACAAAAAGAATAAAATACCTAGGAATAAAACTACCTAGGGAGATAAAAGACCTGTATGCAGAAAACTATAAGACATTGATGAAAGAAATGAAAGATGATACAAACAGATGGAGAGATATACCATGTTCTTGGACTGGAAGAATCAATACTGTGAAAATGACTATACTACCCAAAGCAATCTACAGATTCAATGCAATCCCTATCAAATTACCAGTGGCATTTTTTACAGAATTAGAACAATAAATCTTAAAATCTGTATAGAGATACAAAAGACCCCGAATAGCCAAAGCAGTCTTGAGGGTAAAAAACGGAGCTGGAGGAATCAGACTCCCTGACTTGAGACTACTCTACAAAGCTACAGTAATCAAGACAATATGGTACTGGCACAAAAACAGAAACGTAGATCAATGGAACAGGATAGAAAGCCCAGAGATAAACCCACGCGCCTATGGTCAACTAATCTATGACAAAGAAGGCAAGGATATACAACGGAGAAACGACAGTCTTTTCAATACGTGGTGCTGGGAAAACTGGACAGCTACATGTAAAAGAATGAAATTAGAGCACTTCCTAACACCGTACACAAAAATAAACTCAAAATGGATTAAAGACCTAAATTTAAGGCCAGACACTGTAAAACTCTTAGAGGAAAACACAGGCAGAACACTCCATGACATAAATCACAGCAAGATCCTTTTTGACCCACCTCCTAAAATAATGGATATAAAAACAAAAAAAGCAAATGGGACCTAATGAAACTTAAAAGCTTTTGCACAGCAAAGGAAAACATAAACAAGACGAAAAGACAACCCTCAGAATGGGAGAAAATATTTGCAAATGAAGCAACTGACAAAGGATTAATCTACAAAATTTACAAGCAGCTCATTCAGCTCAATATCAAAAAAACAAACAACCCAATCCACAAATGGGCAGAAGACCTAAATAGACATTTCTCCAAAGAAGATATACAGAATGCCAACAAACACATGAAAGAATGCTCAACATCACTAATCATTAGAGAAATGCAAATCAGAACTACAATGAGGTATCACCTCACACCAGTCAGAATGGCCATCATCAAAAACTCTATCAACAATAAATGCTGGACAGGGTGTGGAGAAAAGAGAATCCTCTTGCACTGTTGGTATGGAGGTTCCTTCAAAAACTAAAAATAGAACTATCATACGACCCAGCGATCCCACTGCTGGGCATATACCCTGAGAAAACCATAATTCAAAAAGAGTCATGTACCACAATGTTCATTGCAGCTCTATTTACAATAGCCAGGACACAGAAGCAACCTAAGTGTCCATCATCGGATGAATGGATAAAGAAAATGTGGCACATATATACCATGGAATATTACTCAGCCATAAAAAGGAACGAAATTGAGTTATTTGTAGTGAGGTGGATGCACCTAGAGTCTGTCATACAGAGTGAAGTAAGTCAGAAAGAGAAAGACAAATACCGTATGCTAACACATATATATGGAATCTAAAAAAAGAAAAAATGATTATGAAGAACCTAGGGGCAGGACAGGAATAAAGACGCAGACATAGAGAATGGATTTGAGGACATGGGGAGGAGGAAGGGTAAGCTGGGACGAAGTGAGAGAGTGGCATGGACATATACACACTACCAAATGTAAAACAGATTGCTAGTGGGAAGCAGCCGCATAGCACAGGGAGATCAGCTCAGTGCTTTGTGACCACCTAGAGGGGTGGGATAGGGAGGGTGGGAGAGAGACACAAGAGGGAGGGGATATGCGGATGTATGTATATGTATAGGTGATTCACTTTGTTATAAAGCAGAAACTAACACACCATTGTAAAGCAATTATACTCCAATAAAGATGTTAAAAAAAGAAAAAGAAAAGTTCCCCATTAGGAACCGAAATTTTCAGTGTTATAACTCCAATTGTGAAAAGAACATCAATATACTATTCCACAAACTCTGAGCCCTGGCACCAGGACAGAAAAACAGAACTACAGATCTCCCAAATAACAGAGCTAAATGACAGCCAGTCCTTTCTGAATCTTAATGTCATTCCAGATGAAAAAACAGACTGCCAGGGAAAAAAAGTTCCACAGCGATGCCTGGATTTATGAGTAATCATGGTACTAAATATTTATAAAGCAGGGGAAGTGTACAGAGTGTCCATCATTCTGTAAAATTGTGCCTGCCAAAACATTTAGAAAAGCCTAAAGAAATGCTCTACTCGGCCCCATGATTAGGGCCATGGTTGGAATACAGTCACAGTTTATCATTTATAATTTCCTTCAAACTGGGGTCATCTTTTGATTTTGAAAATAAAAGCATCAAAGATGAAAGGTTTCCTCTTTTTCTTATTTCCCATTTAATCACTGAATATATTCAGTCCTTGTTCATTTTTATATGTGAGCAAAACGTCAAGGCTCAGAAAGACTCAAAGCTGTTAAGATGGTCCTTTTTGATAAACACAGATGAAGGCAACCTGGCATTCCCTTATACATGTACTAACTGCACAAGTACTACATGGCTGTCATCAAAATTTTAAATAGTGGTAAGGAAAAGAAAAAACAAAACAAAATAAAACCGAAACTGCCTCAAATGCCGCCATTCAGAGATATTCACTGCTGATTTGGGAAGTGATATGTTTCTTCATCCTTGCTCTTGTAGGCATCGACAGTTCTTTTTTTTTTCTTCTTTTTATTGACATATAGTTCACATATAACATATAAGATAGTTCTTTTTTTTTTTTTTTTTTTTTTTTTTGTGGCGGCGCCGCACGGCATGTGGGATCTTAGTTCCCCAACCAGGGATCGATCCCGTGCCCCCTGCATTGAAAGAGCAGAGTCTTAACCACTGGACCACCAGGGAAGTCCCAGTTCTTTTTTTTAAATTAAGAGTAGTGAGATTTAATTTCCATGCATTGATATTTGGTTTTGTCCCTACGTTTTATGGCACTCTGCAATTCGGAAAGGGAGGTCATCCTGAAGACCTCTCACACCCGGCCCTTCCTCTCTACCCTGCCTCTGTCCAGGTACAGGCCCCGATCATCTGTCCCTGGACCACTCCTCCCTGGCCTCCTTGAGTTCCCCCTCTCCGCACTCACACCCACTCTCCGCACTGCCTCTCGGGCACTCTTATTTAACTCACAAATCTGAGTCATTCCCGGCCATGCATTTCCTTAGGCCCAAATGCTTGCCTGGCAGTGGGCCCCGGAGGACCTATTCCTGCTGGCTTCCTGCACATCAGGCCTCTGAATTCACACTGCTATTCCCTCTCCGTCTGTCCCACCTCATGAACTCTGCTGTGCCTTCCGGTCTGTCTTCTCTTCCTCCACCACCCTTCTGATGTCCCAAGCAAACTATACATTTGCCCCAGAGGCTCACTTTCTCTGTACACGCCTCCGTCATAGCATCTTACAAACATCTGCTTCAGTGTTGATCTCCCCACCCGACTGCAGCTCTTGGAAAGAAGGGATGTGGGGTCTTCACAGGTTGGTATGTATAGCACTTTACAAGGTATGCGGCGTGCAGAAAATAGTCAGTTAAAGCATTACCTGAATACATTAATTCTTTCCCCAACTTAATTGACAAATAGAATTGTCTATATTTAAAGTGTACAATGTGACGATCTGATATATGTATACACTGTGGAATAATTACCAAGATCAAGATAATCACACATGCATCATCTCACACAATTAACTCTTTTTCTTTCTTCCTTTTTTTATTTTGAGATGAGAATGCTTAAGATCTACTTTCAGCAACTTTCAAGTATATGATACCATATTAATAACTATAGTCACCATTAGATCCTCAGAACTTATTCTTACAACTGAACATTTGTACCCTTTGACCTACATCCTCCCATTTCCCCCTCCCCCTGGCCCCGGGCAATGACCCTTCTATTCTGTTGCCATGAATTTGGCTTTTTTTCCCCCTTAGATTCCACAAATAAGTGACACCATGCAGTATCTGTCTTTCTCTGTCTAGATTATCTCACTTAGTATAATGCCATCCAGGTTCATCCATGCTGTCACAAAAGGCAGGACTTCCTTCTTTTTTAATGGATGAATTTATATATACATATATATATGTATCTATATATCAGTTATATATTTTTTTTCTCACATTTTCTTCAACTCTTCATCTGTTGATGGACACATAGGTTGTTTCCGTATCTCACCTATTGTAAATAATGCTGCAATGAACGTGAGAGTGCAATATTTCTGTGATATTCTGTTTTCATTTCCTTGGGATGTATACCCAGAAGTTAGAATTGCTGGACGGTACACAAGGGTTCCCTTTACCCACACGCTTTTGTTATTTCTTGTCTTCTCGATAAAAGATAACCTAACAGGTGTGAGGTGATACCTCGTGATCTTGATTTGCATTTCCCTGATTAGTGATGTTGAGTACATTTTCATGTGCCTGTTGGTCATTTGTACGTCTTTAGAAAAAAAAAGTCTATTCAGATCCTTTGCTCATTTTTAATTGGGTTATTTGGGTTTTTGTTATTGAGTTGTATGAGTTCATGTATATTTTGGATATTAATCTCCCATCAGATATGTGGTTTGCAAATATTTTCTCCCATTCCATAAGCTGCTTTTTCATTTTCTTGATGGTTTCCTTTGCTGTGCAGAAGCTTTTTGGTTTGATGTGTGCAGTCTCACTTATTTTTCTTTTCTTGCCTGTGCTGTTGGTGTCAAATCCAAAAAAATCATTGCTGAGACCAGTGCCAAAGACGGGACCCCCCTGTGTTTTCTTCTCGAACTTTTATAGCTTCAGTTCTTGAATTTAAGTCTTTAATACAGTTTGAGTTCATTTGGGGGTATGGTGTAAGATACTGTCCAGTTCCATTCTTCTGCATGTGGCTGTCCAATTTTCCCAGCACCATTTACTGGAGTGACTCTTCTTTCCCCGCTTTGTATTCTTGGTTCCTTTGTCATAAATTAATTGACCACATATGCATGAGTGTCTGTTCTTATGCCATTAGCATACTGTTTTGATTACTATATCTTTGTAATATAGCTTGAAATCAAGAAGCATAATGCCTCCAGTTCTGTTCTTCTTTCTCCATATTGTTTTAACTAATCAGAATCTTCTGTGGTTCCAAACAAATTTTAGGTTAGTTTTATTCTTTTTTTTTCAATTTTATTTATTTTTTTATACAGCAGGTTCTTATTAGTTATCTATTTTATACACGTTAGTGTATATATGTCAATCCCAGTCTCCCAATTCATCCCACCACCACCACCCCTGCCCCCCCAGTGTTTTTCTATTTCTGACAAAAATGCCATTGAATTTTGATAGGGATTGCACTGAATCTGTAGACTGCTTTGGGTACTAAGGACATTTTCACAATATTAATTCTTCCAACCCATGAGAATGGAATGGTTTTCCATTTATTTGCGTCTTCTTCTTCAATGTCTTTCACCACTGTCTTATAGTTTTTAGCATACAGGTTTTATACACCGAAAGAATAGTGTATAGTGTACACCTCCTTGGTTTAATTTATTGGTTAAATAAACTGGTTAAATTTAATTAAAAGCTTTTTTATTATTTTTTGTAAATGGGACTGCTTTCTTAATATCTCTTTCAGGTAGTTCATTGTTAGTGTACAGAAACACAACTTATTTTTGTACGTTGACTTTGCATCCTGCAATTTTACTGAATTCATTCATTAGTTCTAATCATTTTTTGGTGGAGCCGTTAGGGTTTTCTATATCTAATATCATTTCATCTGCAAACAGAGACAATTTTACTTCTTCCATTCTGATTTGGATGCTTTTTATTTCTTTTTCTTTTACTATAGTTAGGACTTCCAGTACTCTCTTGAATAGAAATGGCAATTTTGAGCATCCTTGTCTTGTTCCTGATCGTAGAGGAAAGGCTTTTAACTTTTTGTCATTGTGATGTTAGCTGTGGGCTTCTTGTATATGGCCTTTATTATGTTTAGGTACATTATTTCTATACCTAATTTGATGAGATTTTTTTTATCACAAATGGATGCTGAATTTTGTGAAGTGCTTTTTCTGCATCTATTGAAATCAATGTATGATTTTTATCCTTCATTCAGTTAATGTGATGTATCACACTTATTGATATGGGCACGTTGAACCATCCTTGCATCCCAGTGATGGATCCCACTTAATAATGGTGTATGATCGTTTTAACATGCTCTTGAATTCCACTTGCTAGTACTTTGTTGAGAATTTTTGCATCTAGGTTCATCAGCAATATTGGCCTGTAATTTTCTTTCCTTGCAATGGCCATCTTTAAAGCCACAGTGTGCAGCAGGAAGGGTGGAATTATTCATCCCATTTTACCACGTGGGGAAGCTAAAGCACAGGTGATTTCACAACTTGAGTGACATGGTTGGGGTTCACACCCACACTGTCCAGCTCTAAGTTCACATTCTTTCTGTAAGACTAAAGCCAGCCTGAGCTGCTGCCAGGATGGGGAAACTCAGCTTAATATCCCGACTCTCTCACAGAATCTGTGGTAACCACGTATCAATCCCTTGTCGACCTGCATGGAGCAATTAGCGCACAAAGCTCATCTTCTAGTGAGGACAACTTTGCTGAACATCCCAGTCAATGACCTAAGTTCAAGACGCAGACCACCTTCCCATCCTGAGCCTCTCTTTGCCCTCATCCCTGTAGCTACAACCCCACCTCCTGCTCTCTCAGTCTGGATCGAGGCTATCCCTCCAAAGCTCTGACAAGTCCCTGTGGTTCAGTCCCCACCCCCCTTTTCAGTGCTGAGCTCTTCTTTCTTAGGGGCTGGGGAGGCACAAAGACTGAACAGGATCCTTGGAGGGCACAGGACACTGACCTCCACTGTCTGATTACACTGTGGCTCCCCTGGGACTGGAACCAGAGACACTGTTTCCCAAGAATCAGGAGACAGAGTGAATAGAAGTCCTTCCAAAAGGGGAAATGCCCAATACACTTCTCTCCCTGTAAAGCTATTTTTAGTTCCTTCAAGTGTCTCTGAATCCAAGCAAACCAGGGAACTGCCTGAGTTCGTAGTTTCAGTGTGTTCCAACTTTGACAGAATACATTATGTCATGTGGAAAGAGAGCCAGGCAGCCTAACTGCATCACAGACCCACGGCGCCCGCTCAGAAACAGGGTCCTCATCAATGCTGGCGGCGTCCAGACATGATTTCTGAGGACTGGTGACCCTCTCAGCAGTATACGGAAGAAAAGAAGGGATTGGGTTTGTGCTGGGCAGATCAACCGCACGGAGAAAGAGTGGAAACAGTGATCAGTGCAGGACAGCTTCCAAACTGAAAATAAAAATGTTACGCAATAACGTTAGAGAGAAACCTGGACTTTGGAGTAAATAACGCATCACGTATCTATACCAGCATCTTCAGACGCAGCCTCAGCCTGTGTCTCAGAACAAACCTCTTGCCAGAACTTTCAAAGAATCCGATTATAAAAAGAGAAAAATGCTAATCAAGGGTGAAGTGGGGGGAAAAAGCCACCCAGCCCCGAACAGCTGTTTATGAACTATTTTCATCTAAATGCTGCATGCGTAGGAAAATGAAAGAGCTAAATCCCAAAGTGGGTCACAGAAGTGCAAAGAATAAATCAATCATGACCCAAATAAATGACTGATTCTATCTCTGAGGCCAGTGGGTGATGTAGAAGGTGAGGACAACAGCCAAGCCCCTTAATGGCTGAGCCAGGGGTTAAGGGAGACAGCGCTCTTTGTGGACTCCGTCTGCAGGGGTGACGGGAAATCACCTGCCAATTAGGAGAGTTATTCTTCTCTACATAATTGTTTTTATTATGCTCAAGGATATGGCATGATACGTTCTGACGGACTTCCCCAGTATTCATTCATTCAGGACAAACTGAGTTGTGGGATTGGCACATGGAGAAACGTGGGTCCTGCCTGCACAGAGCTGTCAGAGCAGAGGAGAGATTCAGAAAGCAAACGGGGTGTGATGCAGTGTGCGTGCAGGGAATGCTGAGCCAGGCGGCTTCTCCAGGGAAACAGAGCCAGCAGAATATGAACACGCGTATGTATGTGTGAGTGTGGGAATAAATATATTTTCATACACACACACACACACACACACACACACACACACACACAGAGTTATTTCAAGACGCTGCCTTACAAAATGATGGGGGCTGGTGAGTCCAAAATCCATACCGCAAGCCTGTGGGGAAGAATCTCCCAGGCAGGAGCCAATGTTGCAGTCTTGGGGCAGAATTTTGTCTCCTTCAGGGAAGCCTCAGTTTTGTACTTAAGGCCTTTGCAATGATTGGATGAGGCCCACCCAGATTATAGGGGATAATCAATCTCCTTTACTTAGAGTGGACTGATGACAGATGTTAACCACGTCTACCAAACGCCCCTACAGCAATGCCAGGATTGGTGTCTGACGGAACATGGGAGGCTACAGCCCAGCCACGCTGACACATAAAACTGACTGTCACAGAGCGGAGGTCCGGGGAGACCCTCATTCACACTTGGGCCTGGAGTGGGGCGGGGAGACGGGGAATCAAGTAAGTCTCCTGGAGGAAACGTTAATAAAGACTGAAAGCCTGGAAAGAAGGGCTGTGGGAGAAGCCGGACCACCGGGGCGAGCAGGCAGGCAGGAAGCTGGTGGGCACAGGAATGGGCTCCCGGGAGCCCAGGTGGAGGCCCCAGAGCCAGCATCCGTGGCAGAGAAGTGAAGATGCCGAAGCCAGGCATCACAGTGCTTCCCATGCATCACCTCCTCATCCTCATAGGCACCCTGTGACACAGGGCCCGCTAACCACGGTTTGCTGATGAGACGCTGGTGCATAGCAAGGCCAGCTAGCTTCCCAAGGCCCCACTGCTCCCAGGCACATAGGCAGGATCCCAACCCAGGCCTTCTCACCAGAGATGGGGTCTGCAGGTTGTGGGATGAGCTGGCGTCAAGGGCACACATGGAGAAGTTACTTTAGCTTTGGACAGAAATAGGAAAGAAAGAGCTCAAGGTGAGCATGGAGAGGCAGGTGGATAAGCAGGAACTCCAGAGAACCGAGGAGGTTTGGAGCAGCCACGGTAGGAAACAGGGCAGGAGGGGAAAGGGTGGGAAGGATGGAGCAGATGGGCTGTCGGCATGGAACTGAGGTTCACTGGAGTCACAGAGGCAAGGAGCTGAGATGACCGGGTACTGGATGCCTCAGCCACGCGAGCTCCCGGGAAAGAGTAGAGTTTAGGCAAACAACAAGTCCAGGTGCCAGGACTCCCCACCAACCTGACTGGGGGCATTTGGAGAAAGCAACGGAGTGTCAGAATAATTCACGTGCTGAACCACATTCCTCCTTGGTCTGCCCCAGATACAGTCAGTCAAATACGGTGAAGGCTGCAGTCCAAGTAGAACACAAAGCTCTGGCTTTAGAAGGAAGAAGAATCCCCTTTCTTCCATATGTAACCTTTGGCCAATCCAGTTGAATCACTTCAGTTTTGAACATTTCCTACTGACTCCATTTTTGTGGATCTCAGGCATTAAAACGAGAATGCTTCAAACAAAAAGCTTTCTCGTTTAGGTCTGTTGTGATGCTCCATGCAGGAAGTACAATGAGTAATTTAACTTCTATCTTTTTCTTTTTTTTTTTTTTTCCTAAGCTTAACCAAAGGAAGTCCTCTGGATTGGGGGAAAAAAATCATCATTAAAGAAAACGTTTGCCACTGTGAGGCGTTACTTTGTTGAGTGACTTCAGAACATCTCGGAGGTACAAAGCTCAGCCCTCACCGTGTGAATCCGGCACCAGATACCCACTGGTGTCCCCTGGTCTCCTGGAAGACACTTTGACAAAAAAGGCAAGACGCGGGAGCTGACGCATGAAACGCTGTCCTTGTGGAAACGGCATGGCGTGTGACAATCCACGTTGTTTATATTTTTCGTTGGAGTAGGTAGAAATGAAAACATTTAGATTGAACATTTCTGCTATCATGTTAAGCGATTATAAAATTAATGTTAGGTGTGCTCCTGTTGATGGCAGTCATATGTTGCTTGGCAACCCCAAGTGTCTCTCGGGTTGAACTGCAAACTACTGGAGCAGTTACTCATTTTTAAACCGATGAAGCTGCTCAGGAAACTGAATGTGGTGCCTACCACACCCAGACCTCACGATGATACAGGATATTTACACGTAAGACGCTCCCACAATTGGATGTAACACCAGATGCCCCACTGGACCTACAAGCTTTCCTGAAGTCATCAAAATGACACCTTGGCCCACTTGATCCAGTTTTCTATTTCCTTCGTGGCTACTGTATCACTGGCTCTCACCAGATTCTTTTAAATTTATTTTTAAATTGTGGTCAAATATATATAACATAAAACCCACCATCTTAATATGCTTCAGGTCTACAGTTCTGCGGCATTAGTACGTTCAGCTGGTGCAACCATCACCACCATTCGTCTCCAGAACTTTTCTCGTCTTGCAAAAATGAAACTCTACACCCATTAAACACTAACTCTCCACTCCCCCTCCCCCAGTCCCTGGCAAACAACATTCCATTCTGACTCTGATTTTTGAGTATTCTAGGTAGTCATATATATGGAATCATACAATATTTGTCCTGTCTTGTCTGGCGTATTTCATTTGGTATAATGTCCTCAAGGTTTTCCCATGTTGTAGCATACGTCAGAATTCCTTTTTAAGGCTGATTAATATTCCATTATATGTATATACCACACTTTGCTTATCCATTCATCCGTCAATGGACATTTGGGCTGCTTCCACCTTTTGACTATTGTGAATGATGAATGGTGCTAGGAACGTGAGTATACAGATCTCTCTTCAAGACCATGCTTTCAATTCTGTGGGGTATATACCCAGAAATGGACTGCTGAATCATATGGTAATTCTGTTTTTAATTTTTCTTGTGGAACAGCCATACCGTTTTCCATAATGACTGCACCATTTTACATTCCTAATAGCAATGCACAGGGATTCCAGTTTCTACACATCCCCACCAACACTTATTTTATATTACTTTTAATGGTAACCATCAGTAAATGTTGTTAATAAGAAACATAATCATTAAATCTAAGTATGGTGACAGGAAGCTAAAGAGATACTTATTAGAGAAGTTAAATCAATGAATAGTGATTGTAAGCTTGAATAAAATGTTCCAAGAACTGATAAGAGAATATAAAATGATAGGCTTTAAAAAAATGAGCCATCCAAAGATCAAGGAGAAAGAAAAGGAAATACGCATGTTAGAAATTATAGTACATTTTATCTTTACCAGTTTTAAAGTTATTTCCAATTTTTAAACCTTTACTTAGCACCTAAAATAGAGCAGGCACAGAACTAGGCACTGGGAACACTGCAGACCCAGCAATGGAAAAGCTGATGGTCTAGCTGGAGGACAAACAGGTACTGGTCACAAAAGCTACATTTTTTTATTCCTTTGCTATATGGTATGTCCCTCTGACAGAGCTTAAAGGGACTGAAGGAAAGAAACACAGTGATATGAGTGGAGACAGGAATTTGTTTAAAGTCACATTGTTTAGTTTCTTTTCTCTGTTTCTGATCATTGGGTAGATGTAAAGTTCAACTCCCGTAAGAGCCTCTACAAGTAATTAAATAGCTCTTGTTTTCAGCCTGATTCTTTACCCATCTACCCATGTCCCTTCCTCAGCTAGACAGAGATTAACACGAGTGCAAGTATGAGAAGCCACTCTAGACAACATTGCAAAAACACGTCTTTTTGTCTCTATAACAGATGCCACTGAGGAGGGAAAGAAAAGTAACCTAGATCCTCCCAAAGGAGCTGTGAATACGGGTGGGGAAAAGCTATGCCTTGCATGAAATAGCAGGAAAACATATTCTCCGTTTTAGTCATCAGCAAATAGTGAGTGTGGCTGGTAGAGAAGGAAAGGTAGCCCAGGCAGTGACAGGACCCACAGGGGTGAGGGCTGATCTAACAGTCCCCTTACTCATCACTCCTTCTGGGGAAATGTGCCCCCGCTCACTTCCACCAACACAAAGCCTTCTGTCCTTCAAGACCTACTGCATCTCAGCCCCTCCCTCTCCCTCCAATGAGCCTCATCTGCTCACCTAGGATGACTGTCCCACACTCAGGGGCAAGGGCTCAACCCAGGGGCAACAGTAGAGCACAAATTTCTGCTCCGCACTGGGTTACATAAAAAGTAGTCCTATTCATACTACATTTTATAGCCTTCAGCCTATTGCAAGCCTCAATTACATGCTCTCATTCTCACAGTGGGGAATGAGGTTTGGAGAAGTGAAAGGGTGAGTGGGGCCTTGAACTATGACCTTCTCCATGAATTTCTGGGCTCTTTCCACACCCCTGCCTTAGCCTAAATACAGCTTGTACAGAACTTCACTTTATTACCGTAGTTCTTTAAAAAATTCCCCATATTTATCTATATGATATTGCCTGTCCAAAATCAATATATATATAATTCCTTATATAAAATTAGTTTTCTAGAGAGAAGTCTTTTTTATAAAGGAATAACAGAAGTATAAGCTCCTTAATGCCCAGACCCTCATCTTTAGCACATATTTCTCCCTTGCTCCTCCAGCGCCCAGCACAGGACAAAAGCAATGGGCTCTTAATGAATACCTCTGGAGTTTTTTCACTACTATATATAATATAGATCACCAACAAGGACCTACTGTATAGCACAGGGCACGTAACTCAGTATCCTGTAATAACCCATAATGGAAGAGAATGTAAAAAAAAGAATACCTATCTATCTATCTATCTATATATATATAACTGAATCACTTTGCTGTACACCTGAAACTAACACAACATTGTGAATCAACAATATTTCAACATAATTTTTAAGGTGTTTCTGGAGTTTTTTGAATATGAGCATAATCGGAGATACACGCCTGACAACATCTGTCCAACTTATACTGACCCCGTTTTCTTAGGGATGAGTGACAGTTATTCCTTATAGCTGTCTCATAGGACATCTATATGGTTACCTCTTGAGAAGTAATAAGGAATTACGGGGAATTTTATCATCACTGAAAGAACACTCCCTCGAGAAAGAGAGGAAGATGGGAAATTTCAAACGTTCTCACACGGTTAGGGAACCGATCTGGCGTTTTGTTCCACATATTGTCTGTCCCATAACCTGACATGACTTATAAAAGAGGCTTTTATCAGTCTTTTCCAAAGACAAGCAGGTTCTGCTTTTTCTTGCTATATTAATTATTTGTATACAGCCTCCTTTCATCTTTTAATTTTCGTCAGAATGTTGTAGAGATTACTGCTGTCCCACATTGATCTCGTTGCCAGAAGTAACTGAATGCACACCAGACCCCAGGGGCACCAGGCCATCCTTAGGTGGTGGACTCCCCAGTCACTTCCTACTGAAATTTAAACTCCTTCTCTGGTCTCTGATAACAATGGGACCATTAGCCATTTTTTCCCTTTCTTTTTATTCTTCTCTTCTCTTAAAAATGTGATATATTTCCATCTTCTTTTTTCTTCTCTCTTTTTCTTTTCTTCTCACTTCGCTCCCCATGCTTAGAAAATATAAGTGAGCAAACATATTTAAAAGTCTCCAATAATTCTAATTATTAACGTTAATGTAGAAAGAAATCTAGGCATTTATCTTTGTTTTTTCATTGAGATATAACTGACATATAACATTGTACAAGTTTTAGGTGTACAGCATGATAATTTGATATATGTATACACTGTGAAATGATCATCACAATAAATGTAGTTAAGATCCATCAAAAGTCTCATAGAGTTTTGTTTTGTTTTTTTACTTTAATTTTTTATTGAAGTGTAGTTGGTTTACAATGTTGTGTTAGTTTCTGGTGTACAGCAAAGTGATTTGGTTACTATATATATATAGTAACTGAATATATATATATGCACGCACACGCACACACACACACACACACACACACACATTCTTTTTCAGATTCTTTTCCATTATAGGTTATCATAAGATATTGAGTATACTCCCTGTGCTATTCAGTAGGTCCCTGTTGTTTATCTATTTTATATATAGAATAGTGTGTATATATAGAATAGTGTGTGTAATAGTGTGTTAATCCCAAACTCCTAGAGATTTTTTTTCTTCTGATGAGAACCTGTAAGATCAACTCTCTTAGCAATATATAGAGACCGCATAACTTGTATGTCCTTCAATCGTAACAAAGGAAAAATATATGGGAAACGGAAGGGGTCTTTCCTTACAGTTTCCGAATGAAAATGTAAGAAGGAACAAACTTGTGCCCTCGGGGCCCTGGACCCCTGAGAAACTTCTGCTCACGAGTCTTGGGACCAAAGACACAGGATCCATAGAAGGGGTGTCAGAAACCGTGGTCCCACCCCTCACTTGAAAGGGAGGACACCGGAGGCCCACAGATATGTGTGACTTGTCCAAGGTGACAGCCCAGGGCAGCATCCAGATCCGCGTCCTCTGAACTCCCAGCTACCCTTCACTGCCCCCACCGCCTCTCTTGGAGTCTGGGAATGAGCACAGGGTCCTGCCAGTCTCTGTGCTCAGAACACAACACTCGCACCTCCACCCTCCCTGTCTCTGGGGATCGCTCACACAGAACCGTAACCAGTACCGACCCACGGCTAACAGGCTCCCGTGTACTGCGGGCAGCTGGACTAGGTTTCCTGCAGATCCTCAGCAGAGGGAACGTCACGGGAAACTGCTAGATTCCAGTTGCTGCCAATTTGCATCGTAGGAGCTCAGTGATGGAATCGAGCTACACGTAGAACAAGCATCCATTTCTCCAATAAACCCTCCTGGAGCGACACTCAGTGCCTCTCACCCTGGCGGGCATCATGGGATGAGGCGTCGGACTGATGCTCCAGCCCCGGGTTCATCACTAACTCAACCTGGGGTGGTGATAAGTCACCTCGACTTTCCTTACATCCTCTCCTTTTTTGTAGAACGGTCACGATCACTTGGATGATACCTGAGGTGCCAGTGTGGACATTGTAGGCTTCTGTGATGGTAAAGCAAGGCTTCTGGCAGCAACAGACAGCTAAGGATACAGGAAGAAGGAAGCTGGTACAAGCACGAAGATGCCCAAGGCATAGAAAGGACCAGCCGGAGGGAACTGACACTTCCTGGACAGGTAATCAGTCACCAGCCAGTGAGCACATATATTCCTCAACTGAAATAAAAACTAGGAAGAACTGGACTGTTTCTTGTGTTCTTTCAGAGCCACTGTTGGACACAAACTAATAACACCTGCTTGAAACAACACCTGCTCCTTGACCTCCGGCTTAATTAGCATATCTGTTCAGTGAAACCACTGTGACAGGTCCATCCAGGCTCATTTGCTTTCATTAGCAAACCTCACTGGTGGGGCTTCCCTGGTGGCACAGTGGTTGAGAGTCCGCCTGCTGATGCAGGGGACACGGGTTCGTGACCCAGTCCGGGAGGATCCCACGTGCCGCGGAGCGGCTGGGCCCGTGAGCTATGGCCACTGAGCCTGCGCGTCTGGAGCCTGTGCTCTGCAGCAGGGGAGGCTGCAACAGTGAGAGGCCCGCATACAGCAAAAACAAAAACAAAAACAAACAAACAAACAGACAAAAAAACCTCACTGGTGGCATCAGAAGTCTCCTGTGTAGGCACCGACTTTCGAGGCAAACCTCGGGGCTAACGGCACCCGAGATGTGTTGGCGTTTTTCATTTTCTATTCAAAGGGGTCAGAGTAAATGGGTGTTGGCAGTTAACAGCAGAGGCTGTCTGCTTGTCATCTCCCTGCCACACACAGTTTCTAATAAAGAGGGCTAGGGAAAAGATTCGAGCCTTGGATTTCTGTGACAGGGGCCATGGTAGGAGATTCTGGGGTGGCCGTTTCCCATCAGATTTATTTGTGGCAAGGGCAAGAGGTGGAGGTGGGGACACTTCATTGTGACTTTTGGCAAAGTTGTAGTAAGGTCGTATGCATACACACATACGTCCAAAACACACACACACATACACACGTCACACGTACAGGAATGGAGTGAGAATCCCTGCGTTGCTGCTGTCACAATTTAGGAGCCAACCCTAAAGGCTGACGAGAAGGTGTGGCAGAGGGACCAGCAGAGGTGGAAGAGAGCAGGGCAACCCTCCTGCGGCTCTGAGAGCTGCAGGTGGCCCTCCGCTGCCACACCAGTGGCAACAATGCTGGCCCTTGCCTGCTCAGGCCAGGGCTGCGTGTGCTCAACCCAAGTCCCTCCCAGGGCAGCAGGCAGGGAGATGCAAAATCTGTGGGTACAGCATCCACGTTTCTGCTGGAGAAATCCACGACCCATGTTAAGAAGTTACCTAAGAAGAAGGGTTGTGAAGTATCTCATTCTTTGCCCTCAGGAACCCCAATACATAGAAAAACGACAAAGCACTCCACACAGATGTAGAAAACTAACATGGTTACCAGGGTGGAAGGGGGGAGGGATAAATTGGGAGACTGGGATTGACGCATACACACTACTATATATAAAATAGATAACTAATAAGGACCTACTACATAGCACAGGGAACTCTTCTCAATACTCTGTAATGATCTATATGGGAAGAGAATCTATACATATGTACATGCATAGCTGATTCACTTTGCTGTGCACCTGAAACTAATACAACATCGTAAATCAACTATACTCTGATAAGAATTGAAAAAAAAGAACAAAGCACTCAAATTAGGGAAAACATCACGGGCACAGTGAAGAAGTGCTCTCGTGTGGAAAAGAAAATGGACTGAGGGAATTTTCCGGAACTTATGGGAAGAAGTAACCCTCCTTACCAAGACTGTGACAAAACTCCTCCCTTGGGGTCAACTTGAAATTAGCACATAAATGGAACCATAGACTAAGGCCTGTTATACAAAAGTGACATCGCAGCATCTTAGCTGTACTGGGAGAAGGTTCTCACCAGTTCCTTAGGGAGGAAGAACTAGACCTTTAGATCAGAACCTACCACCACTTACAATCTAAACTGACTGCATATATTTAGGGTAAAAATAATACATAGTTAGTGCATCTAATTCTATCACATGGGTTTAATTATTCTCACGTACCCCTATCGTCTTCACGAAGTCCTGACCTGCTTGACAAGCAGATCTCTGAACTGAACCCCATGCAGCCCCCCACGTAGCGACACTGGGGTCAGCCAGCCAGGTGTGGAGGTGGGCTTGCGGGAGGTGGGCTCACGTTTACCTACGCCTGAGTGTGCTCCCCCAGTTCTGTGAGTGGCCCCCTCACCCTTCCTGTCACCCCACCCCCTCAGGCGCTCTTGCCCTCTCGGTTCTGACACTTTTCCATCTGGTCCTTTCTTTCCGTGCCCACTGCTGACACCTACTTCAGGCTCCCACCAACCCTCGCCTCCCAGTTGCTGCCTGTTATGGGAGTCAAAGAACCCTCTGACATCACCATTAATTGATTTTCTTTCTCATCAAAAGCAAAAGGAATTATTGATCTCTGCTGCCTTAAGGAAGACCCTGCAAGGATCTCTATGAACCTTCCCAGATGACAGACTGTGCATATTACAGCAATACAAGAAAGCACGTACTGTTGGTCAAGTTCCCAGGAGAAGTCAGTATGAGTCTGGAAGTCATGCACCTCCCTGTCTCTGTTCTGATGCTGGACCAATAATCCAAGATGCTCAGCATTAGGCAAAGGGCCGGAGCAAGGTGACTTCTAAGGTGTGACTTTCTATATTTTATAGGAAAAAATCAGGGCAGTAAAACTTTTGAGCTGTTCTCTGTCTGTTAGTGTCCTGAAAGGTCCATCTCATATGACAGGAGAAGAATAACAAAATAAGGTCAGGCCAAGACGGGAAGAATCCCTAATTTTGGCAGGACTGAGACCTCTCACTCTCTGTCTCTCTTCTCCAAACTAATTAACTTACATTTTACCATATTAATGTTTCTCAAATACGATTCTGATTATTCACCACTGAAGAACCATAAATGATTCCACACATTTATAGAATTCAGCCACAAGGTCCCAGCTCTGAGAGCCAAAAGTGGTCAATTCATTTAATTCGATACCTTCCAACTTTTATAATAAAAATCTGAGTCCACTGAGGTTAACTGACTTTCCCAAAGATTATTCTATTACCATAAATGCTGGTTTTATTACATATTATGCATGCAAGTGTGGCATATTTCTTACCTCAGTTCATAGTTCAAAGTATCCTTTCTTCATAAAATACCTTGAATGTGCTAAAACATGCGAGAATACGGCACTATTAACCTTTTGAAGGGCTATGTGATTTCTAACAGTTTTGCTCACATATCTGATTCAAAATGGATAAACTAGGTGTTACTTAAGCAATAAAGAAAATATTTTCACTTACAGGCAACACCGAATAACACCCAGAAGAACTCATTCTGATGTGAGTGTATGAAGGAAGCAAAGAAAGGGAAAAAAGAAGGAATTGAATGTGTGGGAATCACTGGGAAAATTAACAGTGAGATTCAGTGAAAATGATTCTGTTTTTTTCCTTACAAAGAATACTTTACCTAATTACAGATACCAGGGAAATAGGTATTTAAATCCACCAGTGGCATGTGTTTGACTTCCTCATTTCCAGAGAAAATCAGGAGCTTATTTTGGGTTTTGTTCTCACTATTCTCTTTTCCCCACCCACCCAAATCGGGTTGAGATATCCAACACAGTAAAACCCTAGTACAATGGAAATTAGACTCTAGCAAAATGAGAAGCTGTGTGAAGCCCTTTTCACACTGCAAAATCAAATGTTCCCATTTTTTTCCTGCAGACATTAGAGGCACAGAAATAAAAATCAGATCCAACTCTCAGTTTCTATTTTGAGTAGAGGTTTTAAAAGCCATCAGCTTAGATTGATGTGCTATGTATTAGTCACCTTGCATAAATACATTTCATTTAAAGGGAGCCCAACCGAATGTATTCCCTTAAATGATAACATGCTAAGGGCATGGCAGAGCCCTTTTAGATAAAGAGATAAAAACATGACTTTCCCTGCCTATGTTTTATAAATAGCCAAACAACCACAAGCTTATAGCCCAAAAGTAAGAGACGCCCATGAAAATCAAGAGATGAACCTCTAGAACTGCCACCTTACGGTTTCATGAATGATGCATGTTTTAGTTTAACGCTCAGAAAGGCATTCACCGTACGTGAGAGAGTTGACGATAACAACTGGGAAATGGAGTGAACATCGACTCCCTGACCTAGATGTTATCAATACCAGTTTCTTCAACCCACACCAGACATGGTTAATCCACCACGGAATTTTCCCATCTGAGCTTTTAAATCCCTCCCAACAGAGAACTTTCTGCATGTGGGAAATGGATGGAAACAGCCACTGGGACATTATTATTATTACTGTACAAGGCCGTGTTTGCATACATTAATTCCATTTAATGTTCCCATCAATCCTACAGTGGCTTTTGACATTATTTATTAGTATTAACATTATTATTATTTTAAAATGAGAAAGTAGAGGCACAGAGAGAGTAAGTGACTTGCCCAAAGTGGCAGAACTAGCTAGCGGCAGAGGCAGAATGCAAACCCAGCAGTGCACTTCCAGAGACCACATTCTTCACCACTATGCTATACTGACTCTTTTTTTTTTTAAGGATGTCACTTTATTTTATTTATTTATATTTTTTAATATCTTTATTGGCATGTAATTGCTTTACAATAGCGTGTTAGTTTCTGCTTTACAACAAAGTCAATCAGCTATACATATACTCATATATATATATATATATATATATATATATATATATATCTCCCCATATCTCCTCCCTCTTGCATCTCTCTCCCACCCCCCCATCCCACCCCTCTAGGTTCGGTGCTGATCTCCCTGTGCTATGCTTGGAATGTAAAAAAAAAAAAAAAAAAGGTTCTGGAGAACCTAGGGGCAGGACAAGAATATACTGACTCTTAAGAAAGGAAAACCAATACAGAGAGAAGATGGGATTTTAACCTTCTTCCACAGAAGGTTAAATAAAAATGGAAACTTTCAAACATACAAAAAAAAACCCAAAACCAGGAAGTAAATAGTGCAATGAACCCTCAGAGTTCCATCATCCAGCTTCAAGGATTATCAAACTTTTGTCTAACTTTCCTTATCTATACTGCCCCCCCTCCAGTTTTGTTTTGTTCTTTTCTTTGCTGGATTATTTCACAGCAAATCCAGAACATCTGTCACTACCTAGAAGCAGAGTGGAATAATTAGATCTGAAGATATAACGCAGTAGGGCTGAGACAGCCCAAGGGGACTTGAGGGGCGTGGGGTCAGGACGGGCAGGTGCTCCGTCCTTCGGGTTCCTTCTCCCCAACCCCTCCCCAACGCCATGCTGTCTCCAGCCACAGCCCTCTCACAGCTCCCTGCAGGCTGCACTTGGATACCCCACCTCCCCACCAGTCACTAACTACGCAGGGTGTCCTGGCCCCAGCACTGAGTTCCATGCTCACCCGTAACAGATGCTGCAAAACTGCAGGACCGGGGAAGGGCAGGTAGACAACCCGATCTTCACAAAACAACACAAGCCCCCCAAATGAGGCAGTTCACTTAGACATTACCTTTACTACATATAAACCATTATCATCCCAATTTCAGTTTATCTTACTTTCAACCATTTAATGGTCAGTTTTCTTTGAAACAAAACAAAACACATTTACGCTCTAATCTCATCTCTGGGTAGACGTGATCGGTGTCCGAGTGTTTTGAAAAGGAATGTACAAGGACATCAATAAGGCTCAATCTCAAATAGGCAATAGCTTCTCTGAAAATTAACCTCACAGGTCCCGTTCAGCTCCTTTTTCCATGAATAAAAAATGACTCCCTCTTCGCCAATGGAACGAGACAGGTTGATGGCTGTTTCGGTAGGAGTTATTAATAATGCTTCTTGTCGACTCTCATTTATTTATTTTTGGCTGCGTTACGTCTTCGTTGCTGCACGCGGGGGCTACTCTTTGCTGCGGTGCGTGGGCTTCTCATTGCTGTGGCTTCTCTTGTTGCTGAGCACAGGCTCTAGGCACACGGGCTTCAGTAGTTGTGGCGCACAGGCTTAGCTGCTCCCTGGCATGTGGGATCCTCCTGGACCAGGGCCGGAACCCGTGTCTCCTGCATTGGCAGGTGTATTCCTAACCACTGCACCACCAGGGAAGCCCTCTTATCTTATTTAGAATGCATGTCAGTTACAGAAAATCAAACATGTCATGTATGTAAAAGAATTCTCTAGTGTTCATAAGGATAAACGTTGAAATGAACATGCAAAAAGCTTTCATATTAACCTTTACTTTACTTTCATTGACTAACTTCCAAAATGGTTAGTGATTTCCACTTCAGATCATTATCTCCAGAACCCAAATTTTATTCAATAATTAAAAGACCACCTACCTATTTATTAAGTATGAAAATAAGAACTAAAGCTCTAGAATTTAATGAGAATATCCAGTCTCTCTAAATTGAGATGTCTAATTGGAAATTAATTGGAAACTTTGAAATTCTCTCATGAAAAGCCTCAACAGTTGGGTTTTAGCCTAATTCTTTTAAAATGGCTAATTACATGCAAGGAGATATATAAGATCTTAGACATCTGTGAGACTAGTAGGTCAGTCCACATAACGATTTAGCTCTGAATATAATTATACTACAAATAACCTATTATCTTTTCCATGCTTTGAGTTGTAAAAATTATCTATGGGTACACCACAGTCAATGGAAGCAACATTTTAGAGATAATTGAGAAAGTTTAGAAAAGTGTGAGAACCACAGTGATGGAACTTCAACTATCAAGACCTGTGAAAGTCCTAACAGACTGAAAATGTGTTCCTGGTACAAAATACTTCTGAAAGTTGCCCAAGTTCCTCTCTCAAAAGTCTCTCTTGGGCTTCCCTGGTGGCGCAGTGGTTGAATGTCCGCCTGCCGATGCAGGGGACGTGGGTTCGTGCCCCGGTCCGGAAAGATCCCACATGCTGCGGAGCGACTGGGCCCGTGAGCCATGGCCGCTGAGCCTGCGCATCTGGAGCCTGTGCTCCGCAACGGGAGAGGCCACAACAGTGAGGCCCGTGTATCACAAAAAAAAAAAAAAAAGTCTTTCTCTTGAAATTCTACTAGTGGAAAGCCCATGCTAGGTAGTGTGAGGTATACTAAAATTATTAAGAGACATACCCTGTATGCTCAAAGAGCTGACAATCCACAGGGGAGACACGACATAAAAACAAATAACTATACCAAGATTGTATGTGATAAGCCACAAAAGTGATACAAGCAAGGGGCAGTGGGAGTTCCTAGGAGGAAGGACCACATCAGGTTCACAGATGAAGCAAGGCTTCTTAGAGGAAATGGTATTTGAATCACACTGAAAATGACTGAATCCACAGAGAGATCTGTGGGAGGGGAGAGCATTCTAGAAATGAATAGTTTAAACCAAGACCCAAAGGCAGGAAAGCACAAAGCCCTCAGAGAAAAATGTGAACAGCTCTCGTTGTCTGGTTGAGGGTGTATGTCAGGGGACTGGGTGAGGGAAAGGTGAGAAGGGGGCTAAGCAAGTCCCGGAGGACCTGTAACTTCTGGAAAGCAGTGGACGTGAGTACAGGGACACATGGAGCATTCACAACAGGCTCAAAAGAAAATGGTCTATAGGACCATGAGCCTGTGGATTAGAGAGTGAGGATGTACTGGGAATAGTTCAGGTGACATAGATTTAAACAAAGATGAGGAGGAGAAAAGAAAGAGGATAGCGTAAATGTAAGAAAGAACTGATCAGATTTGATCACTTAATACAAAGGAAGGCAAAAAAGAAAAAAAAATGGTGAGCGGTAACGGCTGATTTTAAAATTTCCAGCCTCCATAGACAGGAGATCATAGATGTCATTACATCACAGAGCAACTCTGAGAGGCGGCGTCACTTTGGAAAAGATAACGGAAGATTTATTTTGAGGGAAACGTTTAGTTTGAGGTGACCTGAGTCACCCAGCTGGAGATATCTGACAGGTCATTTGAAATGTAGATGAGAAGTTCTGGAGAGAAGTTGGGGCTGGAGATATGGATTTGGTACCGCGTCCGAAGTGCTAAGAGCTGAAACTCTGGAAAAGAGGACCAAGGGGAAGATGGCAGCATTGGGATAGATGCATTCTGAGGACAGACCCTGGGGAGCTCAAACACTGGACTTCAGCACCAAGGAGACAGACCCCACCATGATGAACCAGCAGGCTGCATCAGAAATGGCAACCCCTTGGCTTCCGGAGGTTTTCTGGATGTACAAACAGATACATCCCTCCTCCCAAAGGATCTCCTAGGTAGAGCCCACCTCTACCTCCCCAAATACTGCCCAGCTCACAACCCCCTCTGAGAAACTCCCTGATCACCCTAATCAGAAATGAAGCCTCCACCCCAACTCATTTAGAAGGGTGTCGGCACATATACCCATGCATCATCATTATTTATACCGATGTCAGTCTCTCTGTCCACATCCAGCTCTATCCCTATATCTCTAAACATTCTACTACTTTCCTGCACCAGAACAAGGAACAACAGAAAATCCTTCAGATTTCTTTTTTATTTCTCCTTTCAAATTCTTTGTCTCATGATTTCTGGTCTCAGTTCACCGCACAAAGAAAACATGAGAATACTGCAGAGAGAAAAAGAGGAGGAGAAACTGGAAAGGACAGCTGCAAAGGCCACCTTCTTCATGTTATTTTCTGATAGATATTTTCTGTTTCTTGAGCACCAATAGGTTATTCAGAGTCCACAGTGAGAGATGATCCCCCACATAAATTATTCTATCCTCATGTGATATGATCTATTTTCACTAATGATTAATTCATGAAACCCTAAGTCTTCCTATTTCCCTTCCCACACACACACACCCCCAAAGGTTTTAACTTTAAATTATACCTCCTTACCCACCAGAAAAATCAAGTCTATAAGCCTAACTGCTGGTAAATTTGACAACCAGGTATACTTTGGGCTACAGTTTGTCACCAACACTAAATTACACTGTAATTGTTTTTCTCCAAATTTCTATTGCCTGAAGCATATTGGAGAATTTTTAAATGATGAGCTGCGTATTAGGTCAGACCTGCTCAAATACTGTGATTTTAAGCTTAAATTTAAGTCTTAAGGTAGAGAATTACTTTTTTCCTGTTCACTTTCAATCTTAAAAAAAGCTGTGCGTCACGACCTAATGTCATTTGAAATTTTATTTGAGGTTCGAAATGGGCCAACCTCATAACCTCTACGTGATGAACCTGTACAGGAGTGGAGGGAGGGTGATCTACAGCACAGTGAGGATACAGGCTGCGTGTTAATCCAGAGACTGAGCTGCTAGCAAGAAATTACAGGGAGGCAGCCTGAACCCACGAGGAGCACGGCCTCACCATGCGAGCTGCTCACCAAACAGCTGGCTTCTTCACACGACGGAAGGTTCCCCATCACCTGAAGCGAGTACACACCTGGGAAGGGGTGGGGCAGGGACAGGTGGGTTGGGCCTGAGGGGCCTCTCAAGGCAACTCAACTCTAAGATTTGCTTCACTAATAGAAAGAAATGACTTCACATCACGGGTGTGTCTTTACCATACATGGCAGCTTTGAGAACTAAACAGAGGAAGAGGAATACTCCCTCCTGCTCCCAGGATGGGAGCAGGTGATTCTGATCTCAGTTCGCTCAGCTATAAAATGCAGGCGTGGACAGGATGCTAAAATACCCTCAGGTTCTAAGGACCTGCAGATGATTCCTTTCCCTGTGTCGGCCCCATTTGCCAAAGCCTCGTGGAAAAGGTCAGAAAACACAGCAGGGCACTCGCCTTGGGAAGCCCTTGCCCAGCGGGGTTGAATGAATGGTGCAGAGCCTGAGCCCGGGGTGGAGGGTAGACTCCAAATGGAACAGCTGAGACCCGCACTCAGGGAGCTCCCAGGCCCCACTCCACAGCATCACTTGCCCATCTGGACCCAGGAAAACAGCACAGAAAAGTCGCAGCTAAGCCAAGGTGGCCCACAAAACACTAGTAGGTTCACAATGAATCACTTAAAAGTGTCCCGCACACAGCATTCACAGTCACGTGGACGCTGTCAGACTGTTTATAGGCACGTGAGTATCTAAAATCACGAGTCGCACGTTTGCAAATAGTTCCTCATTGTAATCATGTTTCAGATTTTGAGGCATCTACTTACTGTGGTGCAATCCCTTTTTATAGTAATATTCCTAAAATGAACCCTAAGTAGTGTCTAAAGAAAGACAAGACAAGGAACAAAAAAGGAACCAACTCTGACATCATGTTAGCTGTTTCCACGAGCTAAACTGGCAACATTTGCTCCTAGGATTTGTCTAAGAACTTTCAGCTCTTGCAAGAGCTTCGTATTTTACTTAATCCTTGTCATCAAAGCATCGTTTCTTTGCTAAAGAACAGGAACAGGAGTTTTCTTGACCTTAAATCTGATAACAAGCATAAGCGTAACAGTTAATGGCACTAAGACATCAATTCAAACATGGGCGAAGTTTTTCTGTGATTTACTGGTGAAGGACAAAGTTTATATATAGTTAGGTGGCAAATAATTACAGATCAATTCTAACATATTGCATTTTAGAAACAGAAAACAGTTCTGAATAGAGTAAATATTTCTTTTCCTATGAAATCTTTAAACCAGGAGTTACTTTCTCTGGCACATAACAGCTCTTAGCTCAGCTGCTCAGGGAGTCCCTAGCTAGTATGCTTTGAAGCACAGGTGAGAAGAAATGCCCTAAGCACACCTGGAATTATTCCATCCACACCTGTCAGCTCTCCTTTTGCAAAAGTGGCTGCCATGGGGACATGCCTCAGGTCACCTTGAGGTTAATTTTTTTTAAGAAATCAAAATCTTAACTCCTTCCTTGGAAAGATACATACCATATGAGATTTTTTATCATTCATGCTCCATCTAAAACAGAAACATGCCACTGAGAATTTCACTCCTAAAAATGATGACAAATCGTCACTCCTCTATTTCAAAACCTTCAGACTGGTAACACGCACACACATATCTAAAAATCAGGAGTTACGCATTTGCGAATTTGAGACTGGCACTGTGCCGTGATGCAATCCCTAATTCCAGTGGGGTTTCTAAAATGATTCCCATATGAAAGTAGGTCTGAGACACAGCACCTTCAGGAAATCAAGTGAACCAAGAACCTCTCAGAAATGCTTACAAACACGTCGAGATGCACTACTTTTAGGAATAACCAGGTAGACTAAAATTTAGAACTACAGAGGTACAAATGTTCCACCCATGAGCTCTATAAAGCCGAGAAAGGATAGGGAAAAAACAAGCTTGGAGAGAGGAAATTGAAAAAAAATAATACAAAATCAATCTTATTCTCAATCTCTCTTCCTCTTCCCCTTCCCCCTTCCCGTCTTTCACTCTATCTCTTATTCCAACTTGATTCAACTACTATAAGCCCTTCAAAACAGCTTTCCACATGAAAACCGCTTAGATTTCCCTGGCAAATTCTTGCTACCCAACATCTGAGGTGTCATGGCTTCAGATCCAGTAACAATGACTTTGAAGTCGATGGGGCTGAGATGGGGTTTGGTCCTCAAAGGCTCAGCCCAAATGGGGCAGCCTTGGGTCTTCTTTAGGGACAGCAGCTGATATGACCTGCTCGGACGCTATTAATTCATACTTTAAAATGCAGCTTACAACACCAGTGTCAGGAACCAGGCCTGGAGCGACAACATCTCAGCTAACAGGGACCTTGGTGGGCACAAACTAGAAGAAGCTCCGCTGGGCTCCCCTATTTTTAACATCGTTTAATTAACTGTTAGAAATCAAGAGCTCCACCAATATGAAGGCATGACAGGTAATCACAGGTGACTAAAATGATTTTCCCACTAATATTTCATGTCTTTTTCTGGCACATTAACTCCCCGTAACTTAGAACATGGTAGTGCCAAACAGGCTTTTATTTTTCTTCAGCAGATTATCTTTGAAGTCCCAACAATGGTAGATTAAGGTAGTCAACCCAAATTCTTAGTTAAACGCAAAGAAAATGCAACGCTGTTGTACCCACACGCTGATTCGCCCTCTGCTGGTCCTGCCTGTCTGGGATGCAAGCCCGCCCACCCGTCCACCCCACTTACGGTTGGCCAGCCGGCTGGGCTCGGGCTGGGCGCTGTCCGCTGACTGGGTGCTGGACACCGAGGACACGCTGGAGCTCCGGACGAAGCCAAAGGCCGCCAGCTTGGCTGCCGGGAGGCGCGAGTAGCCAGGAGGACGAAGTCCAGATTTGGGTAGGTTGGATTTTGCAGCATTTGAACCGGAAGGTTTCTTTAAATCTGCTAAAATGAACCCAAACCAGAAAAAAAATCTCAGTTGATAGCAGGATAGAGAAGACACAGATTGTGAACATTAACCCAGCTCCAGCATAAACAGACCACAATTCCTCTTGCACGGTCTGATTCAACACATTCACAAAGGCGTCTTTGTGAGAAAGGGCCCTCACTGCGGGCCAGGTGCTAAGAGGGGGAGAGACAGCAGGCAGACGAGACCAGAACAGACAACTCTCCCTACTATATGGCCATAAAGAAAGGTATAAAGTGCTTAGGGGGCTGAATGGAATGAGGACACATACTGTTGCAGGTCACCCTAGAACTGTGAAGCTGAGATACACCTTGCTTCTGACATACGATGGGTGAAGAACCCTTGCGGCCAGACACTCATCAGCAATTATAAACTGTATGTAGTAAGTCACAGAGACACACACAAAGAATCGTTTAGTGGTGGCAGGAACGAGGCGAAAGAGCACAAACTGTGTAGCTGGCTGAAATCTAGTCTCTACCAATTACTACTGTGTAATCTCAGGCACTTGACCTAACACTAAGAACCACAGTTTCCTCCCGTGGAAGGAACAGGGTTGATAAAACTGGCCTGGAAGTGTTAGTGTAAGTACTACTGCTTGGAACACAGAACTTGATAGGTGCTTAAACTGAGGCTAGGTTTCATTCTCTCCTTTTTCCATTATCTGTTTTTATGATAGTCTAAACTCCAAAATTAGTTCCCAGATATGTGCAAAGCCAGCTAATTTGAAATAATAAAACATTATTATAAGTGCATGGTCTCAGCACTCCTGTGTCTGAGCCGGGCTCCATGCATAGCTACTGTGACGATCGTCCCAACCCTATGAGAATTCTCTCAATACCAGATAGAACCAGAACATTAATGCTCGTTTTTTTAATAAATTCATTTATTTTATTTATTTATTTATTTTTGGCTGTGTTGGGTCTTCGTTGCTGCACGCAGGCTTTCTCTAGTTGCGGCGAGCCAGAGCTACTTTTCGTTGCAGTGCGTGGGCTTCTCACTGCAGTGGCTTCTCTTGTTGCGGAGCACGGGCTCTAGGCACGCGGGTTTCACTAGTTGTGGTGCACAGGCTCAGTAGTTGTGGCTCGCGGGCTGTAGAGCGCAGGCTCGGTAGTTGTGGCACACGGGTTTAGTTGCTCTGCGGCATGTGGGATCTTCGTGGACCAGGGCTCGAACCCATGTCCCCTGCATTGGCAGGTGGATTCTTAACCACTGTGCCACCAGGGAAGCCCACAAATGCTCTTTAATATGACATTTAAAAGGAAAAAGGGCCAAGCGTCCTGCTATTCTGTATAACTGTCCTAGTCGAGCCATTTAACAACTTTCACTGCAGCCACATTTACTGGGCGTGCTTGTTCGTACACTACAGTCAGGCAACTCTTCATCATCTACCGGAAGCTCCACCAGGTTGCAGATTAAAATTAAAATGGGCTATCTGTAAAAAAGATTCAAGGTCTAAAAAATCAATGAAGAGTCTACATATTAGAAAGCATCTATGTGTGGAAATACATCAAGAACCAACAGATGCCAGGCTGGGCCTGCAGAGCCCTTTCCTCTAGCAGCAGCTCCCCTGAGAGTGAGGCCACGGTCACTCGTACGTCCAGGTGACGGCGGAATCTGTACAACTGTGGTTTCCTGGCGTCTAGGTCAGGACTAGGAAGGGGAGGAATCAGGTGAGTGCAAAGGGAAGAGGGGACAGGGAGCTGGTGCTGCGAATATTCCCAACTCAGGTCTGTTCTAACGCTTGGAAAAAAATGTTCAACTAGGACAAAGAAGAAATAATCACTGTTTAATGAGTAATATTGGCCCCTTTGTATCAGAAAGTAAATGTCATGTCAATGCCTTAGAATTACTGTTCTCTGCTTCTCTAAAAGACATAAAGTTATATGAAGTAATAACTAAAAATATGTATTACTGGGTTTGTAACAGACATGGATGTAAAAAGGAGAAAGATGGAATAGAGCTAAATAGGAGTAACATTTCTGTATCCCACTGACATTAGTATAAATATTAAGTAGATTCTGATCATTTAAGATGATATGGTAAGCCCTAGAGCAATCAGTAAGAAGATAACTCAAAAAAATATAGTGAGAAAAATCACTGAAGGAATTAAAATGCTACCTTGGAAAATACTTACTCAGTGCAAGAGAAAGCAGTAATGAGTGGAGAAACAAAAAAGACATGAGGCAGACAGAAAACAAATAGCAAAATAGCACATGTAAATCCATGATATAACTATATCAACAGTAACATTAAACGTGAATGTATCAACCAATCCAGTCATAAGGCAGAGACTGAGAGACTGGATGAAAAACAAGACTGAAACATATGCTGTCTGCTGGACAGACATTTTAGATTCAAACATACAATTAGTTTAAAGGTAAAAGGATGGGAAAAGACATATCATGCAAAGAACAACCAGCAGAAAGCTGGAGCGGCTATACCGATGGCAGAAAAAATACATTTTACAACAAGAAAGAGATAAAGAGGGATATTTTATCATGATCCAAAGTCAGTAAATCAGGCAGATACAGCGGCTGTAAATATATATACATCTAAAACAAGGTCTCAAAATACACAAAGCAAAAGCTTACAGAATTGACAGGAGAAATAAACAATTCAAAATAATATTTGGAGACTTTAATACCCCACTTTCAAAGATGGAACAACTAAGCAGAAGATCAACAAGGCAACAGAAGACAAACACTATAAACCAACAAGACCTACAGACATCTAGAAAACACTCCACCCAACAGCAGCAGAATATACATGCTTCTCAAGGGTACACAGAACCTTCTCCAGGATAAACTAAATATTAGGCTATAAAATAAGCATCGTTAAATTTAAAAAGATTGAAATGATACAAGTGCATTCCTTTCCTGTTTCTTTTCTTTTTGCTTGTTTCTGTTTTTTCATCTAATGTGCCAACGAACGTTCAGCCCTGCAATACACACAGATTCAGTACTTTCACTGCTGAGACAGTTTATGGTCACTGCCAATCTACCATTGTCCAACTTACCCTCCCTGACCTTTAACAGCAGAATTAGGGCCCAGCAATACCTTGGCAGAGACAGGTGCTGGTGACATAATCGAGTAGCATCAAGGTGTGAATATATAGGGGATGAGACTCTGTAACAAAGTAATGACACCATTTTTCTTGTACCTGGTTTTGGAACACATTTCTATTGACTGTACTGTATATTTGAAATCAAAATTGTCCATCACAACTCTGCTCCTCTGAGCTAGTCCTACCCGTTCACATTCATCATGCACAGCCACTGGAAAGAAAAGCCATCAGAAATTCACCTCCATTTGACAACAGATTAAGATCCTTGTGGTTGCACTACTATCAACTACATTCGGCAAATTCCTGCTCCCTGGATTTCTGCCCATTTTTGAATCCTGTCCCTGTCTCCTTAAACATGTCACCTGTGATTCCCTGATACTCCCTATCCCTTCTCAAAGGACTACGGTTGACTCAGCTCTGTAGACCCCCTTCTCTGTAGATGCCTGATATCAAGCCTGTTCAGCCTCGTCAAGTTGACTTTAGCCTTACAAGGGTTATCTATGATTTATTTCCATGCTTGGGTTACACAGGACTGAATTAGTTTCTACGTACAAGCTCTAATTCTCTCCAGAAGTGAAATGTTAATGGACTTAAGTGGTGTTAACACAATGCTAAACACACGATAAAATTTCATAGAACTAAATATACATGTACAAACACACACACACACACACACACACACACACACACACACACAGGAGTGCCTGTAAAAATGAGTGAAATCAGACTAAGTTCTGTAGTCTGGTTAACGGTATTGTCCCAATATTAATCTCCTGGGGTTTTTATTCCTTTTTTTAAAATTTTCGTTGCTTATGGGAAGCAACTAAAGCAGTACTTAGAAGGAAAGTTATATCTATAAATGCCTACATTAAAAAAGGAGAAAGATGTCAAATCAATAAAGCAACCTTCCACCTAAAGACACTGAAGAAAGAAAAGAGCAAACTAAACCAAGCAGAAAGCAGGATATAATAAATAAGACAATGGAAATAAATGAAACTGAATGGAAAAACAATAGAGAGAATCAATGAAGTCAAAAGTTGGTTCTTACAAAGATCAACAAAGTTGACAAACCTCTAGCTAGACTAAACAAGAGAAAGGGAAGACAAATTTTTAAATTAGGAATGGAAGAGGGGACATCACAGCTCATTCTTCAGAAATAAAAATAATTATAAGGGAATATTAATGAACAATTATATCTCAACAAATTAGATAATCTAGTGAGACTGAAAAGTTCCAGAAAGACACAAACTATGAAAACTTACTCAAGAAGAAATAGAAAATACACCTATAACAGAAAGATGGAATTCATAATTCAAAAACTTCCCAGAAAGAAAAGTCCAGGCCCAAACGTCTTCCCTAGTGAATCATATCAGACACTTAAAGAAAAATTTATACCAATTCTTCACAAATTATCCAAAAATGGGGGGAGGGGTGAAGAGAACACTTCCAAACTCATTCTGTGAGGACAATATTACCTTGATACCAAAACCAGACAAAAATATCAAGAGAAAAGAAAACTACAGACTGATATCTACTGTAGATGCAAAATCCTCATCAAAATATACAGCAGGGCTTCCCTGCTGGTGCAGTGGTTGAGAGCCCGCCTGCCGATGCAGGGGACATGGGTTCGTGCCCCGGTCTGGGAAGATCCCACATGCCATGGAGCAGCTGGGCCTGTGAGCCATGGACGCTGGGCCTGCGCGTCCGGAGCCTGTGCTCCGCAACGGGAGAGGCCACAACAGTGAGAGGCCCGCGTACGGCAAAAAAAAAAAAAAAAAAAAAAAATATATATATACATATATATATATATATATACAGCAAACCGAAACCAGCCACCTATAAAAAGGATTATATGCCATGACCAAGTGAGATTTATCCCCAAAATGAAAGACTGGTTTAACATGGAAATCAGTCAATGTTAAAAAAAAACCCACACAATTATCTCAATAGATGCAGAAAAATCACTTGACAAATTCCAACAGCACTTCATGATAATACACCTAACAAACTAGGAAAAAATGAAAATGATCTCAATAAGGGCATCTAGGAAAAACCCACAGCTAACATCATACTCAAGGAAAACAGACTGAATGCTTCCCCCCCAAATCAGGAACAAAACAAGGATGTCTGCTCTCACCACTTCTATTCAACATTTTATGGACGTTTCTAGCCAAGGCAATTGGGCAAGAAAATAAAATAAAAGGCACACAGATGGGAAACAAAAAGCAAAACTTTCTCTAGCTATAGACGACACGATCTTGTATATTAAAAAAAAAATCCTATAAAATCTACTAAAAAACTATTAGAACTAATACATGATTCAATACATGAAAATCAATTGTATTTCTATACACTTGCAATGAATAATCCAAAAATGAAGTTAAGAAAATTTCACTTACTATAGTAACAAAAAGAATAAAATACTCAGGAACTGTAATAAAGGGTCAGACTCTATTTTTTCGATGTTTGATTGATCACAGCTGTCAACTTTCAAACGCTGCGCCCCCTTCTGTACTTCCCACGCCCCTCTGCCCCACGTCTGAGAAAGCTGGAAAGAACTTAAGCCCAGTGCTCCCTCCTTTGCCGCTGGGAGGAGATTCAAACTACGCAGGCCCCTACCACTTCCACTGAACCCTGCCCCGTCCCACCTCTAACCTCTAACAACAGTAAAAAAGAGCTGAGCCAGTGTCCTTTCCTGGCTCTCTCAAGCCATATCAGGCATGTTTGAGAGGCCTGCCGCTCTCTCCCCAGAGACCTCAATTACGTGAGTAATTAACTTCCTCATACCCTCTTGCTTTGTGTATAGCAGCATCAGTCTTGACATCCAAAACTTGGTGGTGGGGGTCCCTCCTACTGAGACAGGCTGGGACCTGACGCCCTTTGCTGCAGGGCTCGCATCCGGACACATATTCCTCGAGTAACAGATTACAAAGAAATGATAAGGGACTAAAACTAACTGTGTACATGTGCACTTGGGGCAAATCATAGACAAGAAGATACAGAAAGACCCAAAAAACCCAACTGCCACTTCTGAAGAGCTGGGAGCAAAAACAGGGTGTCGGGAGCAAAAGCAGGGGACTGCGCACGCCCTCCTGCACTCGACACCACCGAAGGGTGGGCAAAACACCTAAGCCACCCCTCCGGCCTGACACACCCCTACTCTCACCCCATATAAGGGACCAGCCAGCCCCTCTTCAGGGAGCGAGCAAGGGAACCTGTTGTTTGTTCTCGCTCCCTTCTGCTGCAGCAGGGGCCCCAGTAAAGCCTTGCCTGAATTTCTTGTCTGGGCTCTAGTCAATTTCTACTGATTGTGGAAGGCCAAGGACCCTGGTCGGTATCACTGCCTCTCCAGGGTGGCCACAACAATAGGTGCTGTGATCAGGATACTGAGACAGTGACCACCATCACAGGGAGTCTTTCTTCTCGCCTTGCTTACTAACTAGCTCTGCTGACTAATAGCAAGCACGCGCTTCAAGCTGGTTCTTTGAGCCGTGGGGCTCTGTGCTGCATTAATGAGTCCTACAGAACCTCCGTTACATAGACTTCCCCGACCTAAGGTGGAAGTGTCAGTAATCAATTGGCTTTTAGGAACAGGATTATGGGATTGGAGTGGGCCTTGGGTCACGTATCTTCGCCTGGACCTATGTGTACGTCTTGGAATGGAGTTGTGACTGATCCTTGGTTCAGGGGAAAGACTACCTTGTCCTATATGCAGGCCCACTGGGTGGTCACTCATGAAAAAGCAGTCATTAGGGGGAAAACAAGACCAAAAAAAAAAAGCCGTCATGTGAGCGCTGAGGTCCACATTCCTAAGAGCAGATGTCTCAGCAGGACCCTGAAACGTCTCTGCTGCCGCCTGTACCTCTGTCAGAAATCCTGATCTCAGGGTTATACAGAAAAACACCCACGGCATCTCTGGGGACAGCAAAGGAGTTAATTCCAACCCTACTGAAGCCCAGGGTCCTGAAATCTTATAAAGCAACCACTGCCACGGGGAGGCCCCACCCCAGACGATGCTGAGCTGAAGCTCTCTGGAAGAACGTTATCAATACAAGCAGATTAGAGAGACACCCCGCCCCCAGTAAAAACGACAAAGGAAAAAAAGACTGGGGGTGAGCGGAGGGGGAAAGAGAGAAAGAAACTGGCATTATCCATAAGAGACACAAGGTAGAAACAATAACAAATGTGCATCAACTGATGAATGGATAAACAAGTTGTGGAAGGTCAATACACTGCAATATTTTTCAGCTACAAAAAGAACGGAACTACTGATACACGTTACAATATGGATGAACCCTGAAAACATTAAGGCAAGTGAAAGAAGCCAGACACAAAAGGCTGCACATTGTATGATTCAATTATATGAAATGTCCAGAATAGGCAAATCTATAGAGACAGAAAGTAGGTTAGTGCTTGCCAGGGGCTGGAGTTTGAGGAAATGGGGAGGGCCTGATAACAGGCATAGGGTTTCTATGAAAATGTTCTAAAACTGATAGTGGTGATGGTTGCACAGTTGTGTGAATAGACTAAAAACCACTGAACTGTATCCTTTAAAAGGGTGAATTCTATCTAGTATATGAATTGTGTCAATACAGCTGTTATATTAAAACAAAACTTTTTTTAAAAAGAACAAATCTTGTCTTCAGTTCAGTAACAGGCTTACACTGAGCTGGAGCAATGATGACTTTCCCAATCTCTATCAGTATCTTCAACTTCCAAAGGGCCTGTGACAGACAGAAGGCTCGGTCTGTCGTTGTGAGTCCTCCACAAAAACCCCTTCTAACCGGCAGATGGAAGAAACGTTCTATACAGCAGATCAAAGACCCTTCCAAATGAATATGACCATAATGGGGAAATTAAATAACTTCAAAAATTAATGAATATTTTAACAAAAAACCTCTAGGATCAAATATTCAAATCCCATGCAAAGGAGCTTAAGTGGGCCCACTTCTTTTATTTTTATCAAGGCTCTGTATTCTGTCAAGATTTTGCCCAAAAAAAGATACAAATCCTTATGTGAACAACAAAAGGGATTTTGCTGCTATTAAGTGCTTAAAAGATGTGTTGCTCTTTCAAAGTAATACCGTTTTTCTTTTGAAAGATGAATCCTCTGAAGAATGCAAATCTTTACATTCAGAGGAAACATGAAAAGCTGTATTTATTCTCACCATTTTTCCTTTTGTATTGATTCTCCTTTAAATATGACTTTGTAATGCTAGAATACCTCAATCAACTAAAATCAGATTACACTGCCTTATGGTTCAATACTGTATTGATAAAGGTCCATCCATCATTGTCCAACATTCTTGACATCTGAGGCAGTAAAATAAAAACTTAAAGAATGTAAATGGGGAGTCAAGATGGCGTACTAGGAGGACACAGAATTCGCGTCTCCTCACAATGAGGGCACCTACCAGGCACCAGGACCATGGACACATAAGGCGACGGGAAGAAACCCCAGCGACCAGTGATCTCTCCTTTTGGCTTGTTCCCCACCCTCCCTTTTTTTTTTTTTTTTCTGTTGTGGTTTTATTTTACCTTGTTGCGGTTGTTTCAAATAGTTTTATGTTTCCTGATCTTTCTAATTTTATATTGTTTTTTATTCTTTCATATCATACTGCTACTTTTTTTCTTTCTTTCTTCCTTTCTTTTTTAACACGCCACAAAGCTTGTGGGATCTTGGTTCCCAGGCCAGAAGTTGGACCTGAGCTCCTGTGGTGGGAGCTCTGAGTCCAAACTCCTGGACTAACAGAGAACCTCAAACCCCAGGGAATATCAATCAGACTGAGGCCTTCTGGAGGTCCTCATCTCAGCATCAAGACCCAGCTCTATCCAACTACCTGCAAACTCCACTGCTGGACGTCTCAGACCAAACAACCGGTAAGACAGGAATACAGCACCACCCATTAAAAAAAAATAAGAAACAAAAAAACACTTAGTTACAGACGAAGGAGCAAGGTAAAAACCGACAAGACCAAATAAATGAAGATGAAATAGGCAACCTACCTGAAAAAGAATTCAGAGCAATGAGAGTAAAGATGATCCAAAATTTTGGAAACAGAACGGGGAAAATACAAGAAACATTTAACAAGGATCTAGAGGAACTAAAGAGCAAACAGTGATGAACAGCACAATTACTGAAATTAAAAATACTCTAAAAGGAATCAATAGCAGAATAACTGAGGCAGAAGAACGGATAAGTGAGCTGGAAGATAAAATGGTGGTAATAAGTACCAGGGAGCAGAATAAAGAAACAAGAATGAAAAGAATTGAGAACAGACTCAGAGACTCTGGGACAACATTAAACACACCAGCATTTGAATTACAGGGGTTCCAGAAGAAGAAGAGAATAAGAAAGGGTCTGAGAAAATATTTGATGAGATTATAGTCGAAAACTTCCCTAAGGTGCGAAAGGAAATAGTCAATCAAGTCCAGGAAGCACAGAGAGTACCATTAAGGATAAAACCAAAAAGAAACACGCAGAGACACATATTAATCAAACTATCAAAAATTAAATACAAAGAAAAAATACTGAAAGCACCAACGGAAAAGCAACAAATAACATACAACGGAATCCCCATAAGGTTAACAGCTGATCTTTCAGCAGAAACTCTGCAAGCCAGAAGGGACTGGCAGGACATATTTAAACTGATGAAAGGGAAAAACCTACAACCAAGATTACTCTAGCCAGGAAGGATCTCATTCAGATTCAACGGAGAAATTAAAACCATTACAGACAAGCAAAAGTTAACATAATTCAGCACCACCAAACCAGCTTTACAACAAACGGTAAAGGAACTTCTCTAGGGAAGAAACACAAGAGAAGGAAAAGACCTACAATAACAAACCAAAAACAATTAAGAAAATGATAACAGGAACATACATATCGATAATTACCTTAAATGTAAGTGGATTAAATGCTCCAACCAAAAGAAACAGACTGGCTGAATGCATACAAAAACAAGACCCGTACATATGCAGTCAAGAGACCCACTTCAGACCTAGGGACACATACAGACTGAAAGTGAGGGGATGGAAAAAGATATTCCATGCAAATGGAAATCAAAAGAAAGCTGGAGTAGCAATTCTCATATCAGACAAAATAGACTTAAAATAAAGACTATTATAAGAGACAAAGAAGGACACTACATAATGATCAAGGGATCAATCCAAGATGCAGATATAACAAATGTAAATATTGTTTACCTAACAGAGGAGCACCTCAATACATAAGGCAAATGCTAACAGCCACAAAAGGGGAAATCGACAATAACACAATAATAGTAGGGGACTTTTAACACCCCACTTTCACCAATGGACAGATCGTCAAAAATGAAAATAAATAAGGAAACACAAGCTTTAAATGACACATTAAACAAGATGGACTTAATTGATATTTATAGGACATTCCATCCAAAAACAACAGAATACACTTTCTTCTCAAGTGCTCATGGAACATTCTCCAGGATAGCCCATATCTTGGATCACAAATCAAGCCTCGGTAAATTTAAGAAAACTGAAATCTCATCAAGCATATTTTCTGACCACAATGCTATGAGATTGGAAATCAATTACAGGAAAAAACTGTAAAAAAACACAAATACATGGAGGCTAAACAGTGCACTACTAAACAGCCAAGAGATCACTGAAGAAATCAAACAAGAAATGACAAAATACATAGAAACAAATGACAACGACAACACGACAATCTAAAACCTACGGGATCCAGCAAAAGCAGTTCTAAGAGGAATGTTTATAGTAATTCAATCTCACCTCAAGAAACAAGAAAAGTCTCAAATAAACAATCTAACCCTACGCTTAAAACAACTACAGAAAGAAGAACAAAGAAAACCAAACGTCAGTAGAAGGAAGGAAATCATAAAGATCAGAGCACAAACAAATTTAACAGAAATGAAGAAAACAATAACTAAAAGCTGGTTCTTTGAGAAGATAAACAAAATTGATAAACCCTTAGCCAGACTCATCAAGAAAAAAAAGGGAGAGGGCACAAATCAATAAAATTAGAAATGAACAAGGAGAAATCACAACTGACACCACAGAAGTACAAAGGATATGAGAGACTACTACAAACAACTATATGCCAATAAAGTGGACAACCACGAAGAATGGACAAAGTCTTGCAAGGGTACAATTTTCCAAGACTGAACCAAAAGAATTAGAAAATATAAACAGGGGGGACCTTGAAGATGGCGGAAGAGTAAGACGCGGAGATCGCCTTCCTCCCCACGGATACACCAGAAATACATCCACACGTGGAACAACTCCTACAGAACTCCTACTGAAGGCTGGCAGAAGACCTCAGACCTCCCAAAAGGCAAGAAACTCCCCACGTACCTGGGTAGGGCAAAAGAAAAATCAGAGACAAAAGAATAAGGACGGCACCTGCACCAGTGGGAGGGAGCTGTGAAGGAGGAAAAGTTTCCACACACTAGGAAGCCCCTCCGCGGGCGGAGACTGCGGGAGGCAGAGGGGGGAGTTTCGGGACCGCGGAGTAGTGCACAGCGACGGGTGCGGAGGGCAAAGCGGGGAGATTCCTGCACAGACGATCGGTGCCGACCAGCACTCACCAACCCGAGAGGCTTGTCTGCTCACCCGCCGGGGCGGGCGGGGCTGCGAGCTGAGGCTCGGGTTTTGGTTTTGGACGGAGCTCAGGGAGAGGACTGGGGTTGGCGGCTTGAACATAGCCTGAAGGGGTTAGTGCACCACGACTAGCCGGGAGGGAGTTCGGGGAAAAGCCTGCACCGGCCGAAGAGGCAAGAGACTTTTTCTTCCCTCTTTGTTTCCTGGTGCGCGAGGAGAGGGGTTTAAGAGCGCTGCTTAAAGGAACTCCAGAGACGGGCGCGAGCCGCGGCTAAAAGCGCGAACCCCAGAGACGGGCGCGAGCCGCGGCTAAAACCGCGGACCCCAGAGACGGGCGGGAGACGCTAAGGCTGCTGCTGCCGCCACCAAGGGGCCTGTGTGCGAGCACAGGTCACTCTCCACACCCCTCTTCCGCGGAGCCTGTGCAGCCCGCCACTGCCAGGTTCCCGGGATCCAGGGACAACTTCCCCGGGACAGCGCACGGCGGGCCTCAGGCTGGTGCAACGTCACGCCGGCCTCTGCCGCAGCGTCACGCCGCCTCTGCCGCCGCAGGCCCGCCCCGCACGCAGTGCCCCTCCTTCCCCCATCCCCCAACCCCCGACCTGAGTGAGCCGGAGATCCCGAATCAGCGGCTCCTTTAACCCCGTCCTGTCTGAGCGAAAAAACAGACGCCCTCCAGCGACCTACACGCAGAGGCAGGGCCAAATCCAAAGCTGAGCTCCTGTGAGCTGTGAGAACAAAGAAGAGAAAGGGAAATCTCTCCCAGCAGCCACAGAAGCAGCGGATTAAAGCTCCACAATCAACTTGATATACCCTGCATCTGTGGAATACCTGAATAGACAAGGAATGATCCCAAATTGAAGAGGTGGAATTTAGGAGCGAAATCTATGATTTTTTTCCCTTTTCCTCTTTTTGTGAAGGTGTACGTGTATGCTCCTGTGTGACATCTAGTCTGTATACTCTAGCTTCCACCATTTGTCCTAGGGCTCTATCCGTCCATGACTTTTTTTTAAAAATTCTTTTTCTTAATAATTAAGTTTAATTGTAATAACTTTATTATACTTTACCTTCGTTCTTTCTTTCTTTCCTTCCTTCCCTCCCTCCTTTAGACAACGAATCACCCCAAATTGAGGAGGTGGTCTCAGGGAGCAGGATTTATGATTTTTCCCCCTTTACCTCTTTTTGTGAAGGTGTATGTGTATGCTTCTGTGTAAGATTTTCTCTGTATAGCTTTGCTTCCAACATTTGTCCTAAGGTTCTATCCGTCCCTTTTTTTTTTCTAAATATTTTTTAATTCAATAACTATATTATACTTTATTTTATTTTTACTGTATCATCTTTCTTTCTGTCTTTTTTTCCTTCTTTCCCTCCTTCCTTCCTTCCTCCCTCCCTCCCTCCCTCCTTTCTTTCCTTCTTTGCTTCTTTCTTTCTTCCTTCCTTTCCTCCTTTCCTTCTTTCTTTCCTCATACTTCTACTAATTCTCTCTACTTTTTCTCCCTTTTATTCTGAGCCGTGTGGATGAAAGGCTCTTGGTGCTCCAGCCAGGAGTCAGGGCTCTGCCTCTGAGGTAGGAGAGCCAACTTCAGGTCACTGGTCAACAAGAGACCTCCCAGCTCCACATAATATTAAACAGCGGAAATCTCCCAGAGACCTCCATCTTAACACCAGCACCCAGCTTCACTCAACGACCAGCAAGCCACAGTGCTGGACAACCTATGCCAAACAACTAGCAAAACAGGAACACAACCCCACCCATTAGCAGAGAGGCTGCCTAAAATCATAATAAGGCCACAGACACCCCAAAACACACCACCAGACGTGAACCTGCCCACTAGAGAGACAAGATCCAGCCTCATCCAGCACAACACAGGCACTAGTCCCTTCCACCAGGAAGCCTACACAACCCACTGAAACAACCTTAGCCACTGGAGACAGACATCAAAAACAACGGGAACTACGAAAGTGCAGCCTGCAAAAAGGAGACCCCAAACACAGTAAGATAAGCAAAATGAGAAGACAGAAAAACACACAGCAGATGAAGGAGCAAGATAAAAACCCACCAGACCTAACAAATGAAGAGGAAATAGGCAATCTACCTGAAAAAGATTTCAGAATAATGATAGTAAGGATGATCCGAAATCTTGGAAGTAGAATGGACAAAATGCAAGAAACAGTTAACAAGGACCTACAAGAACTAAAGATGAAACAAGCAACGATGAACAATGCAATAAATGAAATTAAAATCACTCTAGATAGGATCAATAGCAGAATAACTGAGGCAGAAGAACGGATAAGTGACCTGGAAGATAAAGTAGTGGAAATAACTACTGCAGAGCAGAATAAAGAAAAAAGAATGAAAAGAACTGAGGACAGTCTCAGAGACCTCTGGGACAACATGAAACGCACCAACATTCGAATTATAGGGGTTCCAGAAGAAGAAGAAAGAAAGAAAGGGACTGAGAAAATATTTGAAGAGATTATAGTTGAAAACTTCCCTAATATGGGAAAGGAAATAGTTAATCAAGTCCAGGAAGCACAGAGGGTCCCATACAGGATAAATACAAGGAGAAACACGCCAAGACACATATTAATCAAACTGTCAAAAATTAAATACAAAGAAAGCATATTAAAAGCAGCAAGGGAAAAACAACAAATAACACACAAGGGAATCCCCATAAGGTTAACAGCTGATCTCTCAGCAGAAACCCTACAAGCCAGAAGGGAGTGGCAGGACATACTGAAAGTGATGAAGGAGAATAGCCTGCAACCAAGACTACTCTACCCAGCAAGGATCTCATTCACATTTGATGGAGACATTAAAACCTTTACAGACAAGCAAAAGCTGAGAGAGTTCAGCACCACCAAACCAGCTTTACAACAAATGCTAAAGGAACTTCTCTAGACACGAAACACAAGAGAAGGAAATGACCTATAGTAGCGAACCCAAAACAATATATAAAATGGAAATAGGAACATACATATCGATAATTACCTTAAATGTAAATGGACTAAATGCTCCCACCAAAAGACACAGATTGGCTGAATGGATACAAAAACAAGACCCTTATATATGTTGTCTACAAGAGACCCACTTCAGAACTAGAGACACATACAGACTGAAAGTAAGGGGATGGAAAAAGATATTCCATGCAAATGGAAACCAAAAGAAAGCTGGAGTAGCAATTCTCATATCAGACAAAATAGACTTTAAAATAAGGACTATTAAAAGGGACAAAGAAGGACACTACATAATGATCAAGGGATCGATCCAAGAAGAAGATATAACAATTGTAAATATTTATGCACCCAACATAGGAGCACCTCAATACATAAGGCAAATACTAACAACCATAAAAGGGGAGATCAACAGTAACACATTCATAGTAGGGGACTTTAACACCCCACTTTCACCCATGGACAGATCATCCAAAATGAAAATAAATAAGGAAACACAAGCTTTAAATGATACATTAAACAAGATGGACTTAATTGATATTTATAGGACACTCCATCCAAAAACAACAGAATACACATTTTTCTCAAGTGCTCATGGAACATTCTCCAGGATAGATCATATCTTGGGTCACAAATCAAGCCTTGGTAAATTTAAGAAAACTGAAATTGTATCAAGTATCTTTTCCGACCACAACGCCATGAGACTAGATATCAATTACAGGAAAAGATCTGTAAAAAATACAAACACATGGAGGCTAAACAATACACTACTTAATAATGAAGTGATCACTGAAGAAATCAAAGAGGAAATAAAAAAATACCTAGAAACAAATGACAATGGAGACACAACGACCCAAAACCTATGGGATGCAGCAAAAGCAGTTCTAAGGGGGAAGTTTATAGCAATACAAGCCCACCTTAAGAAGCAGGAAACATCTCGAATAAACAACCTAACCTTGCACCTCAAGCAATTAGAGAAAGAAGAACAAAAAAACCCCAAAGCTAGCAGAAGGAAAGAAATCATAAAAATCAGATCAGAAATAAATGAAAAAGAAATGAAGGAAACAATAGCAAAGATCAATAAAACTAAAAGCTGGTTCTTTGAAAAGATAAACAAAATAGATAAACCACTAGCCAGACTCATCAAGAAAAAAAGGGAGAAGACTCAAATCAATAGAATTAGAAATGAAAAAGGAGAAGTAACAACTGACACTGCAGAAATAAAAAAAATCATGAGAGATTACTACAAGCAACTCTATGCCAATAAAATGGACAATCTGGAAGAAATGGACAAATTCTTAGAAATGCACAACCTGCCAAGACTGAATCAGGAAGAAATAGAAAATATGAACAGACCAATCACAAGCACTGAAATTGAAACTGTGATTAAAAACCTTCCAACAAACAAAAGCCCAGGACCAGATGGCTTCACAGGTGAATTCTATCAAACGTTTAGAGAAGAGCTAACACCTATCCTTCTCAAACTCTTCCAAAATATAGCAGAGGGAGGAACACTCCCAAATTCCTTCTACGAAGCCACCATCACCTTGATACCAAAACCAGACAAGGATGTCACAAAGAAAGAAAACTACAGGCCAATATCACTGATGAACATAGATGCAAAAATCCTCAACAAAATACTAGCAAACAGAATCCAACAGCACATTAAAAGGATCATACACCATGATCAAGTGGGGTTTATTCCAGGAATGCAAGGATTCTTCAATATACGCAAATCTATCAATGTGATAAACCATATTAACAAATTGAAGGAGAAAAACCATATGATCATCTCAATAGATGCAGAGAAAGCTTTCGACAAAATTCAACACCCATTTATGATAAAAACCCTCCAGAAAGTAGGCATAGAGGGAACTTTCCTAAACATAATAAAAGCCATATATGACAAGCCCACAGCAAACATCATCCTCAATGGTGAAAAACTGAAAGCATTTCCACTAAGATCAGGAACAAGACAAGGTTGCCCACTCTCACCACTCTTATTCAACATAGTTTTGGAAGTTTTAGCCACAGCAATCAGAGAAGAAAAGGAAATAAAAGGAATCCAAATCGGAAAAGAAGAAGTAAAGCTGTCACTGTTTGCAGATGACATGATACTATACATAGAGAATCCTAAAGATGCTACCAGAAAACTACTAGAGCTAATCAATGAATTTGGTAAAGTAGCAGGATACAAAATTAATGCACAGAAATCTCTGGCATTCCTATATACTAATGATGAAAAATCTGAAAGTGAAATCAAGAAAACACTCCCATTTACCATTGCAACAAAAAGAATAAAATATCTAGGAATAAACCTACCTAAGGATACGAAAGACCTGTATGCAGAAAATTATAAGACACTGATGAAAGAAATTAAAGATGATACAAATAGATGGAGAGATATACCATGTTCTTGGATGGGAAGAATCAACATTGTGAAAATGACTCTACTACCCAAAGCAATCTACAGATTCAATACAATCCCTATCAAACTACCACTGGCATTTTTCACAGAACTAGAACAAAAAATTTCACAATTTGTATGGAAACACAAAAGACCCCGAATAGCCAAAGCAATCTTTAGAATGAAAAAAGGAGCTGGAGGAATAAGGCTCCCTGACTTCAGACTATATTACAAAGCAACAGTAATCAAGACAGTATGGTACTGGCACAAAAACAGAAAGATAGATCAGTGGAACAGGATAGAAAGCCCAGAGATAAACCCACGCACATATGGACACCTTATCTTTGATAAAGGAGGCAGGAATGTACAGTGGAGAAAGGACAGCCTCTTCAATAAATGGTGCTGGGAAAACTGGACAGGTACATGTAAAAGTATGAGATTAGATCACTCCCTAACACCATACACAAAAATAAGCTCAAAATGGATTAAAGACCTAAATGTAAGGCCAGAAACTATCAAACTCTTAGAAGAAAACATAGGAAGAACACTCTATGACATAAATCACAGCAAGATCCTTTCTGACCCACCTCCTAGAGTAATGGAAATAAAAACAAAAATAAACAAATGGGACCTAATGAAACTTCAAAGCTTTTGCACAGCAAAGGAAACCATAACCAAGACCAAAAGACAACCCTCAGAATGGGAGAAAACATTTGCAAATGAAGCAACTGACAAAGGATTAATCTCCAAAATTTACAAGCAGCTCATGCAGCTCAATAACAAAAAAACAAACAACCCCATCCAAAAATGGGCAGAAGACCTAAATAGACATTTCTCCAAAGAAGATATACAGAATGCCAACAAACACATGAAAGAATGCTCAACATCATTAATCATTAGAGAAATGCAAATCAAAACTACAATGAGATATCATCTCACACCAGTCAGAATGGCCATCATCAAAAAATCTAGAAACAATAAATGCTGGAGAGGGTGTGGAGAAAAGGGGACACTCTTGCACTGCTGGTGGGAATGTGAATTGGTTCAGCCACTGTGGAGAACAGTATGGAGGTTCCTTAAAAAACTACAAATAGAATTACCATATGACCCAGCAATCCCACTACTTGGCATATACCCTGAGAAAACCAAAATTCAAAGAGAGTCATGTACCAAAATGTTCATTGCAGCTCTATTTACAATAGCCAGGACATGGAAACAACCTAAGCGCCCATCATCGGATGAATGGATAAAGAAGATGTGGCACATATACACAATGGAATATTACTCAGCCTTAAAAAGAAATGAAATTGAGCTATTTGTAATGAGATGGATAGACCTAGAATCTGTCATACAGAGTGAAGTAAGTCAGAAAGAAAAAGACAAATACAGTATGCTAACACATATATATGGAATTTAAGGGAAAAAAATGTCATGAAGAACCTAGGGGTAAGATAGGAATAAAGACACAGACCTACTGGAGAACGGACTTAAGGATATGGGGAGGGGGAAGGGTGAGTTTTGACAGGGCGAGAGAGAGTCATGGACATATACACACTAACAAACGTAGTAAGGTAGATAGCTAGGGGGAAGCAGCCGCAAGGCACAGGGATATTAGCTCGGTGCTTTGTGACAGCCTGGAAGGGTGGGATGGGGAGAGTGGGAGGGAGGGAGACGCAAGAGGGAAGACATATGGGAACATATGTATATGTATAGCTGATTCACTTTGTTGTAAAGCAGAAACTAACACACCATTGTAAAGCAATTATACCCCAATAAAGATGTTTAAAAAAAATAAAAAAAAAAAAGAAAATATAAACAGACCTATCACAAGTAATGAAACTGAAACCATTAATTAAAAATCTTCCAACAAACAAAAGTCCAGGACCAGATGGCTTCACAGGCAAAGTCCATCAAACATTTTGAGAAGAGCTGACACCCATCCTTCTCAAACGCTTGCAAAAAATTGCAGAGGGAGAAACATTCCCAAATTCATTCTACAAAGCCACCATCACCCTGATACCAAAACCAGAAAAAGATATCACAAAAAAAGAAAATTATAAACCAATATCACTGATGAACATAGATACAAAAATCCTGAACAAAATACTAGAAAAACAGAATCCAACAACATATTAAAAGGATCATATTAAACACCATGATCAAGTGGGATTTATCCCAGGTATGCAAGTATTCTTCAGTATATGCAAATCAATCAATGTGATACACCACATTAACAAATTAAGGAATAAAAACCATATGATCATCTCAGTAGATGCAGAAAAAGATTTTCACAAAATTCAACACCCATTTATGATAAAAACTCTCCAGAAAATGGGCATAGAGGGAACCTACCTCAACATAATAAAGGCCATATATGACAAACCCACAGCAAGCATCATACTCAATGGTGAAAAACCGAAAGCATTTCCACTAAGATCAGGAACAAGACAAGAATGTCCACTCTCACCACTCTTATTCTACATAGATTTGGTAGTCCTACCCACAGCAATCAGAGAAGAAAAAGAAATAAAAGGAATACAAATTGGAAAAGAAGAAGTAAAACTGTCACTGTTTGTCGATGACAAGATACTATACAAAGAAAATCCTAAAGGTGCCTCCAGAAAACTACTGGAACTAATCAATGAATTTGGTAAGGTTGCAGAATAGAAAATTAATGCACAGATCTCTGGCACTGCTAAACACCAACAATGAAAAATCAGAAAGAGAAATTAAGGAAACAATCCTATTTACCAACGCAACAAAAAGAATAAAATACCTAGGGATAAACCTGCCTAAGAAGGCAAAAGACTTGTACTCAGAAAACTATAAAACATGGATGAAAGAAATCAAAGATGACACAAACAGATGGAGAAATATACCATGTTCCTGGATTGGAAGAATCAATATTGTGAAAATGACTATACTACCCAAAGCAATCTACAGATTCAATGCAATCCCTATCAAACTACCAGTGGCATTCTTTACAGAATTAGAGCAAAAAATTTTACAATTTGTATGGAAACACAAAATACCCCAAATAGCCAAAGCAATCTTGAGAAAGAAAAACGGAGTTGGAGAAATCAGGCCCCCTGACTTAAAACTATACCATAAAACTACAGTAATCAAGACAGTATGGCACTGGCACAAAAGCAGAAATATAGATCAATGGTACAGGATAGAATGCCCAGAGATAAACCCACACACATACAGTCACCTAATTTATGACAAAGGAGGCAAGAACATACAATGGAGAAAAGACAGCCTCTTCATTAAGTGGTGCTGGGAAAACTGGACAGCTACATGTAAAAGAATGAAATTAGAACACTCCCTAACACCATACACAAAAATAAACTCCAAATGGATTAAAGACCTAAATGTAAGACCAGACACTATAGAACTCTTAGAGGAAAACATAGGTAGAACACTCTTTGACATAAATCACAGCAAAATCATCTTTTTTGACCCACTTTCTAAAGTAATGAAAATAAAAACAAAAATAAACAAGTGGGACCTAATGAAACTTAAAAGCTTTTGCACAGCAAAAGAAACCATAAACAAGAGAAAAAGACAACCCTAAGAATGGGAGAAAATATTTGCAAATGAAACAACAGTCAAAGGATTAATCTCCAAAATATACAAACAGCTCATGGAGCTCAATATCAAAAAAACCCAAACAATCCAATTAAAAAATGGGTGGAAGACGTAAATAGACATTTTACCAAGGAAGACATACAGATGGCCAAGAGGCACATGAAAAGATGCTCAACATCACTAATGGTTAGAGAAATGCAAATCAAAACTACAATGAGGTATTACCTCATGCCAGTCAGAATGGCTATTATCAAAAAATCTAGAAACAATAAATGTTGGAGAGGGTGTGGAGAAAAGGGAATCCTCTTGCACTGTTGGTGGGAATGTAAATGGATACAGCCACTATGGAGAACAGTATGGAGGTTCCTTAAAATTCTAAAAATAGAACTACCATATGACCCAGCAATCCCACTACTGGGCATATACCCTGAGAAAACCATAATTCAAAAAGAGTCATGTACCACAGTGTTCACTGCAGCACTGCTTACAATAGCCAGGATATGGAAGCCACCTAAGTGTGCATTCACAGATGAATGGATAAAGAAGATGTGGCACATATATACAATGGAATATTACTCAGCCATAAAAAGAAACGAAATTGAGTTATTTGTAGTGAGGTGGATGGACCTAGAGTCTGTCATACAGGGTGAAGTAAGTCAGAAGGAGAAAAACAAATACCATATGCTAACACACATATGTGGAATCTATGAAGAAAAAAAAAAGGTCATGAAGAACCTAAGGGTAAGACAGGAATAAAGACACAGACCTACTAGAGCATGGACTTGAGGATATGGGGAGGAGGAAGGGTGAGCTGTGACAAAGTGAGAGAGTGGCATGGACATATACACACTACCAAATGTAATATAGATAGCTAGTAGGAAGCAGCCGCATAGCACAGGGAGATCAGCTCGGTGCTCTGTGACCACCTAGAGGGGTGGGATAGGGAGGGTGAGAGGGAGGGAGACGCAAGAGGGAGGAGATATGGGAACATATGTATATGTATAACTGATTCACTTTGTTATAAAGCAGAAACTAACACACCACTGTAAAGCAGTTATACTCCAATAAAGATGTAAAAAAAAAAAAGACTGTTAAAGGAAGGAGAACAGGGACTGATCTGCTGAGCAGAGGATGAGTTGGGACATGTCAAGACTAGAGGTATGGAAGTCAGCTGGGGGGCAGCAGATCAGGAAAGAAGTCCTGACATTCTGGGAGCAGGGATGGAGTAGATGTATTCAAGTTACAAAATCAGCAGGTCTGGCTGACTGATTAGCTGGGCGAGTGGGGGGAAGGTGGGAGGGTGAGTAAAGAGAAATCTTCTCTGTTGTAGGAATAAGAAAAGGCCGACATCCCTGAGAAACCTCCAAGGGAACCACTGTGGTTCAGCCATGCCCCACTGAGGTCCTGCACACCTGAAAACACAGCAACGTGTAGGAACTCTAGGAAAATCCTTCTCACTGCAAAAACAATAGAAGCAAGCTGTGGTCAGAAGAGCCCCACGGAAGGCTCTCCTGCAGAGCGGCTGGACAGCCTGTAGGGTCACTCCCTGTGAGCAGCAAAGCAAACCCCAGAAAGGCCCAGGGTGGATGCGCGGTACCTCAACAGGTTAAGGCTGCAGAGGGATGCAGGGGGCTCAGACCCCGTGTTTTTGCTCACTTCATTACAGGTGTGTCTGTCCACAGTCCGGGAATGATGATCAGGGGAAAAACTTAACTGAGATTGCTGGCTCACTGGCATTATTTAATATCCAGGCTGGAAAGAGAACTAGTGAAAGCTTTTTGTTCTGGTTTGGTTTTGTTAATGTTTCTGGAGTTGCAAAGAGATGGGTCTAAAGGTAAAAACAGAACACTGTGCTAAATGAGCGATAAATAATCTGCAAAACCAAACAAACCTATGTATGCAGTGTGTCTTTAATTGAGGCCCAAATCTTGAGTTTTACTTCCTTATAATTATCTAAAAAATTGAGACTAAGCATTTTTGCGTTATCGGAGTATAACCGGGATCTGAGCAGCTGCATGTGCATTTCTGTTTAGATCTTGTTGTCTCACCTAAAGCGACTGGATTTAATCCAGAGATTCACAAATATCCAGTGACATATTTTCCACTGTATTAGAGTAAAAACCCCACCTTGGGAGAGTTGGCCTCTCTATACATAATTGGTCGGTGTATAAATTAGTCAAAGCCTTTGTGTAAGAGAAGGGAACTGGAAAGGGTCGGTGGGGGAGCAGGAATGAGAGAGTGCTACAAACAGAAGGACATTCGCAGCAGGGACAAGTAATGTAAATACTGCCAATGTCATACTTCTGCTGGACAGATCTGCTTATAAATAGAAGCTGTTTAAAAGGAGACGTCAAATACAGGTGACCTTGTACTAGCACATCTTACAGAATTAGAAGTGTTAGTCAATTACTTTTAACTGACTCTAAACCTACCAACGCTTCTAAAATGCTGTGGGTATACGTGAGGATGGAGAAAGTTCTTGGATCCTATTTGTATCTGTAGTTCTCGGGGAAATCATCAGAGGCTCAGGGCTCATCGAAAGGAACAATATCTTTATGAGCAAATGCACTTGAATCACCTGTTTTCTGATAACTGGCTTTAGCACTGCAACATAGAGGAAAAGCAAAGCACTTGCTCTCTTTGCTAAGGAAAAGACTCAGAAGATTCTCATGACATAGCATGTCTTTTCCATGAAGCGCATTTAAAGCACAGCTCTCACACTGCTTTTGCAATACTGACGGAACAACCATTTTACACTACTGAGCAGCGCCTTAAGAGGTGCTGGTGACTAGATTTAAGTAGAAAAGGAGACCGCCAGCTCGTGGTGGTGGACAGAACACAGGCATTTTGTTCCTTTCTTACCAAAGATGCCTTAAAGTGGGAGTAATTCAATTTTAAGAGGTACAATTAATAATAACAGCTAATATCTATTGACTTCCTTCTATTAAGCACTTTACCTATTTAAACCTAGAACAAGAGACAGGTACTTACCGAGCCAGATACTTCAACAGTTTCTGGAACAGAGACGGAGGCCCCCGACTGGCAGGCAGAGGAAAGCGCAGCCTACAACAGATGGGAGAGCCGCGCTGCCCTGGAAAAACAAGTGCTGACCTCCAGCCGGACAGCCAGGACCACAGAGCCTCTGATCCCGGGAAGGAGGAGCGAGAGGCTGAAATGATGAGGGAGACACTATAGCCTCCACCCACTGTCTCCCTCATCAGGTCCTGCAGTGTCCAGCAGCCAGGAATTTACCCCTACCTGGCCACCCCGTGCCAAGTCCCAGGGTTAGGGGAAACAGACTCCTAAAGAGTCCAAACAAATGGACTTGATGTCCATCCAACTCAATAGTAAGCATGAATGATCACAAAGACTTCGAGAAAAGCTGCCGGCATAACACAAACAACAAAAAAGTTGAGAAAAACAAAGAGAAAATCTGCCCCTGAGCATATAGAGAGAATTCAGGAAACAAAAGCTATCTCTAGGATGGGAGGGAGACACAAGAGGGAGAGGATATGGGGATATATGTATACGTATAGCTGATTCACTTTGTTATACAGCAGAAACTACACACTATTGTAAAGCTATTATACTCCAATAAAGATGTTTAAAAAAAAAGCTATCTTTAAAAAAATCTAATTATCCCTAGAGAAATTTGGGAAGATATGGCAACAATAAAAGAAAGTGCGGGGCTTCCCTGGTGGCGCAGTGGTTGAGAGTCTGCCTGCCGATGCAGGGGACACGGGTTCGTGACCTAGTCCAGGAAGATCCCACATACCGCAGAGTGGCTGGGCCCGTGAGCCATGGCCGCTGAGCCTGAACGTCCGGAGCCTGTGCTCCGCAACGGGAGAGGCCACAGCAGTGAGAGGCCCGCGTACTGGGAAAAAAAAAAAAAAAAAAGAAAGTGCAATCTGCTATGAAAAGACGCAATCAGAAACCAAGACGGCATCCTTGGAAATTAAAAATACCCAAACAACAATTCAAGAGAAGTGTTAGAAAATAAAGTCCAGTCAGATGGTCTAAAATGAAAAATGTAAAGAATGAGGTAACAGAAAACATGTGAGAAAAAGGAGACACAGGTAATCACTTTGGGAGATCCAAAAACCAAATAACAGAAATTCCAGGAAGACAGGAAACAGAATTAAAACACCAAGGATACAGATGATTCTAAAGCTTCCAGAGAGAAACAAAAGCAGGTCTCCTACCAAAAAAAAAAAAAAAATATATATATATATATGTACATATATATATATTTCTCAGACTGGCACCAGGTTTCTCTAGAGCAACAGTGGAAGTCTGCATGTTTTGAACGAAAATCATTTTCAACCTAGAAAATGATATTTGATCTAGTGAATGCAGACTAAAGGCTGTCTCAGAAAGGCAAAAACTCTGTGAGTTTGCTTTCCCTGAACCCTCTCTTAGAAAATTACCGAGGATGTACTCCAGCAAAATGAACCAGGAAACACATGGATCCATCCCAGGAGGAAGAACGAAGGGAAGTTCCAGAAGAACAACATGTAGCTGAGAAGGCAAACAGAAGCTGTAGGACTGAAAGTCCCAGAGGCAGGCACCAGGAGAAAGAAAAAGGCATCTTGAAACAAAAAGCCCAGGACACAGTGGGTGTCCAGTAAATACATACTGCATGATTCCATCCCTCACTTCGGTTTGAGACTTTACCTGCCCAAACCACTCAATACTCTCCAACTTCTGAACCTCTGCTTTGAAATCATGTTTTTATATGGTTTTGGATTAAGGAAGGACAAGAATGTATAAAGATAAGGATACAGCCCCTTTCCATGGTATAGAAAAATCCGGGAAGACAAGCTTTGTGATGAGTGCTCATATACAAGGATAAATCAGACAGAAGTCTTGAGATTCCATATCAAACAAGGTCAAAATGGCAAAACAAAAAAATCTAGATGATTCATCCTCATCCTTTACTATCACTTTAAAAAGCAAATAAATGGAGCGGCTAATCGCAAGGTCCGTCCCCTTCAGCTGTGTCCCATTAGAATTAGTAGTGGATTTTTGCCTGTAGAGTTGAGTTAGGGCTGCCGTTACTCTTCCTTGCTTTTTATCCTTGAAGGATTTTCCCACAATCTATTCTGATGTGAACTCGACTCACAGTGTCGGGGGTTAGTCAAATCCACCCCCTAGAACCTATCTACTTCTCTCTATACCCTACCACCACCTTGGCTATCATTTAGGGTATCCTGCATCAGTCTCTTAAACGGTCCCTGTCTCCATCCTTGTTACCCCACCCCACTCCTGTCCCTCAGGACCTCAGTACACCTCAATCCATTCTGCAAACTTCAGTCTAACAGATATTTTTTAAATGAAATGTGATCCTATCAGTCCCTTGCTTAATATCCTTTAATGGCACCATCTTGTTCTTAGGAGAAAAGGCCGATTCCTTAACACAGCTTACCACGTCATTACAATCTCCTGTCTTTTTTCTCATCCTTCTTTGACATCTTACGTTCCAGGCATACCAATCTTCACATGTAGCATTCCCTCTGCCTGGAATACCCAGCCACTCTCGTCACCCCCTCATCCCTGAACCCCATACCTCAAATCCTTTGCTCCTTCATACCATACTTCACCTAAGAAACTTTCCTGGACCCCGACTTGGGGTTAGATCCCCTCCTATGTTCTTCTGAGCCCAGAAGACTTTGCCATCCCAGCACTAAGTCACACTGCCATCATAATTGCCTGTGGGATCTCTTCTATCTTGTTCATGGTTGTATCCTCAGTGCTGAAACAACTTGACACATAGTAGGTGCTCAGTATTCATTACATATACTAATAGTGTTTGTCCAAATAAATAGAAGAATAGTTGTTACGCCTGTGATGCACCCCAGGGCCACTGAAGCTGACTCTCTGGGTCTGGGCCAAGGAAACTTACATTTTTAATAAGTTTCTGCAGGGCATTTTAGGCATGCTCAGTTGCAATGAAAGTAAGTCAGAGATGGGATGGCTTTGTTGGCTGAATGCACAATAAAAAAAAATAGTCACTGTCAATGTCCATTTTAACAGTATGTAGAGATGGGTGACACTGAGAGATATACTAAGACAAACTCCAGTACAAACTTAATGGTTCCTCCGAAGCCTCCAAGATTCATCCCGAGGTCATCCAGTGTTATTAAGACACCAAAGGAACCACAGTTATGCCGTGTTCTCTTGGACCATCTCAGGAATTCATCAGTTTGTCTTACAGGGACGTTTTCCCACCTGATTTAAATTTTTCTTGGTAGATGCTATAGTTGTCATGAAAGTAAGTAAAACCGTGATAAAAATAGTAACGTGGCACTTAAGCAATGCCAAAAAACTTGTTATCATTCTTTTTTTGAAATCGAAGTATAGTTGATTTACAATGTTGTGTTAGTTTCTGGTGTACAGCAACGTGGTTCAGTTATACTTATATACACACACACATTTTTTTCATATTCTTTTTCATTATGGTTTATTACAGGATATTGAATATAGTTCCCTTCGCTATATAGTAGGGCCTTGTTCTTTATGTATATAGTAGTTTGTATCTGTTAATCCCAAACTCCTAAGTTATCCCTCCCCCTGCCCCCTTTCCCCTTTGGTAACCATAAATTTGATTTCTATGTCTTTGAGTCTGTTTCTGTTTCGTAGATAAGTTCATTTGTGTCATATTTTAGATTCCACATGTAAGTGATATCCTGGCGTTTGTCTTTCTCTGTCTGACTTACTGCTCTTAGTATGACCATCTCTAGGTCCATCCATGTTGCTGCAAATGGCATATTTCATTCTCTACTCTCATTCTTAACATAGGAATCAACACCTCACCCACTCTGTGTTTCTTCTCTTTCTCCCTTCCTTTGTCTCACAAGAATCAATGCTCTGCTTCTGTTCCAAGGTCCACCCTCCACATGGGATTGCGATCTCATTGTCTGCCACCCACCTGGGCACCTTGTTCCAACAGTTAATACCACCACACCACTCAGCCTCTCTCCCCAGGCCACTCCCTCTCGCTCACAATTCCAACTAAGTCCGACCTCTCACACAGGCTCTGAAAAACAAAACAACACACAGCCCTGCTTCCCCTGCAGCGAGCACCCAGGGCTCTCCTCCACCGGTGCATTTTTAGAAACAGCGGTCTATTCTCATTGCTTCCACTTCCTCACTTTTCATTCACTTCTCAGCCTTACTAAGACGTGACTTCCACCCCACGTTTTACTAAAATTGCTCATTCAGAACTAGGTCACCAACTGCTTCCTAATTTCCGATCCCAGCCTCTTTGCATGTTTCCTTGTCCTGTCTTCTGTGAGACAGACTTGACCATTTTCTACCTTGGAAGCTCCCCCTTCCTTAGACTCCAATGCTACATTTTCCCAATAGCCTCCACCCACCCACCCTGCAGTCTCCTGCCTCTTGCAGGCGTCTTTCTTCAGTTACTCCTTAAATGTGGACACAAAGTCCTCTTCTTGACCCCTTCCTTCCTCTGTCCTCCCTCTCCCGCCCTGACCCTGCTCATCCATTTGCATGGCTTCGACTCACATCTAGGTGGCAGTGACTCCTACACTGACCTTCGGCTCCAACTTCTCTCCAGTCCCCATTTCTGCCCTTTGCAAATTTCTACCTGAATGTTCCCAAGGAACCTCAAACTCCGCATGTGTCCAATGACTAACTGTCCATCACTAGCCCCACCCTACCAAGCATCCTCCAGTCCTCCCTACTGAGTAATCGGTCCCTGTAAGGGATCTGAATCGCCCAAACTGATGACCTATTTCTCTGACAGATACACATTCTCCCATTACCCCTTCTGGTAAACTCCTATTTATCCTGCAAAATTCAATTCAACTCACCCCATTTGGAAAATCTTTCCAGAACCCCAACCTGCCCGAGCTGAGTTGGATAGCCCCCTCACGTGCATTCTGCATGTCTCTATCAAGTGTGTCTCTCTTCCTGTTGTAATTACTGGTTTAACTCTCTGTGTCCCCACAAAGTGGGGATAATGCTCTCACCTCAGAATTCTTCCTTTAGAAATATTGAATATATGCTTACAATTTGCTAAATTTCTGACATCATCATGACCACTCAGAGTTCTCCACAATCACTACTGTGCTTGTGTTTTTAAATTGTTCCAATCAAGTTTACTTGTTCTTCAATATATATTACATTAACTTAATAGCCTACATTTTAAAATTTGGCAGGATTCAACCTGCCTTTTGAAAAAAATTACCAAAGAGGTATGTTGAACTCTAAAATAAAATTTATTTTAATAAGCAGAATTCATAACAAAACTGAATATAAGTTGAGAAAAACTGTCTCAACTTACCTGATAAAACATATATAAATCTACTAAAAAGGCAGTACAGAAAAGAACTATCTTTTTAACTCTTTAGATGTGAAGGCTCTAATAGTGAATTGTTTTTATATACAATCTTAGGTTTCACTAGTACAGATTTTACGTCCACCTAAAGGGAGGTAACCGTCCTGCTATTGTACTTTGAGTACTTAAATAGCAGCCTGAGTTTCATACCCAGGCCTGATGACAGTAAAACTTCAGAGGTTTATGCATGACTGTGGAGTCAGAAAACACTGTACACAAAAACACAGAAATTATCTAAGAAGTAAGCAAGTACTTAGGTTTATTTATTTTTCAGCAGACAGAATCACATTAAGATCTGTAAGACTTTGAAACTTCCCTGCCAGTCCAGTGGTTAAGACTCCGTGCTTCCACTGCAGAGGGCACGGGTTCAATCCCTGGTCGGGGAACTAAGATCCCGCATGCTGCGTGGCACGGCCAAAAACACCAAAAGGATCTGTAAGGCTTTAAGGGTCTTAGGAAAGAGTATTCATTTATGGCAAAGAAACCGTGTAAGAATATGCTTTGTGGGGTAGCATGTACTTATTGCACATCTGGTTCTTCTAAGCCACTTTAAAGCCATGAGACACATAATGGTACTCACAGAGCCAACACAGGAGTGGGAACAACAGGAATTCTTCCCAAAGTTTAAGTCACAGGTTTACTTGTCTATGGGAGACCTAAGTGTTTTCCCACCTAAGACCTGAAAAAAATACAGTGTATACAGTTCACATATCAAACCAGATCTTAGGATTCAGAATGAGGGACATCACCTGAGTTTGGAAATGTGAACGCTAAATTACGGGCTGCAGCATTGAGGGCTGTTCCTACCTCCTGTTCTCATTGCCAGTGTGATGCTGCTCAGAGCCTCGGTGACCGTGTAAAATAAAGATCTAAGAATAACCAAGGTAAGAGTGACAGAGAATCCCAACGTGCTGAATATGTGATGCCAGGCACAAAGCTAAACACAGATTGCAAACAAAATACGACCATATATAGAAACATTTTAAAAGTATTCTTAAAGGAATAACAAAAAAAACCCAAATAACCATTACAGTCTGAAACTAAAAGAGCAAACACAAAACAGAAAGCTTTCTCATTAGCTAGAATAAACATAATCTGACGTCAACAATCTCTGATGAATATGTAAAAGCAACTTCACCCATAAAGATTTAATTGATATGGAAACTGCCATAAACAATTACAAAATGAAACAAAGTATATAAAACTAATGTTTTCAGAAACTGTACAACAACCGCCCAGGAGGGAGGAACTCAAAGACAGTCTGTCCGTCACAGTGAGTTGAAGACACAGAGATCAAAGTTTGGAGAGTCAGAGGCAGTGAGAATGTGTGGGGCAAAGGGAAGGGAGATATGCAGACAAACTGTCCCCTTAGAGCGTGCTCTCAACCCGCCACAAAACTCAGATCACACTGCCCTACTTCCAAAGCCTCCAATGGTCTTCTCACTCAGACTAACAGTCACATCCTTATGACCTTCTTAGGCCTTCTGCAAGTTCCCTCAATGCCAGCCACCCCTCTACTCTCCTCCCCAACCACTCTTCCCGCTACTTACTCTGCTCCAGCCTCCCTGGCCTTCTTGCCACCCCAGGGCCTTTGCACTGACTCTTCCCTCCCTCCCTTCCTTTGGGGACTGGCTTAAAGGTCATCGCTCAGGGAGGCCTTTTCCAGCCATCCTATTTAAAATTGGAATCTCCCTCCTTCTTGGCCCAAATCCCAAATTCCCCCTTCTCTAATGTCTCATTTTCTTCAATACTAGTGATTTCTCTCAATAGACCATGTGCTTTATTTATTCACTAAAAAAAAAAAAAAAAAAAAGTTTGCCTACCCCCATCCTAAAATTCTAAAACAGGGGCAAGGATTTTTGCCTGTTGCCACTGCTTTATGCCCACACCTAGAAAAATGCTGACATGTAACAGTCCCACAGTACTCATTGTTGAATGAGTGACTGAACACATAATTGACCTGTAGCAGCTATGTAACAGCAGGTAGATCCATCAAAATATACATACACCATGGGAACCATTAAAAAATAATTTGATTTTTTATAGAAGGGCTTACCAAGAAAACAACTAGCCATTAAGACCATCAGTTATTACCTGAGTAAATGACAAATCACAAAATGGCAAACAGGTAAAAAAAAGTTCCCTTCCACTAATAATAAAAGAAATGCAATAATAATAATAAGAGGAAGAGTAATAATAATGGTAATACTCAATCCTGGCAAGGGTGTGGCAAAGAGAAGCACCTTCAAGAAACTCTAGTGTGAAAATAATTACTATGCATTTTCTAGAAAACAAGTCAGTCTTAAAAAATGTTTGGATATGTATTTATCCAATAATTAAACTTCAAATAATCTATTCTGAGAAAACAATATGAAAGAAGACAAATAAGTACAAAGATTCAAATTGCAACATTATTGAAGATAGTGTAGAATAAGCAGAACCCAACTTCCATGAATAACTTCTGGTATTATTCCCCATGCATTCTTCCCACTTCCTCAGAGAGGCTGCCCCTGAAGCACCTCTGTCCCATCCATATAGCACTCTCCTGGTTGCAATTTCTCAAAACACTGTGCTTCTTGCTTTCCCGACACTTATCACAATTTCCAATTATGAATTTGTCTTTTTATTGTCTATTTCATCCATTAGACTAAGTTGTGCAAAGGCAGGAGTCCTCTGTTTACTGCTGCAGTCCTCAAGTTACACCTTCTGGCACCTAATAAGTATCCAGAATTTGTTAAATCAATGAATAAGTGAACAAAACAGAACCTTACGTGGCCATTAAAATATTTCTGAAACATTGATGGCATAGGAAATGCCTACAATATGATATTACTAGGAAAAACAAAATTCACGTCCAGTATTAACTCAACTACTTAAAAATGCATAGAAAGAAACACACGGGAAGAAAATTTTCCATAATATTAACTCTGGGCTGGATGCTAAAAATATAAGTACAATTACTTTCTTCTTCATATTTTTCTATATTCAAAGTTTTTGACAAGGGGTATATATTATTTCTATAATAAAATAAGACATAAAACCTAGAGGAAACCGCATGAGCAGAAGAAGGGATGGAGAGAGGAAAACAGAGAAGTGCAGAGAGCATCAGGAGAGGACACGGGCCAGCCACTGCAGAGCAGGAGAATGGGGCTGGGATGGGGCGCTCAAGACGTGTGAACAGCTGAAAAGAGAGATACGGCCACCGCTGTACTGCAGAAAGGTCTCCCTGACACACTACAGCCCGGAGGCCAAACCCAGCCCGCTACAGGTATACCTCATTTTACCACACTTCACAGGTACTGCGTTTTTTACAAATTGAAGGTTTGAGGCAACCCTGCCTCCAGCGAGTCTGTCGGCACCATTTTTCCAACAGCATTTGCTCACGTTGTGTTGCTGGTGTCACATTTTGGTAATTCTCATGATATTTCAAACTTTTAAATTATTATTATGCTTGTTATACCGATCTGTGATCAGTCATCTCTAACGTTACTACCACGACTTGCTGAAGGCTCAGATGATGGTTAGGATTTTTTATAAATAAAATATTTTTTAATTAAGGTGGATACATTGTTTTTGTAGACATAATGCTATGGCACACTTAACAGACTCCAGTATAGCGTGAACATAACTTTTACATGTGCTGGGAAACCAAAAACTCGTATGACTCTCTTCATTGCAATATTTGCTCCACTGCAGTGGTCTGGAACCAGAACTGCAGGCACACCCAAGGTGTGCCTGTATGTTTTTGTAAAATAAGTTGTGTTGAAACACAGCTGCACCCACACATTCACGGACTGTCTATGGCTACTTTCATGCTAAGTAATTACAATACAGACCATTATGGCCCAGAAGGCCTAAAATATTTACTATCTGGCCCTTTCTGAACCCTAGTCTATAGGATGTATCAGAGAAAGTACGTGTATAGGAGAAACTACAAGAAATGAGGTGGTGGTCACAAGGGTCATCGTTTTGAGGGTGACATGGAGAATGACAGTTGCAGATAGATGAGTCTTGACAAATGTCTGTATCTACAATCAGATGGAAGAACAGAAAAAAGGCTCTTTTAAAGAAGGAGAGGCATTCATACCTTAGACAGTTACCATCACTTTATGCGATTACTATTTAAAAGTACAGCAGGAAAAAGCAGTCCCTGTGGCATTGGTTACCTGCAGGGTCGGAACTGTAGAGGCTGGCAGCTGCCGCTATGGTTCCTGGTGGGTGAATGGCACTCGCTGAAGACCTCTGGCTCGCGATCAGGATCCTGCTCTTGGCAGATGGTAAACGTGACATCGCACCCAATCCCAACTGGGGCTTAAGGAGCATGGCCGATCGATAGAAAGTTGGAGGAACTTCGTAGTGAGTATAGGGAGGAGAACAAAATTCTTCTTTTCCAGGGCGTTCTGTAACCTATGGTAAATGACAAGAAGCTCATTCAGAGAACCGCACATCACAGGATGAGTGCTGAACCTGGTCCGGAGACCAAGGCTCCAACAGTGACCACTCTGGAACCACTGAGCTGCTTCATCACCCATGTGTTACCTTCTCTGGGCCCAATGTCTTCATCTCTAAGTTGACAACAACTGGATGATCCCTTAGGTCTATGCTGGTTTTAATACCCTATGAATCTACATATCGCTGGGAGGAAAAAGAATTCCCTCCATCAGATTTTTAAATTTGATCACTACAAAATCACTGGAATTTATGCAAGTAGTTAATCTATAAACGGAAAACGTCAATGACGCAAGGAAAGTATTTAGCAAATGTTCACGGAACTATGACAGTCTCATTATTCCTAAGGAGAAAAGGCACAGTTTTCCTGGTGGCCTAGTCTTACAATAAGTTGATGAACCTTATCAATTTATGTTAAGTATTAGGCTACTTAGGAAATAAAATATGCGTTGTTAATGAGGGGGAAAAGGTTATTTGGAAGAATAGAGAAGTTAATGGAAAGATGTGTTTTCAGGCTTCTACATTCTTTTTACATAATTAAAAATGAGAGACTATGAATTACCTCTGCTTGTCTTCCCTAGTAAGGTGTTGCCTCCAGGAATGTCTGAGCAAGTTTCACTAGAATGGAAGTTTTGGGGCAGAGTCTTGCTGACTGCTGAATTCATAGCACCTAGAACAATGTCTAGCACAGAGCTGAAATCAACAAACATCTATTAAATAAAGGAATCATGTTTCATTCTTTCCTGAATCTAACAACATAACATCATGTTACTGTTGCCTGTGATTAACAGTTTGGATTAGAATACAATTGATGGCTACCTTTTATATATGCAATTCTGTACTCACAAAGCCTGTTCATAGTATCAGTGTTTCTTCATGTTAAAAAAAAAAAAAAAAAAGACAACGAAATAATCTTATTTCCTTTAAGATAAAAAAAACGTGCCAGAGGCTATGTATGAAAAGGCATAGATGTCAACTTACTCTGCTCTAAATCATAATACATGTTACGTGTCAGACCTCTATGCAGGAATCACAGGCATTTAACAATATTCTTTAATAGGGGTATAAAGCTTTGATCCAGGCTGTTGAAGAGATAAACCCTTAATTTAATACTCTTTTAATGATGAAATAGATAAGAAGTTCTCCTTAAATTGACATTATTGAAACAGAAGATGAGGCCTTTAAAGTTTTATCATAATCACATTGTAAAACATGCGTGATTGCTGTAGTACGTAGATGGAACTCAGGCCCCAGCAAATTATATTCCTGTGAAAGTACATCTGCTCTCTGATAAAATTTTTACCATTTTCTACTTACTCTCTTACTGTCAATCTTTGGTTTTTCTATTATACTCATATTTGCTCAATTTTTTTTTATTTTAGTGTCTTAAGTGTTTTGTGTCACTGCTCACTGCTGTTAGCAGGTGCTCCCATGAAGAAATTATTATCATTTCTAACCTACATCTATCAGGATTTTAGGATTGCAAGGTCTTCTCTTAGTAATTATTCTGTTCTTTCAAACTGTATAGGTTTCAGGGGTCAAAATCCATCATTCCATCATTTGAAAACGACCTTAACAATTTCAGGAACCTCGATGCCTGCCATTTTGTGGGGTAATTTGTCTCTGGTAAGATAAAAAATTCTTTGAAAAGGTGAAAAGTACTCCTTAGATGCCTAATCTACGCATTTTTAATAAAACAAGAGAGTCTACAAAAAGCTTCACACTCTTTTCTTTCATCTTTGACAGAACACGGCAGGTATCACCGTACAGTCATAAACACAGTGAGATTAACCCCCAATGGGTTTTTTCCCTCTTTCTCTAATGCAGTAGTTTTAAAGAAAGAATTCTGAAACTAAAGAATCCTTGTGATTTCAAACAAACTCCTAAAACCCATCAAGGCACACACCACAAACAACTAAGTTCTTACTGGACTGTCCCTCTTCCTATCTGCCCTGTCCTGTTCTCAGGGGACGGCAGGCTGGGGAGACAATGGGGCAAATGCAGAGGCTTCACTGAGAAGCTACTGCAAGGAGAGGGCTTGTGACGGCTCACTTTGCCAACGTGATAGGCCACGTCACCCAGATACGTGGTTAAAGATTATCCTAGATGTTTCTCTAGTGCTGTTTTTCAGATGAGATCAACATTTAATTCAGCAGACCTTGAATAAAGCAGATTACTCTTCATCACGTGGGTGGGCCTCGTCCAGTCAGTTGAAGGCCTTAATAGAAAAAGACCTCCCTTAAAGAAGAGGGAAATCTCCCAGCAGATGGCTTTTGAATTTAAACTGCAGCATCAACTCTTCCCTAGGTCTCCAGCCTGCCAGCCCACCCTGCATATTTTGGACTTGCCAGTCTCCACAACTGCATGCACCAATTCCTTAAAGTCTCAACAGATAGAAAGATACATACATATACATACCTGTATGTACAATCTGTTTCTCTGGAGAGCTCTGACAGGCACAGTGTCCTACAGTGATGAGGCGGTACCAGGGAGGAGCAGCAGGGTTCAGCCCTAATCACACACCCGTATGCTGTAAGCACACAAGCTCACCGGGTCCTCTCACTCTTGCTCCCTTCCCCCCACTTACACCAGTAATTAAAAGGATTCCCGGGCTTCCCTGGTGGCGCAGTGGTTGAGAATCCACCTGCCGATGCAGGGGACATGGGTTCGAGCCCTGGTCTGGGAGGATCCCACATGCCGCGGAGCAACTAGGCCCGTGAGCCACAACTACTGAGCCTGCACGTCTGGAGCCCATGCTCCGCAACAAGAGAGGCCGGGATAGTGAGAGGCCCGCGCACCGCGATGAAGAGTGGCCCCCACTCGCCGCAACTAGAGAAAGCCCTCGCACAGAAACGAAGATCCAACACAGCCAAAACTAAATAAATTAATTAATAAATTTTAAAAAAAAATAAAAAGGATTCCCCCAAGAAGTCAATAGGAGGGAGTGTCCCAGAGGCCTCAGGATAGCTGAGAGCAGAAAGCAGTCTGAACAAGTCAGCGCATTTTATCCTCCTGGCATGACTAGACCCACGATGACCTTCAGAGCCACTTCTGGGGGCTGAACACAGGAGAGGGACTCTCTGGGTTACACCAAGTCACAGCTACAGGAGCAAAGGGCAAAGGCCAGCCCATCCTCCACTTGTGATTAGAGACTACTGCAGAAATGAGCCCGGCACAACCCCTGGGGCTTCTCTGCTCTATCCTGTAGCCTGAGGAGAGGACCTGGGCCTCGAACGCTCTGATTACAGCAGGAAGTGGTCCTCAGAGCGGCTGGCGCACAGTGGCCCTGCTGTCCCCACACCAACGGGGTCTCCCCAAATCCCTCAGCACTACTAAAGCTGCACACTCATACTGCCCCGACTCCTGGAGACCTGGGGTGGCTTCTACAGGATTAAGAATAGACAATATCCGGGGGCATGTGCATCTAATATAGACATTACTGTATATTTTATGGAGAGAGTGGAAGCAACAAAGAAAGGAAACATACACAAAAAAATTAAGAAGGGTCAAAGAGATAGAACAGTAACAGGATTTTTGCCTACATCTCCAAATAAAGTTTCTTTCACAATTGTGTTTTGCAGAGAAAAATCTAGGGTATCTTTTTGTTTGGGGGCGGGAGGAGGGTAGAAAATTACTTTATTTAATGAACTGTTACAAATGAAAGTCTCCAATGAAGTGATCATTGAACAGAGACCTAAAGAACGTGAAGGAGAAAGACATTCAGATATCTGGGAGAAGAATATTCTGAGCAGAGGGAAGTGCAAAGGCCCTGAGGCAGCAGAGGGAGAGAGAGAGTGGAGGAAGGAGAGGTGGTCGGGAAGTAAAGGAGCCAGATCGAGTGCATCCTAACAGCTGAGCATCCTATAGGCTCCAGCCCGTGTTCTGAGTGGCCTGAGCAGACGCGGAGGGTGTCAGGGAGAGAAACGATCTGATGCTGCTTTCCTCTTAATTGATCACTGGCTGCCATGAGACTGCATCCAGAGAAAACCTTCTTTCTGAGCTCTGGGAGCACAACTCGCCATAGCACCCCAGTACTGAGAGGGGCCACAGAGTGAGGAAACTGGGTGGGTGTGCGTGAGAATCTCAGTGCTGTCCTTGTTTTGCTGCCTTGGATGAGTGACTCAGAGCTCTCCAAGTCTGCTTCCTCACCTGAACAATGAAAAGAACCACAATCCCACCCTCCAGAGAATCACTGCAAGGATTAGTGAAGACCGGCAAAGATTAAATGTGATGTCATGTGGGCCCAATGCATAGTAGACACTCAACTAAATGCTAGTTGTAATTACTGTTCTGACTTAAAACAGAGCCCATGCCTAACACATTATTTTCTACTCACTGTGCTCTTGACATGGACGAATACAAGATTCTCCCAGAAGGGAAATACTCCCCCTCACAGGATGAAGTCTGACTAATTTGAACAATATATTTATTTTGGATTTTTTTCCATTGACCTAGAAGAATTATGCTCCCTTATTTAAGCAAGGAAGCCGGTTTGAATGCACACCTATCTAACCTTTGTGCATTATGTCAGGTAGAATTTAAATGACTCTCTTCAGACGTTAGCTCCATCTCATCTGATCGTCAAACTCTTCTCATCGAAAGTGTCCATTCGCCTACAACCTCCTCTAGCTAAAACCTTCCATTTCTGTACAAGCGCATCCATCAGAGTCTGCAATTTGCCAAGAGAGGAAGTTCTGTTTTCACCATTCATAGAAAATACACAACAAACTTTAGGACGTTCAACTTATAGACTGTATCAGAGTGACATTCTCTTACCTCCTGTAAAAACTTTTCACTCATTTGACTGAAGGGGTGTCCCGGTGGCTTGATCCCAGACACCACCAGTCCGGAGCTGAACACCCGGGGCCTCTGCAGGTCTGGCTTGAACTTGTCATAGAGGCTGGCGGCCGGCTTCAGGTCTCCACCTGCCGCCTTCTCCTCTTTGGGGAGAGGCATGTTACACGAGGGCGGGGCGTAAGGTAGCCCCACGGGAACCAGAGACGCGTCCACCTGGCCGAGGGCCTGAGGGCTCCTCCGGATGTAGGTGATGATCTTGGGCCTCACGTGCTTGGGCTTGGGCATAACGAGGGGCCGGGGATCCGCCCTTTCTTCCGTCTTTTCAACCTGGGGGCCCTCCGTTCCCTCCTGTGAGGTGGGTGTGTCCTCGGGACGGGTGAGGCCAGGCTTGGGGATCCCACCAGGGCAGGGGTTCTTGTCAGGCACTTTCAGGGAAGCGTGTGACAACCTGGAGCTGTTGGCAGAAGGCGGGGCAGCCAGGGGGACCCCCGCGTCCACATTCAAGGCACCCAAGTCCGGAAAACGGCTGCTGGGTTGCACGGGCTGCCGGGCCACATTCACGCTTGTCTCTGGGTGGAGCGGCGCTGGGACTCCGGGAAGAGAATCTGCCCTTACTTGGGGGGTGCTTTCAGTCTTCACTGCAGTCTCTAGACGGTTCCTAGTCTCAGCAACGGATGTAGCGATCTCTGTGCTTTCCCCGGCTTCTGAGCTGCTGCTTGGAGGGTCGGGGGGCTCAGGGACCCCAGTTCCACTCTCTCCAACAGAACGATCTGAATTAAAAACCGTAGCGCCGTCCCCGTTCCCACCACCCAAAACCCCTCTCTCCTCGCTGGCACCTGAGGGCCTGCTGTCAGTCAGATCACCAGGAACAAAAGCGACGTGACCATCCCTGGGTGAAACGCTGCTGGATGGGGCTTCACCCAGTTTCCTAGCTGCACTTGGTGAACTTCTGCCCACGGGCTGATGCCCAGCAGCTCCCGAGGAAGCGGGGCTCGGCTTGGGGGTGGTCTGGAGAGACCCCTCCTCACCTCTCTTTTCCTGCTCGCCCCTGCCTCTTCCCATACCCGGCGGGCGGGGCCCGCTGTGTGCCGCAGCCGAAGCTTCCTGCTGTGCTCCCTCTGTACACGGCTCCTTTCTCCCTGGGGATGACACGCCATCCCCCTGAGGACATTCCAGCCGGGATGACACGCCATCCTCCTGAGGACATTCCAGCCCGGCCGCCTGGGTGGACTGGAGCTCCTGCGCGGCCCTGAGCTGTACACGTTTCAGCTCCATCTCGGGCTCGGGCTTTCCCTGACCTAGCTGTGCTTCTGGCTTCCTCAGGACGTCTCTCGAGGCTGGAGAGGAACTGGGAGCGCACTCTGGGTGGGCGGAAGGCTCTGTGCTCTGGGTGCTAACTTTGGGTACCTGTCCCCCATCCGGCTGGGTCTCTAAGGGGGTGGTCTCCTTGATTACTGAGGTAGATGGTTTAGGATGACGTGAGCTCTTTCCCTCTGAGGTACCATCAGCTGGAAGACAAGCCAGCCCTGGAGAAGGCGCTGCCCCCATCTTCTGCGGCCCCTCCCCACCACTGGGTACCGGACGGGGGGCTTCTGGGGACCCCAGCACTGCAGGCTGTGGAAGCGGCCAGGCCAGACCCCCAGCCCACTCCTTGGTAAGCATGTCCACTGCTACGGCAGAGCTGCCGGCTCTCTCCAGAGACTGCCTCCTCAATTCCGCATTGTCAAGGGTCTTGGCCAACTTATCCTTGGGAACATGCCGGGGAACGTCAACCTCCCTCTGAGCCGAAACCTCTGGGCTGGCCTCACCTGTGACAGTCCTCCAACTTGATTGACATTGTCCCTGAAGACCCCGAGGGGCCTGCAGGGGATCTGTGCCTCTCTCCAGCATGGGCTCTTCATTCCGTTCTCTCTGAGCCATCGGAGAAAATTTAAAATCCTTCAGGCTGGCAGGGCCAACCTGAGATGCCTTCGAAAAGCCCTGAAGGGGGTGAAACTCCTTCTGGACACGGGTACTACTTTCTGGCCCCCTTGAATTTGCATTTCCAATTTCATCTGTCAGGGCACACGTCACAGGCTCATCAGGAGAGGAGCTGACCTCCAACATGACGGGGTTGGCATTGGTGTCTCCCAGACTTAGGACGCTCTCATTGTTGTTTTTCACTCCATTTCTGTTGTCCCGTAACTCAGTGTAACATGATTTCTTAGGAGCCGCCGGGACACTCATTTTCCGGCCTTCAGTGGGGGCTGCCTGCCATGCAGTCCTCCTTAATGGAAAGGGGCTTCCTTCAAGCTGCTACCTGGTGAACAGGGAATTCTCAAGCTGCTTGTTGCCCCCTGACAGCATCACTGGGCGATCCTGTCTTCATCATTTTCAGAGCAGTTTTAAAACTGGGCATTGTCTTGATACACAGCAGGATGACTTCTCTGTTAGGTTCCAGCTGAACGAGAGCCAATTAGCCCATGAGACCTAGAGAGAAATAAAAAGAAAAGCGCGCTAGATTGACAGATATAGAGTCTCAGGAGAAAAAAAAAGCATGGTAAACACAGATTTATTCATCACGTTCCTACTATTACTTCATTCACTCAATCCAGGTACTACTTCTCAAAAGCCTTTTTAGACAGGGGCTCCTGCTGGCCAAATATGGGAAACTGTAACATCAAAACGATTCATGTTAGAAGTGGATTATAAATACACAGTAAATCTTAAATTTGTATTTTAAAAATTCACAGGTTCATACTGATACTGATTAAAAGGAGCGGAGGAGAAAGGAAGGCTCTTCTTCACAGAATACCAACTAATATACAAAAAATTAGACAATCAGAAAAATCACCACTTTGTATTCACCAGAGTAATAATTATCTTGGATGAGGGATGCCAATAGTTGCTAAAATCACTGAGTGCAAAATTGTTGGGGAACAGGATATTTACAGAATCTTAAAGCACCACCCTCCAGATAATTTTATTTCTTACAAAGGAAAATTTCATGTGTACAATGGAGAAAGCTGGTAGACACCATCAAATGTAACATCATCATTATGGAAAGTGCTATCATGTGATCCGGATGTTAGGGAGTTCTCAGGCCTCACATCCCCTAGGAGAGTATCCCTGCTGTAAATGTTCAACCTGAGTTTAATCATGAGGAAATAATCAGGCAAATTTAAATTGCTGGGCATTCTACAAAATAGCTGGGCTACACCTGCCCCCCAAACACCAAAGGACATCTGCACACAATGCATGATCCTTGCTGGATCCTGGAGTTTTAAAAAAGTTAGCAGAGAACACTGGGACAATTGAAGATTTAAATATGGACAATCTATTGGGTAAAGGTACTTTATCAATGTTAACTTTCTTGGGTGTGTAACAGTATCACAATTATACCAGAGATAATCTGTGTTCCTGGAAGATACATGATATTAAACATGACATGCTTTTTTTTTTTTTTTTTTTTTTTTTTTTGCAGTACGCGGGCCTCTCACTGTTGTGGCCTCTCCCATTGCGGAGCACAGGCTCCGGACGCGCAGGCTCAACGGCCATGGCTCACGGGCCCAGCCACTCCGCGACATGTGGGATCCTCCCGGACCGGGGCACGAACCCGTGTCCTCTGCATCAGCAGGCAGACTCTCAACCACTGCGCCACCAGGGAAGCCCTGACATGCTTTTTAACATGACATGTTGTCTGTAACTTACTCTCAAACGGTCAGCAAAGAGAAAAATGTGCATGTGTGTGTGTGTGTGTGAAAGAGAGAGAGAGAGCACACAAACATGGAAAAATGTTAGCAATTTGAAAATCCAGGTGATCCACTCGACTACACCTGCAACCTTGGTATAGGTTTGACACTTTTCAAAATAAAAAGTTGGAGGAAATTCTAGTAGCCTGCGAGTCCTGGATGATCCAGCCCCTACATACCTTTCTAGCCTCATTTCCTCTCATCCTTTCCTTTACTAGGCTGCAGCCACACTCCTCATTCCTCACGTTACCATGTTCCTTTCTCCCTGCTTCAGGGCCCTTTGCACATACCCTTCCATCTGCATGGAATATGGAATCCTCCCCTGACCTCACCCAACAAACTCCCGTTTAGTCTTCAGTTTGCAGCTTAAATGCCACTTCCTCCAGGAAGCCTTCCTGATCCACTAGATCAGGTCCTTCTATGATGAACTTTCAAAAACCCTATATTTTTACTTAAAAAAGAAAACTTCAAATGTGCTAGGCATCAAAGAAAATATTGTTAAATACCTGGCACATACATCTATCTATCTATCTATATGGAACTTAATATGTACTCTTAGCATGAGTGAATGAATCCATGACAAGATGAATGATGAAGATCAATGTTATTTCTGCCCTGATAGAGATTAAACTCTAATAAAGTATTTAAATTTCTACCAAAGTAGCCTCACAGATCATCAGTAAACCACTCAAGGCTAACACTGTTTTATCCACTACGGTGAATGCATTCATTAGGCCCTGGGGATGGGAGACTTTAAAAGTAACAAGGTTCTGCCTCGTACCCAATTCCCCCAGTGGGGAATCAAAGTGAACAGCCGCCTTCCACGCCTTCCTCTGCTTCGTGCAAACATGCACGAGTGCACACGCACATTACACGGGAGACTGTTACGTTTCTACCAAAATAGGTTACGTGGCAACCCAGTTGTCTTCCCTTCATCGTTTCATATGCTACTTCACACATTCAAAGGAGTGTGTGTGTGTCTATATATCCACACATACATGTACATTTGTACATATACTAAACATGTACATGTGTATATATGCCATATATATATCTACATATATGTACATTTGTATGTATCTATTATAAAACAAAATAACATAATAAACAAGAAAACCAAAGGACCGAAAAACCACCAATAACTTGCAGCCACCCTCACGCTCCTCTCCATCTCAGCCCCCATCTTCCCAACTTAACTTTTCACTTGACAGCCTCCCATGGGCACCCTTAAGAACCCAGCTGATGGAGCTCTCTTTTCCTTTCATTTGTTTGCATCTGTACATAAGCATGTACGTTTTCCATAAATGACATCATTTCCTATAAGCTGGGTTTTGGTCAGTTATTTTTTTATTTCCCCCTTCTTCCTCCTCCCCCGCCCCCCACACAAGGCACAGTGACATCCTGATCTAGGTCTTTCCATTCCTTTCCCCATGTTCGTAGAATCCTGTCCAAATACACACACCTGTGCACAGGTTTGCACTTGCATCTCCCTGCTATGCCGCACTTCCGTTCTGTCCCTGTCGCACTCAGGTCCTCATCCTCCCACCCCCTTCAGCCCTGGACCCTGCTTTCTTTTTCTCCTTCTCTGCCTTCTTCCAGGCCTGTCTTCAGTAGGCCAGTGGTACCCCCAGGTCCAGCCTCAAGCCTAACCAAGGTGCTGACACTCTGATCCCAGCCTCCATTCCCTGATACAGAGGGGAGTCTCAAAGCATCCATATTTCTTTCATTATTCAGTTTTCAAGGTGCTTTCCTTGTGCCTCTGGGCAGAAATACAAAAAGCATGTAGGCAAATCATTAAGACAGCAGTTTAAAAGAACACCGTGCTCTCTGGGTCGGGAAATGGGCGTCCTGGAAAGTCATGGAGAGCAAGACATTCCATAAATGTGAGCCAACCAGGCAAAGTAAGCATCTCTAATTCTCTGTGGGCAGAATTATAAGCATGAAGCCAAGAGCCCTCTTGGGTTTGAACTATCGAGGCTGGAAGAAGGAAATAAATGCATTCTTCTCAGCAGTGACAAACCAAACCGGAGCATTCAGACACCGCAATCCACAATGTGATTGCTAGAGAGTGACAAGCTGGTGTAAAATCTTGCTAGAAAGAGTTGTACCTTAATATTTGAGAATTACATAACAGATGTTCTCTGTCAGTAAACACTAAACATTGTTCATTGGGAAGAGGATGGAAAGCTAGAACCTTCTAGGGGCCGAGCATCATTCTCAGCACTAATACATGTTTGTAAATTTTAAGTTTTAAATTGTAATTACTTTTATTTAATTTTTAATTTTAATTTAAGTTAAACGATTTAATATTTGTAATGGCCTCCAGAAACAGATCTTCACATCTCCTTGCTTTTTTTCTGTCTCTCTCCAGGTAAGGAAATGACAACAGAGAGGGTAACATTCCCAAAGTCACACAGCTAAGATGTGACAGAGCAGGGATGGAGGCAGGAAAGGAAAATCCATGCAGAAAGTGGAAGCCGTAAAAGAAAAGCTGCCTATTGGTGAAATTATACAGATCACAGGGAAGAATAAAAGGAAAAGTCACTATCGTAAGAACAAGGAGAGAAAAGCAAAACCAGAAACCAAAAAAGGACAGGAAGCTCACACAAGACAGGAAAAGCAAATTTTAAAGCCTTCTTCAATTATAAAAGGCAAAATTATATACAGGAGGTAATGTTTCCTGTTTCCTTCCCTTCTTGCACAGATTCACTCCTCCCCCCTAGAGCACCACTGTTTCACCAGAAGACAGTCACAGAATCTACACGGGCAAGAGGTTTTCTCTGGATCTGGATTTCACTCCAGGGTACTCTACTGAGATAAACATCCCTCCCACCCCAGCATAAACATGATCGCAAAAATCCAGACTTATAGGGCTTCCCTGGTGGTGCAGTGGTTGAGAGTCCGCCTGCCGATGCAGGGGACACAAGTTCGTGCCCGGTCCGGGAGGATCCCACATGCCGCAGGGCGGCTAAGTCCATGAGCCATGGCCGCTGGGCCTGCGCGTCCGGAGCCTGTGTTCCGTGACGGGAGAGGTCACAGCAGTGAGAGGCCCGTGTACCGCAAAAAAAAAAAAAAAAAAAAAAAAAAGGAGGCAAGTGTTTTAAAAGATTGAAAAAATACTGCATACAGCCTTCCTGAGCTGCCAGGTCTGCTGTGGAAGGCTTTATCAGTTGTGAATTTTCACATAAATATTCAAGCACTGTGCCTTTGAATGTAAAGGCAATTCCATCTGACTTAATAAAATTTAGTTGCCAAAGAAGCTCCAGCTACAATTCCTACCATGCAATAAATAATCCTTCAGAAGAACTCTGGGATACAGAAAAATGTATAGGCTATGAACCCAAAATGTAATGGTAAATAATGATGCAAAAAAGTCAAAATCCCAATTTTCAAAGTTTAGTTGACATTTTGAATGAGCGTATATTGAGGTCTATGATGTTCCACCACATTTAAAAGGATAGTTTTATGTGAAGTGACTTGCAAACATTTACATACAAGTCAATCGATTCACCTGCTTTAGAAAGTTTTGTGGTTATCACTCTTCTACGCTTTTGGCAATGGTAACCATTTAGGAATAGCCGGGCTCTTGGTCCTATTTCATATTATTTATTCATATTATTTAGGAATAGCTGGGTTCTGGGTCCTATTTCATAATGTTTATATGTTTCATAATGTTATATATGTTTATTCTCAACGGGTATAGGTATAGGTATAGTCTAAAACTCGATGCACCACAGACTGAATGAACTTTACAAGTCCAGTGTCACTGCAATATGATTAAAAGTTGAATCACTGGTTGGGGGATGATAACGAAATGTTCTGGGACTCTGTAGCTATCCGTGGTGCTGAATCCTGTGAAAACGTGCCAAATTATGTTAAAAATATAACCGCTCCATGGAGCCTGCTTCACTCTCCTTATCTATGTACATATCATGAGTAGTACATCACATTTTCTCTTAATGTATAATCAGAACTGCGTTCAGAAAAACATCCTTTTATTTCTTTTTTAGCTAGTAGAGGCTATTTTATTTTTATTTTACCTTGAGTAAAAAGAGTCAAGAAGAATATACACATAAACGAAATGCTCTCTTTCCCCCTTTATAAAGGGCCAGGAAAAGAGGTAACCTGACTTTGCAAAGGTTAGACTAATCTGACATTTAAGCAAAATATTAAACTAACTGATATTTTAAGTTTCTCCAATTAAAATGTTGCATGTTTCTCCAAAAACAGCCTCATTCGCATTTGCCAACAAAAAGCATTTGTCTTCTCCTTTAAGAAACAAATCCTTCCTTCTAGGACAGAATTTCACTCAGAAAATATAGGGCCTATTATATTTAATATTTATTTTGTTTTGTGTTTGTCTTAAATGATTTTTTCCCCAGATGGAAATACTTAGATTGCCAATTATTTGGAAAAAAATGGATCTTCATTGTGTAAAAAAAAAGTAAAAAAAATACCAAAGTCCCCGACTCCCACCCCAAGAAACAGAGATTAATGTGTAGTATCCCAGATTTTTTTAATACTCAGGAAATGAGTATTTTACCTTCAGTTTTATACTCCGTGTATCTCAGACACCTCCCCACATAAATACATGTAATAAATACTTTATCATTTTTAATGACCACTTTTACCATAATTTACCCACCAATCCCCCATTGTCAGACTTTAGGTTGTTTTCAGCTTTTGCCTTTTAAAATAATTCTTCACAGAACACTGCTGAATGCATATCTTTACGGCCCCTCCCTTACCTCCTTACAATATATTCCTGAAGGTAGACTCACTATATAAACAGGAATGCACGTTGGCATTATAATACACAACTCTAAGCCCCGTGAGGGGTTTTTGTTTTGTTTACAGGCACAATCTGTGCCCAGACTATATGCCAGGACCTGGCACATAATGGGTGCCGCATAATTATTTGTTGAATGAATACATATTGCCCTCAAGAAAAAAGGTGTCAATCTTCCTTCTATCCCTCTATTTCCCTGCTTCCTGCTCCACCACTGCTCTCCCAAAACTCTTCATAACTCCAATGACCAGATCGTCTGCCATTCAAAGAGCAAAACTGTTTTCTTTCTTGCTTAGGAATCTTTTCCATTTTTTATTAAAGTATAATCTACATATGTAAATTTCACCCTCTTTACTGTAGAGTTCTGCAAGTTTTAGCAAAAGTAGTCAGTCTTGTGACCACCATGACCACAAATCAAGATACAGAACAGTTCCACGAGTTCCAAAATCCCCCCTTTTGTAAGTCAACCCTTCCCTGACCCCCAGCCCCTGGCAACCAAGATCTGATTTCTGTTCCTACAATTATGCCTTTTCCAGAACGTCACTGAAATGTCACTATACCGTGTGCAGGCTCTGTGCCTGGTTTCTCACACAGCACAGGGCATCGGAGATTCACCATGACCTGGGGTCTATCGGTAGCTTGCTCATTTCTACGGCTAAATATGATTCTGTGCTACGTACCACAGTTTGTTCATGCCTTCCCCAGTTGAGGGACATTTGGGTTATTTCCAGGTTTGGGCAATTATAAATAAAGCTGCTAAATACATTCATGTACAAGTTTTTGTATAAAACTGGAACACTTTTGAGAGTTCAAAAATGCTAAACCAGACAGAATGCCAAGACACCAAGTACAAACTGGACATATGGGCGCCCTCTTTAGAACACACTTCTCACCACCGCAGATGATCTGGTGCTGGTGCTTATCTGCCTGTTTATTATCTGCCTCCACTCCTCCTATATAAACTCCAGGAAAGCAGGCGACCGCCTCCCCACCCTCTATTCTTTTTTTTTGGCTGTACCACACGGCATGTGGGATCTTAATTTCCTGACCAGGGATCGAACCCGCATCCCCTGCATTGGAAGCATGGCGTCTTAACCACTGGACCACCAGGGAAATCCCTGTTCACCACTCTATTCTCAAGTCCAGAACAGTAGCTGGCACATGGCAGGGATTCAAAAACATTTTTTAATGGAATGAAGTTTGCTCAACACTAGGAACTTACTTTCCACACTTGAATAGCATTTACCATTACCAGGTGCTGTTTTCAGTGCTTTACTGCACTGAATCCATATAACAACCCTATGGCTAGAATTTACTATCTTGTTTTTACAGATGAAGAAACTAAAGCAGAGAGATGTTAAAGAACTTCTGAAAGTAAGTGGAAGAGCCAGAACTTAGATCCACAGTCCATGCTCTTAAGCCACCAGACTAAGCTTCCCTGAAATCTTCAATTTTTAAAGTTAACAGGTTAACAAAATCTTGTTATTTTATTTTGTTATTACTTTACGTCTACGGAAGTTATACGCCATTTCATATGATGTTTGGCTATCTGTATCCCTTCTTTCATGCTGTGTGTGTATCTCCAAAGTGAAATTCTTTTTAACCATTATTTTTAATGGCAAACTGAGAGACAAGCTATTTCCAGAATATAGATTTTATCAAGAGAAAATGAGATATTAGAATTTTAAGGACTGTTCGAGGGAATCAGGGCCAGATAAGAGACCTCCCAGGTCTCCCTGGCCCCCCCAGGTCTCTCCTACCTGAATTATTGGTGCCGTCACCCACCTCATGACCAAAGCTGGAAACCTGGAGTTTCCTTGGCCCTTTCCTGTAGCTCCATCCATGAGCAAGAGTGTATCAGATGGACTTGCACGGCTCATCCCAGCCATTCACTTTTCTCCATCCTCATTGCCACCATCATCTCCCATATAAGCTACTTACAAATCTCCCACCAGATCTCCCGACCTCCATTCTTGCTTCTCTAAAGAGCCGTTCTCACTTCACAAGGTGTCCAGAGTAACATCTTGACACATCAGTCAGATGGGGTCCTTTCCCCACCACAAACACACTTCATGGCTTTCTTGCTCTGACCTGTGTGGTCCCCTCTCTCCTCCCCCACACTCTCCTTCCTCACCATCCCCTTCAGCCTCCCCAAGGGCTTTGCACTGCCACTGTTGCTCCCTGGCACCCAATGCCGGGCTCTCTGCATAGCTGCGCCCCCCTCAGGCTCTCCTGAGGTTCATCCTCTGTCCCCTGTCACAGCCCCCACGGCTTCCTTCCCAGTCTGTCCCAGCTATTCCATGTGTTTATTCGTTCACTGTCCTCCACTCCCAGTAAAACACTCTCCACAAGGATGAAGATCATATAAGCCCCCCTCACCATTGGTCCCCCGTGACCAGGAGGCTGTGCTACACACTGTGGGTCCTCAATAAACCCCAACAAATCTTTGTTGAATTCATGAATGTGGTAGCATAACTGAACCCTTCCTAATGTGTTTGGCTCTCTGGGTAATTGCCTCACCGAGCACATATTCATCACAGAATCACTGAGTGGGAAGGAACCGAGACATTAATGAGTTTAACCCTCTCATTTTCTATGAGGAAACCGCAGCCTAGAGAAGCTTCTGGACTGACTCAAAGTCGCCCAGCCACGACCTGTCACGGCAGGGGGTGGAGGGAAGGCCCCTCATACCCCTTCAAGGACCTGACAGCCTCAGGCATCGGGAAGGCCAGGGAAACAAGGGCTCGTGGACACAGGACTCGAAAGGGCTCTGAGATGGAGCCAACTTATAACCATCAGCCAATAAAAAACACAGTGCGAGGAACAGTGGGAAATAAATCCGTAAATGAAAGGTCCTGATCCTCGGAGAAACGGTAATCTGCTGAGGGAAAAGGGATATGATGTAGATGCAACTAAGAACAATGGTAATAAAGGCCAGGCAGGCTGTAATCGGAGATGCTGTTAAAGAGAAATACTCAGGACCGCATGATGACAAGGAGGCGGGCAGGAACTGCAGCTGAGAGGCTGGAGAAAACGAGGTCTTCGCCCCTTCTTGCAATGGATAAAGGGTTGTGTGTGTGTGTCTGTGTGTGTGTGTGTAGTTGTACAAGGATCCCAGCTGGCCGCCTTACACTCACATACACCAGAAGTACCGCGTCGTTCAAGGTCTGGGTACCGGGTGTGAGATGCTGCAGGCACAGATCCCCCTTTCTTCCCCATGATCCCTTCACCTCTTACTCCCCCAGTGGGGAAGGGCTCAGGGAAAGAAGCCACTTGGAAGCTTCAATCTGTCAAACACCACTTGCTCTCAAGAGCATTTCTGACGAAAGGGGGCAAAATAATTGCTAAAATGAGGCATGGGATTATCTGTGGATTTCATTCCTCCTTGCAATCCCTGTATTCTTAGCAGAAGAAAACTCAAAGAGTTATCCGTTCTGGTGAAGGAAGACAATGTCATCATCCAGTTTAAAAGACTGGCAGTTTCAAAAGGTATCAAGAAGAGCTGAATTTGACCACCAAGAGTTGGTGATAAATTCCCTGCCATTACTTCATGAGACGAGTCAGAAAAGCTAATCGATCGAAGACTAATATTCCATCTACAAAATACTAGAGGAGACCCAAACTCTTCCAATACCATTAGCATGGGCTTGTGTTTATTAACAGGAGACTGAAAAGAGAGACAGGCTTCAAACCCAGATAAAAGCAGATCCTTCTTGACTTACAGGAAAGGAAGTGTATTCACACACAAGCGGTTCAACTGGCATCCCAAGTGCTGAGTCAGACGAGGTTTTGGTTATAGAGTTATGGAGGAGTGAGGAGCACTTTTTAAAAGACTGAGCTCCAATGTTCGTTTGCAAGGCATGTCCTGCCTTCTTCTCCAGTGGCTATCTGGCCTATGAACTCACACCTGGTTGCTGCACAGCCTATGTCACCTGCCTAGCACCTGAAGGCAACTGAGGACCCACTCTAAAGAGCGTCTTAAAAGAGCATCTCCTCCTATGCATTTACCTGCCCAAGTGTTAATATAACACTGTAATATTCATGAGTTTATTCCCTTCTTCTTCGTTTCTAACCACAAATGGCTTACGTGAATATTCCCAACAAATCCACCCTCCCCCTTTCTTCCCCACTAGACCTATGGCCCAATCTGCTCTGCAACGCGGACGCTGGGTCAGGCAGTTACGGGCGAATCCTGAAGTCTGCTCGAGCAGGTGGGGAGGAAGGCTGCTTCTTGGGGGCTGAGGCTGGGCCTGGCGGGTGGCTTGGTACAAGCTGAGAGGCAGGACCGACACCTTCTCAAACTCCCTCTGCCAGGCCCCACTCGAGCTCGCTTCTCCAAGTGCGTTTATTTCAAAGCAGCAGGCGTGCTCGAGCCGCACACCTTGACTCTCTTCCGTGTGCCTCAGACCCTGGCAATGGACTTCAGCATTCGTGGTGGGTGTGACACATGACCCTCGCTGATCTGCGGGACTGCAGGCTGTAAATCTCAGGGGTTGTCTGCTATCTGAAAGGAAGAGAGAAGTCTCTCTCACACCATCAGGGATAAGGTGAGAATCACCTTCAGCTCAAAAGCCTGCGCTGGGTCACTACAAACAGGGCTCTTTCAAACCACTTTTTTCCGGAAGGTGCATTTCCTTTATCTTTCATCAGAAGCATATAACCTTTCTTCTGTCAAATGAGCCAGATACCTAGAAGGATAAAGCTAAATATTTAACACCATGATGCAGTCCAGGCAAAAAAGTATGTAACAACCAGACAGCAAATAAATAAACTTCACGGAGACTGCAAAAAAACTACAATTAAATGGAAAAGGATATACATTCATGGCCCAGGGTCTTTTGTTAAGAGTCTCTGTATTTTCATTAGTTATACTATGTAATGAATAAGGCATTTTTGATCACCATGTTTGGAATGTCTTTATCTCTATGGGAGAGATAAAGAAATGAAGATAAATAGAAAAAGAAAAAATATATTCCTTAGTTAGGAACCAACTTGGCCTAGAAACATTCAAGAAAAATAAATGATCTATGCTGGGGAGAATGACTGGTTCTTCTATACAATCAAGCTGAATGAGTAATATTGCTTTAGTGAACTTGTATAATTCCTCCAACATTTCACCAAAACTTGAAGAAAAATAGAAAGAAAAAAAAAAACCCGTAAGATTCCCAACAAAATTCAAGAATGCTTCCTTAAAGAGCAACATGGCGATGAGTATTTGAATAGCACTCAATCTACAATCCCAGGGTGGAAAGCTGGCTTGCTGGCATTTTCGGGATAGGTCAGGGGCTTCATGCATTGCATCTCAATGATCAAAACTGACAACTTCCATAAGCAACAAAAATCCAACACTCCCAGAAAGTACAAACCTGAGTAAGGATGAATTTTAATGGTCATGCTTTAAATATTTAAAAGCACAGTTTAGAAATTCACTCTTAAATAACATGAGATGCTCAAACATCCATTTTAATCAAAAGAAATACCATTAAGTCTCATGCTTCTCATCTTTTCAATAAAACAGCCGAAAAGCTAATTAGTCACTTTCATTTAGTGATTCACAATCACATCCTCGTACATGCATGACATGTGTGCGTAAGTTTCAGGCATGGGAAAGGGAGCCATGATGCTAACTGGCCCCCCAACGTGCGGCCCTGACAGCGTCCGGGAAGGCTCCTGACCCGTGTCTGGGGACTGCTCCTCTAACTGGGCAGCTCTCCGAGGCTGCAGGAGCACATTTACACACTGACTGTCCCCCTCCCAACCAGAGAAATAGGATCCAGGTTTCCCCTTCGGGCCTCTTCCGAACTAAGTATGAGCACAGCTCAGAAGGGGTGGAGACAAAGGCATCTCCAGGGAGCAGGCTGGTGTCAATAGAGTCGTGATGCAGTGACTAAATCAGGAGAAAACCTCTCTCCAGGCAGACAGGCCTGGCCAGGGGTCCTGGGAGCGTTTGGGGTGAGGGAAATGGTCTGCTCAACCCCACAGGAAGGCAGGTAGAGTCGCACCGGCCTGGAAAGACCAAGGCCTGCAGCCTGAGAGCCTGGCAAGGGAACGGGGAGACCTGTGCCAGATCCTCTGATTAACGTGAAAGGAATAAAGTGATACTGGAAAAGTAATGGCAAACTCTCCGCTCCCCACCAGAAGCTAGGAGGCCAGAGAAGAAACGAGCAAAGGAGAGGAAACCCAAGGATGCATTGAAGTAGAAAAAGACAACTGATTCAGAAAAGAGGAAAATAATTTACTACTTCTTTGTACTGGAATTCCTACTACTCCTTTGCCTGGAATTCGACCTGCGCGAGTGTGTGTGAGAGCACGTTGTATAGCTCTTCAGCCTACACACTCTCAACACCTCCACAAGAGCAAAGGCATACACAGCACGACACATGGCTCTGGATTCCGATCCCACTCACAGGTAGGAATGGACCGCTAAGAATTACAAGATTCATAAGGAAGGCCTCAGATGAAAAAGAGACAAGGCATTAAAGAAAATACAGAAAACAGAAGAAACCTTTTTAAAATTTATGTTCTAATTTGCATACAATACAATCCACTCTTTTTACTGTACAGTTCTGAGTTTTGACAAATGCATAGAGTAACCACCAATCAAGATACAGAACAGCTGCATCACCCACTAAATTTCTCTCCGGTCATCTCTCATAATCAGCTCCTCCCCCACCACGCCCCACTAGCAAATACTGATCTATTCTCCATCCCTATAGTTTGCCTTTTCCAAAATGTTTTACAAATATAATTATACAGCATGTAGCCTTTTTTAAAATTGAAGTATAGCTGACTTACAATCAATCTTACATTAGTTTCAGGTGTATAACATAGTAATTCAATATTTTATAGATTACACTGCATACAAATTTATTATGAAATATTGACTGTATTCCCTGTGCCGTACATTATTACATCCTTGTACATGTACCCATTTAAATCCGGCTTCTTTCACTTGTAATATAGATGAATCTAGATAATAACACCTATTATTATTATTTTATTAATATAGTTAGTTATATTAACATTGTTAATATTAATATAGAATGCATATTGCATTCTAGATTCACTCATATTATCACCTGTATCAACAGTTCATTCCTTTTTATTGCTGACTGGTATTCCACTGCATGGCTGTACCACGGTCTGTTTACCCATCACCAGCTGAAGGACAGAAGAAAACATTTTAAAATTCTAATGAATTCCCTCAGAGAGAGAAGAGTGTCCATAAAACAAGAATAAGATGCTATAGAAAGGGGCAGTCTGGGAATACATAAGAGCTCATAGGAATTAAAAATATGACAAAATGCAACAATCAATAGAAGGTTTCAAAGATAAAATCTAGAAATTCGATGAGTCTCAGAAATTAGAATCCCCCAAAAGGAGAAACTAAGAAAGATAGAATAATTAGCGTATCAATGCAGGAGCTCTAAATTCTAATAGAAATGCAGGGGGAAAAAGAGAGAACAGAAAAAACACGAGAAAATTACCAAACAAATAAAACAAGAAAATTCTCAACACTGAAGAACGTAAGTGTCCAGATTATAAGGGCCTATTGAGGGCCCAGAAAATAAAATGGTACCTACTGCGAAGCACAGCATTATGTACCCTGAACGCACCAGGAATAAAGAGAAGTTCCAGGGAAATAAACGGAATCACTGGCAGCAGATCCCTGAACAGTAATAACAAATATATGAAGTCAGGGAGCAATCCTAACACTTCAAGAAATAATGATTTTCACCTAGAATCCCATACCCTGCTAAACTATCAAATCAAGCGTGAGAATAAATTCATTTTCAAACACACCTGTTTCCCGAACCTCTGAAGAATATGCTTCTGCAAAATGAATACATAAACGAAGAAGACAGGGGATCCAGGACAGGGGACCGAAAGAAAATCCCAAGAAAAGAAGGGCGGGGCCCAGGCCCAGAGATGCACCGGTTCAGACAGGAGCAGAACAGTAGGCATGGAAGGCAGACCCAGTAAAAAGAGGCAGCTGGTGGTCCTGCTGAGCTGGGACAGTTGCGCTGAGCGAGAGTGTCCTGCAGGCCCTTGGCACTCTCTTCGCCAGGTGATAGGGAAGGCTGTTTCTTCCTTGCTTGTCTCTCTAAGAACGAAGAGACCTTCCCAGAAGCACCCCTGAGGCCACCCCTCGCAGGGCCAGGGAACGGGGCCCTGGTGACTAGCTTGGCATCATCAGGAGTTACTGAGTCAAGTGGCCACGGGGTGGACATCAGAACAAAATCAGGCTGCGCCAGCGAAGAGGAAGAGGAAGGGACTTCTGGGCAGTACCCAGCGATGTCCCATGCGGTGTTCACTAACCTTAGGGGAAAAGCCAAAGGAGAGAAAGGCGCCTAGTACGCTAGTGGGCCCGTCAGGAAATGTCATGCTATGTAATAATGTAAAACGTTTCTGCTGGTGTCCCCACATTTGGGAAGGCTGGGAAGGGAGGGTGCAGTCAGAGCTGACCTCTCCACTGGGTGAGGAAAAACCACCTGCTGATGTCCAAAAGGGAAACAGAAGCCGAGTTAGCGGGAGAAACAGCAAAATGATTTGAAATTGGTTGCTCCAAGGGGTAGGATTTGGAATGGGGACGGGTGGACAGAGGACTGCAGCTTCTTCTTCTAAGCCTTTTACCATTACAGTAAAGTAAAAGTTAAAACATTTTAAAACCGCTGTTTCTTATGGAATATTTAAAGATAACTGAAGCAAAGTGTGAATTTTTTTATCATTTTAATGAAGATCTAAAGCTACAAACTCATCGAAAAAAATCTATGGAGTGATTTCTTGGCTTACATTTAAATTTAAAATTTACAAGAGCTGGGATTAACAGATAAACACCAGTATATATAAAACAGATAAACGACAAAGACCTACTGTAAAGCACAGGGAACTACAGTCAATACCTTGTAATAATCTATAATGGAAAAGACTGAAAAATCAGTTATATATATATAACTGATTCACTTTGCTGTTCACCTGAAACTAACACAATACTGTAAGTCAGCTATACTTCAATAAAAAAAGTATAATTAACAAAATATAGACAGAAATAATAAATGAACGAATCAATACATAAATAAATAAATAAAATTTATGAGATCTGAGGAGATCGTGGTATCAGATGCACTGAAACCCAACACACTGGCTGTTCGCATTGAGATGACAGGACACCTGAAGCTGTGGCTGAATCAGCAGGAGGAAAAGCACCGCGTTTCTGGTTTGCTCAGAGAAGAACAGACCCTAGGTTCACCAGCGGCCTGAGCAGGTAAAGCAGACAGCATTCTGAACTCAACAGGGGGGTTCTAAAGGAACGGAGAGCTTGTTAGGAAAATGAAGTGACAATTTCAGAAGAGAGTGGTGGATGCATGTGAATGACATTTTAAGATTCTCCAGCTGCCTTTGGAGTAGCAACTCAGGACGTTTCCGAATTATCCAGCACATTCTACTAGAAGACACGGCCCCCCTGCATCGCCACTGAAAGAGCTAATAAAGGTCTGCCTATCTCTGGGCCTCTCAGAATGCCACACGACCACCCTAAACATAAAGCAGGTCCCCTGGAATAAGGGACAGAAATGTGGCATCCTTCGCTTTGAATCCCGTCCTGCCGTCCTCTGCTGTGCTGTCACTCACCAATTTCACCCTGTTTCCTCATCTGCATTTTAATGCAGCTAAAAATAGTAGCAGCTTGTAGGGTTGCTGTGAGGACTTGAAGGTCTGTAGCACAGCCATCACGTGGTGGGGCTTAAATAAATGGTAGTAGTATTGCATCACTGCAGTAAAAACACGTGCACAGACTCATCGCTACATGCTTGAGGGGGCCACAGAGGGGGTCATTCCCGCAGACGTAAGAACGAGTTCTGCTGTTGTTTGCTTTCGGCTTGTGCCTGCCAGAATCCAGAACACAGGACCCGAGTCTGTACCTGACTCAGCTCTGAGCATCCTCCACTTTTCCCTGCTCTCTACTCTGTCCATTCTGAGCCCCAGCCACGCCTCCCCTCTAGTTAGTCGTCACCCTTCTCTCTCCATTCTAGAATTTGCACAGCTCATCAACACTGAATAAATATTTAGCCTGTGTTCCAGAGACTGACTCCCAATCTAGGAAGGGACTGGTGAAAGCATCCCCTGGGCAGAATCTCATCTTTAAAAGAATTGGCTATAATCAGATAAAAAAAGAAATCGTTACTATAGGCCATGTGCCAGGACACAGAAATAGTTTCATTTTGGAAGAACAGATGACACAGCACGATTCCCTTCCAACACCATCTCCGTGCTGCAAGTTCCTGGAGAGAAGATGCTGTGCTCAGCAGTGTCTCAAGAGTCCAGAGAGGTACTTGGATGGATGAATACGATGTACTAGCTTAACAGGACCAGGTTAATCTGGGATAGGAAGGAGCAGGGTTACAAGACACTGGTATCACTACTAGAGAGCCGTAACAGGCAGACCATAATAACAGGCGCAGTTCACACCTGCCAAAGCCAAGTTTCCCACCTAATTGCGGCCAGAGGGCGCTGGCCAACACTTTCTCCAAAGGAGCCTCACTTCCACCCTTTCTGTCCTGACTGTTCACAGTCATTTCTATAGATGTCTGTCTCCCACCCAGCTTTACCCTGCTTCATTCACAAAGCCTGGCTGCTCTTTAAGGCATGGCCCCTTGGCTTTCAGCATCTGTAGATCCCTTTTCCAGACCTTTCACATAACAAGTGCTCAAGAAAACTTTGCTGGATCACAGATAAAACTTGTGATTTCTGATGGGGGAATGGGCAAGCACTGCCGTCAAAGGCATGTTTGGGAGTCCTCGCCCCTCTCTGGCTGCTGAGCTCGCACTGCTTCCCCCTCCATGAGCTCCCACAGGCATCTGGACCCCACGGAGGGCTGTGCAGGATCCCTCTGCCATTATGCTCGTGGCTGAGCCCTCACCACTGTCCACAGGAACTCTGTTGCCAAAACCAGGTTAATTCATTCACTGCATACCTACCGAGCATCTACTTTGTGTCAACGTGGCCCAGTGCTAGGAACAGAGAGGGACTAAGACGGGCATCCTGACTGCACAAAAGCCCTTCTGGTCCACAGCCTGTGTCGATCCGCACGGCCCCATGCGCTGCACCGGGGCGGACACCAGGTCACAGGGGAATCCGGCTCACAGCCTCTGACATCCTCCTTTGTTCCACAGAACCTGCTCCTCAGGAACTGGGCATCCACATGTCTCTGCATTTCCTTTGTTCCTTTCTCAGGATCCTTATCGCTCTCCACCTGGCACAACTATTTTCTACATCCTTGTCTTCTCTTCTCGACTAGAATTTGAGCCCAGGAGCCCAGCCCAGGCACCTCTGTACCATTCCTAACATCCAGCAAAGGGCCTCACCCGGGGCAGGTTCTCAGTTCATATTTGCTGGATGAAACATGCCTGGTTAAATGACACCAAAAATTGAAATCCCATTGCTTTCTAGCAATATCACTGATTTAAATTTTCCTGGAAAGCTATATAAACATGCTGAACTATTATACTGCATACTTTTTGATTATATGATTGGATATTCTGTTTGGAAACTACAAAGTGCTGCTTTTTTTTTTTTTTGTGGTACACGGGCCTCTCACTGTTGTGGCCTCTCCCGTTGCGGAGCACAAGCTCCGGACACGCAGGCTCAGCGGCCATGGCTCACGGGCCCAGCCGCTCCGTGGCATGTGGGATCTTCCCGGACCAGGGCACGAACCCGTGTCCCCTGCATTAGCAGGCGGACCCTCAACCACTGCGCCACCAGGGAAGCCCAGACTGCTGCTTTTATTACACAACAAATTCGTGTTTTGTCCTCCCCCTTCTCCTTTCTCTTGTTCTTTTTTTGCCCCCTTCATTGTCAAAGTAATAAGTGTCTTTCTTCAAGGATCTACTTTGCAAACATTTGTTTAAAGACTGGGAACTGTGAAAAGGTGTGTCTAGTGTATAAATAAGCTTTTCATGCATAAAACTATTCACTGCGAGTATTTTGAATATACTACACGGAAAACGCTGTAGGGCAAGATTTTCAAACTGGAATCAATTTAGTGACACATGACCTGCACTTTTAAAAATGAGAATATAATAGAGAAGATCAGTTTAATCACATTTTCATGGGTAAGTATTGTTTCCTGAAACTTTTTTCAGTTAAGCACGTGTGTGCATGAGTGTGCGTGCAGGTGTGTGCGTGTATATGTGCACACATATCCTTTCTAGGTTGCAGACAAAAAATGTTTAAGTGACATTGCTGTAGGGATGTTTGTTTTTGGCCGCCAGGAACGAAACCAACTTCCTATTTGGGGGCGATTCTCAATGCTGTCACCCATTGAAGAAAAAAAAGACAGGAGCCCCTTATCCCCTCGTCCCTCTACGGAAGTGAACCTGACTTGGTCAGATGGATGCTCTCACTTGGGACTTTGAACCTTGAGCACACGACACAAAGACCGAGACGATGGAAAGATTAGACGTGAGCTGCCCACGTGAGCAGGAGCTGTTGCAGCTGTACCCGCGCAGCAGGGACTGTGTGTCGGGCAACAGCAGGGCAGACTGCCTCACTTGTCCCAGCACCAACGCGCACCCCCCGGCTGTTGCCCATCGCCTAGGTATCAGCCACAGCCTTCCTCTTCTGCTTCCTTTTCTTCCTTTTCAGAGTGGGTTTCTCTTGCTCACAACCAAGATCTTGAATGATGCAAATGTCAGGCTAAGGAGTTTGGCCTCTACTCTAGGACACGGGAAACCCATGCATAATTGTAAACAAGAAGGATGACAACAGGTCAGGCAGTCCTATGTAACTTGGACTGGAGACCAGAAACCACAGCAGCAGAATAAACAGTTGGCCCAGACCAGACAAAAGACGAGGACTGAACCAGGACAAGAAGTGTTAAAGAGAAATCTCATTAATACCTTCTGTGCAGGCTACACTGCAGAGGACCAGGCGCCTGTGAAAGGCAATCCCAAAGCACAGCTGATGGCGAGGATGTGTAGAAAGGGAGCCCTCGTGCACTGTCGGTGAGAATGTAAATTGGGGCAACCACCGGGGAAAACAGTACGGAGGTCCCTCAAAAATTAAAAATAGAACTGCCATATGACTCAGCAATTCCACTCCTGGGTATTCATCAGAAGAAAATGAAAACGCTAATTGGAAAAGATACACGCACCCCAATGTTCACGGCAGCACTATTTACCATAACCAACATGTGGAAGCAACCGAAGTGTCCATCAACAGATGAATGGACAAAGAAGATGTGGTCTATATATACAATGGAATATTACTCAGCCATAAAAAAAGAGTGAAATCTTGTCGTTCGGGACAACATGGATGGGCCTGGAGGGTAAGAAAGTGCAGTTTGCCAGGAACTGAAAGCCTCTCGGTATGTCCTGAGCAAAGATGGGATACAAGGCAGCAGGCGGGAAGGGGAAGAAGCATGGGGAGGATGCTGGAAGGGGCAGCAGAGACAACGGGGAGTGGGCAGGTTCATGGCCACTTAGGAGGTCAAATGGCTATAGTTGGTGGTGGCAAAGATTTGAGGTCAAGGACGACCCCCAGCACTGACTTAGCGAACAGGTCTCTAAGACAGCAAAAGTCAGCAGGAAGAATGTCGGGCTGTGACACGCCGACCTTACATGTGGGAGATTTTCAAGTCAGAATGTTGGAAGGCGATTGGCCATATGGAATCGGATGATAAGTTAAGAGATGCTGGCTGGAAATGTGTATTTGGCAGTCTTCAGTTTGCCGATGGTCATTTACGCCACAGAAACAGATAAGAAAAAAAAAACACCCAGGGTGAGCAGATAGAAGGAAAAGCAAAGAGGGCTCAGGACTGAACCCTTTAACGGGAAGAGAAGTCTACAAAGGAGACGGAAAAAGAACAGCTAGAGGGTTCGGGAACAAGCAGTAGAATCTGGTGTTGTGGACAGAATGCAAAAGAACCCAGCGTTTGTAAGAGGCGCGTTGACTAGAGTCAGATGCTGCCGACCGGCTAAGCGAAAAGGCGAAAAATGTTCCATCGGTTTCATGTCAAACAAGTGGTGAGAGACCCCAACAGGGGCTGCTGCAGGAGAGTTCACGCCAGGTGCCTATGGAGTGAGAAGGGAAGGATGCATAAGAGGAGAAGCGTCCACAGGGCGTGGCCGGAGTGACAGGGGGCAAGGAGAGTTTTGCTCCTCCCAACTTCTTTTTTCCTTTCCTTCTTCTTTACTTGCTTCTCAGTGTCTATCACGTAGTTAAACTCTGATGGGAAGAAGCTTTCAAGGAGAGAAACAGGAGGTTATCGACGTGTGAGGTCTCTGAGAAGAAAAGACGGGACCCAGAACACAGGTGAGCAAGGTCACCTTCGGGTCTCTACCACAGTGCCCCCTTGTCAGAAAGCCATTCCCCGACACTGCAGAACAGCTCTCCTGCCTCCGTGCAAGGTGCTGGGAGTCAAATGGACAATAGGATGGTCCCTATCCTCAAAGAGCTCCCAGCCAGTAAGGGGAGTGGAGGCCACTAGCCAAGCCACACTGGCATTTCAGACACCGCGGTGTCTGCCTGGTAACACAGGTGCCAACAGAAGCAGCCAGGACTACAGTCTTCTAAAGGCCCAGAGGGGCAGCGAGGGACAGCCAAACGGAGTCCTGGAAACGTCCAGCACAAGCCAAGCTATGGGGGAGGCTGTGAACTGCCAAAAATACAAATTACAAAAGAAACACTCTTAGCACCTTGCTGGAAATGTGTCAGGAGTGGAATCTGCCTACAAGTCTCAATGCTGCTGACATCCGTGCACAAGGGAGGCCGAGGCGGGGCCCCACTTTCCTCCCTTGCCTCCCGTGAGGTCCTCCATCGAGAGCACACAGCGACAGCTCTGATCACCCTCAGGAAGACAGCCGGGCAGCTAACCCCAGGAGGGCGAAGACTCTCTTCCTTTCCCAGTTGAGAGCTGTGAACACCATCCCTCAGAGCTGGGCATCCCCTCCCAGAGCCCCAGGCCCAGGGCCAGAGAAAGTCTTCTCACAGGGGCCAGGAAGCCCAGGACCCAAGACCAAATCTTCTCCTGGGTTCTGGTCACCTGCAGCTGGCACAAACCAACTCCTGCCCCTCTGTCTCTCCTCTGCCCCTCCCCTGCCCCTCCCCTGTCCCCCCTGCCCCTCCCCTTCCCCCTGCCACTCCCCTGCCCATCCCCTGTCCCCCTGCCCCTCCCATCCCCCTGCCCCTCCCCTGTCCTCCCTGCCCTCCCCTGCCCATCCCCCACCCATCCCTGTCCCCTCTGCCCCTCCCCGTCCCTTGCCCACCCCCCACTCTCCCTCTCACCATCTGGTAAAGGCTGCTCTCAGTCCCACAAGGGGACTGAGATCAGGGGGGTCCTGATCCCCCCTCCTCCTCCCCTCCTCCCCCACAGCCCTCATATCTGCTCCCTTTTGGCCCTAAAACCAAACAGTTACATCAATGTGCCACTGTGGGAAAGCATCTGTTGAAATATTAATTTCTTCCCTCTGCTCTCCCTTTCTCCGCCCAAGCAGGTAGCTGGCTGTCAGCTTCTCGACCTCAGCAGGGGTTTGACTCAGGAGAACAGATGCTGCAGGTGAGGTACTCCCTTCCTGGCTTTTGTTTCCAAATCCTTAAACCCACGGAGGAGAAAAGGGTTTCCAGGCCAGTGGAGGAGCCCCACGAGAACTACAGAGAGGGGGTGTGGGCAACTGAAAGGTTTCCTCCCCAAGGTTCTGAGGCCTGAAAAGGAGAGAGGGCTGCAGTGTCCCATGGCAGCTGGGACTGTGCTGGCCTTGCTCCACAGAAGCAAAGCCTGGGAAGGAAGAGCCCGGCTGGCCAGAGTCGCCTCCAACCCCAGGACATTTGCACAAAAAGTTATAAGGGAGGAAGCGGGGAAAAAAAAAAAGAAGAAGCAGCAGCTAAGATTAAATCTCCTGCCAGCCCAGAGCAGGAAAAAAGCTCAGAGTCAAAATTCAATTTGTTTGGGCTTCCCTGGTGGCACAGTGGTTGAGAGTCCGCCTGCCGATGCAGGGGACACGGGTTCGTGCCCCGGTCTGGGAAGATCCCACATGCCGCGGAGCGGCTGGGCCCATGAGCCATGGCCGCTGGGCCTGCGCGTCCGGAGCCTGTGCTCCGCAACGGGAGAGGCCACAACAGTGAGAGGCCCGCGTATCGCAAAAAAAAAAAAAAAAAAAAATTCAATTTGTTCTAGAAAATGAAGAGTTACACCCAAGTTTCATAACTACTCCACCACCTCAACAGAAATAAACCAGAGAAAACGTACTCATAAGGCAGGCAAAGCATTTGTCCAGCACAAGCTGGGCAGCACTGGCGAGTCTCTAACGCACACGTATGGCCCCACGGTGCTCGTGTACATGCTTCCCGACGACCAACAGCAGCACAGACCCAACTGCCCGCATTAACATGGCTGTAGCCTTCAATGAACCAAAGTCTCTTTTTTTTTTTTTTTTTGCGGTACACGGGCCTCTCACTGCTGTGGCCTCTCCCGTTGCAGAGCACAGGCTGTGGACGCGCAGGCTCAGCGGCCATGGCTCACGGGCCCAGCCGCACCGCGGCATGTGGGATCTTCCCGGACCGGGGCACGAACCCATGTCCCCTGCATCAGCAGGCGGACTCTCAACCACTGCGCCACCAGGGAAGCCCCCAAAGTCTCATTTTTAAAAGTCTCGCGCTCAAATTAAAGGTGCCCCAGCCCACCGGTGCCCTTCGCCAGGCCCTCCCGCCGCAGCAGGTGGCATCTTGTAAACACGCGAACGTGGCCAAGCTACTTCTCCGCTAAGAGCTCCTTTTTGCCGCCAGGGCACAATCCGATTTCTCCAGCAACCATGAAGCCCTTCATTCTCTTAACTACGATTGAACTTATTATTATCACACCCTTTTGCCCACATGGACTTCCCTAATCACACAGAAAGACATCCTCCCAGGAACATCACAGCTCCTCTCAAAGTCCCAGGCAGCTAATGTCTTCCCACCTGGAATGCTCCAGGCCCCTAACCCACCTTGTGCTGGTTCAGATAGCATCGAATGAATGAATCACTCAGTGAAGCCTCGCAGGCAGGAGAAGGTTCTGGTGCCCCCGCACACACACAAGCCCCGGTGAAGACAGAAGGGCAGGGGGCAGAGGCCGCAGACGCATGGGCCCATTCTGTCCCACAGAGGCATTTTATGCGACTCACAATGAAATGATTTACCCTCAGTACCATCACACATAAATCAGGGAATCCTCCAGAAATCATCCGGATTCCTGACTTCAGGTGGAAAAGCAGGCAACCTGGCAGTGAGGGCCCAGCATCCCCACGCGGCAGCCCTTTACAGCAGCGGCACCGGCTCCTGTTCACCTCAACCCCGCCCCTCACAGGCACCCCGACACGAGGCCCAAGGTGGCTACCACCCATCCTCGCCCTCCCAGCCACATACCAGACTCCCGCACTTGGACCCCCTGTCCGGCTACCGTGGGCACCCAAAGAGACGCCTCTGCATTAGAGGACCCAACCCCATCACATGGCAACCGGGATTCAGTGACTCCTCTATTCCCATCACCCACAAGCCAAATCCAAGCCTCTTCCACGTCTGTTTCCCCCTCCCGCTTCCTGGAGTTTGCTGGGGGATATCTTCCTGGGTGAGGGAAGCTGGTGATGGACTCCGTTAATGAGGCCAATGTTTTTTAAGTGTCTTAGCCGAATATCTGAACTAATTGTGCTTCCCTAACATGTCCTTATACGTTTATCCCTTTTCTGAAAAGGTGTCACTATCCTGGCCTCATTTCCATAAGCTTCTTCCACTGTTTAGCTTTGAGGCACGAAGAGAATTCATCCCCAAAGGCCCCCGATCACCAAGCAACGATTTTTCCGTGGCAGCCTCGATTCTCTGGCTCCTTCTCAAACCAACAGCTGACCCAGCATGCCGAATCGCAGCCCCCGGTGCTCTCCCAGCCTCGAGAACTGTGTAACACATGCCCAGCAGAGCATCTTAAATTACAGGGAATCAATACAAATCTCCCTCAGCAAACACATCTAAGCCGAGGAAACTGTTGACAAGAAAGCATTTGCATCTCTTGATGAGAATCTGGTCCAAAACCAATTGAAACCAAGTACCGCAGAGCTATTTTACAAACAATTGCTTTTGATTACAAGGGAAGCTGCATGAGCAACATCTCTGTGCTGGAAAGGGGCTTGTTCTCATATTAAACTAATATTTTAGGCACGGAGCTTCCATCACTTGAAACTACATTCAATTCAGGGGGGAAATGCAATTGCATTTCCCCCCTGAATTATTCAAAACCTTCTCTAATTTTCAGTACGCATAAATATACTCCCCTTTAATAAAAATGCTCCTCCGAGGAATACCTCTGGTCTTTGTCTCCCTCTTTGAATAGCTGATAATTAATGGACTTTTAACATTTTTGTACCAAAAGTGATAATTATATTTTTGGAAATAACCGGCCATATTCAGTAAATATTTTGGATTTGTTCAGCTCACTGAAAGCTTTGTTAGTGGCTCTGTAGAGTTAGACTTTCATCTTTTTCCTGACTGATCCCTTTGCTCACAAATCCATTTCTATAATTTGCTGTTTTCTCCAAAATGATAATCTGTGACTTCTTCGGTGGTGGAGTGGGGATAGGCATCGAAAGGTAAAGCAATTCCTAAAAGGTCGTCACTCCCACCTACGACACGTTTGCTTTACAACACATTTGTCCCGAACCAGTTCCTAAGGAGCAGACAGATTTGCACACACACGAGGAACATGAAGACACGTGGTGATGTAGCCGGGCAGGCACACAGCTCCTTCCACTTCACAACTGGAGGAGCTGAGTCTCTGTTCTCCCGGTGGCAATAGCCTCATGACCTTTATTTTAAACAGAATCTGGCACGTATACAATCGAATATCATTCAGTCATAAAAAGAAGGAAATCCTGCCATTTGTGACGACATGGATGGATCTTGAGGGTATATGTGCCACGTTTTTAAAAATCCATGAAATTGTTTCCGTGTCTTGGCTATTGTAAATAATGCCACATTGAACACTGGGGTACAGATATATTTTCAAGATAGTGATTTTGTTTTCTTTGGATAAATACCAAGAAGTGGAACTGCTGGGTTATATGGTAGCTCTAGTTCTAATTTTTTGAGGAACCTCCATAGTGTTTTCCATGGTAGCTGCACTGGTTTGCATTCCCTCCAGCAGTACATAAAGGTTCCCTTTTCTCCACATCCTTGTCAACACTTGTTATTTCTTGTCTTTTTGGTAATGGCCATTCTTACAGGTGTGAGGTGATATTTTATTGTGGTTTTGATTTGCATTTCCCTGATGATTGGTGATGTTGAGCACCTTTTCCTGTGCCTGTTGGCCACTTATATGTCTTTTTTGGAAAAGTGTCTATTCAGAGCCTCTCCCCACTTTTTAATTAGGTTGTTTGCTTCTCTATTAAGTTGTATAAGGGTTTCTTTTTTTTAATATATTGTGGACTGTAAATCAACTATAGTCCAATATAAAATAAAAATAAAATAATAAAATAAACAGAATCTGCACATATCCTTACTTGGTCCCTCCAGTCCCAGAAGCAGAGGGGTTCCCTACATCTGGGGTCTTAATGTGATTCCTTCCTATCTCTTCAGGGTCTTTATCCTCCAATGATCTCATCTTCTACACCACAGGCTCTCAGCGTTGCCTGCACATGGGAATCACCCATTCATCTGCAACAACGCTGATGCCTGGGCCCTTCCCAGCCCCCCACACTCTAACTTAGCTGTTCCAGAGGTGCCTGGGCTGTAGGACTCTACTGTACGGCCAACTGTAAGGGTCTATCCCCCAGCCCAGGAGCACAGGTTTACAGCCTGGGTGCCCAAATGGCCTAGAGACATATGTAGGCGTGCATGTGCTTCTGTGTAGCTCAAATCCACAGAGCATAAAATTTACCATTTCGACTGTTCTTAAGTGTATAGTTCTGTGGCATCAAATCCATTCACATTTCTCTGAATGGATATATACTTCTAACGGAAGGAGTAACCATGCTATTTTTTAAATGTTTATAAATCAGGGACATTTCACCAAAAAATGCATGTGTCTGGAACCTGGCAACAGAAAGTTAACACGACCTCCCAGCCACAGTCCCCTGGGACAGCATGACAGCTGCCCCTGCAGGCAGAGCGCGTCTCAAGGCTGCCGGCATCTCGCCACTCCCCCACCGCTGCCCTCAAAGTTACTCCCAGCCTGGTTCTCACAGACAAGCGTTACCTTAGTTCAGCAACAGGCTCAAGCCCCCTCAACCCTGAAAACGTCCTCTGTCTTCTGACTCCACTTCTCTTTCTAGCATCCCTCTCTGTCTCTTTCCCTTCTCTCCTTCACCTCCCATTCACTCCCCAAAGCCCTGAAATCCAGCTTTCTCCCTTCCTCGACACTGAGCCCACCCTAGCAAAGATCACTGCCCTCACGTCACCAAACCCCAGAGACATGGTGCCATCGCCCCTAGTTCCCTGTGATGCACTGGATGGTCTCGGACGCTGCATCCTTCTGGAAATCCTGTGTTCCCCTCCCCACTCTCTCCCCTCTTCCCTCCTTCTCACCCAGGCTTCTATCCTTGGCCCACAGTGGGGGAAGACTCACCACGACCCACCGGCTGGCAAATCCAAACAGCGGGTTCCTCGGGACTCCACGAGAGTCTGAGAGACAGGTTTTGAGTTCCCGTCTCTGTCACTTAGGAGCTGTGATTTGGGTCAAGTATTCAGCCTAAGCCCCAATATCTTCACCTAAAAAATGGGGATAATAATTCCCACTCCAAAACATTGTAGGAGTACGTAAGAGGACGTGTACAAAGCCAGAGACTAGAGCATCACTTTCTGTGGTGATGGAAATGGTCCACACCTGTGCTGCCCAATACGGAGGCCACGAGTTCCATGTGGCTCCTGAGTACTTGAAAGGTACCTGGTGTGACTGAAGAATTAGACTTTTAATTTTATTTAATGTTAATTAATTGTAAATTTAATAGTTACATGGGGCCAGTGGCTCCCTACTGGATGGACGAACGCTAAACCAGCATCAGTAAACACAGCTATTATTACTGTCACTAGGAACAAAGGGAACAATAACAATGAACTCCTCCAGCTCAAACTTCCCACCTGAGGCTCAGGTTCTGCAGGAATAGACTTCAGTCAAGTCGAGAGCTGGTCCCGTTAGAAAATCCTACGTTCGGGACAGTGACCAAAATTCATCCGGGGACACGGTAAACATTCAGGAACTGTTCTGTCCAGCTATTTGCATCTGGTGAGGAGGCAAGCTGGGGCCTCAGGACGGCATCGTCACTTCAGTCGGGTGGAGGCCCCAGCTGCAGGGCACCCCTCTGGGGCCTGAGCCTGAGAAGTGGGTTCCTCCCTCCTGGAGTAGCACCCCAGAAACCCAGCAGGTAGGTTCTCACATCCTGCACCTATTAACATCCCTCTGTGACTCACCCTCATCCCGTGACACCCACAGTCCAAGTGCCCGTGGACACCTCCACGTGGTTTCCCCTCGGGCCATCACCGGCTCTGAACTGAGCCCCGTGTCTCCAGCCCCTTCGCAAAAGCCCAGTCCCCTTCCTATCCCATCCTCCCAAAGGATGGCCTGAGCCGTCTTAGACAACTCCCCAAGCCCGAACTGAGCTGCTTGCAACCCAAATAACTTCTCACACTGCTAAAAAGAAACCTTGGAAATCATCTTCTTCCATCCTCTTATTTTATAAATTAAGAAACTAAATGAGGTCAAGAGAAGGTGTATTTTTCAGAGTCTCTAGAGAAACAGAACCAATAGGATGTGTGTGTGTGTGTGTATGTGTGTGTGTGTGTGTGTGTGTGGAGAGAGAGGGAGAGGAAGATTTATTTCAATGAATTGGCTCATATAATCCTGGAGACTGGCAAGTCCAAACTCTGCAGGGTAGACCAGAAGGCTGGGGAAGAGCTGAAGCAGCCATAAATCCCAAGGCCATCTGCAGGCAGAACTCTTTCTTGCTGCGGTGGAAGGGTGTGGTGGGGAGAGGGGAGGGGGCCCTCTTTTCTTCTGTCCAGGCCTTCAACTGATTGGATGAGGCCCACTCACGTCAGGGAAGGCAAGCTGCTTCACCCAAAGTCCACTAATTTAAATGTCAGTCTGATTCAAAAACACCCTCACAGAAACATCCAGAATGATGTTTGACCAAGTATTTGCACACCATGGCCCAGCCAACTGCACACACAAAATTAACCATCATAGAGGGTAACTGACTTGACCAAGGTCACTGAGTTAAAATCCAGGGAAAATCTAAGATAAGCTTTTAAAAATACAAGAATATAATTTCCTCCGTTGTTGTAAGTATTTTAAAACACAAGAAGCAAATTTAGATAAAAACCATTTTATCTGGCACAACAGGCAGTGCTACTTATTATTAACATGTACAATCCTAGTAACAATGTAACACGCAGCTAACATTTACTGAGCTGCCAAGGACCGCGCTCTGTGCTGTCTGCTTTACATACAGTGTCACATTCCATCATCAAACAAATCTATGACACTGTGGTGTAAGTTTGCATCAACTCCGGGTTTTATTTTCACACAACTAAAATTGTGTGAAATTTGCGTAGCATGCGTATAGCCAGATTCAAGGATGCAGTTGAATTGGGATAATTTATCTTCTGTCTAAAAATCAAAACCACTACATTAGGCACCAATATCTGGGAAAGCCCCTCTATCCTTCTGAACAGCAAAGTCCAGTACTCTTAGGTTGCTGGTGTCAATATCAACTATGAGAGGCTGACGATGTATCAGCTCTTTGGAATCTCCTTCCAACCCAGGGCATTCCTCAGCCATTCCAAAGCAAACCAACGCTGCACATTTGCTAATCTGGGTTTATTCCGTTACTTCAGACAACACAGTCAATACCAAAGTCCACAACCCCTTATCCACAATCCTGAACACCAAAAGGTGTCAAAACTAAGGTTGTTTTCATAATTCATTTGACGGCAACATGTTACCTAAACTGATAGGAAGCTATATATAGTGTTTTTTCAATATCCCACTTAGTGAGAATGTTTTATTTCAGAAACATTAATGTATTTGATTGCAGGATGTTGCCTCAGACCCTAGTAGGAATGCCATGCTCTACACAGTAGGGGCACAAACCAGAAATCTGAAAAAGATGCAAATCCCTGCATGTATTTGGCCCCAGGGGTTTTAAAGAAAGTATTAAGAACCTACATTATCCTCATTTTACAAATGAGGCCACCAAGGTTCAAAAAGAACCCAAATATAGCTTCCTTAGATGTCAAAGCTGGTATGGGGATTCTTAACCACTGTCCCATATCTGTAAGGCACTCCCACCCTCAATGACAGAATGTGAGCTGCAAAGCTTTAAGTGACATTGGAAACCATTAACTCTGTTTTGCGGACCGGGAGTTAGATACAATACATTTGGTCTCATCAAAACCAGATGCAGAGGGACCTCCCTGGTGGCGCAGTGGTTAAGAGTCTGCCGGCCAATGCAGGGGACACGGGTTCGAGCCCTGGTCTGGGAAGATCCCACATGCCGCAGAGCAACTAGGCCCGTGCGCCACAACTACTGAGCCTGCGCTCTAGAGCCCACAAGCCACAACTACTGAAGCCCGCACCCCTAGAGCCCGTGCTCCACAACAAGAGAAGCCACCGCAGTGAGAAGCCCTTGCACTGCAACGAAGAGTAGTCCCTGCTCACTGCAACTAGAGAGAGCCCCCGCGCAGCAACGAAGACCCAACACAGCCAATAAATAAATAAATAAAATTTTTAAAAAAACAAAAACAGATGCAGAGCTCTCCTAAAGATCCCTTTGGTTTATACTAGAAAGAAACCAAAATTTCCCCCAAAAGAAATTAAGGGAGGGACATACTTGGATTCTGATTTTTCCCTAAGAGATTTTCAACTATATGAGATTTTAAAAACCCCTGCTACTTCAGCACCTTTCCCCTGACTTATTCTTCTGAACGTCTTTCCCTCCCTTCTAAGCAGAATGAAGACAGCATTGAGAACCCAGCAAAGTGCACGTGATTACACTCGGCCATCAGCATCAAGGTAAGGGCACCGCGTAGCAGAAACAGCCCCGAATGAGCGCAAGCCTCTGTCCCACGGAATGATGAAAAGGGAAAAAGCCAAGCTCTGTTGTCAGGTCCACTGGACTTGGGGCTGGAAATGGGAAAAGAAACAAAGTGGGTCAGAGGCCAGGCAGGCAAGAGAGTGGATGGAGAGAGATGGAGGGAGCCCGGGGCAAAGCAAGAGTCCAAACCACGGCCGCCTTGTGAGGGTGCCATCCAGGGCCCTGCAGCCCATCCTGCACGCGCTGAGATCCAAGGACCAGCAGCGTCTCAGCTGTAGTCACGGGTTCACGAATACCCCAGCTTCATTCACTGATACCAGTTGGCTCTCCCCTTCTTGTTCATTGCCTTTCGCTGTAAATGCTTTCCATAAAATCACTAGCGACTTGGAAACTGATTGAGAGAGACTCGCTCAAACTTGACCTGCGTCAGAATCACCTGGAGGCCTGGGGTGGAGCCCCCACAGCTCGCTGGGCCCCACCCCAGAGTCTCTGCTTCCCTGGGCCTGGGGTGGAGCCCAAGAACCTGCATTTCTAACCAGCTTCCAGGTGATGCTGACGCTCTAGTAAAGTGCTGAGAGAATGACAGCTGCATATGTAACTTCAGATCTCCTAGTAGCCACATTTTAAAAGTAAATCCAACACGCAAAATGAACTTTAATAATGTATTTTATTTTACCCAATATAACCTGTTATCATTTCAACATATGGATATAAAATAATCGATGAGGTCTTTCTACATGTTTTTTTTTCATGCTCAGTCTTCAAAATCTGGTGTGCATTTTACATTCACAGCAAATCTCCATTTGGACTGGCCACCTTGAAAGCCCTCCATCGCACACGTGGCTTCTGGCTGCTGTCTTGGACAGCATAGCTGAGGCTGATGACCACTGCATGTGAATTGGAGTGTGTGTAGCGGGCGATTAGACTGAGCCCAAGTGACAGTTATGGGGTATCTGAGAGAGGCTGGGCATCTGTGGAGGGCTGAAGAGGTGGGATCTCCACGTGAGAGATCTCAGGGCCCCCTGGGAAAATACACCCTAAAGGATGTGAGAGTGGAGGCCCTCATACTCCAGTCAGTGAGGCAGGAGGGGGGACCTGGGCCGTCATGCAGCCCACAACTCAGTGTCCTCTGTCCAGCCCATGGCCTCTGCCCAAGTTCTAGGTAGAAAGATTATTAAGCTACAGGATGACTAAACCTTAAAAGAAAGGCCTTCTTATACAGCCTCAGGAGTTCAACAAAGCCCCCCTACGTAACACCTGTAGCCAAAAGACACCAAACCCACTCCCCGCTGCCTCTGCCGCCACCCAGGCACCAAGGCCGAGAAAGTCCAGGGTGGGGGTCCTGCACCGGACGTCTGTGGGGTGGGAACAGAGTTTCCCACCCACCGTTCTAGCCTCCATCCAGACTCAGGGCCTGGGCAGCAGGACCCACGGCTGCAGCCAGCCGGGAGCAGGGCTGAGCAGGAAGGCCCCCTGCCACTCACAAGACGCTCCCTGGGAGGACTGAGCAGGACCAGGTGACAACCATGGCTCTCTGGAGGAAGGGACAAGGCCAGGTGTGCCAGCAGACCCTGACTGCTGGGTCCCTGCTCATCTCAGGTCAGGCACCTGTATCATCCCGACTCCCAGGAGGGCACGCAGGAGACAAAGGAGCGACAGTGCATTGCCTGCGATGACCACGACCCTCCGTGAGCGGGCAGAGCACACACTCTGCACCCACGTCCCTGCCTCACCCACCTGGGGAGACTGCAGGATCCCCCTCGCACCGGGCTTTTCAGGCAAGGCTCACTTGATTCGGCTCATGCCCCTCTGATTTGTTTTTTTGTTTGTTTTTGTGGTACGCGGGCCTCTCACTGCCGTGGCCTCTCCCGTTGCGGAGCACAGGCTCCGGATGCGCAGGCTCAGCAGCCATGGCTCACGGGCCCAGCCGCTCCGCGGCATGTGGGATCTTCCCGGACCGGGGCACGAACCCGTGACCCCTGCATCGGCAGGCGGACTCCCAACCACTGCGCCACCAGGGAAGCCCTGATTTGTTTTTTAAGATGACTTTTCTTACGGTAAAATATATGTAACATAAAACGTACCATTTTAACCATTTTCCAGGGCACAGTTCTGTGGCACTGAGTAAACTCACACACCACTATCCACCTCCAGAACTTTTTCATCTTCTCCAGCGGAAACTCTGTACCCATTAAACACCAACTCACCACCTCCCCTCCCCTCAGCCCCTTCACCCCACAGTCTACTTTCTGTGTCTATGTGTCTTGCTCCTTCCCATGCCTCATATAAGTGGATCACACAGTCTTTTTTGTGACTGGCTTATTCCACTTATTGGAATGTCCTCAAGGTTCATCCATGCTGTATGTAGCGTGTCCGGATCTGCTTCCTTTTCAAGGCTGAACAATATTCCACTGTATGGATGGACCACATTTTGTTTATCTATTCATCCATCAATAAACATTGGGTTGCTTCCACCTCGTGGCTTTTGTGAATAGTGCTGCTATGAACATGGGTGTACAAATATCTGTTTGAGTCCTTGTTTTCAATTCTTTGGGGAATATACCCAGAAGAGGAATTGCTGGATCATATGGTAGTTTTGATGATGTTTTGAGGAACTGCCATACTGTTTTCCATAGCAGCTGGACCATTTTACCAACTGTGCACAAGGGTTCCAATTTCTCCACGTTCTCGCCAGCACTTGTTTTTGTTTCTGTTTCTATGATAACTATCCCAATGGATGTGAAGTGGTACCTCACTGTGTTTGGATTGGCATTTCTCTCGTCATTAGTGATGTTCAGCGTTCCTCTGATTGTGACTCTTGACTGCTTCTGAGGGCCCCCAGAACCCTTTCCACTTCACTGTCTTCATGACCCTGGACTCTACTTAACCTGTGGGACCTTCTGTTCTTGCCCATCTAAAGGTTCTAATTACTTGGTCCACATGCAGCAGCTATTCACCTTGGCCATCAAAACTGGCACCTTCTGTCACCGCCAAGACTGATCAGAATGCATCAGAATCCTTTCCCGACCCCGAGAAGAGAAAGCACTGAACCCTCAGGGCAGGCAAAGAAAGTCCGGGCACTGGGAACCGGTCCCCTGGCTTGCTCCTTCCTTCCAGGTAGACAGAGAACCAGACCTATTCGTGCCCAGTTGACCTTGTGATGATGCCCTCGGGGGCCAGACGAGCCTGGGACCCTGACATTGGCACCTGCAAGGTCCCTGAGGTGGGCCAGGCAGATGCTCACAGACCCAGATGTCTTGAAGCAGCAGGGCCACCGACGACAGCTAGAAAAATGCAAGTGACACAAGTGGTCACCAGGCGGGAGGCCCGTTGGCAAGTGCCACTCAGGGCACCCTGCACTTGTGCAGAAAAGAACACCATCAGTCAGGGTAACCTTCCCGGAGGCCCAGGGAAACAATCCTGGGTGGCTTTACTTGTTTATTCCATTTCTTTTTCATTTTTTTATTAAGGTATAACCTGCATACAGTAACATGCACCCCTTTGCACATGTAGTTCAGCAAGTTTTGACAAGCACATACAGCATGCGTGTGATTATTACCGCAACCAATACATAGAACCATTTCAGCACTCCCAAGATTTCCCCCTGCTCTTTACACTCAACTCTCCCCTGTACCCCAGCTCCTGGAAACCACTCATCTATCTTCTGTTTCTATAGCTGCACCTTTTCCAGAGTATCTTATGAACAGAATCATACAAGATGTAGCCTTTTGAGACTTTCTTTCATTTTGCATAATTTGAGACTGATCCATACAGTTTCATGTATCCAGTTTATTCCTTTTTTAATTTTTATTTTTTAATTGTGGCAAAATACACATAACATAAAATTTACCATTTTAACCAGGTTTAAGTGCCCAGCTCAATGGCATTAAGTATATTCACACTGTCATGCAACCATCTTTGGTAACTTTACTTTTAAAGGCTGGCCTCATTAAATGCTTATGTTTGAACTTTAATTCCACTCAAGGTCCCTTGAGAACAATGTGAAAGTTTGACAGCACATTCTGTTGGCGAGACCACGAGTAAGTCAAGATACGTCCAGGCTGCCAGCAAAGCCCTGGCCCCTGCCTGCTGCCCCACTATTTTTAGAGCCACTTTCACTCTTAAGAGTGTCCTGGTTTGGACGATAAGCTTTGGTCACACTTTGCCACAGGGAAAGAGTTTCCCTCTGACATTCCTGGTGAAAGACCAATTTTTTTTCTAAATGTTTAAATAAAAACCTTATGGTCTAGCAAGTTACAACTGTCAGAATTACAGATACATTTACCTTTGACCCAACAATCTCATTTCTGAGATTTTATCCTAAAGATGGAGACACCTGCACATGCGCGTAAAAGATCACAGCAGTGTCTGCAGAAGAAAAACATCAGAAACCATCCAAGTGGCCGTCCATAGAAGCAGGTCACATAAATGATGGTGCATCTACCTCCCCCTCCCCCAAAGAATTAATGTGTAGCTGTAAAGGAAACGGAGAAGCTCTCTGTGTTCTGACATGGACGGAGCTCTAGGACACTCCCTTAAGTGAAGAAAGCAAGGAAGAACAGTATGTATGAAGGGCTACCTTTTGTGTAGGAAGGTGAGGGGGGAGACAATATATCTGTACATTTGCGGGCATATGCATAAAGGAACACTCCCAGAGATCCTAACTAACCTGTCTATCTACGGGGTGAGGGGTGGGATGAGAATGGAGGCGGCAGTAAGGTCTCTAAACATCTTTTTAACTGTTTTCAACAGTGTAAGTGTATTACTGGTTAAAAAAATAATTAAATAAACTGAAAAAGCCAGAGTATAGAATGTTCCCTGGGAAAAGAACTGCTCCAGGGCTTCCCTGGTGGCGCAGTGGTTGAGAGTCTGCCTGCCGATGCAGGGGACACGGGTTCGTGCCCCGGTCCGAGAAGATCCCACATGCTGCGGAGCGGCTGAGCCCGTGAGCCATGGCCGCTGGGCCTGCGCGTCCGGAGCCTGTGCTATGTGATGGGAGAGGCCACAACAGTGAGAGGCCCACGTACCGCCAAAAAAAAAAAAAAAAAAAAAGAACTGCTCCATTTGATGGCATGGACTCTTTATTATAATCAATTTATTTCCAATATCCACAAAATCGATAAAACAATCAATGTACCCTTCAAACACTGAACGTACCCCAAAGCCCTCAAATTATCTAGAAAGAGATGTCCTTTTCAAAATTCATCATGTAGTTTGGCGAAGCAAGAGAAAGTTCCTTCTGATGATGCGCTTCTTTGCAGTACGCGGGCCTCTCACCGTTGTGGGCTCTCCCATTGCGGAGCACAGGCTCCGGACGTGCAGGCCCAGCGGCCATGGTTCACAGGCCCAGCCGCTCCGCGGCATGTGGGATCTTCCCGGACCGGGGCACGAACCCGCGTCCCCTGCATCGGCAGGCGGACTCTCAAGCCCTGCGCCACCAGGGAAGCCCTGAGGATGTGCTTTTCAATTTAAACCCGTCATCACAAAAGACAAGGCACGCCTCCTTGGTTCTCTTCTGGATGCCGTGTTCAATTCTTTTGAGGGAGAAATGTTTCTTGATAATTGGAATCGTTTTAAAGCCAAAAAAAGTCGCTAGTGCCCCTGACAATGACCTGGGAAGATGGTACAGGGTCCGAGTGGCCAGTCATGAGAGAGGGGAGGCTGGAGGGCCAGGCACGGAGCCCACTGGGTCACGGCGCCAAGGACGTGCTGCTGTCTTACAACCAAAGGACATGATCACAAGTAATTACACGCCACAGGGCACACATTCCTGTAATTCTTCTGAGTCTCTATTTTAAAACAGACTATACTCACAACCTTCATATCACAGTAATTTCCAACAGACGCGAGCAATCACTCTCTCAGTCGAGTTCCAATACGAGAACGACATAATTCTAAGTGGACAAGAATGCTGTAAGAATTCACACAAGTCCAGGTGTACGATTTCTACATTCTAATGAGGAAACAAAGATATAAATGATGCTCCCTTTGCCACTCTTCTTCTTGCAAATGATGTTATTTAAACTCTTCTGTGTTGCCTAATCCAACAAAGTTTGCATTCCTGAGTCGGCTTCCTTGGATATTGTATGCTATTCACTAAGCGAAACTGGATCTACAAAGTGAGGGGGTCAGGGCTCCATCTAGTTCATCCTTGTCTGAACTGTTTTATGAAACTAGGAAAATCCCTCTGATGCAAGTTCTTTAAACTATGGGGAAAGTTTTCACCAGCAGACATTTGCCTATTTCACTAAACTTTCCATGTTCTTCGCATACTCTAATAAATGTCAAGTGCAAGAAGAATGCTCAAAGAAAAGAAAGAGCACATGACAAGAGAAATGTAGTCGATGAGACACAGCTTCTGAACTTGGCGGAGAAATGCTATTTCATGGAGCAATGTCACCACACTTTGTGCAACTGTGATTAAGAAGTCATTTTCCTATCTTCTATGACCATTGCTGGGCTATGAATCTCTTGCAGAGGGCTGTGCTGGTCTGAGAAAGAGATAGAAAATGTGTGGTGCTGAGAGAGGTCAGTTTTGTAAATTAGCATTTTCTCTTTTTTTTAATTTTTTTTGGCCATGCAACGTGGCATGCGTGATCTTAGTTCCCCGATCAGGGATTGAACCTGTGCCCCCTGCAGTGGAAGCGCAGAGCTAAAAGAACGGCTCTAACCACTGGACCACCAGGGAATTCCCTGTAAATTTTTTAAACTGAAAACAGTACTTTTTAAACTGTAAACAGGCAAAAATGATAACCTTCTGAACGCATAATGCTTGAATTTCCCATTAAGAAAACAAGTAAACTCTGAACTCCGCCAGCTCAGAAACGGAGTTAGCACCGTGCTGCTTTGTTTAATTCCCTTTTTCCCTGCCTGCTTCCCAGTGAAGAGAAACACTTCTGTATCGTTTTGATTATAATAAAGGCTTTCATCTCTTACCTGATAATACCGCAAAGTAACATTACGATGGCGGGTGAACATGTGAGGCTGTTAACGGGCTATAAATGCCTATAACTCAAACAGTTCTGTTCTGTCGAGTAACTGATGAAGAGAGAGCAAGTAAACACAGCTCGCCTCTTACCAAATCGGTTATATTCTAAAAGTTTAGGGATAAGTAAATTGTCAGGGACTAAGAAAACATTATCCCATAAAAAATACAATAGTGTTTCCTCTAAACTGTAAACTAAGTGTTTACCTTACAGTAGTGTTTAATTTAAATTTTTCATCAAAAAATATTATAGTGTTTAAATGTCCAGGTGAATTCCCCAGAGTCGATTTAACTCATGAATGACTGATTATAATAAGTGCTTAAGTTCTGGTCATTAAGACTTTCCTTCTCCTAAGAAGAGTGTCAGCCTTGGACAAGACTTTTAGAAACACATAAAGGTTCTCTGCTTTCCTCTGGGCTCACTTTGTAAGTCCAACTCTCCACTTCTAGAACTGTCCTACACCTCCCACCATGGCCTCCCACCAGGCCTGTCCATTTTCCCCAAGCTGGTCCGCGTTCCAAATGGCCCATCTGTCAAACTTCTTAATCCCAACGCCAGGAACCTGATTCACAGAACCTTGGAGCTGGAGGGACACAGAGGTCCTCTGATCCACTCCCGCCTGCCGCCCCGTCGCCACCAAGCGCTCCTGGAGGTAACCCAGACCAATGTAAGAATGCCTAACTGCACCATAATCTATCCAAAGACATCTGCACACAGTAAAAGTTGGCCAGTAACCCAAAGGGTTATATAATGTATAGAATTCCGGGAAGCATCAGCAGTAAACATGAAGACATCTAAGCCATCTACCTGGGGATATTTTGAACCCAGGACACCCACAAGAGCAGGCTGACACCATCTTAGGTCTGCCCCCAGGGTCAACCCTTCTAAGCTGGCACTGCTTTTCACAGCTTCTAGCCTCCTCCACTTGTGGACGCCCTCTAAGAGCTTCCACAGAACCTCTGGAAGGATGGGGCCAGGGCAGGGAGGAGGGGGCGGGGCAGCCATGTGCACTTAATTCTGCAGCTTATGGTGGCGGCCGCGCAGGGGGCTGCGAGGGAGTGCTGCTTCTGTCACTGGAGCTAAAGGAACAGCTCTAGCAGCTGAATGGGATCTCCTGAAGCTAATATTCCTCCTCTCTTAAAACTGGTCTAGGGCTTCCCTGGTGGCGCAGTGGTTGAGAGTCTGCCTGCCGATGCAGGGGACGCGGGTTCGTGCCCCGGTCCGGGAAGATCCCACATGCCACGGAGCGGCTGGGCCCGTGAGCCATGGCTGCTGAGCCTGCGCGTCCGGAGCCTGTGCTCCACAATGGGAGAGGCCACAACGGTGAGAGGTCCATGTACCACAAAAAAAAAAAAAACTGGTCTGAACGAAGGCCAGTTGGGTTGAAATATCTTAAAACAACACTTTGGGTAATTTTAAATGGAAAAGCGATATGGTAATAAGATTGATCGATCATAAATTTCTTAATCCCACTGTGAGAAAAATATATACAGCTGTACATACAACTCATCATCTCGTCACCCTTCCTCCAGCCTGGACCCCACCTGATTCTTCACCTACATTCCCGAACCTGGAGTCACTGACGGCTCTCTCCTCTCCCTCACTCCTCAGACCCAATTCACAACCAGAGGACTGTAAAGCTCAGGTAATCTGTACCCACAGCACCAAGTTCAAAAGATGGAAGGACCCGCCTGGTGCTGGTGAAATCCACATTCCTTACTCCATCCCTTCCCCCAACTACCTATCTGTCCTGGGAGAGCCAATTACCTCCTTCCAGAGTTAGTGTACGCACATTCTTTTTTTTACAATCTGGGTTAGCACAGTATGCAAACAGTTTTTGCACCTCTCTCCTCCCACCCACCTCCACTCTCTTGGAAGCTGGTCCTTCCAGTCCACACAAAACTGCCCTTTTTCTTTGTAACAGCTGATCGTTTTCCATCGTATCTATGAACCTAATTTAATCATCCTTCACCAGCAGTCATTCAGATTACTTCCAATCTTCTGCCATTATTAAAATGCTCTGCGGATTTTAACTTCTGAATGTTTCTCATATGCACTCTCTCTAGTATCCTCCTACTATAGACACTTTCACTGACTCTATTCTGTGCCTCACTATCCCTCCCCTGGACTGCCACCACAGCCGGGTAACTGATCCCCCCTGATCTGAACCCTCCCCCCTCTATCCTTCCTCTAAAATTCACCGCAATCTACTGAACTACAATTCTGTCCACGTCTATCCCAAGCTTAAAATTCTTCAACAGCTGCCACAGCGTTACTTAGTGAAGGCCAAGTTCATTAGCACCTCACACAAGGCCTCCTCCAATGTTCACCTAGTGCAGTCCTATCAACGTAGTAATGTCACACTGTCCGTATCCTCAGACATCAGGCTGCTCTGTACCCTCTGCCTTTGGCCGTGCTGTGCCCTCATCCTGGAACATGCTCCCACCTTATCTCAACAGGCTTCCAGACGGCTGGACTGCCCCTTCCCCAGAAGACGTCCCTGACCCTCAGGATAGACACTGAGCTTCCACAGCTGCCTGTACCTACTTCAACTTTCCCTTGTGCAACTCACAGTGAAAGCCACACCCTAGAACGCTCTCCCGCTCTGCTGTAAACTCAGGACGGAAAGAGTCCTGCACCTCTCCGACTGAAATACAGCAGGCACTTAAATGTTCATTGCAAGGAACCGGTACGGAAAAAAGAGAGAAGCTGAGTTTCAAAATGGCAAAGGTACAGCAGAAATTAACACAACGTTTTAAATCAACTGTACTCCAATAGAAAATAAATTTTAAAAAATGGCACAGGTGATCAAGATGTTGCTGTACCTCAGTTTTCCCACCACAGAAATGAGAGATGACGGTATTTTCCCCATGCAGCTGTGGCCAAGACTAAACGAGGTAATATGCATCGAATACTTAAAACAGTGCCCACGTATGGAAAGCACTCAGCAGACGTTACTACAGGGCGAGGAAGGAGGCTAAGGACTGCGGACAAGACCTTCCAGTTGCCTGACTGGCCGTGGCCACGGTCATCTGAAGAGCCTTCCTACAGTGTAAAGGTAAGGCTGGAAGGCACGGCCGTGAGGCTGGCCCGGGGACCGGAAACTCCTGCTGAGAAACCAGCCTGAAGACCCACTGTGGAGTGCTGGAGGGGAGCCCGGAGACTGAAAGGACCACGAGAGTCCCACGGACCACACGTGTGCCTCTGTGGCCCAGGCCCGGGGGGTGGGGGGGGGGGGGAAGCGAGCCAACAGGGGGAGCAGCCAGAAACTGCCCAGGAGGAGGGTCAGGTCTCCAGGTGGGGCCTGAGGATCAGGGAGGAAGGAGAACTAAGAATGGCTCTGAGTCAGCTTTTAGAATCGAGACACTTAAATAATTATCATGCCTTGATGACTCTGGCCACCAGGGTTGGAAAGGGCTGTGGCTAAAATTCCAACCTACCCAATGCGGACAATTTCGATGACGTCCTGCTGCCAATCCAGTCGGGCTGCCTATGGAGTTAAGGGCGGAAGAGTGTCAATTGTTCCCGAATTCCGTCAGCACTGCAGTTTCCTGGGCTCCATCACATGCCCCACATGGAACTTCACTTTCTTCTTTAATGACTGAAGGATTATCACTCCGCCCTCTCATTTCCCCCAGGGAAGCAAAGGCTCCAGATGGGCCAACCCCCGTTACGTGATTTTCCAAGAGCAATGCGTATTTGCTTTGTATACATAGCTCTGCCATTTATTATTCATTCTACCGACTATCTAATCTATTAATGTGCTGAGCTTTCTTTATGAATCATGAATTAGCTATGTGGCATTTTGGTGAACAGCAAAACTGTCAGGGAGTGACACGGGGAAGGTCTTTTTTTTTTTTTTAACATCTTTATCGGAGTATAATTGCTTTACAGTGGTGTGTTAGTTTCTGCTCTATAACAAAGTGAATCAGCTATACATACACATACGTCCCCATATCTCCTCCCTCTTGTGTCTCCCTCCCACCCTCCCTATCCCACCCCTCTAGGTGGTCACAAAGCACCGAGCTGATCTCCCTGTGCTACGCGGCTGCTTATGGGGAGAGTCTTGTTAGAAATCTCCGTTTGCTACGAGTCTAAGGAAATAATACAAATCTGACAAAGAGTAACCACAATTTTTAAGACCATCAGTTCTAAAGGAGCCCCGGAACTGTACGTTTTCATCATTCATGTGTTCACTCATTTAACAAATGTTTATTAGGAACCTACTAAACAAGCTCTGTAGGAGGTACTAAGGAAAAGGAAAAAGGGATGTAATTCTGTATCTCACAGCTCCTTCAACACCCACTCATGCACCTAGGAGGAGACAAGCAAAATGACAAAGTAGGTCATAAGGAATCAACCTTAGTGTTCACGATTTTTTAAAACTGAAGCCATTTCACAATTCAATTCTCCTAACAGAAAATCAGTGCAAATCAGTGGCCTGAAGACTAAATTCAGATAGGGTTGTTTGGCCAAAACTGTTTTGGTTTTTCTCAAAGGTGGGTCAGTATTTTAAAAACAAAATCAACAGATTCACAGAATTAATTTTTTTTAAAAATATTTCTAATTTCTCTTGGAAAACACATGAAAATATCTAGCAACACTGGAGGCACAGTCCCTCAAAACAAAAATCCTCCAAAGCGGAGACACAGCTGTCCCGTGAGATGGGCCCCGCCCCCTCCAGGACATGCCCCTGTCCATCACCTCTCAGTCCGGACATGCCCTGTCAGGTACCACTCACCAGCCCCAAGAGTGCTCTGCACCCACACAGGGATCAAAGGTGGAGAATAAAAGACAGACTAAGAGGGAGGCCTGACTCAAGAAAACTAGGGGGGAGAAGAACTCTTTGAATCAGTGAAGAACAGTCCTACATGTTAAACATGCAAATACACCACACCCAGCACACTTTATGTAAAGCATTCTATAAAACTGTAGCTATGGAAGGCATCTATTTTCACTCTCTGCCCAAGCGTAACCACTGTTTACACTTAGCAATACCATTCCCATCACATACTAGACAGCAGAGAGCAACATAATTCCAGTCCCTTCCTAAGGCTAAAGTCCTAAAATTCAGATACCAAAATATTAGATATTTCTCACCTTCCTTCTTCCCTATCAACCTAGTAAGGACCCCAGCCTCTACTTTTCACTTTCCTTAGTCATTTTTCTCAGGACTGTGCTAAAATAAAAAATACAAATTTTCCCCCCATTCACTTTCAACACTTCGAAATGACTTATTATCAGCCTCACTAATAATCAGGAAAAGCAAACTAAATTTACAATTAGAAACCCCGGTCACGGACTTCCCTGGTGGCGCAGTGGTTAAGAATCCACCTGCCAAGGCAGGGGACACGGGTTCAAGCCCTGGTCCGGGAAGATCCCACATGCCGCGGAACAACTAAGCTGGTGCGCCCCAACTACTGAGCCCACATGCCACAACTACTGAAGCCCATACGCCTAGAGCCCGTGCTCTGCAACTAGAGAAACTACTGCATTGAGAAGCCCGCACACCACAATGAAGAGTAGCCCCTGCTCGATGCAACTAGAGAAAGCCCACGCGCAACGAAGACCCAACGCAGCCAAAATTAAATATAATTAATTAAAAAGAAACGAAACCCTGGTCACAAAATCCCAGGGCTAAAATAGCGAAAGTAGCGAAACAGGAAGAAACACTGCAATTAAGATACAGCCACTTTGAAGAGCAATTTGGCAACAATCAACAGAGTTGAAGATGCACATGGCCCAGGACCCAGCAGTAGGACCCAGCGTGTGCTCTGAGTGGTGAATCCTTACCTTCCTTTACTATGACCCTCAGTAAGAAATACATTTGACTTCACAACCCAGTGAACCCACACACATACACATCTAACTAAAAGAAAAGCCTAACAAAACCCACCCACGTAATGTGTAGTGCATTTTGATATTATTTATATAACATATAACATAATGAACCTTTATTAGTTTTTAATGTGGGGTGCAATCCATTAAATTGATTTCATGACACATAAATGTGTGACAGCTTGAAAAATGCTCAAAGACGATACCTTTGAGTGTTAGAGGATACCTCTCCCCTGTGTCTATGGACTTATCCATCAGAAATCCTGTTGCACTGCTTTTGCTAAGACTGAAAATGTTTACGTAATCTCAATGTCCATCAAAGCAGATGGGAAAAATAAAATTTCATGTTTGTATCACAGAACCGTGAAAACTGAGTAAACTAAATCCAGGTCTTCATTTTGATAAAGCTTAAAATTAATGTTACATTTTCTTCTAAAAAAAAGCAAGTTATCAATACATATGCAGAGTGTATGTAGACTTAAAACACCAACAAATGAGCTATATATTTCTTTGGATACACACACACATAGTAAAGGGATAACACAACACAAGGAAAGGAGTCACATTTACTTCTGCACAGAACTTTTCCTGGGGAGGGACGCATACAGAAGGGATTAAGGTAGGGGTGTGAAGCTGTAGCTGCATCTGAAACAACATTTCTTTAAAAAAAACCTTCAGCAAATGCAAAAACGCAGCGTCTCTTAAACGTGGATGTCCATACAAGATGAATTATTTTCTGTATTTTTGTATGTCTGAAAAAATTCACAAAATTTAAAACTAGTTTATAGAGTTACCTTTTCAAGGTACACACTTCTCCCATAAGACAGGAAATGAACATGCCTGCAGCTCTTAGAAGGTGGGGTGTCAGTGGGAGGTGGGCACTACACTGTGCCCCAGAAGGTGAGACTCACCTACGTGGTTGTGCTTCTGGAATTTTTGACAACTGGACACGTTAAAACACTAAGATCATTTGGGATTTTTAAACATCGAAATGTTCTGCTCCCAAACACACACTGCTTTTTCTGAAGCTCTGGTGGTTGAAATGCTGCCTGGTGCTCAATAGGCATGATTTTAGCTGACTCCTCGCAAGGCCACCTGCTAAAACAACGCAGACGGACTCTGTGGGGACCAATTACTCCATGGATTAATAATGCTGACTATCTCTGTGGTGGAGGGCCCTGGAAGGACAGAGCGGCACTGCATCAGAGAAGCCAGCCATTACCGCGCCTGTGACGCTGTGATGCTCGGAGGGCTGGTGTCCCCCATGCCCCCACCACAGCCGCACCTGCAGACACATTCTCACACCCTCCAGAGGCAGCTTTCCTTATGCACATCTAAGATGCTGAGATTCTTTTCAAAAGTGGTTTGAGGGCTTCCCTGGTGGCGCAGTGGTTGAGAGTCCGCCTGCCGATGCAGGGGACGCGGGTTCGTGCCCCGGTCCGGGAAGATCCCACATGCCGCGGAGCGGCTGGGCCCGTGAGCCGTGGCCGCTGAGCCTGCGCGTCCGGAGCCTGTGCTCCGCAACGAGAGAGGCCACAGCCGTGAGAGGCCCGTGTACCGCCAAAAAAAAAAAAAAAAAAAAGCAGTTTCAGCTAAGCAAATATTTCTTTCTCTGCAGTAGTCGTTCCAAACGTACAGTTTTAACACCCTCTGACTCAATCCTGTCTATACCTTGTGAAATTGGAAGTTCTCGTTAAAGTCACAATTCATAGGTGGGACTTCACCCTTGGCTATTAACACCTGGCAGCAGTGCTACCATGACTGGTCCAGTGTGGCTGTTTGAGTGCAGCCCATGGACTTTATCCATTACTTTACTGACAAGAGAAGCTTTGCTATCACAGAAAGAACATGGCAAACGGGATAAGAACACCTAAATCTGTGTCCCATTTTGGTGTCGCGGAAGCTTTCAGACCTCGGGCAGGTCCCTTCGCTGTTTGGGACCTCAGTTTCTGTCTCTATTTTCTCACATGTTTAAATGAGAACTAAATGAGGTGAAGCACCTGGGAAGTTGCATATAAAAGAGGCATCACGAAAACATGAGGTGGAGCTGTTATTAGAGGCAAAAGCAATACATGTAATGTCTGCACCCCATTATATAATGCAAATAAACACCCGGGAATGCTATTTCGGTACATTGCAGCCCATTCAATTTTTCTATAGCCCCTTTTGCTAAAATCCTAATGGGTTTCATGTTTCTCTCAACTATTAATTTGAATTTTTCATTACAATTTCTTTCTCAGCTTGAGAGAACAGACACCCAGTTTCTTTTTCTTTTCTTTCTTTAGGCCACACCTTGTGGCATGTGGGATCTTAGTTCCCCAACCAGGGATCGAACCCATGCCCCCTGCAATGGAAGCTCTGAGTCCTAATCACTGGGCCGCCAGGGAAGTCCCCCCTGGCGGGAAAGAAGAAGCTTATTTCTTCACATCTAACACACTTGTATTCCTATCACATGTTCAACATGCTCCTGTTTATAATGGGGGGGGGGGGAAGGCATTTGCTGAAATTGTCTATTCATCTAACACCTGTTAGGATGGGTATTGTCAAAAAAATAAATAAATAAAACCAACAGACAAGTATTGCTAAGGATGTGGAGAAATCAGAACCCTGTTGGTAGGAATGTAAAATGCAGCAGCCTCCATGGCCAACAGTATGGAGGTTCCTCACCAGATTGAAAATAGAACTCGCATATGATCCAGCAAGCCCACTTCCACATATTTAACCAAAAGAACTGAAAGCAGGATCTTGAAGAGAGATTAGCACCCCCACGTTCACTGCAGCACTATTCACAAGACGCAGAAGCAACCTAAGTGTCTGTCTATCAATGGATGAATGGACAAAGAAAACGCGGTGTGTATATATACAATGGAATGTCATTCAGCCTTTAGAGAGAGGAAATTCTGCACCATGAGACAACATGGGTGAACCTTAAGGACATTATGATCACTGAAATAAGACAGTCACAGAAGAATAAATACCACGATTCCATTGACATCAGGTACCCAAACCCCAAATAATCAAACTCACAGAAGCAGAGAACAGAAGTGCGCTTAGAAGTGCCAGGAGCTGGAGGGGAACAGGAAATGTGGGTTGCTAATCGATGGGTATAAAAGCTTCAGTTAGGGACTTCCAGTTTCTGACTCCACGTATAAGAAGCTTGCAAGTTACCACTCTGTCCTAACAAATAGTCTGAAAAAGCACAAACTCTTCTTGGATCCTGAAGAGATGGGGAAGCAACACAGGGCACAACTCGGCCCCCGAGACTGGAGAGACAACCAGGCACATACGGCTTCCCCAGCAGAAGCCACGGCAGGAGCCGGTGCCGGGGCAGGAAAACCTGAACTGTGCCTGATGCTGCTGGAGGATCGGTGCAGACAACGCTGAGAATCAGAGGCCGTGGGGGACCCGGTCCTGGGGGGCCCACAGCATTGTGAGATTTACCACCAGGAGCTCAACCAGGTTCCCACAGTAAATATCAGAGAAAAGGCGCCCCCTGCTCCCAGCAGCTGGAGGTGAAAGGCACCGTACTGAAATACACCAGAGTCCTCTGTTCCTAACAAGGCCTGCCCTCAGGGGAAACAAGGTAACCAGAGGCTGGCCTGCTGGGATGTGCTCAGAGCCAGACTGACTGGGGAAGGGACACAGCCACCTCCAGCCCGCCCTAGCCATCCTGTCCCACCTAAAAGAGGAGGAAAAAAACCTGAGAAACACGTGTGAAGCTCACAGGCCAGAGGCACAGCTCCTGGAAACACAGTGACCCAATCATAGGACCACAGGACATTCCCCACCCTCTCACGCCTCACCACCACATAATTCAAGGCCTAGTTACAGCAGTTCCTTTTACCTGGTACCTCATGTCCAGCCATCAAAAAAAAAATTACAAAGCATACCAAAAGGCAAAAAACATAATTGGAAGAGACAGCACAAGCATCAGAACCAGACACGCAAGGGGCTGGGAATCTAAAACAACTCTGATTAACGTGCTAAGGACGCTAATGGATAAAGTAGGTGGCACACGGACAGATGGACAATGCCAGCAGAGAGATGGAACTCCTAAGAGAGGACCAAAAAGAAATGCTGGAGATCAAAAACACTGTAACGGGGGCTTCCCTGGTGGCTCAGTGGTTGAGAGTCCGCCTGCCGATGCAGGGGACGTGGGTTCGTGCCCCGGTCCAGGAAGATCCCACATGCCGCAGAGCGGCTGGGCCCGTGAGCCATGGCCGCTGAGCCTGTGCGTCCAGAGCCTGTGCTCCACAAGGGGAGAGGCCACAGCAGTGAGAGGTCCGCGTACCAAAAAAAAAAAAACAAAAGCAAAACAAAACAAAAACACTGTAACGGAAATCAAAGAATGCTTTGATGGGCTTGTTAGTAGACTGGTCACGGCTGAGGAAAGAATCTCTGAGCTTAACATGTAGATCAATAGCTTCGAATAACTGAAAAGCAAAACAAACAGAGGTTCAGTTATGCAAGAGGAATAAGGTCTCAAGATCTGCGGGAAAACACCGTGCCTAGAGTTAACAGTACTGATGTGTACACTTAGAAATGTAAGAGGGTAGATCTCATGTTAAATGTCCTTACCGCAATGGAGAAAGAAAAAGAAACATGAAGAGGCACTGTTGTCTGTGTTAAGGGCTTGGGATTCTATTCATAGTCGTATGGGGAATGATACAATCCAATTCACATTTTCAAAAGCCCTCTTAATCGCAGAATAAAGACCAGTTTACAGGAACAGGTATAAGGGAGAGTAAGTAGTTGGACTAGAGTAATATCAGTGAAGAAAGAAAGTAGGGGACATATTTCTTTGAAAATAGAGGCAATAGGACTAAATAAGGCTGTTGGCTTAGGCAACAGAGTGGCGGGTATTGGCATTTGCTAGAACGGGGATGACTGCGGAGGAACAGATTTGGTAAAAAAGATTTAGGATTACTACTTTGGAAATGTTAATTTCGAGATATCCATCAGACATCCAAGTGTGGGTATCAAGTAAACAATTAGCCAAGCAAGTATGGAGTTCTGTGGAATGGCTGGGGCTAGAGACGAAAATTTCAGAGAGATCATGGCTTTTACAGTCAAGAACTTGGGTGAGACCACATGGGAGAAGTGGAAATGAAGGCCAGCAAGCCCACAGCTGAGCCCTGGCTCACTCCATCATTCAGAAGTCGAGCTGAGGAAGAGAATGAGACATGGGGCCACGAAGACGCAGTAAAACCACAGGTGACAAAGAAGGCAAGAAAGAGTGTTCCAAGGGGGAGGGAGTCGGCGTTTGTGCAAAGGGTCCTGAATGAATAAGTAAGATGACGACAACTGACCGCTGGGGACGCCAGATGAAAGTGGCTGGCGAGGCTGGCAAGAGCAGTACCCATGGAGCGATGGGGCGGGGCCTGACTGGAGTGAGATCAGAAGAGCAGGGGGCGATGAGAAGGTAAGGACAATGTCCGCAGATGACTCTCAAAAAGCCCTCCTGCAAAGAGGGGATGTGAAATGGACAGAAGAAAGAGCAAGGAGGAGAAAGGGTTTTTCTTGTTTGTTAAGGAAGGATGCATTACAGCACGTCTATGTGCTCTTTGGGAGTGATACGGTAAAAAGGGAGAATTGATGGTGCAGGAGAGAGAACCCCACGGGATGCTCAGGACGTTCCATCTGCAAGCTGGACCCCACACTCCCTGAGGCAACACTGACCAGGATGGTTGGGATGCAGGACACACAGACCCTGTGTCCATGACGCTCTACCAGTTCCCACGTAGCGATCCACGCAGCACACCTGAGGAGGTCAGGGTGAGGCTTGGGTAGAGAGGACTCTGAATCCTTTCCTCAAACACTCCTCCCCCAATCTGGCTGATAAGACCAGCAACTGTGGATCTGTTCTATGAAATAATAATGAATATAAGACTGAGGCAAAAGGAGACCAAGAGACGTCAGCAAGGAAATCTCCAGAGTTTCGAAAGCTATAGTGATCAATGGCAGAAACTGGCTGGAAACAGAAAACTGTGTTTTTCTTGTTGTTTCCTTTCAAAAAAGTAGCATTTCCCCTAATTCCTCACAATGTCCTGTCATCCGTAACATTATATTAAAGATATACTGGAAGATACATAAAAATAGAAATGGTGGCAAGAGGAAGATGTTAACTCAAAAAACAATAGAGAGCCAGAAAAGCAGATAATTAAGTCTAAGTAATTTTATTATTTGAGAAAACATTAGGGACATTCTAAAACTACTATCCCAGAACATCATAACGTGGGAAATATCACAAAGTTGGGGCCAGGAACAGTGTGGGATATGAGGAGAGAAGAGAGAAGAAGGCACGTCAAGATTCTTGACTTGATTGGTGGAAGACTGCATTTGATAGTTTTTTAAGAATACACGTGCACACACGCACACACACACACACACACACACACACACATATATTACCATCACATAAACTAGTACTATTTTTCTTGGACAGCAAATTGACAAAATATATCAAGAGATTTTAAGTTTATTCTCATTAATCTAAGAATTCTACTTCTCAGACCTTAACCTAAGAAAACATTCAGTACTGCAGCCAGAGATCTATAGTCAATGATGTGCACGGGAGTGTTATTTAAAATAACAAAAATTCGCAGACCACCAAAATGACCAAACGTAAGTCATTTTACCCTCATAGTATGGAAGGTAATACAGCCATTAAAAACCATTCACGAACACTATTTAACCAAGTGGTCAAACTCTCATGATACAAAGATAAGTAAAAAGGTACACCACAAAACTGTGTGTCTTAGATGATCTCAGTTTTGTAAAGTGTAGAGTAGAAAGACTGGAAACAAACATAACAAAAATTAACAATGATTTTCCACGTGGTGGGATTATGGGACATTTGCATTTTCTCTCTGTTAATTTGTATTTCCCAATTTATCAACAATGAATATTTTTATAATTGGAGGTTTTATAATTTGAACTTATAAGTTTTAGCAGAACTGTGGGAGAGGAGAGTCAGTGAAAGTAATTACAATGGAGTTAAATAGAATGTCTAGATTTCACTTCCATAGTTTCTGATGAGAAATTCAATGTCATTCTAACTGCTTTTCCTCTATAGATAAGATGTCATTTCTCTAACGTTACCTTCAAGATTTTTTGTCTGATTTTCAAAAGTTTGACTAGGATATATTCTGGTGTGGATTTATTTGGATTATTCTATGTAGTATTCCTTAGGCTTCTTAAATTTGTAGGTTTAATTTAGGAAGTATTCAGCCATTACTTCAAGTACTTTTTCAGGCCACCCTCTTTTTTTTTTTCCTTTCTTTCCAGGACTCTGATGACACAATTGTTAGATCTTTTGTTAATATCCCACAGGTCCCTGAGGCTCTGCTAATTTTTTTTAATCTATTTTCTCTCTGTTGTTTAGATTGGATAATTTCTATCATTCCATCTTCCATTTCCCTGATTTTTCATTCTTCTGTTGAGCCCATCCACCGTTTTTTTATTTCAGTTACATGTTTCAGTTCTAAAATCTCCATTTTGTTTTTTTTTATATCTCCTATGTCTTTGTTGAGACTTCCTATTTCTTTCATTCATTTTAAGTGCGTTTGTAACTGCTCTTTGAAACACTGTGCTTATGTAATTCACATACCATAAAATTCATCACCACTAAATAATTCCAGAACTTTGTATCACTCCAAAATGAAACACCATGCCCCTTAGCAATCACTCCCCATGCTCCTTTCTCCCTAATCCCCAGAAACCATTAATCCACTTTCTGTCTCTGTAGAGTAGTCTGATCTGTACATTTCACATAAATGGAATCAAACAATATGTGGTTTTCTGTGACTGGTTTCTTTCACTTAACATAATGTTTTCAAAGTTTATCCATGTTGCAGCATGAATCACTACTTCATTCTTTTTCACGGCTTAATAATATTCCATTAAATGGACATAGGACATTTTGTTTATCCATTCATACTGCTTCCACATTTTAGTTATTATGAATAATGCTGCTGTGAACATCCGTGTACAGACTTCTTTGTGGACATATGTTTTCAATTCTCTTGGGTATATACCTGGAGCAGAATTACTGGGTCACGTGGTAACACTGTATTTAACTTTCTGAGGGACTGCCAGACTGCCTTCCAAACTGGCTGCACCATTTTACATCCCTACCACCATGTATGAGGGTTGCAGTTTCTCCACATCCTCGCCAACGGTTCTTATTGTCTGTCTTTTTGATTATAGCCGTCCTGGTGGGTGTGAAGTGGTATCTCACTGTGGTTTGGGTTTGCATTTCCCTAATGACATTAACAACCTTCATGTGTTGTTGAAGCATATTTGACGATGGCTGCTTTAAAATGTTTGTCAGATATTTCTAACATCTGTGTCATCTCAGTGTGGCATCTGTTGTCTTTTTTCTTTTGGTTTGAGATCTTGGTTCTTGGTATGACAAAAGCTTTTTTATTGAAATCTGGACATTTCGGGTATTATGATATGAGAACCTCTTATTTAAACCTTCTGGCATTGCTCTGGCAGAAAAGGATGAGGGTAGGGACACTGCCTCATTACTGACCGGTGGAGCTGGAAGTCCAGGTTCCCCACATGGCCCCCAATGAACCATGGAAGGGTGTGTGGCCTTATTACCATTAAGGGTGGGAAAAGTCATGACACCCCACTAGACCTCCTCTGACACCACCACACTGGGGAGGGGGAGGGGGTCTTGTTACTACCAAGTGGGGGCAGAATCCCAGGCTCCTTACCCAGAGCCACCACCCTGGCAGGGATGTCAGGGCACCTCATTACTGGCTCACAAGGGAAAGTCTAGATTCCCCACCAAGTCTTTGCTGGCATGGGTGGGAATGGGGCCACAACTTTTTCTATGGTGCTTGACTAGAGCAGAGTGGTTACTGTCTAAAAGTTTTCTGTCTTGCGAACCTGCTTCTTCCGTGGCCCTTTGGTGAGAGAAACCAGGCATTGCGGGGGGGTGAGGGAGAGCTTTTAATCTCTGCCCATGACTGTTCTGGGTTGCTGGCTTCTTCTGCTCCAAGTCCGGGATAGATTAGGCAAGAAGAAAGCCCAGAAAACTCACCACAGTGTCATTCCTCAAGGTCCCTAGCTGGCCTGCCTCCTTCTCTCCACCTTTGAGACCCACTTCATGTTTGTTTTATGTATAAAGTACGAAGTTTGTAGTTGCGTTTGAGAAGAACAGGGGAAAGTATGCCTACAACATCTTCCCAGAGACAGAAGTTCAGCTTGTCTTTTTAAACAAAAAATTTTTTTTTAATTTTTAAATTACATCTTAAACATAGAAATAGTTTCAAAGTGAAAAATGTATGTCCTTATCCTTCTGAAACATAAGCCACTAAAATTAATTTAACCTTTCTGACAAGGTTCAACAATACAACCTCCACAGTTGTACGTTTATTTATTCCACAAGACTCGTTTCGCGTTTACTACGTGACGAGCACTCCTCCGTCACATTAAACGGGTCCTGTTGATCCGGCTTTGGAAGTTCCTGTGATAGCCTGCTCCTTTTTCTACTTCTCACTCTTGTCAGTGTGGCTGCCTCCAGAGAGTCCCCACACCTTTTAATCCACTACTTCTAACAGTGTACAGGCTGAGCAATCAGACAGTTCTTTCAGAGATATTTTTAAACCGTAGTAAACAGACTAAGAATAATAGACTCTCCACTTTAACAGCAAATTTGCCGACAGCTACTTGGGCTACTCCGACGTCCCTTTGGCTCAGTTTCCTCATCATATCCCAGTTAGCTGAAATTGGGCGACAAATGGTCTCCAATAACATGAAGTGCTGCTGTGTATGTAACATTCATTTCACCTTCCTCAAGGTCAGATCAAGCAAGCAGAAGCCTGCGGGAAAACAGGCGACACAGGCCAAGTACAGACCACCGGGGAAATGTTCTTCTGGTGCCTCTGACAAACCCACTACCCAGGAAGGACGCCTGAGTTCACAGGCAAGCTGGAAACTGAGGATGCCGCACTACTGGGATAATTAAGCACAAGGAACAAGTTAAACGCAGATACCTAATAAGCACTTTGAAATTTTTCTTACTTCATTACTGCTTGAGTGTAACCAAAACTGACACTTCTAACACAGCGGTCCTAGCACCTGTTGGTTTCAGGAAGTGTGCTGTGCTCAGGGAACACGTCCCAGAGGCATGTTTTTCCAAGATGCCGAGGCTAATAATTGGTTAAAGGCTGACATCAGGGCTCAGTCTCACACCTTCTCCCACACGCATATCACAAAATACAGAACACGACATTCCTGAACTCCATGGCATTCATAAGCAGCGCCTGACATCAGACTGTAGACCTCATGCCCATCTACGCTCCTGAGAGAGAATACTTGGTCCCAAGAGAGGCTGTACGTTCTAAACTCACCTCTGTGGCCTTGGAAAGTTATCTGAAGGAAAGTGTAAAGTATAAGGAAAATATCCTCTGCATTACTGAGTTTTGATGAACTCTAGAGAGGAAAAACCACAGTGCAAAAGAGACATAAATATTTAATGAATGCAGGGACTTCCCTGGTGGCTCAACGGTTAAGAATCCGCCTGCCAATGTAGGGGGCACGGGTTTGATCCCTAGTCTGGGAAGACCCCACGTGCTGCAGAGCAGCTAAGCCAGTGTGCCACAAATACTGAGCCCGTGTGCTGCAACTACTAAGCCTGTGCTCTAGGCCCATGAGCCATAACTACTGAGCCTGTGTGCTCTAGGGCCCAAGTGCTGCAACTACTGAAGCCCGCGCACCTAGAGCCTGTGCTCTACAAGAGAAGCCACCGCAATGAGAAGCCCATGCACCGCAATGAAGAGTAGCCCCCGCAACTAGTAGCCCCCGCAACTAGTAGCCGCAACTAGAGAAAGCCCGCGCATAGCAACAAAGACCCAAGGCAGCCTCCCAAAAATATATATATTCAATGAATTCCAAATATCATGACTGTTATTGATTTTTATTATTACAAGGAAAAGACGGCCTCTCTATGAAGGGACAGGATACCAGATACTACCCTCAAGTTACTGCCATCTGTAAACCAAAGTACTGAGTTGATTTTCGGCCTAGACAACTCGGTGTCTCTGAATCCAGAGTTCTTTGTGTGATGTGGTACAGTTTTTAGCACATGTGGAAAGGTAGTTGCAGAGTCCAGGTCTTGAAAGTTACCTGCATCTTCTCTGGGGTGGTGAGCAGAGAAGGTCACTTCCCCTCTGTCCCCACCAGCTCTAACCAGTCTCCCCATGACTGCCGCCCACACTCCGTCACCCACTGCCTCACTCTTCCTTTAATATTCTAGGTTATGGTGTCTGGCTTGTTGGTGTTGGTTTTCTTCTTTTTCTAGCCATACACAATCCCCTAGACTCTGGGTCTTTATTCTATATGTTTTCTACCCACCAGTCCCTCTCCTTTCGGTGCAATCCTCCTGACCTTTCAAATCTCCAGTTCTACTGGAGTCCACTGTCTTTGAAAAGGGAGACTTTGGTAGTTAAACTACAGGTCTTGGTGGGGAGACTCCAGGTCTTGTTGGAATGCTCCACACAAAGGCGGGAGCCCAGCCTTGAAGCAGGGGTGGGCCAGAAAGAAAACCAGAGGACCACTGGTGCTGCAGCCACACTGCACTGACATGGAAGACATCCAACCTGGGGAGAGAGAGAACCCCAAGGGGGGCTGGGAGCGGAGGTGGCAAAGGCTGGTGAGGACCGTGGCAGAGATGGTCTGGTTCTGGAATCAAGAAAACTCATCAATGCCCAGAGCACAGCAAGGCGTCCAGGCTCCCATGGCTTCCCCAGGCAGAAAGGGAGCATGCCACCCATGCCCGTGCGGGTCCTCTTAAGGCATCGGACTGGGCTGCAGTAGGCACTTGTCTGTCCGTGTCAGGCCAAGTGAGTGGTGGAAATGTGGTTGGGATGAGAGAGTGACAGAGTGCCAACTACAACCTGACCACAGATGCAGGCAGGCAGGAATGATGGGGACAATGGCGTCTGGAGGGAGGGAGGTAAGAAATGACTGGCTTGGAAATTAAGCCCACATTTCAGCAGTGAAAACCATCTCGTGCAGGAGCATCAATGTTCCCGGACACAGACACCTAGAAAACCATCATATATGTGGGTCACACTGAGCCCCTCAGTCATATCAGAGTCCTTTTACGGCGGCATCATTAGGCTATTTATAGTGAGCAATTAAAGATAGCCTAAGTGGGCCACCGCACTCCTATCTGGCTGGCTCTGGCTGGTGTGGGGTAATGCTAACAAGATAAAGGCTTTCTTTAAATGCCATGCTACACAAAAGCCTTCTCTAGATACTTAGAAGTCTGCCTCTCGTTTGTATTCGTATTTTATTTTTAAAGGCAATTTAATTATTCATGGGATGCAGTCTCCATAATGGGAGCTACACTGTGGGAAACGTCACAAAAACTGTCCATTGCCCGGCAGGAGGCGGGCACGTGGACGTAACATGGGGGTAGGAGACGGTGTCGGGGGGCATGGGGGGCACAGTCTTTGGACCCAAGCAGACCAGAGTCAGAATCGCACGGCTGCACAGAAACCATTACACGGGGAAAGTCAGCCTCTCAAACCTCAGCTTTCTTACCCGCAAAACCAGGATCTATCAACTGACTTTAGAGCCCTTTTGTATAGAAAGTGCCTGATGAATTCGGGTACCTGGCGATGCTCAGGAAATGGTAGCTGTTTTAGGGAGAGTCAACAGGGCACATGAGAAATGAAGTCAGGGCTATGAAGAGACTTCTGGATATACTCCACCACCGTCGAGGGACACTTCCAGAGACAACTCAGCCCCCTGTGTGGGTCCCTCGTGCTAGGACCCTACTCGGCTCACTCCTGCCTAAACCTGATCACTCCCTCCCTCTCCTCACACATCCGCTCCTCCAAACCATCACGCATACACGTCTGCGTCCGTGGCTCGAGGTCCTGGAAGGCCGCTCCCCAACCCAGGCCCCAAATATCTACCTGCTCAAAATCATACCTGTGCTTCCTGGCCCTACTCAAACGAGATGTGCTGTCTTCAAGGAGATGCCCAGTCTGATACCTCCCCACCCAGAATCTCTCGGCACTGGCCACCTGCCAGGGTGGCCACAGTGAGAACATCAATGCACGCATGAGCACCTCCCCCTCCTGATCCAGTCCAGGTACGTTCATTTAGAACACGCTGCCAAAGGCTTCGGATGCACGGGATAACGGGAGAGAAACTAACGGAAGGCAGCAATGTGATTTTGGTTTTCAGGATAGAAAGCTTGAGCAGTCTGTATCATCTGCAATGCTTTGAAATTAAGAAGCGCAGTGGTTAAGAATCTGCCTGCCAATGCAGGGGACAACACTAGATCCCTGGTCCGGGAAGATTTCACATGCCACGGAGCAACTAAGCCCGTGCGCTGCAGCTACTGAGCCCGTGTGCTGCAACTACTGAAGCCCGTGTGCCTAGAGCCCGTGCTCCTCAACAAGAGAAGCCACCACAATGAGAAGCCCGCGCACCGCAACGAAGAGTGGTCCCCGCTCACTGTAACTAGAGAAAGCCCGCACGCAGCAATGAAGACCCAACGTAGCAAAAAAAAAAAAAGAAATGACTCACTGGGATCTTAACTCAGACGTGTCAGCACGCACAGTGAAGCCAGGAAACGAGCTTTCACTGTCACATTCATGGAACTACACTGAAGACAAGCCACTGGGAATTGGAGTCAAGATTACACATTTTTCTGCAGAACTTACTGGCAAGGGGCACAAAGATTCATCCACATTGTTAGCAAAAATGAATGCGCTCTGAAAGTTCTTTCTTCCCCTGAAATTTTAAGGAAATGGGTAAAACAAATAGACTGCTCTCTACCAATGAAACGTAAATGTCACTGTCGTATATTAAAATTGTACTTGCACCGGGATATTTCTGGAGTCTCCGTTCTGCCTCACTCTAGTAGCCATTATGGTATGTTTTCTCTTCTGATGAGGGAAGTCTCAACTCTCCCTTCAGTATTTTTTTGAGTTAAAAGCAGTGCTGGCAACTTCAGCTGTCTATTTGGAACAAAATAATTTTCTTACACCACATGTAAAAATAAATTACAGATAAAGTAAAGGCTAGATGCCAAAAATAAACTCATAAGCTCCTAAGAGAAAATCTAGGGGACTATGTGTACAACCTAAAGATGCGTGGAGACCTTATCTCCCTCTGAAAACAAGGAAACATAAAAGATGTATTTTGCTATAGGAACTTTTAAAACTTTTACAGAGCAAAAGCTATCATAAGCAAGGTGTACATAGAAACAATAGATTTGGAAAAAATATTTGTGATAAAATGTTTAAAATAAAGTGCTAATATCAATAACATGTAGAAAGCCCTCTTAGAAATAGATACAAAAAAGAAAAATAATTCAATAGAAATATGTGCAAAAACATATGAATAGGAAATCTGCAGAAAAGCCATGCTCCAAAAGACCAAACATAGGAAAAACGACTCAAATGCACTCTTCCCATTCAGACTAGCAAAAATTATAAAGATGATTAACACCTATTGCTAACAGAAATGTCAAAAAAAGACACTCATAAATTGCTGGTGGCAGTGTAATTGTTACAGGAATTTTAGAAGCAATCCAGCAATTGCTGTTGCTAATACACTGATGAGATCTCAACTACTATAACATTTTCTTAAAGAAAAAAATAGTGCAAAAGAAGAGATGTACAAATACGTTTACTGCACTGCTATTCCTAACGGCCAAAAAGGAAACAAAATGAATGTTTATTAATAGGGTAACAGTTGAATAAATAAAGATGGGTCCATACCCATACCATGGACTATAGCCATAAACAGAATGAATGGGAACTATACTAATGGAGTCGGAGGTACTTCTATGAGGCTTTGCTGAACGGGAAAATTAACACAGAAAGGTGTGTTTAATATGACACCAGTTAATAAAGTAAACAATTACCCCCAAATCCTTATATATTCGTAAGTTTATATGTTCATATATGGTTATCTGGGCAAAGAGGAAAGCACAGGAGGATATACACAGGGTAATTCAACGTGGGTTATTTAGGGTGACAGAGGAAAAATAAGTGAAAACAGAAAGAGAAAAAATCCCAAAGAACACCCAATGTGTATATGATCTCACATATATATATTTATTTAAAAAGAAAAATTTTTTAAAGAGATCGGATTAGATCTGTATCTAGCAATTTGCAGGGATATACACCAACTGCTGTTCAATTAAAAGAACAAATTGCATAATAATGTGTAAAAATATTCTGTTTGGATAAAGACAAAGTATCACTATATTTATAAATAAGCTTACACATTTGTTGGAGCAAGGAGAAAGATTTGGAAGGCTATACACCAGGCTATTAACAGTGATTATCTCAGGAAGGTTGTGTTGGTTCAGAAAGAACATTAGATCAGTAACTTTGCCCATATATGATCTTTGTACAGAATTGCTTCAGATATTAAAGCAAATATGTTTTACTTCTATAGCTAAAAATAAATACAGAAATTTTGTTTTCTACAAAAGGAAAAACAAGTGTAACAGCGACAGGGAATAAGAAGTACTTCATGGAATTCTTTGGCGAATTCCATCCTAGAATCTACCACTGGTGCATACCCACATAAAAGCTGCATTACCTGCTTGCACTGCACATACACGCTCCATCACTACGCCCTGCCCTTCAATAAACACCACTCCACCCTGGCCAGTAGCAGAGGCTCTATCAACTATTATCATTTGTCTGTCGATATTATCTCCAGGTCAGATCCTTCATCTTGGTTTCCTAATCATGGTGCCTGGCTTTAATTTTTTTAATTAAGAGAATGTACTCAACAGACTAGGAATGGAGGGAAACTACCTTAACATAATAAAGGCCATATGTGAAAAGCCCACAGCGAACATCACACTCAGCGGTGAAAGAATGAACGCTTTCCTTCAAAATTAAGGATAATATAAGGATGCCTGTTTTCACCAATTCTATTCAACATAGGACTGGAAGCCCTAGATGGAACGATTAGGCAAGGAAGAGAAACAAAGCTTCCAAATCAGAAAGGAAAAAGTAAAGTTATCTCTGTTTTCAGACAACACGCTCTTTCTTATACGTAGAAAACCCCAAAGATTCCACACACAAAACAAGCAAACAGACAAACAAAAAAGACCTGTTAGAATGAACAAGTTCAGCAAAGGTGCACAATTCAAAGTCACACAAAAACCAGTTGCATTTCTGCACACTAACAATGAACAATCAGAAAAGAAAGCTAAGAAAACAATTCCATTTACAATCGCATCAAAAAATACAATACTTAAATATTAACTTGACCAAGGAGGCAAAAGACTTGTTCATAAAAAACTGCAAAATGATGCTGAACAAAATTAAAGAAGACACAAATGAATGGAAACACATCCCATGTTCATGGACTGGAAGACAGTATTGTTAAGATGCCAACACGACTGGAAGCAATCTCAATCCCTATCAAAATCCTAGGGACATTTTTTGCAGAAAATAGAAAACTCCATCCTAAAATTCACATGGAATCCCAAAGATGAATCCCAAAGATGACAATAGCCAAAATGATCTTCAAAATGAAGAACAAAGTTGGAGGTCTCACGCTTCCCAATTTCAACACTTATTACAAGGTACAGTAATCAAAACAGTGTGTTACTGGCATAAAGACCATATGGATCACCGTAACAGAATGTAGAGTCCAGAAATAAACCCTTGCATATATGATCAAATGATTTCTGACAAGAGTACAAGAACATTCAATAGGGGAAAGGCCATCTCTTCAACAAATGGTGCTGGGAAAACTGGATATCCACAGGCTAAATAATGAAGTTGGACCCTTACCTTAAACCATATACAAAAATTGATTTGAAATAGATCAAAGACATAAACCTAAGACCTAAAACTATAAAACAGAAGACAACATGGGAGATAGCTCCATGATATTGGTCTTAGCAAGAATTTCTTGAATATGACACCAAAAGCAAGGCACCAAGGTAGATAATTTGTACTACATTAAAATTTAAAACTTCTGTGCATCAAAGAACACAACCAATAAAGTGAAAAGGTAACCTACAGAATGGGAGAAAATATTTGCAAATCATATAGCTGATAAGGGGTTGATATCCAGAATATCTAAAGAATTCCTATAATTCAACAACAAAAAACCAAATAATCCAATTAAAAAATGGGCAAATGGGCTTTCCTGGTGGCGCAGTGGTTGAGAGTCTGCCTGCCAATGCAGGGGACACAGCTACAACGGTGAGAGGCCCGCGTACCGCAAAAAAAAAAAAAAAATGGGCAAAGGATTTGAATAGACATTTCTCCAAAGAAGATAAACAAATGGCCAACAAGCATACAAAAAGGTGCTCAACATCACTAAGTCATTAGGGAAACGAAAATCAAACCCATGAGATATCATCTCACACTCATCAGGATGGCTACTGTCAAAACAGAAAACAACTATTGACAAGGATGTGGAGAAATTGGAACCCTTGTGCACTGCTGATGGGAAAGTAAAATGGAACACCTGCTATGGAAAAGAGTGTAGCAGTTCCTCAAGAAATTAAAAATAGAGTTAACATATGACACAGCAATTCCACTTCTGGGTATGTGTCTAAAAGAATTGAAAGCAGGGTCTCAAAGAGATATTTGCATAACTATGTTTACTACAGCATTATTCAAAACAGTCAAAAGGTGGAAGCAACCCAAGCGCCTATCAATGGATGAACAGATTAAAAAAACGTGTATACATACAATGGAATATCATTCAGTCTCAAAAAGGAAGGAAAGAGGAGCTTCAAGATGGCTGAAGAGTAAGATGCGGAGATCACCTTCCTCCCCACAAATACATCAAATACATCTACATGTGGAACAACTCCTACAGAACACCTACTGAACGCTGGCAAAAGACCTCAGACCTCCCAAAAGGCAAGAAACTCCCCCACGTACCTGGGCAGGGCAAAAGAAAAATGAATAAACAGAGACAAAAGAACAGGGACGGGACCTGCACCAGTGGGAGGGAGCCGTAAAGGAGGAAAGGTTTCCACACACTAGGAAGTCCCTTCGCGGGCGGAGACTGCGGGTGGCGGAGTGGGGGAAGCTTCGGAGCCACGGAGGAGAGCGCAGCCACAGGGGGGCAAAGTGGAGAGATTCCCGCACAGAGCATCGGTGCCGACTGGCACTCTCCAGCCCGAGAGGCTTGTCTGCTCACCCGCCGGGGCGGGCGGGGGCTGGGAGCTGAGGCACAGGCTTCGGAGGTCAGACCCCAGGAAGAGGACTGGGGTTGGCTGCGTGAACACAGCCTGAAGGGGGCTAGTGCGCCACGGCTAGCCGGGAGGGAGTCCAGGAAAAAGTCTGGAGCTGCCCAAGAGGCAAGAGGCCACTGTTCCTGGGTCCGCGAGGACAGGGGATTAAGAGCGCTGCTTAAAAGAGCTCCAGAGAAGGGCACGAGCTGTGGCTATCAGCCCGGACCCCAGAGACGGGCATGAGATGCTAAGGCTACTGCTGCCGCCACCAAGGACCCAGTGTGCGAGCACACTTAATTGATATTTAACTGATATTTATAGGACATTCCATCCAAAAACAACAGAATACACTTTCTTCTCAAGTGCTTATAGAAAATTTTCCAGGATAGATCATACCTTGGGTCACAAATCAAGCCTTGGTAAATTTAAGAAAATTGAAATCATATTAAGTATCTTTTCTGACCACAACGATATGAGACTAGATATCAATTAGAGGAAAAGATCTGTAAAAAATACAAACACATAGAGGCTAAACAATATACTACTTAATAACCAAGAGATCACTGAAGAAATCAAAGAGGAAATCAAAAACTACCTAGAAACAAATGACAATGAAAACAAGACGACCCAAAACCTATGGGATGCAGCAAAAGCAGTTCTAAGAGGGAAGTTTTTAGCAATACAAACCTACCTTAAGAAACAAGAAACATCTCAAATAAACAACCTAACCGTACACCTAAAGCAATTAGAGAAAGAAGAACCAAAAAAACCCCAAAGTTAGCAGAAGGAAAGAAATCATAAAAATCAGATCAGAAATAAATGAAAAAGAAATGAAGGAAATGATAGCAAAGATCAATAAAACTAAAAGCTGTTCTTTGAGAAGATAAACAAAATTGATAAACCATTAGCCAGACTCAACAAGAAAATAAGGGAGAAGACTCAAATCAATAGAATTAGAAATGAAAAAGGAGAAGTAACAACTGACACTGCAGATATACAAAGGATCATGAGAGATTACTACAGGCAACTATATTCCAATAAAATGGACAACCTGGAAGAAATGGACAAATTCTTGGAAATGCACAACATTCCGAGACAGAAGCAGGAAGAAATAGAAAATATAAACAGACCAATCACAAGTAATGAAATTGAAACTGTGATTAAAAAACTTCCAAAAAACAAAAGCCCAGCACCAGATGGCTTCACAGGTGAATTCTATCAAACATTTAGAGAAGAGCTAACACATATCCTTCTCAAACTCTTCCAAAATATAGCAGAGGGAGGAATACTCCCAAACTCATTCTACAAGGCCACCATCACCCTGATACCAAAACCAGACAAAGATGTGACAAAAAAAGAAAACTATAGGCCAACATCACTGATGAACATAGATGCAAAAAATTCTCAACAAAATACTAGCAAACAGAACACATTAAAAGGATCATACACCACGATCAAGTGGGGTTTATCCCAGGGATGCAAGGATTCTTCAGTATACGCAAATCAATCAATGTGATACACCATATTAACAAATTGATGGAGAAAAACCATATGATCATCTCAATAGATGCAGAGAAAGGTTTCGACAAAATTAAACACCCATTTATGATAAAAACCCTGCAGAAAGTAGACATGGGGGAACTTACCTCAACATAATAAAGGCCATACATGACAAACCCACAGCCAACATCGTCCTCAATGGTGAAAAACTGAAACCATTTCCACTAAGATCAGGAACAAGACAAGGATGTCCACTCTCACCACTATTATCCAACATAGTTTTGGAAGTTTTAGCCACAGCAATCAGAGAAGAAAAGGAAATAAAAGGAATCCAAATTGGAAAAGAAGAAGTAAAGCTGTCACTGTTTGCAGATGACATGATACTATACACAGAGAATCCTAAAGAGGCTACCAGAAAACTACTAGAGCTAATCCATGAATTTGGTAAAGTAGCAGGATACAAAATTAATGCACAGAAATCTCTTGCATTCCTATACACTAATGATGAAAAATCTGAAAGAGAAATTAGGAAACACTCCCATTTACCACTGCAACAAAAAGAATAAAATACCTAGGAATATAACTACGTAGGGAAATAAAAGACCTGTATGCAGAAAACTACAAGACACTGATGAAAGGAATTAAAGATGATACAAACAGATGGAGAGATATACCATGTTCTTGGATTGGAAGAATCAACATTGTGAAAATGACTATACTACCCAAAGCAATCTACAGATTCAATGCAATCCCTATCAAACTACCACTGGCATTTTTCACAGAACTAGAACAAAAAATTTCACAATTTGTATGGAAACACAAAAGACCCCGAATAGCCAAAGCAATCTTGAGAACGAAAAACGGAGCTGGAGGAATCAGGCTCCCTGACTTCAGACTGTACTACAAAGCTACAGTAATCAAGACAGTATGGTACTGGCACAAAAACAGAAATATAGATCAATGGAACAGGACAGAAAGCACAGAGATAAACCCACACATATATGGTCACCTTATCTTTGATAAAGGAGGAAAGAATATACAGTGGAGAAAAGACAGCCTCTTCAGTAAGTGGTGCTGGGAAAACTGGACAGCTACGTGTAAAAAAATGAAATTGGAACACTCCCTAACACCATACACAAAAATAAACTCAAAATGGATTAAAGACCTAAATGTGAGGTCAGACACTATTAAACTCTTAGAGGAAAACACAGGCAGAACACTTCATGACATAAATCACAGCAAGATCCTTTTTGACCCACCTCCTAGAGAAATGGAAATAAAAACAAAAATAAACAAATGGGATCTAATGAAACTTAAAAGCTTTTGCACAGTAAAGGAAACCATAAACAAGACCAAAAGACAACCCTCAAAATGGGAGAAAATATTTGCAAATGAAACAACGGACAAACGATTAATCTCCAAAATTTATAAACAGCTCATGCAGCTCAATATCAAAAAAACAAACAATCCAATCCAAAAATGCGCAGAAGACCTAAATAGACATTTCTCCAAAGAAGATATACAGACTGCCAACAAACACATGAAAGAATGCTCAACATCATTAATCATTAGAGAAGTGCAAATCAAAACTACAAGGAGATATCATCTCATACCAGTCAGAATGGCCATCATCAAAAAACCTACAAACAATAAAAGCTGGAGAGGGTGTGGAGAAAAGGGAACCCTCTTGCACTGTTGGTGGGAATGTAAATTGATACAGCCACTATGGAGAGCAGTATGGAGGTTCCTTAAAAAACTAAAAACAGAACTACCATAGGATCCAGCAATCCCACTACTGGGCATATACCCTGAGAAGACCGTAATTCAAAAAGAGTCATGTACCACAATGTTCATTGCAGCATTATTTATGATAGCCAGGACATGGAAGCAACCTAAGTGTCCATCAACAGATGAACGGATAAAGAAGATGTGGCACATATATACAATGGAATATTACACAGCTATAAAAAGAAACGAAATTGAGTTATTTGTGGTCAGGTGGGTGGACCTCGAGACTGTCATACAGAGTCAAGTAAGTCAGAAAGAGAAAAACAAATACCGTATGCTAACACATATATATGGAATCTTAAAAAAAAATGGTCATGAAGAACCTAGGGGCAAGACGGGAATAAAGATGCAGGCCTACTAGAGAATGGACTTGAGGATATGGGGAGGGGGAAGGGTAAGCTGGGACAAAGTGAGAGAAAGCATGGACATATATACACTACCAAATGTAAAGTAGATAGCTAGTGGGAAGCAGCCACATAGCACAGGGAGATCAGCTGGGTGCTCTGTGACCACCTAGAGGGGTGGGATAGGGAGGGTGGGAGGGAGGGAGACGCAAAAGGGAAGAAATATGGGGACATAGGTATATGTATAACTGATTCACTTTGTTATAAAGCAGAAACTAACACACCACTGTAAAGCAATTATACTCCAATAAAGATGTTAAAAAATAAAATAAAGCATTTAGTGATGGGGAGTGAAAAAAAAAAGGAAGGAAATTTTGACATAGTCTGCAACATGGATGAACCTTGAGTACATTATACTAAGTTAAATAAGCCAGGTGTTGAGAGGCAAATACTGTGTGATTTCACTTGTATGAGACGTGCAGATTTGTCACATTCATAGAGACAGAAAATAGAATGGTGGCTGCCAGAGGCCGGAGGGAGGGGGAAATGAAGCGCTGTTGTTTAATGGGGATACAGTTTCAGTTTTGCAAGATGAAAAGAGTTCTAGAGTTTGGTTGCATGACAGTGTGAATGTACTTAACACTACTGAACAGTACACTTAAAAATGGTCAGGATGGTAAATTTTATGTTATGTGTATTTTACCACAATTAAAAAATTTTAAAACATTAATAGAATGGGATATTGTAATTAAAAGATAACAAGGTGAGTGAGGTATTGGTAAGAAGTTGGGCTAGAAACTGAGAGAGGCTGGGAAAACCCAAAAGTATACTAAAATCCAGGGCCCCCAGGCAGGAGAGTAGGTCCCATTTGGAATAACCAAGGTGCACATTAAAGTCATGCCCAAATCATATGCAGCAGAAAAACATTCCTGCTACTCAACGTGAAAGCCTGGTCATACTCAGTGGATGGGAGAAGGGATGTCAATATTCCTTCCTGGGGAAGGCCAGCCTTCCCATAAAATGGAAAAAAGAGCCCCGTCCTATGCAGCCAAGATTGAAAAACAAGTTGTTTGCCTCATTTTAAAAAAGTTTGAACATACATATCCTACTACCTTGTTGGGAAAATTAATAAAGCAGTCTTGTTCAGGCTTCAGAGGCAGACGCAGGCCTCTGCCCGACCTGTGACCCTGCCTGGACTGGGCAGCCTGCTTGCACACCTAACAATTGCTGCTAGCAAGTCAAGCGGCACTTACCATAAGAAAGGGAGTGGGTCTTGGAATTTCTTGAGCCCTGGGGACCTGGCTAGTCCCCCAGGGTCTGGAAAATCTTGTGACTCACCTGGTGAAATTAACAGCATGGTTACAATTGAACCAGAGCTGCACTGTTGCCTGCAAACTGATAATATCAGTTTGCGGCCTGGAATTATAAACGGAAGCCCCCAGGACTCCATTCTGAAATCTCACGTGTGGGGTGGACGCATGGCCCAGGACCCTTCCCAACTGGGGCTCCAGAGAGCTGTTACTCGGGACTTTCCAGCTGCCGCTTGGATCTGGTAGTAGGGGTCGGCCCAATTCGGTGATGTATATACCTTGTTATGTTTCTCTAATAATCTTACTCCTTTCCTTCTAATGATTACATATTAAAATTCAGTTAAATCACTTTTCATTAAAGAGTTGATTAAAGCTGTTTATTTGTGTGAGATGAGCGCTTATTTTGCCAGCGAATCCAACAAGCCCTAAAACTGAAAGCAAGCTTTCAGCAAAACATACCTACACATGTTCTCTTTTATACCCTTTAAAATATACATATAACCTATAAGGTGAAAGAAAAATGAAACTTAGAGATGTTAAGTGACTTCCAAGATTTACAAGTTGGTCGCCCAAAGGGGTAGTGGGGAGGAAATCCACCCCCCCACCAACCTGTACTCGGGACCTGCACTGAGTCTGTGATGTAAAAGCTCCAGCTGGGGCAGTGGACAGTGGCATCTGTTATAATAGAGTCAAGCGCAGGCCCAGGAAAAGTTGGTCCCTTTCCTCCCCGCCGCACCTGTGAAACGAGCAATGGCTGACATTATCACAGTGAAAGCTACGTGTCTACCATGGTGCTCTGAAATAAGTTGCCAACAAAGTCATAAAGCCTCCTCCTCTGACATTTAAACACATGGGAAGCAGCAATTTTATGATTACAGAAATAAGCAATCTTGAGATGAGGAAAAAACCTTAGGAACCAATAGGACTAATTTCTCACCTAACAGAGGAATCCCACCCACAGATTCTCCGGCAGGTAGGAACACTTCTAATTGTAGGGAATGTCACTACCTAACGAGACAAGCCCATTCTATTTTGAACAGCCCTAAAGAATTATGAAATGCCTTCCTATACAGAACCAAAAACTGCCTCCCTGTAACTTCTCCCTCTAGACCTGAGCCTTATCTTCTTAAAACAGAGAGATGATTTCAAATGATTTAGGAAACTGACGATCATTTGAAAACACTCCTACCCACCATGCAGTAACACATCACTTGCTTAGAGGTAAATGTAAGCCACACAAGCCAGTAAATAAACAGTTGTTCAGGGAGTTGGGCACAAATTTCCAGCTCTGAAAAAAGCTTAAATCCTGGACAACAGGGCAACAGTACAATTATCTTGTTAAAGAAAATTAGTTAACACCATGCTCAATAATTTTGATTGCATAAATATGCTAACTGTGAAAATGATCTGTCATCTTTGAACAAGAAAAAGATGGCCTGTAAATTCTGTTAGAATTTCTAAAGAAAATTTCCCTCCAGGCATAAACAGTACACTTAAAACTAACTGTACTCTCAACCAACCCACTGAAATTTCGAGTTGCCAAGAATCATAAATTGTCCCTATCTCCCATTACCCTCCACAAATTAATATTCGAAAGTTGTCTTTAAATCCTGTATACAAATTTAACCATGTGGCCAATACATGCCATTTGCTTAAAAAAAAATGTTAATAGGTTCTAGTACTTTCTTGAAAAAACAGTGGCATACGTACAATTATTTATTATTTTCCTTTCTCTGATGAAAGATACAAAAAGTAAAATTAAACAAAAAACTGACTTCTCATCTTTTCCTTAAATAGAACATTTAAACTGTCAATTAACTAACAGTGGCAAGACCCAGGAGGTGTTGGTGATACTAGTGCAGAGGCACCAGATTCTTTACATGTGAAGAATATACTTTGAAAATGTTTTTAAGTAGGAGGCTGCTTCAGGTCCACAAGAAGAGCTCACTCATAACTTGTTTCCATCAACAGGCACAAACAGTTTTTTGCAAAGCCCAAAAGATCTCTTGTAACTCTGGTAGGTACTTGGAAGACTCCTTTTCTAAGTGAATAAATCACTCACAAACACATTGGATATTAACTTTTTTGGTACTTCATCAAAATAAAATTATAAAATTACATGGACAAAATTTTTTCCTCCACAGTACCTTCTATAAAATCAACACTGGCCCATGCATCCCAAAGCAACAGTCTGGCCCCTGATCCTGAATTCAGTTCAGGATATATAACCATCAATAAGCAGCTACCAAGCAGAGCGCCAGGACTTTGAAAGCATCCCTGGCTTTTGAGAAGCAGACATTCCTTTCAGCCATATTCCTTAATGCCCAAAACATAAAATTCCAGTGAAATTTTAATTAACACATTCAAGGCTCAATTAGGAAGCTCACATAAAGTAATATAAAACCTTATATAAGCCACAGTAATGAGAGTGAACTCAATCACAATAAAGAAACATTTAGTTAAATAAAAATATTTTTATTATTGCCTATTCAGAGATGTATATAAGTGGCAAACGCAGTTAAATATCCCCATAAAATGAAAACTAACTGTAAACAGCCCCAGTATACTTCTTTGCTTAACATCCTATAGCTCCAATTAATTTTCTTTCCCCAAATAGTCGCTCACAACCTACTCACATAAATTTTTCTCCATCTCAAAAGAAGTCGGCTCCTTTGGCTGTATCAGCATCCCAGGCAAAAAGGACCATGCGAGTCATACTTGCCCAAGGGCTTCAGTTTTGGACATTGGATACGTGGCTTCATCCAGGGGCCTGTTAGAAATGCAGACTCTTAGACTCTACCCCAGACCTGATGAATCAGACCCTACATTTTAACAAGCTCCCCAAGTGATTTCCAAGCATACTATAGTTTGAGCAGCACTGCTACAGACCGGTGGGTCTCAAAAGGTGGTCCCAGGACCGGCGGCAGCAGCATCAAATGGGAAATGCAAATTCTCAATCCTCACATACAACTCAATATAAAAAAAAAAAAAACACCCAATCAAAAAAATGGACAGAAGACCTGAACAGACATTTTTCCAAAGAACACATACAGATGGCAAACAGGCACATGAAAAGACTCTCAACATCCTTAATTATTAGAGAAATGCAGATCCAAACAACAAGGTATCACCTCACACTTGTCAGAACGGCTATCATCAAAACATCGACAAATAATAAATTCTGGAGAGGATATGGAGAAAATAGAACCCTTGTACACTGTTGGTGGGAATGTTGGTGCAGCCACTGTGGAAAATAGTACGAGGTTCCCCTAAAAACTAAAAATAGAACTACTACATGACCCAGTGATTCCACTCTGGGTATATAACCAAAGAAAATGAAAATACTAAGTCAAAAAGATACATGCACCCCTGTGTTTATAGCGGTATTATTTACAACACCCAAAACACAGAAGTAATCCAGGTGCCCATCAACAGACAAATGAAAAAGGAAGATGTGGTATATACATATATATACACACAATGGAATACTACTCAGCCTTACAAAAGAACTAAGCATAATATTCTTTAGGTCTGTCCATGTTGTTGCAGCAACATGGACAGACCTAAAGAATATTATGCTTAGTGAAATAAAGCAGACAAATACTGTATGAAATCACTTATATGTGGAGTCTAAAAATAATACAAACGAATGGATACGCAAAACAGAACAGACTCACAGATATAGAAAACTCAGTAGTGGTTACCAAAGCGGGAGAGGGAAGGGCGGAGGGACAAGCTGCGGTATGGGATTAACAGATACAAACTACTATGTATAAAATAGATAAGCAACAAGGATATACTGTACAGCACAGGGAATTGTAGCCATTGTCTTATAATTAGGTAACAATGGGGTATAAGCTGCAAAAATACTGAATCACTAATGCTGTACACCTGAAACTAATATAATATTGTGAATCAACTATACTTCAATTAAAAAAAGAAAACCCTGGAGGTGGGGTCCAGCAATTCATGTTTTTTACAAGCCCTCCAGGTGAAGGACCAGATAGTAAATTTAGTCTCTGCGGCCATATGGTCTCTGTCGCAAGCACTAAATCACGCAGCCGTAGCACTAAAGCAGCTGTGGACAAAACATAAACAAATGAGCTTGGCTGTGTTCCAACAGATCTTTACTTACGGACTCTGGAGTTTGAATCGTATATAATTTTCACGTGTCATGAAACATTCTTCTCTTGACTTTTAAAAATCATTTAAAAATGTAAAACCATTCTGGGCTCACGACGCATACAAAGCCAAGTGGTGACCGAAACTGACCCGTGGGCTCTATTTCACCAGCCCCTGCTTTAGAGGTGAGATGATGCTCCCCAGTTCCCACTGCCCTCCTTTCCTGGCCCACAGGAGTCCTTAAGGTCACGGCCCCAGGATCGACGCAAATCAGAGCACTAAAGCAACCTAGCCTCTCAGCAAAACAGCAACATTTCAAACACATCCTGTAATTTTGTAGAAACAGCCTTGCTGAGGAGGGGATACCAATTCCCCATACTAATAATGCTCAGGAAATACAGTGAGATTCTGTTGAGAAAGTATAATAATACTTGTGAGCTTTGAAAAACTTAATTATAAATGTTCAAGGGAGGGAGAAAAGCAAATGAAGCAATCCAAAGGTGTCCGCGATCGGGGGTCCAGCCCATCTTTCTAATCTTACTGATCTTAACTACTACCTCTTCCTAAAACCCCCTGTGCCCCAAATGAATGCAACCGCTCTCTGTTCCCAAACCACAGATCTCCCCCACTCTCTCCCCATTAGGAAGGCCCTGCTCCCCCAGCCCCATGTGTCCAAAACCTGCTCATTCCTTGCTGTCCGGCACAAACACAAGTCCTCCAAGGAGCACTCCCAATCCTCCAGCTACAATGAATCCCTCTGCAGTCTGTCCTTGTGTTTCTGTTCTCCTGATTATCACATTCTATTCCTTATTTGTAGATTTTTTTATACCCTGCACTAAATGATAAGCTTCTTGAGCATAGGAATATCTCACTCATATTTCTTCAACACATTTAGTCCCCTAGCAGAGAGACATAGTAATGGTGACTTGCATATTTTCTGAAATGATTTTTATTTCATGAAAACAATATAAAATTACTATAGAAACAGCAGCAGCAGCTACCATTATTGACACGTTAGTTATTGTCAACGTTATAACAAAACTTCCTTCCAGGTAGGAATCCTTGGGGCTCACGGGACCCACATCCCACTCGGGTGATTCTTGGCACTCAGGGAAGGACACTGAACTTTGGTAAGATCTTGCCACAGCCTTCAAGGGAAAATGCAGAGGGATCATTCTTTGATACAGCGTGGGTTAGAGACCATCTTCTTCCACAAATCCTTGCGTTAATCCCAACTCAACCCAACCACTGTGCAGTGGATGCAGAGGGAAAGACGTCGTATGTGGGAAATCCAGCTACTTTCATCAGGTCTAAATAAGCATGGTCTTTATGAAGACTTTTCATAATCTCAGAATGCAGTGATGGAATGAAGTGACAATAATGTACAGAAAGCACAAAGTAAAAAACAAAATCAGAATTATTTATTCCGACTGGCGGCTAATTGAAGAGCCATGATTTGTTAGGGCATTAGTATTTCCTAGGTCCTAGTTGAAAAAGAAGGAAGGGAGCAAGGGAGGGAGAAGGGAGGGAAGGAGGGAGGGAGGGAAGGAGAAGTGAGGGAAGGAGGGAGGGAGGGAAGGAGAAGGGAGGGAAGGAGGAAGGGAGGGAGGGAGGAAGGGAGGGAGGAAGGAAGGAAGGGAGGGAGAGAGGGAGGGAGGGAGAGAGGGAGGGAGGGAGGGAGGGAGGGAGGAAGAGTGAGGGAGGGAGGTTGGTTAACTAAGGCTAAGGGTAAAATGACAGGCTTGAATATCAAGAAGATATCTTAATTTACCTTGAGACCCACTTTGCAAAGTTCATAAGTAAATTCCACAATGACTCAATACAAGAGCGTCAAAGCGGATACTCAGGCAGGAGGACAAGCAATCAGTCATGCGAGGCCCATGGCAAATGCAGCCCCAATGGGAAGGAGAAATTCAGTAAGGGCAGTAATATAAGTGAGAGTAGCCCGAAACTTTCTAAACAAGAGGGAAATAAGCAGCCTGATCTATGAAAACATGTGTTTTCTTTAGCAGAGCTGATTCAAATAGGCATGGAGTTCCTTTTCCGTTGCCTCCTATAATAAACGACATAACCCATGAGCAGACAGCAATAGGAAAAATATATATGGCAAAACTCATAGGCTGGCCTCAGGACAGAACTTAAGGGGAAATGATTATCTGTATGAAGAAAATGGCTTGTGCAGTTTTCATTATAGTTGTATATTTGTAATGCACTTATAACTAATAAATAATTAAAATAAATAAATATGTTCCTCAACGGGGCAATTTTAAACACAGTTATACTGCAGTCTTTATAAACATGAATAATCATGGACAGATTATTATTATTATTAGAGTGATTATTAGAGTGATTCTGTTTGTTTTCGTTTTATAGAAAACCCTGAGGAATAGGTTGGGAGACCTCTGACAATCTGCGACACATGGTAGACTGAAAAGGGGCTTACTCTCTATGAGGGATGTTTCTTACGCCCTATAAACCTGGGTTTCCTCATGTAGAATGTAGTTAATATTAATACCTACCTCACAGGAATGTCGTAAGCATCAAATAAGATGAGACATGACAAAGGTGCCCTGGAATGGTAAAGCTCTCTACAAAGAGAGTCGTTTCCACATGGGAATAGTTCACATGGAATGAATGAAGGGCAACAATTTAAAACTGCTGACTAATTTCTGTAAATGCTATTCTATTTAAACTAAGTGATAATATCTGAATTTCAAAATGTTTGAGAAAATTGCTAATTATTCTTTACAGCAACCTCCCCAAAACGGAACCATTTTCTGGTTACATAAATGATCCACCTAAAGGCAAAATGCCAGAACATGAGACACAGCAGGCGATGCTACTGGATATATTCAAGGAACACTTCAAACGCCAGGCAAGTCATCTCCTCAAAACCCAGCCACCACCTCCTTATGGTCCACTGTAGGGTTACGTTTGTGAATTACCACCGCGTACAAAAGTCCTATCCCCTTGTACCCTCAACCCCACTCCTCAGCGTGTGCCTGTGCACACATGTGTATACACACACACACACACACACACACACACACACAGAAATGTCAGGAAAAGGAAAAGCAATTCTAGCTAGGCCAGTTAATTTAAACCATCTTCCACCTGCAAGTTATTTCTAGCTTTCTGCGTCTTCCAATCAATAAAATGTCAATAACAGAACTTTTTCTTATAGCTCATACTTGTAGATGAACATGGCAATATTAAAGTACACAAACATGAACCTCAAAGGATGGTAACACTGCTACAGAAGATCCTTTCCACTCTCGGTGGCTGTGTACTAAACGCACCACTGAATCAGTCATCATCCATGACGTATATAGCAGGCTTTCAAAGCACTACAAGGCCAGCACATACATTTCCTAAAGATATACATCTCCTAAGTGAGTGGTGTTTTCAGTAAATACCATGCCAGCCCGGACCTCAGTGACAAGCTGTATGATTCAGCCTATTCAGACCACTGGGGAGACCTATGTAATCATGAGTTTCAACTTTGAAACAAACACAGAATTCATTTTTCAAACAAATATAGAAAGAGAACTAAGTAATCATGAGTTTTGATTTACAAACACAGAAAGATACTTAAAATGTTTGTGGCATAAATAAACAATGTTATATCGGACATAAGAAAAGAAAGAGCAATAGAACAGAACTAATGACTCAGAAATAAACCTCATTATATATAAAAACGTAATACGTGACAAAGAATCCATCAGCAGGAAGGAAAACATCGTTTAATAAATGGTTTGGCAAGTACTAGCTAGTAATTTGTGTGTGTGTGCGTGTGTATGTATATATACACACGCACACACATATATGGATGTATATATATGTTTTACACACAAATATATCTAACAGGTATTTGTTATGTGGATGTGTAAAATTTAGGCACCCCATTCTAGATATACAAAATTAATTTTTGACACCATTTTATACTAAAAAATATAAAAATAAATCAAAATTGAAAATATCTCAGGCTCTAGAGGTGACACTCTCTATGCTTAGAAACTACAAAGGAAAAGAGGCACAGGCACCTACATAAAAATGTAACACCTCGGCTTCCCTGGTGGCGCAGTGGTTGAGGGTCCGCCTGCCGATGCAGGGGACGCGGGTTCGTGCCCCGGTCCGGGAAGATCCCACATGCCGCAGAGCGACTGGGCCCGTGAGCCATGGCCACTGAGCCTGCGCATCCGGAGCCTGTGCTCCGCAACGGGAGAGGCCACGACAGTGAGAGGCCCGCACACAGCAAAAAAAAAAAAAAAAAGTAACACCACTGCATGTTTGAAAAAAAAAAGACTACGAAAAATATTTTTGCTAAATATGAGTTTTTGTAGGTAAATTGATAAAAGAAGCATTAACTCAAGAAATAAGCAAGTCATAGATAAAAAGCCCTCTTGAGTGTCCTGTAGAAAAAGCTCCTTAATTGGCTATCCTCCGCCCTTAGGACCCAGGCTATGCTTTCCCTTCCAGTCTCATCTCTTGCAGCCGGGATTCCTGCCACACTGAACTACTTAAAGCTCCTGACTATCTCCAGGTGAGTCAAAGCTTCCAAAAGCCCTATGTCTTTGTGCTTTCACTGTACTGGAGTGGCCAAGCTCCCCATTCTCCCACCGGAAAATTCATCTTTCAAAACAGTTCAAGCCTCACCTGTACCAGGACACCTGCCGATGCCTACCTGTATCCCCATATGCTGACCTGCCCTGTCCAGCACTGTCCAGAAGGGCTTTCTATGGTGACGAAGATGTCCCGTATCTGTGCTGTCCAGCATGGCAGCCACTAGCCACATGTGGCTATGGAGCACTTCTCAGTAGCCAGTGAAACTGAGAAAGTTTATTTTAATTTTATTTTTAATTTTACTTCCATTTAAATGTCTATATTGGGTGGTGGCTCCCCATATTAGACAGCACAGCCATCTAGACTGAGGCCTTCAGAAGTTCCCTAACTTTGTCTTATTTATCTCTGTGTCACCATCACCAGCCCAATGCCAGGCACATGAGCAGAAACTTGGTAAATGTTTTTGAAATGAATCATTTTAGGTATCAATTATGAACCAAACACTCTGAGTACATTCAATGTATTATCCGCCTGACCCTTAAGATGACAGTATGAAATACCACTTTATAACCTCTGCTTTACCAATGAGGAAATGAAGGAACTAAGAGGGCTGAGCAAGGTGTGGGCTAAATGTGTCCCCTCTCCTGCCACATTCATATCTTGAAGCCCTAACCCCAATGTGATGGTATTTGGAGATGAGGCTGTTGGAGGTGATTAGGCTTAGATGAGGACATGAGGGTGGGGCTCCCATGATGGTATTAGTGCCCTTCTAAGAAAAGGAAGAGACTGAGCTCTCCCTTTCTCCATCATGTGATGACACAGCAAGAAGGTGGCCGTCTGCAAGCCAAGAAGAGAGCCCTCTCCAGGGAAATGAAACTGCTGGTGCCTTGATCCTGGACTTCCCAGCCTCTAGACTGTGAGAAGTCAACGTTTGCTGTGTAAGCACCCCCCAGTCTATGGTATTTTGTTGTAGCAACCTAAGCTGACCAAGACAAGTAACTTGCCCCAATCACACAGCTAGTAAATTTGGGAAGGGATTCTAAGCAATAAGCCAAAAGAATAATTGTGGATACTATGTTCATTTCACTACGCTTCCAAGCTTTTTGTGATACAGATGTGGGAACTTTCTAATTTACATTTCTTTCTTAAGTATCTTTATATTAACTTTTTTATATTAAAGTATAACATACATACAGAAAAGTGAATTAGATAGTTAAATGAGACAACACAAAGTGAACCCCAAAGAACTACCACCCAAATCAGAACCAGCACTCTGGAAGCCTCCTCCAGTGCCTTCCCACACACCCCCAACCATCTTCCCTACAGACAAGCTCTCCTCTGACATTTTACACAAGAGATCTGTCTTGCCTATTTTTGACCCTGATAACAAGTGAACTCATACACTGTGTACTCTTGTCTGGCTGGCTTCATTCACTCAACACTGTGAGGTGTGTCCCTGTCATTGTATTCAGCAGCAGTTCTACTGATTACCGTACAGGATTCCACTGTAAGAACACACCACAGGCTGCTCATCTGTTCTCTTACTGAAGGACACCTGGGGCTATTAAGAATAATAGTGCCATCCACTTAATCTTTCTAGAGTCTAGTTTTCATGTCTTTAAAATGGAGATATGATTTACACCAAAGTGTCGTTTAAAGTATTGATCAGGATAACACACAGGGTGGGCAAGGGGGGTGAAAGGAGTCAAAAGGTACACACTTCCAGTTACAAAATAAACAAGTCATGGGAATGTAATGTATAGCATGGTGACTATGACTATAGTTAACAATACTATACTGTGTACTTGAAAGTCACCAAGAGGGTAGATCTAAAGAGTTCACATCACAAGGAAAAACATTCTGTAATTGTGTACGGTGACTTATTGTGGTAATCATTTTTCAGTGTATACAAATGTCAAATCATTATGTTGTACACCTGAAACTAATGTTATGTTAATTATACCTCAATTTTTTTAAAAAGATAACACAAAATACTGAGCATGTAAGAGGGAATAAATACATGGTAGCTCTTATTCAATTAAAAAAATAATAATAATAATGGTGCCACGAACATCCTGGTATGTCTTTTGATGCATGTATGTGCCACACTTCTGTTGGTTATATTCCTAAGAAAGGAATTATTGGACTATAGGACCTGCAAATATTTAAATTTTGACTAACAGTTTTACAAATTGGTGTACCCATTTACACTCCCACCAGAGTATGAGTTCTAATAACCTCCAATGTTGTCAATACTGATATTTTTGTCTTTTTAATTCTAGTGTTTGTGGGGTATGTTTATTGGTACTTCATTGTGGTCTTGTTGCATTTTCCTGAGGACAAATGGGATTGAATATCTTTTCTTTATTTATTGGCCATTTGGATACTCTTTTTTTGTGAAGGATATGTCAAGCCTTTTGCCTACATTTCTACTGAGTTGTTGTTACTGCTTTTTAAATGTTTAGTTATTTAAATATCTGGATATAAAGATCTTTATCACCTGCATTTTACAAATATCTTCTCTCACTCTGTGGCTTGCCATTTCAAACTCAATCATCTTTTCCTAATAAGCATAATTTCCTCATTTTAATGTAGCCCAGTATTTTCTAAAGAGACTGATAGTGACTTTTTAATATCATATAATGAAATTTCTACTTTTAGTTATGTCACTTTTTTCTTTATAGCTGTCTCTTTTAGCTACCTATATATTTAGAATAGCTACCATTCTCTCTTTACCTCTAGCAATGATCCTTATCTCTAGGTCTACTTAGATAATAGTGACATAGTCACACTAGCTTTCTTTTGGTTAATGTTTTCATGGTATACATTTTCAGCCATTATTGTTCAAATATTGCACCTTTCTCCCTACTAGCTTCCCTCATTTTCTGGGACTCTAAATACACGTACACTAGAGTGTCTTACCATGTCTCTTATGCTCCTTTCTGTTTGGCATTTTTTTCTAATTGCTTTTAATTTCCATGCCTCAGCCTGGACATTATTTTAATCTATTTTCTAATTCACTATTTCTCTCTTTAGCTGTATCTAATCTGCACTTATGCCTACTGTTGAGTTCTTAATTGCAGTTAATTTTTTAGATCTAGTTTTTTTTATACTTTCTTATAGTTTCCAGTTCTACTCCTTTATAGTTCTAGCTCCAGTCCAATTCTCCAACTTATGCCTGAATATAGTAATCACAGTTATTTTAAAGTCTGCGTTTGATAACTCCAATAACAAGGTAACCCCACTACATGTTCCATTTCTTTTGTCTGTTTTGTCTCTTGGTGTTCAGTCAATTCTTGTGTTTTTTTATACTTAATTTTTTTTTTAATTGAAGGCTAGAAACTATGCATGAAAACTGTTAAAGATAACTTGAGACTCTGAAGAATGCTATCTTTCTCCAGAAGGGATTTTACTTTTGCTTCTAGCAGGCAGTTAGAGTAGGGAAGATTGCTTAATTTAATATGAGATTGTGCTAGGCTTCTGTCTTTGCAAGGGCTGGCCTATTTCCAGCTCAATCATATTCCTAGATTATAAGCTTAAGGTATTCCAAATAAAATCATGATGTGTTTATTAGAGCCCCTCTTTTTTTGGTGGGCTCTGAACTGCATTTTTATTCTCTGCCACCCATGAGTCTTCTAGAAGCTTTGCTGAGCTTGAACAAGCATATGCTTCAAGGCGAAATGTAGTGCCAACAGTCAGGCTCACTCCTCTGGGATCTTGGATCCACAGCCCTTATTGCATTGGTAGCTCTCCAGTGTACTTTGAAAATAGTCGTTTTTTAAATTATTATTGAGGTGAAATTCACATAAAATGAAATGAACTGTTTTAGAGTAAACAATTTAGTGGCATTCACAATGTCGTGTAACCACCACCTCTATCTACTTCAAAAACATTTCCATGTGTGCAAGAGGAAATCTCATACCCATTAACCAGTAACCTCATTGCCCCCTCCCCCAGCCCCTGGAAATCACTAATCTTCTATTTCTATGGATTTACCTATTTTGGATATTTCATAGAAATGGAACCATAAAATATGTGACTTTTTGTATCTGGCTTCTTTTGCTTAGCATAATGTTTTTGAAATTCATACACACTGCAGCATGTATCCGTACTTCATTCCTTTTTATGGTTGAATAATACTCCATATTACATATATATCATAACTTGTTTATCTATTCATCTGCTGATGGACACTTGAATTGTTTTCACCTTTTGGCTGCTGTTAATAGCACCACTCCAAACATGCATGTACAAACACAGGTTTTTGTTTTGTTTTGGCTTTTTTTTTTTTTTTTTTTTAGTTTTTCTATTTTCAGCAGGTGAATTATTTTACAACAAATCAGTCCACCACTGCCAGAAGAGCTCAAATTTAAATTTATACTTGAAAAAATACAATATAGAAAAAATTGATCCTGAACTAGTTACTAACTGGAAGGCTTATTCTTTAGAGTATAAAACAAATACTCAACTTCAAATAATTTGACAAACATTTGGAAACTGCTTTGTTGGTGCTTTTTTAAGACTATAAACTTTCCTTAGGGCTAAATACGGAAACAATTAGTAGTGTAAAAACCAACTCAGCCCTAGATACATATGCTGTACAAATTAAAATATGAAAATTCCCTTTTACACAAAAAATAAAAAGATAATCTTAAGTAGTTCCCCCTTTATTTCTCAAGCTAAAAATGCCTAGTTTTCAGCTATATGTTACTCCTACATTTAAAAATTAACATTTGACAGAAAAGAAATACCATCTTAACACAAGGAATATTAATTGGGCACAAGTAACCTAGATTCCCGGCCCAACTGAGAAGCTTATGCATAAGAATGATGAAAGCTAAATGTAAACTTTATAAAAGACTATAAAGTTTAAGAGGAATATGAAATAGAACTATGAAAACAGACTTGCCCAACAAAGAAGAGAAAGATGGTTATGAGACTGTGCCAGATGACTTTGGTTAATTCCTGAAAAGTCTAGAAATGTGAAAGTAGAATAAAGAAATTACAAGTGTAGAAATCTGATTTCACAGCTTATCTCATTACTCTACACCCACACTATTGAAACAAGTGCCAGGTTCATTTGAAAAACACAATATTAAACTATGATCACTTATATGGATTCCCATTTTAAAGTAAATAAAACTATCTCAGATGCTTTTCAACATCTTAAACTGAAAGTTTTAGTAGCCCAAGAAACCCACTGTTTATTTAGTCTCTAGTGAGAAAGGTATCGGGGATTAAGCAAAGCCCTTGGCCTTTTTGTGGCTCTCTGTGCCTCGATTTCTCCAATAATAAATTCCTTTTAATTTCTGGAACTGAAGACCCCATACAGGATGTTTGGGAGAAACTCGCAGTTGTGTACTACATATGCTAGTAAGAAAGAGAAATGAGCAAAATTATTTTTAATATAAAATGTCAGTGTTTTTGTTTCCTCCAGACTATATCCCCTAAAAACTCTAACCTTCTTTGTGATATACCAACTACTGGTTTTAAAAAGGGTAAGGGGCTTCCCTGGTGGCACAGTGGTTAGGAATCCGCCTGCCAATGCAGGGGACATGGGTTCGAGCCCTGGTTTAGGAAGATCCCACATGCTGCAGAGCAGCTAGGCCCGTGCGCCACAACTACTGAGAGTGCGCTCTAGAGCCCGCGCACCCAGAGCCGGTGCTCCAAGACGAGAGAGGCCACCGCAATGAGAGGCCCGTGCGCGGCAATGAAGAGTAGTTCCTGCTCACCGCAACTAAAAAGAAAGCCCTCGCACAGCAACGAAGACCCAACGCAGCCAAAAATAAATTAATTAATTAATTTAAGAACAAAAGAGGGAAAGAAAACATTCTTATTGTTCTGACTAATATCATAAAAACCAGAGGATAGAGATATCCTTCTTTTACTAAATCCTTTAGGAAAACATAAATACATTTTTAATGAAGTCAGGCATGTTTAACAGTAAATCAAGCTTTGATTTTCATATTCTCAGAAGCCTGCGTGCACACGGGCGGGGTTGGATTCGGGAAACATCCTTACTCCTGGGAATACGGGACCATTGGATAAACAGGGAGGTGTGGATCAGTGGTTAGGCATCCACCAAAGTTGCTTTTCTTTTCAAGGAATATGGTGGCTAAGGCCCCGGGCCATCCCAACTGGATGCCTTCTCCCCAGAACACAGTCCAAGCCCTTGCCTTCTGTCCTAGGGATTAGCCGACCCAAGTACTGGCCCCATAGGCCACAGAAGCCTCCGCTGCCCCTCAATCGGAAGCCAAACCCTGCAGCCACGGAGAAGGCAGCTGCCTCCTGCACCCAGGCTCACTCTAGGCTGCTCTCCCAGAGCACGCGGCATCCGCCTTCACTGCCCCGAATGGCCAGAACATGCAGCTTGGCGCCATGGTGATGTGAGCCTGGGAGTCCATCCAGTGGCTTGACCGCCTTCCTCCTCCTGGGCACCCACCCTGTTCCTCTGGTCTAAAGCCACAAGAATCTGATCCCCTCAATTCTCCCTCAACTCAAACTCTGCTCCTATTCCACCCCCCAACTCCTTTAACAGCCCCCCTTACGGGGAAATATATACATCTATATACCACATAGATATAGAAAGTCATGTCATATTCTTAGAGCACAAAGGAGCGAACTAGAACCACCAAGCAGGTGAATTCACATGCCACCCTGAAATATTAACAGATAGGCACCCCCTTCCTTCTCGACTCTTCCCTCCGGCACAGGGTCCCCACTCAGGCAGCTGGGCGTTCAGCACCATCTCCTCAGGATCGGTGTCCCAGAAGAAAGCAGAGACAACCGGGTCAATCCTTGGTCTTCGGGTTTCCAAAGCCTCCGGGGCCACAGGTGGACATCTGATGAGGGAAAGATCAGACAAGCACTTGGCACACCCCCTCCACCAACGCTGCGGGGCGGGACAGCGTCTCAGGACGGAGGGAGGCGAAGGGAAAGCCAGGCGTGGGTCGGTACCCTGGTCCCCAGGACAGCGCTCTCTCCCTTCACACGGGCCACACTGGGCACCCAAGGCCTCCAGCAGCAGCTCATCAAAAGGCACGGGCGCCAAGGAAAGGGAGAAAGCCACACCACCACCTTCTCAGCTGTGAGTCAGCCCTAAAGACTCCTAGAGACAACAAGCGCATTTGGAGGCAAAAACTAGGTCAGGACGGAAGTCAGAGAAGTCATTTTTATCTCCAAGTAAAACGCGTAGCCAAGGGAAACCCATATTACAATTGTAAAGGGGGAAAAAAAAATCACCTAAAAAAATCAAGTTGACTTTCAGGCTCGCAAGCGGGGCTGGAGCTGACAGGGGTGCCGTGTGCTCCACCTGTTTTCCTGCCAACAGCACAGAATTAGGGAACAGCACAACACCTAACAAAGTCTCCCTCGGGGGCTTAAGGAACACAGGGAGAAGCAATGCCGAGTCGGAGCAGCTCTCTTTATTTCCCTAATACAAAATTCGGCCTCAGCAATCATGTCTGGTCTTGAGGCACCGCCCAGAAGAAAAGCAAATGCAATTATAAGCACGTCACCTCGGCCTCAGCATCCAAACATCTGGAACGTTACAAGAGGTCATCGGAGAATAACCTGTGGAAACTTACACAAAGGGCTTGCCAGGAACAGCACAAAATTCAATAAGCTAATCAAACGGAGACAGCACGTGATCGTTACTGCTGTCAGCAGAGTTGCTCATACAACTCCACAGATCTCTTCAAGAGAACTTGAAGAGTATTTTAAAACCACAACTTGAAGTATTTTAAAACCAAATACAGAGCAAGTGTTGGTGAGGATGCAGAAAACTGGAACGATCACACAGCGTCAGCGGGAGGATGAGGTGGTGCCACCACTTTCAAAACCTGTTTGGCAGTCTCTCCTAAAGCTAAACCCTACAACTCAGCAATTTCACTCCTGAGTATATATGAAGAGAAATGAGTACAAAAAATTATGTACAGAAATGTTCGTAACAGTATTACCCATAAGAGCCAAAAACACTGTAAATGATCCAAACGCCCCTCAACAGCAGAAGGGAAAAAGTACAGATCATCCATCCAATAGAATATCTCACAGCAACGAAGAAAGAACTCCGCGTGTCGTATGCTACAGACATAATGCACAGCTAAAGAAGTCACACAGGAGAACAGACCCTGTGATTCCGTTTACACAAAGTTCAAGCACAGGCGAAAAGCTTCTATGGTGATAGAACAGTGTTACCTTGGAGTATGGGAGGGCTGGGCAGAAGCACACCCACTGGGGTCCTGGAAATATTCTATACCTTGAGGTGGACTGTGGTTACACAGACATACATATGTGCAAATTCATTGCGCTATACATTTAAGATCTGTGTATGTAAGTTATAACTCAATATAAAAGTAAACTTTAAGCAAATCCCATAACACATTCACCACAAGGATGGCCTGTTATTGTCAGCATTAAACAGCCCCTCCCTGTATCCTTAGGGTACAATGGTGAGTGAAACAGAAAGGACCCTTGTCTTTAGAAGCATAAACTGGAAAACAGACACAAGAACACAGACAACCAGTTAATGAGTACACAGAGGGGGGAAACACACAAAAACAGGATGCGATAGTAGAGCGACATGGAATAAACACCAACAGTCAATACCTCCATCAGGGACAACGTCAGGCTGACTTTTTTTTTTTGTGGTACGCGGGCCTCTCACTGCCGCGGCCTCTCCCGCCGCGGAGCACAGGCTCCGGACGCGCCGGCCCAGCGGCCATGGCTCACGGGCCCAGCCGCTCCGCAGCACGTGGGATCCTCCCGGACCGGGGCGCGAACCCATGTCCCCTGCATCGGCAGGCGGACCCCCAACCACTGCGCCACCAGGGAAGCCCAGGCTGACTTTTGTGCGCAATTAATCTATCGTTTACAGGCATGTGTGACAGATTTATTTCATTTTCCGGCAAGCATCTTAACTTAATCATGGTATTTGGTAGAATTTGGGGTCTAATTCTGTTAATTCCACTCCTGGGAAGTGTCATCTGATAATATAAAATGTGCACTCATAAAAGCCTTCAGTGTTTGCTGCGGTTAAAATTTACATCGATAAATTCCCATTTCATTAATCCAACTGACTAACAGCCATCCAGGCCTGAAGTCAAGGAATCATGGGTTACTTTCTGCCACAGAAGCCCCGTATAAATAAGCTGCATCTCCCAGAACCGTGGCCATCATCATCTGGGAAACATCTCCCGCGAGGAGCAGCATAGGGAATGGACATAGTAAGATCCTTAAATGACTTATCACCTGAACCTTGGCTTCCTCATTTGCTATATGGTGGAAAATAGGGCACATCTTTACAGAGTTACTGCAACAGTAAAAACAAGATAACAGTCATTGGACGGTGGATGCCATGTGGTCGGCCACCAGGTCTATTCTGTTTCATCTCTGTGTGCCCAGCCCAATCACACAGCAGAAATACCATAAACACATCTCTGTGGTGGTTAATCTTGTGTGTCACCTTGGCTGGGCTATGGTGCCCAGATGTTTGGCCAAATACAAGTCAGTCTAGATGTTGCTGTAAAGGCCTTTCTTAGATGTGATTAACATTCATAATCAGTAATTCATAATTAGTAATTTTAAGTAAAGCAGTAATGTGGGTGTGCCTCACCCAATCAGTTGAAGGACTTCAGGGCAAAGAATGAGGTTTCCCAACAAGGAAGGAATTCTGTCTCAAGACTGCAACATAGAAACCCTGCCGGAGTTTCCAGCCAGACAGCCTGCCCTACAGATTTCAGACCTGCCAGTCCCGTCTATCCTGAGCCAATCCCACGAAATAAATAAATCAGTCGAAAGAGAGAGAGGGAGGGAGGGAGGGAGGGAGAAAGAAGACATACTCACACACACACACACACACACACACACACACACACACACACACATCCTGCTAGCCCCTTTCTCTGCAGAACGCTGACTAATACATACATTGAGTAATGAGTAAAAATTAGTAAACATAAAGCACCCAGAACCATAAAGAGTTTACAGTAAACGCACAAAACAATGTTACAGCCTTACCTCCTTCCTCTTTACTTGGTTAATTTCCCACTGTGCTGAAGATATGCACTGATTTGTGTGTATCTCATACTTTAAGTATTAAAACCAGCTACAATATATGTATTGCCTGCTTACTAGGAGTCCAGCACTGCACTGACCAGATTACAGGAGAGGACGCAGCACAGAGTGTTGGTTCCCTATTGCCACACCGACACTACAGAACGAAACCCCAGATCCCAGTGGCTCATGACCCCATTCATCGTCCAGGGCACACGCCTGCACGTTCACTGAGGCACCGAGTCCAGGTGGGTTCGGGTCTGTTCCGGGTCTCACTCTGGGGCCACGGCCATGGGGGTGGCAACTCCAGGGCACTTCTTCTCAGTGAGGCCCCCCTGAGCTTGAGCCCAGCACACAGCCCGTTCAAGCCTCCACCTGCGTGCCCTCCACCTGCGTCCCCTTCGCTGATGTTCAGACTCACCAGCCAAGGCGAGTCACGTGGCGAGTCACATTGGCCACGTCCAGCATCAAGGCCAGGAGGAGTGTGCTCCCCAACTAGGCGCCACGGCCACAGTGTGAAGTATGATGCCATAACAGGGGCCGAAAAAGGGGACTCAAGTATTCAATCTACCGTGAATACCTTGTCCAAAGTCACAGAACAGCCAGTTAAAAAAACCAGGACCAGGTCCACTGGACTCCAGGTCTGCCTACCTGACTGTTCTAATTCTTCTAAAACAAACAGCTATAAAAAGGCAGTGAGTCTCAGCCGCACTAGCAGGAGTTACTGCAATTACCGTTATACTTTTTTCAGTCAACTATGGCCCCCAAGGAGCACCCCACCCCAATCCCGTAAGTACCTTAAGGTTCCTAACAAGAGTGCCCCCCGCCAGGGGCACTGGAGTTAACACTGGCCACCGTTAACTGTGTCCAACCAGTTTAAGATGTTCCAGATCCCACTCCACTACAGTCGATGTTCCAGGTGGAATTCTACCAGGGGAACAAAGCAGGTACTCAAAAACCAACAGTTGAACTAAAGTAAAAATCGCTGGTCTTATTAAAACCTATGAATGCCTGAGGGACTAAAATAATCTTAGATATGTCAGATGTTCTTCTTAGTGAAGTTGCCAACCATTTCTCTGTACACTGAGTTCTTCTATGCACTTCCACTCTACCTTTGGTTCATATGAAAACAGAGAGACCCAACACTGAATCTCACCAGGAAGGAAACCAGAAGTGCTATGGAGAACCGTGCCTGGCTCCCATTCCTGGCCCCAAAGGGAGAGAGCAAGGCAGGCGAGGCTCCACCTACCACCCAATTCTCCATGTGCTAAGTCAACCCACCCAGCCCTCAGTCTGCCTTCAGGCTAAATGATGAGAAAACTGCTGGTCAATTACCCCTGGACAACCACATTTTAGTGGATAAAACACCACGCCAGTTTCCTCAAAGACAATCTTCTATTTCATACATAATTTCAGTTATAAACGCACCTATTTTTACTACATCAGGCTAAACAAGTTATTCTAAAGAATAAAAAGTAAAGATCACAGCCCATAAACATTTTTTTCTTGGAAAGGTTCGCATAGAAAAAAGAGGCGGCTCATGGCTGAGCTGGACCTTCGCAATCTCAGTGCATCCTGGGTGATGCTGTGTCCCCTCCACGCCCTGCCCTGCTCCATCCTCGCTGCCTCTGCTTCCCCCTCCTCCATCCCACCTTCCCCTCCACAGCTCACCAGACATTTCTTCATAAGCTCTCGTCAGAGCATAGAACTCTCCTCCTCAAAGCAACGACGGCTCCCAAAAACATACACGCTCCACGGCAGTGCCCTCACTTCCCCAGCGGCCAGATCCTGCGCTTCTCCTCCAGACTCAGCTCCCACCGTGGCCACCTTCGTAGCCCAAGCAGCGGGCACACACCTGGCACCCAGAAGGTACCCAAGTGTTTGTTGTCGAGTGAATAAATGTGACTGTCCAGACTCATTTCCTACTAAATAAAGCTCTCTCCCATCACCTGTATTTACCAAGTTCTCCCACTGCTCCTCGAAAGCAGTACGGACTCTCTCTCTCCACACCTTTGCTCATGCCAGGCTGAATCTCAGCCTGGAAGGACCATTCCATCTATTTTCTACTCATCAAAATCCTTATTTCAGGCCAAGCTCAAATATCAAGTTTCAGGACTTCTCAGATTTTTCTCTTGAAATCATTTTATCTCTGTTTGGAACTGATTTCCTATTCTAAGTACTTTGCATTATTGTTTATCTGTCTGTCTCTCCATTACAGAGAACTTAAAAGTAGAGCCTTAAAAAAATACATCTTTGTATCTTCCTTGTGCTGATTTAGCACAATATTTTTCAGACAGTAATACATTAAAAAATATTTACTACATAAAATCTCAGGCTGCTGCAGAATTCATAAATTATTCTTCTATTTGCATCAACTAAAAAATAATTTTATGCTATACATGCTATACATTTAAGTAGAAGAAAATCTCATGACTATAAACGCTATAACACCTAGTTATATCCCACAAGTATAACAAAACCTTGATTATCTGGTACCTTCCCCCAAGAAGGTAATAAACCAACAAAGATCAAAATCCCACTTACATCCACACTGCAAAAACAAACGAACGAATATACAACAAACAGCACACACAAAACTAAAAAGGCCTTAATGGTCTTCGGAAATCATATTCTAGATCTACTGTTATTTTATCAACTAAACAACTTGGCTGATATAAGTCTCCCACATCAGATTCTGTTTTTCATTGCAAGTTGTACTATGATTTTTCAGTATATTTTTGTAAACATGATTTGTAGGTGGTTACTAGATGAAATTTCAAATACTAAAAAGATGGCTGACAAACTATTTTCATGAACGAGGTTAATTCAGAATGCATGAATCAAGTACAAAAGTCAAGTCTAGAACTAATTTTTTTTTAAGTAACTTAGAAAAAGAAACCAGTGAGACAATAAGATGGCTGCCACTGGCTTCCACACCATCTGTGACTGAGTTGACGTGATTAAAACATGAAGGGGAATTTACCTAATTAAAATTAAGTACAAGTTGTTTTATGTGATTAGCTCTCTCCTTCACACTCCTGGGCCCCGTAACTAAATGCCCTGGTGACGACGGCTCTTCTACACAGCTGTCATTTTAATGGTTAATGGAAATAGATTTCAGTAAATTCAACAAATTACTGTCCACCACCAATTCTGAACCCATGTCAATCCCATTTAACAACGAGAAGAGCCATTATTAATTTGTCAGCGCTTTAATTTCCCTAAATGCATTTAATTGATTTTTCATTACTCATTAGGTATTAACATCATCTTCTCTTAATAACAAAGTACAACAAAATTCACCATCATAAAAGCTCACTATTTTTAAAGCCGTACCTTTTAGAAACAGATTAGATGGGGATCTGTGTGTTCAACAGCTAATTTCACTGTTATTATGAAGACCATAATAACTAGAGGCTGAAGAGAACTCCCACCTTGGGGAGGGAGGGGGAAGGGGGTAGCATCAGATGTGGCAGAAAACAGCAAACAGAGCAAGACTGTTTACCCCCCCAGAGCAACGCAGCATCAAACTAAATAGCAATGCGTGCCGTTTTTATTAGGCGTCCAGAGCATCAAGATCCTGGTGACGGATAACAATTCCAAGGTGGTCAGACCTTTTTATGTGGAGGGGTGGGGGGCGGGCTACGCGGGCCTCTCACTGTTGTGGCCTCTCCCATTGCGGAGCACAGGCTCTGGACGCGCAGGCTCAGCGGCCATGGCTCACGGGCCCAGCCGCTCCGCGGCATGTGGCATCTTCCCGGACCGGGGCACGAACCCGCGTCCCCTGCATCGGCAGGCGGACTCTCAACCACTGCGCCACCAGGGAAGCCCGGTCATACCTTTAAGTCTTTATTTAAACTCCCGCAGTCATACCTACTTTCTTTTGGTTTCACAATAACAATAACCACCCACCACAGGAAAAGCTAGCACCTCCTACGTGTTTGCTAGGAGCAAGATACTGTTCTCACTGCTTTGCATCCACTGTTCCATTTCATACTCACAAGACCTCGCCACAGAAGTGCTCTATTCCCCCAGCGTGTAAACGAGGCAACCGAGGAGCAGAGGTGAGGTCACTTACCCAAGGCCCCAAGTTTGTCAACGGTGGAACCGGATTCAAAACCGACCCGTGGACTCAGACCCAGGTCCTATGGAAAAGGTAGTTTCCCCCAAAGTGTAAGGGGCCCTCAGTGTGGGACAAACAAGACCCACCCCAGAGAGAAATGGGAGGCCCAGGGAATCACTCAGATGGCAGTTAAGATTTTGAAAACATAATGCTAGATATTTAGAAAATGTTTAAGCAGCTTAAAAGTAGCTGATGCTTACTATTCCTTCATGAAGGACAACCAAATGTTAGTTTGTAAAACATTTAAATTGACTATACGTTCACCCACTGTGTGTTAGTATCAAACACATTTTCATTTGTCCAATGAAAATATGAGTCATATAAAACAGAAAATAGGGCTTCCCTGGTGGCGCAGTGGTTGAGAGTCCGCCTGCCGATGCAGGGGACGCGGGTTCGTGCCCCGGTCCGGGAAGATGCCACATGCCGCGGAGCGGCTGGGCCAGTGAGCCATGGCCACTGAGCCTGCACGTCTGGAGCCTGTGCTCCGCAGCGGGAGAGGCCACAGCAGTGAGAGGCCCACGTACCGCAAAAAAAAAAAAAAAAAAACAAAACAAAAAAAAAGAAAAACCAGAAAATACAGGAACTTAACCAGGAACTCATTAATTGTTTAGTCATTAAATGCATAGAACCAGAATCAATATATTTCAAATTCTTTCCTTAAGGAATCTTCAGTTCCATTGACTTCTGCAAAGTTAGGGATGGTCAACAGCTTCTTAATGTCAGAATAATTAAGCACAACATTCCAATTCTGGGTACAATGCAAAAATGATCCAAAAGTGCCTTACTTGACCCAAACCATTCCAGGACCCAGAGGCAATCCAGGCCTCTCTCATCTCCCTGTCCTCTCATCATTAGAGAAAGAATCTGGGGCTTCCCTGGTGGCGTAGTGGTTGAGAATCCGCCTGCCAATGCAGGGGACATGGGTTCAACCCTGGTCCAGGAAGATCTCAAATGCTGCAGGGCAACTAAGCCCATGTGCTGCAACTACTGAGCCTGTGCTCTAGAGCCATGAGCCACAACTACTGAGCCCACGTGCCACAACTACTGAAGCCCGCACGCCTAGAGCCCGTGCTCCGCAACAAGAGAAGCCACCACAATGAGAAGCCCACACACCACAACGAAGAGTAGCCCCCATTCGCCGCAACTAGAGAAAGCCCACACACAGCAACGAAGACCCAATGCAGCCAAAAATAAATAAATAAATAAAATTTATTTTTTTAAAAAAAGAATCTGAGATAAGGACGATGAATGAAACTATTTCCTTTATAGCACAGTATATAATGGAACCGGTCTTACTAATGGAACACATCTTGCCTGAGAAGACAAATTTGGTGCTGGTTTATCTTTCTGAGCAGAAAGCAATGCAAGTACCCTTTTTTGAAAAAAAAGGCCATCAGGCAGAGATCTCATCTACTTCTCCACTAATTCCCACTAATCTTAAAGTGATTTCCACACTTTTTCCATTCTTTTTCAGTGCCCAAAGAATTACTTTGAGATAATCCAAAGATAGTTCCCTGGCTGAGGGCTACTGGGCACTGCTGCAAGTGATTGAAACTGGGAGACCAGATGGCCACAACCCTCCCCTTCAGGCAGGACGAGCACTGACCACAGGCATGGTGCCACAGAGCAAAGGGCACACTAGCTTAGCTCCACGTGCCCACAGAGGGACCGCAGCAGCTCCCTCCCCTTTATTCTCTATGCATGTGAGCTTAGACTTTTGTCTCCACATTTTTAGAATTAAATGAATCCACACCAGCAAAATAAATTCTACTGCAGTTTTTACCTTGGTCAGATACATCTGTACCCAAGAGCTAAAGGATACTGCTTGCTTGCAGGGTAACTCTCAAAGCTTTTCAAGCAAAAGGGGGGGAAAGCAAATACAGAAAGTGAATGAAAGCTAAACAAAAAATATATGAGTGTGGTCAACATGGCATGGACTCTTTTCTCTGTGCCCCTTCCACCTAAGTACAACTATAAACCCTGGAAACAAAGCAAAAGTCAACCACGGCAGAATTCTGAAAGGTGGAAGGCAGAGGAAGGCGGAGGAAGGTACATGGTTAGGGACCCTAGGACTGAAGGAACAACAGAGCAGCATGGTGCCTTAGGATCTCCTCCCAAACGCAGAAGGCGGCCCAGGCCTGGCATTTCCTGATTCTCCACCTAGCAACAGAAGGCAGCGCAGGTAGGTGCATTCCTCCCCTGAATCGAAAGGACAACACCACGCGAGCCAAGCAAGGGGGACTGATGGGAACCCTTGCTGACAGTAAGCGGCCAGTGGAAGCCTTCTCCTCCCAGTCAAGTGAGAATACCAACCTCCACAGAGAAACACAGGGGGAAGGGGGAGATGGCTCCAACAAGGGCAATTCCACCACAAAAGTACCTGGAACACCCCCAAGATTCCCCTCCCCACCTAGAGGGACCAGGGAGCCAGGGAGCACAGCTTAGAGGGACCTTCCCCACAACAACGTCGAGCCTCTGTTTCCATGGACTGGAGACTCCCTTCCCCGTCAAGAGACATTGGGCATCTGGGCAATACCAGTAACGTGAATCTCAACACAACAAACAGCCAGACACAGGGAGAGTCACTGTCCCTACGAGCCAGAGATACTCTTCCCCCATCTAGAGGTGCAAGGGGTCCTGGCCTGAGGCCAGGAAGCTACTTCTGCCCCCTCAGGCGGCACCAGCAGGGACCAATGTGAGCCCCAGTGGCACCAGATCATTAAGCAGGCTTCAAAATTAAATTACCAATGGAACCACAGCCCACAAAAGTAGGCCAGGATCTGTGTTCTAAACCGAAACAGTATGACTGCCTTCCAGAATAAAAGATGTAAATAGAATTTAGAAACTCTTAACATAATGGCCAAAATATCCAGAATACAATGGAAAACATCACTCATCAGACCAAGAGCCAAGAAAATCACAACCTGGGTGAGAAAAACCTATCAACTGGCACCAACCCACAGTGAGATAAATAAGATGCTGGGATTATCTGACAAGGATTTTAAAGCAGCCATGATAAAAATGTTTCAACAAGCAACTAAAATTTTTCTTAAATGAACTGAAAACTATAATAACAGAAATAAAAATCACAGTGGATGGGCTCAGTAATAAAGTGGGGATGACAGAGGAAAGAATCAGCAAACATAAGGACAGAACAATAAAATTTACCCAGTCTGAACAAGAGAGAGAAAAATAAACTGAAAAAAAAATTAACAGAGCCTCAAGCACCTGTGGGACAATAAGAAAAGGTCCAACCATTGTATTTTTTGGAGTCCTAGAAGAACAGGAGAAAGAGAGTGGACTGAAAGAGTGTTTTAAGAAATAATGGCTGAAAACATCCCAAATTTGGTGAAAGACATAAATTTACAGAATCGAAAAACCAATGATTTCCCAAGAAGATAAACTCAAAGAAATCCACACCAAAACACATCATAAACTTCTCAAAACTGAATACCAAGAAAAATCTTGAAAGTAGCTAGAGAGAAACAATAGATTACCTATAAGGAAACACCAATTTGGATACTCATCTGAAACCATGGAGGCCAGAAAAAAGTGTTGAAAGAAAAGAACTGTCAACTGCAAATTTTTTATCCAGCAAAACTATCCTTCAGGAATGATAGATAAATAAAGACATTCTCACATGAAGGAAAACTAAAACAATGTGTTGCTAGAAGACGTACCCTTAAAGAATGGCTAAAGGAAGTTCTTCAAATACAGAGAAATCATAAAAAAAAAAAAAAAGAATCTTAGATGAAATGGACCAGTTCTTCAAAAACCACAAACTACCACAACTCAACCAATACAAAAGAGGGAATCTGAACAGCTCTATAACTATTGAAGAATTTAATTCAGAAGGTAAAAACCTCCCCAAAAGGAATCACCAGGCCCAGATGGTTTCACTGGAGAATTCTACCAAATGTTTAAAGAATTAACACTGATTTTATACAATCTCTTCCAAAAAATAGAAATTGAGGGAACAACTCTCAGCTCATTTTAAGAGGCCAGTATTATCCTGTTACCAAAACCAGACAATGATAGTACAAAAAAGAAAAAATAATATAGACCAATATCTCCTGTGAATTTAGTCACAAAAATCATCAAGAAAATATTAGCAAACTGAATCCAACAGTGTATAGAAAGAATTATACACCATGACCAAGTAGGATTTATTCCAGGTGTACAAAACTAGTCTGACATTTGAAAAATCAATCAATGTAATCCACTATATAAACAGACAAAAGAAGAAAAATCATATAAATTGATGCAAAAAACAGCATTTGACAAAATCCAACACCCACTCACGACAAAAACTCTCAGCATGTTAGAAGCAAAGAGAAACTTCCTCAAACTGATAACGAGTACCTACAAAAAATCTACAGCAAACATCATACTTAATGGTAAAAATCTAGATGCTTTCCCTCTGAGACCAGGAAGAAGTCAAGGAGGTCTGCCCTCAGCACTTTTACTCAACATAGTAGTTGAAGTTCTAGCCAGCTCAATATGGCAAGAAAAGGAAATAAATCTGGATTGGAAAGGAAAAAATAAAACTCTCCCAATTTACATATGACATGATTTACTATGTAAAAATTCCCAAGGAAACTACACACACACACAAAAAAAAACACCTCTTGGAAATAAATTCAACAAAGCTAGAAGCAAGATCAACACACAAATATCAATTGCATTTCTATATGGTAACAAAGAGCTTGTAGTAACCAAAATTAAAAACACAATACCATTCATAATCTCTCCAGAGCAAATGAAATATTTAGGTATGCACCTAACAAAACATGTATGGGATTTTTATGCTGCAAATTACAAAATGCTGGTGAAAGAAATCAAAGAAGATCTAAGTAAATAAAGAGACATATCATTTTCATGGGCTGGAAGACTCAACATAGTAAAGATGTCAATTCTCTCCAAATTGATCTAATGCAACTACCATCAAAACCCTAACAAGTTTTTTTTTGTAGACATAAATAAGCTTATTCTAAAATTTTCATTAAAAGGCATAGGATCTACCATAGCTAAAACAATCTTAGAAAAAAAAAGAATAATGTAATAGGAGGAATCACTCTACTGGTTATGAAGACTTACTATACTGCTACAGTAATCGAGACAGTATGATAGCAGCAGAGGAGCACACACATTCATCAAAGGAACAGAGGAGAAACGCAAAAATACATCCAGAAATAGACACAAAAATATGTCCAGCAGGGACCTGACAACAGTGCACAGGCAGAGCTCAGAGATAGTGCAGATCCAGTTCCAGACCACTGCAATAAAGCGAACATCACAATAAAGCAAGTCACACATATTTTTTGGTTTCCCAGTGCATATAAAAGTTATGTTCACACTATACTGTAGTCTACAGTGTGAAATAGCATTAGTTCTAAAAACACAGTGTATATACCTTAATTTCAAAATACTTTATTGCTAAAAAATCATCTGACAGTGCAGGACTGATATAAAGCTTCAATCTGTAAAAAACACAGTATCTGTGAAGCACAGTAAAGCAAAGTGCAATAAGACAAGGTATGCCTGTAAAAGTAATTTGACGGAGGAAGGGGAGCCTTTTCAACAAATGATGCTGGAATAATTGGACATCCATAGGCAGAAAAATCAACTTTACTCTAAACCGTACATCTTATACCAAAATTAAGTTAAGATGGACCATAGGTTTAAATGTGAAACATAAAACTGTAAGTTTCCTTTTTTAAAAAACAGAATAAAATCTTTGGGGTCTAGGGCTGGGCAGAGTTCCTAGGCTTAAACTAAAAGCATAGTCACATAGAAGAAAAAAACTGATAAATTGGACTTTATCAAAATTAAAACATTTGTTCTGTGAAAGACTCTGTTAAGAGGATAACAAGATAAGCTACATGTCTGTGGTTTGCAAACCACATATTTGAAAATGAATTAGTATCTAGAATATGTAAAGAACTTCCCAAAGTCCATGGTAAGAAAACAAACAAGCCACAATTTAAAAATGGGCAAGAGACATGAACAGACTTTTCTCCAAAGAGGAAATAAAAGATGGCAAACAAGCACATGCAAAGATGTTCAACGTCATTCACAATAAGGGAAATGCACATTAAAACCAGAATAAGATATCACAACACATTTATCAGAATGGCTAAAATGGAAAATAGTGACAATACCAAATGCTGCTGAGAATGCAGAGAAACTAAATCGTTCATACCTTGCTGGTGGGAATATAAACCAGCCACGCTGTGACACAGCTGGGTAGTTAAATAAATAAATAAATAAATATGCAATTACCATACAACCCAGAAATTGTACTCTTGGGCATTTATCTCAGTGAAATGAAAACTGACATTCACAGAAAAACCTGTACATGAATGTTATGGGCTGACTTGAGTTCTACCTATTTCTAAATTCATATGTTGAAGTTCTAACCCCCAACATCTCAATATATGACTATATTTGGAGATGGTGTCCTTAAAGAGGTAATTAAGGTTACATTAAGTTATTGGGGTGGGCCTTAATCCAATGTGACTGCTGCTCTAATAAGAAGAGAAATTTGGACACAGATACACACAGAGGGAAGACCATGTGATGACACAGGGAGAAGATGGAAATCTACAAGCCAAAGAGACAGAAAGAAGAAACCAACCCCACCAACACCTTGATCTCAGACTTCTAACTTCCAGAATTACAATAAAATAAATTTCTGTTATTTAAGCCATCCAGTCTGTGGTACTTTGTTATGGTAGCCTAGCAATGAACATTCAGCTTTATTTGTAATAGCCCCAAAATGAAACTACCTAGGTACCTTTTAAACAAACTGTGGCACATCACCACCATGGAACACTACTCAGCGGTATAAAGGAACAACCTACTGATGCAACAATCTGGATTAATAAGCAGGGAATTCAGCTGAGTGAAAAAAAGGCCAATCCTAAAAGGTTACATACTGTATGACTACACTATGTGTCTTGAAATAACAAAATTATGGAAATGGAGAACAGATTAATGGTTGCCAAGCGTTAAGGATGATGGGGGCGGGGGGGGCGGGGGACCAGTGAGTGGTTATAAAAGGTCAACATGAGGGATCCTTGTGGTGACGGGACTTCAGAATCTTGACTGTGGTCGTGATACGTGAATCTACACATTTGATAAAATTTCACAGAACTGGACATACAGACACAAATAAATACAGGTCAAAGTGGAGAAATCTGAACCAGATCAGGGGGCTGCACCAATGCCAACGTCTTGGTTGGGATGTTGTACTATAGCTTTGCAAGATGTTATCATTGAGGAAAACTGGATAAAGGGTACATAAGATCTCTATTATTTCTTACAACTGCCTGTGAGTCTACAATCATCTCAAACTAAAAAGCTAAATCATGCCAAGAGGAAATGTGTGTATTGCCCAGAGAAGTAAAACTGAGACATTACCCCGCTGGACCAGGGTGGGTGTGGTAAGGATTAAAGAAGAAGTGTGAACAAAGGGAATCTGAACTCTTCGCCAAAGAAAAGGTGTACATCTTCATCAAGTCTGTATTATTTTATTACTATTCTCTGTAACCACCCACACAGGAGGCAAAGACAGGCATATACCTCATTCTATCGCACTTTGCTCTATTGTGCTTTAGATACTACATTTTTTACAAAGTGAAGGTCTGTGGCAACCCTGCATCAAGCAAGTCCATCGGCACCATTTTCCCAACAGCATTATTGTTTATTTAAGGTATGCACATTGTCTTTACCTCCACAGTGATTTCTATTTTGCTTTTTTATTTGGAGTGATAAATCCCTTCGAGGCATTTCAGCCAAAGAGGGAAGTTCTGGTACAACTGTGGACTAACATGCTAATGAGCGCCACGTCCGCAGCTGGCACGGCATCAGCTGCTACTTTCTAAACTGCATCATTTGTTTTCCTTGGAGAGCCAATGCCTGCCATCAGTAGAGATGAAGGAGTTGGCCGTGCACAACGCTTTGCACTGTGTCCAGAAGAATAACACACTGTCTTTGGTGTCATGCTCAGGATGGAGGACAAGTCACCGGGTGATGAGAAGGGCTCTGGCCCCAAACAACAACCCGGGATGCCTTGGGATGGCAAAAGTGAGACAGAGAAAAGTGTTGAAGTTTTGATAGTGCTTCTGGTCATATCTCTTGCTACTCATCTGTAGAACTCAGTAGAACCTAGTCAGTTTGGCTTATTCACCATCCCCCAGACCAGGGAAGGCAACCTACGCTGGGGCCCCATGCTCTGCTGTCATGGTCTGGAAATTGTCAATAGTTTTTTAACGAGAGACCCCACCTTTTTATTTTGCCCTCGGTCCTGCTAACTATATAGCTGTTCCTACTTCAAACGCATCTTATACTACCCCCTCACCTCCCTTCCCCACAAAACTGTCAGGACATTCTTACAGAATGCTTCCCACTTCATCACTGCCTCTCAGAATTCTACCAGTTACCTGAATATCAAATAAAAATCACACCTCTTCCCTGAGCATCCCAGCCTAATGTCTTGTATCACTTATTACCTATAAAATTATTCCAGTAATCAATCATACACCGCACTGCGACACTGTTGACAACACATTGATTACATTTTCTTTTGTCATCTCCTTTTTCACGTGTTTTTGTCCTGGATCCAAAACAGAGTAAAAGTCAGTGGGGGCAGAGAACACGGTCTCACATGGCCCTGTCTGATGGAAATGACTATGGTGGTTAGAAATGTTCTGTATCCCTGCTGTCTCACAGGGTAACCACAGCTATCATAGCCGCGATCACCTGAAATGTGTCTAGTGCAGCTAAGGAATTGAATGTTTTATTGTGTTTCACTTTAATTCACCTGAATTTACATGTGCGCTAGTGGCTACTGTCTTAGACAGTACAAGTCCAATGCTGCTATGTAGCTTTCCGGTACACAGACATTGTTGTTTTGATTTTTCAAGAACTTAACACTCAACTTCATGGACCTATAGAAGATCAATCGACTTTTTTAAGGAAAGAAGTTTTCAGTGAGTTATATCCTAAATCTCCCTGCTGCTTAAACTATTCCTGGTAGGTAAACACAGTCTACTAATATTATTTAATCTAAAGGAATGAATGTAACGCTCTAACTGCTTGAATTAATACTGGGGAGTTATGTGGTCTCAAATTTAAGATATCTATGTATAATTTTCTTTGTTTTACAGACCTCTTCAAACTATCTTTCCGTATCCTAAAACTTTAACAGAAGCACAGCTCATTACTGCACAAATGAGAAAAGAAACAAGCCAAATAAAACCCATGAAATATTGCCTAGCACTCTTAGCTTGCACAGTAGAATGCTCTTCTGATGGGGCTGCAGCCTCAGAGACCCATGAACCACATACTTGGGGGATCCCACTGTATTTCCGACCTGAGAGGTACGAGAACCTCACTGGGACCACCTCCACATACAGATATGAGCTCCTTTCTCCTTCCTCCTTTGTTTTTCTAAACACACCTTGGCCCACACGAGGCTGGCCTTCAGCCGCTGCGCATGGGTGATTTCTAGGAGAGCCAAAACTGACAGATGGATTTCGAGCTCTTTGAAATGCTTCCATACTGTTCTTGACCTTTTCTCTGTTTTAAACTGTTCTGTATTAGGAACTTCCTTTATTGCTACAGGACTCTGGCCTCCAAAATTGATATTAATCATAAACTAACGAATTCACTCATCTCTCCACGTATCCAAGAATTTCTGTATTTAAATGTTAAGCTAGTTAAAAACCCAAATGGCTCCAAGTTTCCATACATAGGGCATACAATGTCCCAGGCTCCAAGAGTTTTTATTATTCTTAAGCAAAGTATGTCCTCCCCTTTACTAGAATCTGTCATACAAGCAGACCCCAGTTTCACCTCAGCCTGTCTCTATCAGACACTTACACACCAAAAATGCATGTCAGAACGAACCTCAAAAGGGACTGGCACAGCATTCCTATGTAGTAATCACATGTTCTTGAACCCTCAGGTGTACTTTTACAAGTCTTTGTCCTAGTGGGGCTGTATGAGTCAGCTGAAGTCACCACAACAAAATATCACAGAATGGGGAGCTTCAACACGAGAAAGGTATTTTCTCACAGTTCTGGAGGCTGGGAAGTTCCAGATCAATGCACCAGAAAATTTGATTTCTGTTAAGAGCTCTCCTCCTGACTTGCAGATGGGCCTCCTTCTCACTATGTCCTCACAAGCCAGATAGAGAGAATAAGCTCTCTGGCGCCTCTTTTTATAAGGGCACTAATTCCATCATGAGGACCCCATCCTCATGATCTCATCTAAACCTCACTACCTCCCAAAGGTCCCATTTTAAAATACCATCACACTGGGGGGTTTGAGCTTTCAACAAATTAATTGGGGGGGAGGGGGGAATGACATAATTCAGTCCATAGAAGGGACAGTAGTAATAAAGAGGGAAGTTAAATAGTGAAGAGTGGCCCCAAAGAAGCAAATGATACAACCTTAAAAGCTCTTGACAACCTCTCACTCTACGTGCCTTCTCCCCATCACTGAAAAACAAAGTGTGACTTACTTGCTATAAGTGCAAAATCCCAAGTCTTGAGGCAAAATGATGTCTCTCTGGATCCTCGCTTTACAATAAATTTCTTTGAGTCATAAAAATTTGCAAATCTGCACATGGCAGAAACTATGCCTCACAACTCGAGGATAAAAATAATTATAATCATGTTCTATTCACATGGAAAGTCTGTTTAACCTATCTTCTCATTTAGCCAGCTGTAGCTTTAAAAGCCATTTGGAGGGTATCTCCATAAGCATACAGTCTCCCTCCGATGTTCCTGAAATCGAAGCTCCTCTAGGGAACCAACAAAACACAACGTCTCGGGAAGCCCTGTGCTTTATGGGGCACTTCTATTCCTGTATTTCAGAAAGAGGTTCAGAATTCCTCATTAGCAAAACCAAAACCGTAGAAAAATCACCAGGCACCCCAACGCTAATAGAAATGGATATAATGAACTCGTAACTCAGCTCACACCAGGCAGCAACATGACTCTTCTAACCACAGATCAAATTAGTTGACGAGTGGCTTTACCTTTGACTCTCGGGAAGAGATGACCATTCTGATTGTTTCCTTTGGTCACTTCCAATCTGTATCTGCCCTATGCCATTTCCTGTAATAAACTGGGCACAGAAGGGATCCTGGAAGATCTCAAAGTACCACGTGACCAAGAATCATTTTCTTCCTGCTTCTGTAGGTTCTTAGACTTAGCAAGTAGCTTTTCTAACTGGTTTTTAGGATACTTGACTCTGACTCCACTCTGAGACATCAATTGCAGGCTGAACATCCTCAGTGAGCCCCCTCCTTCACTGCCTAAAGAAGAAAGTCCCGACTCCCCCTCTGGCATTTAGGGACCTCCACAAGCACCTGCTCATCAACCTCCTTACTGTCCTCTCCAGCCACGTGGATCGCCGTCATTTCCTGAGTCCACTCCAGGCTGTGCGGCCTGCAGACTTTTGCTTCTGCTGTGTCCTCCCCCTGGGAATGCCCACCACGTTCAACCCCCTCCTTCACATCCACCAGCCCAAGTACCCGCCCACCTAAATCCCACATGCTGAATACATGTGGTCCCCGCCAAGAAGCCTCCTCTGCTCTTCTCTAGATGGAAGTGCTCCTTCCTGTGGATTCCTACAGAACCCAGAGAGCATTCTCCGGCAGCTCATCCCTTTCTGCCTTGTAACACAGTCCTGTTCATCTCAAGGCCATAAACTCCTCACTCAGGTCCCCCAACTGTCTGGACAACACCTTTTACATTGTAGATTCTTACAGAAATGAGGAGAAAAGGAAAAGAAGGCGAGAAGGGAGGAAAAGAGGTGGGTCAGGAAGGAGAATACCCAATCCTGTGGACACCCCCCATCCATCCACATCAGATGATTCAAAATACAATCTCAAATAAGTTAACTAACGAATGAACTCAGAATCATCTTCATTCTGAAATAAAGATTAAAAAGCACAAAGCTTTCAACTAATTTGGGTAACCATTAGATATGCTTTGCTATGAAATATTAGATGTGTCTTGGATTAAAATACTTCTTTACAGTGCGCCGTTGTTCTAAAAGGATGTTCAGCAGTGCCTCTGTGCCCTTGAACTTGCTGGTCCTTCTGCCTGGAGGGCTGTCCCTTTCCTCTCAGCCTGGCAAGTGTTTCGTGAGACCTCAGGGCGGCTCAGGCACCAGCTGCCCCACGAAGCCTTCACAGCCTCCACACCACTCTGTAAACGCACAGCCCATGCATTCTCTAGTCGGGCATCATCACAGATGCTGGGAATATAAATATTAACGAGACAGCCCCTCCTCAAGGAGGCTGGGGTATGGAGTTTGAGGGGTAAATAGATACTAGGCTATGGTAAGCAGAATCATATGTGTCTAGAAGTTTGCACAGGATGCTCTGGAAATGGGACGGGAGATCCTGGTTCCAGCCCAGTGGACAGGGTTCAGGGGTTAAGGAAGGCTTCCCGGGGTTGGGGGGGAAATAACACCCAAGCTGGATCTTAAAAGAGAATCAGGAACCAGCCGGACCAAATGGGACCTGCAGACAGGGGAGGGAGGCTAGAGACAAGGTTTGTTGTTATTTTTATTTATTTTGTCTTCTCCTTTGAGCACTGCACCTGTTATCTTTTTGTTCCCTTAGTCAGGAACTTACTATTGATGAACTCCCTATTATTTTTTTTAAATACCTTCCAATTCCAGGAGTCTATAATTCTGCTTTTCTCGTATGTGCATGTGAGGTTTTTTAAACAGGTACGAAGCTTGAGGAAAGCTTCGTACACAGCACAGTACAAAGCTTGAAAGATAAGAGTACACAGTGAAAAGCAAGTTCACCTGCCACCTGGTTCCCTTCCAGGGAGGCCACAATGTGTCTTCCAAGACTTCTCGAGATGAATGTTCCTGGCTCTTAATAGAAATACTGGCGTATCTGCTTCCCATCTGCAACTTTTGCATCTGAAAAGACACTGGCTGTTTCCAGGCTCAGGTGCTCCCAGGGTTTACGAACACTCATTAGTACCAGCAAAACATATCCCAGGTGTCCTAGGACAAGTGTCTTCTCCCACAGCTTCCTTCCATGGAAAAGATGACATTAGACAAGCAAGGCAGGGGGGAGGGGGCTGCTTCAGAAAAAAAGCTGACACTTTCAGGGCTGAAAGAAAGAGAAGACTCCGGGAGACACAACAGCTTTCCTCAATGATGTAAAGGACTGTGATGGAGAAGACAGATTAGACTTTGCTCCCATGATGTCAAAGGGCAAACGAGGACCGATGGGAGGAAGCTTTGGGCCCCATTAAGGCAGGCTCTTAAGAGTGTCAGGGGCTAAGATGCACTGAAATCCCTGGGGCCTTAGTCCCCGGTGATGTAGGAAAGAATCAAGCACAAAAAGAAGGATGAGACCAGATGACAAGATTAATGCTACTCAAAGCAAGATCCATATCCTGCTGGTAGAATGTAATCTAATTTTAGCTGGCATAAAAGGGATTTTTTTAACGGTTAAATATTTTCAGGTTTATTAGAAAAACATATAACTATGAATAAAGCATTTTGTGAGCACTTACTACGTGTAAGATACTACTGCAAGTCTTTTCCTTTTTTTTCATTTAATCCCCACAAAACCCCGATGAGACACATACTATTATTATCCCCATTTTGTACTTGGGAAACAAAGATGCGGAGAGATGGCATGCCCTGCTCCAGTCACTGAACCCGTGAAAGGTGGAGCTGGGACTGAACCCAGACAGTCCGGCTCCAGAATCCAGACTGCAACTTCACGAAATCCAGATATTATGCTTAAGATGAAGCTAAGCCAAACAGAGGACATAATCTAGAGAAAACCTATTAAGTAATAGTACAGGTAGTTCTCAAATATGGCAAAAATCACGAATCCAGCGCTCAAATCACTGACGTGGGAAATACACTTGCCTAGATGTTTCAACACGGTCCCTTCCAACCCATCTCCTAGAATTATAACCACCAAGAGCTCCTATAACTTAGGCCATACTATGCTTACAGAGAACAAATTAGAAGTGAAGCTGCATGGCAAAAATAAAGGATGTTCCAGGGACAATGCCATGCTTTAAAGTCTAATAAAAAGCTGCTACGTTGCATAGACACTTTGTTGCTTTGCTAAGTCCTCCAAAACAAACACTGGAATGCAGGTGTGGACAAGTGTAGCCAAGACCCTAGTTAAGTACCATCAGACAATCTCTAGCACCCTGCATCCCCTCACCCAACCTCCTCCAACATCTCCCACCCACCGCAGTCAAATATATATGCCTCCTCACACTCAAACTCCACTTAAGGGCAGAAAACACATGTACACACTAAAGGGGGGCTTCAGTGAGGTCCTGCCAGGTTTCCATTTGCTTCTCTTTGGGGCTCTTATCCTCCGTACTACTGGTTGTTTATCGTGGAAATGCTGAAAATCACAAATCAGAGCATCTTAGAATGTAATGTTTTCCCCATGTCTCCCCAGGCACCAGGCATCCCTCTCTCCAAGAGGAAACCTCCTGCATCCTTTCCTTTGAAATGCAAAGCCCAGCACGAAGCACAGGGCACCGTTCTGTGTTTCACAGGCGTTTGCAGCACAGACCTAAACTGAGGGAAACAGGGAAGCCTTGCAGACAAGACACGCCCGCGTTCAGGGCGCACGACAGCTTTATGACACAATCGGCTGCCCTACAACAGAGAGAGAGCAATTACCTAATAACCAGGCGGCTCACCCAAACCTGTGATGACTTGGCTACCATTCGAAAGTCAGAAATAATGAGCATCTACCTGCAAGGCTGATGCTGGCACGGAAGAGAAAATGTTAAGGTACAAATGAGCTTAAGTACTCTGGGGTAGGCAATGGTGTCTTAATTCAATCATCTCTGCAGGCCAAGGGACCCCCTAAATGCCCCTGACTTTTCCCCCTTGACTGGAAAGCCACCGACATGCAATCCTTTCTTTTCTTGCTGAAGCCTGTCACACAGAACGGGGAGCATGTGAAGAGCTACCCCCGTGGGGAAGAGCCGAAAACAAGTGAACAATGAGCCTGTCAACTCCATCATCACAAAGAATTTAAAAGAAATTAAAATAAATGGATTATATGAAGCACCGTTGGTAAACACTAATTACTTCCAAGTAGATTCTTGGTTATCAGACTTCACTATCAATTACATTTTTTCTTGGGGGAGCAGATGTCCATTTATCACTCTATTTTATTTCTTTTTCTTTAATCAATCTTTCCAAATCTTTTCTTTAATCAAGGGATGTGGTGATCCCTTACCCTTTGCCCTAGACATTGACAATGCAATTGTAAAAGTGAAGGAGGACAGCCAAAGGTTGAACCAATTCTCTCTCAAAATACCTCATGCTGAGGGAAGAGATATGGGGACATATATATAGGTATAACTGATTCACTTTGTTATACAGCAGAAACTAACACACCATTGTAAAGCAATTATACTCCAATAAAGATGTTTAAAAATATATATATCTCTTGCTTTTCAGATTTCACAAGGCCTGTGCAGGGCCTTCAACCAGAATAATAACCCACAGTACCCCCTTATTAAGATGCCAAGGGCAAAATCAGAGGGATGGGTTTTCTTCATTTGATACATTCTCATTCTGTATGGGACATGACTCTCTCTACTTTCATTGGCCTATTTAAAGCATTTCCATCCGTGTTTCAATATCTATTTTTATTCTGCTCATGAAACAGTTATTTAGTAAAACTCTAAGTCCCAAATAACATACAAGGCACCAAGGAAATAAGGTCTAGAAGGACTCAATCCATTAAGAGCACAGAGAAATATGCAATGGTCAGTAGTATGAACCAATCATTTTAATAAAGAAATGGACAGCATTTTATAGGGTCACAGGATTCATTCATTCTGCTGCAGTAGACAGGGGCAGGGATAAATTGGTAGGAAAGGTTTTGCAGAAGAGTAATATTTGAGCTGTGTTTTGATAGGAAAGAGAGGGTAGAAAAGCAACAAGGAGAAATGCATGAAGAAGAGTAGAGCCCCAAGAACACAGACTGTATAAGAGAAATAGCGAAGTGAGAAGATCCTTCCTAGGGTTTAGAACACATTAAGTGTATCACGCATTTAGGACACGCAGGTGGAGATGCCTGGCAAGGAAGTCTGAATGTCCTGAGGGAGGTAATAGGTGGAAATAACCACCCAGGTGATGACTGAGGCCAAAGGAAGAGACGAGATTCCCTGAGAGGGGGCGGTGTGAGAGAAGAGGTCCAAGGACAGACCTCAGAGGACACCCCGTCATGACTCTGCAGTCACACCAGCCTTTGCTTTCTTTCCAGAGCGCAGGAAGCTCGTCCCACCACAGGGCCTCGGCACAGGCGCCGTGGTCTGAAATGCTTCCCCACTTCCTTCTGCCCCACATTATTCAGGTCTCAGGCCTCACCGCAAAAGCCTCCTCCTCAGGGGGCCCACCCTGAACCCCTCCCCCAGTGCTCCCTCCTTCAGAGGGCATCGCAAGATTGGAATGATGCAGTGGTACCCACAATCATTCACTCAATACCTGTTGCCCACTAGACCCGCCTGCTTTGTCCTCTACGTCCCACACGAGGTCTGGCACAGAGCAGGCTCTCAGTAAGCATTTCCTGAGTAAATGAGGAAGGCCCTGTGGTCAGAGACGGGAAGTGACTCAAGAATTAGGAGGGTCCAGGGGGCCAAAGGGGCAAGTGCGTCAGGAGGAATGTAGTTGACAACAAGGAAGCTACCAGAGAACAAGCACAATTAAAACACCGAAGAGGCCTAGTTCTAAGCCACCTAATGGGAGAGATGAAACGTCCTAAGGCCGTAATTCAATCAGCTCAACTCCATGAATCAGAGCCCTTCAACCAAGGCTTATTACCTACAAAACGAAGGCAAAATCCCCAGCCAGCAGCCCAGGGCCCTCCTCAGCCTCGGGCCCCACTGATCTCCAACTCAACCCGCCCTGATGGCCAGTGTGACTCACGCCCTGTTACTGGATGCTCTGACTCTGTGCCCTGGACCACTCCAGACAGGCTGGCTTCCCAGCTTGCTAACCTAACAAAGCCCAACAAATACTGGAAAGCCCAGGGAAAATGCCAGCTCCTCACAAGAGTCAACCTGATAATCCTAGACTGTTCTAGCCCATGGTGACCCTTCAGCTGAAGTCCTAAAGTCACTCACAAACTTCACATACTTTTTACGGTTGTGTGCACTTTATCTCCCCGATTTATCAGCAAGTTCCTTGAGAGCCAGAACCACATCTGACACTTACTTGTGCCTACTCAGAAGAGCCGCAGCGGCGATCTGCACACAGGCGACACTCGTTTCATCTTCAGCACCCAAAGATGAAGCTCATTCTTAACCCCAGACTGAGCTCCTGACCTGCCCCTCCAGGCTCTACCCTGTCTCGGCCAATGGCACTCACAACTCCATCTCTTCCCCACTCGGGCCGAAGGACTGGGAGTCTTTTTGATGCCTCTCTTTCTCTCATACCTCACATCTAATCCATCAGTAAGTCCCGTGGGCCCACTCTGAAAAACATAACAGAATCCGACCACGTAGCATCTCCACCACGACCACCCCGCTCCAAGCCTCTGTAATGTCCCACCTGTGTTACAGCAACCACCTTCGACCCACCTGCTTCCAGAACTGTCTCTCTTCTGCCTCTTCTCCACAAAGCCCCCAAGTGATGCTTTCAAAATTAAGTCAATTAAGATAACACTCCTCTGCTCAAAACCCTCCAGCCCCATATTACTCAGCCATAAAAAAGAACAAAATAATGCGATTCGCAGCAACATGGATGGACCTGGAGATTATAACACTAAGCGAAGTAAGACAGAGAAAGACAGATACTGTATCATACGATATCACTTACGTGTGAAATCTAAACAAATGATACAAATGAACTTATTTATTTACAAAACAGAAACAGACTCACAGACATAGAGAATAAACTTATGATTACCAAAGGGGAAATGGGGGGGGGATAAATTTGGGATTTGAGATTAGCAGATACCACTATATAAAATAAACAAGGACCGACTTATAGCACAGGGAACTATATTCAATATCTTGTATTAAACTATAATGGAACACAATCTGAGAAAAACAGATATATATGTATGTATAACTGAATCACTTTGCTGTACACCTGAAACATTGTCAATCAACTATAGTTCAATAAAAAAAATTAAAATTAAAAAAAAAAAAAAAGACCCTCCAGTCTCCTCCAATCTCACACAATAAAGCAAAATTCCTAATGATGGCCTACAAGGCCCTGCCCAGTGTGGTCCCTACATTCCTCGACCTCACACCGGACCATCCCAGCCCCCACGCAGCCACCGTGCTCCAGATACACCGGCCACATTGCTGCTCCAAGTGCACAGAGAGATTCGCACCTCAGGGCTGTAAGACTTGCCATTCCCTCTGTCTGGAGCGTCCTTCCCCCAGAGGTCTGCAGCCTCACTCCTCCTCACCTCCAGGGGACCCTGTGAGGCTCTCCCTAATGACCTTATTCAAAACATCAGCTATCCCAGCACAGCCATCACCCTTCCTTCCGAACGTGTTTTCACAACCCTCACGACCACGTAGCATACATATATTTCTTACTTATTTTCCTTGATTTTGGTTTGGTTTGTCCACTGCTATATGCCCAGTGCCTGAAATAGTGCCTGGAACCAGTAAAGGACTCAATAAATATCTACTGAATACATAACAAATCAACAGATAATGTATCTACTTTTTTGAAATATAATATTTAATATTCACCTTTAGGACTGATCCATGCAAATGTGTGCTGTAAATACCTCCTGCCTGTAAAGCAGGGCCATCCAGCGCGAAAGGTGAGTGAAGATGGTTACGATGGACACACTCCTAAACCTGACCCAAAGCCTGCTCACGCTCCACACATCACTGCCTCTCCCAGGCAAGTCTGGATCCCAGTTCAGGCACTCATCAGCTGCGCAACTTGGGAACAGCACGTTTCTTTCTGGGCTTCAGTATCCTCTTTTGGAGAACACTTAACCACCCTAAGTAGGGCACGTAGAAAAGCATCTGCATGGTAGTTGGAGCACAGGCTTCCATAAATGTTGACCATCAATGTCAGCTCCTTTTCCTCCTTTCTATCCACAGAGGTAAATAAACACTACTGACACTCTCCTCCTTGTTGGCCTTCTGGCATCACTCAGGGGTCAAGAACAGTCTTCAACCTAGTTGAACACAAAAGTCTGTATTTTCACCAAATTTTCTCTAATGTTTACCAGATGATGTATCAAAAAAAAAAAAAAGAATCACTGCAAAGCAAGATAAAAAGCAAAATATGAATGATGCTTTTCTTAAAACACCCAAACCAAATCTATTAAGAGAAAGTCAACTATACAGAAATTTATTTATTTATTTATTCATTCATTCATTCATCCATTCATTCGTTCTTTTTTTCATTCTTTCATCTGGAAAATATAATAACCTGAAGTCAAAATCAATCACTGAGGGCTTCCCTGGTGGCGCAGTGGTTGAGAGTCCGCCTGCCGATGCAGGGGACGCGGGTTCGTGCCCTGGTCTGGGAAGATCCTACATGCCGCGGAGCGGCTGGGCCCGTGAGCCATGGCTGCTGAGCCTGCGCGTCCGGAGCCTGTGCTCCGCAACAGGAGAGGCCACAGCAGTGAGAGGCTCGCGTACCGCAAAAAAAAAAAAAAAAAATCAATCACTGATAAATTTCAGTACAGTCATTCCAAGCGGACTCTTACCTAAAAAAAAAAAAAGGTGCAAATGGAAAATTCTATTAGACCTTAGAATTTTAATTCTTAAACTACATATGGGTGAAGAATCTAACAAAATGGCAAACTCTTCCAGTAATTACAGCCAGTTTTGTCCAATTCCTGTAAACCAGGGAAATCTGGGGCTTGTATTTAAAAAATAAAAGAACTTTTTATTTTGAAATAATTATAAATTCATAGAAAGTAGCCAAAAAAATACAGAGGTCCCATGTATTCTTCACCCAGTTTCCCTCACTGGAACGTCTTGCTAAACTACAGGAAAATATCAAACCAGAAAATTGGTACAACCTACAAACTTAATTCAGATTTAACCAGCTTAAATACACACATTTCTCTGTGTGTGTGTGAGCGGTGTAGTTCCACGCATTTTTCTTTATTATGGTAAAATACGCATAACGGAAAATTTACCACCTCAACCATCTTCAGGCGGCATTAAGTACACACATACTGTGTGCACCCATCACCACCAACCAAAACTTCTTTATATTCCCAGACTGAAACTCTGTGCCCATTAGGTAATAACCCCTCAATCCTCCCTCCTCCTAGCCCCTGGCAACCTCCATTCTACTTTTTGTCTCTATGAATTTGACTACTGAAGGTACCTCCTATACATGGAATCATACCTTTGTCCTCTTATTTCCGGCTTATTTCACTTAGCATAATGTCTTCAAGGTTCATCCATACTGTAGCATCTCAGAATTTCTGGCCTTTTTAAGGATGAATAATAGTCCACTGGATGGATATACTACATCCACTTATCCATCCATTGGTCAATGGACATTTGGATTGCTTCCACCTTTTGCTTACTGTGAATAAGTCTCTGCTTTCAATTCTTTTGGATATATACCCAGAAGTGGGACTGCTGGATCATATGGTAGTTCTATTTTTAATTTGTTGAGGAACTTCATACTCTTTTCCATAATGGCTGCAGCAATTTACATTCTCATCAGCAATGCACAAGGGTTCCAATCCATCCATATGCTGGCCAACACTTATCATTTCCTGTTATTTTAATAACAGTCATCCTAATGGGTATGAAGTCCTCACGGGTGGTTTTGATTTACTCTCCCTGATCATTAGTAATGGTGAGCATCTCTTCAATGCAGTTTATAACATGTTTAGATTTGTGGAACCACAGTCTGAATCTCATCACTACAACTACAATACAGAACCGTTTGAGCACCATGGGACTCCTCTGTGCTACCGCCCGACAGCTACACTGTCCCCCATTTCAAACCCCTGGCAACCACTAATCTGTTCTCCATCTGCATACTTCTGTTCTTTTAAGAACGTTGTATTAATAGATTATTTAACCTTTTGATATTGGCTTTTTTTCATGCAACATAACTCCCTGGAGACGCATCTAAGTTGTCACATGTACTGATCCTTTTTACCACTACAGCGTATTCCATGGTACGGCTATACCACAGCTGTTTAAACATTCACCCATTAAAGGACATCTGGACAGTTTTCACTTCTTCTATATTCTGAATAAAGCTGCTATGAACATTTGTGTACAAGTTTACGTGTGAACGTACCTTTTCATTTCTCTGGGATATACACCCAATAGTGCAATTGCTGGTAAAGACATGTTTAGATTTATAGGAAACTACCAAACTGGATTCCAGAGTGGCTGTAGCATTTTACGTTCTGACCAGAAAATATATCAATGACCCAGGTTTTCTGCATCTTCAGCAGCATTTGCTAGTGTCACTATTTTTTTTTAATTAAGCTCACCATTTTTACCTTCAAAGTCACTATTTTTTATTTTAGCCATTCTGATAGGTGTGTAGCAATATTTTATTGTGGTTTTAATGTGCATTTCCCTGATGGCTAATGATCTGAACATCGTTTCATGTGCTTATTTGCCATCTGCGTATCCTTCTTCAGTGAAATATCCATAGAGTCTGTTCATGCTTATGTCCTCTGCCCATTTTCCAACTGGATTTTTTGTTCTTTACTATTGAAGTTTTGTTTTGTTTTTTGAAGGTGTTGGGGGTAGGAGTTTCTATTAATTAATTTATTTATTTTGGCTGTGTTGGGTCTTCGTTTCTGTGTGTGGGCTTTCCCTAGTTGTGGCAAGCGGGAGCCACTCTTCATCGTGGCGCGCGGGTCTCTCACTATCGCAGCCTCTCTTGCTGTGGAGCACAGGTTCCAGACGCGCAGGCTCAGTAGTTGTGGCTCACGGGCCCAGTCGCTCCACGGCATGTGGGATCCTCCCAGACCAGGGCTCGAACCTGTGTCCCCCACACCAGCAGGCAGACTCTCAACCACTGCGCCACCAGGGAAGCCCACTATTGAAGTTTTGAGAGCTCTTTATATTTTCTAGATAGTGTCCATTTTTTTGATATGTAGTTTAGAAATATTTTCTCCAGTCTGCACATTGTCTTTTCATCCTCTTAAGAAGACCTTTTGCAGAACGAAAGTTTTAAATTGTGGCTTGTCTTTCCATTTTCTCATGTTGTTTTTTGAACAGCAGAAGTTTTTAATTTTAGTGAAGTCTGATTTATTAAGGTTTTCATGGGTCACGCTTTTGATGTCATACCTAAGAAATCTTTTCTGTGCAAAGTCACACACAAAACTCAAACTGCTAGGAGTTTTACAGTTTTAATTCTTAAATTTAGGTCCACGATTCACTTTGAGATAATTTTCGCATTTGATGTGCAATAAGAGTCTAAATTCACTGTTTTGCATGTAGATGTTCAATTGTTCCAGTAACATGCATTGAAAAGACTATCCTTCCCCGTCTGAAATACTTTGGCGCCTCTGTCAAAAATCAATTGACCTTAAATGTGCAGGTTTATTTCTGGGCTCTTTATTCTGTTCCATTGACCTTTGTCCGATACCAAATTCAGTAACATTAAGTTCTCCAACTATAATCTTCTACAAAATTCCCTTGGCTATTCTAGGTCTTTCACCTTTCGTTTTTACAGGCATAGTTCTGTAAAAATACATTAAATTAAAAAGCCAAATATATAACTATAGTCTTTTCTAGAACTCCATATTTTATTTTATTTCTTTTGTTTTTTTGTTTTTTTTTTTTTTTTTGCGGTACGCGGGCCTCTCACTGTTGTGGCCTCTCCCGTTGCGGAGCACAGGCTCCGGACGCGCAGGCTCAGCAGCCATGGCTCACGGGCCCAGCCGCCCCGCGGCACGTGGGATCCTCCCGGACCGGGGCACAAACCCGGTGTGTCCCCTGCGTCGACAGGCGGACTCTCAACCACTGCGCCACCAGGGAAGCCCCAGAACTCCATATTTTATAAGATTTCTCTCAACAATAGACCATACTGTACTCTTAACCATGGGTGAAACAGTCATCTTTCTCTCCAACTGTCCACCTTATCTTTTCATGTAACATAAATGCTTGAAACTTACTAAAAATAACCCCAATCACAATAATAATAAAAAAAAAAACTATACACAGGAAAACAAAATCTGGAATAAAATACTCAAAACATTATCTGGGATTATTGCTGACTAGTATGACTAACATTGTTTTTCTTTTCCTTTTTATATATATTCCCAAATTTTCCAAATTATGCATGTTACGTTAAAATTTATTTTTCCTATTACAAAATCCATAGATTTTTTTCAATATTTAATTTTCCTTTTCTTCTAACCTTTGCTTTTTGGTAGAGAAATACAGTGCTATGATCTAAATTATTAGCGTGGATATGTCAGAGTATTTACCATGATTCCTGGACTCTGCTCTTCCATTTAACAAAATCCAAGAGAGAACAACAAACTTCATTTATTAATGCCTTCCTTTATTCATTTACTGCTATGTTTCGTAAATATTCAGGGATCAACCTTGCTATATTTATTCTGTTCTTGATAAAAGATAAAAGATAAAATTTAATTTTTTCTCATTAGCCTGGAGTGATCTGTAGTAAGAAACAACAAGGAACAGACAGGAAGGAAATGAGATTTCAATTTCACCAAGAGCAAATGCTTTTTTCATAATTTTTCAGAATGAGTGTGAGCTAAGCACAATGAACACTGATTTCTTCCTTAAATCACAGTAGTAACCAGAATGTGTTGAACAGAAATGTAAGACAAAGTGTTGGTGAAATAAAGTTTCAGCAAAGGTTGCCTAAATGTTTAATGAAATGGTGAATAGAGTCTTCTAGTAGCTGAACCTCGGTCTTTTTTCACTATATCGGATCCTTCCTAGCACCATTTCTTTGCCTCAACCCCATGAGCTATCACTTCAGAAATTATTAGTACAAACAACTTCAACTTCTTGCCCCCCTTGGCTCACTGACCCGAGTCAATCCATCCACCTTTACCATCTCTGTTCTCCTCACAGGTTGTTGAGCGCTGACCCTGAAAACCACTTATCATGCTCATGGTGCCTGGATACATCCCAAGTATTAATGTCAACTGGCCACTCAACACTAAAGGGAAATTCTCTCCTCACTTTAGAATTTCTCACATCAATTTTCAACCTCTGCTGGATCATCAAGGGACTCTACTGTTCAATGAAAATCATTTAAAACTCTCTCTTAAAACACACATAGCAATATACCTGCCCAAGAGATATGCATCTCTCAAATGTGCAGCAAGTATGTTTCAAGAGTGAACTCAAACAAGGGGAGCCCCCCATCAAGGTTCCATAAGACTAGTACATAAAACAATGGGCCTGGAGAAGTCTCATGGCAACCAATGAAACAAACATTCCAGGAAGTAAACCCTACCCTCAACGCCATGACCCTGCATTCAGGTCTAAAATGTGAACTTCCTACCTGGAATTAACCTCACAGAGGAATATGAAAATGGCGGGGGGAAGAAAAGGAAGTCTTAAATAGTAATTAAACTTTGTTTCTCACTGGTTCCAGAGATGACCTGGGGAAAAGCCCATTCTCACCTGAGTTTTCCTATCCACCACCAGGCACTTGAAGAAAATACATCATTTTGTAAGCCACAAAGCTCAATGTTTCAAAGTATTCTGAACCATTAGACTAAAGGCCATCAAAAAGTAGGTTTGATCCTCATGTACATCAATGAAAGTCTTTCGGAGCCACAAAGCATGCACCCTAATACACCAGCCATGACTCAAATGATTAAGTACAAACCTTGCACCATAACTAGAGAAAACACACAGACCACGCTCTATACTCAGCAGGTCAGGAGCTTCACTTCCAAGTGCAAAGGATCACATGTTGGGATGTGGTGAAACACAGGAGCCAGTACCTCTAAGGCCTGTGCTGCCTGTGAGGCAACAAGCACCAGGGCAGAGAATCAGCCAGGGCATCCGTTATCTGGAGGCTAAACATACTTCATTAAATATCGGAATTGAATTACAGCTTATTACATCAACAGGTAAAATACACATGTACCCATATTGCTACAGATCAGTGGGGAAGCTTCTGAGTATCTTCTCAACAGATTCTTTTCCTAAAGCAACATCATCACCGCCTTAGTTACAGGATTTATAGTAATCTCACACTAAATTCACTTCGTTTAACTGAACAAGTATCTACAAGTAATGTGAGATTTTATGGTTCCTACCACATGCCATCATTATAAGACGACATTCTCTGTTATACTTCCACTGGCTTACAAGTTATAAATAATAGATCAAATTTGCTTTTTCAGTTTCATTCAAGATAGCCCTTAGACTGGGATACGCTAGCAAAGTTGTCTAAACACATACCTCTCAAGTTGTTTTAGTTTAAGTTATTTTGAATAATTCTATTAACTGTGAAATAGCAACAGGCTATTTACATAAGTGTTTCTAAAACAGCTTTTAGAAGTAAGATAATAATACGCAAGGTATAAATGTTTATGTCCCAGGAAACAAAAGAAAACAAAGAGTCTGAGAAATGACGCCAGAAGATGAAAGGACAAATTAATTTAATAAACATTTACAGACAACCTATTATGTGCCAGGCATTGTTCTAGGTACCGGGGACACAACAGGGAGTGTAGGGGATACTGTGTCGGTCATCTGCCCTCCTTCCTGATAAACCTGACTTTGTTCAGGTATTCACTTTTCCTCCAAGGCATCCCCCCAGGAGAAGCTGGCCACATCCCTGGCTCCACGGTTCACCCTGATTGTTCCAAGGACAATTCCATTCCCATCACCAAAGACGGGATCAGGAATGGGTCTGTGACTCCACCGAAGTCAAAGATCCACCAAGACTGCTTCCCTGAAACCTTTTGGAAAAGCCTTTCCCCTACCTTGTGGGACCTCCAGGAAGTCGTTTTCTCTTCCTCTGGACTGTGTGTTGAGTGGAGAGGCTTGGAGATGCTGCAGCCTTCTCTACGATGGCTTGAGGATATGGAGAAGGGGAGAGCCAAGACACTCACATGGGAATGGAGCTGGCACCTCTAGATGATGCCACATTGAATCCTACCCCACCTTCTGGTTTCCATATTTATGTGTGCTAATAAATGTCATTACTTAACTAATCTTAACTAGGTGTTCTGCACAAGCATACGAAGGCAACTCTTCAAGGACAGAGTCTCTCTGCTTCAGAATTTATTATCTATAGGGGAACAAAACATGGATCCAACGTCCAAGATCAGGCTCCTTAATTCTGAAGGAAGGCAGAGAAGAGATTAGAAAGGCTAAAACCCCCTCAGAGGAAGTCAGGTTTCAGCTGTTAGCGAAACCATGTAAACAACCGCATCTCACACAGACTATTATATATAGAATGGATAAACAACAAGGTCCTACTGTGTACAGCACAGGGAACTGTATTCAATATCCTGTGATAAACCATAATAGAAAAGAATACGAAAAAGAATAGATATATACGTATATATGCATAACTGAGTCACTCTGCTGTATAGCAGAAATTAACACAACACTGTAAATCAACTATACTTCAATAAATTTTTAAAAAATAATTTTAAAAATAAATAAATAACAGCATCTCAGAATAATAGTGTGTAGGCAGCTAAGAATCTGGTCCTTCCTGGCATTCTGCCACCTATGCAAGTCTCATCAATTTTTGAATTTAAAAACACTTTAGTTTTTTAGTTTGGGTTTTAGTAGGCAAAACAAGTGATGAATAAAACAAATTCTAGAACATTACAAATAGGAAACCTACAAAATAATCACTTTAAAATTGCTGTAAGTCTTTTTAATAAGAATAATTCTTACTTACTGATACATTCTTAATATCTGTGAACAGAAACCAATTTTTTTCATTTAAAGATACAATTTTATCTTTCTTACTCCAAGTTGTTGAAATGATCATCAACATTTTCGAGGGACACCAAGTGCTCAATTATAGAATTCAGCTGAACAATTTTCTCCCTGGGAAGAAGTTAAATTCTTATCAATCCAACAGCATATACTTACCTATGGGATATTTTTTCCTTCCACAATAGCACAGACTTAAGTTAATCCTTTAAAATAGAACAATTACATGAATACAGAGCCCTCAAAACATAGGCTTAATAAAGCAGCAATGTAAGGGCATACCCAGAATAATAAAAACAAAACCAAAAAATGAATCTATTTAACCTAAGTTTTGAGTTTCCCTAACAAAGAACAAATAACTTCTACTGAATTCATGCATTTAATATATTTTTACTGAGCACCTATTATGTGCCATGTACTGTGCTACTTGGTGGGAATACACTGGCTCCTTCCTTCATAAAATATTGTCTTGAGGTGGAGACAACAAAGTAAACCTCACAAATACATGTAAATTACAATTCTGATAAGAACATCTATAAAAGAATGATCTGAGAGGTCCTACTTATCTTAAGATAATTGATACCAAATCAAGGCCCCTCAGAGTGAACCCACTTAAAACAAAACTTTTTTTTTTTTTTTTTACGGTACACGGGCCTCTCACTGTTGTGGCCTCTCCCGTTGTGGAGCACAGGCTCCAGACGCGCAGGCTCAGCGGTCATGGCTCACAGGCCCAGCCGCTCCGCGGCATGTGGGATCTTCCCAGACCGGGGCACAAACCCGTGTCCCCTACATCGGCAGGCGGACTCTCAACCACTGAACCACCAGGGAAGCCCAAAACAAAACATTTTTTATAGTATGTAAAAAAAAAAAAAATTGACATGGCAGCCAGCCCCCAAAATTGCCTGCAATGAACCATGACTCCTGGTATTCTTGCCCTTGTGCAGTTCCATCCCATAGTGAACCAGGGCTGCTCCTCTGTGACTAATAGCTGGTGGAAGTAACAGTACGTGATTCCTGATCATAAGGTCATAAAAAGCACTGCACCTTCAACCTTGGCCTCTTGGACCACTAATTATTCCTTCTTATATCTCCATGCTTCCATTGTGGTCTTCTGGCAATACATTTTTTTTAAGTTTTATTTTGCCCGAAAATGTTTTTATTTTGCTTTTGTCTTTGAAAGACATTCTCACTAGATATAAAATTTTAGGTTGGCAGGTATTTTCCTTTAGCTTTTTAAACATGTAATTGCATTGTCTTCTGAATTTCATTGATTCTATCAAAAAAGTCAGCTGTCAGTTTTATTGTTACTCTGTGGAAGGGACTGTGTATTTGGAGTTCGTGAGATTTCTTGTGTCTGTGATGTCTTTCACAGATTTGGAAAAGTCTCAGCCAGTAACTCTTCACATATTGGTTATGCCCCTCAGACCTTCCTTTGGATGCCTAATATGAATCTCAAAGTTACCATATCCAAAACTTTTGGTTTTCTCTGCCAAACCCACTATTCTCCAAGACTACCCCAACTAAGAACATCACATCTCCCAATACCTAAGAGTGTTCCTCAAGTCCTCTCTTTCCTCCACTCCCCCATCACATCCATCACCACAACTTTTTTTTTTTAAGCTTTTTTTTTTGGCTGTGCTGCATGTCTCACAGGATCTTAGTTCCCCAACCAGGGAGAGAACCCAGGCCCTCTGCATTGGAAGCACGGAGTCCTAACCACCGGACTGCCAGGGAATTCCCCATCAACACAACTTTTGAAACATATTCTAAACTTACCCATTCTCCTCAGCTGCCCACCATCACCAGAGTCCACACCATTTGTCTCTTATGCAGACGCCTCCCGACTTGGCTCTCTGCAGGCTACTCTCCACGAATAACCACAGTCATCTTTTTAAACCATGAATCAGGTCACATGCTTCCTTCCCTTCCTGAAAATCTCCAATGTCTTGTCACCCTACTCTCTCTCATGAGCTGCTCCTACAAACCCCTATGTCTTTCTAGCCACTATCCTTGACCAATTGCAAATCTAACCAAACTTGAGAAATCCCAACAAATCCACAAGCTTAATCGCTATGAGGGGCATGGACGTCAACAGCCATGGCAACCACTGCGAGGAGATGGGAAACGGTCCAGCAGAGATCTTCACTGAAAAAGAGGTGGGAGAGGCTGGGACGGGGCCATCCAGTCCAGTGGTCCTTCCCCCCCTCCTCCCCTATCCCGTCATCGGCCTGCTTCTCCAGCTGAGGCCACTTGTCATCATTTGGAGAATGGAAATATCATCAAGATTGTTTTTGTTTTACAACTCAAACAAGAAGAGGTATTTCATTTGGACTCCTCCTTAAGACCTAAGTTGTTTTTTTTTTAAGTAAAACTTTCAATCTAATCATATTCCATATACTTTTTTCCAATGTGTATGAAGAAATCAGAGTCTGTGTTGGCCCAAGGGTGAACATTTTAAAGTAATTCAAAAACCTGATGATAACCAAAACAGATTCTGTATTGCACAGAAAACAGACACAAAACATACAGGGATCTGCTCCCTTAATTTTTTTGACACTAGCTCTTCTCAACAGAACCCTTTGACAAAAAGGAAAAAGAGCCCTTCTGCACAACAATAAGCAGTTTACAGATGGGCCAGTGAGACTCCAGCCGTTGTGAAATTACTTTAAAATCACTTGCCAGTTAAAATGAACCGGAATTTAACAGCTTGGAAAGGGCTCTATGATCAACACCAATGTGAGGTCATCTGAACAATGAGCTACCCAGTTAAACTCACTGGAAGCTTTAATTACTTAGCTTCGAGGACATAGAAAGCCAGAGCAACGTAAGAGAGTTAGGTCCAACTAGGGTAGCAGTTGAAGCCAAGGTCAAGATTCTACAGAGCTCTTCAAGGGCTCGAAATATTTCTTCCCTTTGAAAAGGATCTGCAGCTGGTTTGCAGACGAGCAAACCAACACTGTGTAAACATGACAGCTGGGTGGTTTTGAAAGAGAAGTTGCTGGCAATTGTCCTGTACTGCACTCACGTTTACCAACCTCCTCCTTTCTGCTTGCACCCAAGAGCTAAAGAGAAACCAAGAGCACCCTACACCCACTCAAGTTACAGAAGGGGGATGCTGAGAGGAGACCTAGAGATCACCCAGCCCAGTGCTTCCCGGACTCTGGTCTGAAATAAAGTTCTAACCAGTCAGCCTACAGTGAAATTAAAAAAAAAAAAAAAGGATGGCATATACCGAACTCTTTATAAAGCTGAATTTACTCTGTCTCTAAAGGATCGATAGTCTGAGACTAGCTTTCCTACCTTTCTGGAGTTAAAATATCCTTTCCTTCATGAACTCTCTATAGGCAACAAAAGCAAGGAAAGAATGACAGTGATGGTGGTAGGTGACCGAAGATTTTTTTAACTACTTCGTTGGCAAAATAAAAATCTGGAAGATTTCTCCCATAGCTCTCTAGTCCCTGAAATCCAAAAAGCTAAGAATGCACTAAGTTAAATCCACTTTTTCCCTTTATAAGGCCTGAGTCCTGCTAATGGCTGAAACTCTAGCACGAGGAGAAATATAAGCAGTAGCAAACCGCATGGAAGGGAGACCCTGGGCAGACGGAACCCAGGACCCACAGTCTAACACCAGAAGGGCCACCCTGTTCCTCCCCCTACAGCCCAACCCAGAAGGAATTGATAGAGAGCTTCCTAGAACTCCGGCATAAACGAACAGAAAACCACCAGTATTGTCGCTGCTTACTGATGACTCCGGGAGAGAGTTAAACCACCACAGAAATACAGGTTCCTAGGCAAGAAACAGATGAATCTGTCATACAGGACAACACTACCGTCAGGTAGCAAATCACACATTACTATACTGCAGTGTGAATTTTCACCTGAGTAGGCTAAAACGCACATCCAAAACTGACCAAGTTCTTAATTTGAGAGAAAATGCCATCCTTCCGACTTCCATTTCCTCCTCCGATTTTCCTCAAAGCAGCCCTGTGCCCCCTTCACGTCTGCTACAGGTAGACAAAAATGCACGATTTGAACAGAAAGTGCTTTGAATTCCTCAGAAGTAGGTATGTGTGGTCGTCGAATTATTTGCGTGGGTCTTTTCGGGATTCCCTTCAAAGGACTGTTAGCTGTCCCAGGACCCCGGAGTCTGAGCCAACAGCACACATCTTGGTTATGACAGCGGTGCAGAAGAGGCTCAGCGCTAGCAATCGCTCCCCTGGGTCCCTGCACCAGGATTTCAGGAGAAAGACGAGAAGCTGCCACCGTCAGTCACGGGGGCAAAACAGCAACGACGGGGTCTAGGTGAGACATCCTCAGCACAGCTGCTGGACTCACGCTCTCCACCTGATGCAGGAACTGCCAACATGCTTCACCTTAGTATCGAAGGAAACCCCAATGCCCTGTTGAAGCGTCACCAGAGAATTTAAATACTGACACAACGTGAGTCTTCTCGTATTAACCTTTCCTCCCACTGGATATATTTTAAGCGATCCAAAGTGATGTTTGGCAGAAAAGGAGCGAACCTTTGACTTCGCATAGGAGATTTTCGCCAAGTTCTGGATGACGTTTCTCCTCCTCCGGAAGTCCCCGGCACAGGCAGGAGGTCTAGAGCTGTCACTCTGCATTATTGGTCAATACAGTACCCCGCCTGCACTGTTTTCTTATAATTGTTTTCCTTAAGTTTTTAATCAATATTAAATCAAATATGAGGGGGAAAGTGGGAAGATGAGAAAGAGCTATGATTCCATACCCCAATGGGTGACAGCCACAAGCAAGTTTACTGAGTAGTAACAGAGAGAGGAGGGTTTGCTTAATACAAAGAGGCAAAGGTCTTTTAGAAGCTAAACATTTTCCCATTCTTGGCATCTGTCTTACACAAGACTAGACCAGCACATTCTTTCACCACCATTCTGCCCTCCCCCACCTACCACTGCAGGACAGTAGATACGATTTAAGACTTTTGCTTACATTTTCACAGACTTGCAGAGATTAGGGATTATTTCTGTAACTTGAATGTTTGCTTCAGGTAGCAGGTGTAAAATGCTGCATTTCGATGCATTCACGATCTGTTACTGTCCTCAAAAACTTAGCGTTTTAAAATTCATTTTTAAATTTCAATCAACCCTCCATCATTAAATACCTTTTTAAAAGCAGGATGTAGCAACTTTAAAATGCAGGCCTGGAAGTCATACACAGGAGGATATCCAATCCTCCTCCTATCAAATCCTATCAAATTATACAAGACAGAGAAACCTACCTGCCTAGTTCTCAACCAAAAATAAAAGCTAAATCAAACTTCTACAAGTTAAAATGAAAATTCAGTGGTTTGTCCTAAAACCATTATTTGCAAACCACCGCTTAAATCTTATGTAAACGATTTTTAATATAAGAATTCTGTGCAGAGAGTTTATAATAAATCTCAGTATTTACTTCAAACCATCTGAAAACAAACGTGAAAACCTAGCCGAAAAGCAAGAATCAGTCATGTTAGTATTTTCACACGGCACATTCCTAACCCACAGTTCTAGGCAGCGCAGAAGCACAGACGCCACGGAGATGAATAACAGAACCTCAAAGGCCATGTGCTGGGAAGCAGGTGGCCCCAGCGCTTCTTTGTTCCTGCCACACCCTTACCTGCACACTTCTACCATCATCTATGCTTACCAACTACTTCAAGTTCAGGAAAATGATATTCCAGTCGCCTGAATTTCACCAGAAGAAAAAAAAAATTCACACAGCTTCAGGTGAGCTATGGATAAATTAACACTTAAGCTCAAACAGGATCAAAACAATGAGACGGTGCGGTAAACAGCACCAGTAACAGCGGCCACCGTCTCGTATGCAGGTGCGAAATGCAGCGCACACATGTGCTCCCGTGCGGACCGCAAGCATCGTCCCGCTCATTAGCATCAGAACCACCTAGCTCGGGAAGCACTCAAATGCACTCCTCGTGAAAACTTAAACATACCATCCGCGGACGCTGCTCCTCCAGTGTTCACTCCTGTAAGAACCCCCAGAAACAATGTATTAGCTTTTGAAATGAAGGAAAGTAGGAGTTCGAAGCGCAGTTCTCCCACAGCCTCAGATGGTTTGTTTCCAGTTTTGTGTTCAAGGAAACAGTTTGGCTCATTCATCAAGGAAATCACAAGAGAAAAGCAATTACAAAGAGCATAGCAGCTGAGCATCCCGGAGACCGTCACTCTAGGGTACCCCGTCTTCCCTAAGATGTCCCCACGGGGAAAACCGGAGGCTCTGTTCCCGATGACACTGCTCTTTCCGAGCCAGCCCAATCAACGGGCTAATTTGGGGTGGAACACGCTAGAAATACCACAATCCATCACACGGTACAGGAGATTCCCCCAACAGCCGAAATCCTGACTATCACACACCACAGGGTATATTTTCTCCCAGTTTCAGACGTGCAGCCAGTGGTGGAGACTCGGTGCTGAAACAATTTGCATAACCACGCCCAGCCTCTCATTACCAGCACTTAACAGGGGAATCCAGAGTCACGCCGGGAAGCACAAACGGCTGAGAACAGCTGGGCACTTTGCCAACTGAATATGAACATTTCCTATTTTCTGGGTATTTCATCACTTTAATTTGACTCTTGACACATGAGTGAGGGTCTGACCCAGAGGACTGGGGAAAGAGCTAGAACCAGAGTGAAAATGGAAGGGGCTCCATCAGCTCCAAGTTCACGCCTCTAAAGCAGTGCTTCTCTAAATCACGGGCCTTTGTGACAGCCGAAGCCCAGTCTTTATCAATATTTATCAGAAATGGGGCTTCCCTGGTGGCGCAGTCGTTGGGAGTCCGCCTGCTGATGCAGGGGACGAGGGTTCGTGCCCCGGTCCGGGACGATCCCACATGCGGCGGAGTGGCTGGGCCCGTGGGCCATGGCCGCTGAGCCTGCGCGTCTGGAGCCTGTGCTCCGCAGCGGGGGAGGCCACAGCAGTGAGAGGCCCGCGTACCAAAAAATATATATATATATTTATCAGAAATGCAGATTCCTGAATGCCAACCCAGAGCTACTCGGCCAGAATCTCAGAGGCTGGACCCTGGAAGCTTTACCTGTGATTCTTAAGCTTGTTACAGTTTGCTTCCTAAGCTACCAACTGCTTCACAGACAGGCTGAGCGGCTAAACAGACACACTCACACGCTCACACATACATACACATACATACACATGCACGCTCACGCTCCTTTGCCGTATTCACTTCAAAGTTCTTTATATTTTATTTCAATTTTTAAGTGAAGAGTGCAACTATGATTTCATATTCTCCAAGAGCAGCTGTGTCTATGCTAACCAAAAAATTCAGTTACTAGTAGTCGTCAACTACATACAGGGGGGCAAAAACAAACAAATGTTTAAAATAAAAGGACAATACAATGAAAATAAACTGTTGACCACAGACTTATAACCACGGTTCTTATTTGCCCATCAACTTCTCTCTCTCTTGGGAATCACCCAATTTTTCCCAAGAGGCTGAAAATGCCCAATGGTCCTAAAGGAACTGGCATCTTAGGTGTGAAGAATCTGAGTGGGGTGTTTTTGTTTAGTGAGTTTAAAACCCCACAACTTCTTGACCAAGCAAAATTTCAGGCCCACACCTTTTAAATCTTTTGATTTAGTTTGGTCACTGTCAAGCTACCACTGTAGGGTCTTAAAAGTCATGGGCTTTAGCCACTAATTCAATGAACATTAACTGCTGTTCTACCAATCATGACTTGTTTAAAATTTATTAAATGGTGAAAAAAAACACCAGAATAGCCTTTTTAAAGATTTTTGTTTTGCTCACCTGCTTGTTATTATGCTTTTCACATAAGACTGAGAGCCAAAGTCCCCCGATTCTTTGCAGGTAACCAAAAAAACTGGATTATAAGTTATAAAATAGTTTAGGCTTTATTCGAAGAAACTGGATTCAGGAATCCACGCTGCTGGTCCTGGCACATCAGTTGAGCCTCCCCCAGAAAGCTTTCTCACCTCCCTCCTACCACCCCATACCCCAAACTCCTCGTAGGAGTGCACGGGACACCATGCACTCATTTTGACACATTTACAACCTGGCATTGTCACCTTCACTATTTATCAATTTTTTATCTCGCTCCAAAAGAGGGACGGAGGTAGCTTACATAAGGTCATTATAAATACTAACCTCAAGTAGACAATAAGCTCATATAAAGTCCAGAGCTCTCAGGTTTATTCTGGCTCAAAATATTTTACTGAACCCCTAGAATATTCCGTTGACTCTAATTCCTGTCCTCCTACACACAGCATTGCAGGAAACTCAGTTCTATTTTTAAAAGCTATTTTAAGAAGAAATGAACACCTTTCCCCATATCCTTCTCTGTACTGAAGACCCCTGCTGTGGTGATGGCTGGCAGTCTCCAGTCGTTTTGTTTAGCTCTGAGGACACAACAGAGGATTGCTTATTCCCTTCAATGTTTTCATGGAATATTCTCCATCAGACACTTTGGCTTTTAATCACTCAGAGGATAAACTCTTAGAGAAATGAACCCAACAGAACATAAAGCCCTTATTCCATTCTATTATTGTGAAATGGAATACTAAACCAAGTTGCTGCCCTTCCTTGACCAAAAAAACAAACAAAGAAAGAAAGTTACAGGAACTTGAAATGTGCTTTCCAGAGATGGTGATGAACTGACCAAGCCACCCACCATCTGACTTGAATCTCTTGGTGACCAACAGTATTCACTGGCAAGACAGCCCACTGGAGTCAAGGGTACTGCCAGGAAACATAACACAGTGTCTTATGTGCAATGTTTGCAAACACAGTGGAACTATGCTCAATCCACTAATCCTCAATCCACCCCCTTCTCTAACAATTTGGTTGGCCTGCTTATAGCTAGGTTCAAGAGAGTGGGAAAGAAACACAAAATTAGTGATGACATGGACATATATACACTACTAAATGTAAAACCGATAGCTAGTGGGAAGCAGCCACATAGCACAGGGAGATCAGCTCAGTGCTCTGTGACCACCTAGAGGGGTGGGATAGGGAGGGTGGGAGGGAGGGAGACGCAAGAGGGAAGAGATATGGGGATATATGTATATGTATAGCTGATTCACTCTGTTATAAAGCAGAAACTAACACACCATTGTAAAGCAATTATATTTCAATAAAGCTGTTTAAAACAAAACTTCTAGAAACAAACAAAAAAAAGATTAGTGATGACAAATAATAAGGACTCAAGAAGTATATACTGAATAAACGAATGAAGTCAGTGCCTCAGAAACCAGAGCACCTCCTATACCCACATCCACCCCTTCAGCCTTTCAGTTCCACTAAGCCACTCAGACGCCGAGTTGGGCCCTGTGAGCAGTGACAATGGCAGCAGCAAAAACCTAGTAAATTACAGCAGACACTCCTCACCTGACCCATTAGTTCAACCCCCTGATGAGCCAGGAAGCCTGGGAATTTCAGTAGCTACAGGTGCCAAGCACTTGCCTGATACATTCTTAAAGCCCAGAGCTCTCCCGTCTGGACATGAGCACAGCTCAAATTTTGATCTATGTGGTTTGGCCCAATAACTGGATATCAGGTTAACCTTGTCTTCTCCATGAAATAGTGTAGGAAACAATGACCCTTATAATAAAATACCTGCTATGGTTACTATGTAGTTAACATTTGTTACGTTGGGAACCCACAACAGGGAGATGTTTGTAAGAAAACTTCCTGCATTTGTGAATATATAGGGGGAGAGGCGAGGATGGTTAGGTCACCTAAATTAATCTCCACAGATTCTCAGAAGTGGGCAAAGTGGCAGGAGAAGAAAGCCAGAGTCTCAGGGATATAATTAGTGACTCCTAACCCATGACTTCTGAACTCCAAAGAAGGACTGTATGGGGGCTGGAGCCTGAAAATCAACTTTATATTAAAGCATATCTGTTTTCAGCAGAATCTAAAACCCTTGTGGCACCTGTGAAACATTCTTCTTCTGCTAAACTGAGTTCTCTTTTCCTCACTGGAAAGCCTGCTCCAGGCGAACACAGAGACAGGTGCACAAAGCTCACTTTGCAGCCACTGCGGAGGAGCAGAAGTGCTGAGGCGGTTAGTATTAACCTCACCGGTCCAAGGTCAAAGTCCCTCAGCCCTGGGCTATGTTAGAAGGCTTGCAAACCCTGGGGCACACACACCTCTAATGGCACTGCGGGTTCGTGCATAATAACCCAGGGCAGAACCACTGGGCTAGATGGTGATTGTGTCCATCTCAGCAGTTTTCCAGGGGGCGAGGTGTGTTCTCAAACCAACGAATGGTAACTGAGTGGGAGGGCTGTATGGGAATTGAACTTGTTAATCAGAAAAGGGAGTGAATTTTAATACGGAATCAACTCTTTGTCTGGGGGACAAAACAGCCTCTAGGCTAGTTCCTGAGAGTCAAGGAAACCAATTGCTTATGAGAAGGGAGGGAAGGGGGAGGAAGGGAGAAAAGCAGAAGAGGATCTGAATTTGATGAGCCTGAGGCTCTGCTTTAACTATCTGCGGATAAAGATGGGGCTTTATTATCAAAACTCCTACAAAGAACTGGAATGTGCAGAAACAGGAGGCCAAGTACCATGCAAATGACTTTTATATGTTCGTAGAAACTCTTTAATTTCTTCTTATTGCTCACCCTCTAACGATAATTACTTAAATACATACGGTTTGAAACTATAAAACAAAACGTTAGCACCATCACTCCAATGGGAAATATCTATTAGTACATATTTCTTCTCTTTTCATACATGTTTAGCTGAAGTCATTTTGTACGTAAAATGGTATTCCTATTTTTCAGTCAACATCATAAATTTTTTCCATATTATGATCAGCTTCAAAATCACTTTTAATGACTTAGAATTCATCCACGAGACGTGTCCCACTCTCTTAGCTTTTAAGATGTTCCCAATTTTCTGCTATTACAAATGAAACTCCAGCAAACATCCCGTGTGTAGATGGTTTTCTTTTTTGTACTATCTCCTTAGGATAAATTCCCAGAACACTAAATCACTAGATAGTCATGCCTTTATTGATTTGGGGATTGCCTGTCAAACTGCTTTCTAGAAATTTTACACTGACTTACAACACAACCAAAAATGTATGAGAGCATACCCTTGCCAGCCCAAGTATTGTTTTCATTGAGTTTTTCAAGTGTAGTAGATAAAAGTGGTAGCTTCTTCCATTGGCATTTATTTGATTCCACTGAAACTGACCTATTTCCACGTTTATCAGCTCCACTTCTTCCAAACTGTTTGCTTTTTTCCCACGTATCTACTATTTATCAACCTAGAAAAGCTCTCTGTATATATAACAAACATTAATACTTGATCATATTTGCAGCCAATACACTGTCCACTCTGGCTACGTTTTGTTTTCACATCAGATGATTTCACTTTTATGTAGTGAAATCCCTGGATCACTTCTCATCCTTGAAAGTCATCTACCCTGCAGGGACCTCATGAATATCACATTCTATTTTCTCCTAGTTTTTCTGATGTTTGATTGTATTGTTGGTGGTCATCTTACTATTTAACCCCCTGGAGTGGGCATATATCTTACCAGGTGTCACCCCAAATGAATGATTTCCAAATTTCAAACCAGCTATGCCACCAATATTGTTGAATAATCCCATTCAGATTGATTAGTGTTACTTTTCTTGTCACACATGTACATTGAAGTCAAGTGTGGGGTGGGGAAGGGGTGTGGTGTGTGTGTGTGTGTGTGTGTGTGTGTGTATGGCAGAGTCTATTTCTGATTAAGTCCTTTTGTAAATGTTAGACTCTCCCTCCCATGTTAAGGATGAAACTAAAAAAGGTTTTCTTTCCTACATACTTTTGGGAGCTGGGTGTGTAGGGGGAGGAGGGCTGCCCCAAAAATCTAAGGGGGGAACCCATGGGGAGTCCTCTGGGAATCTCTGGGAACAGGGTCAGGGAAACCAGGCCCAGGCTGCCTTTCCCAACGCAAGTCTCCCAAGTGGTCACATCTCCCTTTCACACATGCACTCCTTAGTCGCTGAACACACAGAAATCTGCCTCCTATCCAGATTCTTCCACATCCCGGTAAGTACAGTTGTCCCTTGGTATCTGCAGGGGACTGGTTCCAGGACTCCCCTGGACACTCAAATCCGTGGATGCTCAAGTCCCTTCTATAAAGTGATGTGGTATCTGCATACAACCTAGGCACATGTTCTCGTATACTTTAAATCATCTCGATTACTTATCATACCTATACAATGTAATGTACGTACATAGTTGTAAATACAATGTAAACGCTATGTATGTAGCTGCAGGCGTGGCAAATTCAAGTTCCACTTTTTGAAATTTTCTGGAATATTTTCCCCAAATATTTTCTTTTTTTTCTTTTTTTTTTTTTTTTGCGGTACGCGGGCCTCTCACTGTCGCGACCTCTCCCATTGCGGAGCACAGGCTCCGGACGCACAGGCTCAGCGGCCATGGCTCACAGGCCCAACCGCTCCGCGGCATGTGGGATCCTCCCGGACCGGGGCACGAACCCACGTCCCCTGCATCGGCAGGCGGACTCTCAACCACTGAGCCACCGGGGAAGCCCCCCAAATATTTTCAACCCACAGCTGGTTGAATCCCCAGTTAGTTGAATCTGAGGATGCAGAACCTGTGGGTACCAAGGGCCCGCTGGACTGAGTACCCATGACGTGCCAGGCACTGTTCTGGGCTCAGCCAAAACACCACGGGCACAGCTCCAGGACTCCCGACTTCCGAAGACTATTCCCAGAGATCATATTTCGGCCTTGATATAACAGCAGCTGCTGCCTGCCGACTACCTATTGAGCGCCGGGAGTTTTCAATTTAGGAACACGATCACACCCATTTAATTTGCTCTTCAAAGCAGCCCTTGGGCTGGCTGTTCTCACTTTAGAATAAGAGAAACTGAGGCTCAGAAAAGCTAGTAAGGGGCAGAGGTGTACCCACACAGGCCTGTCTGGCCTCCTAGCCCCCCAACTACACGCAGAACAATAATCTCGCAGGGCTTTACGTGGGTGTGCAGGCTGCCCGCGGTTAATTCTCCCGCACAGCGCTGACCACCACTTATCCAACAGGCAATTCATCTACACAATCTCACACACACTTTAGCAGTCCAAATGCGCTCCACTCCACAACTACTACTTCTCATTTTATACACCATCCTCACGCCGGCGGACACTTTCTCTGTTCACGCCAGGCCACTGGGGAAACTAACCTCCCCCCCACCCGTCAGGGCCAGCGGAGTCACTCCATCAAGGAGTACCACCCCTGATCAGCCCCATCCGTGAGCAGCAGCGGCTCAACCATCTCTGTCCGCTGGCTCTCTGGGCCTGATAAGATTCCCTAACAGACTGATTCTTGGATAAAAACAGCCTTTGTAACTGACAGAACTAGCAAGGCACCTGGCACTGGCCAGGAGGGTTCCTGTTGTGAGGCTACACTAGAGCTGTCCAGCAGGGAGCTACACAGGCAGACACAAAACGTGGGCAAATGCCGGTCACACTTCGCCCCATGCATAACGACAACGTCTATAAAGACAGTGCGCGTGGCGGGGGGTGGGGGGGGGTGGGGGGGGCGGGGTTTCACATATAGATTAAGTGCGTTTGTCTAAAAGCAGCACCAGAAGAACTTGTCCCAATTTCTCCAGTGTCCAGCACACAGAGAGAAGCAGTGAGAAGAGAGGACAGAGGAGGGAGCAGACAGACAGCAAACCTTCGCTTCCAGCCGAAGGGCTAAGCCCAGCACGCATCTATCTCAAGCTAAAATGGGGAGCCAGGTAGCGCGGTGTTAGGATGTGCTCTGCTGTCTGCTTTCTCCTTAGGACTGAAGGCAAGACAGCCCAGCCCCGATCTAACTTCCCTGCTCTTCTAAATACACTGGGTCTCTCTACTGCCTTCACACGCGGCGTCTGAAAATGTCAAGACCTAGCTCCTAGTCCAAATCTCTCCTTCCAACCTCTCAGCTCAAGGGATGGTACCCACTGAGTCCTCAGATGTTCTCTGCTCACGCCTTTTCAGACACTATCCTTTTAGGAGGAAGAAAATCAAATTCCTGGATTCCCACAAAAAAGCCAACAAATGGGCTGCCTGCTAGGAATGCTGACTCACTTCTCCTCTAACAAACCAGTCGTTTGCTTGTTTCACAGAAAATGAAGACAGTTACCTGGAAAGAAGAAACAACAGTATTTGTTTAAGGGACGAGGACCCTCGGTAACATCTAGAAATATTATTTTGATTTATCTCCAAATGGGAGCTTTCCTTACAGATGGCAGAACATTGCAGCAAAGAGCAGTTAAGCAAATTCTAAATCCATCTGGTCCAAGATATCTGCCGCTTTGTCTGACTGATCACAACTACATACAATTTAAATCCCTCCCCCTAATGCCACCTCCCCCCCAGGCTCAAGGTTTTGCAACAAAAGGAAGCAGAATGAAGTTTACTGATCAGCAAGGTTCATTCTGAAATAAAACCCCCCAGTCTGTCTCCCGTCAAGTTCCAGGGGAAGCAAGTGATCAGGAAGGCTTCCGTTCCTCCCCCAGCTGACCAGCAGGCTATTCTCCTACAGAAACGTCTTTCTTGGGCAACACGCGCATTCCCCATACTAGATCTCTTCTCTCTGTATGACGTTCCTCTGCGAAGCTCCGTAAATAAACAGTCTTTCTTAAATCAGTTACAGGATGATTTACCCCGTGCCTTTAAAAAGTCAAGATGTTTTATGAAAATAAAGCTTTACCTCAGTAGTTAAGTTTAATAGTAGCTACTTGTCCTCCGTATTACAGCGAGTGCTGCTAACTCATAAACGCCTTAATTACTATAGTTTGGAAGCTGGCAGATGGCCACAGGCCTGAGGAAGCCAGCATATGGCTCATGGACTCCGAGTCCTAGAAAGCAAAGCATCACACAGACAGGCCCAGCTCACAATTGGGTCTATAAACATGTTTTTCCACAGAAAGGACCATACTGCAGGGATGAGGTCCTCAAGCAGTCCCCCAAGTCCTTTTGTTCATTGTGTCTCCGAAGAATCCAGCCGTGCCAGACGAGCCTGGGGACTGTCTGCAGATGTCCAGTCCAGGACAATGCCGCTGGCAGCTCACAGGCCTCACCCAAGCCCTGCAGGCCTGACGACGGAAGCAGGGCAGGGCAGGGTGAGGTCCACCCTGGTTCCAACCCCACTGGGCCTCAGATGCTTGTAAGGTACAATGGAGACAGCGACACCTAATTCAGGGGGTCGGTGTAAAGGGCACATGTGACAACTGAACAGGGCTTAGCCCTGCACTTGAGCCTGATAAAGGTGCCCAAAATGACACCTTAAAAAATCACCTACAATTATCTACTTCCCCCTCCCCCAAAGGTAGCCCGTTCCCTTGTACTTGCTGCCCGTTGATGCCCGTTCAAAGCCCTCTTGCCCTACCCTCCCGACATGCAGTGCCTTAACCTTCTCCCACCTTCTCCCCTCCCTCCCCCATCTGAATGCGGCTTAGTTCAGGGAATAAGCCCTGGAGATGGAAAGGGAAGACCTGGCTTCAACAACAGCTTTTTTTTTTTTTTTTCAGAAGCAAAGGGAAGTTTTATCCTTTAATCATAGAACGCAGAGGATTGAACTCACGCTCTAGAGCACACGCTCTCCAACTGCAGCCTTCCTACCTCCTCCTCCAGCAAAGCCCACCCTCTGTCTCAACCTGCCCTCACCCAGGGTCCTTTTCCAACTGAATCTTACTCACTCTTTAAAACTTGGCAGAAACCTCCACCCCCGCACACCCACGAGGTAGGGGGTTCCCGCCCCACACTCCCAGAACCCTCTGTCTGCCTCAGAGAAACTCACGCATTGTATCTGAAAGTATATGGCCCCCTCTCTAGTTGCTGAGGTTGAGAGGGGGAGAGGGTGGGCACACATGATAATTTTGTTTTTAATCTCCAATGCAGCAAATCTTCAAAATGCATTTGATGTTGCTGGGATGATAATAAGGTCCTTCCTGTCCTACCGACCCGGGAGGTAGGCGGATGAAGAGAGAGAGGAAGGAGGGCTGGGATAAAGCAGAGATACAAGTTGAAGTAAGCACATGAAAGCACTTGGCCAGCTACTAATTGCTATGCATATGTTAGTCTTAATTTTATTTTATACAGCAGGTCAGTGAAAAAGGCGGGTCTGCAACTCAGTGTTGCTGCCATTGCCATGGGTTTCATTCCTGAGCTACAACCCTAGTATAACTGACCTGGTATAAATGTAAAAAAGAACACAAGGTAGAAAGGGCCCTGGATCCCTGGATCACTTCATTTGAGAATCCTTCCTGTAAAAGAATTTCAACCTTGGGGAAGATGTGCGTGCCCTGCCTCCCAGGGAAGCGGCTCAACCTCACATGATGGCTTCCTTCTTCTCGTTATTAGGTCAGATCATCTGACATCCAGAGCACGGAGCTGCCCTGCACATCATCACCTATACTGGGGCTTTTTAATGGCATTAACACAGCAGGGGCCACACGTGGCTTTGTTCTCCACAGTGTACTTAGCACGTAGCCCAGGGCCTGGCATGTAGCAGAAGCTCGAAGGTATCTGTGTAAATGATGGATGGACGGATGGACGGACGGATGGACTGACTGACTGATGACTACTACACTGGAAATACCAAAGTAAAATGATACGGTTAGACTGTGCAAACTTGAACTTAAGGAGGCATCTCCTCTGCCCCATGTGTGTATGTTCTCTTTCCCTGAACACCTTAGGTACTGGACATCAAAGCTCCACCAACAAGCCCTTAGCTGTTACTTCCACATCACCGCGTCAAGTGTATTTTCACTCCTTCTTTATTTATGTAAAAACTTGAAAAGGGCCGTTCTGCAGTTTGACTTCCAAAGCTATTATCTGCTTCCCACTTTCCCAAAAGGCAGCCTGCTCCCTGGTTCTTGCTGCCTCCTGGTACTGGTCTAAAGTCCTCTCGCTTCCTGGCTTCCACCACCACCCAGCCACCCCCAACGTATTTAATGCTTTACCTTCTCTTTCAAGAGCCAACTTTGCTCTTGTCTGGATCTCTCTCCCATTCCCCACGTAACAGCTTCCAAAACACTGATCTCTGATCTTTAATCCCTCCAGAAAGCCCACAGACCGTATGACTTTAATCTTTTGGATTTTTAAAAAGAAGAATCATTAATTGGAAGGTCAAATTCCTAAGTTTAAGAAGGCCTGCCTTTGTCTCTCAGAACTATTATCTTCCCAGATTTTCTCAGATGGTACAGCATTCCCTAGAAGAAACTGCGGATTCGGTACCCAGGATGGCTCTTTGAAACAGCATTAATTGCTCAAAAGTAAATTGAACCTTGTCTCAATACCCTCAACAGCCAAGGCCCTCCCTTCCCAGGGGAGCCAGGCAGAGGGCAACCAGCCTCCTCGGGAAACGTCCACAGCTCCTTACAGATGGGGCGGCTAATGGGCTCAGAGGTTGAATCAGTGGCTGAGAAGTTGGGTTCTGGAGCCAGGATGCCTGGTTCAACTCCAGCTACCCCTCCTGTTATCTGTGTGGCTCTAGGCAAGCGACTCTCAGCTCCCCCATCAATGAAACGGACTCAGTGACAACATCCACCCGGTAAGTTCACGGTGAGAACTAGGAATTTTGGAGAACATGCGCCCCGGGGACAGCACCCAGCCCAGCCCAGCCAGCACTCCACACAGGACACAGTCTCTCTCTGCGTAATCGCCTCTTTCGGATTTGAGGTTTGTTTTGTGTTCTTTCATTGCTGTTGTTGTTGTTTGGTATTTTTCACTCTACCCGTCTCGTTCCATTTTAATATGGACTGAAGTTCAGGACATATTTGCAACTTCACAAAAAACCACAGCAAAAAGCCCACAGAGGTGCTAAACAGTACTCTTCTGGGGGGAAGGACTCTGTCCCATGGCCAGTGAAAGCGGTTGTTTTATAAATCCTCCTTAGGCTATTTCCAGATTAGGTGGCTAGCCCATAAATGCCCTTGACATTCTGTAACCGAATTTGTCAGAGATGTCCCCAGGTAAGTGGCAGAGCTCCGAAGCCAGGCGGCAGGTGCCCACAAGTGCAGACCTCAGCACGCTTGGCGGCCCAGTGAGAGGAGCAGCCCGCTTCCAGCTCCCAGCGGACGGCGTGACTGCTGGGGCTTCCGATGGGCTTCCTACCTGCCCCCAGCCCTGGCTCCTGGCGGCTCTCCCTGCTCGGCCAGGGCCGGTCCTTGGAGAAGCCCGGTCCTGGCAACCATCAGGTGCAGCCTCCAGATGCAGCAGACTCGGCACCCGTTTCACCGAGCTGGCCTGAGTTTGGGCCCCACGAGTGCTAGAGAAGGCTCCCTGGATATCTGGGACTTTGGGACACAAGCAGTCCCGCATTTACTCAAAGCAGCATCCCATGTGCCTTTGCGAGGCAGCCAACTTCACACTAGAGCACACTAAGGCTTTTCAGGGGTGCTCGTTTTAAAGGGAATCAGTTTATAGAGCCTTACCTCTTGTATGTACTTTTCCCCCAAATCCTGCTGCTGGGAGTATCCTTCCTCCTCGCATCTGCCTGTCTTGCAGTTTTTAAGGAAAGCACACCCTTCACACCCCCTGAATCTTTCTCTAGGGCGCCGATTCAGGCTTTAAACTCTTCAGGTGACAATGGGACAATTCCAAATACTGGTACAGAGATAAAGACTGGGGTGTCAGTCAGACTCTTACCAGGGAAAACAGAATCCACTTTAAGCATCTGTCACAGAGGGCATTAATGCAGGGAACTGGTCACGCAAATGCACGAAGAGCTGAGAAACCCGCTGGGAACCAGGGAGCCAGGCGGAGGAGCAAGTGCCGGGGGTCAACGCCAGCCCCCCAGTGTGACCAGAGCCCCGGCGGCAGCAACCCCAGGAAGAAGCCAGGACCCCCGTGAGCCTGGCCCGGGCCGGCCGGTGGAGCTGGCGCCACCAGGGGACTCAGCTGCTTCCGGAGACAGCACCAAAGTTCAAGGTCAGGGGCCGGTGAACTCTGGCTCCTCCCCACTCCACAACCCCCCACTGAGAGTCTAGCAACTCGCCTGGCTTTTTAGTCCCTTGGCTAGATTGGAAAGAGTGACACCACCAGTTTTATTTTAAATTACCCATATTCCCAATAACCTAGGGATTATTTTGCAACTCTTTAAACTTGTGGGGAAATTTTTCGATGTTAACTTTAAAAAGTGTACGCGATGTTTCAAAACTCTTTTAGGAGGTACCTGAGCAAAAAGCTTAAAGACCTCTGTGCTCTGAAATTGTAAGATAAGCCATCCCCCCTTCTGTGGGTTCACAGGCTAAGGAGGCCGAGGGGAGGAAGGAAGGACTGAACCCATGCTCACCGACCCCCTCCTCTTCCAGCTTCCCGTACAGGAGGTTCCTACACACACCCAGGAGGCAGGCAGGTACTGCTCTCTCTACTTTACAGACGTGGAAACAGGGTCTCGGATGTTCACTGAACTGCCTGAGGTCAAGTTTGTAAATGACACAAGGAAGACTCAAAACCAAACTGTTTAATTCTACGATTTCTTGTGTGGAGAAATCACTCCCTGACGTCAAAAGCCCAGAAGCGATATGTTATAAAATGCGTCCTAGAGCAGCATCTCCCAAACCGTGATGTGCCTACAAACCACCTGGGAGCCTGGTGAGATGCAGGTGCTGACTCTGGGGGTCTGAGATGGGAGCCCGAGAGTCTTCATTTCTAAACGGGTCCCACGTCTGGGGGCCACACTTTTGAATAGCAGGACCTTTGAGCAGTGGGCACTGAGCTTTGTTGAGTGGACGCCCCCGAACGGTAAGACACTTCAAGCATACATCCCCCAACATGTGTGAACTTGTTCACTTATAAATTGTATATACCTGTATTCTGACCAGTAACTAATATAACAAGACTTACTACCCAGTTAGGAGAAGATACAGTGTTACAATCACAGCTCTAAATCCGCATTTCAGATAATCTTGGTGATGTTGAATTTCCGGCCAACTTCTTGTCCAATAGGATTAGGTTATCATTTTAATTTTTACTTGGCTAAGGAAATTCTCCTACAAGGAGCAGCAGAAACCATATCCATTCTGCCTGTTTCTGGATGTTCATTTGCACTTTCACTGGCTACTATGATAGTCAATTTCTAGGTTAATTTAGTTAAAACCAGATAATGTGATTTGTAAAGCTACTTCACCCTGCAAAGGCGACAGAGGTGTGAGGTTGTCGCTTTTTACTTCCAGGCGTGACCTCCCATCACACCCTCCGGACACCTCAGTTCGGAACATTACAGGTGACCAAGCGAAGCTGCCTGTGTCCGTCCTTAGAGCAAAACATAATAAGGCTTAGTTTCTGCTTCATCCTCCACCCACAAAGGAATGTCAGGAGCCTCCCCGTGGCACCCACTCAGGACACAGCCCACTTTGGAAACTGCCAACCTAGCGAAGAGGCTTGTGTGTCCTGCAGGATCATAAGGAACAGAGACCACCTTCCCGGTCAGCATGCCACTGTTTTCACGATCAAACCCGTTTTCAGATAGTTTAACAAATGCATAATTAGAAGGAAACATTTTATATGGGATTTTTGCAGCTCTTTAAACTTGCATCCCCACCACACACACACTTTAACTTTTCCCTCCCTCTCCCACTTCTTTACCTTAAGTCTCCTCCAACCACATCCGAAGGAAGCATTAGAAACAGCAAAACTAGAGGTGTTCATGACAACACAGTATCAGACCTATTTCAGGTAATCAGACGCTGTCCGTCCAGAGGGCATCTGGCAGGGAAATTTTTTTCCAAAGAATTTAGAAATTCTGTAAATTTTATGTTGCTCAGAAACAAACAAGATTTTAATTTTAGCCTTTGAAAATATTTCGAGCCCTGGAAGACCATTAACTTCCCTTCTGGCAAGCCGCTGAGAACAAAGCCCCCAAGTACCGTCCCCGTTACCCTCATTCACCTGGTCATCTAACAGATAGTTAACCGGGGTCTCCTGTGTGCCAGACCCCACTCCAGGTGCTGAGAGAGCAGCGGAGAACCAGACCTCCTCCCAGAGCCTACGTTCCAGCGGGGGAGACAGACGAACAAGTGAGTATGCAGCACCGTGACGGTGCTCTGAGGAAGAGAACTCGGGAGGAAGAGGGCAGAGGATGCAGGGCGTGGCCAGGAAGGCCCTTCCCAGGGCCACGCTGGGGCAGCCGGCACGCGGCCTAGGAGCAGACCACAGGCCACGCACGGGGCAGGAACCATGCAAGCGGAGGGGTGGCCCAGGCGAACCGGGCTCAGGAAGAAGATGAACGGCAAGGCGGGCAGGTGGCGCATTAGGAGCCAGGGGGCGAAGGAGGAAGGGCATGGGGTTTGTTCTGCGCGGAGGGAGAGCAAGTGGAGGCCCGGGAGCAGGGAGCGATGTCATCTGCAGCGGGTGTCAAAGGCTCCCTCTGGCTGCTGGCGGGAGAACAGGCACAGGGGGCAAGCGTGGAGACCAGACACACCCCAGTACCACCTCCCCTGGGAAGTGGCTCCCGAGGCCCAGGTGTGGGCGCTGACGCTGCCTAAATAAACATTCGTTTCTCTACCTGATGCTCTTTTTGTAGTTTCATACGATTTTTAAGAAGGGCCTACAGAATTGCCCACACTTGAAGCCACGGGTGAGAGCCCCTCCACCTGTACCTGAACTGCTTACTCACCTGTCTCTGTCTCCTCCTAGACTCCAGGTTCCTGGAAGGCAAGGACCATGTCATATTTACCTTTGCATCCACGACGTCTGCACAGTACCCAATACATAATAAGCACCCAATAAATACCTCCTGAACTATTTAATATACGTGTCTGTATGTGTGTGTGTGTGTGTGTGTGTGTATATATACTTTGTGTGTGTGTGTGTGTGTGTGTGTTACACACACACACACACACACATACTGGGTTGGCCAAAACGTTTGTTCAGGTTTTCCCAAAGATGTTACGGAAAAATCCAAACGAACTTTTTGGCCAACCCAAAATACAGACACACACACATACACAGGACAACATTTCTGAAACGAGTACTCTAATTTCCTTTTTTCTGTAGATCAGATTCCCTAAAGCTTCAGGTACACGTGGTCATTCAAGATGAATTCCATCAATGTCAATGTACAAATGCATGTGCTTACACGATGGCATTAAAAAATACGATTTAGACTCAGAATCACTAGCCCTGCATTTAAACTATGCACACGTTATGGGTTTTTTATTCCTCGTAGGTCCAGTCCAGACACATTTCCTCACCTTTCTCTACTTCCTCTACCAACATATGTAGAAGTTTTCTCTGGAACTGCAGTATACCTCACGGCTAAGACACAGGAAAAAACACAGCATAGAAACAGCCCTCAGAGACACCTCACAGCTCTCACAGAACAAACAAGCTTCAGGCAAGAATAAGCCTTCATCCTTTTCAGAATATACTTTAACTTGCAAATAAATGATCATCCGCATTTAATAGCGATATTCCTCTCTGGCAACTTAGAGACATACTCGCTGCACACAAAAAAAGGGAAATTTTCATGTAGAAATAAATGAAACCACGGTAAATAGGTAACTGAATATTCGGAATACAAAAATCAAGGTAAATCTTCTCTTCCCAGTGGTCTCATGTCAAGAGAAAACAAACATTTGTAATGAGGACAGGTATGATCATGAAATTTTAACACCCAGCAGGAGGCTTACATTTTAACGGATCTGTCTGAGTTTTTGCTGTAAAATGAATCAACTGTCTAAAGACCAACCTCGGGGATGGTTTAGAGACATCCTTTAAAAATGCAGCACAAAGAATGAAAGTTCTCTGTAGCAAAATTAAACTTCATTTTCACAAGTCTCTTCTCCCTTCTACTGCTTGATACTTCAATGTTAAGCATGCCCTCTGGGCAATGTATGCTTTTAACACTGTTCTTCTAAATAGAGCTGATCACAGGCCACTGCTGCTGGGAATTCTGCACAACATTGCAAAGTTCCAGGCTGAATGTGGACAGAGTCCCTGGTGAGACCGACAGGAGTGCCTGGCCCGATGGGGTGGCCTCCAGCCAATGAGCAAGCATGTCCTCTCTCCTGAGCTTGCAGCCAAGGCCAGGGCACAGCAAGAGACCCAGGCATCTTCCATGCTGAACCTGGACCCCGAGAAAACTCTACGTGGGTCCACAAACCGGGATGGGGTCCTGTACAGCGGGGACTTACCCTGTCTTAATGTTAGGATGGCAGGTACATTTTTGTCTGCCTCTGGGTCTGGGGTTTGCGGACAAGTTATAAGGCCTCCTTCACATCCCTTCTTTGTCCCCCTTTGTCTGAAGGGACTGTCAGAACCTTCACTCAAATCTTAAGCCAACAGGCAGAGGGCTGTGTGCAGGCTCTGGCTGAAACCTCTCGCCTGGTGGGCGTCCGTCCAATCAGCTCCTGCTGGACAGAAGGGGGACGCTGTTCTGTTCCTATCACCGGCTTCAACGACCATAAAAAGATGAATTCCTCCCCAGATGGGTTTTCTAAACACCTGAGGTTTCTATAGAGTGAGTCCTCCTGGTTTTCTCCTTATCTCTACCCCTGCCCCCCGCCCGACTCTGGGCCTCACATTCCAGATGCAACGTACTGATGGCTGCGCCCTTGAAGCCCTGGTGATAAACCAGGCCTGCAAGTTGTCTCCTGAATTTGGAGGAGTGGAGGGAGGGAGGACTCAGATGGTTAAAGATTTCTGATGCAGAAAAGCTCAGGGAGGGTTTCACAAAGGGCCGAGAACTTGAGTTGGATCTTGTAAAAGAAAACTCAAAGGCAGAGAGGAGAGAGAGCAAACGGCATCCGGACAGAGGAACACGGTGAGCACACAGGGAGAGGCAACAAGAGCCGTGTTTACAGAATCCGCAGGGAAACGTGGCTGGAGCAAAAGGTTCATAGAGGGAAACAGTGAGAGGGAAACTGGGAAGAGCTTTTCCCAACAGAACCCGCACTGCTGGGTCCACGAGGCAGGTCCTGCGTCGCTCTCATTCCTTCCATCTGCGCCAGGGGCCGATGGCAGTGCGACTGCTAAGCTGTTTCTCTTTCCTCTAAGGATTCTGTATCATGCCTGCTCGCCTTCCTGTTCCAGGTCTGTGCTGAGTTTACTTTCTGGTACAGCCGTTTGCTGGTAGCGTATTCCTCTGTGGCTCTGGACCAAGTGGGCTTTTCTGAACTTCTGCCGTGTTTTTTGCCTGTTCAGCTTTCCAAACAAGCTGCTATTAGAGTCCAAAGCTTCCCCCTTTTGGAGAGCCAGGTGTCCTCTCTTTACTGTCCTAACACTCTCTTTGGATCTTTGAAATGACTTTCATCAGCTCTGGAAGCACATTTTCCATTTAGCTAGACGTGAACGTACAAGAGGGGTTTAGAGAAAACAAATAAAATGCTCCTCTCTCCAGGAACACGTTTCCCGTGCAGTCATCCGACGAATGCGTGTTAATGGTGTACTTTGTCACAGGGTCTGTGCTAGACGCCGGACACACTAGCAATGTTCTCCAAAACACGCTAAGCAATAATGAAACAATTTATCTTATGGATTAATTAATAAAAACAAACTTGTTACCAAAAAAAAAAAAAAGAGATGCAGCAAAAGCCATAAAGAGGCCAATCGTGAAAAATCACTGCCACCTCCCCACCTCCCACTTAGTCTCCAACCCCCTCTTGTTCAAAATCATCATTTTTTTTACATCCTTATGGGCACTTACTTGAGTGGGGATCTTATAAATTTTTCTAGTGAAGACAGGAAATATAGGCTATTCATCCAGCCCAGAGAATCGCAACTTCGGCACAACTGACCTTCGGGGTCAGAAAAATTCTCTTGGAGGGACTGTCCCGTGCATTACAGAATGCTGAGCAGCATCCCTGGCCCGTTAGATCCCAACAGGTGTGACAACCAGAAATGTGCCCAGACAGTGCCAAACGTCCTCTGGGAGAGACGGCAAAATCACCTCCATTGAGGTCTGGCCCATTAAGGCCAAAATAATTCTTTCATCAATAGCGGGGAGATCGGTGGAGACGGAAGGGCTAGGAGATTGTAAAATGGTAATTCATAGGCATGCTCACTGCAAGACTCTCCTGACTAATATAATTTTCTTTTAAACTTGTTATTTGTACTGCGTCTCCTTGTCTTGTCATTGCTCTGGAAATGACGGGGAATTGGTGAGGAACTGGTAGGTGGTTTTCAATAAACGCGTTATTGAAAATATTTCCTAAATATTCCTCTCTCTTCCTGCCATACTAGGTGCCATTAACTGAGTACAGCTCAATTCTTTTGACTATTAGAGTTCTTACAGTACCTAAAATTATTTTTCAGTACAACTGTCGTCAAATGGTACTGCAAATATAAAACTCCAATATCAAACCAATACTGATGGACCCCCAAACATAATAACTGCAAGTGGCTTAGAAAGGATGGAGAAAGCAGCGTCTGGGGGTCCCACCTCCGTGCTCCCCCCGTGACCTTCCTTTAAACCAATCTTTTGATATTGTTTACATACTGGGCTATCTCGTTAGATCGTAAATTCTCGGAAGGTAAAAGCCTAATTTTATTCCTTTTCATGTCCTCAGCATCTGGCACAGGAAATATTACAAGTCAGACATTCAATAAACACTTACGCACCTAAACTAAAGAAGAAGTATGTACTAGGAAATACTAATAAAACACGGAACCACGGCGTGTGTGAAGAGCCCCGTATTTCTGCTAAGGAATCCAGGTGTTAGCCTGTAGGTAAATATATGGAGTGGTCAGAGAACACGAGGGCTTAGCCTGGCAGAGGCAGGGGGCCCCAGTAAATGCCTGCCCACCAGCGGGGCAGGCCTAGCTCTGCTCTTCCCTCCCTCTCTCCACCCGAGGTCAAGCTTTGCCAACTATGAACGCCCAGCGGCTTGGAGCCACACGAGGCCCAGCTGGCCTTAGAGAGCGTAACTCCAAGGTGGTAGCCTTCTTCAGGGCTGCAGCCTGGGTTCCGTGCATGGTGCCCCGGGGGAGATGGGCCTGGCAGGTGCTGAAACAGCCAAGGATAAGAGGAAGTCTGCAGAGATGCTAACAAGAGTTACGGAGGGAGGACTTCGGCCATGTCGGGGAGGAAAGGAGGCCTGCCCTGCAAAACCACCTACCAGTTCCTCATCAATTCCCTATCATGTGCCAGAGCAATGACAAGACAGGAGACGCAGTGCAAATAACAGAGGAGGAGAGCCACAAGATAGAAAGACGTCTTGAAAGTCCCAAAAGTTACTTACTGGCCTGTGGAACCTAATCTACGCCTGATACCCCACAGAGCGCCTCTCCTGACTCCCCCATGGCAGGGCATCCTTTTCTTCCAGACCACTCACTGTCCATTGTCCCTCCTCCCTCCCAGAGCTCCTATGCCCCCGTCCCTTCCCTCTGAGATGGGCAATTCCACCCTCATCCCCACCTTCTCCTCTGCACTAAGTCCGACAAGGAGAACCAAAGTGCCACCAGCAAATGCAAGTGATGCTGACCTCATTAGCAGACACTCCAAACCGTTCATGCTTATTTCAATATATTCCCACTTTACAAAGAAAGTCACCTTAGGTGACCGTCTGGCAGGCTTCTCTCACATCCTAAATACAGGGCAGTGCCACGGCTCAACCAGGACCTAAGAGGGGCACGAACTCGTCCACACCATTCCCACCTCAGACAACGGGAACCACAAACAACAAATCGGGCTCTCTGTGCTTTGCTGGGACAAGATTTCCATTCACCAAATATTTCCTGAGCCCGCTTACGTGTAAGGCCTTTTGTCTAGTAACGCTGGGAGTGAATGAGACGTGGTTCACGCCACTGAAGCAGCACGGTGCCCAGTAAGTAAAGAGCACGTGCTCGTGTAAAGGAAGGGAAGGGGCGGCATCACACACAGGGTACTGATGCTATAGAGCGAGGGGCCTCACAGACTATCATTTTCCCGATGTCTGTCTTTCAGGAAGACGATGAGTCCTAATACCCTTCTCCTATTTAAAACTCATCGGTTTTGTGAAGTGTGCATTTTCCTAATAACTGAAAGACTGCTTTGTTTTCTGAATGCAGAACAAGAACTGCTTCTACATGAAGCAGAAGAAAACATGAGTTCTTCTGAGAAGTGGTCTATTAAAACTCCCTCATCAAAAAAAAAAAAAAAAAAAACTCCCTCATCGGTGGCATATTATTTGCGCATTCATAATAATAGTCTTTGGAGATTAACCTGCCTGGATAATTTAATTTCTTCTGAAGAGAAAAACGGAAAACAGACCTAAGATCTCTAAAGGACACGCACAGCTTCTGCCTTGATGGACTCAGTGCACATCTGTATGTTCTTCTGGGTGATGTTAAGAGGCTTGAGTGAGCCAAAATGCATCTTAGAAGCTATAACTAGCCAGGTGTTTCCCATCGAATTCTTTCATGCATTTTGGTTATCACACAGCCTTACTATTCCTTTAAATTAAACTCGGAGGAGAAAGCTGCCCTGGATTGGCAGACCTCGAAAACTCAGTTGAGATTTCCCCGTGGTCTTCCTTCAAGTGGCTCCCACACAGGCTTAAGAACGTCGGTTCATTAACAAACCAGTTCAGATCTGTGCGGTTACGTAAACGCCTAAGCTGCCAAAGCACAACTTGAGCAGCCCACTCCCGTGCAGGACTCCCTTTAAGACAGGCAGGCCCCATTTTACCGCGTTTCGCTCTATCGTGCTTTGCAAACAACTGTGTCTTCTACAAACTGAAGGTTTGCAGCAACCCTGCACGGAGCAAACCTACCAGCACCATTTTTCCAACAGCATTGCTCACTTCATGTCTCTGGGTCACACTGTGGTCAATCTCGCAACATCTCCAAGGTTTCCTTTATTATCACATTTGTTACGGTGATCTGTGATCGGTGACTTTTGATGTTACTACTGCGAAAAGATTGCCACTCCACGAAGACTCACGACGGTTAGCGTTATTTTAGTAATAAAGTATTTTTTAACTAAGGTATGTACATTGTAATTTTGTTTTTAGACATAACGTTATTGCACACTTCACAGACTACTGTAGACTGCAAACATAACTTTTCTATGCACCGGGAAACTAAAAACGTCCTGCGGCTCGCTTTACTGTGATATTCCGTGGGTTGCAGTGGTCTGGAACCACACTCCCAGTATCTCCGAGGTGTGCCCGTATGCCTTATTCTGAGAGAGGAGTTTAAAAAACAAACTGCATATATGTTTTTTTTTTTTAAAGTAATTTAGCCAGTCTAGAAACGTCAACTTCTTCAAGGAGACTTTTAAACAAGGCCTGCTCTGGAAGGGAAAAGCACTGGCCCTGTAACATTACTGGGTGCTCTCCCTCGTCACCTCACCGGGTCCTAACAGAACCACAGGACAGGCGCCACCCCATCTCAAGGTAAGGACACTGTGACCCAAGTCAGGTGACACACTCCAAAATGCCAGAGCCTGGACACAAGCCAGAGCGTCACCAAATTCCACATCGTCCTGCGTGCTCACTTGCCGATGACTTGTCCGGTCCTGAGTGACCAAGGTAAGTTGTCTATATAAAGAAGACGTGGTATATTTATACAGTAGAACACTAGTCAGCCATAAAAACAGAATAAAATCACGCCATTTGCAGCAGCATGGACGGACCTAGAGATTAACATACTAAGTGGAGTAAGTCAGACAGAGAAAGACACATTTACCTGTATGTGGAATCTAAAAAGATGATACAAATGAACTTATTTACAAAACAGAAACAGGCTCACAAACACAGAAATCAAACTTATGGTTGCCAGAGGGGAAAGATGGGGGAGGAGGGATAAATTAGGAATTTGGGAGTGACAGATACACACCACTATATGTAAAATAAATAAACAAAGACCTACTGTATAGCACAGGGTACTCTACTCAATATTTTGTAATAACCTATAAGGAAAAGGAATCTGAAAAAGATAGATATATATGTATGAATAACTGAATCACTTTGCTATACAGGAGAAACTAACACAACATTGTAAATCAACTGTACTTCAATTTTTAAAAAAAGCATAAAGAGGAACCTAACTTAGGAGGGACTCCAGTGCAAAGCCAGTGCTTCCACTGAGTAAGTTATATGCCATGCATAAAGGACTTTTTTCTCTTTCCCATTTCTTAAAAGAAGTATAAGTCTTGCCACGGTCTCTCGATATGTCTGCGGTGGAAAGAAGGACTGTGTGAGTCTTCCTGTCCTCCAATGGAGATGAAAGAAAAAGGACCCCCCCCTCCCCCGCAAAGCCACATGCTTCCAAGTTGCCTCATTCATTCCACAAACATTCACTGAGCGCCCGGCATGTGTCAGGTGTTCAGTGGTCCAGGTGCCAGGAAAAAAGCAGTGAATAAACAGGATGCCAGCCCTCATGGAGCGCACATTCTGGTGACAAACTGGACCTACAGGAGCAAGGTTAGAAAATGCACAGACCCCCACTTCCCTCCCCCATGTGCCAAGGCCGCTCCCCAATCCACATGGGGTGACAACAACTTCTGAAAAGGCCGTTCAGCCTATCCTGGCATCTAGAGGAATGTCCCCATCTTAGCACCTGGACATTAAACACACATAGCATTTTTAACAATCAGGATGCTAAATAAAATAAATAACAACCATAAAAATATGAGGACAAATTAAATACAAAACCCTTTGCAGGCCAAAGCAGATCTTAAAAAGCCATTTAGTTCATTCTCCTATTGTTACATAGAACCAAACTAAACCTTCAAAAGGAGAACTAGAAATGGATCTCCAAATGACCTCTCTATACAAAGTCCCAAGCTTCTGCCCCAGGAAATCACTGCCAACTGGCTGATGTCAGTGCAGGTTCTCAGTGTTTCTAAAAGGGGGAAAGAAGGGGGTGGAAGTATACATTGTATGAAAAATGTGCAAGTTAAAGCCATGTCATAAAACATTCGAATAACCCATTCATTTTTAATTCTTCTGTAATTTCTGTGATCAATTTAAATACGATGAACTCATCTGACATAATGTGAGTATCACAGGAACTTTTCCAAGACTCCCGTTGTAATTCATCACTAACTGGACGCCTGTTCAAATTTACACAGTTCCCTGCTATCTGCCTCTAATAGCCAGACTGAAGCCATTTCATTTGCCTACTGGCGGGCTTACCCATTAATTACCAAAGATGACACAGTGCCAGTGGGATCCAAGCCCGTGTGTGTGCCCCGATGACCTAGTTGAATGAAATCTGGCCTCGCATCCAACAGAACACAGGTTTAATTCCTAGCTCGAGGGGCTGGATGACAGTATGTCTAACAGTTTGAGAGAGTGGTGCAGGGAAAACTGAGCTGTCTTATGCACCGTTTAGAAACAAACAACAAAAAAGTCTAAGTGATTTCTCATCATCTCAATGCGATCGTCCATGGACTTTTATTCACTCTTCCTCCCTCACCCCCAACAACCAATTTCCTAAAATTCGGGGCTCTGGGTCTATGGATTTAAATATTGAAATGTGGCCGGTCTCTACTTCTACATTTTCTGCCTAAGGGAAAGATGGATTAGGAAAAAGATTAACCTCACTACCCCTGAAATAATGGATTCTGAGACCCTGGTGCTTCTAATCTACTCCTGAGGATCATTTTAAAGCAGAAAATAAAGGCCACGCACTGCTGAGTTTCTTCACATACTCAGGATATGAGTATGTTTCAGTCCTATTTGACATTTAGATATTTCAGAATCACAGGACCTTCTTTGGTGGGAAAAAAATATATAGTCTTTAAAAACCCCTAAGGTCTCTAGGAAACAAATTGCAACCAACAATTCCCTCACGTCTCATTACAGGGTGCAAATTTCTATCTAGGATTCCTCTGACCTTGTTCAGCTGGTGCTAATAATAGAATTATCTGCTCCATTTTAAAGCAGTTCTGTCTACGATGCTATCATGCTTCATACTATGGGGGATGAGGAAGGCTAGTCTGGAACACACAGAATTTGAGAGATGAGAAAGACTTTGAGGAGTGGATCCAGGTGGGTGTCCAGCGAGGCAGTAGAGCCCAGTGGTTAAGGGTGCAGCTGGCTGCAAAGTCCAGCTCCAACCCTCACCACTTCCGGGCTGGAAAATGAGGGTAATGTCAGCACCTACCTCAGAGCGTTCAAGGAGCAAATGAGACAATGAGTGTTACGGGCTCACGCAGCACTGAAGCGAGACAGCACTCACTAGATGGTAGACAGAGTTGGCATTTAAACACTGCAAAGCCATGCCATTCAGCAATGGGTGATGTACATGGCACTATGCACCTAACCTAACACCCTCCACCCTATGAGAACCCACTAACCACCGCCTTTTAAAAAGCTATTCTTTATGTCTACATCACTCCTGCGGCAGCGTACCTACATCTTTACATAATCAGCAGAAAGGATCTCTTATTAAAAGGAATGAAAACAATTACTGGGATCACAGAGTGATAAAATATGTCAACCCCGAACTTATGAAGATCAATGACAATGAGAGCGCTGGATTGTTCTTAAATACCATTGTTTCATTTTAACATTGATGAAGCTAGTGTTTTCACAAATCTTTTCTGGTAGCAAATATCATTCTCCCTATGAAAGGTCAGGAAAAATGAAACACGAAATTACCAGCTCAATGCCACAGATACCAAATATTAGACCCCAAACATCTCCATATTCTCAGTCTTTCCTTGGTATTCCAAAGGCAAAGAAAAAAAATCAGACATAAAGATACAAACAAAGTGAAACAGACAGCTAAGCAATTATCCATGAGGGAATTAATCCATGTAAACCTCCCCAATCCTCTTTCCCCTTTACCTTCTGCCCCTAAGCTCACCTTTTTTAAATCCACATAATTTCTCTCTTCAAAACACAAATCATGTATGTGCAGCGGGGGTGGGTGAGAGAGGTTTCAGAGGTAAATAATACCAAGGCCTCTTCCCATAAATCACATAAATGGTTCTCTTAATTGATCATGTAGGGACTTCCCTGGTGGTCCAGTGGTTAAGACTCCACGCTTCCACTGCAGGGGGCACGGGTTCGATCCCTGGTCGGGAAATTAAGATCCCGCATGCCACGTGGCACGGCCAAACCATAAATAATTAAATAACTGATCGTGTATTCCTCTACTTCTGTATTCAGAGGACCAACCCCCCACCCTACTACACACACACACACACACACACACAGGAGAGAAATGCAGGCTGTGGCAGGGGTAAGGGAAATAAACACCAACGTTCACTGGAGTTATAACTATTCTCTGAGATCTCTTTGTAGTTATTCTTAAGGGAAAGGGGTATCCTCCAGGGGAGGAAGAGATGGATAAATGATACAGAAACAAAACGTGTTTGTCATTCCCCAAAGAGAAGCCCCTTGGATTTCCCTCTAATGAATTCTGTCATCAGCACCCAAGAAGCAAGAGCTTTTTCCCAGGCCGTAGATTTGGTTTCTATGGCCTGGAATCTTTTCCATCTCCCATTCCCTTCCCTCTCGTGAGTCATTGATGTCCTAGTGACTACTGCCGCCCACCCCCACACGGTACCCCCGGTGCCGCCACCATCCTGACCACCCCTACAGTCACGACGACCTCCACCCATGACCCCAGCTACCGAGACCACCACCACCATCACCCACCCGCACTACACTGTTTTCTCCCATATCTGTTATTTTTTTAAATCTCAATAATACATCAGTCATCAGTCACATTCTCCACCTGCAGCCCTATCTCTGGACCCAACATACTGGTGCATCTCTCTTACCCTGTATTTATCAATCAATATCCACCCGCTAACAACAACATAACAGCTTTTTGTCTCATCAGAAGATTAATTACAAAAATTCATCAGTAGAGAAGAGCCAGCCATTACAGACACACTCAACATTTTGAAAGCAACTCCTTTTTAAAGGGGAAAAACTCAAGTTTAAATAGTCCTTAAGGGACTTCCCTGGTGGCGCAGTGGTTAAGAATCTGCCTGCCAATGCAGGGGACACGGGTCCGAGCCCTGGTCTGGGAAGATCCCAAAGGCCGCGGAGCAAATAAGCCCATGCGCCACAACTACTAAGCCTGTGCTCTAGAGTCTGCGAGCCACAACTACTGAGTCCACATGCCACAACTACTGAAGCCTGCGCACCTGGAGCCTGTGCTCCGCAACAAGAGAAGCCACTGTGATGAGAAGCCCGCGCACGGCAACGAAGAGTAGCCCCCGGTCGCCGCAACTAGAGAAAGCCCATGTGCAGTAACAAAGACCCAACGCAGCCATAAATAAATAAATAAACAACAACAAAAAAAACACCTGCTTTTAAATAAATAGTCCTTAAGAACAAGAATGTTACAGAGGTGGTGATCTACAGAATAAAACCACTTTAGAAGTGCTGGGAATCTGAAAGTACACACTATCACTCAATTGCAGGAACTGAGTCATTAATTTGGTTTAAAACATGGCTTAAGTTTTCCCTCCCTAGTTTTACCCCTAGAAAACGCAGGCCAGCCCTCTGGCCTCCAAACCTACAGAAGCTACTGTCCCTCTGATAAGTGTCTTTCAATCAATCCAAGTGTCCAATCAAAGCCATACCCCAAACTATTATTTCTCTCTTGTCCTCAAGGACCAGAACTTGATTTAAAAAAAAGCAAAGCCAGCCTGGCAGTTGTTCAGGTTGCAAACTGTGCAAGGCCACCACATTCAAGGGGGCGCCATCCACATCATCTTAAAAATTGTATTTTTATTACAACTTTGATGACTTAAAGATGGGTAATTTATTTATCTTACAAGTTTCCAGCATATGGCAATAAAGTGTCTTGTTCTAAAAATCAGTACAGTCCAACCGTTCTCCATCAGATGGACGTAAAAGGTGTGTGGAAGGGATGCCTTTGCCTAATTTGCACAGAATGCCACATAGACTAGCACCAGCCCCCAGAAAAGCTTCTCTCAAACGTCTCAAATGTTTTAAACTTTCCATGGTCTCGGCTGTTCACTAAAGCTTCTACGCATCATTTAATAAACTCGGTTTGCACTGCATTAACTTTTTCCCTCCCAATCTGGTCTTTTTCTCTCAAGAAGCACATCCTCTAATCAAGACAAGCCCCTAAATAAGACTGCATCCTCTTGTTCTACTTCCGTCAACTGATATCATTAAACACATGTTAACCATCACACCATAACCTTTTGTTGCAGGAGAAGATTAATCACCACCAGGAAAGAGATGTCCTCATATACACGCTCCTCGAATTTAAAATCATTAACAAAACACGTTGCTTGAACTTGAGTTCCAGTCAACGTCTGAATATAATCCTCACATCTTAAAAAAAACCAAAATTGAATTAAGCTTTCGTATGAGAATTCATTTTTATTTGCTTGCATCATTAATAATATTTACCCAAAATTACCACCAGCTATTTACTTTGACTACCGAGAAGTATCATACATTTAAGAGGCAACTATGAGCCCCAGTCAAATGGAATCATAAATTGAACAGAAATCCACATAAACTCACCTTGACCCCCAGAAAACAAGTTTTACTGCCATTGGTGACAATTTGCCCTAGTTGACAATCCAGGTGCAGAAACCTTAAAAAGAGAAGGCACAGGAAAATTCAGAAGACAGGAGCAAGCTTCAGGGAAACATAAACAGGTACTTCATTACACTACTACTTCTCAATGAAAAATAAAGTTAGTGCAGGAGTTCTTGAATCTAGGCAGTAATTGTGCCACAAAAAAACTCTTCATAATGGGAGTTGTTTCAACAAACTCACTACTTTTCCATTGGCTGTGTCTAGGATTTTAGAGATACTTAATCTTATATTCAGATTAATCCTCAATGGATTACATGACTTCAATTTTCTACTTTAATCCCTCAAGTAGTTAACCATCTGAAAACTGATTCTTAAATACACCATATAAATGAAGTATCTTAAGAACTTAAGACTTGGCTTTTATCAGGGGAAGAATACCACTGATACACGAATAATCATGTCCATTTTGTAGATCTTAATTGTCTTAAATTGCACCAAATTTATACTTGTTATGCTTCTGACGTTCCTGTAATTCAGAAGAAATAAAAAGCCAGAGCAACTGTAAATCCTACAATATTAACAATATTAATATTAATTAAATCCTTAATACAACTGTATTTCAAAATAAATCAGCAAAAATTACTTTCTCCTCTAAATTGTCCAGCAAGGAGATTAGTTGCTCAATGGTAGAAAAGAGACAAATTTTCCTCCCAAATGCTACTGCAATAGATACCACAGAAGGCCTGCTAGTATTAGGTTGAGTCATATAAAATTACTGATAGGCAACCATTTTTTACCTGCAAAAAAAACAATTTTATCATTTTTCCAAGCGAAGAAATAGACAGAATTGGAAAACCCAGTGATTATGAAACAATTAAATCTCCAAAACTACCTATCGCTGTGCGCACGTCATTTTCTGAGCAGCATCAGGGGTTTTTAATGCTTCCATTCCAAGCCAACACATCTTCAGGGCACCTGAAAGACAATGAATGAATTGCCTCCAGCATTTGGAAGGGCTTGAGAATACCTTTTCCACTCTTTCTTCCCACCTGGTCCCTATTTACTGCCAACTCCCTCTAGGCTTCCTCCTTGAAACAATAAAGAGTCTTTTCCAAGAGCATAAATGTGGCAGAGAGAAAAGCTGAAGGCTGGAAGGCAAAGAGGTGAGAGGAAGAACGCAGATCTCTAAGAAGGGCAGGCACAAGGGACAGCATGTCCAAGTGAGTGAGGACCGTGGCTGTGTCTATATAACCTCAACACAGTCAATCAGATGAAGAAAATTAGACCCTAAATTGTGATTATCTCAACTCTTGACTTGTCCCCTCTGGCTGCCTGTGAGTCAATCTCCCAAGGAACAAATTTCTAGGAGGCACTCGATTGGAGAAGAGTCGGGGACAGCATTCTCTCAAAGATCTTATATATTATATTGATGCCATACTCAGCAGCGAGCTGTTACATCCAATTTGAGGAAATCCCCATACTTTTCAACTTGTAAACTTTTTTTTTTTTTTTTTTTTTTTTTTGCGGTACATGGACCTCTCACTGCTGTGGCCTCTCCCGTTGCGGAGCACAGGCTCCGGACGCGCAGGCTCAGCGGCCATGGCTCACAGGCCCAGCTGCTCCGCGGCATGTGGGATCTTTCCGGACCGGGGCACGAACCCGTGTCCCCTGCATCGGCAGAAGGACTCTCAACCACTGCGCCACCAGGGAAGCCCTCAGCTTGTAAACTTGTTAAGCCCTTCCTGCATTCGTTACATGTGTGTGAGGTGAGTGGTGTTATCAAGGTTTTTGTAAATATTTACTATGTTTTTCTATTTAGCTTAATTCCAATGATTCTGTACTTTAATAAAATGTTGTAAACAATGCAAAAAAACAACAACAACGAAGTGAGTGAGGAGCAAGGTGCAGGGGGCAGATGGATGAAGGGTTAGATGCAGGGGAAGAAAGCAGAAGGGCTGCCCAGTCCTTATATGGTGGGCGGGGTGGGGGGGCAGAGATCACACCACACTGAGAATATCAAACAGCTCCAAGTCCAGATGGGATGAAGGAGAGGTTTACTTCTGTCTAATGTACTTAGGAACCCATCTATCTGAGGACCTTCCCTAACCACCACTCCCACCCATCCCCCCCACTGCTACAAGCACCACCTGCAGCACAGCAAACACCACCACAACCAGACCCACGGCTATCGAGGTACCATGGGGCGCGCCCAACGCCACTAGGACTAAAACCAACAGCCTAGAGGCCATGTGAGTGCCCTGGATACAAAAGTCTACTTGTTCTCAAAGCGTGTTTTCTTCTGAGATGGAACAGGAAGGGCTTAAATAACTGTCCCTCCTACCAGGAGACCAGTTAAATGAGCCGCCTACCAAAAATCGTTCTGCTTTGTTTTTTGTGTGAACGTGCAGCCAGTTGCAAAATAAACTTCTTGATCTCTTTTTATGCCATTCACCTATTTCTCATTCCCTATTTTTAAAATTAATTATCTGAAGATAATATTTTGAATATATTAGGTTAAATAAAATATATTAAAATTAATTCCATCTGTTTCTTTTTTCCTTGCTAATGTGGTTACTAGAAAAGTTAAAATTACATCCTGGCTCACATTGTATTTCTGTTAGACAGCACTGCTCTATAAAGTATAGCCTGTCTCTTCCTTATTAAGAAATCTGTGAAGATGCTCTTAACTTTTCCCAACGCTAAGAGAGCCACGGACACCAAAGACTGCACCGCGGTGATATACAGCATGGCCCTGCTGGACGTACAGACTCTGCTCACATGTTAAAAGCTCTCAGAATGTTGCATTCAAAGTTCGACCAACTCACTAGTCCCTAATATCAGTTGTTGCTTCACACGTAACCCCCAACTTTCCTGAGGTTTCTGATCTTCCAGTCTAGATATTTTACTGAATTCTGAGGCAGCAGCCCTGTAGGGAAGGACAGGGTCAGGACTACGATGAGACAAAGCATCTGCCTCAGGCACGAAACTTAAGAGGAACCAAAACACTCCGTAAGCAAGATGAATAAATTTTTAAATAACAGCTTTACTGATATGGAACTCACATACCATAAAATGCACCATTTTAAAGGGAGCAATTCAGTGGTTTTAATATACTCACAAAATTGTACAACCATTGTCACTATCCAATTTGAAAACATTTTCATTACCCCACAAAGAAACTACATCCCGATTAGGAGACACACCATCACTCTCCCTACGCCCAGCCTCTGACAACCACTAATCTATTTTGTCTCTATAAGTCTGCTTATTCTGGGTATTTGATATAAATGGAACCACAAAATGTGTGGCCTTTTATGTCTGGCTTCTTCCCCTTAAAATGTTTCCAAAGTTCACACATGTCAGTACTCCATTCCTTTTTATGAATGAATAATATTCTATTGTATGAATAGGCCACATTTTATCCATTCATCAGTTGACGGACAGCTGAATTGTTTCCAGTTTTTGGCTATTATGTACAAATTGGTGTACAGTTTTTATATGGATATATTTTCCACTCTCTTAGGTATATACTTCGGAATGGAATTGCTGGGTTATATTATAACTCTATGTTTATAATCTGAGTAACTAGCCACAATTTTCCAAAGTGTACCATTTCACAGTCCCACCAGCAATATATCAGGGTTCCAATCTTCACCAGCACTTGGTATTATATTTTTTATGTTAGCCATCTTAGTGGGTATGTAGTGATATCTCATTGTACTTTTGTATCTCCCTAATAACTAATGCTAGGGAGATTTGTATCTCCCTAATAACTAATAACTAGGGAGATTTGTATCTCCCTAATAACTAATAACTAGGGAGATTTGTATCTCCCTAATAAATAATGCTGACCATCATTTAATAGGTTTATTTGTCAGTAGTGTATCTTCTTTGGAGAAATATCAACTTGAAGCCTTCAATTTTTAATTGGGTTATTTATATAATTGACTTGCAACCATTCTTAATACATTTTGGATACAAGTTCTTATTAGATACATAATTTGTAAAAATTTGCTCCCCTTATATGGGCTATCTTTTTCTTGATGATACTCTCTAAAACACAGAAGTTTTTAATTTTTGTGAAGCCCAACTTATATATGCTTTCTTTTGTTACTTATGCTTTTGGTATCACATTTAAGAAACCACTGCCTACTCCAAGAGCATGAAAATTTACTTCTATGTCTTCTTCTAAAGGTCTTTTTATTTTAGCTTTGACGTTCAAATCAGTGATCCATTTTGAGTTAACTTTTGTATATGGTGCGAAGGTGCAACTTCATTCTTCTGCTTGTGGACGTACAGTTACTCCAGCACCATTTGTTAAAAAGACTATTCTTTCTCTTTGAATTGTCTTACCACCCTTGTTGAAAAATTATAAATGTAAGAGTTTATTTCTGGACTCTCAATTATATACCACTGATCTACAAAAGGCTATACTTATGCCAGTACTGCACCATCTAATCACCATAGTTTTGTAATAAGTTTTAAAATCAGGAAGTGTGAGTCCTTCATCTTTGTTCTCCTTTTTCAGGATTGCTTTGGCTATTCTGTGTCCCTTGCGTTTCCATATGAATTTTAGGATCAGTCTGCTAAAAGAGCAGTTGGGATTACATTGAGTCTGTAGGTCAATTTGGGAAGCACTGCTATCTTAACAATATTGTCTTTCGGTCCATGAATAGGGGATGTCTTTCCAATTATTTAGCTTATCTTTACTTTCTTTCAATGATGTTTTCAGTGTAGAAGTCTTGCATGTACTTTATTCTATTAATATGGTGTATTACACTGATTTTCATACATTAAGCCACCCCTGCATTCCTTAGAGAAATCCCACTTGGTCAAGATGTATAAGCCTTTCTATATGTTGCTGGATTTGGTTTGCTAGTATCTTGTTGCAAATGTTTGTATCTATATTCATAAGGAATACTGGTCTGTGCTTTCTTATGTTTTTTTCTTCTGGTTTTAGTATCCAAATATTAATGGCCTCAAAAATGAGTTGGGGGCTTCCCTGGTGGCACAGTGGTTGAGAATCTGCCTGCCAATGCAGGGGACACGGGTTCGAGCCCTGGTCTGGGAAGATCCCACGTGCCGCAGAGCAACTAGGCCCGTGAGCCACAACTACCAAGCCTGCGCATCTGGAGCCTGTGCTCCGCAACGAGAGGCTGCGATAGTGAGAGGCCCGCGCACCGCGATGAAGAGTGGCCCCCACTTGCCGCAACTCCAGAAAGCCCTCGCACAGAAACGAAGACCCAACACAGCCAAAAACAAATAAACAAATAAATATTTTTTAATAAAAAATGAGTTGGGAAATGTTCCCTCCTTTTCCATTTTCTGGAAGAGACTGTGCTAAATTATTAATTCTTCACTGTTTGATATAATTTACCAGTGAAGTCATCTTGGTCTGGGATTTTCTTTGCAGGAAATTTTAACTAATTCAATTTCTTTACTTGTAACAGGTCACTTCAGATTTTCTATTTCTTCTTGGGTCAGTGGGGTAGTCTGTGTCTTCCTAGGAGTTTATCCATTTCATCTAGGTTATCTAATCTGTTGACATTGTTATTCATCATATTCCCTTATGGTCTTTTTGATTTCTCTACCGTGGGTAGTATATAAAACTCCCTCTTTCGTTCCTAGTTTTGGTAATTGAGCCTTCCTTCTTTTTCTGTTGGTTAGTCAGCTAAGGGTTTGTCAATTTTGTTGATCTTTTAAAAGGATGAGTTTTAGGTTTTATTGATTTTCTCTATTGCTTTTCTATTCTCTAGTTCACTTACTTCTACTCTGGTCTTTATTATTTCCTTCCTTCTGCTTGCTTAGGGTTCAGTTTGCTCTTCTTTTTCTACCTTCTTAAGGTGAAAGATTAGGTTATTGATTTGTGATCCTTGTGTTAATATAGGCATTCTTAACTATAAATATCCCTCTAAGCACTGATTTGCCGGCATAAGTTTTAGTATGCTTTGTTTTCATTCACCTCGAAGCATTTTCTAATTTCCCTTGTGATCTCTTCTTTGACCCACTGGTTATTAAAGAGTATATTGTTTAATTTCCACATTTTATGAATTTCTGAAATTTCCTTCTGCTACTGATTTCTATCACTCCAGTATGATAAAATAAAATACCTTGTGTGATTTCAATGCTTTTAAAGTTATTGAAACATGATCTATGGCCTAATATAGTCTATTCTGAAGAATTTCCTACATGCACCTGAAAACAATGTGTATTCTACTATGGTTGGGTACGTTGTTCTTTGGATGTCTCTTAGTTCTAGCTGGTTTATAATGTTGTTCAGGTCTTCTATTTCCTTGTTGATCTTCTGCCTAGCTGCCTAGCTAAACTTCTGCCTAGTTTCGACTTCCTATTGAAAGCAGGATATTGAAATCTCCAACTATTATTGTTGTATTTTCTATTTCTCCCATCAATTGTCAGTTTTTGCTTCATGTATTTTGGGAAACTGTTGTTAGATGCACATATGTTTGTAATTCTTATGTCTTCCTGATGGATTGACCCTTTTATCAATATATAATGACCTTCTTTGTCTCTTGTGGTAATTTTTTACTTAAAATCTATTTTGTCTAATATTAGTATAGCCACTTCCAGCACTCTTTTGGTTACTATTTGCATGGTATACCTTATTCTATTCTTTTACTTTCAAACTATTTGTGTTTGAATATAAAACGGGTCTGCTGTAGTGAGAATATAGTCAGATCATATTTATTTAATTCATTCTGCCCATCTCTGACTTTTTACTGGCATGTTTAGTTCATTTACATTTAATGTAATTACTATTAGTATTTATATTTGCCATTTTACTCTGTTTTCTGAACGTCTTACGTCTTTTTGTCCCTCTATTCCTCCATTACTGCCTTCTTTTGTGTTAAACAGACATTTTTCTATAGCATTTTAATTCCCTTGTTGTTTCTTTTATATGTCTTAGTTATTTTCTTAGTAGTTTATACTGCCTTGATATTTACATAATCAGTTACTTTTACTGATACTCTTTATTTCTTCCATGGATTTGAGTTACTGTCTAGTGTTCTTTTATTACAACCTGAGGGCTCCCCTTTAATATTTCTTATAGGGCAAGTCTGGTAGCGACAATTTCTCAGTTTTTGTTTTTCTGAGATGTCTTATTTTTTTCTTCTTTGTTGCAGGATAGTTTTGCTGGATATAGCAAAACGATATGGGTGATTGTTCTTTCAGCACTTTGAAGGAACTAGCTTCAGGCTTCCATGATTTCTGATGAGAAGTCAGATGTTAATCTTACTGAGGATTCCTCATACATAATAATTCATTCTCTCTTGCTGCTTTCTTTGTTTTGGCTTTTAACAGCTTGACTGTCGTGTGTCTGGCTGTGGAGCTCTGCATTTATCCTGAAATGTACTGACCTTCTTGGATGTGCAGATTAATCTTTTAAATGAAATTTGACAAGTTTTGGGCCATTGTTTCTTCAAGTCTTCTTTCTCTCTCTTTTCTCCTTCTGGGACTTCCATGATGCCTATGTTGGTACTCACAATGAATCATCTGAAGTTCTGCTCATTTTTCTTCATTCATTTGGCTTTCTGTTCCTCAAACTGTATAATTTCAATTGACCTACTTTCAAGTTCACTGATTCTTTCTTCTGCCAATTCAAAACTATTTGTCAGCCCCCATTATTGTACTTTTCAACTCCAGAATTTCTATTTGGTTCTTTTAAAGTTATTTCTATCCCTTTATTTATATTCTCTATTTGGTGAGACATCATTCTCATCCTTTAATTCTTTAGACATGACTTCCTTTCATTCTCTGAACACATTTATGATTGCTGACTTAAAACATTTGTCTAGTAAGTCCAACATCTGAACTTTTTCAGGGAAATTTTTAATTGTTTTGTCCCTGTGACGTGGCCATAGGTTCCTGTTTCTTTGTGTTTTGCAATCGTGTGCTGAAATTTGATTTTAAATAATATAATATGGCAACTCCAGAAATCAGATTCCGCCACTCCAACCAAAGGTTTATTGTTGTTGCTGTTTGCCTTTGTTGTTCCTAATGCTATCTGTCCATTTCCTGGACTAATTCTATAAAGTCTATTTTCTTTACCATGTGCCGCCACTTAAGTCTCTACCCAATTTGCTTCATTAGTCAGCTAATGATGGGACAGAGATTTCCTTAAATGCTTTGAACCAATAAGTCTCACAGCCTTTGCTGTGGGCTCTGTTTGTATGTTGACATGGGCTTTCTATGCCCTGATGACAGTTTACAACTCTGTCTATTCTTCCTGCTTGTGTACAGCCTCAATGTCAGCCAGAGGTGATAGACTAAGGCCTTCTCAAGTCTTACTTAGGCATATGTACAGACTTGAATATGCATACGGGCCTTCTAGATTCTAAAGAATATGTCAAAGTTTTTCACAGCCCTCTACAGATATCTCTTTTCCCAATTATTCCTTTTCAGTTTTTCGGTCAACCTCTTGTTAACCCCTACAGGTGTAGCCACCTTAGGAAGCCCTGTTGTTAAACAATTGCCACTGATCATTTCTAACAAATCCCCTAACGATGTTTACAAAGAATGAGTTCTGAGTCAGGAGAAATAAAAACAAGTTCTGAGCTTTTCAGGGAGCTGCCAGACAGGTCATACAGTGACAGTTTTCTGAGAATGGGGCATTTTAAGAGCTCTGAACCTATTCTGTCCCCTCCAGCAGCTTTTAGCTTTCAAGGCTACCCTGGTGCTGGGAAGAGGTAATGGGAATAAATTTAAATGCCACAAAGGTCACTATTCTTACCACAATTCAGTCTTTTTTCTTGAATAAACACCTCCTGGATTGTTGCAAGTCTTTGATCAATTTCCAGAGTTCTAAAATAGTTTATTTTGACAATTTTTGCCTCACTCAGTGAAATTTTGTTCTCACTGCTGTTTTGGAAAAGAGAATTTACACAATGTCCTTATTCCAGAGGTGGTTCCAAGATAAATGATATCTTTAAAACATAAAAATTAATGCAAAAAAAATCCATGGTGAACAAAATATCAAAATTTTAAATTAAAACACGATCAGTAACATGAGCAGTCACACTATGACACACTGAGCCTTACACAAAAGGAAAAATCAGATACCGATCTTGTCTTTCTTAAATTTTTGATACTTTGTTTACGAATTTTTGCACTAATTTTAATTTTTCAACCATATGAAAATATTATTTATTTTATTGCGTAGTTTTTTAGTACCCCCTTAAATTTTGTGCTTGAGGCAACTGCCTGACAAGTATCCTTCTAGGCCCAACCTTGGAGAAGGGTGATTTTCAGATCCCATATCTCCTTTCTTTTTTTTTCATGCTCCAAACTGAGATATTAGTTCCAACTCACATTTATATTCCATTACAGTATCATGGGTTGTTGTCAAAATGATAATTCTAAAATCTAGCAGAAAAAATTCAGTATGAAGTTTGGGGGTAGAGCACAAAGCAGTTACTTATATTAGACTAACCTCTTAAAACTGCTAGTAGAGGCAAATTAGCTCTCTCAGTATCAAACTCATTACTAGCTACCAATTAAACTAATATAAAATTTTTATTACTTTCTAGAGTCTTTAAGGAAACTAAATGTAATTTTTGGCATGCCTGCCATACACACTTCCTAAAATATTATGCAACACTAATAGAAAATGCATCAAGCTTAGAAATATTCATTTCAATCAAAATGATTCTCTTGCATGATTTCAGTTCTCAAATTGGCTTCTCCTGAAAATAAACTGATAGAAATGTAAGAATTAGGTACAAAAATATGTTTGGCTTAATATGTGGCAACATTTCCAACCTAAGAAGACAATTATTTGTGCGTAAAGAAAGACTGCCTGTCTTCAGAAGCTATTTTGAGTAATTTCAAACAGCCTAGTACAAAGATAATTAATTCTGGATGATTTGAGATTACTTCCCTTATACTGTGGTCTAACAGAGATAGCGCTCATATTAAGTGTTTAGATTAGTCCTGTGCAGTAAGTCTGGTCAAGTGTGAAAATTTCACTTCCCTATTAAGTGTTCATTACTTGCTTCTGCTGTTTTATTGCCATTTCTTGTAATCCACAGCTCTATATTCCACAATACTTTTGAAAAGCGTTTAAAATCATTATATCAATATTAACCTGTGTCTGGACAAATTTATTTGCCTAATTACAGTCTTTATAGAAGCTAATATACTAGGTTGGCTTTCCATTTCTGTGGGTGAGTCAAAGTTCCCAAAGTCAACATCAACCTGTCATTAATACTGGCTTAGCCCCCATCACATACACTGCTGGCTCACCTTTAATGACTATGCATACACACTGCTTTGTTTTTCTACAGGAACTGAACCTACTGGTGCAATGGGTCTGTAGCTGCACAAAGAGTGGCAAGACTAATAAGGAGAAGTCTTGAAGGGTCATACAACCTACCCCTTATAGCAGCTGTCCCCAACCTTTCTGGCACCAGGGACCAGTTTTGTGGAGGACAGTTTTTCCATGGATGGGGAGGGGCGGGTAGGGGATGGTTCAGGCAGTGATGCGAGCAATGGGGAGCGGCAGATGAAGCTTCACTCGCTCGCCGCCACTCACCTCCTGCTGTGCAGCTGGTTCCTAACAGGCCTCGGACTGCTACCGGTCCGAGGCCCAGGGGCTGGGGACCCCTGCCCTATAGGACAGGGAAAGTACATCTACTTGAAGGACCAATACTCAATCTTATGTTTAAAAAAAAAATCACTCAACAGACTGAGTTAATGATATCTTCTCCTTCTATCTAGTCTAAACTCTGGTAATAAAACATGAAATAGAAATAGAAATAAGAAAAGAAAATAAATAATCATCACCTACAGATGATATGACTGTCTACCTAGAATATTCAAGAAAAATAACCAAAAAGAGGTTAGAACTGATAAGAGCTTGAAAAGTGCCCAGTTACAGGATTATATCTTAAAATCAACAGCTTTCTAAATATAAATTACTAGTTATATATATGCTACAATCTGAATGTTTGAGTCCCCCCAAACTTCATATGTTGAAAACCTAATACCCAAGGTGATGGTATTAGGAGGTGGGGCCTTTGGGAGGTGACTGGGTCATGAGGGCAGAACCCTCATGAGTGAGATTAGTACCTTAATAAACGGAGCCCCAGAGAGCTTCTTGCTTGCCCCTTCCACCAAGTGAGGACAGAGCAGAAAGGTGCCATCTGTGAACCAAAAAGCAGGCCCTTACCAAGTCTGCTGGCAACACGATCCTGGACTTCCCAGCCTCCAGAACAGTGAGAATAAATATCTGCTGTTTATAAGCCACCAGTCTGATGTATATTGTTTTGTTTTGTTTTTGGTGTATATTGTTACGGCAGCCCAAAAGGACTAAGACAATGTAATATGACCACTATGCATAATGTATATAACCGACTGATTATATAACAACAGCCAATGAGAAGAGGGCTCATTCACAAAAGTTAAAGAAGAGTATAACATACCCAGGAATAACCTAAATCCTCCATTTTCCAAACATGGTAGGGCACGTGAAGAAAGCCTGCAAAGTGAGAGACCACACAAAGCAATGACAGACACAGAGAAGAGGCAAGGACACCAATCTCCTGTGTACGCCACCTTCCTAATGCCACCTGCCAATCTCCTGTGTATGCCACCTTCCTAATGCCACCTGCCAATCTCCTGTGTATGCCACCTTCCTAATGCCACCTGCCAATCTCCTGTGTATGCCACCTTCCTAATGCCACCTGCCAATCTCCTACGTATGCCACCTTCCTAATGCCACCTGCCAATCTCCTACGTATGCCACCTTCCTAATGCCACCTGCCAATCTCCTACGTATGCCACCTTCCTAATGCCACCTGCCAATCTCCTACGTATGCCACCTTCCTAATGCCACCTGCCAATCTCCTACGTATGCCACCTTCCTAATGCCACCTGCCAATCTCCTATACATGCCACCCTCCTAATGCCACCTGCTTTTGTGCTCAGCCTGCTGTTATGCTCCAACCTGCTAGCAAACAACCCAGAGAATCGTAATCTATATGGAAGATTTCTTTGTCTGTGTCAGGGATAGAAATGGTTATAAGCTCATAGCTTGACAAAATAAACAGCTATGTATCCTGTCCCCCAACCCATCCCCACGCACCCGGAAGGCTATGCCTTGCTCCAGCAGACGTGCTGCTGCTCCCCACTGGCTTCTCACCTTTTCCACTGAGGGATCCGTGACCACCTGCTACCAGGTCCACACACGTGCTTTCTGGCTAGTACACGTAGGGCAGCCATCCAGGCACAGAGGAGCCTCGTCCACCAGTGAGCAAACTCCCCTCCTCAAACCCTAACCAACCCAAACACCTTTAGGCCGCAGGGTTCTCGCTGGCTCAGTCTCACGCCAGGAGTTGCTCTAGGCTCTCGACATCTTGATATTCCCCAAGAAACAGCAGTGTGGTTCCCACTGTTGGCATCCTTTATTCACCACTGTTCTATCTGTTCCTAGGGGACGGCAGGGAATCCGGGCTGAAATAAGGCTTTCCTGTTGGCCCCTTTCCTACAGCAAGCCAGTGGGAACCATCAACGAAGACACCCAACTCTTCCCCCTACTCCTGGTTTATGTAATGGTCTGGACTGGATTCCAGTAGCCCTGAGAGGCCCTCAGCGGTACCTGATCCCAAACCAATACACCACCTAAAGCCCAAGAGTAACACCATCACTCGCTGACACAACCTCACGTCGCTGGAGAGGAGGGTCCCAGGGTAGGTCCAAGAAACCACCACAAGAGAATTAGAGGGGTGGGTTGCTGTTGCAGGGAAGCACTGGCCGCGAGCCTACCTGGGGCACCAGCCCCCCGCTGCTCCCCATAAGCGCCAGCCCAGCTCCGTCCTCCCAGGGCTCTGCACTGGCTATTCCCCAACGAGGGAAATGGTCTCCCCGGACATCCACAGGGCTCCCTCTTCATCTCCTTCAGGGTTCTACTCGGCATCCACTCTCAGGGAGGCGTTCCCTGACCTACATGTCCAACATTCACTCCCCACCCTACACTCCTCCTTCTCTGGTTTACTTTTCTCCACAGCACTACCCGACCTGATACGATACACATTTTACATAAATTTATCCATGGCACTGTAAGCTCCTCTGGGGCACAGTTTTTGTCTGTTGTGTTCACTGCTCTAAGATACCTAATATCTAGAACAGCGCTTGTCACAACAGACACTCAGAAGTATCCGTTGGATGTTATTAAAGAAAAACAAAGCTAGACGCTAGTTAAAGGCAGTAAAGACAGAATTTATTCAGTATATACTGCAAGAGGAAAGAAAGACTTCAGTATAAAACTTAGCTCAACTTCAATCCACAAGGAGGCGGCCAGGCGTTTTAGAGGAGGAACAAGAGAGCAGACAGGGCTAAAGCAGAGTCACGGAAGCGGGCAATTACAAAAAGCAGGCAGGGCGGTTGGTCATCGTCAACGATGTTACGTTACGTGTCAGTCTGTCCCCGTCTCCTAGAGACGGGAGACAGAGGCCCTATCCTTCCTGATTACATGTCAAAGGAACGCCTTTCAGGTCCTTGAGAAGGATACTCCTAGGTTGTAGGAGATACGTATACATCTCAAAGAGACACAGAATACATTGTAATTGTACTGTTTTTCTACTAAATGCTGAATAAAAGGGAAATCGGGCCCATCCTCAGGTGTTGGCTCGAACAAAGGGTAAATCCTTGTGGCAGACTTGAGCTTTTCCAAACAGAAACTCAAGGGGGGATGGGTCATCCCAGGGGCATGACCTCAGGGGGCTGGAAGCCAAGTTAGAGTTTTCTCAAGTCTTCTGGGGGGGCGGGGGACAACACTACACCGACAAGATCTTGTTGAAAGTTGCAGTTCCTATAGGCCAAGGTTGAGGCCTAGTCAAGAAGAGGGCTCAGAGCAGTCCGACTAAAGTTTGGTCAAGTGGAGTGTCTTGGTGAATGGGTGGGTGGGCGGAGGGGGTATAAAGACCGGTGGGAAAGGGGTCAAGATGGTAAGATCTGAAGCATCCAAATTCAGATATGAAGCAGAAATTGCTTCAGAGAAAAAGGGAAAATCCTCCACTCTTTTCAATAACCCCCCTCTCCAACATTCCTGCGGCAGACATAATAAGGCTCCCATTTACCAATAAAACTGCTAAACGGGAACAGTCAATAGTTTATCCTAGCCCTTCCCAGCCTGCACTTGTTTCCTGCAAGATATTTTCCAGGCCTGAGTTTGCTCCCTGTTTAGAATTCATACTGAAGACAGATCCTAAGGCGTTTACAGGAACGTCTCCTATGGAGCTGATGCTATCTGTTCCTATTAACTTTTTACTAATGAAGCATCTTTTGGTAGTTCACTTCTTTCTCCCTTTCCCCTCGGCAGCCGTCTCTGAGATGTGCAAGGGCTTTAACCCACTTTCCTCCCTTCCCCGCCCCCGTCTCAGCTTCTCTCTGCCTCCGGCTCAGCTCGGATCCAAAAAAGTCCCGGTTTGTGTGAGATCACAAGGCACAGCTGATTCACCGGGTAACCACCTGAGCCCTGGGTGATAGCAGTTTGCATTTTCTCAGCAGCTCAGCTACAATATTGGCCAGATTTCTTTTTTTGTCTTTTCATGAGACTACAGATGTTAAAATAAGAAAAAGCATTTTTCAAAGTTAACATTTGAACATAATCAGGAGACAGCAGATTCAGGGTTTATGGAGCCTTACATTCTTATGATGGGACGCGGGAGGGGGGAGAGAGTGTCCTCCTTATTTTAAAAAAATCCACAATTACAAATACAAACTTCTGTGACCATGTGAGCACGTTGCAAGTGGCCCTCCCAGGGGCTTGGACGAAGCCGGAGTGAGGGGCCCTGAAGCTTCAGATCATTAGCTTCCCAGTCAATGCGCCTCTGCTGGGAGATACGAAAGACTAGAGAGGTTTATACCGCAGCATTAAAATCTCTAGAAAACCGCTAAGCATAACAGTCTTCTCTTACATCAATCCTCTAGACGCTATTCTCATCTCTCTTTCACAAACCTCCGTCCCTGCTGTTCCCTCTAATTTGGCCGCAGCAATTCATTATAAAAGCGCATGTGCTGGGCTGGGGCTGTGCATCCTTCCTGTTTTGGCTTTAACAATCCAGTACTGTGTCAATTATGTAATAGCCAAAACAGAGAGTTTAACGCAATAGTCGTAGCACTTACATAAGCCTTCACAAACCAACCCTAAGATCTGCCCCCAGATTTGGGTATTTGGAATTACATGAAGTAGACAGAAAACATTGATTCAGCAGCCACGTTAATTTCCGACCTTAAAGACAATAAAAGCTTTTTTGCGCTTAATTTGCTAGTCTATATTAACATAATGAGTTTTGAATTTCATGGAGCACACAATCTTTAATAAGACGTGATTGTCTTTTCATGTAAACAAAAAGGAATATCCTGACACCGCTACTCAACTTCACTGTTACCTGTGCACAAAGAAATGTCCCACTCAGGACTCCCTGACATAGTCTACATGGAATCATGGGTCCCCAATAAACATCAACTATTCCCTGCAGGTTTAAAAAAAATCGAGAAAGATATACAAAATACAAAAGTGTACATGCTATAATTCTTCAACACATCTTCTTTTCAACACCATTCTCTCTCCATATTTCTAACCACTTATTTTTTACTTTCCTTAAACCACTGGAGCCACACCTTAGGCTACAAAGTGACAAACTGAAAAAAAACAATGCTATCCTATGGGTCTCACCCCTGGCTACACATTAGAATCACAAGGGAGTTTTTAACATTACAAATGTCACAGCATCACCAAAAACCACTTGGAACAGATTCCTGAGATGTGGGTCACAAGAGGAGGTGCCCAGACCTCAGTATACCTGATATTTCTACTTCTGTCTTCTTCTTCTCTGAAAAAAACCCCATAAATACAAGTAGAGATATTAAAGGTTATTTAAATCTTTAATAACTGGCAGTTCATAATTACAAAGTTTCCATCAGCTATAAGAAATAAAATCATTCACTAGTTTAAAAGCCATAAAGGATATCTGTGGGATCTTTTTTATTACTATCAATAAGTAGTCAAAGAATTTTCACCAAGTTTCTTAACAGCCCTTACAAAACCTACTGTTTTTTTTATGTTTTACAATTGTACCTAATGAGGTCAAAGAAACGGCCCTATATCATCTTAAAGGGTATCTCCAGCTAAGACCATGCTTATCTTCCAGTAAAGTTTTGGTTTAAAGAAGAAATTATGAAAAAAAAAAAAAAAAAAGAAGAAATTATGGCTCTGACTTATCTTCACCCTTTCTTCTTAGATGCTCTGGTAATCCCTTTTATAACTTTAACAATGAGCAAATATTTTTTAAAAGCACTTATATAACAGAGTACAGGCGCCTTTGGTATCCTGCCAAGAGTACTTCTTTCCGTGTTTGTATTTAAAATAGAATGGTAGTAACATCACTTATGTGCCTGAAATTCCTTCTGTGCACAGGCTCAGAATGAAAAAATGGATGTAGCAAACCGCTTCACTGCTTTACCATTATAAAGCTCAAAGGAAATAACACATTCGTACTAAATTAAGACGAAGACACAGAACAAATTATCCAAAGCCGGGGGTGTGGGGCGGGGAGGGATTCGGCTGAACTCACCTACCAGCCCTTCTAAAACAGAGAATGTTTAACCTGGCAGCACGCGAAGGTGCCGGATGAGCTGCAATACCTCAGCCCGAGCAGGTGATGGATGCAGGCAGGAGAGAACGAGGGCTGTGATGACCGAGAAGCCAAAATAAACACTGCGCTCCCCGGCGCCCTGGCGGCAATCACTCCCCCGAATCGGCGCGGGTTCCCAGAACGCCGGCAGCGGAGCCCAGCCCGCCCCTGTGCAGAACTGAGCAGAAGAGGATTCGCTCACCTGGGTGGGAAAGAGCCAAGGAAGATGTCCAAGAAGCCAGCGCTGCCCTTCAAGAGACTCTCATCCCGGACCGGCTTCCCACACGCCTCCTCCGCCTCCTCCGCCTCCAGCTCGAGTTTTCTATTTGGCCACAGGTCTGGACTCGGCTGATCCTCCGAGGAGGTCCGCAAAGCGGGGGCGACAAACTTGCCGGGAGAAGCCGGCAGAGGTGGCGCAGGCGGAGGGGGCAGGGACGCCCCCGCGCGCGGAGCCGGCTCCCCAGCCTGGTCCCCGCCGCCCGCCCACGCCCGCTCGCGCCCCGCGCTCACCTCGCGCCGGCACCGCCCAGGCCGCCGCCTCCGCTCCGAGCGCACGGCGGCCGCGGTGGCGACGGCCGGACCCGCCGACCGGACGCCGAGGCGCCCCCCGGCCGCAGCGGCCGCCCCTCCGGCCGCCTCGCCCGGACAAAGAGAAGCGGCGGCGCGGGCGGCGGCGAAGACCGGGCCTCGGAGAGCGCCGCGCAGCCCGCGCGCCTCGCCGGCGAGGTGCGGGCGGCGTTGACAGCGGCCGGGCGGCGAGCGGGCCCGCGCGGGAGGGCGGCGCGGGGCGGAGAGGCGCGCACCACCTCCCGGCCTCCCCGAGACGCACACGCCGGGACCCGAGCCCCGCGCCCCGCAGCCCTGCCGGGGAGCCGCAGCGCCCTCTGCCGGCCGCGGGGCCGCCGTGCGCGCGCCGTCCCGCTCCGGCTCCGGCGGTGGGATTCCTGGTGCACGAGGAGCCCGAAGATGACCTGTGGAAAGGTTTGCGGAAAAGGCACACGTTTCTTTCTAGAACCAGGTTTATTTCTGTGTTTAATAAGCACCAAATGTGCCTAACACCGGTCGAGGGGTTCTAGAGGACCTCTTAGGAATAAGTATATTAATTTATGTCTCAAAGAAGTGCTCCCGGCTTCCCTAAGCAGTGCACGTGGAAGGTAAGCGAGATCAGAGAACTTCCGCTGCCTCCGGTTCAAATGTCAATGGAATAAGCTTTTGCCGTTATAAAAATGAAATGTGGGTGCTGGTCCTCGCACTATTTAGGTGGGGTTTTTTTAAGGGCGGTGGGGAGGTCTTTTTCCAAAGTACCACATTAAGCAGTATTTTACAGCAGTTAATTTTTGAATCATTACTGGACTACTTAGTGAAGGGAAATCACACCACTGTCTTTTAAAAATATTGTAACAGCTCTCTCTTCTCCTCTGGAAGAATCTAGGGCAGATTTCAAGCTTTTCCTGTCGCTTTCAGCTGTTAATAAACAGTCTGATCCTCTGGTATTAAAAAGTCCAGTCCAGTCCAAGTCAAAACTTCTGTCTCATTCCACCGAAGCCTACCCCACTCCCCTCTCGCCACCCACCAGCTCCCAGCAGGACCCAAGCTCAGAAGCCTGCATGGGGAAGGGAAAGGCCTTTTCCTGCCTTGTTCTACAACCCGGGCTAACTCTGTGCAGACTGGCTCATCCAGAATGGCACGGTGGGGAGCTTGCCCAGCACCAGGCTTCCGAGTCAGCTTCTCCACTGGTGGTGCATCTCTGCAGGGGTCACGTGCCCTGGCAGGCAGACCCAGCCGCCTTCCACCCTGTCCATCCAGGTCACGGCCACAGCAGCACGGCCTCCCCGTTCCCCGGTCACAGGTAGCTCTGACCAGCCTTGCTCTTCAAAGCTTGTCTCGTAGGAGTTAGGAGGCTCTGGGTTCATGTATGTCCCCAAACTCTGGGTGATCCATGCCAAGCTCTCCAAGTAGTTCTCCAGAAGCCTTTCTTTGGATGAAGGGGCTGGTCCTGCCCCCTCTCCCTCACAGCACCCTGTAATTCTTGCTACCAGCCTCCTCCCTGATCACTCTCTCCTCTGCCCAAACCCTTACTCATCAAATCCTACAAAGATGGCCCAATGCCTCTATTTAAAACGTGAAGACACCTCTCTCTGTGGTGGCCATGACGTGTCTTCTCAATTCTCGAGAGGATAGCTAACTGATGGCCTCCAGCCGTCACATCTTTGGATCCACCACGGTGCTCACACCCAGGTCACACATTCCCCCAGCTGTTCCCTGCCCATGGCTGAGCACGGTGGCAGTACTGGGGCTGAGCCATTTCGCAGGACCCATTTACTGGGCAGCCTTTGTTCTGAAAGTTCCCATTGTCCTGACAAGACCTTCTCAGAACTGGCCCCAGTCTGTAAATGTGCAATATCTGGTCATTTTTATTCAATCTGACAACATCCACCTTTTCATCTGTAAATATACCTCATTTAATTACTTAGTAATTATTATGTAACTATATCCATTACTTGTGTAATTGAACCTACTTCTGCCATATATCTGCGAGCTTTCTACTGGTCCTGCTTTTTTTGGGATATTTTCTGCCTCCCTTAGATGACTGAGGGAAAATTTCCATTGTTTTATATTTCCCGTTACAGAAATTATACATTCTGTATTTTCTTCCAGTAATTATTCTTAAACTTCTAACATGTGTAGGTAACTGGAAAGTCTAAGTTTTTACATCTCTGTGCTTCTGAACGATGAAGGACTTTTGAGCACTTAAAACTTCCATTGTCCCCTGCCCATCTTACGTGACATCGTGCAAAACTTTACTTGATTTTTTTCCTCTGCAAATTAGACAGTGTTATTATTATTTTATAGTCAATGTTTGCTTACCATTCCTTCTTGAATCTCAGATCTTCCTTCTGGAATCAATATCCTTCTTTCTGGAACACATCATCAAAAATTCCTTTGTGAATCCTTTTTGGTGATAAACACTCTCCAGTTTGGTTTCCTGAAGATGTCCTTATGTCATTTCCACCTTTGCACGATAGTTACCCAGGTCTACAGTTCTAGGTTAACAATTACTTTCTCTTTGGGCTTCTGTTGCTGCTGCTGTGACGTCAGCTGCCGGTTTTAGTTGTTATCCCTTCAGGAGCGACCCATCTCCTCTGTCTGCTCTTACCGTCTTCTCATCGTCTTTGTTGTTTTGCAGTTTGCTTCTCTATGTCTAGGTGTGGATTTCATTTTATTTCTCTTTTTTGTGGTTTATTGTGCTTCCTGCATCTAAGAATTCTTGTCTTTTACCAATTTTAGAAAATTCTCCAACACTATCTTCTAATATTGTTTTCTCCCATTCTGTCCTTCTGAATTCCAATCAAATGCATATTGTACTTTCTTATTCTATCCTGTGTCTCACTCTGTTTTGTTTATTTTCCATTTCCTGTTTCCTCTCTCCCTCTCTCTCTCTCTCTCTCTCTCTCTCTCTCTCTCTCTCCAGGTCTTTTTGAAGGACCTTTTGTGGAATGCATCTCAGACATGTCCTTTGGAGATGAAAGGGAGAATCTCTTTATCCACTAACTTCCATTTCCTATTGGTCAATGGTGGTGCCATAAGTCGTAACTCACCCACCCTTCCAGAGCATACAGGTGTGAGCAATGAGGAGTTCCCACAGGTACTCCATGTTATGACATCAGATGTTTCTTCAGGGAAGAGAACAAGAGATCCCCAGGACGGAATCAGAGTGAGGTTCTGTCTGGTTCTACCGAAGAGAAGCTGGTCTAAGCCTCTTGAAATTGGTTGCTGCAGCAGCGGCTGGAGCAAATGGTGGGACCAGGGGGATTTACAGAGGTCCACAGGCAGTGGCCAGCACAGATACTGATTGCATGTTTTACTGCAGTTTTAAGTGTTTGAGTCAGAAGTTACTGTTTTCTTAGAATGACCAGTCCTCCCATAAGGGAGAATAATCACACTGGTCTCTGTGCATGTGCCTGTGGAGTGGACTGGAGAAATCTCACGACATGAAGAGAACAGCACCAAGTGTGTCAGAAATCAGAAGGTGTGACGTTGGCCGTGTAATCTAAGCAGGTCACTGAGCTTCTGTGAGCCCTGGTTTCTCCATCTATAAGGGGGGATAATAACAAATGCATTACTTACCTTATAGGACAGGAATCAAAGTGGTAACAAATATAAAACCATTTTATAAGCTGCAAAATGCCCTAACAATATAATTTATGATAATTGTAAACATTAAGGCTTATTTTGGTGTCCTGGCTACTCTCTGCACCCCAGGCCCCAAGCCAAAACTATAACAAGTTCTGGGCTTTTGGTAAGAAAAAAATCGATGTGAGATAAATGCTTGAGAGAAGGAAAGAAAACAATAAAGCAGCTATGATGGCAGTTTTTAAAATGAAGCAGATATGTTGCAGTGGTATGCTTTGTCACCTAAAATGTAACTAGGGGCAGGGATGTGGAAAAACTGGACCCTTGTGCACTATTGGTGGGGATGTAAAATGGGGCGGCTGCTATAGAAAACATATGGCAGCTCCTCAAAAAAAAAATAGAATTACAATATGATTTAGCAACTGTACTTCTAGATATATACCCAAAGAGTTGAAAGCAGAGACTCAAAGAGATATCTGTACGCCCCTGTTCATAGGAACAGTATTCACAATAGCAAAAAGGTGGCAACAGCCCAAGTATCCACTGACAGATAAATGGATAGACAAAATGTGGTAGGTACATATAACGGTATGTTATTCAGCTTTAAAAAGAGGAAATTCTGATAAATGTAACAACATGGATACACACTACTATATATACAATAGATGATCAACAAGGACCTACTGTAGAGCACAGGGAACTCTACCCAATATTCTGTAATAACCTATATGGGAAAAGAATCTGAAAAAGAATATATATATGTAACTGAATCACTTTGCTGAACATCTGAGACTAACACAACATTGTTAATCAACTATACTCCAAAATAAAATAAAAATTAAATTTAAAAAAATGCAACAACATGGATGAACCCTGAGGACAATATGCTAAGTGAAATAAGCCAGACACAAAAGGAAAAATATTATAAGAATCCACTTATATGAGGTACCTAGAGCAGTCAGATTCACCAAGACAGAAAGTAGAGTGCTGGTTGGCATTTCCCTGGTGGCGCAGTGGTTAAGAATCCGCCTGCCAGGGCAGGGGACACGGGTTCGAGCCCTGGTCTGGGAAGATCCCACATGCTGCAAGCAACTAAGCCCGTGCACCACAACTACTGAGCCTGAGCTCTAGAGCCCGCGAGCCACAACTACTGAGCCCACGTGCCACAGCTACTGAAGCCCACGCGCCTAGAGCCCGTGCTCCACAACAAGAGAAGCCACTGCAGTGAGAAGCCCACGCACCGCAACAAAGAGTAGCCCCCGCTCGCCGCAACTAGAGAAAGCCCACGTGCAGCAACGAAGACCCAATGCAGCCTAAATAAATAAATAAAATAAATTAATTTTTTTTAAAAAAGAAAGAAAGTGGAATGGTGGTTGCCGGGGCTGGAGGAGGGGAGGATGAGAAGTTATTGTTTAACGGGGACAGAGTTTCAGTTTTGCAAGATGGAAAGAGCTCTGGAGAGGGATGGTGGTGACGGCTGCACAACGATGGGAATATATGCCTCGGAACTATACACTTAAAATGGTTAAGGTGGCAGATTTTATGTTATGTATATTTTACCACAGTTTGTAACAAATGTAACCAACAATCAAAATAATACAGGAAGCAAAGGATGGTTTTCATAACAACTACAGCCTCTGCCTCAAGGATCAGTGGGATCCTCCCTGCCTCCTTCCCGGGCCAGGTGACCCAAGACTGCCAGGCTCTGGGGCCTGTCCTGTGAAAGGCTCGGGTGGCACGTGTGGACGTTCCCCAGCCAGTGACAGGGAGCCACACCTCCCCAGTCTGAACACCGCCCGGCTTCCAGGCGAGTGGACCACACAAAGCCCGAAAGCATGTTTCTCCTAAGCCCTGGGCCCCGCATAAGAGGCTCCGGAATCCCAGCTACTCCTCATCCCTCTACTGCGGCTCTGGGCCCGCCAGCCTGGCTTCGGGGAGAATGGAAAGCCTTTCACCCAGAGCAGGGAAAGCAGAGCTGGAAGACGAGAGGACCAAAGGCAGACTTCTCAGGCTTCTGACAGTGTCGCTGGGAGCTGGACTTAGCTGTCCGTCTTTCTTTCCTCAACATGTTCATTGAACACTGGCTTCAGTTATTAAATACTGTCAGCACCACCTCCAATGTAGATTACACAGTTGGTTCCCATTCTTGAAACCTGGCTCTAATGTCCAAGAGTTTAAAGATCTTTTTTTCTCCTGAAGTTTGATTACGGTTTAGAGTACTGTAGTTAATAGCCTGAAAGACCCTGGCACAAACTGGGTCGACTGGGTTTTGCCTCACATATGCACACTGTCTTTCCCTGTTTGCCCTGAAGGTCAGTCTTTCCTCCAATTTGAGGCTGCTCAAATGATACAAGTGGTACAAAAATCATAATTTCTGTCCCTAGACCTCAGATAAATTCCCCCAGGCAATTATATTTGACGTGGCTGAAACATCAGTAGAATAAAAATGGCTGCAATCCCCTTGATGCTACTTGAATTTTAATGCATTTTGACTCTCTTGACAATGTGACGTTAATTTAGGGCTATAACTAAAATACTGCATATTGAAAGACATGTTCTTTGCTTCCCTTTGCTTATTTTGTGTACTTACAGTGAAATAAGCTTCAGTTATTATGGCAAAGCCTATTGAAAAATGTATACATAGATTTTAACACAATCTATAGCATACAAAGAATCTTCTTCAGGAGACCTGATAATAGTCAAACCAGTTTTCCCAACATCCCAGACTCCCTAATTGTTATTTTATGCTATAGTGTCTAAAAACCAAATCACAGAAGACGTTGCAAGAGGCTTTTTTTAGGAGAATGGAAATCCCCTAGCATTTTACCTAGGATCTCAGAAAGTCATTTCTCTGGAGAGCAGTGAATACTGACCAAAAGAATCAGACATCGTTATAAAATTTGCACAGTACTGGTACACAAAGTACTTATATTCCTCCAGGCCTCCCATATCTTGACCAGTTTGCTCCAAGAAAGGTCTTTTCCTCTTTCGCTAGGTGTTCATTCCTCCACAGGTGCTTACTGGGCACCTACTTCACCCCAGCGCAGTGTGAGGTCCCTCCTCTCAGGGAATTTACATTCTGGGTAATGACAGCTGGTGCGAGGACTGCGGAAGAAATAAATGGGACAACACGATGGAAACTTGGAGGGGGTGGGTCTCGACTTTGGACGTGAGAGTGTCCTCCACTGGTACTGTGTATGCCTGGCTGTGCCTCTGGTCGCAGGGCTCAGAGGGAAGGAAAGTGACAAAGTGCCCAGGTAGAAAAGAACTTCTAACTACATCTTTGTGTTCATAACTTTTTTTCTAATTTTAACAACTAATTTTGAGGTGTTTTTTTTTTAATTTCAGGGTTTTTTTTAGCTTTTATTTTCCCAAAATTGAATTATTGGGTTAGAGAATATTAACTAATGACTACATATATATATAACAAATTATATATGTGTGTATGTGTATATATTGTATACAGGTGTTTGTATATACTTATATCAAATATTTGTGTGGCATATATATATCATATATGCCACACAACATATATATATACACATAAATAGAGAGAGATCCAAATAAAAAAGCCTGCACCAGTTTATACTCCTATCATGAATGTACAAGAAAAGCTATTTCACATTTCTTTTAATCTCCTTTAAAATGCTTGCAAATTTGATAAATATAAATAGTATCCAAGTTCTTTCATTTTTCTTTATCATGTTTTTAAATATAATATTGGAAAATACAGAAGAATATGTGACATGTACATATGTTACAGAACAAAATAACACAGGTGAACCCATAACTCAGCCAATAACTTGCATCCATCCTGAATAACTCCTCTATCCTCTTGCCTCTTCCTCACTCCATCCCCAGGAGAACCTGTATCCTGTATTTTATGCCCATTATTCTCTTATCTTTCTTTTAAAATAACTTTATCATATATGTATATATAACTGAATAATGTATTAGTGAATTTGGTTTTATAGCCTTATAAAAATGATACCATACCTAATGGAGTTCTGCAACTTGCTAGTTCACTCAACATTATGTTTCTAAGATTCACCTATGTTATGGCACATAATTTAAGTTCATTTGTTTTTTCACTGCTATATAATATCCATCATTTTCCTGTTGGGTTGTTTTCAGGGTATTTTTAAATTATAAATCCATATGAACATCTCATAAAAATCATCTTGTGTATCAAAAAGCATTCAAGGGCTTCCCTGGTGGCGCAGTGGTTGAGAGTCCGCCTGCCGATGCAGGGGACGCAGGCTCGGGCCCCGGTCCGGGAAGATCCCACATGCCGCGAAGCGGCTGGGCCCGTGAGCCATGGCCGCTGAGCCTGCGCGTCCGGAGCCTGTGCTCCGCAACGGGAGAGGCCACAACAGTGAGAGGCCCGCGTACCACAAAAAAAAAAAAGCATTCAATATAATGCTCAATATTTTTGCAATGTACCAACGGAAACATCAGCTGTACCAATGTACATTTCCACCAGCAATATATACCATTTATCCTCATTCTCTCCAACACTTGACATGGTCAGACTTCTTCACTGTTGGCACGCAATTGTTGTGGGTATAAAATAACATCTTACTGTGATCTGACTTGATATTGCCCTGATTACTAATGAAATAGAACATGTCTTCTCATGGTTATGTGCCATACATATTTTCTCTTCTGTGAAATACCAGTCCACCTCTTTTGCATATTTTTTCATTTCTATTTAGTGATTTATCTAATAGATTTATAGAAGTTCATAGCATATTCTGGATTCTAATTCTTTGTTGATTGTATATATTACAAATATGTTCTCCCAGCGAATGACTTAATTTACATTTACATTATGGTATTTTTTGAAGAAGTCTTAATTTTAAAATAGTCAAGGAACTTCCCTGGCGGCACAGGGCTACAAAGTTGTAAGTCTTTATATCAGCTAGAGCAAGTTCTTCTACCTTATGCTTCTTGACTCTTTAGAACGAACCTGTCAATTTTTTTTTAATTAATTTATTTATATTTGGCTGTGTTGGGTCTTCGTTTCTGTGCGAGGGCTTTCTCTAGTTGCGGTGAGTGGGGGCCGCTCTTCATCGCGGTGCGCGGGCCTCTCACTGTCGCAGCCTCTCTTGTTGCGGAGCACAGGCTCCAGAAGCGCAGGCTCAGTAGTTGTGGCACACGGGCCTAGTTGCTCCGCGGCACGTGGGATCTTCCCAGACCAGGGCTCGAACCCGTGTCCCCTGCATTGGCAGGCAGATTCTCAACCACTGCGCCACCAGGGCAGCCCGAACCTGTCAATTTTAATGAGGATTCCATTCAGATTTTCTTTGGAATTTGGAGAGAATAAACGACTTCATGATACTGAGTATTCCTTTCCAAAAACATGAATATTATTCCATTTTCTTGGGTGTTCTTCAATGTCCTCCAGTAAGACCTTATGATATTCTGCATATAGATCTTGCACATCTTTTGTTAAAAGTATTCCTAGTGTAGCAGGCTGCCAGTTGTCTCCAAAAATCCATCCATCTCTTCCTGGGCACACAGCCACCCAAAGAGATTCTACTCACCCCAGGAGTGATGGTACAGCCTCCAGGTAGCGCCTACTGAAAGAATCACCCCTTTCCCTGGACTCAGCTTTTCCTCACCTGTGCTGACCATGACACTGATGTGGAAGTGGCCCAGTTCTGATGATTCAGATGAGTACAGGACTCTCGGGAATGACCTAGCAACAAAGTGAAAGGAACCCAGGTCTCTGGATGACCTGTTGAAGCAGAGCTGTCTGCCAGCCTAGACCAACCACATTAGAAACTTCTCTTTTATTTAAGCCATGCTATTCAGGGGTTCGTTATGTTATGCTATGTTTTTTACACACTGTTAGATTCTGTTTAGTAATGTTTTACCTGGAATTTTTATATCTACGCTTAAGGGTGAGATTGAACTGCAATTTTCCTTATTCTTGTGTTCTTTCCTTGTTTTGATGCCCCAAAGTGCATTAAGAATATTTCCACCCTTTCAGTCCTCTGGAGGAATTTACATAAGATGAAATAATTTGTTTCTAGAAAATTTAATTGAACTCATCCGTAAAACCATCTGGATTTCACGTAGTTCTTGTTGGGAAGAATTTTTACTGTGAGTGATTTCATTTTAACACTTTCTTTATAAATAAGTAATGAGTGCTACCTCAATGCAGTTTTAATTTCCATTTTATATTACTAATAGAGTTGCTCATCTTTCCATACGTCTATTAATTGTGGGTTTCCTATTTTGTGGGTTGCTAGTTTATTTCTTTCTCCCATTGTGATCATTTAGATTAATTCAGCTTCCCCTCCCAGTGTGGATGGAGTATCATTCTCCACCCCAGTGATGCTGGGCTTGGCCATATGACTTGCTTTGGCCAATAGAACAATAGCAGACATGACACAAGCAAAAGGCTTTAATTATGCTTGCTCAGATTGGTGTATCTCTTGCACTAGTGCTGTCACCATGACAACCAGCCCTGGGTAATCACTGGCCTTAGAGTGATGAGCACACTTGGAACAGACCTGTACCCAAACTGCATCCTGGAGCCAAGCCCAGCAAACTTGGAGCCTGAAGAAGCAGAGTCACCCAGCTCAGTACAATCTAAGTCAGCCAAATAGCAGACTTGTGTGAGAATAAATGCTGTTGTTAAAAGCCAGTGAGTTTTAAGGGGACTTGTTATGCAGTAATATTGTAATAATAGCTGACTAACGCATCGATTTATCTATCAGGGTGTTAGAGAATTTCTTATCATTTTTTGTAATCATTAGCTTATATAATTTTAATAGATAAATTAATATTCACATAATTTATATAATTGTTAGTTTATTGCTGTAACTATCCCCCCGCCCCGCTAGAGTTTGCCTTATATTTTGATGGTGTTTCTTAATTTTACACATAGGGAAATTTTACTCATTTTTAGTTAAGTTTGTACATTTTTTCCCCCTGTTGCTCTTCTATTCCTTTTGAACCTAAACAGTCTTTCCCAATTCTGAGATTTAATAAATAATCAATTCCATTTTGTTTTATAAAACTTTAAAAGTGTGTAATTCTCTAATCTATCTGGAATAAGAGAGGTGTGTTAATCATTCCTAGATCCTCTTATTTTTTTTCCTGAGTTCAGTGTGATATATCTGGGACCCCTAAAAATTAATCCCAATTCTAATTGGAAAAATGTTTAAATTGAAAACTCATTAAGATTATATAATAGTCACCCTTTTAGCTAACAGCTTTGTTTTTGCTTTAAATTTTTAATTAAATTGGCATACCAATTTAACTATCCCAATTACTTTGTGTTTAACCAAGCTGAAATTACACTTCCATTTGCTGTCCAATTCCTCTAGAGAATTCAAATTCACCACAATCTTTTAGGAACCCACAGCTCTGTTCCTTATTAACCAAAATAATTCAATTACTCACAAAATTTTTTACTATTTTTTCCTAGATTATCTTACAATCCTCTTATCTATACAAGTTGAAATTGAAGGAGGCATATTGCACTGTTAGAAGGACTAGAAAAACGCTGTGTGACTAGCATCACTGTATTGAAGGTATCCTGCTGTGAGTGAAGGTGTGTCCCTCGGTGGAGCCTTCCCGGATTCTCTGAGGGGAATTTGCTGCTGTTCTCTCTGTGGTCCCGTAGCACAGTATGTATGGGACTTGCATTGCAACGTACTTTTGTTTACATGTCTGTTCACCCCATTTGACTGTGAGTCCCCCATTGGCAGTTACTCATTTCTAGTCGTCTAGCACCCATCTTGGTACTTGGCTCATAGAAGATGCTCAGTACCTATTGCTTGATTGATCAGCTGATTGGAAGGTTGCACTGGGTGATAGTAAAGTGATGGTGGGCAGCCTATTTGGGTAGCTTCCTGTCTCTTTCCTTTCTGTGAGACCACGACCAATATATAATTCACTTAAACTCTTATACCAGGTCATTCTTTTATATCTCCCACTCTAGGTAGTTATTGGAGTGCCCAAAGACCAGACAGGAGATAGGAAAGTGGGGATTCAAAACTTCTCCCCAGTTTCTATAACTAAGTTATTCTAGCACCATGATATATTGGAAGGAGCACTGAACTAGGGGTAGGGAGACTTAGGGTCCAAGTCCAGCTCTTCCTCTTAATACCCAGCTTAGAACAGGTCACTTCATTCCCCGGGGCTGCAATTTTGCCGTCTGCAAATTGAAATGTGCCACTGCACTGCACAATCTGTTAGGTCCTCAGGACTTTAGTTCTGTACAGAGTCAGTCATCAGGCAGCCACACTGCACAGGAAGGACATGGGGCTTTGGAGTCAGGTGGTTGGGGCATTGTATCCAGACTATCAGTTACTAGATTAACGACCTTGGGCAAGTTATTGAGCTTCACTGATGCTCAGTTTTCTGTGGCACGTGTAATACCTCTCTTGCAAAGCTGCTCTGAAATTTAAATGAGATAAGGCAGATGAAGCCTGTGGCACTGCGCTTAGACTGCAGTAGAGTCTAGACAGGAACCTTAGTTGTGTTCGTCACACCCCTGTCCTTGCACACAGAGGAAGCTCATCTTTCACCTTTCACTGATGCTCACATACACTGCGCACACACGTGCACGCACACACACACACACACGGTGGAATAAAGACAGCAGAAGTCCAATTTTAATGACTTTTTTCCCATGGTTCTGGTACCATCATTGCCAAAAGGAGAGGCTATCTTACAGGCAGTGATTTAATGGTTAAATGTTAAATTCTTGATGTCTTACAATCATTAAATAAATAGTCCCTAGGTAATTCCCCCTATGTCCAATAAAATGAAAAATCACCAGATATATGGAACTTGGAAACTGGAGTTATTAGGTTCTTTAAATCCTGGACAGAGATACCATTAAAGTGTGAGTCCCTTCCAATAACTTTTTAATTATAAAGAATATTTCATACACAGTAAGCAATATTACAAGATGGCACAATAAAACAGTATTGCCAACAGTTCCAAATGTTATGTTTCTGCTGTACTTTACATCTTAGGTCTGGATACTAAGGTTTGTGATTGCTTGTTTTGAAACAAAACCCATCTACCTACAAGGCAATTCACTTTGGAATCGGTTACTCGAAGTTGCAGCAGGCTTCAAAGCCCAGAGGGAGAACATTGATGATTGAACTACCCCTCAAACTGGGTTTTGAAATTCGTGATTTGGGAGCACTCTCTTCACTGACTTTGAGGGAGCGCTAACACCTGGTCTGCCCAGCAGAGGGCAACAGGACCCGAGGAAAAGCAGCAAGAGTATCAGCAGGGTTTTAAACTCAGGCTCCCCAGGAGGGGCCACCCAAGGCCAGGGCCAAGGAGGATGACACTCCTCCCGGCCATGAGGAGCACCAAGGTCAGTGCAGAATGGAAAGATGGGTGCCTTGTCCAAAAGCACCTCAAGCCCACTCCCCTGGACTGCTCTTGCCTGGAGACTGTGGGGACGCCCCCCTCCATTCACGCACAGCTCTTTAGATGTCACCTTCTCAAGGAGACCCTTCCCAGCTAAAACAGCATCCCCATCCCCCTCTAAGTGGGACCTGACCCTGTAACCAGCTTTATTTTTCCTCCCAGCACTTACCGCCAACACCTGATGTATTATATTAGTCTGCACTTACTAGAATGTCCACGGGAGCAGGAATTTTCTAGAGTTTTCGGTCCATGACTGTATCCCCAGCTTCTGGAACGGTGCCCAGAATGTGTAAACACTGGACTGTTGAAATGAGGATATGTCTTGACAACCACTGATGAGACAAAAGTAAAAACCAAAGAATATCAGTGCGGCAGGGGTCCGAGTTGCAGTTCGTTCCCGCTTGGGGGCCACAGTGGAACTCAGCGCCCAGTACCTCCAGGGAGAAGCTGCTCGGGGACCTGGAGATGGAGCACATGGAAGTGGGGGACACGACTCCCAACTGTTGCGCGTCCAGCCTCCGCGTCCTTGTGGTGTCGGCCAAGTTCAAGGGGAAGCCGCTGCTTCAGAGACCCGGCTCGTGAACACTTGCCCAGCAGAAGAGCTCCTGCACATCCATGCCTTTGAGCAGAAAACCCTGACCCCGGCGCAGTGGGCCCGTGAGCAGCAGAAATAAGGGACCCAGACCTGCACACCTATTAAATTATGGATCAGGGCCAAAAAAAAAAAGAGGAAAACAAAACAAAAGAATAACCAAGGCAAGGCCTACAGGGCATACCTGTCAGATCAGCAGATGGGATGGGAAAGACTATCCCTTTACCTGTATGCAGATTTGCCCTGAAAGCAGAACGCCGACTGTGCATAGAACCATCATATTTTCCCATCACCTAATCTGTGATACTTTTACAACGTCCTTGGAGAGTGACTGCTTCACTCCTTTTACAGGTGAAATAAATAAAGCCCAGAGAAGTACAGAATCTTACACAAGATTCCAGAGTCACACAGCTCCCGTGGCAGAGGCAAATCAAGAAGACCAGAACTCAAGCAAGACTGACGTCTATCCTCCTGCTCTTTCTGAGGTCACGCTGTTCCAGACGTGGGGTCTGCAGTCTGACCTTTTCATTCTATCCCAGGGTCAGGAAGATAAACTTAGTGGTCCAGCGCCTTGGGAATTGATTCAGCTTGTTGGCAGAGACCAGTCAGCTTTGCCTTGGATTCAGTTCATTGTCAACGTATCAATAATTCTTTTCTTAAAAAATAAATTTATTTATTTTTATTTATTATTTTTGGCTGTGTTGGGTCTTCGTTGCTGTGCACAGGCTTCCTCTAGTTGTGGTGAGCAGGGTCTACTCTTCGTTGCGGTGTGTGGGCTTCTCATTGCGGTGGCTTCTCTTGTTGTGGAGCACGGGCTCCAGAGTGTGTGGGCTTCAGTAGATGCAGCGGGTGGGCTCAGTAGTTGTGGCCCGTGGGCTCTTGAGCGCAGGCTCAGTAGTTGTGGCTCACAGGCTTAGTTGTTCCGTGGCATGTGGGATCTTCCCAGACCAGGGCTCCAACCTGTGTCCCCTGCATTGGCAGGTGGATTCTTAACCGCTGCGCCACCAGGGAAGCCCAATAATTCTTCATTAATAAGCCCAAGCATATGACATTTCTGAGCAGTTGCATGTTGAATGTCAAGGGAAAAGATAGGGAGTGCATTGTGTGTTGTGAAATATTGCAATAGACAGGCATATTACAAGTTATGTGATTCTAAGCGTTGCTTCATAAATGATCCTTGATCTCTGGCTCCTGTAGAGTTCACGATCTGGCCCTGAGCTGGCACTCATTCCAGACCACATACTGTAGCTAACTAGCCACAACTATGTGGCACACGAGGCTTTCCTTTGTGGTGAACTTTAATATTCAGCTGGAGAAGAGACACTCTTATTCCTTTAATTGTGTTTTTCTAATTGAATTGCAAATTGTAATTGTTTCTTCCTCTTGAAAGATCTTAGGTTTCATCATTGAGTTCCTATGCTCACATACCATCTTAACTATTTTTAAGACTTGGGCATGACTAAATAACCAAATAGACCTTGCCCCATAGATAACTTCTGGATAAATATAAAATTTCCTCTTTGACAATAATCTTCTCACAACGTGACTCTCTAACAGTGTCTGATGTATAATTATTACAAAAGGGACAAGAATAATACATCAGTGTAAATAGACAAAATGACATGTATTGTACCCATATCTATGAACCACTATATTTCTCCTTTCCTGATCTTTAAAATGAAAGAAGTTCCATTTGACTCTGCTCTACTTAAAGGAAGATTATGAAGATTAATTGAACACTCTTGGAAAAAACAAAAATATTATAGAATAAATTTTGGCAAGCAAAGTTACCAAGTTAATAATAAATTTTTTTACAACATAGCTATCTCATAACAGTTTGATAAAGATGATGAGATTCATAGAGCACAGAATTTTAAAACTGGAGGAGATTCCAAAGGTTATCTGGCTCAAATTCATTTTACAGAGGAATAAACAAAAATGTGCAGAAATAGCAAATTTGAGACACTGTTTTAAAGTTTTCCTTTGATAGACTAAGATTATATAATAAGTTATGTTTAGAGAGGGAATGAAACTTCCTATTTAACTCTAGAGTACAGCACAATAGTGAGGCACTAGCATCTCTTTGAGGGGCTCTGGACTATTTACAGCAGCTTCTTTATCCTTCATACATCAGGCTTCCCAGATCCTTCACGATCCTGATAAATTTTAAATTGTCAGTGTCCTTCTCAAAATGACTAAACTTAGATCCTCAATCCTATTCTCACCATTATAGGGAACTGTGGGGTTGGTACCACCTTGAAACCCAGATGGATCTAATTAATGCAAACCAAAATCACGTCCATTTTTGGAACACCCGCCTAAGCTAAAACCGCTACCTAGGCTTCTCCTATGAAACTGATTTAAACTGGGGCACAGCTGTTCTTTTTGTCTGCTTGGGAGCCATCTCTCCTGCTTCTGCAACAGCACCCCACGTTTGCTTTGGGGAGTTACCACTCTAACCATCTGAGAGAATCTTGGAGGGACTGTCAATACAGATGGCCTGCCCTCCCCTGCCCAAGAGGTGGGTATGTGAGTCAAGCTAGACCAACCAGCTGCCCTCTCTCCAGGCAAAGATCTTGACTCAGAAGGAGCTACGAAGAAGCAGGGGCGGCAGGGGGCAAGGCAGGACCTGACTGGTTTGAGTGGGTGTGCTGAAAAGATACTGTCCGTCTGTCAGTCACTTCTAGTTTCCTAGATCCTCAAAGTTATTCTGGTTTGGGAGCTTCCAGATCTTGATTCTTCAGCCTTTCCTTCGATTCTATGAGTACCCCCTGCAACTTTTGTTAAAACAAAGTCAGTTTCTGTTGCTGTTAACCAAAATCTCTACCTGGTACACCTGGCCTCCAGGCTATTTTCCGGTTTGTTTCCTTGTGTGTTTTCTGCCCCTCATCCTCTTCTGTCAGAGATGGAAGCTTGTCTGCCCTGTTCATTGCTGGATCTCCAGAACGGAGAATTATGTCCGTAACATGGGAAACTCTCAAGAAATATATGTTGGTTGGGCTTCCCTGGTGGCGCAGTGGTTGAGAATCTGCCTGCCAATGCAGGGGACACGGGTTCGAGCCCTGGTCTGGGAAGATCCCACATGCCGCAGAGCAACTAGGCCCGTGAGCCACAACTACTGAGCCTGCGCGTCTGGAGCCTGTGCTCCGCAACAAGAGAGGCCGCAACAGTGAGAGGTCCGCGCACTGCGATGAAGAGTAGCCCCCGCTCGCCGCAACTAGAGAAAGCCCTCGCACAGAAACGAAGACCCAACACACCCAAATATAAATAAATTAATTTAAAAAAAAAAAAAGAAATATATGTTGGATAAGTGACTGATAGACAATTCCTTAAATAATCCAGTTGTCAAATCTGAGTACCTTGGGATGATAAACTGAAAAAAAAAAGTTTTGTTGCTGTTGTTTTTGTTTTTAATTTTTTGGCTGAGTGGCACGTGGGATCTTATTTCTGCGACCAGGTGTTGAACCCGCACCCGCCGCAGTGGAAGTGCAGAGTCTTAACCGCTGGACCGCTAGGGAATTCCCAAGGGTTTTTTTTCTTTTTTCTTTTTTTAATAAAGGTCTATTACTTTATTAACCTGAGCTCATAAAAGAAATGAGGAAACATGTCTATAAGAGAGTACATAAGACCTGATCCTCACTAACTCAATGCAAGTCCTGTTTTCTGCCAAATTAGCCTCAGAATTGAGCGGCTGGGCAAAGGGTGGCGAGGACCTTGTGACCAAGTGGATGGTTCAACTCCTTCTGCCTCGGGGGAACGGAGCCCCAGGGAAGGACTGCAGCTGCTGTGGCCACAATCCCCCCCTCCCCCATCCCCCAGCCCAAAAAGCCAGGGAGAAAAGCAAGCAGCTGAGTGGAAATGATCCACGGAGAAATGGCTCTGCATTTCTGCACTTGCTGTGTGATCCATGATAAATTTCAGGTGGGCCTAAGACTGGTCTTGGTCTAAAAAGAATGAGGAGAAGCAGCAAGAAAGGGAGGAGTTGTGCCAATGGGATTATTGTGGCCAGTGTTTGCTGCTGAAGGTAATTAGGTGAATACCGAAGCCTTCGGCACAAGAGGATGCTCCCAGACTCGCCACCCCCAGGTAGGATATAAACAAAATTCCAACTATTATTGCTTTGGAGGCCTTTAATAAACATGGAGGGGATATGAAGTAAAGCCCCGTATTACAGAAGAAGTGTCAATTGGTTCCTACGCCTCACAGAGGCCTTAGCAGAGATGCTTCCTAATAATGGCTAATGTGAAATGAGTGTCTTGCATGCCAGACCAGATGCTGACTGTGCTACGTGATTTGCATGCATTTTCTTGTGTGATTGCACACTATTCCGGGGTAGATACTGCTATAATCTCCCATTTACAGATCGGGAAAGTGAAGTTTAGAGAAGCTGACAACTTGCTCGAGGCCACACGGGTACTAAGATTTCAACTGGATAGCAAGGGATGCTAGTCTAGAGAGAGGGAAATGGAATAGGATAAAGGAGAGAGGCCAGGGAGATCCCTGTATCTGCCCCCATTGTGGGTGTGAAAGAGAAATTTCAGGAAAAGATTGGGCAAGGAGAAAACCAGAGGGGAGTGTAAGACTCTTCAGACGGCCCGGTTTTAATGGGGACCTGAGTGTGTCCTGAGCCCTCCCAGGGGGCCACTGCTCAGTTCCCATCCCCCTCCCCCTCTGTACTGTTCCTTCCAAACCATTCCTCGTCCACCCTCACCCAACACCATCTGCAGTCCCTTTGTAGCAACTAATCCAACTGAGAGATTTGCAGGAGTGATTTCCACGGGTGTCTCACTAAAAAATAATGAGAAGTGGTTTTCTCACCCTCCTCTCAGAAAGCAATCGTGGCTTTGAGTCTTGGAAACTTGCATTTATTCTTGACCCAGAGAAGAAAGAACAGGTCTTTTAAGTGCCCTAAGGTTTGCGAAAGAGGGGACGTGACCCCTCCAGCCCCAGGAAGAGTTGGATCCTCTAAAGAGAGGGTCTCAGAACACTGCCCCCTGGCATCCCCAAGACCATTTCAGTGGACAGAAGAGGTCAAAACTACTTTCAAAATAATATGATCTTATTTGCCTTTTTCCCTTTCATTCTTGCACCGGTGTACCCGGAGTTGTACCTAATGTGTGACATCACAACAGACTGGATGCAGAAGCAAATATGAGAATTCAGCTGTCTTCTATCAAGCCAGATATTAAAGTGATTTACAAAAATGTAAAACAAAACAACACAGTTCTTCTCGTTAATATTTTTTTGCATTGGAAAATGTCTAAAGCTGACCTTGAGGACAGTTGCATCTTGCCCTAATTTTTTTGCTACAGGAAGAAGCAATACTTTGGAGACAAAACAAAACATTTACCTTCAGGAAAAGGATTCTTTTCATTGGTGTCTTCCTCCAAAAAGCCACACAGTTTATGACTAGGTTGCCCTGTTTACGTGGCTGCTGTTTTGGTTTGCTTTGGTCACTTTTCCTCCCTTCTGAGCCTCCCCAGTCTTTTAATCCAGCTTACTCTGGGACAGAATGAATCACTGAAACACAGGTGTCAGGCCACCAGAGAGCAGCCCTAGTCAACGATTGCCCCCAAAGCATGACAACTTATTAATCAGTAGTGTTATCAGTACATTTTATCTTCAAGAATCTAAAATATCACTGCCCGTCCATTTCATGGCTGGCGGAGACTCCCTGGTATCTGCCTATGCTCTTCAGATAAGAGCTGTTTATGGGCAGGGCCCCTAGCTAATGCAGCCCCACGAGCCGCCACAAGGCCTTGTGAAGCACCTAGCACACAGAGGCACTCAGGAAGTGTGGAGTAAATATAGCTGGATTGGACTGCAAAACCCTTGGCCCTGCCAATCCAGGAATAACCAGAGGGACCTGATGAGGTGTGACATATCACCAAGTCAACCAAGCAACCCCAGCTGGTACCCCAATTTCTGCTGGCCCTCCTCATGGACCCCCAGCCAGTGCCTTTGCCTATGAGCCCCACAACTGCCCTGCCCTACCTTCCTCCCTCCGACCAGACCGTGAGGAGATAGGAGGCCAGAGAGCGGATGGGAGTACCCAGAGAGGCCTCCACCAACATTGACATGGCTCATCCTGGCCTATTTGTATCCAGACCTGAATAGTCCTGCAGTGATTGTCTATCACTTATAAATATTAATGTGTACATAACCACTTTACCAAAACATAAAAAAAATCAACTAAAATGTTTCTAATTCTGATCAATATTGAAACTTGAATTTTTAGAGTTATAATCAGTGAGTTATACTCTAAACTATTGAGCATGCTAATTTTTTATTGAATATAATCGATATACTTGTCACATTGATGGTTACGTAGAGTTTTTTTTATACTGATGTACTACTGTTTGCTTAACATTTGCTGTGCATTGGTAACTTGGGTCGCTCCAATTTTTCACTACCAGCAATTGTGCTATGATAAACATTTGTGCAAATTGCCTTTTTTTCTGTCTTTTAGTGTTCCTTAGACTCTATTTCCACAGGCTCTACTCCTAGTAATAAGATTACCGGGGCAAAAGAATGAATGGATACACACACACACATGTATCGCCATGCTGCTTTACAAAAAGATGACAACAAATCACTGGTTTCAATTTGGCAACAATTTTTTAGGCAAGAGTTTTTAAAATCTTACTTTAAAAAGGTTGAGGTCTTAGAATTTAAGGATTGGAATGGAAGACTCTTTATAGGTCATTTTGACCAGCTCCCCAAAGAGTGCTAAGATGCCCTCGTCATCACAATTCGTTTTGTCACAATCTGTCATGATAGGTAGTGGTCGAAGTATAAGAAGAAAATCCAGCCTCACACAAATGTGTAATTGTAATAGGATGAGTATTTCAATAATCTTTTAAAATAAGTGTTGGTGTTTTCTTTGATACAACACCAAAAGGCAACCGATGGCTAGTTGCAATGTAAACAGAATTTGAAACTATATCAGTTGAAATGTTCATACTGTTACATTAAATTCACTGGTCTATCTTGCACTTCAAATGACACTTTTACTCAGGCATGATTTTATAGCGTCATGCATTGGTCAGCTGAAAATTTTTGGTTCACTAGTAATAGGGATCTTTCAAATGTAGACAGATTTATTATATAATGAAAAATCACACTGGCCCAGGACCAAATGGCTTCGCTGGAGAATTCTACCAAACATTTAAAGAAGAATTAACACCTAGTATCTCAAACTCTTGCAAAAAGTTGAAAAGGAGAGAACACTTCCTAACTAATTTTACAAGGCCAGCATTATTTTGATAGTAAAATCAGATAAAGATACTATAGCAAAAGAAAACTACAGATTAATATCCCTGAAAAATATGCAAAATTCCTCAACAAAATACTAACAAGGCAACTTCAACAATACTTTTAAAAGATTATACACCATGATCAGGTGGGATTTATTCCCGGAATGCAAGGATAGTAAAATCAGTCACTGTAATGCATCACGTTAACAGGATGAAGGACGAAAACCATACAATCATCTCAATTGATACAGAAAAGGCGTTTGACAAAATTCAATACCCTTTCATGATAAAAATACTCAACACACCAGAAAGAGAAAACTACCTCAACATAATAAAGGCCATATGTGAAAATCCCACAGGTAATGTCATACTCAATAGTGGAAAACTGAAAGCTTTCTCTCGAAGATCAGGAAGAAGACAAGGATGTCTACTCTTTCCACTTCATCTAAACTAGAAAGGAAGAAGTAAAATCATCTCTGTTTGCAGATGACATGATCTTATTTGTAGGAAACCTTAAAGATTACACACATACACCCCTGTTGAAACTAATAAACACATTAAGCAAACTTGCAGGATACAAAATTGACATGCAAAACTCAGTTGCATTTCTATACACTAACAATTCTAAGGACTTCTATATACTAATGAACAACTTGTAAATGAAATTAAGAAAACAATCCTATTTACAATAGCATCCAAAAAAAATGAAATATTTAGGAATAAATTTAACCAAGGAGGCAAAAGACTTGTACACTGAAAACAAAATACTTGAAGAAATTTTAAAAGACATAAATAAATGGAAAGACATCTCATGTTCATGGATTGGATGACTTAATATTGTTAAAACGTCTGTACTACCCAAAGCAATCTACAGATTCAATGTAATCCCTATCAAAGTCAAAATCCTTATGAAGTGGCATTTTTTGCAGAAATAGGAAAAACCATCCTAAAATTCATATGGAATCTCAAAGAATCCCAAATAGGCAAAACAATCTTGAGAAAGAAAAACAAAGCTACAGGCCTTACATGTCCTGATTTCAAAACATATTACAAAACTACAGTAATCAAAATAGTATGGTACTGACATAAAGACAGACATATAGACCAACAGGATAGACTAGAAAGCCCAGAAATAAATCCTTAGATATATAATCTTTGACATCAGGGAAAAGATAGTCTCTTCAACAAATGGTGTTGGGGAAACTGGACAACCACACACACACACACACACACACACACACAAAGTTGGATCCTTACACTATGAACAAAAATTAACTCAAAATTGATTAAAAAGCTAAATATAATGCCTGAAACTATAACACTCCTAGAGTAAAACATAGGGAAAAGCTTCATAACATTGGACTTGGCAAGGATTTCTTGGATATAAAACAAAGAGCAAAAATAGATACATGGGACTACATCAAACTTTAAAACTTCTATGTATTTTTTAATTAAAAATATTAATTGAAGTACAGTTGACTTATAATGTATTAGTTTCAGGTGTACAGTACAGTGATTCAGATATATAGAGATATATAGAGATACATAGAGATATACCCTTTTTCAAATTCTTTTCCTTTCTAGGTTATTACAAGATATTGAATATAGTTCCCTGTGTAAAACTCCTCTGTGTTAAGGGAAACAATATGAAATATTCTGGTATTCAAATACCCAGAACTGAATAACAATAATTTGACGGTTAATCATTCTTTAAGTAAAATTGTTGTTCCGTGGGGGGGAGGGTGTGCAGTGGCTAGTTGAGCTCACATCTCAAACAACTGAATGAGCACTTTTCCTTACACACGTAACCATCATACAGCAGAAGTACTTTAAATGTACTTCCATTTCATAACAGAGAATATTGAAAAGACAGGTACTCGAGGGCTGACATTTAATAAACCTAATTTTTCTGCTTCCGTAAGGACATTCTTATATTTTTTAAGATTTTTTTTTGATGTGGACCATTTTTAAAGTCTTTATTGAATTTGTTACAATATTGCTTCTGTTTTATGTTTTGGTTTTTTGGCCGCAAGCCATGTGGGATCTTATCTCCCCCACCAGGGACTGAACCTGCACCCCCTGCATTGGAAGGCAAAGTCTTAACCACTGGACTTCCAGGGAAGTCCTTAAGGACATTCTTAAGTGAAACAGGGAGCACATGGTGGTGAGGAGCACAATGGCTACTGGTGTGGACTGGTACCACTGCTGCACTTCAGAGACTGAGCTGGTCAATCACTGCTGATCTACAATCGAATAACCACAGCCCTTTCTAGTTTACAGAGTCAATTTTTCTGTTATTCCCATTTAATGCTGACAATACCACTTATCATTGTCTGCCATTTACAGACCAGAAACTGAGGGATAAGAGCTTGAGAAACTTCCCCAAAGTCTTCAAGTTGTCAACTGGCAGTGCCAGCTCTTATGACATCAAATCCCATTCACTAGGAAACACCACCTCTCACCACCACCCATCATTGACTTGACCCCCAGAGCCATACCCGGTACCAAGCCATGAAGTAAACGAGTCTGTCTCAGGGTCTCCTCACTTCTTTGTCCCCCTTTCTTGACACTGTGGGTGCTCAACCATCCAGATGTCTACCCTGTCCCCACCCATCCTCATGCTCCTCTCCTGCAGCATCTTTGCGTCTGCCTCCCTCAAAACAGTATTAGTACCTGACATTTGTTCTGTGCATTTGAGTTTTATGAGGCATTTCCCCATGCATCATCTCCTTTGAATTTTGATCTTCAAACTACTTTGTGAAATAGTTTTTCATTCTCCCATTCTGCAAGGAAAATGAGGCTCTTTGAGGTGGGAATTTGCCACCTCACATAGCTCACCTTTCTTGTGCCTCCTTTTCTTAAGATCTTTCCAACCTCTAATAGATTTATTTATAAGGAGGTTTACATGATGGATAGCTTCTTTACATGTTCCTTCCAAGAACTATTAGCTTTATGAAGTTTAAAAAAAAAAAAAACACTTGTATCTATGAAATGACTTCCTAACCTCGAGACTCTTAAATGTCATCATTGTTTGTGCCTCTCCAGGAGAATGATTACATGTAGAACTGAAACTGGACCATGGAGAAACAGAAATGATCATAATTTTGCAAGTGAAGGTGTAATGGGTATACATTTTTGCAAATTGTAATAAATAAACTATTTACATTTGGAAGTGATAGTATCATCCACTGTGTTCTTTTCATCTCACAGGATATCTCAACAAGGCATGCATCCTCCTCTGAAGCCACAAACCACAAGAATAATATAACAGGTGTGTTCAGATTGGATACACACAGGAGTATTAGCGGAAATTAGTTGAATAGCATTTAATGATCGCGTTCTTTTAACAGCCACAGACCGTTCTGTAGGATAACTAAATGCCCAATTAGAGTAAACCACAAAGAGTTAAAAGGAAAAAGCATCGGAGCCCAAACCTGGGAGGCCCTGCTTTGAAGTTCTTTTACAAGAGTAGGCAAGGGGAGGGAGTACTTTAAACTGAGGAAACAGGAAGTACCTGGATAAAAAGTTTATTTCATTTCCTGGGGGGGTGGTCTTTCCAGAAGTGCTCTTCCAGGAAATCAGGCCTTTCCCACCTAGGTGTTCAGGTTTCCTGAGAAGAAATAGATAACATCCCCCTGTCACAGCTAGTGACTGATCAGCTAGTCAGTAAAATTTAGCTGCAGAAATCTGAGTTTGCCCCACTCAATGTTATCAGCTCGAAGGAAGAAGACTTTGAAGAAAGGGCAGGGGAGAGAAGTGGTGTCTGAGGAAGAGGCTGCAGTGCAGACTAGCCTTCTGGAGAAGTAAGCAGAGCCCGGAAGGAGAAGCGGAGGTAAGGGACAGGTAGCTGAGGGTGTTTATGCACGGATGTGCGAGACGGGGCTCCATCCCCTGGGAAGAGCCTAACTGGGCACCGCACCCACTGCAGAGATGATGCAGAGGATGGTACCTCGGGGCGGAGGGGAGGACATCAGTTAACACACTGAGCCCTGTGCAACTGAGACCTTCAAGTAAGCCATTCTCAGATAATTCCGTTCAGTCCGCAGCTCCACCGGAAGGACCGTGGCTGGAATAGCCAGATTTGCGTAGACCGCAGTGACCCCTGGTGGAGGTGCACGCCAGCCGCCACCCACTTGGGGCCGTGGGGCTGGGCAAAGGGGGTACACTTTGAACGAGTTGCAGGATCGTGGCTTCCTTTACACACACAATTTCTCCGTCTTCCCAAACAGCAAATTATTCAGTTACGATACGCTGGCTGCGGCTATCCATGCGCCATGCTTCCTTCTGAAGATCACTTTCCCCCATCCCTTCATGTTCAACTAAAGCGGACTTCCCGTCGCATTCAGCCTGCTCCGCCCTTCCTTCCCTGGATGCACAGCACTCGCATGTCCTGCTTTTTTCACATGCTCCTTCGTTAGATGCCGCTTCCCCAGCTCATCATTCTCCTTGAAGTCCCAGCTGCCTCTTCTGTTCTGATCCGAATGAACCCAACTTCGCTGGTACTTTGTCTTCGCCAGCCTCCTTCTGATGAATCCTGCCAGGTCGCCACGTGGTGTGGGGATCCCACCAAACTTTTTTTTTTTTTTTTGTGGTACGCGGGCCTCTCACTGTTGTGGCGGAGTTGGGCCTCTCACCGTTGCGGAGCACAGGCTCCGGACGCACAGGCTCAGCGGCCATGGCTCACGGGCCCTGCCGCTCCGCGGCATGTGGGATCTTCCCGGACCGGGGCACCAACACGTGTCCCCTGCATCGGTAGGCGGACTCTCAACCACTGCGCCACCAGGCAAGCCCTACCCACCAAACTTTTTTAGTGATTTGGTATTTGTTGAAGCTTCAAAAAGCTCTTTTAACCGAAGAGACATTGCTGGTCTTGCAAAGAGCCCTGTCCAGTCACAAGGGACGTTGAGAACGGCCAGAGTCCCCACTGATCTTTGCCAGCACGTGGCTCTTAGAAACTGCAGGCGCATGACTGCAGCCAGGCGATGGGTCAGCACTTTCCTAAAAGGGGAACATCCCCAGAAGAATGAGGAGCAAAGGCTTCCCATGCAGGAGTGCTTGTTTCTGAAAGTATGTGAGACAGCATTATTCCTGAAGAAAATTGGTGGTAGTATTTTGAGAGAAGTAGACGTGCCTTGAACCAGTACATCTGCTTATACGTTTCTAAGAGTTAAGAGATAAAAAGAGATGCTGTCTTTCTCATCATAAATTTATTTCCATACCTATAGATATTTTTAAAGACCTTTTTGATTCAGGAACGGAGATGAATGTGGTGTTTCTTGGAAGTGTGAAGGTACAGTAAATAACCTAATTCTGAAACATTTGGAGATTTCACAGAAGCCTTGAAATCAATGCTCTTTGAGTAATTGTAAAATAAAGTAGGAAATAGACCTGGGTAAGTACATAGGATAGGAAAATAAATCATTGTAGTCTAAATATGACACAGGTAATTCTTTTCAACTTCCAGTATAAAACATACTTCAAACCAAAAAGAATGTACTGAATGAACCCAAACAATTCTCATCTTAGATGTCAAAACCATGCAGTTTCTGGCAAAGTATCGGGGTGTGTAGGCAAATGTTAGCATCTGGCAGATGGGTTATAAGGTGTGTTAAAGAACTAATGGAAGCCTCAAATTTATTTTGCCCCTAAAAACGTTTGTGTTTCGGAGAATTTCTGGGAAACTACATGAGATCATTTTAAAAAATAATTCCTAGGCGTTGCCCAGTTGACAGCCAACATAAACATTGTATTCTCCGGGATCAAAGAAACTACCCCATCAAAGAAAAACTGGACAACGCCAGGAATTCGATCTTTCAAACTGTTGGATAAATGCCGCCGAAAGAAGAGGAAAGCATAGGATGTTTGGAAAGGAGATATAGCAGAGTTTTCTTTAATGCTAAGACTTTAAAATTTTTTTTTAAATAATAGTAGTAGTAGTAAAATAACAGGTATTTATTGAGCATTTTGGGTGACGCAGCGCTATTTGCTGAGACCTCTACACATACTATTTCATTTCAACCTCACCAAACTCCAATGAGGTAGGTACTATCATTATCCTCCTTTGACAGCCAATGACACTGAAGCTTAAAGAGGTCATTAACTTGCCTAAGGCCACAGAGGAGTGGACGCCAGGGCCTGTACCCTCAGTCGGGCTCTTTTCCTCCTTTCTGGGCTAACACTTCCTAAGCACTTGCTGTTTCCCAAGCACGCTTCTTGCAGGTGTTGACTCGTGTAATGCTCACGACAACAGCCAACGAAAGATACGCTAACAATAGCCCCATTTTACAGGTGAGGAAACTAGGGCACAGAGAGGCTGAGGAAGCTGCCCAAGGCCACCCAGCTCGTAGGTGCCACAGTGGAACTCAGACTCAGGCGATCTGAGCTCAGAAGCCAAAATCGTCATCACTTTCTAATACTACCTCTCATGTAGGATTAAAAAATTTTTTTTTCCACCTGACATATTTGATTTCTGAGTTGCAGCCTAAACAATTAAGCCCGCCATTCAAAACATCAGGAGAGCTAATATTTTCCTTATGGGCATTAATTTCAAGCCCCGGAAGGACTGGAGAAAATCGTGACAAGGAATGCCCATGGATGACTCAGTGTTTCATTAGCCGCTACTGGCCATGTCAGCAGAGGTGAGATACGGCGAGTGGAAGATTTGGGGAAGGTTTCGGTCACCCAGTCAAAGAAATGGCGGGTCATGCCAGGAGGAAGCAAGCAGGACCTGCCGGCCAGGGCTCCAGAACTAACTTCCAAATGGAGCAGAGACGGTACAGTAACCAAGTGGGCCTGGTACCTGATTCCTCGCCTCCCCGCCAAAAAAGGATTACCCCCGAGCACTTGGGTCAATCCTCCTTCTAGAGAGAGTAATCTGATGCTGGTTTACTACATGTGTCTTTCTTTTAACAGCTTTCATTGAAGACTGGATATATCTAGATCCAGGAGAAATGTGCCCTTGACGGGGGCATTGGAAGAATGATCAGGAACATGCTGTACACATATTAAAGTGTTTTTCTGGGGTTTTCTTTTCTTTTTTTTTTTGCGGTACGCGGGCCTCTCACTGTTGTGGCCTCTCCCGTTGCGGAGCACAGGCTCCGGACGCACAGGCTCAGCGGCCATGGTTCACGGGCCCAGCCGCTCCACGGCATGTGGGATCCTCCCGGACCGGGGCACAAACCCGCGTCCCCTGCATCGGCAGGCGGACTCTCAACCACTGCACCACCAGGGAAGCCCTAAAGTTTTTTTTAAATAAATAAATATTTGTGAAGTCGTCACAACGTACAAGAACTTCAGCTCTTACTGTTCCTATCAGCCAGCTGTTTGAGATGAGGAAGTGATTCCTCACGGTGGTTATGATAACTGTCTTCTTAAGCTTGAAAGAACTAGTCCCCTCCTTCCCAACCCCCATCCTACAATAGAAAATGAAGACAAGGGAATTCCCTGGTGGTCCAGTGGCTAAGACTCCACGATCCCAATGCAGGGGGCCTGGGTTTGATCCCTGGTCAGGGAACTAGATCCCACATGCTGCAACTAAGAGTTCAGATGCCGCAACTAAAAGATCCCACACGAGGCAATGAAGATCTTACGTGCTGCAACTAAGACCCGATGTAGCCAAATAAATAAATAAATAAATATTTTTGAAAGAAAGAAAGAAAGAAAATGAAGATGATATCTGAAGGCCGTTTCCTAGCAGTTCCGTACTTACAAATGATGGATTACACCACCAGCTGAATGCCAGTGGAGCAGTCAGGATAGAATAGGTTAGGCTGCTGTAACAAACACCCCCCAACACACACACACACACACACACACACACACACACACACACACACACATCTGGGGCTTAATACAATAAAGGTTTATTTACAGCTCATACTACATGTGTAGTGTGGATTGCAGGATTTGGTGATGGGGGTGTGCCTCTCATCGTAACCATCCAGGGGCCTGGCTGCAGGGTTGCTAGAAGATCCGTCTAGGGAAATGTTTCTGTGATAGCAGAAGAATGGGAACAGAATTGTGCATAAGCGTTTAATATTGCCTCCTGGAAGTAACATATAACTTCCATCCACATTTCATTGGCCAACACAAGTCACACGATAAGCCTAACTTTTAAAGAGAAAATAAAATACAAACTTAGCATGTGCCCAGGGAGGAGGAAAACTGGACTCTTTATTTAGGTACAGCCCTAATGGCTAAGACATTGAGTAAAGGAAATTTAATGTCAGAAACAGGAGCTCGTAATCATAAAAAAAAAAAAAGAAAGGAGGCCCCCTTTAACTGTGTGGGTCGCAAACTAAAGGCCTGCTTAATGAGTGACTCAAGACTGATGACAGGTATTGTTTCGGTAAGTAGGTGTGTACAAGAGGTGCAGCCAGAGGAAGCTGGTGTGGCCAGCGAATAGCGACAAGGACCGAAAATCTACTGTGCAGCTACCAGTTTAAGAACTTAACAGCTGAAGCCTGAAGTCGCCAGATGCACGTAGGCCCTGCAGCCTCAGGGGAGTGGCATGTGTGGACGTTAGGAAGGGGAGAAATTGGAAACTATTTTACCCACAACCCTGTGACTCAATGAAACATGTTTCTTAATGAAAGCAACCATGTAACAGGCAAAAACTCAGTCCTGGCAGACTTCGGGATTAGGCGGCAACCTCTCCACACAGGACTTTCAGACTTTGGCCTTGATCTTTGACTCACTAAATTTCCCAAATCCCTGGTGTTTCTCTATGACAGAACACTGGGACAAAATGACCTCTCATTCCTGATAAAATTTAACTAACACTTTTTGTGAAATAAAACAACAGGCAGGACCAGGAGTATGGGAAGAAAAATGGGAGCTCATCTTGAGAGGTAAATGTTCATGGCACTGTCCATCCCCAAGGGCTTCTCCCAAAAGGAGGATATTGTCTGTAGGGCCCGGATTTCTCTGTAAAATGGGAACACTGTTGTCTCTGATGAAGCTGGCGAGTCATCTGCCATCCATACCAATCTCATTTGCACTCTATAACCCCTCTAGAAAGTATAAAGCACACTTTTAAATCTCAAAACAAGGACTCGGTTTGAGTCAAGCAGGTTGACAGCTGAGAGGGCTAAGGTTATTAGCTGGACCCATCTTCCTGTTGTTCAGGGCTTTCTGCTCTGCAGCTGTGAGAGATGCAAAGCTTCTCTCGGTTACTGTGGGTACAGATCCAACATGCTCCAGAACGGCCAAAAGACAGCACGACAAAGAGCTGTAGTCTCTGACTACTCAGTGTGTTTCTCCCACAAGCAATATAGGGTTCACCTGGAACTTCCTCGAAATGCAGACTCTCAGGCCCTGCCCCAGACCTGCTAAACCAGAATCTGCATTTTAACACAGTCCCTGGGTGATATGTACGCACCCTAGTTTCAGAAGCTCTGTTCTCCAGAGTTTTAAACTACCCATGAAAGATGCCTTTGCTACCATCTTCAATTTAAAAATCAAGGCCAACTTTTCCCAGCCTGCCTTCTTTCCCATCTTGTTGTCAAACAGTCAAATTGACACCAAATGCCCAGGTAATAATTCACCTGCCTCAGAGCCTTTCAAAAGAGCTGGTATTTGCATGAATGGAACTGCCCTTACTTTGGACAATTCCATTTCAGTATGTCCCTATAAAAACTAAAAGTATAATTTTTTTCTTTAAAAAATCAGTTTTAAATACTTGCTTCTATAAGCTGTACACTTATTTCTCCCAGACTATTAATTAGACACACACATCTGACCATTTTATTTCTAACTATCTCTTCCCCCTCCACCAACATCTGCCAAGTACAAACAGGGATAAGTGACAGTTTACACAACATGCGCAGGTATTTCTATTTACAGGGATTCAATGGAATGTTGTCTTTTTCATTTGCTTTGTTTGTTTTGCTTGAGACTAGCTGGGCAGTCTGGACTATGTCCTGCTTTGCTATATTCATCTGGTCTAGTTGAACATCCATATCCGAAGGCATCAGTAGAAAGCTGAGAGACACCACCTGGCAAGAAATCTCCAGTGACCTATTCTCTATTTTCTGAAAGTTCTGAACCAGCACAACATGTTTACCTTAAAATGTTAATGCTTAATATCAGAGCAGTTTAATTTGAAAATAAGGTTTTATTGTGCTAAAGAAAATATCATCATGATGTATGGGTTAATTATGTCTCCACCTGCTTTGGGAACTTAAGTGAAGCAAGTAGACAGACGTTAAACTCAAGGAGTCTGCATTAAAAGGACATTTTGCTTTTCATGAGCATTTACTTCTCAACACAAAACTCCATTTTCTGCCCTCAAAAGCTGAAGTAGGTACAGCTGATGCAAAAGCGTATTTTAACATGATTGGTGGCAACCCAGACACTAAGTTCGCTGGAGGATTTCTATGACACACTGTTCTCAAAAGCCTTTAAATAATCTCTAGTAAAACAGAAGAGGGAACATTTCCAGGTGACAATGGGGCTGGAAGTGATATGACGTTTGTACGTGATGGGCTACTCATTTTTCTGAAATAAAGAATCTTGTGAAAGGAGGAATTATGACTCGTATTTACAACAGATTTTCATAAACATCCCCAAATTCCAGGCACAAGACAAAAGGCATGACTCAGATCACAGTAGGTGTGATGGCCGGGGAAGTGGTCCTGGGGAAGATTGCTTCCCTGCTGCCTGAGAATAGCTCTGGGGAGATTTCTGTAGGAAGCTGATAATGGGCTATTTCATTCGAGGATCACCAGTAAAAATCTGGTTTTGATCAAGAGCATTTCCTTAGCTAAAAATGTCATGTTTCCAGACCTTGATTTGATGTTTTAGTAGATCACGGCTGAAAAGACTGAGAACTTGAAAAAACAATATGAATGATTGTGATGTTTTAACCTGTGCTGAATCCATGTGATGAGATTATCTTGATGGGTGTGGCTTGAGTTCTCCTCCACGCTGTGGTTTTTAGGGGGCTGAATGTCGTGTCTCCGTGAAATCTCTGCAGTCCCACTTGTAGGAGGCATTCCTGGGAGTGCAGGAGGCGGTGCTCACAGGAGTTTGCTTAAAAGCTCACACTCTGAGGTCCCACCTGGTCTGAGGTGGGCTTAGGAGTCTGCATTTTTATAATATGGTTCTGAGGAGGTGAGCTTCAGAACAAGTTTAGAGAAAGGCTGACTACAACCCAGTTAGTTCCTCATCTTTAAGAAAAAAATCCATATTAAAAAAACAGAAAATAACAAGCGTTGGTGAGAATGTGGAGAAATTAGAAGCCTTGTGCACTGCTGGTGGGAATGTTAAAGGGTGCAGCTGCTGTGGAAAACAGTATGGAGGCTCCTCAAAAAAATTAGACATACAATTACCATATGATTGGACTTTCCTGGCATCCAGAGGTTAAAACTCTGCGCTTTCACTGCAGGGGTCACGGGTTAGATCCCTGGTCGGGGAAGTTCCGCATGCTGCAAGGTGTAGCCCCCCCCCCAAAAATTACCATATCACCCAGCAATCCCACTTCTGGGTAGACACCCGAAGAGTTGAAAGCAGGGTCTCACAGAGTGAAAGGCAGGGCCACAGTCTCAGGTCCACCCCTTCCCTTCTGCTCCTCTACTCAGTTCCCAGAGATTCCCAGCGAGGAAGCAGTAGAGCTGTCAGGCTCCCAGGATGTGGGCCTGGCTTGTTGGGATTTCCTCTATCACCTCAACCCTTTCACCCCGAGAGAGGAGTGCACAGGGCTTTGGAAAATGCAAAACAGCTTCTCCTCTCAAACAGGCTAGAGATCCGTATTCTGGGATGGTCAGAGTCAATTCCACGGTCTAGGGGGAGAGGCGGACCTCAGAGAAGTGTTTGTCCTGGGGAGCTCACACAAACTTCAAATGCAAGTTGATATTTTAAATTCATCTTTAAAAGATTTCCATGTTATGTCACAAACACATTTTTCTTTTTTGGTCTTGGACAAAATTGACAAAAATATCCCTATACCATAGTTCACTTAAGTTTTACAATTACATAACACACACACACACACACACACACACACACACACACTTATACATATCCACCAATGTATATATACATCCACATACACAGTATTAATACCACATATATATAAACACACATTTAATAACTACATCCTTAATTAATCTGGTTTCATATGTGTATCTATATATACATCTATTCATGTCTATAACTTCAAAGAGGTGATGGTTGGGAGTGGTCTTTGGAAGAAAACCCTGACATATGAATGCAATGTATTTTCATTACGCATCACTGGGTGAACAGATTGGACTCATTCCTCCTCACAGAACTTACTGCAAAATGCAAAAGAGCTCACCTTCTCACAGAGGTTAAAAGGAGCCTGCTTTCCTAGAAAAATAAAAATTAAAGAAAATGACTCCTAACAACAGAGGACATACAGACAAATGTAAGTCATGAAAAAGAAATGAATGTAATTTGACATTAGCTTCAACTGAGAATTAAACCATTAACAGTATGGGGTAAACACACTCTAAGCAAAGACCCAAACTCTACCTAGCAGCCATCTAGGAAATGTCCTAAAGTAGTGCACATGGATCAGAAGGATCTAGACCAGTTCTGCTGCCCAAGGAGGGTTCTGAACCTGCTACTATTTGCCCAATCAGCCAGCCTTGGGTTTGCGGGACAAATCTAGTTTAGACCTTGAATCCCAGGGCAGGTTTGGAGTAGTTTAGGGACTCCTGGAGAGAGGGTAAATTAGTCTCTGTCGAATCTCTTTGTTTTAAACCGATTTCAGAGCACAGAGCCCAACTCAGCCCAGATCTCCCCAGGTCTGCATAAGAAGCACCCAGTGGACTTCCAGAACCCCCTCATGCCCCGAAGCCTTGAACCTTGACCAAACCCAGAGAAAATGACAGTGCAGCCTGGTCTTGCCAGGCGAGAGCTCCGGTGTGTGGGCTTCACAGCCGTCTCAAATTCAGGCCAAGGCTCCCTGGGGGCTTTCATTAGACTTGGTACCCAGCTCTGCAGGATGCAGATTCTCCCGTGATGTCTACTGCAGATAAACGCTCCCAGAGGAGAGTGGAGACAGGCACCGCTCTGCCGAGGCTCCACTGTGAGGCGACAGAAGGCAAGGGATGGATTCGAGAGCTATACGCGGCCGCTGTCCGGCACTGGAGTCTGAAGAGGTTTTCTTCTAAACCTTTGGGAGTTTCCTGTACTCACTGTGTAGGTTGCGTATTTGGATCTTTTCTTAGGGAAACATATAGGACTCTTAGAGGAAACAGGACAGACATAAATATACTAACTTTTTGTTGAGGCTGTAGGTTCTGTGAACAATAGCAGTTGCCAGTATGAACAGAACAACTGAGAAATGTGTTACTCTTCTTGTATAAATATTGCAAACATAATCTCTATGTTTTCTCCATATCTGTTTCCAAAGAGCTCAAAACGCTTTTCAGATAGTTTGTAAGAGGTTCCCAACCCACCAGCTGCGCCAAGATTAGTGTGGGAAAGCTTGGTCCACGCAGCTGGAGACCCAGTCTTCCTCTACATCTTCCCCCAAGGTCACTGTCCTGCAAAATCCGGAAAAATTATCATAGATCTTTAACTGGTGCCTCTTGGATGGCGTGTTGCATTTAATGATGAGGCAAAGAGAGATAAAGAGATTCTCGTGGCTGGAGTTATCTTTGGTCATAGGACCTAGATTTCCCAAGGCCTCCATCATCAAGTCCTCCCCAGAGTGGCCCATGACAATGACAAGTTTCAGTCCAAATATAACTCACCCCTCCACCTGCTCTGTAACAAGTTTATTTATTTTATTTTTTGGCTGCACTGTACGCAGCTTGAGGGATCTTAGTTCCCCGACCAGGGATCGAACCCAGGCCCACAGCAGGGAAAGCACCGAATCCTAACCACCGGACTGCCAGGGAATTCCCTGTAACAACTTTAGAGCGAGGGTTTTCTTCTACTTTTTTCCTATTCCCCGTGGTGGAGTGACCCACATAGGACAGTTGCTCAATGAAGAGTCAATTCTCAATTAAACTCACTCCAGTGTAATTTTCATTTCTGTAGTTTTGATGACCTGAAATCGTTCCTTAATTTGTACAAGAAGGGTAGGCAGAGAGAAAGTGAAACTGTTTGGGGGCCGCTGGGAGCTTGGGCAGGGAGCTAAGTTTGACCTAAGAACCACAGAATCAGGCACAAGAAATGTAGCTTTCACATTTATTTGAGCCTCTGTGCCCGTGGACTATTTAAGGAAGAGCTATCAGGTGACAATGAACAGGTAAGTCCCATAAGAGGGACCTTAGAGCCCACCGGGTCAGACCATTTGCCTCCACTGAAGCCTCTCCAGTGATGGTCACTGTTTATTGTAAGAAGATAAGCATCTCAAGGAAGCTTTTACCTATAAGGACAGCCTCCTGGATATGCTACCAAAGTGGTCTTCCCCAGAAGAGAAATAAAGGAAAGGTGGAGGGCATGTGTCCTGGGGCTGGCTCCCCACGAAACAGATGGGAATGCGATGGAGATCTGGGAGCAGGACGTTTACTGGAAGGGCTCTGGGTGGACCCCTGAGGGGGAGTGGAGGACTGGGCAGAGGGAGAAGCAGAGCAACAGGGGCCTTAGCTAGTCTCCAGGAAGCTCTGGAGCCTGGACGGCCCTTCAGAGTTGTTCAGTCCCTCTTATGGACTGAATCGTGTCCCCCGCAACTCACATGTTGAAGCCCTAACCCCTAGAACCTTAGAATACGACTGTATTTGGAGATGGGACCTCTGAAGAGGTCATTAAGATTAAATGGGGTCATAACAGTGGGGCTCTAATCCAATGATTGGTGTCCTTATAGGAAGAGGAAGAGACGCCAGGGGTGGGTGATTAGAGAAAAGCCCATGTGAGGACACAGCAAGAAGATATCCATCTGCAAGCCAATGCTGAAACCGTGCACCTCAGATTGGGACTTGAACCCAAGCGGCTGGGACTCGAACTTGGCCGAAACCCACAGTCTTCCAACAGAGATCACACACTTTAATGAAGCTCAGGTTCTTGATGTCTCATCGCAGAAAGAATTCAGCGAGAGACAAAGTGATAGGTAAGAAGTGGATTTATTTAGAGACTGCGGGCCCTGCCCCCTTCCCTCCTGTTCCATGTTTGTAAGTCACCCAGTCTGTGGCACTTTGTTTTGGCAGCCCAAGCAGGCTGGTACACACCCCCTTGGCCAGTACATGGATGGGAGTGGTCCCCGGGGAAGGGGTGGACTGTCGGGTGAGGAGCTCCCTCCCCTTGAGGCATTTATTTCAGAGGCAGGGCTGGGTGCTGTGGGCTCTGGGCTGTGCACCACGGCACTCTCTACAGCAAGGCCCCATGGTGGTCCCGTGAGCCAGGTGAAGGCCTGGGACGATTATGAGGAAAACAGTGCAGGGGATGAGGAGAGTATTACAGGAATCATCTCAGTGACCTGCCATCATATCAAGCCTATAAAATCTTGAATAAGTTTGCATTCATAAAACAGCACTTCAGAATCCAAGAGATTGTAAAGATCATCTCATCAAGCCCTGTATTTGAAAGCTGGGGGCAAAGAGGCTCAGAGAAGTTGAGATTCTCCAAAGATCTGAAGGCCACTGGAAAACCCAGCTGGACCCAGGACCCTGGCTTCCCAGGGCTCTCTCCAACATGCCCGGTCCAGCTAAAACCAGTTGTATAGTCCCCACAACTATAGTGGCTCTAAATACAGGGGGGTTTGGGGTTTTTTTTTTTTGTTTCTTTTGGCTTCACCAGGTCTTAGTTGCAGCATGTGGGATCTTTAGTTGCGGCACGTGGGATCTAGTTCCCTGACCAGGGATCGAACCCAGGCCCCCTGCATTGGGAGTGTGGAGTCTTAGCCACTGGACCACCAGGGAAGCCTCTCTAAGTACATTATTTATTTATTTATTATTATTATTATTTTAAATTTATTTATTTATTATTTATTTTTGGCTGTGTTGGGTCTTCATTGCTGTGCGTGGGCTTTCTCTAGTTGCGGCGAGCGGGGGCCACTCTTCGTTGCGGTCCGTGGGCTTCTCATCACAGTGGCTTCTCTTGTTGCGGAGCACGGGCTCTAGACGTGCGCGGGCTTCAGTAGTTGTGGCTCGCAGGCTCAGTAGTTGTGGCTCGCGGGCCATAGAGCGTAGGCTCAGTAGTTGCGGCTCACGAGCTTAGTTGCTCCACGGCACGTGGGAATCTTCCCAGACCAGGGCTCGGACCCGTGTCCCCTGCACTGGCAGGCGGATTCTTAACCACTGCGCCACCAGGGAAGTCCCCTAAATATGGTTTTTAATTAAAGGTCCCGGCTTGAAAATAAAGACAAATGTAAACTGCACTGTCGGTAAACTTGGCGGTGTGATTCACAAGCTACGACTGTGTCACAGTGAGGAAAACCCAGGAGACCTCCGTGCTCACAGCCCAACACGCTCTGACTGGCCCCAAACAGCAGGAAATGTGGTGTGAACTGCTTTTGGTTTGATTGCTCCAGGTGGGAGCAGGATGGAACAGACCTCTTTCTTTGCTTGTCTCACCGGCCCCCGCCCCTCCCCCCGCTTCCTTCCTTTCCCTCTCTATTCTATCACATTACCTGGAGTAATATCTTCAGTGATAGGATCTCACTGTTTAACCTAAGCAACTGGAGTTTCAGTCCAGAGATAACAAAACGAAAGTGCTAAATACCTAGTGGCCCTCAATAAATGTTCATTTTCTATTTTGCTGTAATATTTTCATAACATCTCCTTTATAAATAGATGGTTTTGGGACTTCCCTGGTGGTGCAGTGGTTAAGACTCCGTGCTCCCAATGCAGGGGGCCCAGGTTCAATCCCTCATCAGGGAACTAGATTCCCACATGCATGCTGCAACTAAGAGTTTGCATGCCGCAACTAAGGAGCCCACGAGACGCAACTAAGGAGCCCATGAGCCGCAACTAAGACCCCGCACAACCAAATAAAAATAAAATAAACATTTAAAAAATAAATAAATCAAATAAATAGATGGGTTTTTTTTCTTCTGTAGACATTTGCCCAGAATAACTAAGACATCCTTACCAAATCAGTGCATCCCAAACCCTAGTGTTAGAGACTCTGGCCAACTTTCAGGCTTCCTCACAGAAATTCCTACAAAATGCGCTGATGTCACGAGCAGGCCCAGTTGGCTGAAAGCAGCAGAAAACCACGACTCAAGTGACTAAACAGTAATGAATGTATTTTCCAACGTAAAAATAACTCCAGGGCCTGAGTAACCCTCTCAATGAAAGAGCATTTTCCTAGATGAAATATGAAGGGCATCACTTTACAAAGCAAAGAGCTGATAAGCTGGTCACCAATGCTCAGGCCAAAGTTGAGGGAAAGTCTGAATCCAGAGCAACAAGGGGACTCGGCCACTTTGCCCCAGGGCATCTGCTGCACAAGCAAAGCAAGAACACATGGGCTTGGATTCCAGGCGGGGGTCTTCCCGGAGTCCCTCCTATAGGCTGATATTCCAAAGCCCCCATCCCCGTCAAGGTAACTGTGAACCAGAGATAAACCTTCCCTTTCCGCACAATCCTAGCACAATCCTAGCATACCTCGAGGAAGGCTGGGTGTTGACTACGGCTGGAAGAGAAAAGAAGAAATAGAAAAAACTGCCAGGGAGGAGTCTTGGCTGCAGCCCCACCTTGGTTACCTTGGGCAGATTTGCAGGCCAGGTTCCCTTCTGGGATATCAAGCCAGGTGTGGGGTTTAAGGTGGTCTTGACTGCTGGAGCCCCTGGGCACCTGGCAGTAGCAAGTGCAAATCCTGTAAGGAGAAAACACCTCTCTCCCAGGCCTCCAGGGGAAGCCTTAGATTCCATTTTTCTAGGGCAATGACCTCTGCATAAAGACTAATGGCATTCAGGAAAACAAAGCTCCATGAGAAGAAACCAACAGAAACAAGAAACAGCAGCAGTAGACCTACACAAGCTTCGAAAAACTCATCAGATGTAAATTGTAAACCAACTATGCTGCCGTTTCAAGAACTAAGCAAAAGTCCAGAGGAAAGGCTGCTCCACTGTTAAACAGGTCAGCAAATCAATGATTTATTCAGGGATCTGAATTCTTCCCATCTCTCCACCTGCCCACTGTTGTCAGCAGCTTGTTTATCCTCTACTAGCTCTCGTTGTGGTCACAAGATGGCCGCAGCAACTCCAGAGCTCACAACCACACAACTTCCAGAGACAAGAGAAGGGAGGGTGTGTTCCCATGTAGCCTCTTTGAACAGTGAAGCAATCTCGCAGACTTCCCCGGACACTTCATGTGTCAGGATTACATCACACACCCATGGCTAAAGTAATTACAGGGGAGGGAAATGGCTGGATTAGATCCGTAATGATTCTATTTATGGGACAAGAGATGGCAGACCTACCTGAGGGCTTGTGGAGGAGGATAAATATCTGAACATAATTCAAGCTTTTACAGCAAGGTTAAAAAAATGTGTACGTGATGGGGCTGATTCACTTTGTTATAAAGCAGAAACTAACACAGCATTGTAGAGCAATTATACTCCAATAAAGATGTTTAAAAAAAAGGGGGGGGAGGAGTTTTCCAAAGAAAATGAAAACACTAATTCAAAAAGATACATGCACCCCAATGTTCATAGCAGTATTATTTACAATTGCCAGAAAATGGAAGCAACCTAAGTGTCCATCAACAGATAAATGGATAAAGCAGATGTGATGTATATGTACAATGAAATCATACTCAGCCATTAAAAAGGATGAAATTTTGCCATTTTCAACATGGATGGACTTGGAGGGTATTATGCTTACTGAAATAAGTCAGACAGAGGAAGACAAATACTGTATGATATCACTTATATATGGAATCTAAGAAATAAACTAGTGACTATAACAAAAAAGAAACAGACTCACAGATATAGAGATCAAACTAGTGGTGACCGGTGGGGAGAGGGAAGGGGGAGGGGCAACTTAGGGTGGGGAATAAGAGATACAAACTATTAGGTATAAAATAAATAAGCTATAAGCTACGAAGATAAATTGTACAATATATGGAATATAGCCAATATATTTATTTATTTGTTAGTTTATTTATTTTTGGTTGTGTTGGGTCTTTGTTCCTGCGTGCGGGCTTTCTCTAGTTGTGGCGAGCGGGGGCTAATCTTCATTGCGGTGCGCGGGCTTCTCATTGCGGTGGCTTCTCTTGTTGCAGAGCACAGGCTCTAGGCGTGAAGCCTTCAGTAGTTGTGGCACATGGGCTCAGCAGTTGTGGCTCACGGGCTCTACAGCACAGGCTCAGCAGTTGTGGCTCATGGGCTTAGTTGCTCCACGGCATGTGGGATCTTCCCGGACCAGGGATTGAACCCGTGTCCCCTGCACTGGCAGGCGGATTCTTAACCTCTGAGCCACCAGGGAAGTCCTTATAACTACAAATGGAATATAACCTTTAAAATTTTTTTAAAATAAAATTTCCAAGTTTGTGTAAAAAAAATTTTTTTAATTCAAACTGTAAATATATTATGCATGAACTAACATGTGCATTTACCAAACAAAAATATTAAGTCCAGCCCACATTCAGGAGAGGGGAATTGGGCTCCACCTGTTAAAAAGAGGAGTATGAAGGATTTGTGGACATATTTTTGCCACACACAGCAATTCTTTAAAACGAACACACATTTGTGGGGAGAAGTATTTTATCTCTGATGTTGTTTAGAACACTGGCCCAAGTTGTTAATAAAAAGCAACCATCTTTTAGTCATTTTTATCATGTCTTTACATCCTTCACAGGCAATGCACCCCTGCTATCTGCACGTGGGACAGAACCCCACTTCCCTGCCCTTGGTATCCCATGGAATAGAAGGAAGTCACCAATGTAGAAGGTACGGGGAGTTCTAGGTTGAATTGTGTCCCCAAACCTTGTTTGGAAATAGTGTCGTTGAAGGCGTAATTCGTTAAGATGAGGTCATACTGGAGTAGATGGCCCTTAATCCAACGTGACTTGTGTCCTTGTAAGAAGAGGAGACAGAGACCCAGAGACACAGGGAGAGTGCACTGGCTGACGGAGGCCGAGATGGCAGTGAGGCGGCTGTCCGTCAGAGGATGCCGAGGACGGCCAGGGCCACCAGGAGCTAAGAGAGAGGCCTTCCGCAGAAGGAACCAGCCCTGCCCACACCTTGATTGCAGACTTATGGCCTCTAGAACTGTGAGGAAATAAATTTCTGTTGTTCTCAGTCTCCCAGTTTGTAGCCCTCTGTCACGGCAGCCCTGGGAAACCACAGGTCTTTGTCATCTCGGCTACTGAGCATGTGAACGGCACTCCTGTTTGCGAAGTTGAAGAGAAGCTATTCCCCTTTCCCATCCCCGGCAACTACACCACAGACGCCTCACCCAAGCGTGGCGAGTTAGAGTCTCCCTCCGAAACTCTGAACCTTGAAGAGCGACTGAGTTATCACCCTGAGATTCTCACAGCGGCGGAGTCAATAGAACAGGACTGCAGCCAGTGTCCTGGGACCAGGACCCATCCCCGTGACCAGTCCTGTGGCAACTTCTTCACTTTGTCTTTCCTTTCTATGACTCCCCGGACTTCCTGTTGATTCTGTGAACTACCTAATGCCCTTCCAGAAAACTGCTCTCTTAAATGAACCAGAGTCAATTTCTGTTATTTGTAACCAAGAATGCCGACTAATACACACTAGAAATTGGTTTTTGACTCAAATGCCTGTTTAGTTTGGTTTTATTTACCCATTTCTTTCCTCCCATGAGCCTTCTGCATTCATTCGTTTATTCACTCATCCGTCTAACATTCACTGGTTGTCTTTTATGCCAGAGTACTAGGTGCTTGGAATACATGGCCTATTAAGACATGGCCCCTACCCTTTAAAAACCCACAGCCTAGTCCAGGGCCGAAGAGTCAAGAAAACAGATGATTATGCTACAGAGTGTAATTGCTACGATTGAGAGAGAAGGCACCAAACTCACATGTTAGGGAAGGGTGGGAGGCGTCCTGTGGCCACTGCTCCCTGAATTGTGTCTTAAGGGATAAACTGGATGGCAAAAGCAGGAAGGGAAAGGGGAGGGACATTCCATTAAGAGGAGGGAACTTAGCACATCAGGACATTAAGTTACTAAACCAGAATTTAGTGTGTCTGTACGTAACATTCTGGGTGGGGAGTGGTAAAAGTTGAAGCTATAGAAGTAGGTAGAGGTCAGTGCTGTAGGTCTCACTTAGGAATCTGGACTTTATCCTAATAGCAACATGTAACCCCTGAAGTAGAGAGAAAGCAGCCAGTTTTATATTAGAGATTGATTTTGTTTTAGCAGCAGGGCAAAGAAGCTCCCACACTGGTTCTCTCCTCGGCTGTGTCCAATCTACTCTTGAGCCCACGAAAGACATTCTTCATTTCTGTTATAGTGGTTTTTGGGGTTTGGTTCTTTTGTTTGTTTTTTGGCCGCATCACTCGGCTTGCAGGATCTTTGTTTTTGATTTCTAGCATTTCTTTTTGACGCTTTCTTGAAGTTTCCATCTTGCTGCTTACATTACCCATCTGTTCTTGCTAGTTGTCTGCTTTTTCCAAAAGAACTCTTAAAATATTAATCATAGCTATTTGAAATGGTCTGTCCATAATGCCCAGATCTCTGCCCTATCTGCCGAGTCTGCTTCTGATGCTTTTCAGATTGTGTTTTTGCTTGCCTTTTAAAACGCCTTGCAACTTTTTGTTGAAAGTTGGACATGATGTGTCACGTTATAGGAACTGAGCTAAATAGGCCGCTAGCCTGAGCTTTGCTATCAGTCTGGCTGGGGTTTTAGGCTGTGTTTAACCTTTTGTAGCTGCGGGTGCCAGAGGCTTCACAGTAAATAGAGTCGGCTCTTCAAGCTGTAACCCACTCTTCTTTACTGGAGCTCTGTTGCTGGTGGCCAGGTGTGGGCGGAGGGGAAGCATTCTTATATAATCTTGGGATTAAATAGCAGTCTTTCAGTGGACCCATGTCCTTGGGCTGTGACCTGCACAAGTATTTATTAGCTTTGTTTCTCCTCCCTTAGGTGAGATAGGAAGGCTAGAGGGGGCTAGAGTCAGGGAAATGCCCGTCCCCAGGTGGGACAGGTCTTTTCCCTGACAGAGTAGGCCTTTGTTATGAGGATGCTCTAGGCATATTTCAAAATCTTCCCCTCCCTCTGCCAGACATAAGGAAATCATTCTGGGCTCTTCAGCAAGAGAACCTAGTGGGGGGTCCTGTAGACAAAAAAAGCATGGAGCCCCCCTTAGGTGACAGATCCCAGGAGTCTCTTACTCTCGGGCTACTCCACGCTCAGCCTCCAGGAACTTATCAAAATTGCCATTAAATGTTCCTGCCAGCATGTGTCTCTAGCGCCTTCTGTCCAGCTAAGGAGACCTCAGCTGTGACTCTGGCTTTGCCTGTCCCTCCAGATCACGGGATGTAGCTGCGCCCTGTGACCTCAGGCTCTGAAGGGCGCAAGATAAAGCACTGATTTTCAGCTCCTTCAGCTCTTTTTGCTCTAAGGATGAGAGTGATGACTCCCAAGTTCTTTACACGTTGGAGCTGAAAGCAGTCCCTCCATACGCTGCTGTTGACTGAATAAAGTAGAATGATCAGGTCTGAACGAGCACTTGTGGAGCGAATGCACTAGACGGAGAAGTCCAGGATGAAACCGGGGTCTGGCTGGGGTGAGAGTGGAACACAGTGGGAGAAGGAATACAGTGGGGAGCAGATATTTAGGGAGCAAAATGAAAGGCTAACAAGCAAAAAAGCTCATTAATAAGGAGTTCCGCTTAGTTTTGTCCTGAATACCTATAGATTACCTGTTCTGATTACCTGAAGGTATTCTTTTTTCTTTCTTTTTTGAAACAACACAAATTTATTCACTTAAGCTCTAGAGGTCAGAAGTCTGGAATGGGTCTCACTGGGCTAAAACCCAGGTGCTAGCAGGGTTGCACTCCTCCTGGAGCCTTTAGGGGAATAATCTGTCTCCTTGTCTTTTCCAGCTTCTAGATGCCACCTCCCTTCCTTTGTTCATGGATCCTTTCTCTGTATGCAAAGCAAGAAGTGTAGCATGGTCAAATACTTCTCTGGTTGTCACTCTCCTTCCTCCCTCTTTCACTTGTAAGGACCCTTGTGATTACATTGGGTCCATCCAGAAACTCCACATACCTGAAATGTCCCTGTGGCCATGCAAGGTAATTTATTCTCAGGTGCCAGTGAGTAGGACATGGGTCTCTTTAGCAGGGGCGCTATCCTGCCTATCACAGGAGCGAGGCACTTGCCAGGAAGCAATGATTGGATTGACCCTCTTATATACTCCAGGGAGTGCGGGGAGAGAGGTGAAGTGATAACACTTTCCCCTCTTAGTGTTCTGTCTTTTTTTCCTATTCCCTCTTCCCCTCTCTTTTCTCAGTATCAAGGGTAATTCTCTTGCCCTACTTTTTCCCCTTAACCTCAGGGTTTTCTGCAGAGCATTAGAAATCTATGATCAGAGTTACACGAGAAATAAACAATAATCCATCTGGTCGGGACTGATGTGAATGCTGACAGCACAAGTTATATTTCCTTTCATTTAAAAATACCCGCGGGCACGGCTCCCCATCAGTGTCATAGAGAAGGTGGCGTGACTGCCCTGTTTTCATTACCTTGGAGAGTGCAGTGGCCTGGAGGACACGGCAGTAAAAACTGGGTAATTGTGGGAGCAGGTGCTGAGTGGAAAGATAACAGAATACATTTTACCTTCCCAGGGCACTTGCGTACCACAGAGCTTCTCCTTTATAAAATCTTCTTCTTAAATTTCCAAACTGCCTTCTTAAACTCCTTCTTAAAAACTCCACTCATTTTCTGTCAGGAAAACGAAGGAGGAAAGATGGGCGGCAGCAGGGCCTGGATTCCAAGCAGGGTCCTTTCCGTATCTCTGTGAGCACAGGACTATAAAACGGCAACTACGTTCCATGAAGAATAACACAGCAACTCCCTTTGGTTTTGGTTTTCTTACGGGTAAAGTTAGGGGCCCCGACTAGAGGGTTTCTATGCTCTATGAGTCTCCCTGTTTTGTGAGTCTGGTTTTAAATAGGTTGATCCAGGCTGCCCAAAAGTTCACCCTGGTTCTCCCTCCATTTCAGAACAGTTCTTTCTCCATTCTTAAGTAACTTTTCTAGATAAAGGACTCTTGATTCCCCTTCAGCCGTTGGCATCCACCCTGTCTTATCTCAGGCCACCTGTCACAGTCCAAGAATGTCAGTTTGCCATGTGGTTGCTGATTCAACTTTAAAGCTTGTAGAACCACTTGGAAAAGAATCAACCTTTGGGGCTTTTTTCCTAAAGCTTTGTAACAAATATAATGATTTTACAAGAAATTGTTTTATCAATTCCTTTTCTCATTTCTTTTTAAATAAACTTTTTTCTGATTATAAATTAATACGTGTTTATTGCTGAAAATGTGGAGAATACAGAAAATTATACTGTCTATGGTATTTAATAACACAAAAATTGTTAGTAATCCGACCACTCAGAGATAATTGTTATTAAAATTTGGTACATTACTTTATGGCCTTTTTTCTACACATTCATATGTATACTTTTTTTGTATTTTTAACAAAAAAGTATGTATTTTTAACAAAATTGGGATATACGATATACTTTTTATTTCCTTTTTTTTTTTTTTTACTGTCATAGCATGGAAATTTTTCCATGTAACTAAATATTCTGTAAAAATATAGTTTAATGGCCTTTCTAAGGAGCTGGGGATGGAAGGCAGAGGACTAATCCTCTAAACGTGGCCTATATTATGGAGTCACTTGTGCCTGAATTTCACGTACTCTGCTGACTTTAAATCCTTCCCTACTCCCATAGCCCAGTAAAAAGGGGACTGACTCCTCTTAAGGAGGAAAGTGATCGCTCTGTGGGATCAAAAAAGGAAAGGCCAAATTGAAGCAGAGGTCAGGTTCTTCTCCGTAACTTCTCAAACACAGTAGTACGTGTGTCTAATTAAGCAAGATTTAGCTTCCAATCCAAAGATTACTGAATACCCACCAAGTGTCAGGCCCTGTTCTAGGAGCTTTCACATATATCCTATGTCACCTGCTGTGGTGGAAAATGAAGCCACGTTTAAGTTGCTACACAAATAAATCAAATTTGAGCTTCCATCCTGACTGACAGTAGTCCATTCATCATTCTCTGAGTTTTCCCCTCCTTGCAAATTAAGACCCCCTCAAGGTGCTTACTTCATCCAGGTGAGTCAGTCTGGTTTAGTATTTCTGTTGTGGAGAAAAGAAATTGAGAAGTCTGGTGTGACTGCGTAAGCTTCCAACTGCTGCTCTGGTGAGGCTGACACAGAAAACAGGAAGTCCGGCTCTCGGGTGTAAGGGTTCAAAGTCTACCCACTGAGACAGTGCGGCACAGATCGCAGGGAGGGAGGAGAACCCAGGCTAGCAACGGTTACCCCACACTATTGGAGACTGGGTTCCCAGTACAGCTGTAGAGACAGTTTTATTTACAGAAAATCAGTTATTTCTCTTAAGGAACCCCAAGGCCCAGGGCGGCAGATGAGGACAGGGTACAGCATCACTCCCCTGCTCCTGACTGGCCTTCCCCTGAGACAGGAAAGGCTCTGGTGCTGGGCCTGCCGCACCAGCCCCGCTCTTTTTCTGCACCCCCAGCAGCACCAGCACCGGCAGCGTGGCGGACACCTTCTTGCGGGCCATTATGGTACATTTCTCACCACTCGGCTTACTAGGACTGTCCCAACACATCACAAGTGTTAGAATAACTTGAAACCCCAAAGGGGAAGAGTCAGAATTTCTGATTTACCGGGGAAATCCTTGGGCTTTTTGCAGATTTGCCCACCTCCTCCCCAGCAACCTTCAGATTCCATTCACCAGTGGGCTGATGGCGAGACAAAGCCCCAACCTCGGACAAGCCGAAAAATTGCCACTCAGCCCAAATGCTCTGGATCCAGGGGCCCACTTGCCTTATAGCCACACACCTAAAAGAGGTATAAATCATACCAGTTATATTTATGACATAAAAGCTACAGCATTTGGTGATCAAAAAGCCAGGTACAGGACTTCCCTGGTGGCACAGTGGTTAAGAATCTGCCTGCCAATGCAGGGGACACGGGTTTGAGCCCTGGTCCAGGAAGATCTCACATGCCACAGGTTCACCACAGCTACTAATCCCATGCACCACAACTACTGAGGCTGCGCTCTAGAGCCCGCGAGCCACAACTACTAAGCCCGTGTGCCACAACTCTTGAAGCCCGCGTGCCTAGAGCCTGTGCTCCACAACAAGAGAAGCCACCACAAGGAGAAGCCCGCGCACCGCGACGAAGAGTAGCCCCTGCTCTCCGCAACTAGAGAAAGCCGGCACGCAGCAACGAAGACCCAACGCAGCCAAAAAAAAGCCAGTTGTGATTCCCAGGTCTCTGACTTTGCTGACTGGACAGGTGATGTCATTAGTTGAAACAGGGATTTCAGGAGGGAATTGGATTTATAAGGAAGATGGTATATGTTTTGGACACTTTAAGGTGTGCAGTGTTTTTTTAAAATACTCGGGTGGAAGCTCTGGGTGTCAAGTTCAAGAGAACTGGGTGAGCTTGAGATTTGGGAGTGATGGGTATACTGGTGGTTGATCACAAGTGTGGATGTGACTGACAGGGCAGAAGAGGAGCTGGGACGGAACCTGAGAAACAGTACCCTTGGAGAAGCAAGCCCACTGAGGAAGCTAAGGCGTTCTCAGGGTGACAGAAAGATCGAGTTGTGTCATGGAACCCAGAGAGAGATAATATTTCAAGAAGGAGGAATTTGTTCAATGGCATCCAAGGCAACAGAGGTCAAGAAAGACAAGCATTGAAGTTAGGTTATGAATTTCTCAGGTAGATAAGACCTATCCAGGTCTGTTTTGGCATATTATTGACCAAGGTCGTATGATCAGATTATATTGTCTTTCAACAACTTGTCCTTGGAGTTGTATGATTAAACTCTTATGAGCACAGTATTGACAATCACCTACTTAGCAGTCATTGCTTAGTGTAACTAAGATCTTTTCACCACATCTTACTTTGCTGATTTTATCAGAAGCTTAAAAGCCGTCTCTTCTTGAAACTAACAAAATCTAGTAGCTACTATATTCTGTTTTGGTTTTGCCACTTGAATATGGCACTGCCTGGTACAGCACAGGTTCTTTTGAGATCACTATGTCTATTCATGTGTCAGGTGGTAACTCAATTCTCCCATACTTTTTACTGGAATACTATGAAAATGTTTTGAACATGATATGACATCCTTGGTCTTCATTTAGCTTGGGTGTATCGTTTATATATTTAGTCCACCTCTTTTCTCTGACATTGCTAAAGTACTTCTACTTGGAGCCAATGTGATCATAAGTGGAAATACAAATACAGGTGACATCAAGTGCCGGTACTTGATTATAAGACAATTCAGAATATGCTTACGTTAAAATCTCTAGGTCATTAAACTGAAAACATAAAATTTCAAAATTCTCCTGGAGACCTCTGCCCTGGAAAATATAGCTTTTGATCCCGTGGTTCCCTGTGAATGCATTCCTCCCCGTTACAAGATGTAGTAAATCCAGCTCGTTCATCTTCAGATGTGTTCCTGGTGGGCTTGCTGGGGGGAATGTACTGTCCCTCCTTTGCCCCGGGGATGTGCTGTATGCACACCTCGAGGGTTTCATCACAATGATCCGGTAAGGCTGTTAAAGACCACCTGACAGATAAAGAAATGGACGTTCATAGCGATGAAATAATTAGCCCAAGGTTGCATCACCAAGAAGAGCCAGCGACCACATTCCAGACCCCGGCTAACCCTGCCAGAAGCACTCTCTCTCCCGCACCCTCCACGGGCGCCCCTACCCGATCCCCCTCTTCTGCGTTTCTCAGAGCACTTGCCTGGCCCGCACGGATGCTACAGTGGCCTGCATCCCAAAATGTTACTTCTGCAACAAATCTCCTGTGTGCTTCCGTGAGAAGCGATATTCGGACCCAGAAAAGCTCTCTAACCTCAGAGCCCTTGCACGAGCCCGGGGCTGCCGGCTGCGGCGGCCCCACCGGGGCCTCCGGGGGCGGGCGCTCGGGAGCGACGTCGGAGCGGACCAATCCCCGCGGGGGTGCCGGCCAAGGGGCCCAGTCGCAGGAAAGCAGGACAGCGACCGCCCAGGCGGCGGGGGACCAGCACCCCCGAGGCCCGTCTCCTGGGCCGGAGGCGATGCTCGGCTGGCGCGGCTGAGTCATCGCGAGCGCAGGCCGGGCCGCGGACCCAGCGACAGCCCGCCGACGGCTCAGGGAGCAGCTGCCCGGCGCGCGGGCCCCGCGGGAGCTCGCCGGGCGGAGCCCGCAGGGCCACGCAGGAGCTGAGCGAGGGCTGCGCGGTGAACTGTCACCGTTGTCACTCTGGACGCGGAAGCGCGCTTTCCTGTTTTGCTTTAAAATCAGGCTTGCGGTCTCCCGACCTGCGCATCTGGTCGAATTCAGCGGCAATTCCCCTTCCCATCCCAGCGCGGCGGCACAGACCCAGCCTCCGTGCGCACTTGCTGCCCAGCAGCCCCTGAAAGGAGACAGCCCCCGAGACTCCGGCCCCGAAAACGGTCAGACCCGCGCCTAGCTCGGCAGGAAGACTGTGACCGTGGGGTGAGTTAAAACAACATAAACAAACCCTTACGATTGGAAGCTGCTTTTTAAAGGCCCCCTTCCTGTCCGCTGTTCACAAGCAGCAAAATCAATAATAAACAATTACGTAATTGTCTCGTCCCCAGAGCAACCGCACTGTTTCCCTTATGAAAACCAGCTGGCAGTATTCAGTGTGGGAGTTGTAGTGTGACCACTGGATAGCCAAAGTGGTAGACAGCTTATTAAGACTATCTTAAAGAATCATCTCAAGGGCGGGTTGAGTCCTTAAAGGTCCAGCTCTTAAAAATGTTAAGTATGACAGTCTCAGGTTTACCGAATACCCTGTTCCTAAGTGAAAGTTACTGTCTTAGGAAGTGCTTACTGCTTTCTGTTCCCTAGTTTGCTTGTTTACTCCACAAAGTTCCCCTAACTTCCCCATCATTGAAAATCTAGCCTCTCAGATAAGAGTGCAACTGATTATCTCTCTCCTTTTCTTCTTAATAGAATTTCAGCTACCTACCCAAGCAAGATGAAGATTCCATTTGTGGAACCTGCCATCTGCTTTAGTGTATTTGCTATGACTTTGACTGCTCCACTGACAACACAATATGTGTACAGGAGAATATGGGAGGAAACAGGCAACTACAGCATTGCACCCGATAGCAATGTTTCTGAGTGTGCAAAAAACAAAAGCAGCCCAATTTTCACATTCCAGGAGGTAAGAAATTAAAATATTCCTAACATGTATTAAAAAGGGAATGTGCAACAGGATTTTAAAGGAAAGAGGATCCTGCACTCCTCATACATTGATCTCTTAAGGGTCACACAAAAACCCCTAAGTCCCAAACCAAAAGCCTTTATTCTCCTTTCTGCCTGAAGCTTCCTGACACCTTTAATCTGCCTCTTCTACTTAAAACCCCCTTCTTCTGTGACACTGGCTCTTCTCCTTTGTCTCAGAAAATGTCAGGGCAGTCTCATCTCCTCCGTGGTTGTCTCCTTTCTTCTTCCCCATGGAAAGCCTGACAGTTGGGACAGGGCAGGCTGGAATGGTACTTGGTGGCCAGGGGTCGGGTGAAGCATGGGTCCTGCCTTTCCCTTGCCCGCTTCCTCCCTACCCGCTTCTGCTTCACGGGCATGACCCAGTTTTCAGTGACCCCAGAAAGTGGACCATCCCTGAAGACTGTGGGCCTGCGCCAGGGTCTGTCATGGGGTGAGGGTGGCATTTGTCATCCATCATTCGGTGTTATCAAATCAGTTTGACCCCCCGGTGCTGAGGAGCATCTGTGTGAGGATATGGGGGGTGGGGAGCACCCACTTGAGCTCTGAGGACACTGAAAATGTTCAGCCAGATACTCCAGAGCCCTTCCTTCCCCAGGTCCAGCCTCCTCCCCCAGGAGGTACTGCGCCAGTCTCCATTCCCTTAGGCAGTCTTTACCAGTGTCCAAATGCAAAGCAGAGAGAGCATCCAGATTTGGAAATCCCCCCCCCCATGCCTGAAAAACAACCACACTTGTAAACTTTGAACTCTTCCCCTTGGGAATATTTTGTGATGGCAAAAGAGTGGTGCTGCTTCCCCAGTCAAAAGATGAAAAGAGTCTAAGGGACTCTGAGTCATCTGCACCCATGGAGAAAAGAACAGATTATTTCTGAACAGCCATGCAGATATCAAGGTTCTGGCCTAGAGTGAGGTCATAAAAACCGAAAGGCCAACAAGGGGCTCTCCTCTTGGTTTCGTCTCCCTTTAAGAATGTTTCCTGTTACATGTATATATCTCCAGGGAGTAAGAAGGTTCCAGAGGCTCATCAGTTTCTCCATTTCATACTGTGAGTTCCTTCACCAGCCCCCTGGGAGCAGTGGGAGGGACAGAGGAGAGAACTTGAGTGTCTGGAAAGGTCGGCTGTCCTCACCCTCTAGAGTGACGGGAGACGGGCCTTGGTCCAGCTGCTTTGGTGACCTCTGTGACTGTACAGGTGATGAGTATTGACCCCGCTCCCTGCCTAACCCAGCTGCTGAAAGCCCCCCACTGCCCAGAGCAGGGGTCTCATTTTGAAGATTTCTGCCAAACTTTTTGATCGATTGACTGCTGTTTCACTGAATTAATGTTCAAGAGAACATACCGCCCTAGATCCTTGCCTTACAGTCAGTGCGCTAGAGCTACAGGTGCTTCTTCTAAGATTGGGGAACTAGAAACCATCCCACCCACAACTGGGACAGGGCATGGTGACCCACTCACCACTCGCTCCTTAGGACAGAGGAACACCTCCTTCTGACCCCTTCCCTGGATCCTGTCCCTGCTGAGCTTCTCAGAGAATATTCTGCCCCCTTTAAATCCGAGAACAAATGTTCCCTGCTCTGTGAGCTTCCGCTTAGAGATCTGTGGACTGTTCTTGTAACCCTAAAAATAAGAGAGGTCATAGTACAGGGTCAGCCCCTGATAAAATAAATAAATGATTTTTTCAGCTCAGATTTTTCTCAAATCTCTCCCAAAAGATCAGTTGTGTGTAAGAATACAATGTGTTGAACCTCTGTTATGCCGTTTTTATTTAACCTTCCCACGTAACAAATATACACACTTACGTATGTATTGGTATGCAAGATAGTATCATGAATTTCAGGGTACAAAAATAAGAATAATCAGAGCAATTTCACTTATATTTAACATTTTGAAAGTCTATTTGGATGAAAGTCATATTTTTCAATCTATCTGGGGTTAAAGTATATATAACATAGATATTCATATGGATATTGATCTAACCTATCTTTCAAATCTTCAAGTTTTCTGAGCCCTGTGACTGTAAGTACAACTACATACTTCTCTTGGGCGATGAGATTAATCTCTAAAAGGGCCTCTTAACAAAGTGGCAAGGCTGTGGAAGGAAACTCTTGGCAAAGGGCAGAGAGTAGGGAATTCTGGGATGTCTACTGACTTTTGTGGAGGAAGGAATTTTTAAGGCCCTTACCGCCCTCTCCTTCCCTTGTAAATGATTGGTTTTGAAGTGTTACACCGGCCACTGTGGCCTGTTCTCTTCAGGCAGCTTTCAAGATAGGGACTGTGCCGCTGGAGGGGACAACTTCGGGTCACCCAACAGATCATGAAGTTGTTCTCCCTCAGGAATTTACTTATAAACCTTTTAATAACACAATCCCTGGTTACCAGCAGGTAAGGAATACCTTCTGCTCAACTGGAATTAATATGTGCATTTTAGCCTATGAAATTGTGCCTTCCTTAAAATTGATAGCACTTTCCTTAGTTTATCCCTGTCTCAGTACCTTGTCATTCTGTTCAATCTTGTATAGGAAATAGCTTTTTTTTTTAACTCTGATTTCTCCCATCTACCCTACTATAACACATAATTCTCCAGAGTTTATAATGTTCAAACACAATTTCTTCTGTCTCAACATTGATGTATGGTTGAAATATGCTTTGAGTTTGTTAAGATCTGAATTTCACAACATGGGTTGCAGATGAGGTGAGCAGTCTGTGTAACAGACTGGGTTGGGATGACAGTAGGAAAAAAGGAGAGGACAGGACTTAGGCAGAGGCGTGGAAATGGGAGGAGGAACCCCAAACTGGAACATCTTGCTGAGGAGTTGATTAAACGATAACTGTTTCATTTATTTGTTTATTCAATAAATATTTACTTGATGGCTTCTATATCTGTAGGAGATACAAAGATGTGCTCAAAAGATCTAACCTAGTAAAAATGAAACAGCACTGACTGTATGAGGGCCCTGTGTGGAGCACCTTATATTGACTTTAAGTCTCCTGACAGCCTGCAAGATTGGGACTGTTGATGTTCCCTCTGGTCAGATGAAGAAGCTGCAGAGACAAGTAATTTGGTCAGGATCACACAGAGCACGCAAGCTACAGAGGCCTATTTTACTTGATGGTTTGTTCATTTAATCAATCTGTCTATTGAGTACCTACCCTCCCTGGAAGCGCTTTTCTTGGAGCTGGTGATACTCTGGTGAAGAGGACAAGGTTTCACCCCAGCCGGGAGCTTAGGTTGTAGGAGGGAAGTCACACAATGCACAGATCGAATAAAATATAATTTCCTGTCAGGGAGCCGGTGAGCCTCTAAGGAGAAGAACAACAAGGATAAGGGGCTGGAGCGCTGGGTGGGATTAGTGGTGCTGCTTTGGATTGAGTGATGGTCAGGGAAGGCCCTTCTGAGGAAGTGGTTTTGAACTGAGGAACTGAGCTGTGCAACGATCAGGCAGAGGGAACAGCAAGTAGCATGGAGGTTTGTGGAATGGCTTGTCGGCCGAGAGGAGTGAGGAAGGGGAGATGAATCAGAGGCTCCGTGACGTGGGGTCGCCCCTCGCCGTGGCAAGGAGTTTGCATTTATTCCAGTGTAAGGAAAGCCACTGAGGGGTTGACAGAGGAGTGACACGAGCTGATGTGTGTTTTTAAAGACCACTCAAACTGTGGTGTACAGAACTGACTGTATTTGAATCCAGATTCCTCTGACTCCAGAGCTCAAGCTCTTAATCAATACACAAAAAAGTACAGCTGGGGAATGATAACTGTTCTATGAGAAGGTTCAGAAAAAGGAGTGATGACCTCTGTTTGGGAATTTCAGGGAAATCTAAGTGGGACCTGACTATGGACTGTGCCTGGAGCATAGACCGTATCTGGGGGGAGAGTGGGGATAACGCTGAAGATGAGATCAGGCCACGTCTCGGGGGCCTTAAATACCAGGCTAAGGAGTGTGGACTTTCCCAGGCAGTGGGGAGACACTGCAGCTTCTGAGCAGGTGAGAGACGTGCCGATAGTAAGCTGTGGTGCTATGCAACATGTGCCCGGCAGTAGTGTCTGTGATCTGCAAAGTGGTAAGATTGACATTATATTCTGAATTGAATGAAGAGACCAGTTAGATGCCAGGGTGGTCCAGGTGAAAACCAATGGGAGTTGTCATCCAAGTGGCAACTATGGGACCATCAAGAAGGTAAAGTGAGCAACTTTAGCGGGACAGGATAGACTGTGTTGGGGGGCATGGACGAAGGGAAAGGCTAGAAGCAAAGATGACCGAAGTTTGGGGTTTGAGTGACCAGAACATTTCCTGGCAACATGGAATGGCTTGAATTATATAAATATATAAAAATAAAAATAGGCTCACTGTTTTAAAAAACCATTAATTCGGTATCTGATATTTTTGTGGTTCATCATATTTTTGTGGTTTTTAGGGTGCTTTCTAAATATTACATGAATAAATCTTTTTTAAAATGAGTTTAGTAATCTCCATTATAGAAACGGCACATATCCTTTAATATAAAGTTTGGAAAATACAGAAAAGTGGTGAGAAGAAAATGCTTTTAAATCACCCCAAGTTCTTCCCATCATATACCTAGTGTCACGATTGTTACATCTGCCAATCCACATGTACGTAGTTGTTTTGGGCCTCAGGAAAGTTGAGTTTAGCTCACTTCTTAGTTCATGGCACGCTACCATCTTTAGTCAATACAAAGCTCCTCTTCAAGTTTTATCTTAATTTTTAGTAAATAAAGGAATATTTGTGGAGACACGTGAAAAGGACAACTGAGCTCTATCTAAATAAAGGCCTATCAGATACGATGTTTACATGTGATATTCATTCCTCTTTAGACAGAAAGGTGTATCATGGGAAAGGGTACCGTTCTTGCTTTAGAACAGTGGTCATGATCTCTTAGTGCTAACTGTTCACAGGAGAAAGAGAAGTCATTACATAACCAGTCCCTGAGGCCTTGGGTTCTGTGGATCCTCTATATAAGTCAGACATACACCAATACACACACTTTTATTTTTATGGATTAATGTCTCCACTGTGGTACTTGAATATTGTGACTGAGTGTTGATGATTGTATCACCTCTTGATATTTGCTTTGTGAACTGGATGAAGATTTAAGCTATATCAAACCCATGCACTAGAGATTCCCCATCCCTAACCTACTGGCAATATCAAGAAAAAGTATGTACCAGGGTATTTTTAGGCATATTGTATAAGCCTCTGTAAACACTTTGTCTTCTTTTTATTTCTTTGCAGGAAGTTCAGAAAAAAGTGTCTCTTTTTAATCTGCAGATGGACATAAGTGGGTTAATTCCTGGTCTCATGTCTACATTCATGCTTCTGTCTCATAGTGACCACGGAGGACGAAAATTCCCTTTGATTTTGTCTTCTGTTGGTGCTCTTGCAAACAGTGCTTGGCTCTGTTTGCTTTCCTATTTTGCCTTTCCAATCCAGCTTTTGATTGCATCTACCTTTTTGTGTGCACTTTGTGGCAATTACACCACACTTCTGGGAGCCTCTTTTGCCTACATAGTTGATCAATGTAAAGAAAAGAAACAAAGAACAATTCGAATAGCTATAATTGACTTCCTGCTTGGAATTGTCACTGGATTAACAGGATTGTCTTCTGGCTATTTTATTAGAGAACTAGGTTTTGTGTGGTCGTTTTTAATTGCTACTCTGGCTCTTACTGTTAACTTGATTTATATTTTATTCTTTCTTGAGGATTCGATGAAAGAGCCTTCATCTCAGAATGTTTCTATATCATGGACTGAAGGCTTTAAAAACTTATTTTACCGAACTTACATGCTTTTTAAAAATAATTCTGGTGAGCAACGATCTTTGCTCTGTTTGTTGCTTTTTACAATGATCACTTATTTTTTCGTGACAGTTGGCATTTCCCCCATTTTTATCCTTTATGAATTGGATTCACCACTCTGCTGGGATGAAGTTTTAATAGGTTATGGATCAGCTTTGGGTAGTGTCTCTTTTTTCAGCAGTTTCCTAGGAATATGGCTTTTTTCTTATTGTATGGAAGATATTCACATGGCCTTCATTGGAATTTTTACCACCATGGTAGGAATGGCTATGATTGCTTTTGCCAGAACAACATTGATGATGTTTTTAGGTAAGTTACAAATGTAGCCTAGAACTGTGTATTGATGTTTACATAAAATGAATTTAGTCTGTTGGGTGAGAAACTTTAATATAAAATTCTCTATTTAATGCATTTTAGTTCAAGTAAAGGTAATTTGTTTAAAGCTAGCTTTCCAGAAGCTGAAAACCAACTGACTTTAAAGAAAAAAAAAAAAAGCTGAATAACCATAATTTTCCAAATTTGCACATTTGCCAAAAAATGGTTTTGAGGAGCATTCTTCTTGTGAATCAGTCCTTCACAATAGCATTCACCAACTTGAATATTTCTTAAAATGATGCTAAGAAGGCTACAATTTTAAGACAACTGTCTAAAGTATACTCAAAAGATACATTAAAAAATTCATTGAATATATTCAGGAAGATTTTGCAAATTGATCTTTCAGCAAATTGGTCATTTCATGAATTGGCTTTTGATGAATCACTTTCTGGCAAATAGGACTGCTTCCTTAACTAGGGCTTGAGTGAGATACTGTGTTTGAAAGGGTTAAAGGATCTGTTAAAGTGGGACCTCAAGAAAGATCCAATTTAGTCTTTTTCTACAAAGGCAGTGTTAACCTCTTGCTACCTTGCAGGGAAGCAGAGTGACCAAACAGAATTGGGCTTAATTTCCATCTACAGCACTAGGTGACCTTGGGCAAGTTACTGAACTACTCTGAGCCCTTGTTTTTTCATCTATTAAATGGGCATAGTGGTACCTAATTCAGAGGGTTATAACGAATATTAGAAGAGATAACTGTAAATCACTTAGCGCAATGCCAAGGGTTCAGTAAATGCCAGTTCTCCCTCCCTGTTTCCCTTGGAGTTGCCAACTCCAAGTAAGTTAATATATGTGAAAACATGTTGAAAACTTAAAGTGGTCTGCAAATGTAATATCTTACCATTTTGTCATATAACTAAAAATGCTACTATTAAGGGTCATAATTTAAGAGCAGAGGCAACTTGTGTTCGTGAAATTATTCAGCCACAAAGATGAAGAAGCAAGAAGAAACCAATTTACCAATAAGTAGATCAATATAATAAAAGAATTTTAACGATGAGAATGCCAAGTCTGAAAGAGCAAAAACAGAAAACAAAAAAGTTATTAACAGTCGCAACCTGTTAAACATGACGTTACTCTAATAACTAGGGAAACAGATCCATTTCAAGTGGCAGATTATATAGATCTGGACCTGTAACTTCCATGAACTCTTGTTCTCTGCACTAGAATAAGAATTTAAGAGTAAACTTAAACTTGAGCGTAATCTTAAACTGACCTGTCTATAGTCTATCTTAATTCATTCAACAGAATTCTACCATTAATTAATTCAGCCGTTAGATGCAATGAGTTAAGATGCTTACAGAAAATGAAGTATTTAGAGATTAAGTGTTCTACCTTTAAAATGGACCCTTAGTTTTCTGATTCAGCCAGTAATTTCCGACTATTCCTCTCACAGTCAGGCTGCCATTCCTTTTCACTGTTGTGCCACTCTCTGTTCTACGGTCCATGATATCAAAAGTGGTTCGTTCTACTGAACAAGGTGAGTTTAATTTGCTTAAGGAACAGAATGAATCTATGATCTGTACCAACTCATATCTGTGTACAATCAGTGTTTGATTCTTCAGGATATCCTACAACCCTTTTTCTGCACAGAACTCCTTTTGAATTGGTAAGGTCTGTGTTAGGAAGAGCTTATATTCAAGCAAGGGAGCCCCTGCCCGGGGCCTGGTGCTTTAGAGGGCTTTCTCTGGAGCTGCCCCGCCCCAAGGGGAGAGGAGACCTCAGGGCCAGGCGATATGCCCCCTGGGAGCCCACAACACTCCCCCCTTCTAGGCTATACTCTGGGTACGTGTACGTGGGTCCCCATAACTCCCAGCTGAACAGCTCATATCCAGTGAATGCCTTGATCCTCTTTCTCAGACCCGTTCTCCTGAGGGTAGACTGTGACCCCAGTGTGCTCTCCTGTACACCAAAGGGGTAGCCAAAGGGTGACTCTTTACAGGAGGGTCTGGCCCAACCTTGGAATTGCAGGGCAGGGTGTCTACACCCACGTGTAAATGACCCTTTCTGAGCAGAACAAGAGGTAGAATACAATGTGGGTGGCTGCAGCCTGCAGGCTGGGGACTGGAGGGTGAGGGCCAGCTCTCCCAGGGCTGTCATGTTCCACATGGAACTCTAAAACGTCTGAGAATTCTAAGTTTGTGTCTGACCTCCAAATCATTAGAAAGGTATTTTCTTAGAGTAGGGAGACAGAACATACCTTAGTTATGTTTCCCGACCAGGGATTGAACCCAGGCCACATCAGTGAAGGCCCAGAATCCTAACCACTAGGCCACTAGGGAACTCCCAGAATTATAACTTTTAAATACTTAGAACCTGTAGGCCTCTAATTGTATTCTTACGCTGGATCCCCCAAATGTTAGAGCTGGGCCTGAGTCAGAGTCCTAGAAAAAACAGCATCCCACTCAGCTGATTCAATCAAGAGACTTCAGGGAAGAGGAGGAGAGGAGAGGACGGCCCAAGGAGGGAGGGAGCAGAGAAGAAACTGCACAGCCTTCTCCTCCTGGACCCCACTGACCAAGTCCACGGAAGTCCAAGTCATAATATCTGTGGGGTCAGCCTCCCGAGCACAGAGCAGGGCACAGAAGATCCAACAGCTGAAGGGGAGGACAGAGAATGACCAGTACAGAAGGAAAACAAAAATTAAATCTCCAGTTAGGACTGGGTACTTGTTAGATACCAGGCATATGTGGTGGACCTCCTTTTGCTTTGATCATACGAATATTATGAGACCTTGGAGCTTTCTTTTGTTCCATGTCTTAGCCTGGTGCAAATGTTCATATCAAGTGTTTATGAATAATGCATAATTATGCTGTTGTACTTATGGCCCTTTAGTCAACACTGGAGAAGACTGCATAATTCAATAAGGTTGAAAATACATTTCTTGATTCTTTTCCACTCATAATATGTAGCTACATATTCACACAGCTGTTTATAGATTGTGTGATGAGGATTAATTGGAAAACCACTTAGGAATATAAAAACTACAGTATGTAAAAACCTACCCGCTTCCTTGAATTATGCAATGGTTTCTTAGATACGACACCAAAAGCACAACAAAAAAAGAAAAAATAGATAAATTAGACTTTATCAAAATTAAAAACTTTTATGCTTCAAAGGACACCATCAAGAAAGTGAAAAGACAGCCCACTGAATGGGAGACTATATTTGCAAATCATACGTCTGATAAGGAACTTGTATCCAAAATATATAAAAACTATTAAAACTCAGCAATAACAAGACAACCCAATGAAAACATGGGCAAAGGATATGAACTGACATCTCCCCAAAGATGTACAAATGGCCAACAGACTCATGAAAAAGTGCTCAACGTCATTAGCCATCAGGGAAATGCAAATCAAAACCACAGTGAGACCCACTAGGATGGCCAAGGTGAAAATGCCCATAAGAAGTGTTGGCGAGGATGTGGAGAAACTGGAGCCCTCATACACTGCTGGTGGGAGTGTAAAATGGTGCAGCCATTTTACAAAACAGTTTGGTAGCTCCTCATAAAGTTAAACAGAGTTACCGTATGACTCAGCAATTCCACTCCTAGGTATATACCAAAGAGAAATGAAAACATATGTCCACACAAAATCTTGTACACACGTGTTCACAGCAGCATTATCTGTAATAGTCAAGAAGCATAAACAGTGCAAATGTCCATGAACTGATGAATAAACAAAATGAGGTGTGTCTGTCCAACGGAATATAATTTCGCACTAAAAAGAAATGAAGTAATCGTAAGTTGTGCTGCTCAGGGGAGTTCAGCAACAAGCTAGAGCTACTTCATGCGATGGCTGTTTGCCAGAACACAGCACGGCCTGACCGAGTTCCCAACAAGACAGGACTCAAGCGGCTGCGTCACAGGGTCAGCACCATACCACCTGTCCCCGGCTGCAGCAAGGGATCAGAAAGAAAATGAAACAATAACGTAGATACATAACTAGGAGAACTTCTTTCCAATTCAACTAACTTCCTGTATTGTCATAAATCATAGAGGCAGTAAGTCCATATGCTACCTGATGACTGGTAATTGCCCTTGAATGAAGCTTTTATTCATTCATTTGACAAATATATATTAAATGTCTACCAGGTGCCAGCACAGCTATATGCCCTGGGGACACAGCAGTGAAAAAAGCATATGTGCCCTTGACATTGACAGAACTTTCATTTTGGTCAAAAGAAGACACATCTCTGATAACCCAGCATTCTGCATAGAGATGTTTGTCGTATGAACATGTGTCCCGTTGTTCAGTGAAGACTTTGAAGCAATGTATGAGAACATGTATAATAAAGTGAAAGTTTAAATAGATAAAAATCAATACACAGTCTAAAAATCAAGACCATGGGGAAAGTTAAAGTCTAGACATGTAAACTATAACCAAGCTAGATCCTCAAGCTTGCCCTTTTCCTTCCTATAAGTCCAATCAAACACAATTACTTATAGGATGTGCACTGTCTGTAAGAAAAATATATTACAATTTGTCATGGAAAAGTAAACTCGGCAAAGTAGGGAACAAGCAATGGCTTAAGAAGAGTCTGCAGAAACTACGTAGGAACTTACGCCACGGAAGCCACAGAGAGCGGCGAACAGCCACAATTGTAGTGATGCAGAATTTGACAAAGAGGAAAGAAAGCACATCAAGATGACCAGCTGTCTTTCGGAAGTTTCACTCTTCAGTCAGTATGGTCTTGGATTCCAGGCTAAATTCAAAACTTGTAGAATAATGACCATTTCTCTGATTGTGAGCTTGGGCCGACCATGCAGCCATTTCAGGCTTCTTAAGCAATGCTCCATGGCCTGCCCTTTCCCACACTCGGCGTGTGGCAAGCGGGAAGGACAGCAGAGTCCCCTCAGAGGGGAGCCAGTTATAAGCACTAAGACAGAAAAATACGTTTTAAAGAATCACTCAATGTCAGACTGTGGCATAACCTTCACTAGAGCACCGGGCACTTACGTAGTTACTTGATGAGTCACACAGGAATCTCCTGTGACTGAACTTTTTGTTACTCTGGAGGAAGAGATCAAATTCAAATTGCAGAATGTATGGTAAGAAGATTATCTCTCTGCCTTGCCTGTCACTCTTGCCAGATCTGATTTGACCTTTCAGAGGGCCAGTGGGTGGGACGTTGCTTGCCTGGGAGCCATCCTGCCCCTGCAGGTGTGTCCCAGATTAGCGCAGGGACTGAGAGTGGAAGGTGGCACCTCGAACCTCAGGGGCAGGTGGGGCTGCGTCTCAGGCTGTAGCAGGGACGGGAGATGCAGCAGATTCCACACGCCTCAGCTTCCAGTGCCTTTTAGCTTTGCCGCACGGACCCTGGAAGTACTGATTCCAGCTCCTCTCACACCAGGTCCAGGGAGAACTCCTGAGCTCCGTTTCTTCACCCACAAAACGGGTGACTGCCTTCTCAGGGATTTTGAGGGAGTAGCTTTCCTTCACCAAGCAGTGCCCCCAGGGCTGCACTTTTCACTGAGTAGCCGTTTTCTGCATTATTTTTGTTTGCTGTTTTGTAACTCAGCCTTTTCTCTCTCTCCCTCCACACCCTGACCCCAAACAGGCACCATGTTCGCTTGTCTCGCTTTCTTAGAAACACTTGGCGGAATCACTGCAGTTTCTACTTTCAACGGAATTTATTCAGTCACTGTTGCTTGGTACAAAGGCTTCGTCTTTCTGCTCTCCGCTGTTTTATTACTAATTCCAGCCATCAGTCTATGGTATGTCATTACTTTTTATCCTTTTATCAAAGGATAGATGGATTGAATTCCCTGACCTCACCAGTGCAATTACATAGATCTGTTGAAGTTCTGCCTTGGAATGTACTTTTCTCAAGAACTTTTAGACATGAAGACATCTGTCAATAATTTTGGAGACTTAGAAAGAAAGAGACAGTGGTGTGGCCAACCAGGACTAAGAGAAGAAACACTGGGTTAGACAGAGACTCTGAGAAGTTACCCCCTTATCTTTAAATATGAACAGCTGATGGATTTAGTGTCTAAGAATATATATGTATTATCAGTACATATATATTCGTATGTATATTCAATACACATATATTCTATGAATATGTATATACATATATATACATTCAAACAATGACTTCCTACAGTATAATATCCCCTGAAGGTCAAAGATTACTCTAAGAAGATATACTTTAATACAGATCCTTGGGTAAATGACAAGAGCAGATAGCATGCACTGGATATTAAGAATTCTCTTTCCTTCACAGAGATTTGGCTTATTTGATGATTTCCTTTTCAAATGTAAATATCCAAGTAAATACAAACTACAAAATTCTATTTGTGAATAGTACATAGAACAAAAAGACCAGAGGCATAAACGTACAAGAAGTATGTATTCTCCCTGTCCCTTTCAATGAACAAAATGTGTAAGCCAGCTAGATAAGTGGTTGTGAAAACGCACAAGCGAATATATTTGACACATTCTCTGGGGCCCAAGCATTGAGCTAAGAGCTCATTAACCTGCCTCTGCTGGGCTTGCCCATTTCACACGGCTGCCGCAGAGCAGGGTGATGGGGACGGGTAGAAGGTGGGGCACAGGGTCTGGCATCTGCCTTCCCCTAAGCACTGTGGGCTGTGGCTGCGAGGGAGGGAGAACAGAATCTATCCACACAGGCTTTAAACTCTGCCATGGCTGTGAACTCCTTAAAGGGCTGGCCTGCGTCTTATTCAGAGTAGGACCTCAGTACATTACTGTCTCAGTGGGATGCTGATACGGAGGTCTGTGTTAGGTGGACTACAATAGTATTTACAGTTCCTCTGTAACTGTGATAAAAGCTATTTTTACTAGGTATCTTTTTAAAAGGAGACTATCACCTATTGAATTGGCAAAGTTAAAACTCCATGCTTTGCTAGTGAGCACACGATGAGACCATCAACCTTATACTTTGCTGGGAGCAGTGTTATTCGGCATTATCATTCTTGGAAAGCAATTCATGAACATGTATCAAAAGTTTCCCCAAAAAATTCATGGTATTTGAACCAGTGATCCCATTTAGAATCCTATCCTGAGGAAATGATGAGAAATGTCAAAAACTTATATATAAACAAGTTCATTATGGCAAAAAATATTTGAATGACCAAAATAGCCAACAACAGGAAATGATTAAGTAAATGATGGTGAATCCGTATCATGAAAAATGGCTTTAATAATAACTGTATTACATGGGAAGTAGAATAATGGGTCATGTTCATTTTACTCTTCATATACTTATAAATACTCTGTTATGAACACATATAACTTTTATAATTGGAAAAATTAGTGCAGAGAGATTAAAGGTCATTGTGCTTTTAATAATGCATCTAGTGTAAATGTTGGTCTTCTGAGATTTTTTTTTAATCTGTTCAATGTTTTTAAATTTAAAATTACACGCTATTTTCATTATTTCCTGATGTCTTCTATCCTAGCTTCAGTTATAGGTATTAAACATGAACTTCAGTAATAGTTTTAGTTACAACTATTTTATGTGGATGGACTATGTGGAGGAGACAATGGGACAGATGGACATTTTAGGGATCTGGAAGGGGAAGAACTCATGTAGATTTTTTTAATTTTTATTTTCAGAAAGCTATGCATAACAAGCCTGTTAGATTCAAAATACCAGTATCCTCCTTCTTTGTATAATTTATTAAAAGCCATGTAACCAGGGAAAAGATGGAATACAGATTATTTCTTATTTATGTATTGCCTTAATCGATGTCTTATTTGCTTTGGCAGTGCTGTCAAGTGCATCAGCAGGAATGCGGGAAGCTATGTCCTTCTTATACAAGAAGAATCCAGCGAAGACACTTCAGACAGATGATTAATTGTGATTTAAAAAAATCCAAATGCTCATATCATATACTCTTGACTTCTGAAGGATATAAACTAGCTCCACAATCAGTACTTCATGAATAATCAATGCTGCAAGTCCTTTCTTCTAAACTAAACAGTCAGAAATAGTTGCTGCTCCAGCTTCTTACAGCACCCTGCACTTTGAGCGCTTTATGAAGATCACGTGACATATTCTCAGTAGATAAAAGAACAAATCTCAAGACACCTCCCACTTTGGGATTTACAAAAGAAACTGAAACTTATCGGTATAAAATGGGACTAAGAAATCTGATACAATCAAAAGCAATAATCTCCCTGATATACTCCGGTCTCTCACATTAAGACCAGGAAGAACTCTTTGTCTGCCTCAGTTTCTTCATCTGCAAAATGACTTTTTGACCCCTCTCAAAGATTTTGAAGGCATAACTGTTGAAAATTATGATGTCAGTCGCTTATAGGAGAATGATAGAAGTTTCAAGTATTCATAATATAATTTTCTTCTACTTGGGTAATGCTTTGTTTTTTAGAGCCCATCAAGGTGTTAGTGATGGTCAAAGCTCTCAGTAGCTGCAATATCCTTCAAAGGGAAGCACTTTAATGAACACGTTTTCACTTTTCCTAATATGTTTCATCAGTGACAGGCATGATAATATTTCCATAAGTAACACAGGGGTGACTGAAAAAAGAGATTACAAATAGTTCCTGAAGAAATGTAAAAACTGAGTAAACAGGCAATCGTGATGTAAAGTAACTAGTATTTATAGAGTCAATATTCACTCCTTCTTTCTGTCAAAGGGTATCCATCTCTTACTGCCTTATACTCATCCTGGGAGCACCATGGTCCCTGAAAACACCGCATCCTCTCCTGCCTCCTGTCTGCACACAGGGTTCCATTGGGCCTTCTTCCCTCCCTACGTTGAAACTTTTAAGTCTCAGCCAAGGCATTGCTTCCGCTTCCTCCGTGTCCCTTCCGGACATTTCTACCCTCCCCTCCTGCCCACCTCCACCCCCCACCCCCGTCCCTGCAGGGCCCCCACAGCTCTCTGGGTACTGCCATCCAAACATTTTCCCTTGTCTTGTAATGTTTGTTCCCCTACTTGACAATGAGCACCTTGAAGACAGGGACAATCTTTGATTCCTCATTATATCCACAATAAAATTTTAACTAAATGAACACAGAGTTTTGTTTGCACTTGTAAAAATCATTTAAAGCTATATATTTAATGCATTATGAGAGTAACCACTGATACCATGCCATAGTCATTAAGCCAGCCTTGCAAATAAATTGAAAAATATGTAGCCCATATGCATTTATGGTTTATGGTATTTTCACAGGTCCTTCAATATCTCCCATTTTCTAAGTTTCCATATATAATAACACAAATGTCTTGAAGTACACCTAGCTGATTAACTCCTTTGTAATCTCTTGAAAGTAGGTAGAGTCTTCTGTTTCATAACATTGTTCACGGCTTTTTCCTGTAAGGTAATCAATGACTGTTTGACCAGCAAATAGCACTCACAATTTAAAAGACAAGAATTTCTTTTTTCCAAGACCATTCCTTTCAGGTTTAGCTAATGTCTTCTGGGCTATTCTCAGATTGACTGATTGATTGATTTTTGTTTTACTTCCTGTTCAATGCTCTTCCCAGAACAAAAGAAAAAGTACTTTATGGTTTACAAAATGCTATGTCAAGTTATTTTACCCTCTTAATAACCCTGCAAAGCAGATGTTCCTTTTTCCCATTTTATGGACAAGGAAGGCAAGTCTCAGGCTTCACCTGACCATGGTTATTCAGCTACCACTAGGCAACAGTATTATACAGAGATGGATTTGGCACTGCTGAGGTTCTTCACAGAAGGGTGTGACAGATTATAAATCCAATATTGAGAATTGTATCAAGGAGAGTATAAAGTGCCCCCCCAAACACATAAGCACTACCAGTACCCAACTAACTGCCCATAAGATTGACTTTTTTGAGGTTAGATAAGGTCTATAACAAAGTCCCTTCCAGCTCAACCTTCCCTGATTTTACACATTCCACCTGAAGTGAAGAGAACACACATGGGAATGTTTAATACAGTGGGAGGATTAACAGATAGTTTCTCAGTTGAGCAAAGACCATTTGAGATGCAGTAAGTGTATAAGGGGACTGGACTGGGGTAGCCCAGGGTAAGAACACAGCATGAATGGGCTTAGCCATCTCCAAAGAGTCTGTCCTAAGAGATAATTAGTAAATGGGATGCCGGGAGCCTAGAGAAGCATGCAAGCTGATGGGGGTATTTAGCCAAGACATGGGGTGGCAGGGGTGGAGGGGAAGCTATTATCTAACCTCCTGTAATGTGACCTGATTATCTAACTATCTGAACAAAGAATATTAACGGATGATTTGTTTTTATGGCATCTATATAAAGAGGGACCAAAAGGAAAAACATGTTCCTTTCATCTAGGACTGTACAAGGGCGGTTAGGTATACCATATCTAACAGAAATAAATATTTTCATCACTCGGGAGGGTGTATTTCCGTTTCTATGAGGCTGGACTATTCAGTAGGATCCTCCATAGCCTGCACTGCACAACTCAAGAAACCCCTTTTCTCCACTCCTATGCTCACTAAATAATCCTCTGGTTACTCACTCAGTATCCAAAAATCTTGCTAATAACAATAAGGTGCCCTAAGTTCAGTCTTTCTTAAAGAAATGTCTGTATATCAGGACCACCTGAGGAATTTTTTAAAAATCTCTGGAGATTCTAATTCACTTGGTCTGGAGTGGGGTCTTAGAATCTATGAAAAAAATCTCCCCAGGTGACAGATACACATTCAGATCTGGAAACTACTGCCCTAATAAGTGCTTCTCATCCCTAAATGCACATTCAGACAATCAGCATGGGCGGGCAGTTAAACAAATACAAATACCAAGCCTTACTTTAGGCCAGTGGTTCTCAGCCTTGGCTGCTGGGCAGAACTGCCGGGGAGCTTTAAACACCGCCAATGCCCAGGTCCCAGCCCAGGCCAACCAAGTCAGAATTGCTGGGAGCGGGAGGAGGACAACAGTAGTTTTTCAAATGTTCTCCAGGTGATTCCAGTATGTGGCCAGGGTTGAGAATCACTGCTCTAGATCAGGGGTCAGCAAACTTTTTCTGTAAGTGGCCAGAGAGCCAGAATGTAAATATTTTAGGCTTTGTGGGCTACACAGTCTGTCACGGCTACTCACTTACCTGCTGTCGTAGCACAAAGCATCCTAGACTGTGCATAAGCGAACATGCATAGCTGTGCTCCAATAAACAAAACAAGCAGCGAGCTGAATCCGGCCCAGGGCAGTAGTGTGCTGAAACCCTGCTCTCCATGGAGGACACACATATTTTGGTTACTGGAGAGATATGTCCCTCATGGTAATTACTGGGATTCTAGGTTACAGAATACATAAAATAGTGTTAATATAAAACACTTGTTATAGCGCCTGGCTCAGTTCGGGCTTAAAAAATCAGTCTCATTTGATTAGCGTGAGGCAGTCCCTTGAGTCAAATCGATTCTGGTTGCACTTGACAGAAGTTTCTGGACTTACATGGCTACAGATCATTACTTAGAGACAGCTTTCTTGGGAATGATATGCAGTTAGAATGTGATCAAGATGGGACACAGCCCAGATGGTTTCATTGCCAAACATTTAAGGAACAAACAGGTCAATTCTACACAAGTGTTTCCATAACATAGGAGCAAGGAACATTTCCCAACTTGTTTTATGAGGTCAGCATTATCCTGATACAAAACCAGACAAAGAAAACTACAAGAAAAGCAAACTACTCCTAAAAAAATAATAATTTAAAAAGACAAGTTAGGTGATACAAACTTTAACACTTCATGAAGGGGACAATCTACATTTGGAGACCGGCAAAACGGAGTGGAAGGCAGGAAGCTTTTTATTTGATAAAGAACACGGATCAAGAAAAGTCATCGCTCAGGATCAGTTCCAGGACCCTTCCCTCCCCCTCCCCCTGAGGATACCCGAATCCATGGATGCTCAAGTTCCTCATGTAAAATGGCACAGTACTTGCATATAACCTATGCACATCCTCCTGTACACTTTAAATCATCTCTAGATTACTTATGATACCTAATACAATAGTTGCTGGGATGGCAAATTCCAGTTTTGCTTTTTGGAATTTTTTGGAATTTTTTTTTCCAAATTTTTTTTTTTTAATTATTTATTTATTTATTTTTGGCTGCCTTGGGTCTTCTTTGCTGTGCGTGGGCTTTCTCTAGTTGGGGCTACTCTTCGTTGAGGTGCGCGGGCTTCTCATTGCAATGGCCTCTCTTGTTGCAGAGCACAGGCTCCAGGCGCATGGGCTCAGTAGTTGTGGCGCACGGGCCCAGCCGCTCCGCGGCATGTGGGATCCTCCCGGACCAGGGCCCGAACCCGAGTCTCCTGCATTGGCAGGCGGACTCCCAACCACTGCGCCACCAGGGAAGTCCCTCCAAATATTTTTGATCTGAGGTTGGTTGAATCTGAGGATGTGGATACAAAGGCTATATACAACTGTATAAAGCCCAGAGCTGGTTTGGCATTTGGGGATGGGCTGACTGGATATACTGCCTTTCTGGTCAAGGGAAGAATTCATGGACACGAAAGTTACCTAAGTTTTGGCTTGCTGATGTGGCACCCAGGCAGGAGCAGCTCCACCTTGGGCCTAGAAGGTTATTTCAACACTGCACACTAATGTGTCTTATGAACATAAGCAAAAAATTCACAACAAAATATTAGCAAATCAGGTAATATATAAGAAAGATACTACATCCTGACGAAGTGAGGGCATCCAGAAACCGTAAGGCTGACTCAACATTTGAAAATAACTTAATGTAATAACGCATCATATTAACAGACTAAGGATAAAAAAAACCACATGGTCATATCAATAGATGCAGAAAAAACATTTAACAAAATTCAACATCTATTCATGATAAAAATTCTCAAGAACCTAGGATCAAGCTAATAAAGGGCATCTACAAAACAAAAACAAACCAAAAAAACCCATACAGCTAACATGATATTTAATTAGTAAAAAGACGGGATACTTTCCCCCTAAGATTGGGAATGAGACAAGGATACCCCATCTTACAATTCCTGTTCAACACTATACTGGAAGTCCTAGCTGTAAGGCAAGAAGGCATACGGATGGGGAAGGACAAAGTAAAGCTGTTTATCTGCATATGACATGACACAGAAAGTTCTAAAGCTTCATTAAAAAAAACTACTAGAACTAATAAATGAACTTAGCAATGTCATAGAATACAAAGTCAATGTACAAGAATCAATTCTATGTCTATATACTAGCAACAAGCAACTGATAAAATCAAAATCAAAACCAATACCACTTAAAAATAGTATTGAAAAAAACCCACAAAATATCTAGGGACAAATTTTAAAAATATGTTTAAGACCTGTACACTGAAAACTATAAAACACTGCTGAGAGAAATTAAGGAAAACCTAAATAAATGGAAAGATACGTGCTTATGTATTAGAAGACAACACTGTTAAGATATAAAAGTTCCAGAAGAAAACATTCAAGAAAATCTTTATAATCATGGGTTAGGCAAAATTCCTTAGATAGGATGCCAAAGACACAAAACACCAACACTCAGATTAACTGGATTTCATGTAAATTAAAATTTTCTGCTGTTTGAAACACACCAATAAGAAAACGAAAAGGCAAGCCAAGATTCCAGAAGGTATGTGCAATACATATATCTGACAGATGCTTTATATCCAGTATACATTAAAAAAAAAAAAAAAAACTCTTGCAACTCAACGAAGTAAGCAAACTACAGATCTCCCTCAACTTATGATGGGGTTACGTCCAGATAAACCCATCATAAACTGAAAATATCGTAAGTCAAAAATGCGTTTCATACCCGGAACCTACCGAACATCATTGCTTAGCCCAGCCTACCTTGAACATGCTGAGAACGCTTAACATTAGCCTACAGCTGGGCAAAATCATCTAACACAAAACCTATTTCAAAATAAAGTGCTGAATATCTCACATAATTCATCAAATACTGTACTGAAAGTGAAAAACAGAATAGTTGTCTGGGTCCAGAATGATTGTAAGTTCACTGGTTGTTCGCTCTAGTGACGGCGTGCCTGACGGGGAGCTCTGCTCGCTGCCACTGCCCAGCAGCACAAGAGAGGATCTATGCGTTTCGCTAGCCCAGAAAAAGAGCCACAGTCAACATTCAAAGTACGGTTTTTACTGAATGCCAATTGTTTCTGCACGATGGAAAAGTCGAAAAATCATAAGTCAAACCATTGTAAGTTGGGGACTGGCTGTACTTTTTAAAAGGTGGAGGAAAGGGCAAAAGATTTGAGAAAGCAGTTCACAAAACAAAGATACAGTAATGCTCAACACCATTAGTCATCAGAGAGATGCAAATTAAAACCGCAATGAGATGCCACCATGCACTCTCTAGAATGGCTAAGTTTAAAAAGTGTGACAAGACCAAGTACTAATGAGGGTGCCAGCACCTGGAATGTTCATGCATTTACCACGTGACTCAGCAATGCCACCTAGGTTATTTACCAAGACAAATGAAAACAGATGTCCGTACAAAGGCTTGTATATAAATGCTCATAGAAGCTTCATCCATTATAGCCCCAAACTGGAAATGACCCAAATATCCTTCAATACATGAATGAGTAGACAAAATATTGCTATATCCATATAATGAAATATTAATCAACAATAAAAGAGAACAAAACTACTCAACAACATTGATAAGTTTTTAAACATTATACAAAGCAGAAGAAGCCAGACACAAAAAATTACATACTGTATGACTCTCTATGAAATTCTTGAAAAAAAAACTAATCTACAATGTCAGAAAGCAGGTCAGTGTTTGCCTGGGGCTCACATCAGGAAAGACAGGGATAAAAAGGGACAGGACAGAACTTTTAGGGGTGGTTTGGTGGTGGTTATACAGTTGTATACGTATATTTGTCAAAATGTATATAACCGTATACTTTAAGTGGGTACGTCTGTTCTATGTAAATTACACCTCGATAATGTTAAATAAGAAAGACTATATCAGGGCTTTGAAGCCAGCACTAATATATGTTTGAAAGCCTTGGTAAAGGTATGTTATCCAGCTTGTCTTGCGAAAGACAGTTAGGTGGCCAGTGAATAGGGGATTTACATCGGCAAACTACTCCAACCTTCCTTCCTCTCAAAGTATTTGATCTCCTCCCTCTATACCAGCAGTTCTCAGAGTGTGGTCCCTGGATTAGCAGCATCACCATCACCTGAGAACTTGCTGGAAACACAGATTCTCAGGCTTCACCTCAAACCTCCTGAATCACAAACTCGAGGGGTGTGACCCAGCCATCTGTGATTTTAAAAGCTGCCCCATGATTCTAATGCACAAAAAAGTCTGAGAACCACTGCTCTGCACTACACTAAGGACTTCTGGCATCTCATCTTCATTCAGTATAGGCCTGTGTTGAATCCAGTTTGGGAAATAATTAAAAACACATCCACCTTCTTGAGTTAAATGAATCTGGAATTATGTTGTGTAAGGGCATCATACTGTTAATCTAAAAGCACATTCAAGATCTCTTCGTTCACATGTCCCTGAAATCCCTGTAGACGTAAACTGGCAAGGTCCCCACATTCTTTCTACATGTTAAATTTCTTTGGGTTTGGCCTCCAGGGGGCATGCTGGGCTCTAACCACTGGCTCTGGGTTTGGAAATAAAGAGCACTGGGGCAAGAGGCTTACTGGCTTCCCTGATACACTGACCCCTCAGGTGAAGGAAGTCTTAAGGAAAAAAAGGACGACTTCTAAGTGAAGTGAATTCTTCCTTCTAAGTGAAGAATCTGCTTCCTTCCTCAATCATATTCCCCCTTAGTTCTCGGGGTCCTACACAGTGCTCCAGTTTTCACACTTTAAACCTGGTAGGGCAGTAACTGCACCAGCTGTACTAAGTCAGGAGACTCACATCTGTCTTCTGCCAAGTGCTCTACCTGTAAGAAATGACACTCTTTAGGTTTCTGTAGGTCGGTTTGGAGATTTCAATATGTTATTTACTTGCTTTAAACTTTCACTGCTGTCAGAAGCAGCCACCCCACCATCCTGACTTCTCCCCATTCTGGTTGCCCAGAACCTTGCTGTAAATTGCGTGTGACCAGATGGGGTAGCTATTTTACCAGTGCCTGCCAGGGACAGCTAGATTTCCTACCTGGATTCACTGCCTAACCTGACTCAGTGAGATAACCAGCCTCAGTTCCCAAATTTCTCTGGGGACGTGTTTCCTGTAACACCAACTGTTTAATGCCTATTACTGCATCATTCAGAGATCCCGATTGCAGGCAACAACGTGTACTGTTTATTTCTGTTTATTTAAGCCCACGGGGATTTACTGGAATAATAGTAGGAGCTCACAGCTCCAATAAAAAGCTTAGGAACAGCCTAAGAAAACAATCAAGAGCCAGGGGAGCTCCAGACATAAAGCGGCAGCGACACAGCAATGATCATGCAGCATGAAGGGCGAAGGGCACCGCCTCTGGCAGTGATGGGTCGCCTCACCGCTCCCCTCCTGTCCTTGCTCTAGAATCCAAGCCCAGGACTGAAGTTTGATCAGCTGACCTGGGTCACAAGCCTTCCCCAGGAGGCATCAGGAGCAGAGAGGTGGGCCCTCTTAGCATTCTAGAGAGGGAACAGCACGACCTCCCCCAAGACAACACAACTCAGAGGAAAGGCGGTTCCCCTAAAGAATTCAGAGTCTATCAGAGTAGATGCCGGACAGCCAAAATAAGACAAAAGAGTCCTACAAAGTGCAAGGTGAAATAAAGAGAAATGGAATCTGGGTGCAAGACCTTGCCTATCTTTCACCCAAAGCCAAACCCTGGAGGTATTCAATTTTCATTTTATTAAGAGAGAGCCTCTGAAGCCAGGGGTGAGAAGAACATGTTAAACTGTATCACAAAGATGCAAACAGTAAAAACTAGACTGTGGGAAACTCTATGGAACAAACAACTTGGTTTCTTCAACAACTAGCAAGAAAAAGAGAAAGAAATGGAGGTAGAAGCCATAAATTATGAAACAGCTGGCACAAAACCAATCACAATGCGTGTAAATTACTTGGATCTGATTCAAACAAAATAGCTTAAAAACGATTACTGGACCTTCAGAAATATGAATACTGACTGGACATTTAATTATAAGGAATTATTGTTAACTTAGGTATGATAATAATAGTATTGTGGTTAGGTTAGCTTTATAAACTGAAATATTTACACCTATAAATAATATCTGGAATTTCTTTCCAAATGACGTTGAGGGGGAAAGTGGGTAAAAAGATGAAATAGATGAAATAAGATTGGCCATGGATAAATTATGGAAGTTAGATGATGGAAGCATGAGATTATATTATATTTTTCCATCTACTTTTAGGTGTTTTTAGGTGCTTGAAATTTTCCATGATAAAAAGTTTAAAAAGAAGAAAAATGCAATGCTTCTTGGGCCTTTTCTTAAATGTTCATAATATAGTGCCTACTTTTAAGCCACAGTGCCAAATGGAGAAGGCTCTGGCTGCCCTCGCCTGTCCTGGTCTTGTGACTTTCTCATGTGATCAGGTAAGACATCAGTAGATTAAGGGCAGCAGTGTTTCCCTATGGCTAACATAGGATTTCTTTGGTCATAACTTCCATGATAACTATGATTATGATAACTAAAGTATCTCAAATATATTCAATATTCTGTGAAAAACATTAATTAGTAATGCTAAAAATTAGATGTAGCACTTTAAAACCAATGTAATCTTCTGGTCAAATGGAACGTCTATGTATTCATTAAAATGATTAGATTTAGGGCATTAAGAAGAGTAATGATAGAAATGGATTATAAAACATTAAGTAGGAATCCATGAGTCCAAAGGATACCTTAAAAAGGAAGAGAAATGGGGGGGTGGGGAACCTGGCTTTACAAAACTCTGTCAACCAATAAATGCAGAAGGAATAATAAAATATCACAATTTTTCGGCCCTTTCCTGTCGCCAATGACCATGTTGTAAATGACTGAGGTAAAGATTTTTCATGGATGCTAAAACCTCTGGGTGAAAGGTTCTTCGGGAACAGGATGTATACAAGGTCTCAAGTTATTACTTCACAGATTATTATTATTAATTACAAAAGGAAAACTGTACTATTACAATGGAGAGCTCTGACGGCCACCACTTGTCCACCAAGTGATCATACTCAGCGACACCAATAAGTGGGACAACCTGACCTCACATGGCTCTTGATATGACACAGTAAGTACATACATCACCTTTGTAGACCTCTTGCCAAAAATGTTTATCCTGAATCTACTCGTGAGGAAACAAGGCAGTACGCTGACAATTGGTGAATCTCATGAAGGTTATACGGGGTGTTCTATGTATTTTTTTTTCCCTTTTGGCCACACCGCGTGGCTTACGTGATCTTAGTTCTTCCACCAGGGACTGAACCCGGAAACATGGCAGTGAAAGCCCAGAGTCCTAATCACTGGACTGCCAAGCAATTCCCCTCTATGTATTATTCTATTTTTCTCCAAGTTTCCGAATTGGTGAAAAAAATAATTTGGTGTATGTTTTGCAAGGTTTCTATACAATACAGAAAACAAATAAAAAGAGTGGCTGAAGTCTTGAGTTAAAATCAATCCATCTCTCCAAAAGTAAATAAGCCTAGCCAAAGTGAAAGCTGAATTCCTTCTGGTCCCTTGCTGATCCAAAGCTGTATCCTCTATGTGACCTCTATTTCGTCACAGAGATGAACAGTATAGCTTTTGTCTCCACCAGGTTGAGACACCGAAAAGAAGCAAAAAGACAAAGTAAAACTGACAAAGCATGTCTACTGGCTCTAGAAATAAATTCAAGATCTCGGAGCAAACTCTAAATTTTCAAAACTTGATTTTTCATCTTTAAAAGAAAAAACACTTTAAAGTCTCATACTGTTTCGATCTGGAAAAAAAAAAAAAACCTCTGTTGAAATTCTATTAACAAACCTAACAGTATGTTCTCATACTTAAGCAATATTTAAGGATGTATAATACAACAAAAGTATAGGTTTTTTAAAAATTGAAATATAGTTGACTACAATATTATGTTAGTGTCAGGTGTACTACATAACGATTTGACATTTGCATACGTTATGAAATGATTGTCATGATAACTCTAGTAACCATCAGACCCCGTACAAAGTTGTTACAATTTTATTGACATATTCCTTATGCTGTATATTACATCCCTGTGGCTTATTTATTTTATAACTAGAGTCTTCTACCTCTTAATCCCCTTTACTATTTTGCCCAACCCCCCATCCTCCTCCCTTTGGCAACCACCAGTTTGCTTTCTGTATTTGTGAGTTTGTTTCTGTTTTGTTGTGTTCCTTTGTTTTGTTTTTTACATTCCACAATAAGTGAAACCATATGATATTTGTCTTTCTCTGACTTATTTCACTTAGCATAACACCCTCTCGGTCCATCCATGTTGCCACAAATGGCAAGATTTCATTCTTTTTTATGGCTGAGTATTATTCCATGATATATATATATATATATATATATCTCACATCTTCTTTATCCATTCATCTGTTGATGGGCACTTACATTGCTTCCATATCTTGGCTATTGTCAATAATGCTGTAATGAACATAGGAGTGCATGTATCTTTCCAAATTAGTGTTTTTGTTTTCTTCAGAAAAATACCCAGAAGTAAATTGCTGGATTGTATGGTAGTCCCATTGTTAATTTTTTGAGGAACCACTCTGTTTTCCACAGTGGCTGCACCAGTTTACATTCCCACCAACAGGATTCAGGACTCCCTTTTCTCCACATCCTCGCCAACACTTATTATTTGTGGTCTTTTTGATAACAGCCATTCTGACAGATGTGAGGTGTTATCTCATTGTGGTTCTGATTAGCATTTCCCTGATAATCCGTGATGTCAAGCATCTTTTCTTGTGTCTGTTGGCCATCTGTACGTCTTCCTTAGAAAAATGTCTATTCAGATCCTCTGCCCTTTTTTTTTCTGTTTAAATTTTATTTATTTATTTATTTTTGGCTGCATTTGGGTCTTTGCTGTGCGCGGGCTTTCTCTAGTTGCAGCAAGCGGGGGCTACTCTTTGTTGTGGTGCCCGGGCTTCTCAATGCAATGGCTTCTCTTGTTGCGGAGCATGGGCTGTAGGCGCTCGGGCTTCAGTAGTTGCAGCACGCCGGCCCTAGAGCACAGGCTCAGTAGTTGCGGTGCACGGGCTTAGTTGCTCTGCAGTATTGTGGGATCTTCCCGGACCAGGGATGGAACCCATGTCCCCAGCATTGGCAGGCGGATTCTTAACCACTGTGCCACCAGGGAAGCCCCTCTGCCCATTTTTAATTGGGTTGTTTTTTGGATGTTGAGTTGTATGAGTTCTTTGTATATTTTGGATGTTAGCCCCTTATCAGATACATCACTTGCAAATATCTTCTCCCATTCAGCAGGCAGCCTTCTCATTTTGTTGATAGTTTGCTGTGCAAAAGCTTTATTTTTTTTCTTCTTTTTTTCTGACTATTTGGGTCCCCTCTCTTCTTCCTTGATAAGCCTGGTTAAAAGTTTAACAATTTTGTTTATCTCTTCAAAGAACTAACTCTTAGCTTCACTGATCTTTTCTACTGTTTGTTTTTTGTCTCCATTTCATTTACTTCACTCTGCTCTTTATGATTTCTTTCCTTCTACTAACTTTGGGTTTGGTTAGATTGAGATTTTTCTGCTTTGCTGAGGCAGACTTGTATTGCTATAAACTTCCTTCTTAGAACTGCTTTTGCTGCATCCCATAGATTTTGGCTAGTTGTTTCCATTTTCATTTGTCTCCAGATTATCTTTTTTTTATTCCACCTTTGACTTCTTTAGTGACCCATTGGTTGTTTAGTAGCATATTGTTTAGCCTCCACGTTTGTGTTTTTGTAGGTTTCTTTTTTTTTTTCCTTGTAGTCGATTTCTAGTCTCATCC